>NC_079323.1:65722186-67060520 GCF_029931775.1 Euleptes europaea
ATAGATATGACCGTTTATTTATTTTAAGAAGGTGCTTGTTATTGGTGGGATGGTTGTTTTTGAACCACTGTATTCTGGGAACCCGCTGATCCCCTTTCCTCATCAGCCCCTGAGTGTTCACAATAGTTTTGGATACACACTACCCCTTGCCCTTGCAGATTGTAGCTGTTGTTTTCCTGTCTCCCCCAGATACTTTCAGTATTGGGCAATAGTTTTATTTGTACCTTTTATTTAGTGTTTCCTATTGTTATTGTCTCAAACTTTAAGTAAATAAACTACCACATGGTGTAGTCTTTGTTTTCAAGGTGGTGTGCTAAGAGAATCTGTAGAACACCCCTGCCTTGGCTTTCATGAGGAGGTTAATAAGAAATAGTGCTTTATTGACTCATGGAGTGCTTAAATGCTGCTCTTTTTAATTTATTTTGAAATGTGTCCCAAATACACCTACCAGTCTACCCAACCATGTTGCATTAGGTTTTTAAAATATGCCCCTTTCCCCCCTTAGGTTTTTGACTAGGAATTCAAAAAAGTGCATGGCAACCAGTGCTGAAGTCTGACAGTTTTGCACCTGAAGCACAGCACCCAAAAGAAAGACACACTTTCTTCTGCACTGGAGCTCAGGAGTCATTTATGCATGGTCGCTGTAACATCCGTTATTTCCTGTTTCAGCCAGGATCTAACTTTTCAGTATGCATGATATCCCATTCCTTGGTAGCTCGACTCAAAACCAACCTGGGTCTTCCCGTTCCTCTGTTAATCCGACTTTTCCCTCTCCCCGGAGCTCAGCCCGGCTCAAAGCAGCGTGCAGATGACTAAACAGGGAGAAACACAGAAGATTGGCTTCTCTCACAGCCAATCACGAAGCATTGTGTAAGGAGGCGGGGATTCAAGTGCTTCCTGCTGCCTCTGAGCTCTTTCTGAGCAAAAGAAAGGCTTTTTAAAAACGAGGCTTGGATTTCTCCCCCCCCCCTTCTTTCAGATTGCTCTGTTTTTTGTTTTTTGTTCTTAAAATGCTTTTTTATGCGGCAGTTGGGTTTGTGGGGGGAGGGAAATCTTTCACGGTGAGCACTGCGATGTAAGCCAATTACAGCGCAGCATTTAAAGGGGTGGGACTTGATTTGAACTTGGGAGACTGCTTTTCTATATTCATGGCTCAATTAGCACACAGTTTTGTTCCTGATCATTCAAGCCAATGCATACAGTTTCCCCCAAATCGGGTTACATTAATGTGCAACGAACCCAAGTCCAACCAGGGAGATCCAACCCATGCATAAAAGGCCTAAATGGCTTTCCATATACAACTTCCCTCTTGTTTACTTCCTGCTCCTGATATACCTTCTAAACTACGTTAATTAGCTTAAAGCCCAGTAGCGTATTCTTGCTAGTTCTACACTCTGTCAATAACACTCTTCCATACATCTGCTGTGGAGCCTTACAGACATGCTTTCTGTGAGAACCTGCTTTTAAGTAGCAGATTATGGCAGCTGCAGCTGGTTTGCACATAAAATTGTTTGGCATCAACTGGGTAGTTCTTACAGTTCATAAGCATGGAGTGATTTGCTGATCCTCTGAAGCTTTTGTTTTCCATCCCATTTGAATCTCTAGCAACTGAATATTTGTGTATAATGATCCCTTCTGAGTTGTTTCTGTTTCTTCATCATAGAAACATCTGGAGATGAACAGGTACAATTGTACAAGGTATAACCAAGAAGAAGAAAAACTAGACCTACAGAATTCTGAAACCAGGAATAAGAATGAGAACAAACAGTGGCAGTATCTGGATTTCCATTCAATCAGTAGCTTGCTCTCATGAATCCTTTGGTAGAACTGTCAGGACAGTTACTGTGTTTACGTTGACACTTATGTATTGTCACCGTGGATTTAAAAATTTGCATCATGGGGGCTTCAGGAGGTAGCTTGTGGAGATATGTCCATGATTAATATTTAAAAATCCAGTGAACACATTTGAGCGTTCCAAAATGTGCTGGTGGAGCGTTTCTCCTACTCGATGCCACATGTGTGTCCCTGAGATGCATGTAGGGATTTTCCTTTTTGCCCATCTTAAAACACAGCAAGCAGAAGACTTGAGCCTCCAGTGGCTGCTATTGTATGGTTCTGTGTTAAGTAGGCTATAGTGGAAGACAGGAGAGGATGTGACCTTTCCCTGACAGCAGCGTGGGCGCCCCATTTTCAGATACAACAATTTTGTTCAGGTGGCAATGATCTCTTTCTGCATTTTCCCGTAAGTATGGTGATCTTAGAGAAGAAATAACTTACCAAATAACATGCTGTTGCCCCTCCAGCACTCATACATGGATGTATGTAGATCTAGTAGCTGTATTGTTGAGAAATATTACTGCAAGGGGCAGAAGTAAGCTTTTTGCCCAAACTTTTTCATGGCTTTGAAACTAGAAATATTTTCTGAAAAACCATACTTGAGTTGCAGGACTCGGCCAGGAATCATGAAGATGCCGGGTATCATCATCTTCTGTAATCGCAGATGCACAAACTTTTTCAGCAGTAGGCACAGCAAATATAGAAACGGGCAGTGTAATTGGAAAATCAATCCCAGAAATTACAGTTTAATAAATGGCTGCAAAAATGTAAACCTGTCTGTGGTGCTCCCTCCATGAATTGATCTGTGCACTGGTGACACTAATGAGAATATTTCTTTCTAAGCTAATGGCCAGTTCATATTCTGTCCACAATGGGAAGGTGCCATTGCAGAAATGTATTGGTTTCAGAAATGTCATTGTAATATATTACCTGGCGAGGGTTTCCTGGAAGTTATAGACTTAAAATTGAGGGAGGAAGTGACTAATTACGCTGGGTTGCATTGAGTTCAGTTGGGATAATCAGAAACCAGTTTTACAGCCTTCTCGCTCTAGGTAAGAAGGGCGTCTTCATTCTGGGTTATTTTCCTTTATTTGCTAGGGAAGGCAGGAATCAACAAAATTGTAGGCCTTCCGGTTCCCCGGGGGAAATGACCCCCTCCCATCGGAATGCCTCAGTTTTGTTTCCTGCCTTTGTCAGGGAAGCAGGTTTGCGGCGGTGCTCCGCCATTTTGTTAGCGATTTCAAATTGTATTCTAGTGGGAAGGTTTTAATTTTCCCCAAAATATTTCCCCCCTCTTCATATTCCTTTCCTACCTTTGTGTCGGTATTGTTCGTCTCCATTTTTCGTTTTTCCTTGTCGCATCTTGTGTTAGGGCCCGGGGGGTTGGTGTACTCTTTCCCGCCTAAATAAAATGGCGGTGTCCAGCAGAGATGAGTTTATCTCGCCCATAGATTTAGACCCGGGTCTCCTTGTCGCGGCAGCCCCAAGCTGCGGGGATTCATCTAACCCCTCTAAAGGGGCCAATCCCAAACGAAAAAGGAAACCGGACCCGAAAGAAGAGGGAAAGAAGAAGATTCGTTCCTCAGGGAAACGAAAGGATTCAGGCGCGGCTGCTATCCGGCCGCCGATCGCACCCGCCGCCACGTCCGTGGCGGAGCGGGTTAAGTTAGGCGCGGCTGCTAGCCGGACGCCGGACGCAGCTGCTAGCCGGACGCCCAGAGACTCAGAGACTGCAGAGTGCTCCGCGGGACCGCCCGAGGCAGCAGGGTTGCCTATGCCCGCTGCGGCTGCTAGCCACGTCATCTCAAGCGGCAACGAGGCTCCCCGCAGATCCATGGACTCACAGCAGGGAACTCTTCCTGGTACTGTACAAGCGCTCGCGGGGCTTCAGACAGTGGGGGGCTGGCTGCCTTAAGAGCCGAGCTCACTGAGCTCATTAGGAGCGTTTTTGTGGATGGTTTGCAGGCAGCTCAAGTGACCCCTCCTCCCACTATCATGGGTGCAGAGGATTACCAGGATCCTCTAGAGGGCCCCAGTACTCTTAACAGAGTCAAGGGATCTGGGAGGGAGAAGGCTACAGGCGAGCAACCCTCTGGTTATTCCAGAGGGACAGTAGTCATGCAGACCCAGTCTCCTCCAGACTCATCAGAGGATGAGAACGAAGAGGAGGAGGAAGGCTCCCCCCCAGAGGAGGATCCCCCTAAACCAGAGGAAAAGCAGCTCAGACTCTTTCCTCAAGAGGAATTTCCCTCCCTCTTGACTAAGACCCTAGAAGCTTTGGACCTGTCCGAACCACAGGATCCCCAAGCTTCTGACAAGCTCAAAGGGTCCAAAGAATTCTTTCACAGACACACCAGTCCATCTCGTGTGATACCTGTGCCAGACTATTTCACTTCATTGATTACCTCAGAATGGGAAAAACCATTAGCAGGTAGACAGGCACCATCCATAGGTAAAAAGTTCTATGATTTAACACCTGCCTCGGCCCAATTGCTTCAGCCCCGGTGGTGGAAGCTCCTGTCTGTGCTTTACACTCAAATGACGTAGTGACCAGGGATGGCATGGGGTCTATCAGAGATCCTCTTGACAGGAAGGCAGAGATCTCACTCAAGCGTGCACACGAAGCCTCTGCCCTAGCCATCAGTGCCTCGGTCACATCGGCTTTAGTGGCCAGGGCAGCGATAGTTTGGACACGCAAACTACATCAACTCATTCCCGAGGGTAATAAGAAAGCCCAGGAGGGAGTGTCCAGGATCTTAAGGGCGGTCACCTTTCTGGCTGACTCTTCTTTGGATACTCTTTCGTTTTCAGCGAGAGCCATAGCCACTCAACTAGCTTCAAGGAGAGCGCTTTGGCTCAGGCCATGGCAAGTGGACCATCATTCTAAGGCTGACCTGATGGGGTTTCCATACCAGGGGAAGAGGCTCTTTGGTGATCAGCTCGACCCTATCTTGGTCGAGACAAGGGACAAGAAGAAGGCGCTCCCCAAGAGCTACAAGCGAGACCAAAAAACCTATTCACGTCCCTTCCGCTCTTCTCACACCCTCCAGAGATTTCGTGGTGAACAGCGAAGGGATTCTTGGAACTCCTTTAAGGGTTCCTTTCGTAGGGGAGGCCGCTATTCAAGGTCCCCACGTTCCTCCCAGCCCTCTGACAGGGCTGGGTATGGGACTCAACAGTCCAAGCAATGACGCCTCCATCGATCCGGTGAGGGGTCGTCTCACCCACTTTGCGGCGGCGTGGCGGTTATCCCAGACGGACCATTGGGTATCCTCCATCATCGCTCAAGGATACTTAATAGAGTTCCGCAAAACCCCACCTTCGAGATTCATCGCCAAGACGCAACCACTAGGCAAAGAAAAATTACTTTGCACACAGAGAGCTATACAACACCTGTTAGACATCCAGGCCATAGAGCCCGTCGAGTACTCAGAGCACTGCTTAGGGATGTATTCCGTGTTTTTCACGGTTCCAAAGAAAAACGGGGACTAGAGAGCCATCCTGAACCTCAAGTGGGTGAACAAGTTTGTCATCTACAAAAGGTTCAGGATGGAAACCCTGAAATCCATCTCAGAGTCCTTGACACCTCGAGCCTTCCTGACCTCGGTGGACCTCACCGTGGCATATCTCCACGTCCCCATCCACCAGAGTCACAGGAAGTTCCTGCGCTTTGCCTGCCAGGACGACCATTACCAGTTTCGGGCCCTACCGTTCGGCTTAACATCTGCGCCGAGGGTCTTCACCAAGATCCTAGTGACCCTCATGGTAGAGGCCCGCAAGCAGGGGGTCCAGGTACACCCGTACCTGGACGACATCCTCATATGCTCCCCCACGAAGGAGCTCAGTCGGGTGCACACCAACATTGTGATCCAGATCTTACAAGATCACGGATTCCTGATCAATTGGAGCAAAAGTCAACTGATACCTTCACAGAGACTGACTCATCTAGGGGTGGTCATCGACACCATGACCAGCTCCTTCATTCTCACATCGGAGAAGGTGGAATCCATTTCCTCACTCGCCAAACAGGCAGCAGCTGCTCCAACATTTCGACTCATGGCATTGGCCAAGCTCCAGGGGCACATGATATCGTGCATTCCGTCGGTACCATGGGCTCGCTTTTGGGCGAGACCGATACAATGGTTCCTCCGCCCGTTCCAAAAGGACATTGCCAAGAAGTGACACACACTCCTCAGCCTTTCGGACTCTGCCCGTGCGAGTCTGGAATGGTGGACGGTTCCCGAAAATCTATCTCGAGGACTTCAGTACATTCACGAAACACCTGTCCAGTTGTTTACGGATGCGAGCCTAGCAGGATGGGGAGCGACTCTACACGATCGACCAGCTCAGGGTCTCTGGGAACCAAAACATCTCAAGAAAAGCACCAACTTCCTAGAGATCACAGCAATTTGGAAAGCCCTCCTGCACTTTGGTCCTCAGCTAGCTGGGAGACACCTTCTCATCAGAACAGTCAACATAGCCACGAAAGCGCATATAAACAAGCAGGGGGGTTCCAAGTCATCCTCACTGCACAAACAGGCTTCCAGGATCCTAGAATGGGCCGAGTCCCATTTAGCCTCGATATCAGCCGAGCACATCAAGGGGGTTCAGAATGTTCAGGCCGACTGGCTCAGCAGACAACACCTCGACGAGGCCGAGTGGTCTCTGCACCCGGAGGTCTTCCATCAGATCACCATCCGATTAGGGGTCCCGCAAGTGGACTTGTTTGCAACTCCAGCCAACTCCCAACTCGAGAGGTTCTACTCCAGGTATCACCAAGCCGGGGGGGAGGAAACAGATGCCCTCCTATCCCCGTGGCCGACCGGCCTTCTGTATGCTTTTCCACCTCTACCTCTCATCCCCAGGGTGATCAGACGCATTTGGACTCTCCGAGCCGAGGTACTAATGGTAGCTCCGGACTGGCCAAGACGGCCATGGTATCCGGCTTTACAGCAGATGTCCACCCAACCTCCCTGGCGGCTTCCATCCAGACAAGACCTCTTGATTCAAGGACCGATTTGCCACCTGGACCCCGGGTGGTATCGACTAACCGTATGGCACTTGAGAGGCGGGACCTCTTAGGTCAAGGATACAATTCCGGCATTGTTGACACTATCTTGGCCTCTAGGAAACCAGCTACTCAAAGAATATACGGAGCCACCTGGAAGGTGTTCGCTACTTGGTGCCACCGTAACTCAAAAGATCCTCTGAAACCAGGAGTTGCGGATATTTTAGCCTTTCTTCATGAGGGAAGGAAGCTCGGCCTTAAAGTTTCCACCATGAGGCGTCAGTTGGCCGCTATAGCCACTCTGGTACCTCGAGTGGCCAAGTATCCTTTGACCGAACACCCTCACATCTGTGCCTTTCTTAGAGGAGTTAAACTATCATCTCCGGCGGTGGTTCATAGATTTCCTTCCTGGAATCTGCGCACTGTTCTACAAGCCTTGACCAAGCCACCGTTTGAGCCTCTCAGAACAGTCGACCTCAAGTGGGTACGCATGAAGGCCTTGTTCCTTACGGCTGTCACCTCGGCCAGGAGGGTGTCAGAACTTGGGGCTCTCTCTGTAAGGTCAGAGCTTTGTGTGTTTCACAAAAACAGAGTGATCCTTCGTACTGATCCCTCTTTCATCCCAAAGGTTCATACACGCTTCCACATCGAACAGGAAATAGTTCTTCCTACCTTTTTCCCAAGCCCTTCCAACCAAAGGGAGAGGGAGTGGCACTCATTGGATGTAAAAAGAGCCCTACATATTTACATCAGACAAACCCAGCATATAAGAAAGTCAGAGCGTCTCTTCATTTCCTTGACGGCTCCTAACAAGGGCGGAGCTATGTCCAGGGCGGCTATCAGCAGTGCCATAAAGGCATGTATTTCCTTCGCATACTCTAACTCCGGCGTAAGAGTCCCATCCAGCATCACGGCGCACTCGGTTAGAAGTGCAGCCACCACTGCGGCCTTTAAACATAGAGTGTCACTGGAACAGATATGTAATGCAGCTACTTGGTCCTCCTTGTCGACCTTTACTAGACATTACAGGGTGGACGCATTCTCCAGAGATTCCTCCGCATTTGGCCTGGGAGTGCTTCAGGCAGTGCAGGAGGACTAAATCCCCACCCTAATTCTTTAACAGCTCTGGTAAGTCCCAGAATGAAGACGCCCTTCTTACCTAGAGCGAGAAAGAGCCTTGGTTCACTTACCGTGAAGGCTTCTTCTGCTCGTAGGTAAGAAGGGCGTCTTCCCCTCCCTAATTCCTGCCAGAAGCACATTAAAAAACAAAACAAAACAGGGAGGGTGTCTCGAGTGAAGTTGTTCACGTTAATTCTGTCTTGTTGTGTTGTTACCAGTGGTTGCCCCTTTGCTACCTTGTCTATCGAGGGGAAACATGTTTTTTCACGGTTAAATTGTAAGGGTTTTTTCTATGAATACTATTTTAAGCTTTTCAATTACTGAGGCATTCCGATGGGAGGGGGTCATTTCCCCCGGGGAACCGGAAGGCCTACAATTTTGTTGATTCCTGCCTTCCCTTGCAAATAAAGGAAAATAACCCAGAATGAAGACGCCCTTCTTACCTACGAGCAGAAGAAGCCTTCACGGTAAGTGAACCAAGGCTCTTTCTCCACATACCGTATGTGGAAGAGTTTGCTTTCCTGCTGCCTAGTTGCTGCTTTCTTACTGTTACTGGACTTGAAATAGTTCATCCAGAGGGAGCAGTAGTTACGTTGACATGTGATACTTAAAGTACTGACTGAAAGAATGGCAAGATGATTACATGTGAGTTGAAATGTAGATTGAAACGACATTGAGGGAAGCAAGAAGAAGAAGCTTATGTCACGTTGTGAAGAAAAATAGCTCAGAAGGCTTTCTGTCTTTCAGGACAATGGTGATGAACTGTGATTGATTAATTTTTAAACATGTATACACCCTGGGAGTATTTTCAGGGGGAAAGATGGGAAGTAACTTCTCCTGGGGACTGTGAAGTTCAGTGTCTTAAGTAGTTCAGTACAGAAAAAAAAAATATTGTAACATTTGGATAAGATGGGATTCCCCCTTTCACTTCAGATTGCCTGCATGTATGAGGCCAACTTGCAACGCTGCCCTATAAGAAGCACGTACCATGGGAGCAGTAAGGGGCTTTTCTGTCTCTTAAGTAAAAAATGCATTCAGTTAGATACAACTAAGCTCTACATTTGTGGGAGGGAAGATAACTTTCTAGATCAGAAAAGCACAGCCCTTTTACTTGGAGCAGGAAGTCCTGTTTGACATGCAGTTTGGAAGAACTTCTGCAGGCTACAGAAAGGATTGTGATCACCTTGTGATGCACTACCAGAAGTGGATGTGGTGTGCCTCATAAACTGGAGGAGACCTACAAGCCAGCTTATGGATGTTCAGAAGGATCAACATTTGGCCCTCCTCTCTAAAAAACATTGTTGTCCCTGCTTGAGATAGTGTTAGGCTGGTTAAGTGTGTTACTTTTTCTTTTTTTTCCAAGGCCAGGCTCAGAAATGAATCAAAACCCACTCAGTTTTTTTTGGTGGTGTGAAATGCAACAAGATGCATTCTGGTGTTTGGAAGGGAGCAACTGATGAGTAGGAGGTAGAATAATTTTGCCTTTTAATAAGAAAGCTGTCATTTTATAGTAGGAATATTTTGCAGGAGGAATTGAGTGACTGAAAATCATATTTTGGAACTCGACTGTTGGGATATACCTTTTTCAAGTTTTGTTGACTCATAACAGGAGGAGGCTGTAGTGCTAAGCACATATAGGGGGCTGACTTGGATGGCATAAAGTGAGTTGTAGGTGGCAAAGCAGTCAGTCAGGACCCAGGAATGATGTGATTTGGTGTTCGATGAGAAGGGCAGACTGTAGATCCAGGAGAAGACAAAAACATAGCTTGCCACAGAAGGTAGTGTGTTGCATTGGCTGGCTGAGCCTGCTGATCCTCATGGCTTCTTTGCATAATGACAAACGGTTGCTTGTTAGGTTTAAACCATTGTCTCTGCTTAGGGGCCAGCGAAGAAGTTCAAAAATTTCCTCCCAGCTTTGTGTCACTAAGCTTCGTCACTGTAATCCATCAATTCAAGGCTCTGTTGAAGAGTTAGTGGAGGGAGGACATAGCAGCCTCTATATGTGGCAGCTGCACTGAGGCCACATCTGTGGCTGATCAGGCTGTGTCCTATGCTCCAGGATACTTTTGTGTGACAGGTACTGAAAGGGTTGCCATACCCAAGATGTACCCTGCAATGCGTGTGTGTGTGTGGGTTAAGTGCCATCAAGTCACTTCCGACTTATGAGAACCCTGTGAATTAATGACCTCCAAAACGTCCTATAATTAACAGCCTTGCTCATGTCTCACAAGGCTGGTCTTCACTTCCCACAATTTACTTTGTTTCCAAACACCCGGTTAAGTTCCTTTCTCGCATTTACACTTGGTTGTCTTGCCCATTCTTAGTCTCCAAGCCAAGGCTATTGCTTTCCTTTCTTTCTCCCCTGTTCAGCTTTTCTTTTGGGCATGTGGATGGCAGCAAAATTTTACCTCTCTGGGGATAAGTAAGCACCTTACTGAGCAGATCTCTGCTCATTGAACTATTTCCCCTTGCATCTACAAGCTGAATTATTTACACCCACTATGCCCCCTTGTGGCAGCCTGCTACTGAGCATGCATAATGTAAATTCAGTAGTGTTCGTAGCAGTTAATCTCATTCTGAATTTGGCCTCAGTGTGCGATAAAAAAAGTCTGCACAATGAGGCCAGGTACAGAAGATGCCTCTACAAACTGGGAAGGAAGCCCTGGATTTCTAGGGAAATCCCCCAAATTGACCCCTTCCCAAAAAAGAGAGATAAGGAATGTATGCTTGTGCAAACATTGTAAATAAGCTGACCAAGTTCTCACAGGATCGTGGTCAACATTATGGGTTGCTTAGAAGCACCATAATGAAGCATTTTAAAAATTAAGTACCTGAGGGTGGGGAAATGGGGACAGAGAAAGCAGCTGCAGGGGGAAAGAGAGAGAAATTGGTGGTGGGAGTGTTGAGGGAGAAACCAGTGATGGGAGAAAGAAGGCAACGGTGGTGGTGGAGCATGGGGGGGGCGGCGGCAAGTAAGAGGGGAATAACGTGGGAGCCAAATGAGGGATAGGGTTTCCTATCTCCTGCAAGTCTGTGTGGGCCCCCTTCTTATATCTTGTTGTTGAACAACATGGGGAAGGTATTTAAAGTGTTTAATATGTTTTCAAAACCTAAACCAAAAGCATATACTTGAATTTTTGACTTTTTGTACTTCAAAATAGAAAAGCTGTTGTTTTGTCTGATCATCATAAAAACCTATGGGAAATAGTAGGAGAGACAAATCTCCACTGCTTGCCATTTTTAAAAAACTGCTGCTATTCCATCTGATTTTCCTGAAATTTAGCCAGCCTGTATCCCTCCCCCAAGTAGGGTTGCCAGGTCCCTCTTTGCAACCGGTGGAAAATTTTGGGGGCGGAGCCTGAGGAGGGCGGGGTTTGGGGAGGGGAGGGACTTCAATGCCATAGAGTTCAGTTGCCAAAGCGGCCATTTTTCTCCAGGTGATCTGATCTCTATCTGCTGGAGATCAGTTGAATTAGCAGGAGATCTCCTGCTACTACCTGGCAGTTGGCAACCCTACCCCCAAGGGACCATATCCACTAGGACAAATACACATGCCTTTATAAGGAGTAGAATTTTCACATTTGTAAGAAAGCCTCATACTCTGGCTATAGAGCTGATTCTGCTCTATAGTATATGTGTGTGTAAAGTGCTGTCAAGTCGCAGCCGACTTATGGCGACCCCTTTTTGGGTTTTCATGCCAAGAGACTAACAGAGGTGGTTTGCCAGTGCCTTCCTCTGCACAGCAACCCTGGTATTCCTTGGTAGTCTCCCATCCAAATACTAACCAGGGCTGACCCTGCTTAGCTTCTGAGATCTGACGAGATCAGGCTAGCCTGGGCCATCCAGGTCAGGGCCTATAGTATATACAAACCTGAATTATCTGTTTGGATCACAGGTCCAGATATTCTTGATACAGTGATTAGGTACATAATTGTTTTTTTAATGTCCAGAATACGGATAGTCCTGAAACTGTAAAGCAGGGTTGCTGTTTGAGGGTATATGGGGTCGCTGGACAACAGCTAATTTTGCAGCAGTTCTTTGAGTGGACGTGAGTGCTGTTATGCAAACATGCATTTCCACCATCAAGATGTTGTTGTGCCCAGTCCCACTTTTATATTTGGTGCTTCTTCCACACTCTGGTTTGGGCTGGCAGCTATGAGAACAGAAAGCACCCTTATGGGGGAGGCATTTGATCTGATCCCTGCCAGCTGCACACACTTTGTTCTCTCAACAGCTTCCTTCAACAGGGTGTGGAGGAGGATGAAACCTACCTTTAGTAAGTAGCAGATTTTTTTTCTGGATGGTTTGCCAGCCCTGTGCAATACTAAATGTGCCAGATCTCTTACAGTTTCAAAGTGCTTCTAAAAGCAACATTTTAATTGTAAAAGCAAGGCATTCTTTATTATGCAGTTCATGCAAAATCATCCCTTATAATGGACCTTCAGAAGCCTGGGATTTTGGAAATTCAACTTACTGCTAAAGAGTTGCAAGTACACAAGAACTGGATTGTGACTGATAGCAAGAGCTCCTGTTACTATTGCTTGGAAATAGTCTATTGTAGGAACACAAAACCAGCACACACAATTCAATGCAATACGATTATATTAAAGTGCAAAATATCAAGTGAAATACTTAACTAAGGACGCTACTATTTACAATATATACAAGTACACAAAAGTGCAAGGAGCAACATCAATTCTAAGGATTAAATTAATCAAGGTAAGTATTTCTAATATTGTTCATATGAATAGTATTGCATATATGTAGCAATGCTACAGGTAAGTGATACAGTCCATGTAGACAGCCGAGAAGGGGAAACTAGAACGTGTCGTCCGGATCGGTATCCACGTTTTGCCGAAAGCTTCATCAGCTGATACAATTTATTCAAAGTCAATATAATTATACAGGAAAGAAATCCTCCAACATGAATATTCCCAAAGGCCAGGATGCACTTATTATGCGTGGAGTCATCCTGGCCTTTGGAATATTCATGTTGGAGGATTTCTTTCCTGTATAATTATATTGGCTTTGAATGAATTGTATCAGCTGATGAAGCTTTCAGCGAAACGTGGATACCGATCCGGACGACACGTTCCCCTTCTCGGCTGTCTCTACGTGGACTGTATCACTTACCTGTAGCATTGCTACATATATGCAATACTATTCATATGAACAATATTAGAAATACTTACCTTGATTAATTGAATCCTTAGAATTGATGTTGCTCCTTGCATTTTTGTGTACTTGTATATATTGTAAATAGTAGCATCCTTAGTTAAGTATTTCACTTGATATTTTGCACTTTAATATAGTCGTATTGCATTGAACTGTGTGTGCTGGTTTTGTGTTCCTACAATACCCCACAGCATACAGCCTATTTTGTCTTGCCTGGAAATAGGCTATGGCATAGCGTTAAACAAGTTTTGACCCACAGCTAAGAGACACCTGAATGGCATTGGCCTCAAGACAAAGTAAAAATATTTTGCTTCTTCTCCACCTGCTGTTAATAGAAGAGAAATCTGTAACATTTTCTCTTCTAATTGATGGATATTTTATTTGCTAAGTGCTATTTTTGTTTTTGTTTTTTAGGACTGTTATTCTGAGTGAAGGACCTTGCACACGGAACTAAGCAGTTACCATGGGCTTAATTGCATTTCTGAAGACCCAGTTTATTGTTCACCTCCTGATTGGGTTTGTCTTCGTTGTGAGTGGGTTCATCATTAACTTCATCCAGCTATGCACGCTAATCCTCTGGCCTATAAACAAGCAGTTATATCGACGCGTAAACTGTCGCCTTTCCTATTCATTGTGGAGCCGTGAGTATGCTATGAATTCTGTCCAGTAAACGATGAGGGATGGCTGCTCTTGGCACCTGAGGTTCTCAGACTGTGGGGCATGGTTTCCTGGGAGCAGGAGGAGCCTGATGAGACAGGTGTGCATGCAAGTGTTGGGGTAGTGGGAGTGATGTGTAGCTGGACAGACGAGCAATGTCTGGGGGATCACTCCTGCAGGCACCATCTCTTTTCTTCTCCCCAGTCTCTCTTTCTCCAAAACATATTCAGTGTACCAGTAGGCAGAGGGAGTGAGTCAAACCCTTGGTGCGCACTTGGTAAGAAGCAGCAGCTGGAGGAATGCACCACTCCTCTCTTGAGTTGGAGCTTAGAGCAGTTGTGCCAGGATTTGTTACCTTTTCTTTATTTCCTTCCCCTTGCAACCCCACAGAAAGCTACTTGTCTGCGCATCTGAGGTAGCACAGTCTTCCTTCCACTCAGCAGGTGTGCCAAGTAAACAGGCAGTTCTATTTTTCCCCCTCTGGCATTAGTGCCCTGCTCCCAACAGGCCTCATTCTAACATCATCCCCTCCTGGGGAAAAGGGGTTTCTTTTCTTTCTTAAAAATATTAGTGGAATCCTAAATATCCCTCACTGAGTTTTGGGACATTGAGACATAAGCTGTAAACTTGGAGCAAGAGTGTAAGGTTCTTGAAAATAGTCTCCTACATTCTTATTTAGAGCCTGTCCTAAGGAGATGGGACTATTCTCGTATTTGAAAAAATATTAAGGAGAAAGCTGATATTCCAGACTGTTTCAAAATAATCTTTTCAGCTTGGCTTGCAGTGAAGCGGCTGCTTAATTGCTTTTTGTTTGACTCAGCAGCCTGAATAGCTCAGTTTTGCCCAAGCTCATCAGGACTTGGGAGCTAAGCAAGGTCAGCCATGGTCAGCACTTGGATGGGAGACCACCAAGGAAGACTGGGGTTGCTACATGGAGGAAGGCAACGGCAAACTGACTCTGCTCATCTCTTGCCTAGAATGCTGTATGTTGAGGTCACTATAGGTTGGTTGTGACTTGACTGCACCTTCTTCTTCTTGACTCAGTTGTTCCAGGAGCAAGTCAATTAGAGACCGCTTGCTTCTAAGATTCCCTGACTTCAGTCCATCCCTGGCCCTCCTCCTCAAGTACAGGAAGGTTAACAGCCAATGCATGTGCTCTGTGCAGCATTTTTATACCAACTTGCCTAGAGTCTCTTGTTCTCAGTGAGCTGAAGATTTGAAAAATGCTGAAGAACTGGAAGCTTCCAGTAATCTGGCAAGAACAGAAGGAAAAGAGCGTTATTTTTATCTTGAAGCTTGTGAAGGCTACTAGAAAATTAGTTAAGTTGAAACCGTTAGAAGCAGTTTGGTTATATCTAAATGAGTTCCAAAGGGTCTTTTTTCATTCAAGTAATTTTACTGATGGTCAGTAATTCTCAATATCAAGTCCTCGGTTTGTTAAAATTGGTTTTGAGGGAATTTAAGTTTTGTATAATGGTTAGGTCTCTTTTTCTCCTTCTGTTTATATCTGCTTCCTTTGCTTACACTGAGAATGTTGATACGACAAGAATAGCTGTGCTATGAATAGTGTGCAAATACCACCTTCCATTTGGAGCTCCTGTTCTGGGTGGATTTGATTGATTTAACAGTGCTGGGGGGGAATTACAAAGAACAGTGCAGTTCATGTTCACTAGGTGACCATTTTAGTGAGAGGTGGAATATCTGTCAGCTGGGTGGGTTGATGTGATACTTGCTTGTAGCACAGAATCTTGTGGGCACAGAGGCAACAACTTAGTGACAGAATCATTTTGGTATGCATATAAAGTCAGTCGGTTCGGTCCATGGCATCTTCAGGAAAAGATCACTGGTAGAAGAGCTGGGAAGGAGCCTTTTCCTGAGACCTTGGAGAATAGTCTCCTCCGGACTGAACTGACCTGGCGAACATATTGTGTTTCCTCCAGCTTTGGGAAGGGGAAACCAGGCTATTGTGTGACCGAAGAACGCAATAGACAGTACCTATGGTGAAGCCTGGTGCAGAAGACCTCTTGGACTATCAAAGAGCAGTTTTGAATATGGGTTGCAAATGTACTGATTTAATTTTTTTAGTTTTGAAAATTTTATGTTGTTTCATTTATACTCTGCCTTTGTCCCCAGTGGGAACCAGAAGTGGGTTATGGCATTCTCCTCTTCTCCATTTTATCCTAACAACCACCCTGTGAGGTAGGTTAGGTTGAGTGTCTGTGTCTGGCCTAAGGTCACCCTGGAAGCTTCCATGGCAGACTAGGGATATGAACCTGGCTCTCCCAGGCTCTAGTCTGTCTCTCTAACCACTGCACCTACATCAAGTTACATCCCAAAGTTGCCATTTGGATGGATGGATGGATGGATAAGGTCAAATAATTTTGGTGGTCCATATACATTTCTGGAGAATGTTGTGTCCTGGGGTTGTTTCACACAGTGCATCACTCTGTAAAACACATCACTAGACTTTCAGGTGAACTGCCTTAGCTGAAGGTGATGTGAAGTGATCTGTTGGTTGTAGCCGCTGACAGTGGTTGCAGTCAAAACAAGCCTCTCTAGATGGAGAATCTACTTCCTAGAGTTGAATTCAGGAATACCTTTAATTTTGTCTTATAAAGGAAACTATATATAAATGGCATACCATCTTGCACTATAGTTATTTGATGAAGTAATTTTGGAATCATAATCCCTTTTGCTGCTGTGGGATGCCAGCTGTGTGGAAGTCATTCACAGACTCGCTCCCTCAGGAGGCTTCAGTCTCTTGCTGAGTAGCTCTTAACTAAAATTATCAATGCTGCACTTCTGTGAAAAAGCTCTTTCCTGTTGTAAAGCAGCACTGATGTTTCGTCTGACTTCCTGCCTAGAGAAAACACTTTGCTGCATATTTAATTCATGAGAGGAATCTGTATTCCGGCCCTATTCATCCCGTTATCTTCAAATGACTTGTGCTTTTTAGAGGTCCGCTTGTTCGGTGGTTGTCTGTAGTGATAAGTCTTTTCAAATGGGCAATGATTTGTTTTATTTTTGTGAGGCTTCTCTATATTGCGGTCTACAGAATTATAGAGTGGTTCCCTGTTTCTCTTAGGGATCATTTTGCACATTGCCTAAAGAACTACAGTGGCATTTCCCACCCAACGTTAGCTGATGTTCTGTCTGCTATTCAAGTGTTCAGATTTTTGTTTATTGGTGCAGAATGAAAATACCCCTAACCTGCCAG
This sequence comes from Euleptes europaea, assembly GCF_029931775.1. Taxonomy (NCBI): domain Eukaryota; kingdom Metazoa; phylum Chordata; class Lepidosauria; order Squamata; family Sphaerodactylidae; genus Euleptes; species Euleptes europaea. The sequence continues at coordinate 65,739,199 of NC_079323.1, forward strand.
TCCACAGCCCTCAAGGTTAGAGAGGTTATTCTTTTAATACAAAAGAATATCTGGTAGCCTTTCACCCCCTTACAAAGACCATAGGAGTGGTTGAACTGGTTCAGACCCAAAGATGCGTCATGTAAGGATTTGTTTGCAGTGGTGACCAGCCAGATGCCTCTGGGAAGTTCAGACAACAGCTCTGTCCTGTTGTTACTCCTGAGCATCTGCTAGTCAGGGATGAATTGCTTTGAAAATGCAATTTCGCTATCATGGCCACTGATTTAGCTATCATGGCCACTGATAGACTATGAATTTGGCTGACCCAGGACTAGGACTTCTAAACTTCCTTGGCCACATTTCATAACTGGCCCATTTAAGGAGCACGCTTAAGGTATTAGGACTATCTGTCTCTGTTTTCTTGTTTATTGTTTAGATTGTGAAGTTCATTGCTAGAAAACATCTAGTGTCGTTTTGTCACTCTTACAAAAAACAGATGTACAGAACAGTTTCAAGCATCAGACTTCAAAGATGAAGAAGAATGTACAAGTGGCTGCTAGAAATAGTTCTTTCTACGTGAATCTTACAGTGTATGATCCAAACTTGTGACTCTTGAACACTTTTACAATTCAGGGCCAGGTCCGGGTTTACATTTTTTTAGAAGGGGGCAAAAGTACAAAGTGATACCCCCCTTATATTATATACATATTTTTTTCTTTATATAATCTGCTGCTGCCGCTGCCCCCCTGGCTTGCTGCCCGGGACAGGCACCCCCCTTGCCCCTCCAGATCCGGCCCTGTTGAGGGCTGAAAACCTTGCCTAGGGTGAGAGCTAAATAATTCCATTTAAGACTTAGTGATAAGCAAAGTAACACAAAACTGAAGCTATTAGAATATGAGATTGTAAAAAGCATTTAAAGCAGAGATATTTAAACCCTGAACTCACTAGCAGTGTGCTTAATTGCTGCCTACCTCATATTAATTGGCTAGCCAATTCTTGTACAGTATATTGCCATTATAAATTATGCATGTCTCTGACTTTCCACTCTTCTGTTGTTTAAAACTACACTGTTATGTGTAAAGTTTAGTGCTGGATATATTCACCAGGAGCCATCTTCACATTTTTAGGGGGCAGGTTTGCTTGAAGCGAAAAAGAATTTCAGCTTATTAGATGAATTAGATATCAGATCTCCAGTAGCCCAGGCAGCGATGATTCTGGGCTTTTCCCAGCCTTGGCACTTCAAGCTGTAACTGTTTCTTTAGAATTATTTGCACTGTTGTGTTCTTTTTCACCCTTAAGCTATCTTATGTTGGCTGGAGCACTTGGTAAAAGAAGAGTACATTTTGTATGCTCCTTCGGGTTGTGCCACTTCCAACTAGATTTCCTTATGAAAGGCAAACACAAAGGCAGAGGCTTCAGATGGCATCAGAAGGTTACATTGCAGGGAAATAACAACAAGGAATGCAGCTATCTGCCTTCAGCTGTGTAAATTCAGGTGGAGGCAGAAATTGATTAATACTCTCAACAGGAAATATAGCCCTTATATGTCCCATAGAGTTTAAAGTAATGCTTTTAAAAGAAGCACAGGTTTCTTGCAAGCCATAGACAACTTGTTTATTGGAATGGAGCTTGAAGATAGTGCTTGTGTAATGCTACCAATTTTGCTTAACCACACTCAGTTGAGAGTGGGCAAATAGGATCAACCCTCAATCCTTCAGGTTTTGAAGTGGGCTTCAGATCCTGAGTTAAATGGAAACCCTGCTTATCCGTAACCACAATTTGTCATCTATAAAAAAAATAAAAAAGAGCGGAAGAATGGAGTATTCCTATTTGCTCCAACTTAGTTAAGCTGTTGACTGAATTACATCTCTCTCCAAGTGAAAACAATGGAATTCCAAAGTATGTTTACGGGTGGTATCTTTGAAAAGCAAGACCAACCCCAAATTAATATAAAGAGGACCTTTTTTGGCACTGAGATCTAAGTGTTGGAGCCAGAGATGATCTTCCTCACTGAAGGGTTGTTCTATTCCTTATGCTAGAGCATTGTATGAGAAAAAAGAAACTAAAACCAAAGATTCTTGTGTGTAGCTCATTGTTTTTTTTGCCCTTTTAAAAATTCAAACATATATTGGGAACTTGCCCAGTACATAGTAAAACATCTCTTCACCTCTGAAGTCTAGAATGTGCTACCTTTAAAAGTGAAGCTGGGATTCCAGTATTCAAATTGTGGTTTACAATAAATTAGTCCTGGGCTGGGCATGTGATAGATTGGGTTTATACTAAGCAGAAGCAATGCAACTGCACAATTGACAGCAACTTTGAAAAGAGGCCAGGAAGGAAATGGATATGGCAAAATATGATGTAATACCAAATCTTTTGTTTCTTTTTTTGTGACCTAGAGTTAGTGATGTTGCTGGAATGGTGGTCAGGCACAGAATGCACGTTATTCTCAGACCAGGCTGCAGTGGATAAGTTTGGGAAAGAGCATGTCATCGTTATCCTGAACCACAACTATGAAATAGATTTCCTGTGTGGCTGGACCATGACAGAGCGCTTTGGTGTATTGGGGGTGAGTTGGTCATAGCTTTGAGCTTACTGTTCAGTAAACTGTAACACTGTTTAGTAAGCCATAACTTCTTATTTTTTGTGTTGGTGTTTGGAAGAAGGAGTTAGTTGTTTTTTTAAATGTCCAGTAGGACAAACAGAGCAAAGTTAGTATGGCTAGTAACTTCTTGGGTGGCTCTGTGGTTGAAGCTCTCAGTGGTAGAATACTCCAGTATGAGGGGAGGGACCAAGGATCAGTGGCAGAATCTGGTTTGCATGCAGATGGTCCTGGGTTAAAAGAAATAAGATCAGATAGAAGGTGATAGACCTCTGCCTTACACTTTAAGAGCTGCTGCCAGACTGTGTAGATAACAGGTGCCTGGTGTGGGGAGCGGAAGGGAAGGCGATTGCAAGCTGCTTTGAGGCTCCTTAAGGTAGAGAAAAGTAGGGTACAAAAACCATCTCTTCTACTCGCCTCAATTGAGAATAAGGCAGCTTCATGTGTTTGAGACATGCTACATGTGTACAAAGTCCCAGGTTCAGTCTTAGCCTTTGGCATCTCTAGTTAAAAGGTAACAGGAAGCATGTATGCATAACGTCCCTTCTTTGCCTGAGAAACTGGGCTTACTGAGCTAGATGGACCATTGTAGATCAAGAAATAGATACCATTTTGTGGTATTCCTTTCAGAGCTCAAAAGTTCTGGCTAAGAAAGAGCTGCTGTGTGTGCCCCTAATTGGCTGGACGTGGTACTTCCTAGAGATTGTTTTCTGCAGAAGGAAATGGGAAGAAGATCGAGACACTGTTATTGAAGGGCTAAAACGGTTGGCTGATTATCCAGAATATATGTGGGTGAGTGTTTGGACAGCATTTCTTCTGTATTTTGAACAGAGTGGTGAAAGGCATAGTCTTGTCTGGTGAGGGTTTTTTCATAGTCTAGTTATAATGAACCATTACTGGGTTCATGTCTAATACATAGTGTACTGTATACCCTCATTCCACCACTATCCATCACTATGATGGACATATAGCCAGAACTCCTTTAAATCTTAATTTTTATGGCATCTGTTATCAAAAGTCTGACTATATATGGGCAAGAAGAATTTATCCCAGTTGGAAAGGAGTGATGAATTGATTTTCTGTGTATTTGTTGCCTTTTCTGGATGAAGATGAAATGCCAGGGCTCTGAAGGACTTTCTAGGAAAGGGATCACCATTGTTAGGGAAACATTCCTTGGTGCAGGCAATAGAGGAAGTCTAGTTTCTCCATCAACTATAGAAATGTCTGTATGAAAGAGATCCTCCAGTGGCTGCCTCCTGAGATGGTTCAGGGAAGAACCAATCAATCTTTGGGCTGTTAGTATCCAGCAGTTCTTCCTCTGATGTAGCGGCTTCTAAATTTGGGTCATGGGTCATAGCAGTTTGCTTAGATCAGTCACATATGAACTATAATTTCTTTATTTAAACGGTAACACTGGATGTTTTCCCTTCTTGGTTTTTGTGCCATAGTTTCTCTTGTATTGTGAAGGAACTCGTTTTACAGAGACCAAGCATCGTATCAGTATGGAAGTGGCAGAATCTAAGGGATTGCCTAAACTGAAATATCATCTGTTACCCAGAACCAAAGGCTTCACTACCGCTGTCCAGTGTCTCCGGGGAACAGGTATCTATATTTCCTTAGCCTTTCTTGCAGCACTATTAATACAATCATTCAGCACGTTCTTTATTGTTGGTTGCTAGATTTAAAAAAATATGGAAAAATCTGTATCGATTGGTTATGTTGACATTATTTAAACAGCTAGATTTGATTTTGTAAATAATCGTAATAGATTAATTAATAATACTACTTAGCACTTCACATTTCTAAGGTGGTGTGCAAACATTGCCTCATTAGCACTCCCAGCGTGCATGTGAGAGGTGTGTGTGTGTTACACCACACAGATCAGGCTGTTAAATAGGACAGGTGGCTGGCTAAACAGTATTTATGGGCGTCATGTTTTACAATGTCTTGAAAGTTAACAGTATCAAGGCAACAATACAGTAAATTTGGGGGCTAGAAGGACCTAGAAAGTTGCCCTGTCCTCTTCTCACTGAGGAAAGATTAATATTATTTTATAACAGTCTTCAAGTACATTGCCCTCACTTCTCCTGTCTCTCAAGAAAGTAATATATACTTTTTAAGTACTCACCGATGAGGGTCTCCAGAGCTTTCTTTTGCAATCTGAAATCAATGCTGGATTTACGGACACAGTCTGGGAAAATTTAGGGGTGATCTGTAAGTCTCAGTAAAATTGGCAAGAGGCATATTTGCACTTAAGTGCTTACTAAGCATTGCTGATTTCAATGGTGTTTATGTGCCTGGTATTTAATCTATGAGAACATTGGCAACACATTGAAAAGTGTTGGAGCTGGGCCAATCCTTGTCTTTGATTCAGTGCCCTTTCTGCAAGATAAGAATGAAGCTGCCTTATAGTGCATCAGACCATTGGCCCATCAAGATCACTATTGCCTGCTCAGACTGGCAGCTGCTCTCCAGGGGCTCAGATCGAGGTCTCTCACATCACCTACTACCTGATCCTTTTAACTGGAGATGTTGGGGATTGAAACTGGGCCTTCTACATGCTAAGCAGATACACTACCACCAAGCCATGGTCCCTTCTCAAAGAATATTAGCTAACCTCTCAGCTGCTTGGATTATAAAATGTATCATATATTTAAAGTGCAAAATTTCCCTTTCAGTATGTAAAATCTTTGTGTTCCTCTGAGTAACAAAATTAATATCCATTCTCTGGAAACTAATTATTGGGGTAGATTGGCCATTATGGCCACCAGAACTTTTCCTGGTGGGGCGATGGCCTGCCTCCTCACCTGGACTGTGCCAGACCAGTGGTATGATGGATGGTGCCCGGCCTGCATGATGCTTTAATCCTGGTTTAGAATTCAGGACATTTGAAAAGAAACAAACATGACTTCAGACATAGTATTGTCTGGGCTAACAGTGTTTTAAAATTAATATTGCAGAGAAAGTAATACACCCCTGTTTGTTAAAGCACCCAAATTCAGACAGCCCAACAAACTGGAATGAAATGGAAGACTCCCCTGACACATCAGGAAAAAGATGGGGGAAATGATGAAAATACAGCAACTGTTGATAAGAAGCTCATTCACTTCATGAACAAATTGTGGTTTAATCATGATGTACCAAATGAAGCCTAAACATGCTAGAGATTCATGTCCAGCTAATTACGAAGAGGGTGACTGACCCTGGGTCATTTAGTGTGACTTCAACACAGTTCTATTTTGGGCATTGTTGGGCTTGTAGAACAATGTCACTGGAGCACTGAAGGGTGCTTCCATTCTCGGTGCATTCCATTTATATCCTACTGTGTGTTCTTCATTATGATAATAAATGAATCCTGGCTGTCTGAAGCTTGAAATAATAGATGTCTTATTGCTTGGAACAGTTTCAGCAGTGTATGATGTAACATTAAACTTCAGAGGAAATAAGAACCCATCCTTATTAGGAATCCTTTATGGGAAGAAATATGAAGCTGATATGTGTGTCAGGTAAGCATGTGATGTTGGGGATGAGATGTGTGCCATACATTTGGGTATTGTCGCTGTGATCAAAAATGGTAGTGAAGCTACCATGATTACTTAGGTTCTTTCCACAGGGATGTAAGGTCCTCTAGCTTTTTGTGTTACTTTTAGAAGAATCTCATTGCATTTAGTATCTGAGTGTGATAATCATAGGCAACACAGCACTGCATGAATTCTTTCAAAAATACTTTGCTCTGGCTGCTGCTTTAGTTTGGTTCCTTATAGGCTTTAAAGAATCTGTGCGGTCCCCAAGAGTGTTTACATAAAGTTCCATACACTTTTATGGCTGTCTTTTACATATTTATTAAAAAATAGAAAAGTGTAGATCACTCTTATTACATGCTGATTATCAGAGGGACTCGGGAAACGTACCTCTCCAAAGGTTAATAATAGTATGAGTTTGAAGTTCTAGGGTCCAGTTGCCTGGGCTTTTTTGGTTAGGCCTACTGAAGAACAAGATGGTGATTGAACATCTCAAAGTATTTAAAAACTAATTCAAGCAATATTTTCTGAATGGGCTGACTGCAGGCCTAGCTGAAATTGTTCCTTCCCAGGGATGAAGGGATGAGTGAGAGCTATACAATTTTAGTTCGGTCTGTCTCATTCCCCAGCTACAGTACCCCAGTTGCAATCCATAAATCTGTTACTCCTTAGTGTGTGTGTGTGTGTGTGTGTGTGTATGAACAGCAGGAGTTTCTTTCATAATGTCTAGCTAATTTAAGAGTTTGTGCCTCCTTACCCAAGATTTGACTGCATTGTTTGGATCTAAGAGAAGAAACCAGGTAAACTCAGTCTCCCTCATAATACATTGTACTTTTTGTACAAATTAAAGACTATTTATTTATTTATTTATAATTTCTACTTACTATCCCACTCCCCCCGGTCAAAACCGGGCTCAGAATGGCTGTTGTTATTAGAGAACTGAGGCACAATTTGTTAAGAACTTCTTGCACCCAACCAATCCCCATTCTTGTGATGGCAGTCTGAACTACAGCTGCCAGGCAATATAAAGAACCTCTATATTATTCTATATTATTCTGTTTGCCACAGCAACCCTGCAAAAGCTCACTTATTCCTAATTAAGTAGAATCTTTCCCAAAGGCTATGCAACACTAAGGGTGAACCTCCAGGGTGCCCTTCTGCTTAGACAGAAGGCTTGCAAAACATCTAAAGTTGACCCAAGTGGCACATATAGCCAATCTATAAGGTACATTTCAATGGCTCAAACTACTTAACGTCCCTTTGCTAGATAGCATTAACCCCTAGCTATTCTAACTAGTTATACTGAACTCCCTAAAACAGTTTAACATAGGTATAATTGAAAATCCTGTATTGTACTCACAGCAATAAATCTGCCACTAGAGAGCAGTCTCAGCCTGAACATTTAGATTATGCAGATATATTATTCTCTTTGGAGCCAGTTAGGAAAATAAACTTCTAGGTAGACTGATTGTATTTTGTGCAAACACTGTTTTTCAGAGGTATACAAACACCTGAACATTTTTCATGCCTTCTCTTTTTTTAAAAATGCAAGTCTTGGAAAGGGTTTTTGGGAGTGAAAAGAAAAAAGATGACTGAATTTCAACAATTGCCACCTGCCCAATTATTATCTACAATAAGGGTTCAGGGTTCTGAAGTGTGCTAGTTCCTGCTGTATCCTGTGTAGCTGCTTGAATGTACATATTCTGATTATTTTTATTCTAATAAAATCTCTTTGAACGAACTAGGAGGTTTCCTCTTGAAGATATCCCTTTGGATGAGAAGGAAGCAGCAAACTGGCTTCATAAACTTTACCAGGAAAAGGTGAATAGTTTGTTTGCTTTAAAATTTTTACAGAACAACATATTAAGGGAATAAATAGTCAACAGAAGATCGTATTTCTTGCTCTGGGAGAGGAGGCCATCTTAAGTGTGGGTGTTTCCTCTTCCTCTTGTTCCGGGAGGCAGGACCTAAAATTTTAACTGCCTATCTCTGGAGGGAACGCCCCCGCCCTTTTCAGCCTTGTTCCTGCATCGTCCGGGAGAGCAGTGTACTCACAGCTCTCTTCCCTGAGCTATAGAACAACCTATTCTATTCTTATTATTTTCCAATTCTATTCTATCCTAACTATTCAAAAAAAAAAAAACACCTTTATTCTTACTCTATCTCTTATCTGTCCTCTCTGTCTTCTGAGGCAGGACAGAGTAGTAATTCTCCCGCCAAAACAAAATGGCGACTGAGTGTTCTGATAATTTTATCACTGAGGGAGATTTGGATCCGGGTTTACTGCAGGCTACGCCTCTCACCCAGGATCTGCCTTCTGACATTCACTCCGGTGATTTGAAAGGCAAAACTAAAAAAGCAGGGAACAAGCGCAAGAGAGGCAGCTCATCCCATCATGGCGCCAAACACCTCCTCACAGTTGCTTGTGCCCACGCGTCAGCTGCGGCTGAACCCCCCGGGAACAAAGTTCGATCCTCTGGTACCGGGAACGGCCGGGGAAAAACAGCGACTTCGGTCGTTAATCCTGTGGTTCAGGCCGTAGGCGTCTCTCCTCAAGAAGATCCCGGACGGAGTGTCCAAGAAGCCAGTAATGTAATCTCCCTCCCCCCCTTTCCCCCGCAACCGGCCGCTTCGGCCGCAGGAGAAATCGTGCTGTTACGAGCGGAGCTAGCATCCCTAATTAAAGACGCTTTTACTGAGGGACTGAGAACAGCTCAGCTTCCTTCCCTGGCCCCTTCTCTTAGTGGCATGCAAGCCGGCATGCAAGCTCCAGCTCAAGATCAAAACCTTCGCGGTCCTCGGGGAAACAGCCAGGCAGGCTGCGGGGAACAGACCGGCCCGCATACATTGAAGGGGGGGTGGCGGTTGGCCCACGAAAGCAGCCCTAAAGGCGGCTTCATCCTCCCAACCCCGGCAATCTGGGCAAGATCCATCACCTTTCTCCTCTGATAATGATGATTCAGACAGAGAAGAGGGCGAGTTCTCCTCAGAAGGAGAGGACCCTTTACCCCAGCCAACCAAACAAACCAGGCTCTTTGAGGCTGAGGATTTTCAGCCATTTTTTATAAAAGCCCTGGCTGCACTAGATCTTGCTGATGATTCTACCCCTTCTCAAGAGAAAAAGAAAGGGGCAAAGTTCTTTCATTCATATACTGTCACTGATAAGGTGGTACCTGTACCTGATTATTTTTTGTCTCTGCTAAAAGGGGAATGGGATAAGCCCATGGCGGGAAAACAGTTCCCTCAGGCTACTAGAAAACTGTATAACGTGGCCAGTAGTGCTGCTGATTTATTAAAGATCCCTCTAGTGCATTCCTCTGATGCAGTCACAGAGGAAGGGTTGGTTTCTGTTAAAGATCCTGCTGACAGAAAGACTGAACTGGCCTGTAAGAAAGCCCACGAAGCCTCAGCTTTAGCCATTAGCTCCTCAATTACATCTGCCTTCGTGTCCAGGGCAGCTATAGTCTGGACTACCACCCTATATGCGTGATATATGCCAGACCAGAGGAGAGGCCGATGGAGCTATGGCAGGGGTTCCTTTTGTAGGGGTGGACGTTTCTCTAGAAATTCCCCCAGAACCCAGAATTTTCAAAGTGACAGAGGCGACAAGTCCTTTCGTCAACCAAGGCAGTGACGCCAGACAACAACCAGTGGGGGGCAGACTCAGCCTCTTTCACAACTGTCAGGAGTCGTGCGGTCCACTTGACTCTTGACATGAGTTAGGCCCGTTTCTGTTCAAGAGCATCTTTCGGTTTTGTTTCCCTGAGCTGTTCAAACTATCCCCGCTCCCTGCCTTCCCCCCTGCTCTGACCTTGAGTCACAAGCAGGCAACTTCAGTATTATGGCTTTCTCACTCCCTGCTTCCCACCAGGCACTGTTATCTCCCAATTCCCAGGCCTGCTTGATCTTGCACCTGGGATTGCTTTGTGCTTAAAGTTATGCTTTGTAGACTGGATGGTCATTAGCAGCTTTGAACCTGTGGATTGCTTATGCTGTACCTGCAGCTCCTGAATAAACGTTTACCTGCTTTAGACCTGCCTGTCTGAGCGAGTGACTTTTTGGGATTGCCGAGGTTGGCTGGAGAACCTCACAACAACCAATGGTCCACTTCCCATCCAGACCATTGGGTATTACAGATTGTCACTCACGGCTATCGAATACAGTTTTACAAAAGACCAAGAGATCGTCTGGTGGTGTCCCCTGTGTCTCGTCAGTCGGAAAAAAGATTCAGAACTTTAGCTGCCATCCAGCACCTGTTACAGATCAAGGCCATCGAATATGTGGTCCCCTCGGAGCAATCGTCGGGCATATATTCCGTGTTCTTTACAGTGCCAAAGAGAGACGGAAGATGGCAGGCCATCCTCGACCTGAAATACCTGAACAGGCATGTAACATACCGACGCTTCAGGATGGAGAGTCTACACTCCATAGCAGAAGCCTTAAGACCAGGAGATTGTTTAACCTCTGTGGACCTAACCGAAGCCTATTTGCACATATCCATTCATCCAGACCATCGACGCTTCCTAAGGTTTCTACACAACAGTCATCATTTTCAATTCAAGGCACTACCCTTCGGTCTGGGGTCAGCTCCTCGAGTCTTTACCAAGGTCCTGGTGACCCTGGTAGCCCTAGCGCATCAGGAGGGCATAAGAATCCACCCTTACCTCGACGACATCTAATCTGCTCGTCAAGAGCGCAAAGCATCCAACACACAAACATCGTGCTCCAGTTATTGGACAGCCACGGCTTTCTAGTCAACCAAAAGAAAAGCCAACTCAACCCCACTCAACATCTGCGCCATCTAGGGGTGTACATCGACACCGTCGTCAACTCTCTTGTCCTTCCACACGACAAAATCCAAAAGATCTGCACTCTCGCGAGGACAACTATGCAAGCAACCACAGTCCACCTCATGACCCTGGCAAAATTACAGGGTCTAATGATTTCCTGTATTCCGGCGGTGCAGTGGGCACGACTACACTCCAGGCCTCTTCAGTGGTTTTTGAATATTTACCAGAAGGATATCCTGGTAAAGAGAAACAAGTCTCTACTTCTTTCAACCACGACAAGACGCATCCTCAAGTGGTGGACCATTCCAGAAAATCTCCAGAAAAGGGTCCATTACATACGACAAACACCGTTGCAGTTATTCACAGATGCATTCCTTACGGGCTGGGGAGCCACCCTGCAGGGTCATTCGGCACAGGGCACATGGTCAACTCAAGAGAAGCAAATGAACATCAACGCTTTGGAGATTCGTGCAATTTATTACGTCCTCCTGCACTTCAAACACCATCTGTCCGGGACAGACCTGCTGGTGAGAACGGACAATGTGGCAGCCAAAGCTCACCTGAACAAGCGGGGGGTTCCCGGTCCTCTGCTCTACACAAAGAGGCACTAAAGATCCTGTCCTGGGCGGAGACCAACCTATACTCCATCACAGCAGAGCACATTCAGGGAGTTCTCAACGTCAACTCAGATTGGCTCAGCAGACAGAACCTCAACGAGGCGGAGTGGGCTCTGAATCAGGACGTTTTCCATCTCCTGACAACTCATTGCGGAATGCCCCTAGTAGATCTCTTCGCGTCAAACAAAAGCCATCAACTCCCAAGGTATTACACCAGATACATCCAAGCGGGAGCAGAGCAGACAGATGCACTCGCGGCACCATGGCCATCGGGGCTTCTATATGCCTTCCCTCCGTTCCCGCTTCTTCCCAAGGTCCTCAGGTGAATCAAGCCACAGTCATTCTTGTGGCTCCTTACTGGCCGCATCGCCCGTGATTCCCCACTCTACTAGAGATGTCCATTGCGAAACCGTGGACGCTTCCACTTCGACCAGATCTCCTACTCCAGGGGCCGATTCTTCACCCAGATCCAGGCTGGTACAGGCTGACCGCCTGGGTATTGAGAGGAGTCACCTGCTGAAGCTAGGTTACGACACAGAGATAGCAGAAACTATACTTGCTGCCCGAAGACCTTCTACAAAGCGAATATACAGTGCTACATGGAAGGCCTTCATAAGATGGTGCCAAAGAAAACAACTTAATCCCATCAAACCTACTACCTCCAACATCCTGTCTTTTCTGCAAGATGGATGATGACAGAATTTATCCCCAGCAACCCTATGTCGTCAGTTAGCTGCAGTTGCTACTATTGTCCCAAAAGTATCAGACTATCCACTGTCTAATCATCCCCATATCAAAGCCTTTTTAAGGGGACTTACCTTAATCTCACCTCCAGTCAAACACAGGTTCCCTACCTGGAGCCTACATATGGTTCTAACAGCCCTTACTCAACATCCATTTGAACCTTTAAGGAACATCTCATTAAATTGGTTAAGAATGAAGACTCTGTTTTTAACAGCTGTGACATCGGCTAGGAGAGTCTCTGAGCTAGGAGCCCTCTCCATTAAGCCAGGTCTTTGCACTTTTCACAAGGACAAAGTAGTCCTTGCTCCTGACCCTTTATCCCCAAAGTTAACTCCCGTTTTCATAGGAATCAGGACATCATGCTACCCTCATTCTGTCCAAACCCTAAAACCCCAAAGGAGAAAATCTGGCATACCTTAGATCTCAGAAGGGCCCTTCATACGTACATTGACCGTACCAAACACCTAAGAGTCTCAGACACTCTCTTTATCAATCTTACAGCTCCAAACAAGGGCAAACCCATGTCCCGTGCATCCATCAGCTGCACAATTACCACTTGCATCACTCAGGCTTACAAAGCAGCCAAAATTGCGGTTCCTTTGGGATTGACAGAACACTGTCAGGAGTGCGGACATGTCAGCGGCCTTTAACCGCAGAGCTCCCATAGAAGAGATTTGCAAGGCCGCAACGTGGTCCTCAATTTCTACATTTGTGAGGCATTATAAACTTAATCTTTTTGCCTCAGCTGATGCCTCCTTTGGCAGGAGGGTTCTCCAGAGCATTCTCCACAACGTCTGATCCCACCCAGGTAGGGACAGCTCTTTTAAGTCCCACACTTAAGATGGCCTCCTCTCCCAGAGCGAGAAAGAGCCTTGGTTACTCACCGTGAAGGCTTCTTCTGCTCTGGGATACGGAGGCCATCTTGCCCGCCCAGACGTCTGAGTAATTCAGGAGGATGCTGTACAGTGGTTTTCTTACAATAAAATTCTACAACACAAGGTTTCAGGTTGGGTTTAAATACAGTTCTTTATTAATGTTGTTACAGTTAAATTACAAGTTAAAACTTACCCCAAGCATTTCTGCCAGGTTTTCTCTACTATTCTTTACTTTCTTTCTCTCTGTTTAATGGTAACACTCCTTGCTCGGAAAGTCTTTGACTGAAAAGGGCGGGGGCGTTCCCTCCAGAGATAGGCAATTAAAATTTTAGGTCCTGCCTCCCCGAACAAGAGGAAGAGGAAACACCAACACTTAAGATGGCCTCCGTATCCCAGAGCAGAAGAAGCCTTCACGGTGAGTAACCAAGGCTCTTTCTAAACACAGGCAATTTAAACAATGATAATTGAGTGATGAGTATGCTTCCCACTTAGAAGGCAGAATTTTTTAATCAATGTCTTTAAAAAAATGGAGGTTGTCTAAATTTTCTATAACAATACATACAATCTAGTGCAATATCATCATTCTTTATAGAGAGCATTATGTCTTAGGAAAGAGTTTAAAATTGATTTTGGAACAATCCTACCACTTGCTTTACAACAGTGATTCTTAATAGGGGCTGTAAGTCTCCCCCAGCGGCTATGTACATATGGGGGGCACTAAGACCTTTTGGGGGCAATTGGGGGCATTCAGGATTTTTTGCTGCCTCTTCTTGCTAGTTACATGGCTTCTTACAGCAAGCAAAGGAGACTTGTGCTATACTGTTCTCCCCACACTGAGAATCAGTTCCCATAACCTAGACTTTTTCCCCAGCTCCTTTAAAAAAAAAAGTGTCACACAGCAAATAGGAATCAAGGCTAACATGAAGAAATTGGCTGATGGCTATCAGGCCCTAGGGTCTTGCTGAATGTATGCCTGAGATCTATGTAAAGGTAAAGGTCCCCTGTGCAAGCACCGGGTCATTCCTGACCCATGGGGCGACGTCACATCCCCACGTTTCCAAGGCAGACTTTCTTTGTGGGGTGGTTTGCCAGTGCCTTCCCCAGTCATCTTCCCTTTACCCCCAGCAAGCTGGGTACTCATTTTACCGACCTCGGAAGGATGGAAGGCTGAGTTAACCTTGAGCCGGCTACCTGAAACCAACTTCCGTCAGGATCGAACTCAGGTCATGAGCAGAGCTTGGACTGCAGTACTGCAGCTTACCGCTCTGCACCACGGGGCTCCTGAGATCTATGTATTGTATGTATATATCATAAATATACCTATATAAATAACGTTGCCTTATGTCCTAGTTCTTCACTTGTTGACTTACTACGAGCCTGTTTGCGGCCCATTTGGCCATAGCATGGGCCCACTTGTTTTTGGGTGGCAGCTCCAGCATACTCCCCAAGGGGTATTTTAGTGTCAATATACATTTCTTAGAATGGCATAGAAAGGCAAATTTCAGTGCTGTCTGCTAGATTACATTGATGCAAAGTATCATTTCTTCTGCAGTGTAGCTGGAATCTTGCCATTTCCACAACAGATGTGTTAGCCCAACCTCTGGGGTATCACCAAACTAACAAAGGAGGAAAAAGTATGTTAGCTATGACCAGATGTTCAGGAGTTTGTTGATCTTTGTTGTGAAATGTTTGATTCAAAAGAAATGGGAATGTTTGCTACTATAGATTCTCCTGGGCTGTCTCCTCACATGGCCACATTCCAGCTACAGTCCTGGACAGGGAAGTAAGTGCCATTAAAATCAATGGGACTGACTTCTTATGGGACTTGTTTTGGGAATGGATGTAAGCTAACCTTTCATTTTCTATGGAATTTTCTATGGATTTGAAGCTTCTGTATCAATTCACCAGCAACTAGTATCTGTAAACTGCTTTTTTCATCTTTGGTGTAAGAGTCATGTAGCAAGGCAAGCAAACATTTGTACTGGTTTCTGTGTACACATCACATCAGTTGAAACTGAAATTACAGCAGCTAATTACTATTGTGAATTGTATATAGCTCTTAAGTCAATGGGGAAATACTTTGATTAAAGCACAACTATTTTTGGCCTAATCTCCTCCAGTGCAGCTTCTCTGGAGAACAATAAACCTTAGACTAAAGGTAGATTCTCATGGTAACCACTCCTTCATGCAGGAAGCAAATGCTGTTGATAAGCTATAAAAAGCAAAACTTTCTTAGCATGTAAGCATCATAGCTATTGATGGGGTGCAGCTCAGACATAAGGTTTCATGGGTCCAAAGCCCCCCCAGGCTCCAAAATCCAGACTGATTTAGCGTAGGCTTGTTTTGGCCTGTTTTGCCACAACTCCAACCCAGAGCCCCCGCTCGCCAAATGTACCCAAGTGGTGGGGAGGGTACAAGGCAGCCGTACACCTTAGCCCTGGAGGTATATTGCAGGCAAGGGCAGTGGCATCAGTTGAAACTGAGAGGCATGTGGCAGCTTCCAGAACCAGAGTCTGAGCCCTGTGGCTGCCATGAGCCCTCTCCTCTGTCGTACCTTTGTAAGTTTTTTTAATTGGGGGGATGGTTGTTGGGAGAGTGGGCAGGGAGGCATTGTGGGCCCCACTATTCTTCCAGTGGAATCAGTAGGAATCATGACAGGACCTAGATCCAAATGGGTCTGAATTAAAATGACATTTTTCAAACACCTATGAGCTTTCTTCAAAATAAGTATGTTTTAACTACACCCATTCTGATTTGGGCTGGAAGAGATTATCCATCACTAATCATAACTGCCAGTGGAGGCCAGTTGTAAATTTACCACCTGAGAGCTATCAGGAGAATACACATCAGATGGTGAGTTTTCGTGTCCTGCTTAAGTAGAATCCATTCCACAGGGTGGATTAATGGTGACTTAGGGATATTAAGTGATGCCTGAACTGACATGAGTAATGTCATATGTGAACTCAGTCTTAGATCACATTCAGCTTTCCAAGAAATAGCATACACTTTTTGTTCCTTTGCTCTGATTTCTGTTGTTGGTGTCTTGTCACTGAGATATCAAAAAATAGTACAAGATCTATAGATGTAAAAGAAGAAAGTACGAACAATGAATGGGGGAAAGGACTGGGTTGACTGCAGAAAGAAGTGTTGTTAAAATCATGATGCAACAAAAAAATACAAATCCCTCTCATAGCGACTAGTACTGTTTTGCCACAGAGGAATGCCTGTATTACAGTATCTATAAACTTTGAAATCTGTACAATCTTTTAAGCATTGAGTTACTTGAACAGAATCCATGGATTTCTTGATACCTTTTCTTCCTTTCTCTCTCCAAGGATGCTTTACAAGAGAAGTATAATCAAGAAGGTATATTTCCTGGTCAGCAATTCAAACCTCCCAGAAGACCTTGGACTCTCCTAAACTTTCTTTTCTGGGCCACAATTCTCCTGTCTCCTCTTTTCAAATTTGGTTTTGGAATTTTTGCAAGTGGATCACCTCTCCTGATTCTTGCATTCCTGGGCTTTGTTGGAGCAGGTAATAAAACTGAAGAAGGAAAAATCTTTATCTTGCTGTAGGGCATTCTGAGCTGAAATGTGTGTGTGTGTGTATAAGAGAGAGGCAGCATCCAGCAATGCAGTCACACCACTGTTATTCATCATCATTAAGGTTGCGCTCCTTAACTGGGGAGAAAGAAGAATGTGCTCGTTATATGCAGTTCTTATTTATTTCTTGTTTGGTTTCTCTGTATTTTAGTAGCTGATAGATCTAACAATTAGCCCTTCAAGGAATCTGCTCACAGTCTGGATGGGTAGCCGTGTTAATCTGGTTAAGAGTTAGAACTCACTTCATCAGATGCATTCATCTGATTCCACTTTGACTCATGAAAACTCATGCTGGATTAATTTTGGTAGTAATTAAAGTGCCACTGACTGCTTGTTTTAGTTTACTCACTATCTTCTGTATCATGTAGATTTTTCTTTCCCAGTCTTCAGGGACTCACTGGAACTTACCATATATGTTTTATCTTCACTACAGCTCTGAAAAGAGAGTAGTAACTTGCCTAAAGCTCTCAATTGACTACCGTGGCATCTTCCCAATACTTTAGCCCAGGGGTGGGGAACCTTTTTCATACCAAGGGCCATTTCCATATTTATAACATAATTCGAGGGCCATACCAGTTGTAGGTATTGGGGGGGGGAGAGGCTAGGGTTGCCAGGTCTCCAGCCACCACCTGGAGAAACTATGCAAAGAAGGAAGGGGAAGGAGGGAAAGAAGGAAGGAAAGGAAGAAAAGGGAGTGAAAGAGAGAGAGAAAGGGAGGGGTTCCCAGCTTCCCCCCTCACACACATACAGGCATGCTAGGGTTGCCAGGTCTCCAGCCACCACCTGGAGAAACTATGCAGAGAAGGAAGAGGAAGGAGGGAAAGAAGGAAGGAAAGGAAGAAAAGAGAGGGAGAGAAAGGGAGGGGTTCCCAGCTTCCCCCCTCACACACACACACACACACATGCAAGCCAGCCAGCCCCCAACCACATGAGCGGCTGGGAGTGATAAGTGAGAAGCTTCTGTGGCTTCCCCCTGCTTCGCACGCACATACACACAAGCCAGCCAGCCAGCCCCCAGCTGCACGGGTGGCTGGGAGCAAAGGGGGAGAAACCTCCACGGCTTCTACTGCCTTTGTGTGCGCGTATGCACACACACACTTATATATGCAAGCCAGCCAGCCAGCCCCCAGCCGCGTGAGCAATCAGAGAGAAGCCTCCGCGGCTTCCCCCTGCTTCGTGCGCGCGCGCACACACACACACACACACACACAAATGCCAGCCAGCCCCCAGCTGCACGGGTGGCTGGGAGCAAAGGGGCAGAAACCTCCGCGGCTTCCCCCGCCTTTGTGCGCGCGTACGCACACACACACTTATATATGCAAGCCAGCCAGCCCCCAGCCGCGTGAGCAATCAGAGAGAAGCCTCCGCGGCTTCCCCCTGCTTCGTGCGCGCGCACACACACACACAAGCCAGCCAGCCCCCAGCTGCACGGGTGGCTGGGAGCGATGGGGGAGAAACCTCCGCAGCTTCCCCTGCCTTTGCGCACACACGCACATACCTTGGCCTCGGGGGAGAGTGAGGGGAAAGCTGCGTAGGAGCCCACCGAGCCAGCGGAGGGTGCAGCGCGGCCATCGGCAGGGCAATGAGAGTGGGGGAGAGGGGCAGGAGATTCGGGTGCCCCCAACAACTTTAAAATGCGCTGCCGCTGCCAGGGCGCAGGCCGGGGAGAGCAGCAGGATATTCGGGTGCCCCCAACAACTTTCCAGGAACAGGAAGCCAGGAGACTTGGGGGAAACGCCCCCACAGTCACCCAATCAGCTTTTAGCATGCTCTCCTGCCTCCCTGCAAAGCCCAAAGCGCCGGGAGAAGGGCCTGGCTAGCAATAGCTAGCTCCCGGTCTCAGCAGGTGGGCCATGCAGCTCCAGGCCTTGGCAGACGGGCTGGGGGCCGGACAAAATGGCCTCGCGGGCCGGATGCGGCCCACGGGCTGGAGGTTCCCCACCCCTGCTTTAGCCAGAGCATCATATGGACTCCTTTAGGCATTATTCTCTTCGAATCTTTGGACAGCCTTGTGGTGCTTATCTTTTAGATCGTAATCCAAGACAGTTTAAGTAGGCTTGTGGCCTTAATAAATGAACCAATAACAAAATGAACCGGTCATTTGCATCTTTGAAGTGTTAGCCAATGGATAATCATCCTGTTTTTATTTTCCATTGGGGGACAAACTCCCTTTTTTTGAATTCACTTGGTGTCTTCTGCACCATTGACACTGCTGTTTGTACTGTTTAGGACCTGTTTGTGAGGGCTGGGGACTGGGGTGAAGCGATTTGCACAGCTATTGCTCATTTTCTTCCTGTAATGTGGCCAGCCATGGCTACCCTCAGTCTTTGGGCAGTATTGCTATTTACAGATCCCACTGGAGAAACAATAGGAATGCAAAGATGTGCTGAAGCAAGCACAAACTGGCGAAAGAAGTTTTGATTTGGCAGGAGAAAGGAAAGATAGACATTCATTTCTGTTAATGAAGCTTGCTTTTGAGCCATTTCATGATTCAGCAGAATATGCAGTGGTATTTACAGACATCCACTGCTATTAGATTGAAGTTCGGATCGAAGTTCTGAATTTAATGCCCATATTAAGGGCATTGGATGCCTCTCGTCCTGTGACCTGTTGGAATCCTTTGAGATACTTGATCGCTGTATTATATTTATTTAGGACACTTTTAATCCATTTTTTGCCATACAATATGGTGGCTTACAATGTACAAAAGACAATCAGATTCCACAGATAACACACAAACCAGTTTCACAATTATTACTTGCCATTAACAAATAAGCTCATAAGGCAGACCAGGTCGCAGCAACTCTGCCCTTGAGGAAACAGTCTCCCCCCAAGCAGGCAGGTACTCACTTCCCTGTTTGTGCAAGGCTGTTCATGCTCCGCGGTCCCATGCGCACGTGTAGAATATGAAAGGTTAGAATTCAGTATCCTGACAGATTCAGCGGAAGTGCTTCCACTTGTGCACAACTGCACAGTTGGATCCAACCCCATATGCATGTTGCACAGAGTTTTTGTGCTTTTGATTTATATTATACCATTGATAAATTGTGGAATAACTCCTGAAATAACTGTGATATTTCTTTTTTTCTGTTTTAAAGCTTCCTTTGGGGTTCGTAGACTGATAGGAGTAACAGAAATAGAAAAAGGCTCCAGCTATGGCAACCAAGAATTCAAGAAAAAGAAATGATTTTACAGATGCACTTCCAAACACATAGCAAGACTATGGTACCGAATTTACTTCATTGAAAGAAACTTAGAAAACTTATCTTCTTTTCTTATTAACTTGATAACTAATAATACTTGAGCCAAGACTGAAGAAAATGGAAGATTCTTTAGAAGAGGAAACAGTTGACTACTTACCTGCCTAAGGATAATTGTATTCATGGTTTTGGGGAGAAAATGAGCTAAAAAACAACCCCTTTTCTGCTTTGTCAGGGGTGGGAGGAAGGAACTAATGGATGGAACTATATATGTCTTCAGGTAACTGGTTTGTCTTTCAAGAGTACAACATCTGCTATGCAAGAAGAGCCACTTAATTACTTCTTGCTAAAACCATTTTTTCCAGTTCTTAGCAACTTTTTTTAATGCATACACTGCAGCAAAACACAGTCTCCAGTTAATTTACAGTTGTTCCTTGGGGAGAGGAAGCCAACTAAAAACTCTAGAATTTTTAGGTAATAGCTATTAATTTTCAAAAGAAAATGGATAATGGAATTTTGTGGGCCAAGTCCTTTACTGATAAGCACATTCTTTAGGCCAGATTTGACTAGTATGAATATAGTTTTAATTTTTTTTCACCCCCCTCGTCCTGTGTGTCCCAGGAAATAAAAGGAACATGCTTGGGTTCAGTTTCCTACATCTTGGACAGTTTTTAAAAAGCATTTGAATTTATGTGACCTGAGTTATTCAGTCCCTTGGCCTTGCGAGTTTCTTCCAAAGATCCACTCTGCTCAGCTTCCTGCATGGCTTATGACGAAAACATCTTCAACCAGCACTGGGATAGGGAAAATACCTTGTTTTTGAAAATAATAATACACACACACGAAAGAGTACACATTGAGTACTATACTTCCAGGGCTGCAATCCTAAACATGCTTACCTGAAAGAGTTTTCATCTGAAATCCAGTGGAACTGATTTCCAGGTAAATGTGTTAAGGTTTGGAGTGTCATTTTCCTACTTAGCACAACATATGAACACCCAAATCAACAGCCACTTCAGTACTTTTTAAAGTCTTTAATATCTAAACTTCTGAGGGTTCAGATTTCTGTGTACTGTGCTACAAATTAGTGAGATCAGTTTGGCTCCCGTCGTCTGACTCAAAGCATACTTAATAGCTGCATAAGAGCAGATTGCTCTTTTGTATGTTTTTTAAAAGGGGCTATTTGTAACTATGTGGCAGTGGCACATACTTCCAGTACAGGGATAAAATTCTGCTCCAGACCAGAAAAATCTGTGAATTAAACTAGGAATAGAATTCAAAGCTGGGCTAGGCTATTTCTTAAGATGTGATATTAACGCACACTTTCTTATCGGACAGAAAATTTTAATTGTACAAAATCACTGATTTCCTTTTTCTCATATACCCAAGGGTAAATGTGTACTATTTTACTTTGCCTAATACATGTTGCATTTTTATACCTGTACTTATTTAAGAATTTTCAGAATATGTTTGCTTGCTTGCTACTTCAAGTGCTGGAAAAATTATTTGTGGGGATTTCTTATCTTTGCTTTCTCATGTACCTGACTGCTTAAGGATTTCTGAATGGAAGGTTTTTGGAGTTGACTTACGGGCAATGATCAAAATAACTGATAGGCATGCATGAGAGAGAATGATATATTGAAAACCAGTTCATGCAGCTGGCTTGTCACCTCTGCTCTCACAGTTCCTATTGCTGAAGAGAGACGCTAGATTTCCAACTGAACAGGTGTTTGTTTTTTCAGTGGGGGGGAATGCAGCAGCAAAAACTGATTGCATGCAGATCTGTCCCACTTGTATTACTAATTTTCAAAATACTTTTGTTTGCAGCTTGCCACTTTGAAGTCAGGAAAAATATATACTTTGGATCACAGCCCATAGTGTACATCTATTTTTGTTGCATCATTCTCCCACCAAAAGATTGCACTGTCAGTCCCAGAACAGGCAAACTGTTCTGTCTGAGAAGTGACAAAATCTACCTGTAGTCTAAGGATGGGCAGCTGTTATTAACTTCATTAGAAGTTAAAAATGCACTTGAGGGATAGGCAAATTCCAGCCATGACTGTGTTTTAGAACTCAGCAGCTATTTTCTGCTTTTTGTTTTGTTTTTAAACCAAGCTCTCCGGCTGAACAAAGAAGCCTCTACTTTTCTCTGACTTCTAACCAGGGGACAGGCAGACTTGCTTTTTAAAAAAATCCTTCGTAAACAACTCTTGAAAAGTTTAAAAAAAAACCACAGATGCTGTATAATTACTTTCTGAAGATGAGGTTGAATATGTTTTAAATGCACTCAGTATGAAAAACAAAGCAGGGGTTGTAAAGGAGGAAGACCCCTGGCTGTGGGTACAATTTCATGCGAAAAAAGCATTTGTTAGTGGTGAATGGAGCGAAAAATGTCAACAATTTAGTGTGGGGGGTTGAGCAAGAAGAGGCTGCAGAGAAGACAGCACATATAAAATCTTTTTAAAGGGGGTCCGGTCTCCACTCCATACAGAGCAACTCCTGCTTAAAGCTAAGGGGAGTAATGCATGTACATTTGGGGGAGAAAAAGCAGATTAATTTCTTCTGTTTTATTTTCATATCATGACAAATCATTTTGTTTTAAAAGCTAGTAAAGAATACGCGTTTAATTTGTTCACATTTCTAGAAAGACATATCAGTTTTGAAAAATAAAGTGTACGATATTGCACAATAGAGTACATGACAGCTCATCTTTTTGGCTTGAATTTTGGTTTGTCCCTTCAAATAGGTTTTTTAATTAAATATGCAGAGTGTGTATGAAAGAATATTATTGAAAACAGCAGTAAGTGTCTCGTAAAGAATATCAAGTGGTTTGGACTGGAACAGTAAGCATAGATTTTATACATTACACTATTTTCTTCTGGTTTAATAGAACATAGCTTGTATATTTGACTACCAAGCCCTTTGAGAGCAATAATAAACAAATATATCATGAGCTTTCTTTTTTGTTGTTGTTTTCATTATTCAGTTTTAATCATCATTAGAGCATGATCATGTATACCCTTTCTCTTTATTTTAAGTGCACCAAGGGCTGGGGAGTGCCCAGCAGAATTTATTGCAGCAGTTCCCCCCCCACCCATCCTGTGTCAGTTTTTTAAAACTTCCGTCAGTTTCAAAAGAAGGCTGCAATGTAGCATTGGGAAGAAAAGGGAGGAGAAGAGCTGCTTGTCAAAAATGCTTTCAATCCCCCCCTCCAGGGTCTACCAAGCTAGTTGTGAAAGCCTTTGGATCCAAGCCACTGACTGCAAGTTACCTTGTAATTTGGTGCACTTAATTTGCTGTCCTTTTATGGGCCTTATCTGTCAAATTGTGACCATTACCTGTAATGAGTGTTACAGACTTTCATCCAGCAACATAACCTTTCTTATAAATATTCTAAATATATCTGAGTCATAACTAAAAATTCAAGTAGTATCCTATTGAGAGAGAGGACACAATAAGATAAAATAAAAACCAACAGAATCAAATTAGTACTAGAGTTCCAATAAGATGATAAAAACAAGTCACTGCACAGAACTGGCAGTAGTACTAGTAACAAGTTGCATCTAACTCATGGTGACCCCAGGTCAGTGGGGGTTTTCAAGAAAGAGATGAGCAGAGATGGTTTGCTGTTGCCTTCCTCTACATAGCAACCCCAGTCTTCCTTGCTGGTTTCTCATCCAAGTACTAACTCTGGCCAACCCTGTTTAGCTTCCAAGCTCTAATGAGAGAGGGCTAGTGTAAGGTCTGAGTCCACCTGTCAAATCCCAAACAACAGAACATCCAAACAGAGTTGTCTAAGAAGCTATTTATTTGGGAAGCATAAGGTGAAAGGCAGCAACTTACAGGAAAAGGGACGAGGACTCAAGTGGGAAAAGGGGGGCAGGTTGAAACATATACATCAGTTATACATCAGAAAGGCACCGTTAGATACCAGGCTGACTCTGGTTCCCATGAGAGATTACAGCTATCCGGGGTGCAGGCCGTCATAGCAAACTGCTGAGCTACTCGACCTTGACTCCAGCTGCGCTCCCAGCTTGGAGCTCACATTGTGCCCCCCTTAGAGCTCCCTCCTCCCTACGTCAGTGGAGGGGCGGGCTTATCTGGATACATAGCATGGAATTGATGTAGCAGGCGAGGGGCGGAGATGTGACGATGTTTAACCCATTCATCATGGGCGGGACTGAAATGCTTCTACCCGACTAGGTATTCCAAGCCCCCCCCCCCCCATGAATGCGGGAATCAAGGATTTTGGAAACTTCACAGTACTCCTGCCCTCCCACCATTTCGGGGACCTCTGGGGGCTTCTCTGGATGCCACTGGGACGTGGGTACGTACTGTTTCAATAAACTGACATGGAAAACTGGATGGACCCTTTTTAATTTCTTGCGAAGTTGTAGCTCCACCGTGACTTCATTAAGCACTCGGGTGACAGGGAAAGGGCCAATGTATTTTTCACTCAGTTTTTTGGAGGGTTGCAGAGACCGTAGGTTTTTGGTGGACCGTAGGTTTTTGATCCCCCACCCTGAGCGTCTTGCCTGGAGACCGATGCTTGTCTGCTTGAGCCTTATACTTCCGTTTGGCCCTTTCCAGATTTTTAGTTAACCAAGGCCAAGTAGACTGGATGGTTTGAATCCAGTCTGATAACTCAGTACCTCCCCCCTCCCCTGACACATCCACCTGCCCATTGGGGCCAAACTCCTTGCCATACACAATGCGGAAGGGGCTGAAACCTGTAGATTGATGAACAGAATTATTATTCTGCTAAAAGGCAACAGATCAACCCAGTCATCTTGATGATAATTCACATAGCATCGGAGATAACATTCTAGTACAGCATTCACTCTTTCAGTTTGTCCATCTGTTTGAGGGTGGAAAGCACTAGACAGACCCTGCTCCACCCCCACCATTTTGAGGAAAGCTTTCCAGAATTTGGCAACAAATACAGAGCCGCAGTCCGAGATTATCTTGCGCGGGAAGGAATGATATTTGAATATGTGTGTCACAAATAAGTGAGCCAGTCTGCACAAGGGACTAAATGAACCTGTTTGGAAAAAAGGTCCGTGACCACCCACAGGACAGTTTTTCCACGACTGAGTGGTAAATCAGTGAGGAAATCCATGGCTATTACCTCCCATGGCCCTGAAAGCACTTCTAACGGTTTTAGCAGCCCGGTGGGCTTGCTTGGCAGACGTTTAGCAGTGGCGCATACTGGACAGCTGCGAATGAAGGAGTCCAGATCAGAACGCATACCCACCCACCAGAATTGACGGCGAAGCAAATGCAGTGTTTTTACAAATCCAAAATGTCCAGAGGTTTTTGCTCCATGAGCTAGTTATAATACCTCTGCTCGTAAAGTTTTAGGCACGTACAACTTTGAGTCTTTAACCCATATTTCTCCTCGTTGCTCAAGACCTGAAGGCAGTTCGTTGTTGTTCCTTTCAGTTAGGCTCACGTATCAGAGTCTCACAAAAAGACTGGGGCAGCCCTGGAAGAATAGGATCGCCCCCCCCTTTGAGCCTGGGTAGGAGAGTCGCCACTAGCGATCCCGGGCGGAGGGCGAGGAGGGGTACCACCCATAGTGGGTTGCGGGATGTCGCTCCCAGCCTGGGCTTGTCGCGTCTGGGCACGCGTAAGGACTGCTAAGGTGGGATGGATACCTCTTTGCTCTGGAGTGAACAGGGACTCGATGGATCGTTCCACCTTAACAGGATATTGAGGAAGTCTGGAAAGAGCATCAGCTAAAAGGTTTCTTTTGCCCAGGATGTGTTTGATTACAAAACGAAAGCGAGAAAAGAAATCCGCCCATCTGGTTTGTTTTGCGGTGAGTTTGTGAGTCCCAGTTAAAGCCTCCAGATTTTTGTGATCTGTCCAAACCTGGAAAGGAGTCTGTGCAGCTTCTAGGAAATGTCTCCAGATTGTTAAGGTGTGTTTTACAGCTGCCGCCTCTTTTTCCCAAATCGGCCAGTTGAGCTGAGACTGGGAAAATTTCTTGGAGAAATAGGCACACGGGTATAACTGGCCACCTTCCCCCTCTTGCATGAGGGCCCCTCCCATGGCTACCTCAGAAGCATCTACTTGAATAATGACTCAATGGGTACACAACAGGGCTGATAAGCCAGTAAACTATTAGGCAACAATTAACTTGAAGCAAGGAAAAGTATAGTCTGGTGAGCCTTGTGCCTTGTCCCAAGGATGAACTGCCCAGACTGGGAGTACAGCAGGCCTTGGTGAGACAGAGAAAGCAGTGGCATGGATTGGCTGCCCTGAATCACCTGAGTCCCAGGATCAGGAGCATTTTGTCTTGAGGTATGTGTGTCTTGTCTCAAAATACCGATAGTCTCTCCTCCAGCAAAAGCTGCAGGGAACACAGAACTGGTGTCTGATCTGCATTGAATCCTGCATTGCCTGGTACTCGCCATCTGCTAGTGAAGGAGTATTATGTCCTGCTATGAAGGACTAACATGATTCTCAGCAACCAAGGAGGGAAATAAAAAACAAAACAATCAATCTCTTAACTAGAAAACCAGGTCTGTGCTGCTCTCTGGCAAATGAGAAAAGCTGGAAATAAAAAATGTATTATCTTCAGAACTGACTGAATTTTTGTGTAGCATTTACAGTCCACTTATAACAAACTGGAAACTTTTGGTAAACAAACCTAACACAAAACCATAATTAAACTTTGCTCATGTTCGAATCCTATATTGCAGGCATCTATGTTATGGGTGATCAGGAAATATTTTACAGTCACTTAAAAATAATAATAAAACTAGAGTTCTTTTTTGTAACCAGCTTCCAGGACTTGCGTACCATTAATGCACTTAAAACAGTAGATGGAGATACTGAATTCTATCTGCCTTGCACTCACTAATTCACACTGATTTACAATTCATTGTTCCACAGGGAGCTCTGAACAGTTTCTGATGTGTAATGTGGATGGGGTAGCTGCAAAAACAGAAGGCTACTGGGATCTCTCTAGATACTATTTTTTCCTACATGGAGATTATTTCTAGGTAGGAAAACAATGTGTGATAACTGGTGAATACAAATACAAAATGTTTATTTTGTTGAAAAAACACTATCTGTAAATGCCACACACTTGTTTTTGTGACAGCTTTGCTTCTGTACAGGCCTTTCCTTTGTAACATAATCTAAAACTGTAATCCCACCTGTCTCGTTCTCATACTCTTAACTGGTAGTCAGTGGACTCCTTGGTACAATTTGCATTGTCCTTGCATATACCAATTTAGGCTAAAATGGATTATACCATGTTTTCACAAATGGTCCACGTCTTCTCGAGCAACTTTGGAGCAAAAGGTTCAATTCTTCTTAGAGGACTCTGACCCTCAGCTTCTTATTTTGTTGTTCGTTTTTTGGAGACTGCAGAGAAGAGATGAAGGGATGGGTCTTATTTAAGTTTTACTGTTTTTATTGTTCAAGACCTCAATCTAAGAACAGGGGGAAAGAAGGAAAAGGAAAAGGAAAAGAAGGAAGGAAGGAAGGAAGGAAGGAAGGAAGGAAGAAAGGAAGAAAGGAAGAAAGGCTTTGTTCAGGCCCAAAGGCAAAGGAGGCTTTATTGTTGGAACAGGTGACAAATGTTGGGGCAGGAGCTTTCTCACCTGGCTATCAATTTCCTTAGCTTTCAGTGACAGATTGGGCACAATTGTTGAGGATTTGATTGTTATCTATTTGTACACTATAATGTTCTATATTTTATCAGTGCATAGAAGAAGAAGAGTTGGTTTCTATACACCGCTTTTTCTCTACCTTTAAGGAGTCTCAAAGGGCTCAGAGAGTTCTGAGAGAACTGTGACTAGCCTAAGGTCACACAGCAGGCTTCATGTGTAGGAGCAGGAAAACAAACCCAGTTCTTCAGATTATAATCTGCTGCTCTTAACCACTACACCACAATGCTATGTGCATTTTAATGGAGATTTTATAAATAAATGAATTAGCTATTTTTATATTTCATAACACTTGGAAGTAAATTCCATTGGTAAAAAAATGAAACTTACTTCATGGAAAATGAATTTAGAAAATGGTTACCCATTAGCTATAGCGAGACCCACAGGTCCAGAAAACATCAGTCACACTTAAGTCCTACTGAACTCATGGAATCATGGGAGGGGAGAACAATTACATCCTGCCCCACCAAAAAAATTACCCTCCAGGATTCTCTAAGCTCACAGAGGTTTGAGCAAGGGGATTTCTATCCTCCCCCCCTCCCCAGGCTATTTGCTTTAATTCACTCTCAGCTACTTTAAACATTTCATTCCTTTTGGAACATATTTAGTCCACATCAAGCCATTTTTTCCATTTTTCTTTTTATTAATTTACAAAGTCATATTTTTCTGAATACCTATTGA
The DNA here is from genome assembly GCF_029931775.1 of Euleptes europaea. Classification (NCBI taxonomy): domain Eukaryota; kingdom Metazoa; phylum Chordata; class Lepidosauria; order Squamata; family Sphaerodactylidae; genus Euleptes; species Euleptes europaea. The sequence continues at coordinate 65,767,492 of NC_079323.1, forward strand.
GTTCCCTGAGATCCCTTCCCTGTTTGTGGGTGGATCCATTGCACAGCTGTAGGGATTGGCCAATTAACTATTACATCAAGTGATGATGAAATGGGAATGACATAAATAATTTTGCTTCACACTATTTGAATCAAATGACAGGAACAACTGGTTTACTTATTAAGTGCTCAGTACTGTTCAAAGTACTGTATAAAGGAAGTCACGATCCTCAGTTTGCAAGACCTGAGCAAGGACAATAGGACATTTGGAAGGTCATTGATTGATAGGGTCACCATGAGTCGGAAGCAACTTGATGGCACTTACCACACGACACTGTTCAAAGAGTAGAATAAATGGCTGACAACCTGATGCAAAAAGAAAAAGAGATGGCAAGGGATGAAAAAAATAAGCAAAATCAAGTCCCAACTTTTACAGAAAAACTCCATTAATGATGAGCAACGGCTGTGGCAGAAGACTGTTTTGAAAGGGGAAGAACCAATTGGCAGTTGGTCCATCTAAGCCAGGGGTGTCCAAACTTTTTTCAAAGAGAGCCAGATTTGATGAAGTGAACATGCGTGAGGGCCGACCATTTTGCCTGACATTCTTAATTAAATTAATTAAATGCAAATTAACTATTTTATGCAAAGTTTATTGCAAACGGCATACTTATTATGCCCATAACCACAGACTGCACCACAAAAACCATGGCTACATTCCTTCCTTTCCCCAAAGCCCCTTTCAGCTCACCGGACGCCCCCCAGCTTCTAAATCTCCAACCTGCCTTCTGTAGGGAGGGAGCAAGAACTCTTCCTCCCCCCCCCCCCCGCTCATGTGCCTCTCTGGGACTGTGGACTCTCTCTCTTCAACCATGCCGGGGGTATTCTGTCGTCCCCTCATCTGAGCCAGGAAATAAACTGGTTTTCATTCTCATGGAGTCCAAGATTCAAACACTCTGACATCTCCCATGCAGGGAGGAATGTGGAGTTTTTCTCCCCATGAGAGCCAGCATGGTGTAGTGGTTAAGAGCGGTGGTTTGGAGAGGTGGAGTCTGATCTGGAGAACCAGGTCTGATTCCCCACTCCTCCACACGAGCAGTGGAGGCTAATCTGGTGAGCTGGATTTGTTTCTCCCGCTCCTACACATGAAGCCAGCTGGGTGACCTTGGGCTAGTCACAGCTCTCTCAGCCTTACCTACCTCACAGGGTATCTGTTGTGGGGAGGGGAAGGGGAGGGCGATTGTAAGCCACCCTTAAGTGGTAGAGAAAGTGGGCATATAAAAACCAACTCTTCTCTTCTTCTTTCCTTCTGACCTTTTTGCTCTCTGCTTGGGGCTTTGACCTCTGGAATGAACACGGGTGTCCTCTGCAGACTCGGCCCCATCTGAACGCACCTCGTTTCCAAACACGATACATGCCAGGAGTCATTTATTTCCCCCACCCCATCCCTTCTTTCAAAGCAGCCACTTCCTTGGAGAGAACCTGCTGGGGGGGTCTGACTCCAAACACTCCCTGCCCCCAAATCCAGCCCCCTCTCCCCCTGCCTTTCCTTGACTCACAATCCCCCCACCCAAGACCCATCCAGTCTCTCCCCTCCTCCCTCCCACCCACCCTGCAAATCTGGATCCCTCGCGAGACCTCTGCAATGCAGGGAAGGGGCTGCATCTCCCCCACCCTAGCTTTCTGCAGAGAGGAAGGAGGAAAGAGGAGAGCCAGATGGAGAACCCACCCCCACCCCCAGGCTTTTCGGTGTTTGTGTGTGTGTGTGTGTGGGGGGGTGCCTTTCCTCTCCCAGATTGGGGCCAACCTCTGACCTCCCTTGCATTTCCCTTCCCCCCCCGCCACCTTTCCCACCCTCGAGTCCCCCCCAACCCATCCTCAGGATCCCCCTTGACTCACTTGGGAGAAGCTTCTGCTGCTTTTCCATGCGTCAGAACAACAAAGGCTGCGTCCCCACGTACGGGCTCTGGGTAAGAAGGAAGTGGCCTCTCTAGGGTTTCAGACTCGCTGGCCTTCATTCTGGGAGGTGGGGCTGAGATAGCCAATCGAGGCGACCCTCCGCCCAAGTGTCGCCCCCTCGGTCGGGGATGCAAAGCACAGGTGCAGCCCCCACATGCCTCCTTTTCTCTCTCTGCAAAACGGGCTGGGGAGCCGTATTAAACCAGCCCAGGGGCCGCAATTGGCCCCCGGGCCGGACTTTGGACATGACTGATCTAAGCCCAAGGAGAGAGCCTTACTACCTCTTTTCTCCTTCTGATACCCAGAAGCTGTTCTATCTCTTGCATTTATGCATGTGTGCTTACTACTGAAAAGCTGGATGATTTTGTGTTGTGTCGGTTGTGGTCAGCCGCATGCTTCTTTGGAATCCAAGACCACAAATGCTGAAAGACGAAAAAGAATTTGGCACATCTATTATGTAAGAGCATAAACAAAGCTCTGCTGGATCAAGCCAAAAATCCATCTGGACTAGCATCCTGTGTACCACAGTGGCCAACTAGATGGTTCCAATCAGCCCACAATAAGGACATCATATAATCATCCCCTGTTGTCCCCAGCAATTGGTATTCAGAGGTAAACTGCCTCTGAACATGGAAGTTCAACCATTATAGCTCACAGCCAGCAACAGTCCAATCCTTTATGAATTTGTCTAATCCCCTTTTAAAGCCATTGAGGTGATTGCTGTTATTCCACATAGTGGTAAATTCCATATGCACTGTGTGAAGAATTTTCTTTAGGAAGTCCAAAATCTACTATCTGTCAATTTCATTGAGTGAACCTGTGTTCTAGTATACCATATAACACCACACAAAGAGCCAGTGTGGTGAAATGGTTGGAGTATTGGACTAGGATCTGAAAGACTCATACTCTGCCAAGCACTCTGCCATGACAGCTTGCTAGGTAGCCTAGCCTACCTCATAGGGTTGTTGTGAGGATAAAATGACAGTGGAGAATGATGTAAACTCCTTTCGGTCTCCACTCGGGAGAAAGGTGGGATAGAAATGAAGAAAACAAACAAGTAAATCTGATAGTGCAGTTTTGACCTCTTCCTTATAGTATACTTGTTTGTCTATGGACATAAAGAAAATAATCTTCAAACATTGGCACCCGGTGAGTTCGATACCAGGATGCAGCTCCCTGCCCAGATTTGGCTTTAGGAAGACCATCTCGTTGCGTGACAGGCTAGTCCATACTGACTCTACAGACAATTGTGTTGGGGACACAATTATAGGTCATCACAAATGTGTAAACTGTTCCGCTTGTCCTTATTCTTTACCTGTCAAGGAGTTCAGCAGTTTGAATATAGTGTTTAGGTTTGTGCTACGCCAATTCAGTAATTGCAACATGAAAAACGTAGTGTACATTGTGTGGTGCTCATGTAATCTATTATATGTAGGAGTTACCAGTAGGGCTGTTAAACATAGGATTGGAGAACATCGGTCATGGATCCGCAACAGAGTCATGTCCGTTTGTCCAATATTTTAGAGAACTTAGGCATTTAGATACAGATCTGCTATTTTTTGTGATTTGGAAATACCAATATAGACCATACACAAGACAGAATGTAGAAAAAGTGTTGCTGCAACAGGAAGCAAGATTTATTTTTCTTTTTGACACCATGTCACCTAAGGGCTTGAACTCCTCCTTCGATTTTACTTGTTTTCTTTGAAGTCTCTCTTTAAGAGATCCTATAAATGGGGCACACCTGTAGACTATTATCTCTTACATATTAAGTCTCTCACTAGCTGGAGCTCAATGAAATGAGCATAGAAGGTCGGAGGTAGGAGATTGTTATTAAACACCACCTCAGAACAGTATGTAGATTGTAATTGACACATGTGTCAGTGTTTTATCTCAGGTGTATTCTAGGTGATGATATACCACATTTTGTATATTTGTATATTTTTGTTGTTATTAGGTTCTTGTATGAAGCACATAGTTGGAGTGCCAACATAAAGAGGCTCCTATTAATGAAATATGACTGAAGAAAGGAGTTAAATAGGAAATACCGGATTCCTGTCTTGCAGTTTTGCGGCTTGGTCGCTTCCTCCACTGCTTTGTTGCTTCGCGGCTTCACACTCTTGGCTTTGTTTCTACTGATATACTGATGCCCGCTCTTTGGCTACTTTATTTGTAACGCAGTTGCTCTATTGGACCGGCTTGGACTACTTCATTATCTCAGAAACGTCGACTGGTCTACATTGACACTTTGGAGTTTTTTTCCCAATGGGACTGGATTGGACTGCATTCATACATTTGGTGCAGATATTATATTGGCTCTAGCACTTGGGACATAGCATATGATATTTGTTTTGAGTGGATCTGTTTTTATGTTTATTTAATGATAAGTTGTAATACACTCGTGTTGTTAATATATACATTTGTTTATACTTTCCTTTATTTATATTTACCTTTGGTCATAGCTGCTGCTTTTTTGTTTGCTATACACTCTGCAATGACAGCTTGCTAGGTCCTTGGTCCAGTCATACACTGTCAGCCTAGCCTACCTTACAGGGTTGTTGTGGGGATAAAATGACAGCGGAGAATGATGTAAACTGCTTTGGGTCTCCACTCGGGAGAAAGGTGGGATAGAAATGAAGTAAAAACAAGTAAACATTCCAAATGACTATTTTTTTTACATCTTCCAGCAATATTTAAAAGGTTCCAGTTCTAAAGGATTCTTCTGTCCCCTTGGTGGCTTACAAATTTTATATTCTGCATGACGTTGGACTATACAGTTTACATAAATTCCAAAGGTTGTCAAATGTGTCATTCAGTTATAACATAAGAGCGTGTGTCTCTGTTACTTTAAACTGTCACACCTCACAGCTGACTAAAAAGAAAAGATGATACAGCTCAAGAAAAATTCTTGACATATGTGTCAAGCAAAAGGTCATAGTTTTCTTATGGATAACAAAATACCCTTCTCTCTTGAGCAAAGTGGAGCTAGCTAGCTGATGTTATCAATAACAGTTGATCACTGGCTATCATCTTCTTATGAGAAACTGCTGATGGTTGGCACGAAATGCTGTACCTTTTTTCCAAGCCACCTGAATTTACTCTCAACTACAAGGTGTTGGGCTGACAAGATTTGCTGGGACTGACTTAGAACTGCTAAAAACACTTTCAAGAAAACAACCACTTTTCGAGAGCCTCAGCTTAGCTGACAAAGCATACAGGATCCCAAAGAATTTCATGCGCTTTTGTTTAGTACCTTACTTAATACACCTTTCTTTTAGGCCATGCCAGAAAATATTACAAGTTTTATGTTACAAATGTTGTTTATTGCTTACATAGATAGAAATTGTTGGTATCAAAGAATGTAAGAGATTCCTTGGTTGGATTTTTTAAAAGTATCTGAGCCAGTTTTTCTGGCTAGCTAGAAATGGATTTGTCTTAATCCCTCAATAAAGGTTTTAAGAATTAAAAGAGAGAGAAAACAACCACTCATTGTCTATGCTTTTGGTAAATACCTGACATATTTATTCACTGTACATTTATAAAGAAATTCTTACTTGCTAAAAGTGAGCCCCGTGGCGCAGATTGGTAAGCTGCAGTTCTGCAGTCAAAAGCTCTGCTCACAACCTGAGTTCAATCCCGACGGAAGTTGGTTTCAGGTAGCCAGCTTGAGGTCGACTCAATCTTCCATCCTTCCGAGGTCAGTAAAATTAGTACCCAGCTTGCTGAGGGTAAAGGGAAGATGACTGGGGAAGGCACTGGCAAACCACCCCATAAACAAAGTCTGCCTAGAAAACGTTGGGATGTGATGTCACCCCATGGGTCAGGAATGACCCGGTGCTTGCACAGGGGACCTTTACCTTTTTTAAAGCTGCAATACTGAGCATGATTACTTGGAACTAAACCCTGGCAAGTAGACAGGTGCCTCTCGACCCTGCAAGGCAAGGGACAGAGCAATAACCTCTCTTTGGTGGGCTTGCCGCCCATGGAGCACCTTTGCCAGGATAAGGTGCCTGGTCACCCAGCCGCCATGTGGTGGAGGAATGGGCATGAGAGGGACTCACCCCAGCAGCTTCCCCCTGAGTGAGCACTGGTGAGCCGCTGGTGGGCGCCCAGAGCATCCGCCCCAGACCCCTCTCCGTGCGGGATTGGGGGAGCGAGTCCCGTCGCCACAGGCCATCGGCCCCTCCAGTCACCCTCTCCTCCTCCTCTGCCCTCCGACCTCCTGCCTGCCGGCTCATCCTCGCCACCCTTGACCTGCGCAGCCCAGGTGTCAACTCTGAGGGGATGCTTAAGAGGGGAAGTGCGCCCATATGGCAGCACACACTTTGGGGGACGGGGCAGGCTCCTAGCTGCCTCCATTGGCCTCTCTCCCCTGTGAGCTGCCCAGCCTTGCGACCTCTCCTAAGCATCTACAGGTGAGGGTGGTCCACTCTCTTGGTGAGAGGTGCTGGAGAGCCAACCAACAGCCAACACCTGTGGGCTCCCAGCCTGCAAGGGCATGCCCTAAGTGGAACGAGGCCAGGTGATTCTCTATTCTTGACAAGGCAGTGGGAGCACTCCCCGGGGGGAGGGCTGCTGCTGCTGTTGTTGTTGTTGGTGGGAGTCATAGCTGTGGAGCTTGGCCGAAGCACGTCAGACAACAGCAAATATTCCATTGACGTGGGCGCGTGCTCCGCTGAAGGGTTGGAGGGTTGGCTCTACGCCATCACTTGGAAATTAGCAGCCAGGGCCCATGACCTCATGCCAGGGGGCAATGGAGGGGCCGATGGAGGGGCCCAGCTGATCTGATGGGTGTTCCTGCGGCCGAACAATGCCCAAGGAGGACGGCAGAGGAGGAGCAGGGAGCGGCAGTGGCAAAAATGCTGCAGCCGAATGCCTGCTCCAGCAGTCTGGAGGGGAGAGCTGATCAACATAGGGTGGCCCCAGGAGAGAAGCCGCCAGAGTCGGGCATGTCTTCAGGACCTCACCCACGAGCCACAGGTGCTGTTCCCTTGCTCCCGGATTGGGGAAGCGGGCAGTTTAGCTGTCCAGAGAGCCAGCTAGGCTGCCATGCAAATGAAGGGGCAGCTCCTGGTGGCTAGGCTGTGTCGGGGTGTAGGAATGCGGCACCAAGGGTTCCTTGGTGACTTCCTTCCACCCCGCTATTCACCCAGCACTGCCAGGAGAGGCGCTGCCACCCAGCCTAGACTCTGGCTTCGCTTGCAGCCCCCAAGAAATGGTGGGTGAGTCCACAGGAGGGGCGAAGGTGCCCCAAAGGGGGTTCCCGGTGAGCCTCACCCACCAAGCTGGGGTGATGGAGCTCCAAACAACCCCACTGCCCCCTTTCCAAAGCAATAAGCAGGTGACCAGTGTGAATCACTCCTTTATTAGACTCTTCTCAGCTGAGCGGGAGGTGAGAGTTAATGGGCAGGATGGGAAGTCTGGGGGCAGAGGGTCCGGCCAGTGTCTGGGTGTGTGTGTGGGAGTGAATCGCTGTGGAGAGTGGCGGTGGAGGGGGCTGCCTGTCACAGATTGCCACATCGCGCCTCCTGGCCGGCAGCATGGCGGCGAGGGCCTGGCTTGGCAGATGGCTGTCTGATGGAGTGACCCTCGCTTGGTCAGGGCAGCCACTGTCAGCAGGGTGACACGCTGAGTCAAGTGGGAACAGGCTCCATACAGAGGCGCCTTCCAGTCAGGGGTACAGTCGGGGGGCACAGGTCTGTGGCTGCCTCCCTGAGACATCAGGCACTTTGACAGCAGTGGGGGGGAGCACTGACCCAGCCCACGGAGATCTCTGCAATGACAAAAGAGGGTGTGAGGGGGGACGACCGCCAGACCCCTAGCCAGCATCCAGGCCAGCCAGGACTGGTGACAGCATCATGGTGGTGGTCCCGGGCCATGGCGACAGCTGAGTGGCGGCAGGGTGCTCTGAGGGGCCAGGGTTTGAAGGGGCTGCGCTCTTCTGAGAGTGGCTGTTGGGACAGGCAGCTGGAGTGGCAGTGACCCAGCAACAAGCCCCTCTCCCAGGCAGCCCGGGCTTGGCATTTGGAAAAAAACACAAGAGAGTGATCAGAGGCAGCCTCCCAGAGGGGTTCAGTGAAGGCTCTCGCTATAGCGAGGGCAGGTCTGCACATCCACTGTTCCAGTGGAGAGGGTGAAGGGGGGCAGGCTCCCACCAGCCTGGAGAGCTTGCCCACCCACAGTCAAAATCAGCTGGGGAGACTCGAACCCGAGAGCCTCCCAACCCCTGGTTTACAGGGGTGACCCAGGCAGAGTCCCCTGACAGTTGGGAGAGTTGGAGGGGAAAATGCACAAAGTCCCAACCCCCCCGCAAGCTGACTGGCAGCATGCTGGCCCATGCAAGGCTTACCTGTCAAGTGAGAGCCAGCTTCACAGTGCTGCTTATGAGGGAATTTCCCGCCTTCCTGGCCTTGTGGGGGTGCTGCCACTTCCTGGGGTGGCCCCATTGGTTGGCCTCCTAGTTGGGTTCCAGAGTCACCTGGCTGAGATGGGTGGGCCTTTCGGGCATCGCAGAGACAAGGGGCCAGAGTGCATGGGGCTCAATGGGCTGCGCCAGGTAAATACCTGGGATAACTTTTTGGTGGCAAAAGTGGGTGTTCCTGGGCTGAAAGGGGCTTAGGAGACCTCCTAGTCCATGGAACGCCCCTGGGAACCCACCACCACCACCTGTGGCCTCTTCTGCGCCTCTCGGGTGCTGGCGTGGCCCTTGCACCAGTGACCCCATGCCTTCCCCCTCCGCCACCTGCCGCCGGCCTAACTCCACTTACGCCAGCATTCAGGCCTCTTGCGCCAGTGGTAGGCCCTGTGGGCCTCCTAACCACTTTTGGCTCCCAACCTCAGGAATGCGCTGTAAATTTCTGAAATCCCTGACCTGGATGGCCCAGGCTAGCCCTGATCTCATCAGATCTTGGAAGCTAAGCAGGGTTGGCCTTGATTAGTACTTAGATGTGTATCACTAAGGAAGTCCAGAGTTGCTACGTGGAAGCAGGAAATGGCAAACCACCTCTGTTTGTCTCTTGCCTTAAAAACCCTATGGAGTTGCCATAAGTCATCTGCAACTTGATGATACTTTCCATCACGTAACCTAAACTCAGGAGACAACACTGGGGAAGGCCTTCACTGTTTGTTAGCCATCCAGGGCAACTGGTTGGCTGCTGTGTGAAACCGGATGCTGGAGTAGATGGACCATGGGTTAGAGGCAACATGGCTCTTCTGATATGTTCTTACTTACTAGTGTTTTTCCAGATGGTGGGACCTCTTCTCCTCTTCTTCAGTGTTTTGTTCTCTGAAAGCTGCATTAATATATCATCTTCCAGAGGGTAGGGGAAGCATAATAAAATAATGAGTATTTGTTTTATGTAACGATTTCATCCATAATTTAGCTTGAAGGCCTGAGTCACTCTCATCGCAGATCAACTGACAGACTTATGCTAAATTGCTCCTTGGCAGCATTAGAATATCTATATTCACTACTTCTCATCTAGTCTTTTCTCCTACAGTTCTCTCTTTCTTCCATAAATGGACAATATATGCCTATATCATTCACTTTACTTTTCAGATACAAAAGTTTTTTTACCTCTACCCAACCTAAGTTTTTTTTGTCAAGGAAGTGCACACTGGGGCTGTCGATTTGGTTCCATCCGACATGGAAAACAGCCGAATTTTCCCCGATTCGGTGGTTTCCAGTTCGGATAGAGCCGGTCAAAAAAGGCGAGAAAACGACGAGCCGAACTCAGCGAGTTCGGGCGGACGCCGGATAAATTCGTACAACTTTGGCACTCCCAAATCAGCATTCTCCCGCAGCCAATGGTGGCCCAAGCTGGGTCTTCTTCTGGCCAATCAGAGCAGGGATTCTCCCTTTCGAATTGGCAGGAGAAGAGTATAAAAACTCCCAAGTCCCTCCCGTCCCATCCCGTCCCCTCCCGAGTTCATTTCCTTCCATTTTGGTGGTGCTGCTCCTGAGAGATCCTGAGCTGAGCTGCTTACTGGAATAGGATTGGATTTACTTCTCCTCCCTGCTGGAAGATATCCACACAGTTTGATTTTTGGGGTTTTTCTCTATACCTTTTCTCCTGTGTATGTGTGGGAGGGAAAGCAGATTCTGTGTGTGTGTGGGGGGGAAGCATTTTATGTGGTTGAAGGGGAAGCCAAAGGGGGGGGTGTTGCCTGTTCTGCTGGGGGTGTGAGTGCCCACTCGCCTCTGCGGGAGTGTGCGTTCTGCCTTTTTCTTCCCGTTGCCACCCTCGCCTGGAGTCGAGTCAGTGCAGCGGTGCGGTGTGAGTGTCCCTCCGCTCGGCACCCACGCCTCCTCCTCTTTCTTGGATCGTTTATTTGGGGTTGAGCTGAGAGCCGTACTGGTTTGAGGGGGGGGGCTTTGCCTGTTCTGCCAAGGGGAGATTTGGGGGGGGTTACCTGTCCTGGGGGGGCTGATTGCCTCTTTGTGAGTGAAATCTATCAATCCTGAAGATACGGAATTTGCGCAGGTCGCACTTACGCTAGTAGTGTTATAAGATGCACTTTGGCTGTGTTGAAATGAAAATATACGTACGTTACCCATGCTAGTTACGCTGTTTACTTACGCTTTGAGCATTGTTGGATGCACTTTCGGCATAGTTACATCGGCTCTTAGAAGCCACAGACTGGCTTCTACTCTGTGTGTGTGTGTGTGTGTGTGTGTGTGTGTGTGTGTGTGAAGCCAAAGGGGGGGGTGACCTGTTCTGGTGGGGGGGGGCTTGATCTCCTCTTTGCGAGTGTGATTGTTGCTGTGGAAGATTTGAATCCAGCAGCATGAAATCTATCAATCCTGAAGATATGGAATTTGCGCAGGTTGCACTTATGCTAGTAGCATTATAAGATGCACTTTGGCTGTGTTGAAATGAAAAGATACGTTACCCACGCTAGTTATGCTGTTTACTTACGCTTTGAGCGTTGTTGGATGAACTTTCAGCATTGTTACATCGGCTCTTAGAAGCCACGGACTGGCTTCTACTGTGTGTGTGTGTGTGTGGGGGGGCAACCTGTCCTGGCTGCCCCAGAAACAATGGGAGGTTTTGCCTTGGATTTGCCGCTCTCTGATGCACATTAAGGATTGCCGGCTCCTCTTCATTCCAATGGGCGGAGGGGGGAACCTCTTCCAGACCCCATAACTCGGGACCCTCTGACCCAATCTGCACCAAACCTGGGGGTTCTTGCAAGAAGGGTCCCCTCAAGCTACACTGAAAGTTTGGGACCTCTAACTCCAAAAATGCACCCCCTGGAGCCACAGAAAGCCGTGAATGTGCTTAGATGGCATTAATCAGCTGAATTTATTCGCGAACGCCAAATTTCATGCCAAATTCTATGGATCCGAATAGGGGGAGTTCAGACTTCGGCATTTCCTGAATAAAAACAGGCCAAATTTTGCTGGATCTTAATTTTATCGAATTTTTTTCCCCAACAGCCCTAGTGCACACCTGAGGAAGGTTTGGACACTGCCTTTTGCACAGGGCTTTGTGTGCTCTACTCCTTTGGGCTTGATCCAGGAGCTTTATCAGTTGCAATAAAGCTTTTAAAAAGTACTTTCCCATAAACTCAGGCCATCTTTGGGAAACTTTCTCTTGAAGGTGTTTTCCAGCAGGGGTTTTCTTAAGGAAAACTGAGAACTGCATGGTGTGTGTGTGTGCTGAGTACTGTCAAGTTGCTTCTGACTTCTGGCAACCCTATGAATTAATGTCCTCCAACATGTCCTATCATTAACCGGCTTGCTCAGGTCTTGCAAACTGAGTGCTGTGGCTTCCTTGATCGAGTCAATCCATTTCATGTTAGGTCTTCCTCTTCCCCCACTGCCTTTAACTTTTCCTAGCATTGTCTTTCCAAGTGACTCTTGTCTTCTCAGAATGTGACCAAAGTATGATAGCCTCCGTTCAGTCACTTCTGTAAGCCCTTGGCCCTAAGAATCCCCAAAAGCAACAACCCAGACAGGTGGTCCTAAGACAAGTTGACTTTATTGGAAATCAAACGGGTTAACAGTGCTTGCAAATTAACTAAGCCAAGAATGGCTGGTTGGCGCGAATCAGTAATATATATTAGCATAGCTGATATGGCAGGTTGGCATAGTAACTCAGTCTCCCACGGGAGAGGAATATACGAGATCAAGTGTCCGTTAGAACAACAAAGCGAGGCAGCTGCGAGAAGCCACGAGAAAGTCAAAACAACTCAGAGGAGCCGAGGAGCCAAGAATAGTCAAGAACAGGCCCGCTCCTGACATCCTGCTCCCCTTAGGGCCCCCTCCCGACCCGAAAGGGGGCTGGTTTCTGAGGGTAGGTGGAGTGGAAGGTTTGCACTAGTCGAGGGGTGGCGAAGTCGCAGGCGCGTACCCATTCGTCATAGGCAGGGGGGAAGTGCTTCCAATGAACAAGATACTGGAGAGAGCCGTAGTGAATGCGAGAGTCCAGGATTTTAGCAACGTCGAAATGCTCCCCCCCCCCCACCGGTTGCTTGGGAAGCGGGTCGGGATGCCACTCCAGGGAGGGAGTGTGCGGTTTCAAAAGGCTTACATGGAAAACTGGATGGATATGTCTGAGTGCCTTTGGCAGAGAGAGTTCTACTGTCACGGGGTTGATGACCCGAGACACAGGATAAGGTCCCTGTCAGCCCTTGGCCCACAGAACCAGAAATCACCACAAAGTCATATAGAGTCCAAACAGATGGCTTTTACTGATCAAATAGGCATACAGTGCAAACGAATAAAATGACAGCTATGAGAGGCTCACTAGCTGGGAGATATTATAAGGCAGGAAAGGCGGGAGATTACACGCATGAATACAGTTTCCCAGGAGCTGAGTTCCCAGGCCTAGGTATGCGACCTTGGGGGGCAGACAATACAGCACAGAGACAGAGGCAATAACGAAACCGAGATAGCAGCCTGACATTCTGCTCCCCTCAAGGCCCCCTCCCAGTTCGTAAGGGGGCTGGCCTGTCCGGGTAAGCAATGTGAAAGGCGTTGACGAGGTCGGGGGCGGAGACATCCCGTGCGCGCACCCATTCGTCATAGGCAGGGGGGAAATGTTTCCAACGAACTAGATATTGCAGATTGCCATGGTGAATACGGGAGTCAAGGATCTTGGAGACTTCGAAGTGTTCTTCCCCCCCCCACCATGATGGGTTGCGCAGGCGGTGGGTCCGGATGCCACCGTGGAGAAGCAACATGGGGTTTGAGGAGGCTTATGTGGAAAACAGGATGCACACGCCTCAAGGATTTGGGGAGAGCCAGTTCCACTGTGACAGGGTTTATGACCCGAGTAATGGGGAAAGGGCCAATGAATTTGGCGCTGAGCTTATGGCACGGTTGGGTGGAACGGAGATTTTTGGTGGAAAGGTAAACCAAAGCACCCACTTGCAGATCACCCCCGGGGGAGCGATGTTTGTCAGCTTGCGCTTTGTATTTACGTTTGGCCCGGTCGAGGTTGCTAACGAGCCAGGGCCAAGTGGTACGGAGGGCGTGTGCCCAGGAGGCAATGTCGGGGTTCCCCTCCCCCTCTACATCATCTGTAGGAGCGATGGGACTGAAATCTTGTCCATACACAGCAAAAAACGGGCTAAAACCTGTGGATTGATGCATGGCATTATTGTAGGCATATTCTGCTAAAGGTAACAGTTCCACCCAGTTATCCTGGTGGTAGTTAACATAACAACGCAAATAACATTCAAGTACAGCATTGACACGTTCAGTTTGACCATCAGTTTGAGGATGGTATGCACTAGACAATCCCTGTTCCACCCCCACCAACTTGAGGAAAGCTTTCCAAAACTTAGAAACGAAACCACTTCCGCGGTCACAAATTATTTTACGCGGAAACGAATGTAAACGAAAGATATGCGTCACGAAGAGGCGGGCCAGTTTCTGAGCAGAGGGGATCCCTGCGCATGGAATCAAATGTATTTGCTTAGAAAACAAATCAGTAACAACCCACAACACAGTTTTACCCCCACTGAGAGGGAGATCAGTCATGAAGTCCATAGCAATCACTTCCCAAGGTCTGCTGGGCGTTTCAAGAGGTTGTAGCAGTCCCGGGGGTTTGCCCTGCGATCGTTTCGCAGCGGCACAAACGGGACAGCTGCGGATGAAGGAGTCAATGTCGGAACGCATTCCCCCCCACCAGAACTGTCTGCGCAATAAGTGAAGGGTCTTCAGAAACCCAAAGTGCCCAGCTGTTTTGGCTCCATGAGCTAAATGTAAAACGTCCTTCCGGAGAGCTTTGGGTACATACAATTTTGAGTCTTTGTACCAGGACCCCCCTTGTTCCAAAACACCAGGAGGTAGGGTATGAGCGGAACGTTCTAAAAGGCACTGGTCCCGAAGGACAGTTAAAAAGGATTCGGAGATGGGGATTTTGGAGGGAGCCCCCCCATCGGTCATGGAGATCTGAGAAACAGTTATAGGGCTAGTGCTTACGTGCGGCGGCGCGCAGACTGCAGGCGGCTGAGCGGTCGGAGGGGTAGGAGGGGCGGGAACTCCGGTCTGTTGCGGTGGCGGCTGGGCAGCCGGTTGGGCTGGCGGAGCTTGCGAGTTAGGGAAGGTGTGCTGATGCTGGGATCGGGTTTGCACAGCCAGCATAGGTAGGGCCCCACGTTGCATAGGGGTGAACAGAGAGTTGGTGGGTCTTTCGAGTTTTACCGGATATTGTGGTAAACGGGAGAGGGCATCCGCGAGAACGTTCTGCTTCCCAGGGACGTGCTTCAGGGTGAAACGGAACTGAGCAAAGAACTCCGCCCACCGTTGTTGTTTCGCCGATAGCTTATGGGACCCCGTGAGGGCAGCTAGATTTTTGTGATCGGTCCAAACTTCAAAGGGTACTTTAGACCCTTCCAAGAATTGCCGCCATAAAGTCAGTGCATGATGAACTGCAGAGGCCTCTTTCTCCCAGATGGGCCAGTTTAATTGAGCGTGCGCAATTTTTTTTGAAAAGTAAGCGCAAGGGTGAAGAAGACCGTCCGGTCCTTGCTGGAGGAGAGCCCCTCCCATGGCTACATCGGAAGCATCGACTTGCACAATGAACATTTGATTTGGGTCTGGGTGCCGTAGCACCGGCTCCGAAGTGAAGAGGCGTTTGAGGGCCAGAAAGGCGGCTTGGCATTGCTCAGTCCATAGGATTTTTGCGGAGGGCAAGGCAGCCGAGCTTACTTTTCCCTTAGTTTTCAGCAGGTCCGTAATGGGTAGAGCCACTTGGGCGAAGTTAGGGATGAATCCCCGATAGAAGTTTGCAAATCCCAGAAATTGCTGTACTTGCTTACGGTTGGTGGGGGGAGTCCAATCGAGGACGGCTTGGACTTTGGCGGGGTCCATGCGAAGACCTTGGTGGGAGATGATGTATCCCAAAAACGTGAGTTTGCTTTGGTGAAATTCACACTTAGCTAGTTTAGCGAACAGTTGATGGTTACGCAGGCGTTGTAGAACTTCCCTGACCAGAGTCACATGCTCGTCCATAGTTTTCGAATAAATGAGAATGTCATCTAAGTAGACCACCACCCCACGATATAGAAGGTCATGTAGGATTTCATTGATGAGTTGCATGAAGACCCCCGGGGCCCCTTTTAATCCGAATGGCATTACAAGGAATTCATACATTCCGAAACAGCTAGAGAAGGCAGTGAGGTGTTCATCTCCTTCGCGGATACGGACTCGGTAGTAGGCTTCCACCAAGTCTAATTTAGAGAACACCTGGCCTTCCTGTAATTGTCCCAAAATATCCGATATTAATGGGATAGGATAGGCGTTGGTCTGGGTAACCGCATTGAGCTTTCTGAAGTCAATGCACAGGCGAAGGTCGCCCTCTTTTTTCCGGACGAAAAACGCGGGGGCCGAGTTTGGGGCATTCGAAGGGCGAATGAACCCTCTGGCGAGGTTTTTGTCCAAAAAGTCCCGGAGGACAGTGCGCTCGGAAGCGCTCATAGGGTAAATCTTACTTTTGGTTAATGTGCAGTCCTTTACTACTTCAATCGCACAGTCTGAGGCCCGGTGGGGGGGTAAGGCATCACATTCCCTAAGGTCGAAGACATCTTCAAAGTCCCGGTATACAGCGGGTAGAGCCGGTGGTACTGGGGCAGTAGAGGTTAATGCTGGAACGGGCGGAAACGGCAGAGCAAAGTTTTGCCGATGCTGGTCGCAGGTGGGACTAGCGAAAGAGATAGTGTTTGTTTCCCAATCAATACTGGGACTATGTCCTTTAATCCAGTTAATTCCCAAGACCACTTCAAATCGGATAGGGGCTATAGTGAAGTCTATTTGTTCCCAGTGGGAACCAATTCCCATTGCCACCCCTATGGTGCGGTGATCAACTGGACCCCCCTGGAATTGGCTCCCGTCCATTTGAGCAAATTGGACGGGGGCGGGTAAAGCCTCTGAGTCGGCTCTGAGTGCAGCAAACGTGGCTTCGCTTATGAGAGTGCGACAGCAACCGGAGTCAATTAGTGCTTTGACGGGGATTTGTGGACCTCCGTTAAGTTGTTGTAAAACTGCATCCACGTAGACGGTGGAGTCCACTTCTTTGATTTTGGTAGGAGCATTCGGTTTGATAGGAAGATCCTGAGAGGTCTGTGGAGATGCTCCATTCACCACAGACCGGAGCCGTTTTTTGACAAGTCGAGGGGAGATTCCAGGTTTAAGGCTGGAGAAATCCAAGGGTTTTCCTCATCCGAAGAGGGAAAGCTGTCCCCCAATGGGGCACTTGTAATCCGAGACCCGGCGGGGTCGTTGGAAGCAGGCAGGGAGGCTGGGTCCCCGGCATGGAGTGCAGAGAGTGTGGACCTTCCCGGAGCTGCGCTGCGGGTGGCCGCGGTCCCTCTGCGTGGTGGACGACCTCGGGCGCGGGTTGTCGTGCTGGGACGAAATAATTCCTGGCGGCGTGGGCAAACGGCTGCAAAGTGGCCCATTTCTCCGCATGTAAGACAGGCACCCCTCTGAAATCGGGCTTCACGTTCCTGGAGCGGACGTGGGGGATTTCGTGGGACGAGCAGTGGTGCCTTGGGTTGAGGCTTTTGGGTGCCCTTCTCCTTGTGCTTTTGACGGACGAGAGAAATAAAGCGGCGGCGGCTTTCCACTTCCTCGGCTAATAGGATCCAGCCTTCGAGGGTATCGGGATCGCCCCGCATGTAAGACCAGTTCAGAATGTCAGGATGCAAGGCTTCCCTGAAATGATGGATTAGGGTGGTCTCGGGCCAACCTACAATTTTACTTGCCAGTCGCTGAAATTCATCGGCAAATTCCCGAACTGTAGCAGAGCCTTGTTTTAATTGTAAGAGTTCCGTTTTGGCTCTTTCCCCCAGGAAGGGGTCCTCAAACCTCCTTCTCAGGGCAGTCATGAAGTTGTTGAGGGAACGAATCGCACGAGAGCGGGTGTCAAACTGGAGGACCATCCAGTCAGCCGCTTTGCCTGTCAGGAGGGAAGCTACGTACCGCACCCGGCTATCTTCCGTGGGGAAAAGTTGACCTTGTTCTCGCATATAACTGTCCACTTGATGCAAGAAACAAGGCAAAGTCTCAAGAGATCCGTCATACGTAGTCCTCAATTTGAGTTGCTTCCAAGGGCCGGGCGCGGGTTGACCCGGTTGCACGGGTGGTCCGGGCGGAGGAGCAACAGGAGCTCCAGGAGGCAAGGGTGGAGCAGGCACATTAGCAGGTGGTTGCACGGGTGGTCCGGGCGGAGGAGCAACAGGAGCTCCAGGAGGTAAGGGTGGAGCAGGCACATTAGCGGGTGGTTGTACGGGTACCCCCTGACCCGGTATCGGAACGGGCTGTCTCTGAGCTATCAGGGTTTGTTGTAATTGCCTGCTCTCTTGAAGCATAAGTTCCATTACTTCCTGGAGTTGATCAACACGGTCGGAGAGCTCCCGATTCTGGGCTCGTAAAAGATGAACCTCCTCACTTGGGTCACCAGTAAGATGAGGCTTACTGGTTCGGAAGCTCGTGGCCCATTGAGAGCTATCCCCATATAAATCCTCGTCTTCAGACTCATCTGAGTCTCGACGTCGGTCAGCCAAACGGCGTGCGCGTTGGGTCGCACGCGACGGGACAAACGCCGGGGAAAAAGTTAGACCTGATAGTCCTAGTACATAGTCCTTGGGGCGCGTGTCCACGTTCGCCTGATTCCTAATCCTTGCTGCAGCCGCCCTGGCTGCTTCCGCCGCCTCTCTCTCTCTTGCGACCCTAGCCGCTTCGGCGGCTTGCTGATCCGCAAGAACTTTGGCGTTCTCAAGTCTTAGGGCAATCTCTGCCGTAATGCGCGGCAAAAGTTCTGTCTCGAGGAGCAAGAGTATGGGGTCAGGTTCTCCGCCCAGCAGAGGTTGTACTCGAACCGCCAGTGCGGATGCCTCGGCTCCAAACGTCGGGGTCAAAACTTGAGCCAAGGTGGCTACCGGGGTGTCCTTTGTACATTCCACAAGGAGAAGAGCGGTGCTAATAGCGACTCGCTTGGCCTCAGCCTGGCAGCTGGCCGCATCCGGGATCAGGGAAAAACCCTCCGGCGGGGCTCCCGCCATGGTAGAAAGAGTTTGTCGAGAAATAAGATTATCCAAAAGTCCAGTTAATATTTGTAAATCCTCAGTCGCCAATCGGGCATCGTCCAGTAATTGATCCAAGTCCTGAAGATCTAAACGAGCATCAGTATCCTCCGATGTTAACATCCAGAGACGTCCTGTAAGAGATTGCCACTGCGCCTGTACCAGTCCCCTCAAGCGGCAAACCTCTCGGGTCGTCCGGAAAAGTTCAGCGATTAAGTCTTGTAACAGAGTAGGATCCTCTGAGAAGGGCGCCAGGGTAGTAGATCACCTGGAGAGCTGCACAGCTCCCACCCAAGTGGCAGGCGAACCCCCCTGGGCTCCAGCCTGGCTAGGAGAACGGTGAAGATGAGAGATAGCTGTCATAATGTCAGCCCTTGGCCCACAGAACCAGAAATCACCACAAAGTCATATAGAGTCCAAACAGATGGCTTTTACTGATCAAATAGGCATACAGTGCAAACGAATAAAATGACAGCTATGAGAGGCTCACTAGCTGGGAGATATTATAAGGCAGGAAAGGCGGGAGATTACACGCATGAATACAGTTTCCCAGGAGCTGAGTTCCCAGGCCTAGGTATGCGACCTTGGGGGGCAGACAATACAGCACAGAGACAGAGGCAATAACGAAACCGAGATAGCAGCCTGACAGTCCCACATATTTGGTCCTCAGTTTGTCACAAGGGCGGGTGGATTGAAGGTTCTTGGTGGACAGGTAGACCAAGTCTCCCACTTTAAAGTCCTGGCTAGGAGATCGATGTTTGTCAGCTTGAGCCTTGTATTTACGTTTGGCTCGTTCCAAATTTTTTATTAGCCAGGGCCAGGTGGTGTGAATTGCCTCCACCCATGTAGCTACATCTCCATCGCCCTCCCCCCTGGAAATATTCAGCTGTTCGATAGGACCAAAGTCTTGACCATATACAGCTTGAAATGGACTAAACCCTGTGGACTGGTGAACAGCATTGTTGTAGGCATATTCAGCAAAAGGCAACAGTTCAACCCAATTATCTTGGTGATAATTGACATAACAATGAAGGTAACATTCTAACACAGCATTGACACATTCAGTTTGCCCATCAGTCTGGGGATGGAATGCACTAGAGCAGGGGTGGGGAACAACAGGCCCGGGGGCCGTATAAGGCCCGCGAAATCATTTGGTTTGGCCCTTCATGGGTCCTGGGAGATCTTTAGCTCAGAAGGATGCTGCCCTGCCTGAATCTCTTGGGCCCAGCTGGGGACAGCAGAGCTCAAAAGCGAGTCGCTCTATGTGGCAGACACTCAGAGCCGTCTCCGGTCGTGCCTCTTGGCTAAATGTATGACCAAATATAGAAGGCTAATTTTTAAATTGATAATTTTGTATGGCCCGCGAATGATGTTATAAATATCCAAATGGCCCTTGGCAGAAAAAAGGTTCCCCACCCCTACACTAGCGAGACCCTGCTCCACCCCCACCAATTTAAGAAAAGCTTTCAAAAATTTGGCCACATAGGTGCCCCCCCTGTCGCTCACTATCTTCTGCGGGAAGGAATGTAGACGGAAGACATGTGACACAAAGAGGCAGGCCAGTTTCGGGGTGGAGGGAATACCTGCGCACAGGATGAGGTGCACCTGTTTGGAAAAAAGATCCGTAACAACCCATAAAACAGTTTTACCCTCACTAAGAGGGTGGTCAGTCATAAAATCCATTGCAATGACTTCCCAGGGCCTGGAGGGGATTTCTAAGGGTTGCAAGAGTCCGGGGGGTTTCCCTTGAGAACGTTTGACAGTGGCACAAGTTGGGCAGCCGCGAACGAAGGAGTCCACGTCAGTGCGAATTCCCGGCCACCAGAATTGCCTACGCAACAAGTGAAGAGTTTTCAAGAATCCAAAGTGTCCTGCTGTTTTAGCTCCATGGGCTAATTTTAATACTTCCTTCCGCAAGTCCTTGGGCACGTATAGTTTAGAGTCTTTGTACCAGCAATTGCCACTTTCCAGAAGGGAGTGAGGGAGAGTGTGAGTGGAGAGCTCAGCCTGGCAAAGGGCACGGAGTGAGTCCAGGAAGGAATCAGGCAGGTCCATCTTACCCGGTGAGGTGGACAAGGCTGGTTGTGGAACCGTAGGGGCACTTGGAGGAGAGGGTGGCACGTCCGAACGTACTGGTGCTGGGGGGGTGGCTGTGGAGGGCGAGGGAGTCAGGTTAGAGTTCTGGACACACACCCCCAGTGCGGGGCTGTCATAGGGTCTGTGACCTGGTCTGGACGGCGAGGGTGGGCAAGAGACTTCTTTGCGCTGGGGTGAATAAGGAGACCGTGGGAAGGTCAATTTTGGTAGGATACTGGGGGAGTCTTGAGAGAGCGTCCGCCAGCACGTTCTGCTTGCCAGGGACATGTTTGAGTACAAAACGGAATTGGGAAAAGAAGTCAGCCCAACGAAGTTGCTTCGCGGACAGTTTATGGGTCCCAGTCAGCGCCTCCAGATTTTTGTGATCGGTCCAGACTTCAAAGGGGACCCGGGGACCCTCAAGGAATTGTCGCCATGTAGTCAGAGCATGGTAGACGGCGGCTGCTTGTTTTTCCCAAATGGACCAGTTGAGTTGGGAGTGCGCGAACCTTTTTGAAAAATAAGCGCAGGGGTAAAGTAGACCATCATTGCTGTGCTGCAGAAGGGCACCTCCCATGGCTACATCCGAAGCATCTACCTGTACTATAAACATACGATCAGGATCAGGATGTTTTAAAACTGGTTCAGAAGTGAACAGTCGCTTAAGGGTATCAAAAGCAGTTTGACATTGGAGAGTCCATAGAACTTTGGCCGTGGGCAGAAAGGCAGAAGCTCCCTTGCCTTTAGTCTTGAGGAGATCAGTAATAGGCAGAGCAATTTGGGCAAAGTTGGGAATAAACCCCGGATAAAAGTTTGCAAAGTCAAGAAATTGTTGCACTTGCTTACGAGTTGAAGGGGGAGCCCAATCAACAACCGACTGGACCTTGGTGGGGTCCATGGCGAGACCTTGGTGTGAGATAATATAACCCAGAAATGTCAATTGGCTTTGGTGAAATTCGCATTTGGATAGTTTAGCATAAAGCTGATTGTCCCGGAGCTGTTGTAGCACTTCTCGCACCAAAGCTACATGCTCTTCCATGGAGTTAGAATAAATGAGGATGTCATCAAGATAAACCACCACACCCCGGTATAACAAATCATGGAGGATTTCATTTATGAATTGCATGAAGACCCCCGGAGCCCCCTTTAATCAGAAGGGCATGACAAGGAATTCAAACATACCAAAACAGCTGGAAAAGGCTGTGAGGGGTTCATCCCCGTCACGAATGCGGACTCTGTAATAGGCTTCAACTAAGTCCAGTTTGGTGAAAATGCACCCCTCCTTTAGCTGTCCCAAGATATCTGAAATTAGAGGGATGGGGTAGGCATTAGTCTGAGTGACAGAATTGAGCTTCCGAAAGTCAATGCAGAGGCGCAAATCACCTGTCTTTTTGCGGACAAAAAAGGCAGGAGCTGAGCAAGGAGCTGAAGATGGTCAAATGAAACCACGAGCAAGGTTTTTATCTAAAAAGTCTTGCAATACAGTACGTTCAGCAGTGCTCATGGGATATATCTTACTTTTAGGCAGTTTACCGTCCCCCACTACTTCGATAGCACAGTCCGTTCTACGGTGGGGGGGCAGAGCATCGCACTCTTTGACATCGAAAACGTCCGCGAAATCCTGATACTCAGCAGGCAGCACTAGAGGGTGTGTGTGTCAGAGACTAAGGCTGTGGCTGTTGGAAGAACTACTGCGACTTCGTGTCGGTGTTGGATGCAGTCAGGATGTGAAAAGGTGATTGTATCGGCCTTCCAGTCTATAGAGGGCTGTGCCCCTTTAGCCAGTTTATTCCCAAAATGACTTCATGACGGATGGGGGCTATAGTGAAGTCTATTTGCTCCCAATGAGAACCGATACCCATCGCAACGCTGCAAGTGCGAAGATCTACCGGGGGCCCCCTAAAGGTGCTGCCATCCATCTGATCAAACTGGATAGGGTCAGGTAGTGTCTCTGACTTAACTTTAAGTGCACTGAAAGTGGCCTGATTGATTAAAGAGCGCCCACAGCCCGAATCTATGAGGGCTTTAACATGTAGTTTGGGGCCTCGTTTGTAATGTTGTAACACCACATCCACATATACAGTATTTTCAACTTCACTCACCATAACAGGAGCCTTGGGTTTTGCAGAAGAAGCTGCAGGGGTCTGCGGTGTCGCTCCACTCACCGCAGACCCTGCCCGTTTTTGGACTGGTCAAGAGGAGATTCTAGGTTGAGGGCAGGGGGATCCCAGGAGCAATCCTCATCAGAAGATGGAGAGCTGTCCCCCAATGGGGCACTTGTAATCCGAGTCCTGGATGGGACGGTAGGAGTCGGTTCATCAGTGACTTCGACGTGAAGTGCTTTGGGTGCGTGTCACCCCGGCGTAGTGCTGCATGCGGCAGCGGTGCCTCTGCGTTGAGGTCCTTCTGGATGGGGAGGAAGAGCGAGGTCTGGATGGCGCAGGCAGGCTGCTGCGAAGTGGCCCATGGTGCCGCAAACGAGACAGGCTCCCCTCTGAAACTGGGATTCGCGGTCCTGTGAGGGTCGCGTTGGTCTCTGCAGGATGGGGGTTGAAGCCTTAGAGGGAGCCTTTTGGCTGCTCCCATCTTTGGTCTGATGCCGAACTAGGGAGATGAAATGGCGACGGCTTTCCACTTCTTCCGCCAGCAGGATCCAATCCTCCAAAGTGTCAGGATCCTCTCACATATATGCCCAGTTCAAAATGTCAGGGTGTAACGCCTCCCGAAAATAGTGTATGCGGGTAGCTTCTGGCCAGTCCACTATTTTACTGGCGAGTTGTTGAAACTCATCGGAGAACTCCCGAACTGGGGTTGAGCCCTGCCGGAGTTGTAAAAGTTCGGCTTTAGCCCTTTCTCCTAGAAAGGGGTCCTCGAAACGTCTCCGCAGGCCCTCATGAAATTATTGAGAGAGCGTATGGAGCGAGCCCGAGTGTCAAACTGGAGAATCATCCAATCCGCCGCTTTTCCCGTTAAGAGGGAGGCAACAAAACGAACCCGGCTATCCTCAATGGGAAAAAATTGGCCTTGTTCCCTCATGTAACTGTCCACATGATGCAGGAAACAGGGTAAAGCCTCGACCGAGCCATCATAAGTGATCTTCAGTCAGGGTTGCTTCCATTGAATTGGTTGCACAGGGAGCAGTAACCCCAGCCCTCCAGGGGGCGGCGGTACAACTGGCGCCCCGGGGAGCGGCTCGCCTGGCACGACGGGCGCACCTGGCCCGACCGGCGCAGCGGGCGCAACGGGTCCCCCACCAGGTGCCTGGGGGGGTTGTGAAGCTGGCTGCGGAGGCTGGGTAGGATCCGGTGGAACAGGGGCGTTTTGAGCCAGTTGCAACTGTTTGTTCTCACGGAGCAGTTGTTCCATCTGTTCCTGTAGACGGTGTACCTGATCAGCCAATTCCCGGTTCTGGCTCCGCAAAAAATAAGTGTCATCGTGGATCCCTCCGGTACGTCTGGATTGGCTGACCCGGAGGTCGGTAGCCCAGTGGGATCCGTCACCATATAAGTCCTCGTCATCGGAGAAGTCCGATTCAGAGTACCGTTCCGCAAGACGCCGGGCACGTTGCGTGGTGCGAGATGGGACGGACGTTGGGGAGAAAGAGGGCCCAAAAGGGAGCCCTGATCCCGAAGGTCCCTTGGGATGCACATCTTTTGCATCAGCCCTGGCGCGTTCGGCTGCCAACCACTGCTCTCTTTCCTTGTCGGCCTGAGCCTTGGCCGCCGCTAATGCCGCTTCCTGCTGTTGATCCTCAGCTCGTTGGTTTGCAAGCGCCTGGTCGGCTTCCAGCTTAAAAGCGATAGCTGCAGTCACCAACTGAAGAGCTTCTCGCTCCAGAAGGGCGAGGAGCGGGGCCTGATCCTGTCCAAGTAGAGGCTGCACCTGGACAGCCAAGGCGGCTGCCCCAGCCCCAAACGTCAGAGTCAACAGTTGTGTCAGGTCGGCCACCGTAGTTGTGGCCAAGGGTAGATCCACAAATAGCAATGCAGTCCGAATAGCGAGGGTGCGTGCCTCAGCTTCGCAAACTTTAGGATCAGGAACCAGGGTCTGCAGCTGCTGTCCCGCCATGTCGCGGAGCGAGTCGGGAAGGTCCAGAACCACCGCTTGATCCTGTTGCAAAGTCAATCTCGCTAACAAGCGAGTCAGGAGAACCAAGTCCTCTTTTGCCTCCCGTACCTCTTCCAACAACTCGTCCAGGGCTAAGAGGTCGTGATGGGCGGCACGGTCCGCGTCCTCAGACGTCCAGGGCATCGTTTCCGTAAGGCAGCGCCACTGGAGCCGGAGAAGGTCTACTAGGCGGTTAATTTCCGCATCAGTCTGTAGAGCTTCCACTAGCACATCATGCTGTAGAGTAGGGTCATCAGGAAAGAGAGATGATCCCGACGAAAGGGCCCAACGGTTTAAGTCCTCCAGGATTCCAGACGCGACCTCTACCCGAGACGTAGGTGAACCCTCCGGGGCTCCAGCCACGCTGGTGAATAGTGAATTCTTGGCTTAATGTAAGCCCTTGGCCCTAAGAATCCCCAAAAGAAACAACCCAGACAGGTGGTCCTAAGGCAAGTTGACTTTATTGGAAATCAAACGGGTTAACAGTGCTTGCAAATTAACTAAGCCAAGAATGGCTGGTTGGCGCGAATCAATAATATGTATTAGCATAGCTGATATGACAGGTTGGCATAGTAACTCAGTCTCCCATGGGAGAGGAATATACGAGATAAAGTGTCCGTTAGAACAACAAAGCGAGGCAGCTACGAGAAGCCGCAAGAAAGTCAAAACAACTCAGAGGAGCCGAGAATCATCGAGAACAGGCCCGCTCCTGACAACTTCAGCTTCTAGGGAGAGTTCAGGCATGATTTGATCTAGAACCCACTAATTTGTCTTATCGGTGGTCCACGATATCCATAAAGCTTAACTCCAACACCACATTTCAAAGGAATCAACATACAGAGCCAGTATGGTGTAGTGGTTAAGAGTGGTGGTTAGTAATGGTGGGCTCTAATCTGGATAACTGGGTTTGATTCCTCACTCCTCCACATAAGCGGCAGACTCTAATCTGGTGAATTATGTTGGCTTCCCCACTCCTACACATGAAGCCACCTAGGTGACCTTAGGCTAGTCACAGCTCTAATAGAGCTCTCAGCCCCACCTACCTCACAGGGTGTCTGTTGTGGGGAGGAGAAGTTGATTGTAAGGCGGTTTGATTCTTCCTTAAGTGGTAGAGAAAGTGGGCATATAAAAACCAAGTCGTCTTCTTCTTCTTCCTGTCAGCTTTCTTCATTGTCCAACTTTCACACCTATATATAGTAATGGAGAACACTATGGCATGAATTAACTTGATTTTGGTCAGCAGTGAAATATCCTTACTCTTAATAATTTTTTCTAGCTCCTTCATGGCTGCCTTCCCCAGTCACAATCTCCTTCTGATTTCTTGGTTGTGATCTCCCTTTTGGTTGATGATGGAGCCAAAGAGTAGAAAATCTTAAACAATGTAAATTTCTTCATCATCCGCCTTAAAGCTGTGTAATTCTCCAGAAGTCATTCACGTACACAAACCTTTATTAGCATAATTACAAGGCTTTCAGTAGTCATTCCTTTTGTCTTCTTGTTCAGTTGTAATCCTGCTTTGGCACTTTCTCCTTTGACTTTCATCAGTAGGCATTTCAAGTCTTCACTATTTTCTGCCAGTAAGATGGTGTCATCTGCGTATCTCAAACTGTTAATGTTCCTTCCATCAGGTTTCACTCCACCTTCATCTAAATGTAACCCAGCTTTCCTTATGATATGTTCTGCATACAGATGGAACCGAAAGGGAATACTTGCTTGTCTGATTAGAAACCATTCTGTTTCTCCATATTCTGCCCTAACAGCCAGGGGCATAGACTTCACAATTTTCCAGGTGGTGGGGGGGCTGGGGCTGGGCAAGAGGCATTGCTCTGACATCATAGGGAGAAGCCAATGACATCACAGGGAGGGGCCATGGGGGATTTAGGGAAGGGCTTGAAGACACTCAATGTTATCAGTGACTAAATCTATAGGATTTATATAGGTATGTTTCCTTATTAAAAATAGCCACTGAAAGGTATGTTTCCTCATTAAAAATAGCCACCCCAAGGAATGAGGCAATCTATTTGAATTAGTTAAAAAATTATTGCTATGCTTCAGAAATATTAGTATTAAATCAGTATATATGCAATAAATGTAACAGAATGTCAGATAAGCAGAACAAGCTAGTTTACAAAGTTTCACAGATTAAGTTTCACAGAACAAAATATGACATTCATACACACCAAACGTAGAACATGCTGCCCGGGAAGTCAGATTGAGACTTCCAATGTCTTACAATTTCTACCCCCTTATATATCCTTTCTCCATGAGAACTCAAATCTGTTCTCCTTTATTACAGCTTCCACATCAAATCTTTCCCAAGGATCAAAGACATCATTCTCATATATTAAAAATACAAATCAGACAAAGTTTTCCTCAATAAGCACTCATTCTAATCTTCCCATCCATTGTACCAAAAGTTACAGCTGCAAAGTGTGGCGAGAATTCTTTTATATTGGTTTGGGTTAAGAAGAACCATTTTTATATTACAATCTATAGCTTAAGAAGCCTGTGACTGACCTCTGCCTTAAAGGGCACCGGAGATGGCATTTGGTAGGAGCTGATTAAAACAAAGCACATTAGTTGCTTGCAATTATGTTTTAGGGGGAAGAAGGTCATTTAGGCAAGCTATCTGTTAGATTGGGGGAATTTGCTTAGGTACACAGGCTTCACAGACAAACAGTTGACAGAGACCCTTTTGAACTGGGGGAATTTGCTTAGGTACACAGGCTTCACAATAAACAGTTGACAGAGACCCTTTTGAACTAAGTAACTTATTTGGGAACAGAAAAACAAACAAACAAGATAAAGCCATGATTTGTGAAAACTCATCTCCTAAAGTATTTTACAGGAGGTGGCTGTTTGAGACCGCTTTCTCACGGTTCAACTTATAAAAGGTTGGTCCAGTTGTCCAGTCCTTTGTCCTTCCCAGGGAGAGACCACTCTGTATCTCTTTTGGAATGACCCAGAGCAGCTCTGATTATCTGTCTGTCTGTGTATCAGTCTCTATGTGGGGTGTTGTTAAATCTGTCTAAGTATTATTATTCTCTTTGCCTTACAACCTTTGTAAGTTCAATAAACCTATATGCTTTGTGTGTGTGGTCTGAGACTGTCCTAAGTACATGGTCTGTGTTTCCTATTACATTCTCTGGCTTTGCTTTGGTAAGAGGCAGGCAGAGAAAATCCAAACACAACGAACTTAAAAATTTCTCGCGTCACAAAGTTACATAGAATTGATAACAATATGCATTTGCAAGTAAGTTCACAAAATCTAGAATCTCATCTTCAGTTTCTCACTAACTTCAGACAATGATATGAATGGTTAATTATACAATATGTTGAGAAATACTTTGATTCACACTTAAAAGGATTTGAGAAAGATGCTTGTATGCATCTTTGATAACAGCAGTTTAAAAGGACCAAAGTGTTTCGCTGTTTTGATATATTTTATTTTGTGGACTTTTCGATTGACTGATACTGTTTTATTACAAATTTATGTTACTGTTGATTAGATGTGTTCTATTTTTGGTCAAATTACCATAAAATAAAGGTTGAATTGAATTGAATTTTTCACTGTTATCTTTATTTACATTTAAAAAGTTCCTCTGGCTGAATGCCTGGATTCAGATGGAGCTCACTGTATCTGCTACACTTGCAGTTCTCCGCAAAACCAAAACAATTTATAATTGTACTTGCCAGGCTCCAGTCAGGAGCTCAACCCCAGTACTGTTAATTGCCATAATTTGCAATGCATTTAATATACTTTTAACCCAATATTTGCCTAATACAATGACAGGCTCCACAGAAATTTAGGGGGGCTTCAACAAATGATCTTCAGACAGCTGAAATACAATTTTTACTTTTAATTACAGTAAAATCAAATATGTTCCCTTGCAATATCCAAAAACATATCCCAATGAAGCCATAGTCGGGCAGCATCCAAGTCAGTTTTGTAAAAGTTTAGAATGTACTAACATCCTCTCCTATGACAAACTTTTCAGTTTTGTGACACATCTGAAGAAAAGTGATTGTGTAAACTGCTGTAAATTTTATCAATGACTTCATAAAAGATTTTCCTGTATAAATCCTTAGGAGATTGAAATTGGTGAGGATCTCACCCAGCATCAACACCTAGGAACAGTAGGACTCTCTAAATCAAAGTATTTTGCTGTCATGACTGTCTGTGACCAGAACTGTTCAAAATTGTTCTGCAGTTGCTTTGTACTCTCCTTTGCAGAAGCAAAAAGAAGCTCTGCTTGATGGAACTGTAGATTACTTTTTTGAAGAGCTGTGTTTAATGTGTCCAAATGACCAAACATAAGCAGCAGTAACTGCAGCATGAAGTATCAGGTGCTGTGGAACACAGGCAGGACAATGCTACTGCAGTCATCTTGTTTGTGGGCTTCCTAGAAGCACCTGGTTGGCCACTGTGTGAACAGACTGCTGGACTTGATGGGTCTTGGGCTGATCCAGCATGGCTTTTCTTATGTTATTGTCTTATGATACACTCTCAAAGAACTGAATCAACTCCCTATCACCGTGTTGGCAAACCTATGGCACGCGTGCCATAAGCTGCACGCCGAGCCCTCTCTGTGGGCACGCGCGGGGGCGAGGCGGCAGGTGTAGCGGTGAGTCCGGCCAGGTAGCCCTCGGGGCCTAGCATGAGCGGCCAGTGGCGGCGGGGGGTCTGGAGCAGCACCTGGGTGGGGCGGCGGCGCTGCTGCTGCTGCTGCGGCAGAGCGGGGCGGCAGGAGGCATATGGCTTGCGGCGTGGCGGCTCTTCCGCTGGCCAGCCCGGCGCCCCCACCTGTGCCGCCGCCGTGGTACCACAAGGACCTGAGCCGGGCGGCGGCCAAGGAGCTGCTGGCCCGGGCTTGCTGTGACAACAGCTTCCTGGTGCACAAGAGCGTGGCAGGAGCCTTCGCCCTCTGCCTGCTGTGAGTGGCCCTGGCCCCTTGGAGGCTGGGGGAAGAGGGGTTTCTCTCCCCCCCGGTAGGCTGCGCTGTGATCAGCGGTGGCGAGTTGGGAATCGCTCCTCCCCTTTCCCTCCCCTCCCCTCGGAGCCCCCCTGAGTCGGGAGCTGCTACTGAGCGCGCTGTTTGGAAGGGTGCGTGGCTTGGTTATGTTTTTTTGTAAAGCGCGTCTCGCCCGGGGTTTGCATTTCGCTGCAGGTGGCGGAGGGGAGCCAGGGAGCCGGATCGGAGGAACGGGGTGGGAAAGGCCCCACCAACCCACTTTTGCAAACTTGCCACCCTTTGCACCTGCACAGCTTTTGCTGCAGGCGTGGGAAGCGCATGAGCTTGCCCCCCCTTACCCGGGGTGCAATGCAAAGGTGCCTCTTCCTCTGCAACGCGGCAGGCTTTTTTGTGTGTGTTTGTGTCTTTGCATCGTTGGGGGGCGAGTTGCAAAAGTTCGCCTTGCGGGTTTTCATGCAAGCCTGCGGACGACTCGACCTTTCCTCGGGGTGTGTGTGTGTCTCTCTCCCCCCCAATACACCCTGTTGCTGGGGCAAGCTGGCCCTTCGCTCATTTTCCCCATCCAGATTCTCAAAACTCTGCATGGGGGGTTATTGGCCGTTTGTGAATGGGAGGTTTTGCCTTGGATTTGCCACTCAGATGCACATTTTCTCCATCCAGATTCTGAAAACTCTCCATGGGGGGTTATTGGCCATTTATGAATGGGAGCTTTTGCCTTGGATTTGCCACTCAGAATTCCTTAAAAATTTGGAATTCTTTGACAAATAATTTTAAGTCAATGAAAGCACTTGGGATTGCTTTCCTCACTTTGTTTGGATCATCTTATGCTTGTGAGCAACTGTTTTCAGCTTTGAATTATATCAAATCTGACACCAGAAACAGACTAACAGATGACCTGAGTGCTGCATGTGTTGCTCTCAAACTTACAAAGTATGAGCCAAGGGTAGAAAAAATTATCAGCATGCACACAACAGCAAAAATCACATTAATTGTTCAAAAGCACGCCTTTCGATAATAAGTTGTTTGTATCATTGAAAGCTCTGTTATTGTGTTTTTCTTGTAAGGCAAAAGATGTTAATGTATGAGTTTTTTTTCTAAACTAAAACCTCAGTATTCAGGTTAAATTGCCGCATTGGCACTCAGCGATAAATAAGTGGGTTTTGGGTTGCAGTTTGGGCACTCGGTCTCTAAAAGGTTTGCCATCACTGCCCTATCATTTGAAGACTGTAAGGATGCTGCTCCAACAGTCCACCTAGTGAGGCAAAAGTGTCTCAGATTTATGTTCTCTGCCTGCTGAAAGTGTTTAAACAAAACAAGACGTTTTGGTGAAGTTTTCACAAAGGTGATCATGTCAGATAACTCAGGAAATTTCTATACATAGTAACATTTTCTGACACATCATGTACCACTAAGTTCACAACATATGCAAAACCATGAACATATAGTGCTCTTGACTCCTCAACCTGTACTCCACTAAGATGTCCAGCAACAGTTGATGCTTTATCATAGCATTGGCCATGACATCTGTCAAGAGAAAGATCAAAGCGACATACATCTTTCAAAATAGAGAAGAGAGTTTTAACAGTGGTGGATTCAGTTTCATAAAATCCAAAGAAGAATTCCTCTACAAACATAGCCTCTGTAGCAAAGCGGAAGCAAAATGAAACCTTGTGTGGTGATATCTGTGGCCTCATCAACAATTACATTGTAATAAACAGCTGCTTTAATCCCTCTCACTAGTGTAAGTAGAACATTGTGAGCCATGATCTCAAGCATTTCATTCACAATGGTTGGTGAAATCCATTTGTAGTTTGTATGATTCAGCTGCGGAACATCTGCAGCACGTAGCAGCAAGAGCTGTTTCAGGTTTGACTCTTCCTTGTCATGGCTGCATATTGCAATGTCCTGACTGGCAAGGTAGTTTACTGAGGCTAAAATTATCATCAGTGCCTTTCTAGCATCTCAAATTTGCTTCTGCTGGCCTTCTGAAAACTTGATCTGTATATTTACTCCTGCTTTAACAGAGGCTATAGTTCGACAGCTGCATGGTGCAAGTTAGAATTCTGATGGGGCTGAAATCTAAACAGTGACTTCTTCCAGTTTGAGAAGCCAGTTTGAACAAATGTTTCACGTGCATCCTCACCAAACCTGAAGTAGCTGTGGGTGAGAACAAACCTGCAGAACTCAGTGGCAAGGTCCTTTGTTTGGGCCATAGGAACAGGTATTTTAAGGCAATGTATCAATTCTTAATAAACACACAAATACAAACTATCAAACAGGAACAAAGCCCCAAAGAATCATGGAAATTGTAATATGATACAACAGGAAGGTAGGACAGGACTGTACTTCAGCTGCTATTGTAACTGAGCCCCTCATGTGGGCACTGGTTACCTTTAACTCCCATTGGGGCGCCCTGTGTTTGTCTGCCTATGCCTCGTATCTCTCCTTCGCCTGCTCCAAATTTTTTACAAGCCAGGGCCAAGTGTTCCTCACTGTGTTAGCCCATACTGACACCTCTGGGGGGTCGCCGCCTGGCAGGAGGGGTACGGCCCCCAAGGGTCCGAATTCTATTCCGTAGACAGCTTCAGCACTTGCCCTATTCAGAACCAATAACCACGACAGGAGACAAACTGGTCCAAGGAAGATGGTTTACTGGCAGCATAGGTAAGCAGAGCATACAGGATCTAAGACAGCAATGGAGGGCACTGGGATACACTTGACTATATAAAAGCATAGAAAAAAGCATTCAGCATTCAGCAGCACAGGACAGGCTCATGAGATTACTATTTCAAAACAGTCTAGAGATGCCCCCGTTCTCACGGAGTACTGTCTATTTCAAAGAGTCCAAGAATGCAAAACAATCCTTGGGAGCAAGTTGGTGGAAAAGCAAAACTGAGACACAGGCCTGACATTCTGCTCCCCTTAGGGCCCCCTCCCAGTCGGCAAGGAGGACGGTTTATCGGGGTAGGCGGTGTGGAAGGCGTGCACCAGGTCCGGGGCGGAGACATCTCATGCCTTCACCCATTCATCATAGGCAGGGGGGAAGTGTTTCCAATGAACCAGATACTGTAGAGACCCATGACATATACGAGAGTCTAGAATCTTAGAAACTTCAAAATGTTCCTCTCCCCCCCCCCACCATCACAGGCTGCTCAGGGGGCGGTTCCGGGTGCCAATCTGAGGAGGCGACATGAGGCTTGAGGAGACTAACATGGAAAACAGGGTGGATACGTCTCAGGGTTTTCGGAAGAGCCAGTTCTACAGTGACAGGGTTAATTATCCGGGCGACGGGATATGGCCCCACGTACTTGGCACTGAGTTTATGGCAAGGTCGGGTGGACCGCAGATTCTTGGTGGAAAGGTACACTAAGTCACCCACTTGAAAGTCTTTACTGGGAGAACGATGCTTATCTGCTTGAGCCTTGTATTTGCGCTTGGCCCTGTCTAGATTCTTTACTAGCCAGGGCCAGGTGTTGCGGATGGCTTGAGTCCAGGAATCCACCTCGACACTTCCCTCT
Organism: Euleptes europaea; assembly: GCF_029931775.1. NCBI lineage: Eukaryota > Metazoa > Chordata > Lepidosauria > Squamata > Sphaerodactylidae > Euleptes > Euleptes europaea. The sequence continues at coordinate 65,800,636 of NC_079323.1, forward strand.
ACCCCCGTCATATCCACATGAGCAATGGGGCCGAAATCCTGACCGTACACTACATAGAATGGACTAAAACCGGTAGACTGATGCACAGCATTATTGTAAGCATACTCTGCAAAAGGCAACAATTCAACCCAATCATCCTGATGGTAATTGACATAACAGCGTAAATAACACTCCAGGACAGCATTAACACGTTCAGTTTGCCCATCCGTTTGGGGGTGATAAGCACTAGACAAACCCTGCTCCACCCCCACCAACTTGAGAAATGCCTTCCAAAATTTAGCCATGTAGCTACTTCCGCAGTCGCAAATTATCTTACACAGAAAGGAATGTAGACGGAAAACATGTGACAGGAAAAGGCGGGCCAACCTGGGGGCAGACGGAATACCTGCACATGGAACCAAATGTACCTGTTTGGAAAATAAATCAGTAATAACCCAAAGTACAGTTTTTCCCTCACTAAGAGGGAGGTCAGTCATGAAATCCATGCCAATCACTTCCCAGGGTCTGCTGGGAATTTCCAGTGGCTGTAGGAGTCCTGGAGGCTTACCCTGGGATTGTTTGACAGTGGCACAAATGGGACAACTGCGAACAAAGGAATCCACATCCGTACGCATGCCCACCCACCAAAATTGCCTGCGTAACAAGTGAAGGGTCTTTAGGAAACCAAAATGTCCTGCCGTTTTAACTCCATGAGCTAATTGCAGGACTTCCCTTCGAAGCACTTTAGGCACGTATAGCTTCGAGTCCTTGTACAAACATCCACTCCGTTTAAGCAAGCCTTGGGGTAGAGTTTGAGCGGAGCGTTCGGCCAGGCATTGAGTATGAAGGGAGTCCAGGAAGGAAATGGGCAGGATCACTCCCCCCCCCCCACAGAAGAGGAGGAATCCGGAGCCGCTGGCGGTGGCGATGGAGGGGGGGGACTTCGGGTGCTGCGGAGCGCCGGTGACGGTCGGTGCAGGCTGATCTGGAGAGGGAGTTGGTTCTCTTGCGCCTGATGCTCTGCTGTCCATTGCTTGGGTCTGGGATTGGAGCAGAGTTTGGGACCGAGTTTTTACCGCCAGGACGGCAGAGCCCCTTTGTGCGCCTGAGTGAATAAAGAGTCCGTGGGACGGTCAATTTTTACTGGATATTGGGGCAATCTGGAAAGAGCATCAGCAAGCACGTTCTGTTTCCCAGGTACATGTTTAAGTACAAAACGGAATTGGGCAAAGAAAGCCCAACGCTGTTGTTTCGCGGACAGTTTGTGGGTCCCCGTGAGGGCCTCTAGATTTTTGTGATTGGTCCAGACCTCAAAGGGGACCCCGGACCCCTCCAAAAACTGTCTCCATAGGGTGAGGGCATGATGGACGGCCGCTGCTTTCTTCTCCCAAATTGGCCAATTCAATTGAGCGTGCACAAACTTCTTGGAAAAGTAAGCACAGGGGTGGAGAAGACCGTCAGCCCCCCTCTGGAGAAGAGCCCCCCCCCATGGCCACATCAGATGCATCTACTTGCACAACAAACATTTGGTTCGGGTAGGGGTGCTGCAGCACCGGTTCGGAAGTGAAAAGTCGTTTGAGAGCTGTAAAAGCGGTTTGACATTGATCAGTCCAAAGTACCTTGGAGGTGGGTAACGTAGCTGAGATTCCTTTACCTTTAGTTTTAAGGAGGTCGGTGATTGGCAGTGCCACTTGAGCAAAGTTGGGAATGAAACCACGGTAGAAATTGGCAAAGCCCAGAAATTGTTGCACTTGCTTACGGGTGGAGGGGGGTGTCCAGTCAAGAACAGCTTGCACTTTAGCAGGGTCCATGCTGAGGCCCCGATGTGAAATGATGTACCCCAAAAACGTTAGTTGTTCTTGGTGGAACTCGCACTTAGACACCTTAGCATAGAGTTGATGATCACGGAGACATTGCAACACTTCTCTGACTAGAGCAACGTGTTCTTCCATGGATTTAGAATAAATAAGGATATCATCCAAATGTCAGGCCTGTATCTCAGTTGATGTTTACTTTCGCTTTTCCACCGACCAGACTCAAGGACTGTTGTGCCTACTGAACTCCTTTTGAAGCTCTGGGAACTCAGCTTTGTTTGTGATTTGTAATCTCTTGCCTTTTCTGTGCTTTTATATTACCAAGTTCAAGCCAGCAAGCTTCATTGCTGTCACCCTTTTCTTTATGCTCTGTTAACCTATTTTGACCAGTAAAACCAGCTTCTTTGGACCTGACTGTCTCTGATGTGGTTTTTGGTTCAATTGGGCCAAGGGCTTACATTGTGACAGCAAAGCTTCATCAATCCTTCATCTTCTGCCAGGCTGGAGCCCCGGAGGGTTCGCCTGCCACTCGGATGGGAGCGAGGAAAGCACTCTCCGAGTGACTCGTGGCTGGAGCCCCGTGTGGTTCGCCCCAGGCCCGCCGGAACTGATCCCCGGGTAGCGGGTTCCAACTGAGAACCCTGGAAGATGATCCCGACCTCGTACGGGACGTTGTAGCTGAGCTACGGAGGACTAGCACAGAAGTCAGTCGCCTACATGGATTAATACAGGCCCAGTGGCGTTCTCTGGCGACAGCCCCCTGGATGTCCGACGTTGAGGATGCCAAAGCCTGCTTAGACCTCCAAGCCCTTGATCGGTTGGTGGAGGATGCTCGGTTTGCGGCTGAGGATTTACAACTACTAAAGGACTTGTTAGACAGGCTTATTGTTCGTGAGACCTCTCCTGATTTGTCTGCGGCCCCAATCTGCCCAGCCGTATCCCGAGCCATGGCGGGATCGACTCCGGAAGGTGTTTCATTGGTACCGAATGCGGCTGAGTGTCAAGCAGAGGCTCAACAGATCGCAGTTCAAACGGCGCTACTGTTTGTGGGACTACCTAAGGATACCACAGTAGCCGACCTATCGCAATTGTTAACCCCAACTTTCGGAGCTGGGGCACCCGCGATAGCGGTCCAGGTTCAACCGCTATTGGGCGGGGAGTCTAAACCGCTGCTCGCCCTATTGGAAAAGGAACTTCTACCACTTGTTACCATGGCTGCTGCCCTGAAGCTCGAGGCCACCCAAGCTCTCGCGGACACAGAGGCAGCTGCAGTGGCTGAGGCGGCGGCCAAAGCTCAGGCCGAGCGGGAAAGGGAGCAGCAGTTGGCTGCAGAACGGGCGCGGGCGGGTGTGCACCACAAGGACACCGGGCGAACTGGCCCCTCATGGGGGCCAACGTTTTCTCCGGCTTTTGCTGCATCTCGCATCACCCAATGCGCGGGTCGCCTCGCAGAACGGCTTCGGGGCTCCGACGATTCTGACGAGGAGGACTTGTATGGGGACGGCTCCCATTGGGCCACTGGTTTGTGGTCCAGTCGAGCGCATCGTCCGGGTGGCCCTGAGGAGGAAGTGCACCTATTGAGGGCTCAGAATCAAGAGTTATACGATCGTGTAGATCGCCTCCAGGATCAACTGGAACACTTGTTTCTAGACAACGAGCGCTTGCAACAGGCGCTGACGACTCCAGCGCAGCCCGTTCTCCCTATTCAGCCGGGTATCCCCGCTCAACAACCCACAGCACCAGTGCACCCCCAGCCGGGTGTACCCACTCAACCACCTGCTCTCCCCCTAGTTCCGGGAGCCCCGGCTGCACCAATTCCCGGAGCACCCGTGCTACTGGGTCAACCTATACCCGGTCTATGGAAGCAACCTCGGCTGAAGACGACATATGATGGTTCACTTGAAACTCTACCCTGTTTTCTTCATCAAGTGGACAGTTATATGAGGGAACAGGGGCAATACTTTCCCACTGAGGACAGCCGAGTCCGTTTCATAGCCTCTTTATTGACGGGGAAGGCAGCTGACTGGATGGTCCTCCAATTTGACAGTAGATCCCGATCTATCCGCTCCCTCAACAATTTCATGCTTGCCTTGCGGAGACGGTTTGAGGACCCCTTTATGGGAGAACGAGCCAAGGCAGAACTATTACAACTCAGACAGGGCTCCTCTCCAGTCTGGGAATTTGTGGATGAATTCCAGAGACTGGCAAGCAAGATTGTGGATTGGCCTGAGGCCACCCTTATTCATTATTTCAGGGAAGCCTTACACCCTGACATTCTGAACTGGTCGTATATGCGGGGTGATCCCGAGACCCTAGAAGATTGGATTTTGCTAGCTGAGGAGGTCGAGAGCCGCCGACGTTTCATTTCCCTGGTCCGACAATGAAACAGGGATAAGAGCGCCCAAAAACATCTCTAGCTGTTTTGGAATGTATGAATTTCTTGTGATGCCTTTCGGATTAAAAGGGGCCCCGGGGGTCTTCATGCAACTCATTAACGAAATCCTCCATGATTTGCTATACCGCGGCGTGGTAGTTTATTTGGATGACATTCTTATTTATTCAAAAACCATGGAGGAACATGTTGCTCTGGTCAGAGAAGTTTTGCAACGTCTGTGTAACCACCAGCTCTATGCAAAACTGTCCAAATGCGAATTTCACCAAGAGAAAATAACTTTCTTGGGGTACATAATCTCTCATCGTGGTCTTAGCATGGACCCCGCTAAGGGCCAATTGGTACTTGACTGGACTCCACCCTCCACCAGCAAGCAAGTGCAGCAATTTCTGGGCTTTGCCAATTTCTATTGCGGTTTCATTCCCAATTTCGCTCAAGTGGCGCTGCCAATCACTGACCTCCTGAAAACAAAAGGTAAAGGGGTTTCTGCAACGTTGCCCTCTGCCAAAATACTGTGGACTGATCAATGCCAATCCGCCTTTGTAGCCCTCAAACGGCTTTTCACTTCTGAACCTGTGCTGCAGCACCCAAATCCAAACCAAATGTTTGTTGTGCAAGTCGATGCGTCCGACATAGCCATGGGGGGGCCCTTCTCCAAAGAGGACCAGACCTGTGCCTCCTTCACCCCTGTGCCTACTTTTCGAAAAAGTTTGTGCATGCCCAATTAAACTGGCCCATTTGGGAAAAGGAGGCATCAGCCGTCCACCATGCCCTTACTCTGTGGAGGCAATTCCTGGAGGGATCCGGGGTCCCCTTCGAAGTCTGGACCGATCACAAAAATCTAGCTGCCCTCACGGGGACCCATAAACTGTCCGCAAAACAACAGCGTTGGGCGGACTTCTTTGCTCAATTCCGTTTAGTTCTTAAACATGTGCCCGGGAAACAGAACGTGCTTGCAGATGCCCTATCCAGGTTGCCTCAATACCCAGTAAAACGTGATCGGCCGACAGACTCTTTATTCACCCCGGCACAAAGAGGAGCCCTGCCCCTGCTGGCCGTGCAGACCCGGTCCCAAACCCGGCCCCAGCATGGGAATCGCGCAGTGGCCGACAAGGTGTCCAGTCCTAACCAGCAGGCTCCCTCGCCAGCCCCCCTTGCGCCAACTGTATCCGGCCCCCCGCAGCAACCAGTTTCTCCCCCCCTCCAACACCACCAGCTCCTGGTTCACACTCTCCCGCGAAAGGAGGGGGGGTGATCATCTCCAACTCCTTCCTGGACTTCCTTCGGGCTCAGTGCTTAGCCGAACGCACTGCCCAGACCCTGCCCCAAGGTGTACTTGAGCAAGGTGGTTGTTGGTACAAAGACTCAAAACTATACGTGCCTAGGATACTTCGAAGAGAAGTCCTGCAGTTGGCCCATGGAGCTAAAATTGTGGGACACTTTGGGTTCCTGAAAACCCTTCACTTGTTGCACAGACAGTTTTGGTGGGGGGAATGCGTTCTGATGTGGATTCCTTCATTCGCAGCTGCCCTATCTGTGCCACAGTCAAACGATCTCAAGGCAAACCCCCAGGACTGCTGCAACCGCTGGAAATTCCCAGCAAGCCCTGGGAAGTAATTGCCATGGATTTCATGACGGATCTCCCTCTTAGCGGGGGCAAAACTGTACTATGGGTTGTTACTGACTTATTTTCCAAACAGGTACATTTGGTTCCGTGTGCGGGTATTCCCTCCACCCCCAAGTTGGCCAGCCTCTTCGTGTCACATGTTTTCCGTCTTCATTCGTTCCCGCGCAAGATAATCTGCGACCACGGAAGTAGTTTCGTGGCTAAATTTTGGAAGGCTTTCCTCAAATTAGTGGGGGTGGAGCAGGGATTGTCGCGTGCTTACCATCCCCAGATGGATGGACAAACTGAACGTGTCAATGCTGTACTGGAATGTTATTTACATTGTTATGTCAATTACCACCAGGACGACTGGGTAGAACTATTGCCTTTTGCAGAATATTCGTACAATAATGCTGTCCATCAGTCTACAGGGTTCAGCCCCTTCTATGCTATGTACGGGCAGGACTTCAGTCCTATTGCCCCTATAGAAGTACCAGAGGGGGAGGGGGATCCCGATGTATCCTCTTGGGCGCATGCCCTCCGCACCACATGGCCCTGGCTGGTGAGCAACCTAGATAGAGCCAAGCACAAATACAAGGTGCAGGCAGATAAGAATCGTTCCCCCAGCAAGGATTTCCAGGTTGGTGAATTAGTGTATCTTTCCACAAAAAACCTGTGATCCACTCGACCTTGCCACAAACTCAGTGCCAAGTACATTGGACCATATCCCATTGCCCGGATCGTTAACCCTGCACTGTGGAACTGACTCTCCCCAAAACCCTGAGACGTATCCACCCAGTCTTCCATGTCAGCCTCCTTAAACCTCTTGTCGCCTCCTCGGAATGGCACCCAGAACCGCCTCCCGAGCAGCCCGTGATGGTGGGGGGGAGGAGCATTTTGAAGTGTCAAAGATCCTAGATTCACGTATACGGCATGGATCCCTGCAGTACTTAATTTGCTGGAAACACTTCCCCCCTGCCTACGATGAATGGGTGCGTGCACAGGATGTCTCCGCCCCACACTTAGTGAATGCCTTTCACACCGCCTACCCGGATAAGCCGTCCCCCTTGCAAGATGGGAGGGGGCCTTAAGGGGGGCAGAATGTCAGGCCTGTATCTCAGTTGATGTTTACTTTCGCTTTCCCACCGACCAGACTCAAGGACTGTTGTGCCTACTGAACTCCGTTTGAAGCTCTGGGAACTCAGCTTTGTTTGTGATTTGTAATCTCTTGCCTTTTCTGTGCTTTTATATTACCAAGTTCGAGCCAGCAAGCTTCATTGCTGTCACCCTTTTCTTTATGCTCTGTTAACCTATTTTGACCAGTAAAACCAGCTTCTTTGGGCCTGACTGTCTCTGATGTGGTTTTTGGTTCAATTGGGCCAAGGGCTTACACCAGATAAACTACCATGCCACGATATAATAAGTCATGGAAGATCTCATTAATGAGTTGCATGAAGACCCCCGAGGCCCCTTTTAACCCGAAAGGCATCACAAGAAATTCATACATGCCGAAGCAGCTAGAAAAGGCTGTAAGGGGTTCATCCCCGTCACGAATCCGAACCCGGTAATAAGCCTCAACCAAGTCCAATTTGGTGAAAATACGCCCCTCCTGTAGTTGTCCTAAGATGTCCAAAATCAATGGGATAGGATAGGCGTTAGTCTGGGTAACTGCGTTGAGTTTTCGGAAGTCTATACACAAACGCAAATCACCTTCCTTCTTACGGACGAAGAAAGCGGGGGCTGAATTAGGGGCGGTTGACGGCCGAATGAATCCCCGAGCAAGATTTTTATCCAAAAAGTCTCACAACACAGCGTGTTTGGAGACGCTCATAGGGTAAATCTTGCTTTTGGACAGTGTGCAGGCTTTCACAACTTCAATCGCACAGTCCGTGGCACGATGGGGGGGTAAGGCATCACATTCTTTCATGTCAAAAACATCTGCAAAGTCTCAGTATACCTCAGGTAAAGGTGTTGGCAATACTGCATCAGAGGTTAAGGCAGGCGCGGGTGGAGGTACAACCGCGGGTTCATGTCTGTGTTGCTCACATTTTGGGCTGGCGAACGTAATTGTGTCAGCGTCCCAATCTATGTAGGGGCTATGACCTTTGAGCCAATTAATCCCCAAAACAACTTCGTATCGGATGGGAGCTATGGTAAAGTCTATTTGCTCCCAATGGGAACTGATACCCATCGCTACTCCCCATGTGCGACGGTTGACTGGCCCCCCTCTGAACTGGCTGCCGTCCATTTGGGCGAATTGGACGGGGGCCGGTAGTTCTTCAGATTTGACTTTTAGGGCTGCAAACGTGGCTTCATTGATTAGAGTGCGTCCACAGCCGGAGTCTATGAGTGCTTTGACACGTATTTGGGGGCCCTTCTTGTAGTTTTGTAGCACTATGTCCACATAAACAGTGTTTTCCACTTCACTCACCTTGACAGGAGCCTTGGGTTTTGCAGGAGATTCTGCAGGGGTCTGTGGGGACGCTCCACTCACCACAGACCGTGCCCGTTTTTTGACAGGTCGAGAGGGGTTTCCAGATTAAGGGCTGGGGAATTCCATTGATTATCCTTGTCGGAAGAAGGAGAGCTGTCCTCCACTGGGGCACTTGTAATCCAGGACCCTACGGGGTCGATTGGTGCAGGGAGGTTAGATGATTCTTCGACGTGAAGTGCAGAGGGTGTGGGTCATCCCGGCGCTGCGCTGCGGGTGGCCGTGGTGCCTCTGCGTTGAGGTCGTCCTCGAGCTCGAGGCGGTATGCTTGCGCAAGTGGTCTCCGGGCGTTGAGGGCAAGCTGCTGCAAAGTGACCCATTCCCCCGCAAACGAGACAAGCCCCTCTCTGGAAACGGGACTCGCGATCCAGAGGGAGCCGGGTTGGTCTCTGTGGGTTGGGAGTTGAAGGTTTGGTGGGCGGCTTTTGTCCGCCTTTCTCCTTAGCTCTATTTCGGACTAGCGAAACAAACCGCCGGCGGCTTTCAACTTCCTCAGCCAGCAAAATCCAGTCCTCAAGGGTATCTGGGTCGCCTCGCATATAAGACCAGTTTAAAATGTCTGGGTGCAATGCTTCGAGAAAGTAGTGGATAAGGGTAGCTTCTGGCCAGTCCACTACCTTACTCGCAAGTCTTTGGAATTCATCTGCAAACTCCCGAACTGGAGAGGAGCCTTGCCTGAGTTGTAAAAGTTCCGCTTTGGCTCTCTCTCCCATGAAGGGATCTTCAAACCGCCGTCGCAAGGCGAACATAAAATTGTCGAGGGAACGAATGGAGCAGGACCGTGTATCAAACTGTAGAATCATCCAGTCGGCCGCTTTCTACGTTAACAAGTGTATCCCAGTGCCCTCCATTGCTGTCTTAATGGCAGCACTTGCCCTATTCAGAACCAATAACCACGACAGGAGACAAACTGGTCCAAGGAAGATGGTTTACTGGCAGCATAGGTAAGCAGAGCATACAGGATCTAAGACAGCAATGGAGGGCACTGGGATACACTTGACTATATAAAAGCATAGAAAAAAGCATTCAGCAGCACAGGACAGGCTCATGAGATTACTATTTCAAAACAGTCCCCGTTCTCATGGAGTACTGTCTACTTCAAAGAGTCCAAGAATGCAAAACAATCCTTGGTAGCAAGTTGGTGGAAAAGCGAAATTGAGACACAGGCCTGACAACAGCCTTGAAAGGGCTTATGCCAGTAGCAGAGTGTACCGAGTTATTATAGGCGTACTCCGCCAATGGTAGCAGGTCGACCCAATTGTCCTGATGGTAATTTACAAAACAGCTTATGTAACATTCTACCACCACGTTAACCCTTTCGGTCTGCCCATCTGTCTGTGGGTGATAGGCCGAAGATAAACCCTGTTGCACACCCACAATTCCTAAAAATGATTTCCAAAACTTTGACACAAAGACGGACCCCCTGTCACTCACGACCTTCCGCGGAAAGCCATGTAATCTGAAGATTTGGTGCACAAATAAGCGAGCCAGTTTGTGTGCAGAGGGCATCCCCTCGCACAGAACGAGATGAACCTGCTTTGAAAAGAGATCTGTGACCACCCACAGAACCGTCTTCCCCTGGCTAGAAGGGAGGTTGGTGATGAAGTCCATCCCGATCACCCGCCAGGGTGCCTCCGGAGTCTCTAGGGGTTTTAACAATCCAGGAGATTTTCCCATCAAGCGCTTACTCGTCGCACACACAGGGCAAGATTTAAAGAACACATCGATGTCCTGGCACATCCCTGGCCACCAGAACTGCCTTCTCGCTAGGTGCAAAGTTTTCACAAACCCGAAATATCCCCCCGTTTTGGAACTGTGGCTCCATTCCAACACCTCCCGCCGCAGTTGCTGGGGGACGTAATGTTTATCCTTGTGGGCACCCTTTTCGTCCGTCACCTGGGACGGGAGAGACTTATCCCCCCGCTCGCACTGAAGAGCCTCCCCCCACCTTTTCTTGACGGCCTCTGGAAGATCTTCTGGGATTGCTAAGGATCGGGGGGTAGACGCAGCCAACCCCTGACAGGAGTCTGGGACTGGCTCCTCCGCCTTATCCCCCCGCTCTTGCTGAAAGGTTTCTCCCCCCTTTCTGTGACTGTCTCCGGAAGATCTCCTGGGATCGCCAGGGATGGGGGGGGGTAGAGACAGCCTTCTCCTGACAGGGGTCTGGGACTGGCTCCTCTGCCGCTGTGCGGGATTGGGCTCTGGTCAAAACCCCCGTGCTTGTCCCAGGTGTTCCCAGGTAAAAAGGGAGCCCACCGGCCGTTCGCCCTTATAGTCGTATTGCGGCATCCAGGACAGCCCGTCGGCCAAGCAGTTTTCCTTCCCTGCCATGTGTTTAATGCTGAAACGGAACTTGGAGAAAAAGTCCGCCCAGTGAAGCTGTTTGGCCAATAGCTTCCTCTGACCCAATATAGCCTCAAGATTCCGGTGGTCCATCCAAACCTTGAAAGGCTCCGCCGCCCCCTCTAGGAATTGCCGCCAGACCGTAAGGGCATGCTTGATAGCCATGGCCTCCTTTTCCCCAATCAGCCAGTTTAGCTCGGGGCCAGAGAACTTCCTAGAAAAATAGGCACAGGGTCTAAGCACCCCTTGGTCATCCCTCTGAAGGAGCGCGCCTCCCATGGCCTTCTCCGAGGCGTCTACTCGGAGGGTAACGGGTTCGAACAATCTGGGTGAGCCAGAATGGGCTCGGAGGTAAAAAGCTCTTTCAGAGTCTCAAATGCCACCTGACACTGGTCAGTCCATGGCACTTGGTATTGCGCAAAGGTAGCCTCCTGCCCCTTCCCCTTAGTCTTGAGCAGATCGGTGATTGGTAAGGCTACCTTGGCAAAGTCCTGGATAAAATTCCTATAAAAATTTGCGAACCCCAAGAACTGCTGAACCTGCTTGCGAGTTCTGGGGGGCTCCCATTCCCTGACTGCCTGGACATTCTCGGGGTCCATGATCAAACCTTGGGGGGACACAACATACCCGAGAAAGGACAATTGGCTCTGATTGAATGCACATTTCGAAAGTTTGGCATACAAATGGTTGTCCCTTAAATGACGCAAAACCTCCCGCACCAAATTCCGGTGTTCCTCGGGATCCCTGGAGTAGATCAGAATATCATCCAGATAAACGATTACCCCTTTAAACAGTAGATCATGCAGGACCTCATTGATTAATTGCATGAAGCACGACGGTGCCCCCGATAGACCGAACGGCATAACCATGAATTCAAATAACCCATAACAACAAGAAAAGGCCGTTTTTGCTTCATCCCCCTCCTTAATACGGACCTGGTAGTAAGCTTCCACCAGGTCAAGTTTCAAGAAAACACAGCCCTCCTGGAGAGCACTCAGGAGGTCCGGGATTAAAGGGATGGGGTAAACGTTAGTCTCAGTAATTGAGTTAAGTACCCTATAGTCCACACACAGCCTGAGATCAGATGTCCCCTTCTTCTTCACAAAGAAGCAGGGAGATGAGAATGCGGCCTTGGACGACCGTATGAACCCCCGCTCCAAGTTCTTGTCCAGGAATTCCCGCAGTACCGCCTTCTCTTGGGGGCCCATGGGATAGACCCGGGCTTTGGACGGCTTAATGTCTTTAGTAAGTTCTATGGCACAGTCCGTCTTGCGGTGAGGGGGTAATAAGTCACAGTCCGTCCCCTCAAACACATCCGCAAAGTCACTATATTCCGGGGGCAGCGTGAGTGCCTCAATCGTAGCAGCATCCCCCCTTCGCCTCCGGGTATGTTGTCCCAGCCATGCCTCTCACATTGGGGGGCCTCAAACACTATCTGCTGCTGTTCCCAGTAGATACTAGGGTTGTGTCCTGCCAGCCAGTTGCTACCGAGAACCACCGGATAAGAGATCTTAGGCACTACCACCCCCAACAACACCTTGCGGGAGCACAAATGGACTGGACCCCCCCGTAGATCACTCCCATCCATCTGATGGAAATGCAAGGGCTGGTCCAGTTCTAGAGTTCCGACCTTCAGGCATTCCACAGCCTGATCTATTAAGGTCCGGGAGCACCCGGAGTCCAGGATAGCAACAACAGCAACAGGTTCCCCTCCCTGGGAGTTCCGCAATACAATAGGCAGCAGTAAAGTTTCCCCCTGGTCACTCACCCTACTCGGAGCCGGTTTGGAACCTTCCGAGGGTGCCCTCCGTGCCGGCTCGCTCACAGAAGGCTGTCCTTGTTTTTTTTCCGGCGAGGGGTCTCTGGAGAGGCCTTGAGGGCTAAGGCTGTACGGACCAGATGCCGGTTCCACTTGCAGGGCTGCCGCTCCGCGTCGGCTGGCTGTCCCCTCTGCTCTTCTCCGATCCAGGGTCCTGGTTGGGGTAGTCTCCCATTCTCGGGACACTCAGTTGCCTGACAACTCCGCCAATGTGCTGGTGCATTTCGCCGTGAAATGGCCCATCCTCCCGCACTGGAGACATGCTCCTTCCTTGAAACGGCACGTCTTTTCCAGGCTGAAGCCCCTCGGTTCCTTCCGTCTCGCCGCGGTTCTGCTGCATTGTGTCAGGCTTGCTCGTTGCTCGTTGCTGAAACGGCCTATGTTTTGGTTTTGCCAGGTGCAGCCCAAGGTCAAGCCTGTTAACTGTCAAATTCCTCTCGCTAACTCTGTGAGAACTGCTCTCGTAGGGGGGCAGTTGCCATGGCTGCCACCACTATCTGATATGACCAATGCTCTTCCATATAAGCCTTAGGCCGTGCTTTTAGTTCTCATTCGTGCCAACTTACTTTTCTGCTGCTGTAAACCTGTAGACTTTTCCTAATAAATCAACTCTATTTTGGACTTCTTGTCTGTGGATGTTGTTTCAAGGATTGTCACAGGACAAGTGCTCACATTTTGGCACGAATCCCTCTCTATTTTTTACCTGCCTGGCTGGAGCCCTGGAGGGTTTGCCGGGATCTCAGATTGGAGCAGGGGATGTGCTCTCCGAGTGAGTTGCCTGTGGCTGGAGCCCCGGAGGGTTCGCCTGGAGCAAGGGCTCCCCGGGGTGAGGGTTCCTGGCTGGAGCCCTGGAGGGTCCTGAACATTGGTATCTTCCGTTGGGACTGTTGGACGAGTTCCCTGACGACCCTACCCTGCTGCATGACATTCTTGCTGAGGCGCTACGGACTGACGCGGAGATCAATCGCCTAGTTGTACTTATTCGAATTCAGTGGTGTCGCCTGGCTGAAACGACGCCCTGGACGACCCATGACGCAGATCAAAGTGCCCAGCACAACCTCCGGACACTGGATAGTTTATTGGAGGAAGTCCGGCTGGCGCAGGAGGAGTTAGCATCATTAACCCATTTGTTAGCAGGATTAACATTGCGTGAGGTGCAACAGGAACCGACGGCAGCCCCGATCCGCCCTGTACGTGACTCTCCCAGGGCGGGATTACGGGCGGAGGAGGTCCCGATGTCAACCGTTTCTGATCCCAATGTATGCCTGAAGGAGGCACAGGATGTGGTGGCCCGGACGGCTTTACAATTTGTGGGACTGACCCTGGCCATGGCCACGGTGGCTGAGATCGCAAAACTACTAACCCCGGAGTTTGGACCCGACACAGCTGCTCTGGCAGTCCGGGTTCAACTGTTGTTGGGCCAACCTTCCTCTGAGCTCCTTCTGCTTCTGGAGCAAGAGGCCCTCCCGATCGTCACAACAGCGATCGCCGTTAAGCTCGAAGCTGACCAAGCGCTCGCCGATCGGAAGCGAGCCGAGGAACAATTACGGGCCGTAGATGCGGCTGCAACTCAGGCGCCGGCCAATCTGAACAAGGCTGAGGAGCTATGTTTGGCTCAAGTGGCCACTGCTCGAAGCAGCGTGACGGTGGCAGTGGATGTGCGTCCCAAAGAAAGCACAGGGTTTGGATTGTTCCCCTTGTTTTTCCCGACCTATGGCCCGCCTCGAGACGTGCAACACACACGTCAGCTCGCTGGGTGCTGGGTCAAACCGGATTACTTGGATGAGGAGGACTTATACTGTGAGGAGTCTCACTGGGCTACTGGCCTCCGAATCAGCCAGGCCCGACGTACTGGGGGAACTGGGGACGAAATGCGACTCTTACGGGGCCAGAACCGGGACTTGACTGATCGGGTGGCCCATCTGCAGGACCAAATGGAGCTCCTAATGCGAGAAAACGAACGTTTACAGTGAGCTCAAACGCCCCCAGTTCAACCGATGCCAGGGCATCCAACTCAGCCAGCTCCATGGCCACAGGTCCCGCTGCTGAGTCCACCAACTCTGCCCCCTCCAGGGCAACCGGCCCAGCCGGTCCCGGGGGCACCTGTCCTACTGCCTGTGGGGCAACCAGTCTTGCCGCCCCCAGGGCAACCGCCAGCACTACCCCCAGCGCCCCCTCTCATGCAGTGGAAGCAACCACGGTTAAGGGTGACTTACGATGGCTCAGTTGAGGCTCTGCCCTGTTTCCTACACCAAGTGGACAGTTATATGAGGGAACAGGGGCAGCACTTCCCCACCGAAGACAGCCGAGTATGATTCGTTGCCTCACTATTAATTGGAAAAGCTGCCGACTGGATGGTTCTCCAGTTTGACACTCGGGCCCGATCCATACGCTCACTCATGTAAGCTCCTAACCCTTCAAACCAGAAATCACCACAGAGTCATATAGAATCCAAGCAGATGGCTTTTACTGGTCAAAAAGGCAATACAGTGCATACAGGGAACTATGGCAGCTATGAGAGTCTCACTAGCTGAACGATAATATAAAGCAGTAAATGGCGGGAGATTACATAGCATCAGCAATGCATAAACAGAGTACACTTTCCCAGGAGTAGCATTCCCAGGCCTTGGTATGTGTGGTCGACCTTGAGGCTAGACAGTACAGCACAGACACAGAAACAATACTGAAACCGAGATAGCAGCCTGACATCCTGCTCCCCTTAAGGCCCCCTCCCAGTCTGTAAGGGGGCTGGTCTTGCCGGGTAGGCAGTGTGAAAGGCATTGACGAGTTTGGGGGCGGAGACATCTCGTGCGCGAACCCATTCGTCGTAGGCAGGGGGGAAGTGTTTCCAACGGACCAAGTACTGTAGGTTTCCATGGTGAATACGAGAATCAAGGATCTTGGAGACCTCGAAGTGCTCCTCCCCCCCCACCATAATGGGCTGTTCGGGAGGCGGATCGGGATGCCACTATGGAGAAGCAGTATGGGGCTTCAGGAGGCTAATGTGGAAAACGGGATGCACACGCCTCAGGGTTTTGGGGAGAGCTAGCTCCACTGTGACCGGATTTATGATCCGTGTGATGGGGAATGGGCCAATGAATTTAGCATTGAGCTTAGGGCACGGACGGGTGGAACGTAGATTTTTAGTGGAAAGGTAGACCATTTTACCCACTCGCAGGTCACCCCCGGGGGAACGATGTTTGTCGGCTTGTGCTTTGTATTTGCGCTTGGCTCGATCGAGATTGCTAACGAGCCAGGGCCAGGTGGTACGGAGGGTGTGTGCCCAGGAGGCAACGTCAGGGTCTCCCTCCCCCTCCCCATTATTTCCGGGAGTAACAGGACCGAAATCCTGTCCATACACTGCATAGAATGGGCTAAAACCTGTAGATTGATGTACAGCATTATTGTAGGCATATTCTGCAAAAGGTAATAGTTCCACCCAGTTATCTTGGTGGTAGTTGACATAACAGCGTAAATAACATTCAAGTACAGCATTAACACGTTCAGTTTGACCATCTGTTTGAGGATGGTATGCAGTAGACAATCCTCGTTCTACCCCCACCAACTTGAGAAATGCTTTCCAAAACTTAGAAACAAAACCACTGCCGCGGTCACAGATTATTTTGCGCGGAAACGAATGTAACCTGAAGATATGTGTCACGAAGAGGCGGGCCAATTTTTGAGCAGAGGGGATCCCTGCGCATGGAACTAAATGGATGTTTGGAAAACAAATCAGTAACAACCCATAAGACAGTTTTTCCCCCGCTGAGAGGGAGATCAGTCATAAAGTCCATAGCAATCACTTCCCATGGTCTGTTGGGTATTTCCAGAGGTTGCAGTAAACCTGGGGGTTTGCCCTGTGCTCGTTTCATTGTGGCGCAAACAGGACAGCTGCGAATAAAAGAATCAACATCGGACCGCATTCCCCCCCACCAAAATTGTCTGCGCAATAAGTGGAGATAAGCTGCCATAATGTAAGCTCCTGACCCTTCGAACCAGAAATCACCACAGAGTCATATAGAATCCAAGCAGATGGCTTTTACTGGTCAAAAAGGCAATACAGTGCATACAGGGAACTATGGCAGCTATGAGAGTCTCACTAGCTGAACGATAATATAAAGCAGTAAATGGCGGGAGATTACATAGCATCAGCAACGCATAAACAGAGTACACTTTCCCAGGAGTAGCATTCCCAGGCCTTGGTATGTGTGGTCGACCTTGAGGCTAGACAGTACAGCACAGACACAGAAACAATACTGAAACCGAGATAGCAGCCTGACAACTCAATGATTTCATGCGAGCATTGCGGTGATCTTTTGAGGAACCAAAAGCCCCCACCTAAGGCTGCAACTCCTGCACCGTGGAGACTTGCTCAACCCTCACAAGACCGCGTGTCCCGGTTTCAAAGGGGAGCTTGTCTCGTTTGCGGCGCCATGGGCCACTTTGCTCCAGCTTGCCCGCTTCGACTGGACCGGTTAGTCCCTTCCCGACCGGATGGACCGCCCCGAAATCAGGGGCGAACTCAGTGAAGAGGCACCGCAGCCAACCAAAGCACTGCACCGGGACGGACTGAGCCGTCAGCGCTTCACGTCGGAGATGCACCCAACGAGCCTGCACCAATGGACCCACCGGGGTCCCGGATTACAAGTGCCCCGGGAGGGGACAGCTTACCTTCCTTGGATGAGGACAGAAGCTGGGACCCCCCAGCTTTAAACCTAGAGTCTCCTTTGGACCTGACAAAAAACGGGCAGGGTCTGCGGTGAGTGGAGCGACACCACGGACCCTCGCAGCTGTTCCTGCAAAACCCAAGGCTCCTGTAATGGTGAGTGAGATTGAAGATACTGTGTATGTGGACGTAGTGTTAGAACACTACAAAAAGGGCCCCCAATTACAAGTCAAAGCACTAATAGATTCCGGGTGTGCCCGCTCCCTTATCAATGAGGCCACTTTTAAAGCGCTCAAAGTCAAGTCAGAGACTCTGTCAGCTCCCATTCAATTTGCCCAAATGGATGGCAGTGACTTTAAGGGCGGGCCAGTAGATCGTCATACCCGCAGGGTAGCGATGGGCACTGGCCACCATTGGGAGCAAATCAACTTCACCATATCTCCAATCAAATACGAAGTGGTGTTGGGAATAAACTGGCTCAAGGGACACAGCCCGTATATTGACTGGGGGGCTGGAACTATAAAGTTCTCTGGTCCTAATTGCAACCAGCACCGTCACGAGGTAGCCGTTGTACCTCCATCAACCCCGACTTTAGTCTCTGACACCCCCCTTCCTCTTCACTGCCCGCTGAATATTAGGACTTTGCAGACGTTTTTGATGTACGGGAATGTTATGTACTACCCCCCCACCGCAAAACCGACTGTGCTATCGAGGTGGTGGGGGATGGGAAATTACCCAAGAGTAATATCTACCCCATGAGCGCTTCCGAACGTAGTGTTACGTGAATTCTTGGACAAGAACTTGGCTCGAGGTTTCATCCAACCATCCACCGCCCCTTCTTCGGCCCCCGCTTTCTTTGTGCGCAAGAAGACGAGTGACTTGCGGTTATGCATCGACTTTCGGAAACTCAGTGCAGTCACCCAGTCCAATGCCTATCCCATTCCTCTGATTTCAGATCTCTTGGGGCAACTAAAGGAGGGGCGTACCTTTACTAAATTAGACTTGGTAGAAGCTTATTACAGAATCAGGATCCGGGATAGGGATGTACCCCTAACAGCCTTTTCCAGTTGCTTTGGCATGTATGAATTCTTAGTGATGCCGTTTGGATAAAAGGGGCCCCCGGGGGTCTTAATGCAATTCATTAATGAGATCCTACATGACTTGTTATATAAAGGAGTGGTGGTTTATTTGGATGATATTCTCATTTACTCTAAAACTATGGGTGAACACGTTGCCCTGGTGAGGGAAGTATTGCAACATCTCAGAGACAATCAGCTCTATGCTAAGGTGTCCAAGTGCGAATTTCACCAAAAACAATTGACTTTCTTGGGCTATATAATTTCACACCACGGTCTCACTATGGACCCTGAGAAAGTGCAGTCTGTCACCAGTTGGGAGCCTCCCTCAACCCGCAAACAAGTTCAACAATTTCTTGGGTTAGCTAACTTCTACAGAGGTTTCATCCCAAACTTCGCTCGAGTCGCACTCCCCATCACTGATCTCCTTAAGACTAAGGGAAAGGGAAGTGCAGCCACGTTGCCTTCAACTAAAATCAGTTGGACCCCCCAGTGCCAAACCGCTTTTGATACTCTCTCTTTATTAAAATTTTATTGGATTTTATAATACAAATTTCCCATATTAACAAACAACAATAATGGTAACATGTAATTCTAAATCCTAACTAGATGTTGTTGTAATTTCTTATATACGTTATAAACTACCAGATGACGGAAAATTTTTCGACTTCCCCATCACCTCCGTCCGCCTCTTAATAAAGTATTCTAACCCATCGTGATTGGTCTGATCTTCTTATATCTCAGTTAAGTTTCATATAACATATTCTATAAGTATAATTAATTGTAATTCTTGATATTAATAGTATCGTTTAGATCAGATTAAAAGGTAGTCTTCCATTTTCCCCAGTCCTAATTCATATTGACAATATTTCATCCAAGCCTCCCATTCCCCCCATAAATCGTGCATTGTCTTTTTGATTTAAAATGGCTGTAAGTTTTGCCATTTCCACCAGTTCAAACATTTTCAAAATCCAGTCTTTTTTCCCTGGGATTTCTGCCCCTTTCCATTTCGCTGCAAAGAGCAATCTTGCCGCTGTTGTAGCATAAATCTGAAAAGTCCTTTGTGTTAACAAGTCATCAGGTATCATGCTTAGTAGCATCATTTCTGGTGTCTTGGGTATATTTTTTTGTACTATCAGCCTGACTTCATTATAAATCATATCCCAAAACTCCTTAGCTTTATCACAGGTCCACCACATGTGATAAAAAGAACCAATTTCTTTATTACATTTCCAACATTTAGGGGATGTCACTTTATAAATCCTTGCAATCTTCTTAGGTGTTAAATGCCATCTATACATCATTTTATATATATTTTCTCGAATTGACTGCACATTTATTCCTTTCAGGTCTTTCGCCCATAATCTTTCCCATTTATTTAAAGCAATATCATGTCTCACAGTTTGAGCCCAGTTAATCATTGTTGGTGTAATTATTTCCTGCTCACAATAAATTGTTAAAAGAAGATTATACATTTTAGAGATCAGTTGATACTCTCAAGCAACTATTTACCTCCGAACCGGTGTTGAAACACCCTGATCCTGAGCAAATGTTTATAGTCCAGGTTGACGCCTCAGATGTGGCATTGGGGGGTGCACTTCTGCAGCGAGGGAGGGACGGTCTTCTGCATCCATGAGCCTACTTCTCTAAGAAGTTCGCGCAGTCTCAGCTCAACTGGCCGATCTGGGAAAAAGAAGTGGCCACCGTCCACCATGCCCTCACAGTATGGAGACAATTTTTGGAAGGTTCTAAAGTCCCTTTTGAGGTGTGGAGCGATCACAAAAACCTGGAGGCGCTCATGGGAGCCCGTAAACTGTCCGTGAAACAGGTACGCTGGGCGGACTTCTTTGCTCAATTCCGCTTCATGCTAAAACATGTACTAGGGAAGCGGAATGTCCTGGCGGATGCTCTATCCAGACTACCCCAATACCCTACCAAGGCTGAATGCCCCACAGAGTCCCTGTTCACTCCTGCTCAGAGAGGTCTCCTGCCCACTCTGGCGGTTCAAACCCGATCACAAGCCGGCTCCCGCCACAGTCGCCGAGTGGAGGGGGAACTCTAAGCCGCACCACTTCGGTCGCCCCGACCGCTCCCCCCCCTCGCCTCCTTCGCCAGTTTTGCCTGCACCTAGTTGCCCGGGTGATCCAGCCGTCCGATCCCCCTCCGAGGCGCTGGCTTCCCCTCCTGTGGTGGAGCCTGCCAACACGGTACCCACAATGCCAGATGGGGTGGGTCTAACAGACTCCTTTATGAACTCTCTTCGTTCCGGGTGCCAAGCCGAACTCTCTGCGCAAACCCTCCCCGCTTCTCTGATTGAACAGGGGGGTTACTGGTATAAAGACTCTAAGCTGTATGTGCCTAAGGGACTGCAAAGAGAGGTTCTGCAGCTAGTCCATGGAGCCAAGACCGCGGGGCACTTTGGTTTTCTAAAAACATTGCATTTGTTATGAAGACAGTTTCGGTGGGCGGGTATGTGAACCGACGTAGATTCGTTCATCCGCAGTTGCCCAATATGTGCTACTGTCAAAAGGTCCCAGGGTAAACCTCCTGGACTTTTGCAACCGTTAGAGACCCCCACTAGACCCTAGGAAGTAATTGCAATGGATTTCATGACCGACCTCCCCCTCAGTGAAGGGAAAACTGTACATTGGGTAATCACAGACCTGTTCTTTAAACAGGTGCATCTCGTCCCTTGCGCAGGTATCCTGTCCGCCCCAAAACTGGCCCACCTCTTCGTGTCACATGTCTTCCGACTCCATAGTTTCCCGCGCAAGGTGGTCAGCGACCGCTGAAGTAGCTATGTAGCCAAGCTTTCCTAAAACTGGTGGGGGTGGAACAAGGTCTTTCAAGTGCTTTCCATCCCCAAACCGATGCCCAAACAGAACGGGTAAATGCTGTGTTAGAGTGCTACTTGCGTTGTTATGTTAACTATCATCAGGATGATTGGGTTGAATTGCTGAATATGCATACAATAATGCTGTGCACCAATCCACAGGATATAGCCCCTTCCGGCCTGTATATGGTCAGGACTTTGGCCCCATTGGCCATACTGACATCTCCAGGGTGGAGGGAGGTGATGATATTGCTGACTGGGCACACACAATTCAAACAACCTGGCCTTGGCTGGTAAAGAACTTGGAATGAGCCAAACATAAATACAAAGCTCAAGCCGACAAACATCGCTCACCTGGAAAGGACTATACAGTGGGAGACATGGTTTATTTGTCCACCAAGAATTTACGTTCTAACCGCCCGTGTAACAAACTCAGTGCCAAATACGTGGGGCCCTTTCCCATTTCTTGACTCATAAACCCAGTAACTGTGGAACTCTCGCTCCCAAAATCATTAAGGCGTATCCACCCACTATTTCATGTCAGCCTGCTGAAACTACATGTTCCTTCCCCGGAATGGCATCTTGAACCGCTCCCTGAACCGCCGGTGATGGTGGTGGGGAGATGAACATTTTGAAATTGCAAAAACCCCGGACTCGCGTATCCATCATGGTTCTCTCCAGTATCTTGTTCGTTGGAAACACTTCAGTTCTGCGCATGATGAGTGGGTACACGCACGTGATGTTTCTGCACCTCGTTTAGTCCGTCAATTCCATATGGCTCACCCTCACAAACCTGCGCCCATGCACTGGACAGTGGGAGGGGGCCTTAAGGGGAGTAGGATGTCAGGCTTGCTCATTGCTTGTTGCTAAAACGGCCTAACTATGCGTGTTTTGGTTTTGCCAGGTGCAGCCCAAGGTCAAGCCTGTTAACTGTCAAATTCCTCTCGCTAACTCAGAACTTCCGGCAAGATGGCTGATCTGATCGCAATGTCTCTCAAGAGCTCTTGAGAGAACCTGGAGGCGCTTTGGATACGAGTCACTTTCAGTGACTCGACCACATTCCTAAAAGGTGGAACGTGGAGCAGGCAAATCCTGCTGCCAACCAGTGCGGTTTGACTCCCAAACTCCCCCCGGTGTCAGGCTGCTATCTCGGTTTCGTTATTGCCTCTGTCTCTGCGCTGTACTGTCTGGCCCTCAAGGTCGCATACCTAGGCCTGGGAACTCAGCTCCTGGGAAACTGTATTCAGCCTATGCTTGTAATCTCCCGCCTTTTCTGCCTTATATTATCTCCCAGCTAGTGAGTCTCTCATAGCTGTCATTTTATTCGTTTGCACTGTATGCCTATTTGACCAGTAAAAGCCATCTGTTTGGACTCTATATGACTTTGTGGTGATTTCTGGTTCTGTGGGCCAAGGGCTGACATTATGACAGCTATCCCTTCACCATTCTACTAGCCAGGCTGGAGCCCAGGGGGGTTCGCCTGCCACTTGGATGGGAGCTGTGCAGCTCTCCAGGTGATCTGCTACCCTGGAGCCCTTCTCTGAGGATCCTACTCTGTTACAAGACTTAATCGCTGAACTTTTCCGGACTACCCGAGAGGTTTGCCGCTTGAGGGGACTGGTACAGGAACAGTGGCAATCTCTTAAAGGAACTTTCTGGATGTTGACGTCGGAGGATACTGATACTCGTTTAGATCTTCAAGACTTGGATCAATTACTGGACGATGCCCGGTTGGCAACTGAGGATTTACAAATATTAACTGGACTTTTGGATAATCTTATTTCTCGAGAAACTCTTTCTACCATGGCGGGAGCCCCGCCGGAGGGTTTTTCCCTGATCCCGGATGCAGCCAGCTGTCAGGCTGAGGCCAAGCGAGTCGCTATTAGCACCGCTCTTCTCCTTGTGGAATGTACAAAGGACACCCCGGTAGCCACCTTGGCTCAAGTTTTGACCTCGACTTTTGGAGCCGAGGCACCCGCACTGGCGGTTCGAGTACAACCTCTGCTGGGCGGGGAACCCGACCCCATACTCTCACTCCTGGAAACAGAACTTTTGCCGCGCATTACGGCAGAGGCTGCCCTAAGACTTGAGAACGCCAAAGTTCTTGCGGATCAGCAAGCCGCCGAAGCGGCTAAGGTCGCAAGAGAGAGAGAAGCTGCGGAAGCAGCCAGGGCGGCTGCAGCAAGGATTAGGGATCGGGCGAACGTGGACACGCGCCCCAAGGACAATGTACAAGGGCTATCAGGTCTGTCTTTTTCCCCGGCGTTTGTCCCGTCGCGCGCGACCCAACGCGCACGCCGTTTGGCTGACCGACGTCGAGACTCAGGAGAGTCTGAAGACGAGGATCTATATGGGGATAGCTCTCAATGGGCCACAAGCTTCCGGACCAGTAAACCTCATCTTACTGGTGGCCCAAGTGAGGAGGTTCATCTCTTACGAGCCCAGAATCGGGAGCTTTCCGACCGTGTTGATCAACTCCAGAAACTAATGGAACGTATGCTTCAGGAGAACAGGCAATTACAACAAACCCTGATAGCTCAGAGACAGCCCGTTCCGATACCGGGTCAGGGGGTACCCGTACAGCCACCCCAACCACCCGCTAATGTGCCTGCTCCACCCTTGCCTCCTGGAGCTCCTGTTGTTCCTCCGCCCAGACCACCCGTGCAACCGGGCCAACCTGCGCCCGGCCCTTGGAAGCAACTCAAATTGAGGACTACGTACGACGGATCTCTCGAGACTTTGCCTTGTTTCTTGCATCAAGTGGACAGTTATATGCGAGAACAAGGACAACTTTTCCCCACGGAAGATAGCCGGGTGCGTTACGTAGCTTCCCTTCTGACAGGTAAAGCGGCTGACTGGATGGTCCTCCAGTTTGACACCCGCTCTCGTGCTATTCGTTCCCTCAACAACTTCATGACTGCCCTGAGAAGGAGGTTTGAGGACCCCTTCCTGGGGGAAAGAGCCAAAACGGAACTCTTACAATTAAAACAAGGCTCTGCTACAGTTCGAGAATTTGCCGATGAATTTCAACGACTGGCAAGTAAAATTGTAGGTTGGCCCGAGACCACCCTGATCCATCATTTCAGGGAAGCCTTGCATCCTGACATTCTGAACTGGTCTTACATGCAGGGCGATCCCGATACCCTCGAAGACTGGATCCTATTAGCCGAGGAAGTGGAAAGCCGCCGACGCTTTATTTCTCTCGTCCGTCAAAAGCACAAGGAAAAAGGCACCCAAAAGCCTCAACCCAAGGCACCACTGCTCATCCCACGAAATCCCCCACGTCCGCCCCAGGAACGTGAAGCCCGATTTCAGAGGGGTGCCTGTCTTACTTGCGGAGAAATGGGCCACTTTGCAGCCGTTTGCCCGCGCCGCCAGGAATTATTTCGTCCCAGCACGACAACCCGCGCCCGAGGTCGTCCACCACGCAGAGGCACCGCGGCCACCCGCAGCGCAGCTCCGGGAAGACCCACACCCTCTGCACTCCATGCCGGGGACCCAGCCTCCCTGCCTACTACCAACGACCCCGCCGGGTCTCGGATTACAAGTGCCCCATTGGGGGACAACTTTCCCTCTTCGGATGAGGAAAATCCTTGGATTTCTCCAGCCTTAAACCTGGAATCTCCCCTCGACTTGTCAAAAAACGGCTCCGGTCTGTGGTGAATGGAGCGTCTCCACAGACCTCTCAGGATCTTCCTATCAAACCGAATGCTCCTACCAAAATCAAAGAAGTGGACTCCACCGTCTACGTGGATGCAGTTTTACAACACCTTAACGGTGGCCCACAACTCCCCGTCAAAGCACTAATTGACTCCGGTTGCTGTCGCACTCTCATAAGCGAAGCCACTTTTGCTGCACTCAGAGCCGACTCTGAGGCTTTACCCGCCCCCGTCCAATTTGCCCAAATGGACGGAAGCCATTTCCAGGGGGGTCCAGTTGATCACCGCACCATAGGGGTGGCAATGGGAATTGGTTCCCACTGGGAACAAATAGACTTCACTATAGCCCCTATCCGATTTGAAGTGGTCTTGGGAATTAACTGGATTAAAGGACATAGTCCCAGTATTGATTGGGAAACAAACACTATCTCCTTCGCTAGTCCCACCTGCGACCAGCATCGGCAGAACTTTGCTCTGCTATATCCGCCCGTTCCAGCATTAACCTCTACTGCCCCAGCACCACCGGTTCTACCTGCTGTATACCGGGACTTTGAAGATGTCTTCGACCTTAGGGAATGTGATGCCTTACCCCCCCACCGGGCCTCAGACTGTGCGATTGAAGTGGTAAAGGACTGCACATTAACCAAGAGTAAGATTTACCCTATGAGCGCTTCCGAGCGCACTGTCCTCCGGGACTTTTTGGACAAAAACCTCGCCAGAGGGTTCATTCGCCCTTCGAATGCCCCAAACTCGGCCCCCGCGTTTTTCATCCGGAAAAAAGAGGGCGACCTTCGCCTGTGCATTGACTTCAGAAAGCTCAATGCGGTTACCCAGACCAACGCCTATCCTATCCCATTAATATCGGATATTTTGGGACAATTACAGGAAGGCCGTGTGTTCTCTAAATTAGACTTGGTGGAAGCTTACTACCGAGTCCGTATCCGCGAAGGGGATGAGCACCTCACTGCCTTCTCTAGCTGTTTCGGAATGTATGAATTCCTTGTGATGCCGTTCGGATTAAAAGGGGCCCCGGGGGTCTTCATGCAACTCATCAATGAAATCCTACATGACCTTCTATATCGTGGGGTGGTGGTCTATTTAGATGACATTCTCATTTATTCGAAAACTATGAACGAGCATGTGGCTCTGGTCCGGGAAGTTCTGCAACGCCTGCGTGACCATCAACTTTTCGCAAAACTAGCTAAGTGCGAATTTCATCAAAGCAAACTCACGTTTTTGGGATACATCATCTCCCACCAAGGTCTTCGCATGGACCCCGCCAAAGTCCAAGCCGTCCTCGATTGGACTCCCCCCACCAACCGTAAGCAAGTACAACAATTTCTGGGATTTGCAAACTTCTATCGGGGATTCATCCCTAACTTCGCCCAGGTGGCTCTACCCATTACGGACCTACTGAAAACTAAGGGAAAAGTAAGCTCGGTTGCCTTGCCCTCCGCAAAAATCCTATGGACTGAGCAATGCCAAGCCGCTTTTCTGGCCCTCAAACGCCTCTTCACTTCGGAGCCGGTGCTACGGCACCCAGACCCAAATCAAATGTTCATTGTGCAAGTCGATGCCTCCGATGTAGCCATGGGAGGGGCTCTCCTCCAGCAAGGACCGGATGGTCTTCTTCACCCTTGCGCTTACTTTTCAAAAAAATTTGCGCACGCTCAATTAAACTGGCCCATCTGGGAGAAAGAGGCCTCAGCAGTTCATCATGCACTGACTCTATGGCGGCAATTCTTGGAAGGGTCTAAAGTCCCCTTTGAGGTTTGGACCGATCACAAAAATCTAGCTGCCCTCACGGGGTCCCATAAGCTATCGGCGAAACAACAACGGTGGGCGGAGTTCTTTGCTCAGTTCCGTTTCACCCTGAAGCACGTCCCTGGGAAGCAGAACGTTCTCGCGGATGCCCTCTCCCGTTTACCACAATATCCGGTAAAACTCGAGAGACCCACCAACTCTCTGTTCACCCCTATGCAACGTGGGGCCCTACCTATGCTGGCTGTGCAAACTCGATCCCAGCATCAGCACGCCTTACCCAACTTACAAGCTCCGCCAGCCCAACCGGCTGCCCAGCCGCCACTGCAACAGACCGGCGTTCCCGCCCTTCCTACCCCTCCGGCCGCCCAGCCGCCTGCAGTCTGCGCGCCGCCGCACGTAAGCACTAGCCCCATAACTGTTTCTAAGATCTCCATGGCAGACGGGGGGGCCCCCTCCAAAATCCCCATCTCCGAGTCCTTTTTAAATGTCCTTCGGGACCAGTGCCTTTTAGAACGCTCCGCTCATACCCTACCTCCTGGTGTTTTGGAACGGGGAGGGTCCTGGTACAAGGACTCGAAATTGTATGTACCCAAAGCTCTCCGGAAGGACGTTTTACATTTAGCTCATGGAGCCAAAACAGCTGGGCACTTTGGGTTTCTGAAAACCCTTCACTTATTGCGCAGACAGTTCTGGTGGGGGGGAATGCGTTCCGACATTGACTCCTTCATCCGCAGCTGTCCCGTTTGTGCCGCTGCGAAACGATCGCAGGGCAAACCCCCGGGACTGCTACAACCTCTTGAAACGCCCAGCAAACCTTGGGAAGTGATTGCTATGGACTTTATGACTGATCTCCCTCTCAGTGGGGGTAAAACTGTGTTGTGGGTTGTTACTGATTTGTTTTCTAAGCAAATACATTTGATTCCATGCGCAGGGATCCCCTCTGCTCAGAAACTGGCCCGCCTCTTCGTGACGCATATCTTTCGTTTACATTCGTTTCCGCGTAAGATAATTTGTGACCGCGGAAGTGGTTTCGTTTCTAAGTTTTGGAAAGCTTTCCTCAAGTTGGTGGGAGTGGAACAAGGGTTGTCTAGTGCATACCATCCTCAAACTGATGGTCAAACCGAACGTGTCAATGCTGTACTTGAATGTTATTTACGCTGTTATGTTAACTACCACCAGGATGACTGGGTGGAACTGTTACCTTTGGCAGAATATGCCTACAATAATGCCATGCATCAATCCACAGGTTTTAGCCCATTTTTTGCTGTGTATGGACAAGATTTCAGTCCTATTGCTCCTGCAGATGATGTAGAGGGGGAGGAGAACCCCGACATTGCCTCCTGGGCACACGCCCTCCGTACCACTTGGCCCTGGCTCGTTAGCAACCTCGACCGGGCCAAGCGTAAATACAAAGCGCAAGCTGACAAACATCGCTCCCCCGGGGGTGATCTGCAAGTGGGTGCTTTGGTTTACCTTTCCACCAAAAATCTCCGTTCCACCCGTCCGTGCCATAAGCTCAGTGCTAAATTCATTGGCCCTTTCCCCATCACCCGGGTCATAAACCCTGTCACGGTGGAACTGGCTCTCCCCAAATCCTTGAGGCGTGTGCATCCTGTTTTCCACATTAGCCTCCTCAAACCCCATGTTGCTTCTCCACAGTGGCATCCGGATCCACCTCCTGCGCAACCCATCATGGTGGGGGGGGAGGAACACTTCGAAGTCTCCAAGATCCTTGACTCCCGTGTTCACCATGGCAACCTGCAGTATTTAGTCCGTTGGAAACATTTCCCCCCTGCCTATGACGAATGGGTGCGCGCACGGGATGTCTCCGCCCCCGACCTCGTCAACGCCTTTCACATTGCTTACCCGGATAAGCCAGCCCCCTTGCGAACTGGGAGGGGGCCTTGAGGGGAGCAGAATGTCAGGCTGCTATCTCGGTTTCGTTATTGCCTCTGTCTCTGCGCTGTACTGTCTGGCCCTCAAGGTCGCATACCTAGGCCTGGGAACTCAGCTCCTGGGAAACTGTATTCAGCCTATGCTTGTAATCTCCCGCCTTTTCTGCCTTATATTATCTCCCAGCTAGTGAGTCTCTCATAGCTGTCATTTTATTCGTTTGCACTGTATGCCTATTTGACCAGTAAAAGCCATCTGTTTGGACTCTATATGACTTTGTGGTGATTTCTGGTTCTGTGGGCCAAGGGCTGACACCCGGGAACGAAAACCGGGGGGGGGGTTGAGGCTGTCCCGCTCGGCTGAGGGAGGACCATCGCTGCGAGTGCCTCTAATGGAACCGGGATCAGATCTCCTCTACCTAATACCAGCTATTGAAATATTTTAATCATCAGAAACCCCAACATCCGAGACCTGTAAGTGCCAAGAACTTCTTTTGTTTGCTTTTCTTAAAAAAAAAAAGACGGAGGAGTTTTTTAAAATTAGCTGTACACCCGCACCCCCCCTTCCCAAGACCATGAGATAACTTGATAATAAATAAGAAAAATCACCAACCGGACTGAGGATTATAAATCTTTCTTGCGGGTAGACATAACAACTGAGGATTTGAGTGACATTGCACGCAGCAACTGAAGACTTCGAGTTAGAAGGGGGAGGGAAGAAGTTTTATTTCCGATTTGAAATACTTTCGCTTTTGAGCCTTCCTGCCACGTCTCAAGGAGACTCAGTGAGAAGCACCGGATGTCCCTACAGACCTAAGTAGAAGACTCTTGAAACTCGATGGTGGGTGTTACATCAATACTGCCCGCCTATGCAACTGATTCTACAAGGAACCATGGATTACAAAAGAATGGAGGAACTTTTGATGCAGCAAACTGAAACACTTAACAAGCAAATTCAACATCTAACACAGCATATGACTCAACTACTCAACCAGAAACTTGACAATCTTATGAATGAGATTAAGTCAATTAAAGAACAAGTGAAGGTATTAAAAATAGACATGAATAAGATGGAACTTACTATAACAAAAGTGGAGGAAGAACAAAAGGAAATTTACAAGGAAACCAAAGATAATGAGAAACAAATTGAAAACCTACAAATACAAGGGGAGATTCTGAAGGACCAGAGGGCATTTTTGGAGATGAAATCGAGAGAATCAAATCTACGAATACGCAATCTTGCGGAAAAATATGGGGATACCAGAGAGACTATGATAAAGTCACTTGCTGACATTTTCCATTTAAGTGATCAAAAATTAAATACACAATAGATAAAATATACAGAGTTCCCCTGTCACCAAAAATACAGAAATCAACACCCAGGGAGATTGTGATTGTCTTTTTTGATCTCAAAATGAGGAATACAATCATGCAAATCCAATATGATAGTCCTCTTTCGGCAGATGGATTACCTTTAATAATGCTAAAAGATATACCTCGCCACTTGGTTGCAAAGAGAAATGCTTACAAAGACTTCACAATGATGCTGAGGAAAAATGGAATAAAGTATGCCTGGTTAATACCACAAGGACTTACGTTCATCTATAAACAGAGCAGATGTGCCGTCAATTCACCAGTTGAAGCTGAAAGATTTGTATTAAGCCACAAAGAACTGACAGATCCAATTCAAGGCAGAGACCAAGAAGAAATGCGACGGGATGAAGACTCAACTGGGCAAGATGTAGCAACTGGACACCATCGACTTCAAGAGACTATACCGAGAAAGCAAGAAAAGAACAGTAGAAACCCCCGACAGAAGAAGTCTTTTAAAAAGAAGGGATGAAGGGTTGGAGGGTATTAAAATAATGGGAATAAGGGGAGGTGTAGGGAATTTTTTTTTTTCCAATTTACATGATAATGTCAAGTATGTGTAGTTCTATCCTAGTTTTTGAAATAATTTATACTCTATTAGCATTTTTAATTACTTTCAATGTTAATTAATCATATCAGATAGGTTTACAAAGTTATGGCGTATGCATGGATATAAGAAAGAAATAGATAAATAAAAATAAATATATACTGTTTTAGAAGGATAGGCAAAGAGTAATACAAAGAAGTGACCGGATTAAGAATGGGTTAGAGGAAGTTGGTGGTGGGGAGTTCAAATTGATATATGTATTTTACTATGAGGATATCAATTCAGCATTGTACTATTATTGTTTATATATGGAAAAATAAGCTAGATGGTATATCGAATGGGATTATTGTATCAACTTTATGGAAAAAGCAATAAAAAAATTTATATATATAAAAAAGAAATTCCTCTTTCTAACTCTGTGGGAACTGCTCTCGTAGGGGGGGGGGCGGTTGCCATGGCTGCCACCACTATTTGATATGACCAATGCTCTTCCATATAGGCCTTAGGCCGTGCTTTTAGTTCTCATTCGTGCCAACTTACTTTTCTGCTGCTGTAAACCTGTAGACTTTTCCTAATAAATCAACTCTATTTTCTTGTCTGTGGATGTTGTTTCAAGGATTATCACGGGACAAGTGCTCACACATTGCCCCCTTTGGCGGGACCCTCGGGGGGCTCCTTTGACGGGCGATCTTTGGAGAACTGGAGGGTCTGCTTACGATTCTCCACTAAGGCCGCCAGTTTAATCCATTCCTCTACCGACTCTGGGTCTCCCAGGGTCAGGCAGCCGTCCAGAACTTTCCAGCACAGTCCTTCGCGAAAGTGCTGAACCTTGGTGGCCTCACTCCATTCCCTTATCTTACAGGATAAGGATTGAAAGTCCTGGGCATACTCAATTACGGAGTGGGCCCCCTGTTTCAAACGATGCATGGCAATCTTGGCCTTCTCCCCCCTATGAGGGCCTTCAAAACAGCATCACAGAGCAGAAAAAAACTAATTCAGAGACCTCAAGACCCCGGGCATAGTCTCTGCCGCCATCACTGCCCATTCTACCGCCTCTTTCTCCAGTATGCTGATCATGTACCTGACCCGGGCTTCCTCAGAGGAAAAAGTCTCCCTTTGGTCCTTCATGAACCCGGAGACTTGGAGTAGGAAATGGGGTAACTGCGCGCTGGATCCGTCAAAGGACACCTTCAGATCCCTGGCAGTAGGACGCCTGGGTAAGGGCACCTCTCCACAGACGGGTGGTTCAGCAGCAGGCAGCGAGCTGGCTCAGGGTTGCTGCGAGGGCTGTCTGAGATCCCTCACTGCCCCCAAAACTGCAGCCAAGTCCCTCTGCAGAATGCTCATCTGTGCCTGTAGGTCCCGGTTCTGTAGAGCCAGCGCCTGGTTCTGTCCGCGTAGCAGGATGACTTCCTCCGTGGCGATGGGGGCTGGGGTGACCGGAGCGTGGGTGATCGAGGGTCCTTCCAACCATTCTCTAGGAATGACCTCCCAGCTCCGCTCTTCCCCCTCTCCGTACCAATCGGTTAGCGGTCCTCGGTACAACCCGCCCCAAGGTTCCGACGCTGCCCATTCGCTGGCCCCGATTCTCCATCGCTGCTCGGATTGCGTGGGTAAGGAGGTCCACGTCGGCATCCCAGGGAAATCGGTAAGCCCGGGCGGGCTCTGCTCCGGGGTCGCTTCTTCCAGGCCAACATCAATATCAATAACGGTCTGACTGAGGTCCTCTCCCGAGAGAGTGGATTTGAGGATCGTGCAGACATATTAATACTAACTATTCACTAGACAAAAAAATAAATAAACTAAAATAAAAATAAAAAGGAAGGCTAAGGAAACCTGGGATTCTGACCTACTGTCAGTGTCGCGAGAATTTTTTGGTATTGAACATTAGTTTATATTAAATATTATATTTTATTATATTAAATGAGTTTGGGTTAAGAAAAACCATTATTATTAACCTGTAGCTTATATTAACCTATAGCTTAGAAAGACCTGACTTTTAGCTGATCTCAGCTCCAATTAGGACTCTGACCTAAAGGGTCATAGGAAATTGCATTGCTTAGAGTTAATCACCCACACCACATCGGATGTCCTAAAATTATGTTTGTGAGGGCAAGGCCATTCTGCCCATGTAGGGGGGAGATTGTTTTTGGTACATTGAGTGATGGACAGAACAATCAGTTATCAGACCCAGATACTGAAATAATTATTATGGAACAAGATATGTCTAAACAATTTTAGCCGTGATTTGTGAAAACTCATATCCTGAAGAATTTGGAAGGAGGGGGCCCTTTGGGGACCATCTCCTCACGGTCCAGCCTATAAAGGGCGGGTCCAAATATCCAGCCTTTTGTCCTTCCACGGAGAGACCACAGACCCACTGAATGGTTGCCATCTCTGTCTCTCTAAAGGCCTTTGTTACTGTCTGTCTGTCTGTGAGTCTGTTACTTTCTGTCATATATATTTAGTTAAGTATTGCCTTTTCCTTTGCTTTATATTCTTTTTGTAAAGTTCAATAAAACTGTTTGATTTAATCTTCATATGGTTGGAATGCTGTTTAAGAGTGACTGTGTAAGAGTGCTTCTCTGTATGCAAGGTTCCTTTTCCATCCAGATCTCTCTGGGTTGCTTTTTGGTAAGTGAAGCAGGCAGAGAAAACCATGCACAACGAATTACAAAAGGGGGGGGGGAAGAATTTCAGTCATCAGTCAGGACTTCAGTACCTCGTTGCATATCAGTAATAGTAAACTTCACTCTAGACGGTGTAGCGAGTTAAAAGTTTTATTAAGAAAGCAAAACGAGGTCAGTAGGTCCATACAAACTTAAGGTCAGAATACAGATGGGGGAAATGCTGGCAGAACACAAAAGGATGAGATGCAGCAGAGCTGTCCTGAATGGGAAAGGATACAAGTTTACAATAAGGAAGTATTTGCCAGTGATTACCCATTAAGAGACATACTGGTGAAATTGACTAGTAAACGACTGGGTGATCTCTCGGGCTCCCAGGCATAGTCCTGCGACTCCAGCTAGCTCCCAGCGGATGTCTATTGAAACGCTAACGCTGAGCGAGAGAAAGAATGGGGGGGGGGGGAAGAGAACGGAGCTTGCTTATCCGGGGCCCGAATGGATGCCCTTGCTGACACATAGACAGGACTGTGCTTAGTGTTGTCCTCCCGCATCTTGCCTCTGTCATTTAGTCCCTCTCTGTGCCCTCATCTCACTCACACATGGTCTTCTAAGGTGCTACTGGACTCGAATCTAGATGGTCTTCCAAAGTGCACCTATTCTCTTCTCTTTTGCTCTCCCAGTACAATAGGTTGCATTGGCACATTGCAGCTACTCAGGTCACTTCCATACCTGGTGTTTGGTCTGGCCTGGTGCAGATGTGAAGCAGACCCCCCACACACACACTTCACACATCATTGTGGTGCATTTGCGTAGCGTTTGGCTTTTCCTGGCTTTGCTGCAATCCAAAACCTACTTTAGTATGAAGTTTTTTGGAAAGTTCAGAGCAAAGTTGGGGTGCCTGCTGTGTGGGTGAGAAAGTCCATATGGACTTTCCTGGTCCATATGGAATCAACCAAATAGTCTCATGGATCTAATGCAATTTACTTTTTGATATGCACAACAAACCACAGAATTTTGCTGCTAACCAGCTATAAATTCTGGAAAAAAACATCACACACACATACACAATCAAAATGAAAAGTAGTAACAAATCCACCTCCAAAGGGCTTCAGTCAACTATTAACCTAATATTTGTTTATGTAGCTTATTTTTAGAAACTCATTTATTATATATGCTCCTGAAATTAAATCTTAATGTAATTAAACAAAGTGGTGACTGTCCAATGTTTGTTTGTTTCAGTGATCAGTGATCACTAAGTAGCAAATGGAGCTCAAAATATTAATAAAAGGTGAGGGGGCGCTCCACGCAAATTAAACATTAATAAAATAACTTCTGCTCTCTAGAAGCAGTGAAATCACACATTAAGTCCAAAGCGGTGTAACTTGATGGGCAAGCAGCAGTGTTTTTTGTGGGTCAGAAATTGTGCAGTATGGGCCAAGGTTAGCTTCGCTATATGTCCACCAAAGTTTGTGCCATGAATCTGTTCCTGTCTAAATAGTCAAAAGACTCTCTTTATTTTTTATTTTTACAGAAATAATAAATCCACGCACCCCGGACGACAGGCGGGAGAGCCCCGTTCCCACCGCCTCTCCCTCTCCACGCCCCTGTTCTTTCGACTCTCCGCACTCCCCTTTAAGGAGCTGTTTAAATCGGAGGCCACAGGCCACGCCGCCGCCCTCCCCTTTAACTCGCGTCTTCCTTTGCCGGAAGCGGTCATGCTGGTCTAGTGATACAGGAAGGGAATGTGCGGGGGGCTCTTCCCCATCTGTGGGGGCAGTTGGGGCTCGGGAGGGGGGAGGGGAGACGAAGGAAGGGCTGGTTTGATTCCGCGTTAGTGAAGAGGGGGGCGGCGGCCGGGGGGCCGGGCGGCCGGCCTGCCGGTGGGGGTGTGGGCGAGCCCATGGCGCGCAGCGGGCAGGGGAGCCGGGGGGGCTGAGCGCCCTGCCCGCCCATGGAACCCGCCTCGGCGGCGGCGGCGGCCACGGAAGAAGCGGTGGGGCTGGAAGAAGAGGCGGCGGGGGAGGCGCCGCCAGTCATTTACACCATGGAGAACAAGCCCATCGTGACCTGTGAGTGAGCTGCTGGGAAGGGGGAGGCGGGTTCGCGGGGGGGGGGGCGCCCCCCTCCGCATTGTCCCCGTAGACGAGCAGGCGGTGCCACGGGAAGGGGGGGGGGAGGCCGCGGGTGGCTCCTCTTCCCGCCCCTCCGCGAAAGGAAGCGGGGAGGGCCGTGTGCGGCGCGGGGGCGGCGGAGGCTAGTCTGGTCACGAAGCCGGCTGGGTGACCTTGGGCTAGTCACAGCTCTCTCAGCCCCACCTACCTCACAGGGTGTCTGTTGTGGGGAGGGAAGGGAAGTTGATTGGAAGCCGGCTTGAGTCTCCCTTAAGTGGTAGAGAAAGTCGGCCTCTTCCAAGCCAGCTCTGCTGCTGCTGCTTCGGTGGCAGCGCGTGTTTCCGGTTGACGGAGGCCCCCCCTGTATTGGGCAGCTGTCGCGGCACCTGCAACGAATTTCTTCGAGCGTCTCTTTCTTTCCCCCTGTGAAGCCGTTGCAAGGACGGGGTCGGCCCGTGGTGTCCAGGGCAGAGGCCGGGTGCATCAGGCAAAAGGCAACGGCCGCCGACCCCCATCGCTGGGGCTTGTACCCCTTCAGGCCGCAGGGCCAAGCACAGCCGTTGGCCTGGTGTGCAGAGGGAAACTCCAGGCTCGCCTCCCCTGTAGTTTTTTCTGCCCTCAAAACAGTAGGGCACACTTAGAAATGCCTCCTCTTTTGACTCTCGGGTGAGATGCCCTATCGTGTCCTGAAAGTAAGCATGTACTTCATAAAAAGTAACTTTCTGTGTTGACTTCCAGCTTTCAGGATATGAATACAATTATTAAGCTATGTTAAGAAAAGATAAGGAGTTGTTGCTTAATCAGTTTTAGGGCATATGCATCAAAGCAAACAATTGTTTAAAGCATGGTTATGTCACTGTGTGCTATTGGAGAAGTTGCCCTTCTTAGCCTCAGTTCCATTTGCATAACAAAAATAACAGCATTCTATCTTCCAAAACATTGGCAATGATTTACAAAATCACAATGTATATTGCTCTGAAGTCTAGAGTGATATAATGGGTATATTATTTACTGAGCATACTGAGAGGGAGTGCAGATCCATTAGGGTGTAGGTTAGTTCTGTGGCTGATAGAGTTACCCTAAGCAGAGTTATTCTCTTCTAAGCCATTGACTTCAATGGGTTTGCTTAGGATGACACTGAGATGTGTTTATTTTGTGTTTGTTTTTGTAGCATACTGATGCATCTTTTCTAGCACTTGTAATACTGAAACGGTAGTGGCTTTTGTGTCATTTTATTTTGTGCCATCAGATCTTGAAAAAGACCTGGTGAATTGATTCCCCAATCTGATTGTTATTAAGAAAAACAGGTAACATAGCTAATTTAGTTCTATTAAAGTTGATGGAACTTAATTGACTTAAAATGCACATGCGTTTATAAAGCACTTTAGGGTGTTCAGGGCACTGGACACAGCAATTCTTAGCAGTTGTTACAATGACTCTAAAAGGCAGGCATTACCCTAATATTGTAGGTCTGAGGGTGTGTGGCACATGCTGAGGCAGACAGAATCCGCTTGGGAGGTGTATGGTTGAGGCATATGGAGTCTCAGTATTCAGTTGTTACATAAAGTTCAAAATGTATGTTCCTGCTAAAGGTTTATCCACATCCATTCCCTCATTGAGTCATGGGTCACCTTTTAATAACTTCAAAATTCGAACACTTTAAAAAAAACACAAGAAATGCTTGTTTTTAATTCCTAGCTTACTCTGATAAAAGTAAAGTTGATCTTGTTTAAATCACTGCTAGTTTAATGCAGCATTGTGAAGCTTTTCAAGCATTCCTGCTTAAAAACAATGTGATAAACACTTCAGTTCTTGAGTTCTGCAAATATTTTTGATGCACTCTCAATTAAATGAGCTCTGCAAATCCTTTAAGGATGTTTTACTTAATTCTATGAAAAAAGCCCACAAGAAAAAAGCCCACAAGAAAATTGCCCACAAAAAAAACGCACGGTCATAAATGCACACAAGAAAAAAGCCCACACAGAAAATTTGCAGTAAAGATTTATATCTTAATTGTTATTTACTCGATTTATTGTTGAATGTTGGTCCCTCATTTAATCCATGGGGTCCCCATTCATTCCGGGTTTGTTTTCAACAGCTGGCAGAGATAAAAACAGTGTAATAGCTTCATTTTCATGTCAAATGAAAGAACTGGCAGGGATATTAAAACAGTGAAATGGCTTTAATTTCATGTCAAATAATCACTGTAAAGGAATAAAGTATATAGTTAAATAACAAATAAGAGACTTTTACAGAAGTGTGAATAAAATTAATGTGAAATGTAAGAATAAAAAATGAATAATTATCAGGTATTATCATACCAGTACAAATAGTGGTTTTCATGATTTGGAAATAATAAAATACGGTTCTTTCTGATCTAGTTATTTTTTATTAAGTAATTGTTAATGTTAATAGTTGTGAAATTTATGTTATGGGTTGTAAAAATTATGTTATGGCTGTAATTTTTTAAAAACAAAATAAATAAATAATATTAAGTATTCAAATGTGGGCTTTTTTCCATGTGGGCTTTTTTCCATGTGGGCTTTTTTCCATGTGGGCTTTTT
Source organism: Euleptes europaea (assembly GCF_029931775.1). NCBI lineage: Eukaryota > Metazoa > Chordata > Lepidosauria > Squamata > Sphaerodactylidae > Euleptes > Euleptes europaea. The sequence goes on from NC_079323.1 coordinate 65,838,190, forward strand.
TCTAGTCTGCATTTATGACTGTGGGGGTTTTTTGTGTGAGCAATTTTCTTGTGGGGTTTTTTCATGTGGGGTTTTTTTTTGGTTACCGTTTTACTTAAGTAGACAGGGACATCACTGTAGAACTGACAGTAACTTCCGGGAATAGCAGGGTACTTTTCAAGCCTTACCTTGTTTTAACTCTTGGCACCAGGGCATGTGATTCATTTTGTAAGAATGTCAATTGTTGGCAAGAAGGGGCCACTCAGATATGGCCCATATCCCATCTAAAATTTCCATCTTTCTAAACTGCCAGCGTCATTATAGTCAAATAGGGTTGAAGAGAAGAAGGCAAAGTAAGGTTTGAATGTGCTTTTTAAAATACTAGTATGTTTTTGAGTCCTGCTCTAACTTTCTGGAGAAAAGGCATGGTTTTAATAACATCTGCGAATAAACATGCGAAGATATCACTGAAGGCATTTGCAATTGAATAAGGATAGATCTGAATTACTGAAGATGAAGGAAAGTTCAAAACAGGAAGCAAATAAAACTGAATTAGCAGATTAGTGGTTAGCTGAGAACTAGTAATGCATCATGAAAGGCACCAATAAACATGCGGTAACTGGCTGGAACAACAAGTTAATGTCACATACATTATGGACTTCCCCTATCATAAACTTCCATAGCTGTGAGGTTAGGAGGCTTGTATATAGAAAAGGGCCTAAGTCTTGCTGCAGAAATCATGCTTCTATATAGAGTAAGTTTGTATTGGTGATTGTGATGACAAAATCATTTTGCAAGGGAGGGCCACATGGGCAAGCAAGAATGGAAACTACAATGTTAGATCCCAATAGGGAACTGTAACCTGGCAGCTCCTTGGGAAAGAGCACAGAACTGGGATGTGTGTATTTGTTTCCTACTCCTAGTAAGGGTCGATGAGATCCCCTGTAAGGCAGAGTGTACTTTTTGGTTGTTCTATTGGCAACAATACTCTAGTTAGAAAAGTTGAGTGGTACTGAGACTAGATTCCAAGTATCCATAGAAGGCTAATGCTGTAGCCTGGCCTTTCTCAAGTAATGGTCTCACCCATCTCCCAGAATACTTTTGTCTAGCTCTCTTCATTACCTCCACCGACATCTTCCCTCACATTCAGCTGCTTGGCATTATTCATTGCCCATCATGCTTTATGGTGTTGTAATGGCAAGGCTATGAGTAAGGAAATCTTGTTGGAGAGCCAAATGCCCCTTCCCTTTTTGTGTCATAGCATCAAGAAATCGGGTACAGGTGAGGGTGTCCCCATCAGCTCATCTTATGTGCATGAATGCATTGTTTTCATTGAGCAATACCCATGATGGGAATGTATTCTGACCACATTATACAGAAATGTATTTGCCAGCCCTTCTATTCCGGCCAAGCTCTTTGGCCTTTGAGTGGCATTTGTTGAAGCAGTAACAAATGCAGCTTTCCCTGTCACTTCAGCTGCATTCTAGGTTGTTACTTTTCCTTCTCATGGATTTTAAAAAAATAAAAAAGCCCTGGGAGGGGAAAAGCCGCTTCCCACTGTTCACTGTTGCATGCCTTGCTTGGGGAGGGGGTGTTTGCAGAGCACTGAGTTGGGCATATCCTTTCCTCTGAATGTTGGACAGTTGTTTATGAAGAGTCGAGAACCACCTGGGTAGCAGTTGCAAAAGACAGTGCCTGTGACTGTGCTCATTAGTCATTGGTGTGTTAGTAGTTGAGGGTATGAGTACATTTCTATTCTGCATGTCCCAGCCAAAGTCCCCACTCTTCCATTGAGTGTGTTTACCTGGTTGGTCTCTGGGATCCATATGAAGACTCACCTTCTGAGGGATGTGATGACGTCACTAAGACAGTGATCATCCAGTGAAGGGGAGTTGCTGTTTATTCTGGTCCCATGTCTCCTGACCTGGTCCTACATGCAAGACTGAGTCAGAGGTATTTGGCCAACAGTACTAATAGGTGGAATAATTGGTGTTCATCCAGTAAAAATTACTGCTCACTACTGCTTGTCCTTGTATGAAGTGAGCATTTTCTTTCATAGTACATTGCCTCCCACAAAGAGGGCACAGATGAACAATGCCACTACCCGCTGAGTAAAGTTGTTTAGGCAAAAACTCTGTGTACGTACTACATTCAAGGGGGGACTACTAACTATAACAAATCTAAGAATAAAAGGTTTGATCCATTAGCCTTTGTTTGGTAGTCTTGGCTGGCTATTTTGTGCCCTTTTATCAAGGTTCCCATTTATATTTTTGAATGCTTCTGGATTTATATATGTTGTTTTGTACCACTCCTTGTGATTTGAGACCTGTGCACCCTTGCTGAGGGTTGTGTTCTCCTTGTGTTGCCCCATTACTGGCTGGGATATCCTAGGCATCAGTATCCTAGGCATCAGTTTGGCTGGGGTCTGGGTAGGGTCTAGACTCTAGTATCTATATTCTCTGAAAGTTTTTACTTGTACCACCTATTTTGTAGGTGTAGCTTACATTGATGGAACAGGCAGGACCAACACCTGTTGGAACATAAAGATCTGAACAAAGCTAGTCACTCCTTCAGTCTTTCCGATTGCATCCTCATCTTCAATTTATTCCTTTATGGCATCATACCTTATATACCCATGTATAAGCCGACCAGCGTATAAGCCGAGGTGCCTAATTTCTCCCCAAAAATGGGGAAAAATTAGGCACCCGTGTATAAGCCGAGGGTCGGCTTATAACCCCTCCCCCCCGCGCAGGCTTACCTTACAGGGCTCTCCAGCGGCGAGGGTCCAGTGGCGGCGCAACCCGAGAGGGGGCGGGGCAGCCTTCCTGCAGCTGCAGGAGGCTGCCCCAGGCCGCTCCCGGCGGCAGGAAGCGGCTGCGCGGCCTGGGGGAAGCTGGTGCAGCCTTCCTGCAATTGCAGGAGGCTGCCCCAGCCTGCTCCCGGCGGGGAGAAACGGCGGCGCGGTCAGGGGGGGCGGGGCAGCCTTCCTGCAATTGCAGGAGGCTGCCCCAGCCCGCTCCCGGCGGGAAGAAACGGCGGCGCGGTCAGGGGGGGGCGGGGCAGCCTTCCTGCAATTGCAGGAGGCTGCCCAAGGCCGCTCCCGGCGGGAAGAAACGGCAGCGCGGCCAGGGGGGGCGGGGCAGCCTTCCTGCAATTGCAGGAGGCTGCCCCAGCCCGCTCCCGGCGGGGAGAAGCGGCGGCGCGGCACGGGGGGGGCCTGGGGCAGCCTTCCTGCAATTGCAGGAGGCTGCCCCAGCCCGCTCCCGGCGGGGAGAAACCGCGGCGCGGCCAGGGGTGGGCCGGGGCAGCCTTCCTGCAGTTGCAGGAGGCTGCCTCAGGTCGCTCCCGGCGGCAGGAAGCGGCGGCGCAGCCCGGGGGAAGCCGGTGCAGCCTCCCTGCAATTGCAGGAGTCTGCCCCAGGCCGCTCCCGGCGGGGAGAAGCGGCGGCGCGGCCCGGGGGGGGGCGGGGCAGCCTTCCTGCAATTGCAGGAGGCTGCCAAGGCCGCTCCCGGCGGCAGGAAACGGCACGGCGGCGGCGGTAAGTTTCCCCCCTTCCTCCCTCCTCTTTCCTCCATCCCCCTGTATTGACCCGCGTATAAGCTGAGGCCGGCTTTTTCAGCCCACTTTTTGGGCTGAAAAACTCGGCTTATACGCGAGTATATACGGTAATAGTTATGGCAAAGCATTTTTGCTGAAGGTTACATCACTGTAATTGCTGTGCCAATTTAAGGATTTAGTAGCAATCCTACTTTAATCTTGCTGTCATTTGACAATAGGCTTTAACTGTCAGTCTACTAAGACTAAGTAAATTACTTGATTAGAGACTATTCACTAAATAATCGGTGTATGTGATTATCATTGAGTTTACTTTTAAATTATTATTTTGGTTGAATGTTAGGAGTCAGTAGAACTTGGTAGTGATCTTTCTTCGTCATCCACAGAATGTTTCCACAGAATGTTTCTGACGGTGTGTAGTCTTATTTGCTGTGGTGAAGGCTGCAGTAAGTATCAGTGGACAGAAAAATACACTATGTGTTCAGAACAAATTCCAGAAGTGTAACTATGTTAGTCTGTTGCAATGACAGAGTCCTAACTGGTTGGCACGAGTGTTCATCAAAAGGAGTGCTTCATCAGGTAAAATGGACTGAGAGTGAGAGGGATGCCTTACGTATGAAGAAAAGTAAACTAGAGAACCAAATTCACAAGGTAACAACTAAACTTAGAAGCAATTTGAAGGGTTGGGTCCTAGGAATTACTTCCCAAATGCTTATGTGGAAGAAATCAGTATACCATTTGAAAGTATCAAAACACGAAGTTCAGCAAAAGAGTCACGCTGGTAGAGGTTTATGGTACTGACAGTGAGCTTGGTGGGGTGGGGTCTGTTGAAACGTGAAGGGCTGGAAAGTTACCAGAAATAGTGAGACACAGGAAAATTAATTTCTGGTTACACCAGCATCTGATTGTGGAATAGATTATTTTGGAGTACCTCAGGATGTTGACTTTATTACAGCCATTCTGTATGTGTTGTATTTTATAGGCAATTACTTTCTTAAGCTTGCTGTATCCTAGGAAAGGAAACTTATCTGTCAAAATTATTTTCTGTGTGCCATTTTTAGTGTTTATTACGTTTGGCAAGAGTAACATATAGAGCTAACTTTAAAAATACAGTCATTGTCGCACTGCTTTATTTTTATTTCTCTATGGTAAAACTGGCATCTTATGGTTGTATTACTTTTACACAAACTCAGGATTTCAGAAGCAAGAAACCAAATATTTTACATATTTCATTTGTAACAGAGTATATTACTTAGTTACAGGTTAATGGTATTATGAGCCATGCTAATCTGTTATTCAGAACTGTCACTGTCAAGGAATACTAATAGTCATTCAGTGCAGAATATTGGTTATGTGAATGGCAATAAATACACTAGAATGGGTAGAAGATCCAAAATCTTTTGTCCAGTCTGAAAATGAGGGCCAAGAAATCTGAAAAGTTTTGTAACGGTCTGAAAGAGCTTCTGACTGGCAGAAGATCTTGAAGTTTCATGGTGTGGCTGCTCTGAAGCAAACACTTCATGGTATGTGCTTGTTTTTGCACTTCAGTAATACCTTCTCAATTGTTTGTGTATACTTACAGTACTAAAAGGCACCATGTTTGCTTTCTGCGCACCTTCAAAATAAAATTACTCTCTACCCTTTACAGGGCTCCAGTTGGTTATGGCAACTTTTGAGATATGAAATGTATGCTTTGTGGATTTACAAATTAGAAGTATTTTAGATGCAGGACTCTCAGCTCTCTGGCAACATGACTTGTATAGTGGGTAAAGGTAACAAAAAATTGGCTCAGTAAATGCTTAGATGTGTTTAGTTATACCTTGACCATAATCTTTTGAAAAGCTTATGTATGCAACATATTTAGTGCACTTATTCCACCCAGATGGGTTGTCCAGGTGACTAACAGATCAGAAGTTAAAATATACAACAAATTTGATTTTAAAAAATCCAAAACAATCCATGAAGCCATTAGGCAGATCAATAACAAGATGCAGCAGAGATAAAAATGTAAAGCACAGTGCAGTCCCCTTGTTCTTTTACCTAGCTCAAAGGCTTTCTGGATTTTAACTGATTCTTTGCTCACTTCCAGGTTAGATTACTGTAATGCACTTTACATGTTTCTGAACTGTTTTCAAAGGCAGTCCCGACTCAAAAATAGCTAGGTACCTAAAGGACCACTTCCTTCTGTATCAGCCTACGTGGTTTTTGAAGTCAGTGGATGGCATCTTCCTGCAGAAACCACCTTACCAACAGTCAAATTAGCTGGGCCCAGTGGTAAGGCTTTCTCAGCTATTGCTTCCAAATTGAGAGATATTAAGGCCTGAGAAAAAGCCAGAAAAATTGTGGACTGTAAGGAATTTACCATTCAGATATCCTTTAATAGCATTATTCAGAACAATAAGTAATTTCATATTGTTTTATTTCATTTATACTTCATTTTTCTCCCCAGTGGAGACCTAAAGTTGCCTACATAGAATCATAGAGTTGGAAGGGGCCATACAGGCCATCTAGTCCAACCCCCTGCTCAATGCAGGATCAGCCTAGAGCATCCCTGACAAATGTTTGTCCAGTTTCTGCTTAAGGACTGCCAGTGAGGGGGAGCTCACCACTTCTCTAGGTAGCTGATTCCACTGTTGAACAACTCTTACTGTAAAAAAATTTCCCCTAATATCCAGCCAGTGCCTTACCGCCCTCAATTTAAACCCATTATTGCAAGTCCTATCCTCTGCTGCCAACAGGAACAACTCCCTGCCCTCCTCTAAGTGACAGCCCTTCAAATACTTAAAGAGAGCAGTCATGTCCCCCCCTCAACCTCCTCTTCTCCAGACTAAACATTCCCAACTCCCTTAGGGCTTCGTCTCCAGACCCCTGATCATCCTTGTTGCTCTCCTCTGCGACCGCTTGATTCTGTCCACATCTTTTTTAAAGTGAGGCCTCCAGAACTGCACACAATACTCCAGGTGCGGCCTGACCAATGCAGTGTACAGTGGAACTATGACATCTTGCAATTTGGATGTAATGCCATATCACATTAGCCTTTTTTGTTGCTGCATCACACTGGCTGCTCATATTTAACTTACGGTCCACCCATACCCCAAGATCTTGTTCACACACAGTGTTACCCAGAAGTGTATCCCCCATCCAGTACGATTGTCTCTCATTTTTGTTACCCAGGTGTACAACTCAGCACTTATCCTTGTTGAATTACATCTTGTTCACATCCACCCACTTTTCCAGTGTGTTCAGATCTTGTTGAATTTTATCTCTATCTTCTGGTGTGTTCGCTGCTCCTCCCAATTTGGTGCCATCTGCAAATTTAATGAGTAGTCCCTCTGCACTCTCATCCAGATCATTTATAAAAATATTGAAAAGTACCGGGCCCAGAACTGAACCTTGTGGCACCCCACTGAACACCTCTGCGTTCAGATGAAATGCCATTGACAACTACTCTTTGAGTATGGCTTTCCAACCAGTTCCCTATCCATCTAACTATCCTAAAGTCCAGTCCATCTAGTTTACCCATCAGAACCTCATGGGGAACCCTGTCAAAAGCCTTACTGAAATCCAGGTAAACAACATCAACTACATTCCCTTGATCCAGTAAGCTTGTCACTTGATCAAAGAAGGAAACAGGGTTGGTCTGGCAGTACCTGTTGGGGACAAATCCATGCTGACTTTCCCGCATCACCAAGTTGTCCTTCAGATGCTCGCAGATTGATCTCTTTAATATCTGCTCCAGTATCTTCCCTGGGACAGAGGTCAAACTGACTGGCCTGTCGTTTCCTGGGTCGTCCCTCCTCCCTTTTTTGAAAATAGGGATATCATTCACCCTCTTCCAGTCTTGTGGCACATCTCCCATCCTCCAAGAGGTCTGGAAGAAGATGGACAAAGGCTCTGCAAGCTCCCTAGAAAGTTCTTTGAGCACTCTCAGGTGCATACCATCCGGCCTGGGGGATTTGTACTCGTCCAATGCAGCCAGGTGCTTCTCAACTACCTCTCTGTTCATGTCATCCAGCAGCCTGGACACCGTGACTTGCCTACTGTTATCTCTAGAGGAGCCTGTTCTCTTTTTCAGGGAAAAAACTGAAGCAAAATAAGCATTGAGTCTTTCTGCTTTCTCTCTGACTTCTGTCAGACTTTCTCCATTTTCACCCAACAGTGGGCCTGTGGCCTCTTTCCCCTTGTGTTTGCTACTGACAAATTTGAAGAAACTTTTCATGTTGTAGCGAGCCTTCCTGGCCAGCCTCAGCTCACTTTGAGCTTTAGCCTCTCTGATGGCTGACCTACAGTGCCTATCAACCCGCAGATACGCTTCTTTAGAGGTATGTCCTTCCCTCCATTTCTTGAACATTTCCTTTTTCTCCCTTAACTCATGAAGTTCTCTGTTCATCCCCATTGGCTTCTTGGATCCCCTATCATGTTTCCTTCTTGTTGGAATAGTGAGGGCTTGAGCTTGCAAGAGCTCTTGTTTTAGGAGAGCCCACCCTTCACTTGCTCCTTTCCCTTCCCACAGTCTTGCCCATGGAATGATTCTCATCATGCCTCTGAGTATATTAAAATCTGCCCTCCCAAAATCTAACAGACGTGTGTGGCTATGAACTTCCTTGGTCCTCCACAACAAAATGAATTCTAGGAGGACATGATCACTCCCCCTAAGGTCCCTACCACCTTCACCTCATCTACCATCTCTTGCCTGTTGGTCAATATTAAGTCGAGTATGGCTGAGCCCCTCATAGCTACCTCCACCATTTGATGAAAGAAGCCAGGCAGGTGAGAAACTTGCATGACTGTGGTAGCTTTAAGAACATAAGAAAAGCCCTGCTGGATCAGACCAAGGCCCATCAAGTCCAGCAGTCTGTTCACACAGTGGCCAAACAGGTGCCTCTAGGAAGCCCCCACACAAGACGACTGCAGCAGCACCATCCTGCCTGTGTTCCACAGCACCTAAGATAATAGGCATGTTCCTCTGATCCTATAGAGAATAGGTATGCATCATGACTAGTATCCATTTTAACTAGTAGCCATGAATACCCCTTTCCTCCATGAACATGTCCACTCCCCTCTTAAAGCCTTCCAAGTTGGCAGCCATCACCACATTTTGGGGCAAGAGTTCCACAGTTTAACTATGTGTTGTGTGAAAAAATACTTCCTTTTATCTGTTTTAAATCTCTCACCCTCCAGCTTCAGCAGATGACCCCGCGTTCTAGTATTATGGGAGAGGGAGAAAAACCTCTCCCTGTCCACTCTCTCCAAACCATGCATAATTTTATAGACCTCTATCATGTCTCCCCTCAGCCGCCTTCTTTCTAAGCTAAACAGCCCTAAGTGTTTTGACCGCTCCTCATAGGGCAGTTGCTCTAGTCCCCTAATCATTTTGGTTGCTCTTTTCTGCACCATCTTCAGCTCTGTAATATCCTTTTTTAGGTGTGGTGACCAGAACTGTACACAGTATTCCAAGTGTGGTCTCACCATAGATTTGTACAATGGCAGTATGATATCAGCAGTTTTATTCTCGATTCCTCTACTAATTATGGCCAGCATGGAATTTGCCTTTTTTACAGCAGCCACACACTGGGTTGACATCTTCATTGAGCAATCCACTACCACCCCAAGATCCCTTTCTTGGTCTGTCGCTGCCAGCACAGATCCCATCAGTGTATATGTGAAGTTGGAATTTTTTGTCCCAATATGCATCACTTTACACTTGCTCACATTGAATCTTGTTTGCCATTTTAATGCCCATTTTTCCAGTTTGTAGAGATCCTTTTGGAACTCTTCACAGTCCAATTTTGTTTTAACCACCCTAAAAAATTTGGTGTCATCTGCAAACTTGGCTACTTTGCTGTTCAATCCCAACTCCAGGTCATTGATGAACAGGTTGAAAAGCACCGTTCCCAACACAGATCCCTGAGGGAACCCACTGCTCCCATTCCTCCATTGGGAGAACTGACCATTAATTCCTACTCTCTGCTTCCTATTTTTCAGCCAGCTCTCAATCCATAAGAGGACTTGTCCTCTTATCCCATGACTATGAAGTTTGCTTAGCAGTCTTTGGTGGGGGAATTTGTGTATTTGGATTTCCAGAAGGCTTTTGACAATGTCCACAATGTCGCTTTGTGGAGTTTGTCTCCCAGCATACATCAGGGAAGTTGATATCATCCATAACTACCAGCTCATGTTGTTTGGATACCCTGTCAAGCTGCTCAAAGAAGGCAGCATCTCCCTCCTCACCCTGGCCAGGTGGTCTGTAGCAGACTCCAACCACAATACTGTTTGTCCTTCCCTTATCCTCACCCAGATTCTTTCCACTGGGCTATTACCCTCCTCCTCTAGTATTTCTTGACAAGCAGTCCCTCTCCTCACATACAGTGCTTGTCCACCACCTCTTCGACCTTTTCAGTTCTTCTTGAACAACTCGTATCCATCCACTACTACATTCCTGTCATGGGAACCATCCCGCGGAGTTTCTGTAATGCCTACTAAATCATATCCCTCTGACTGCATTAGAAGCTCAAGCTCTTCCTTCTTATTGCCCAAGCTTTGGGCACTGGTACATAGACACCTGAAGCCCTGCACCTTAGTCTCCTTTAGACCCATCCCTCCCAGGTGGGTCACTGCTGTTTGCTCTACCTTATTTAAATCCCTATGTTGATCATCTCCTTTCCCTTGTGGTATCAGTTTAAAGTTCTCTCCTCCACTTTATCCGAGGGTAGTTAGGCTGAGAATGTGTGACTGCCTCAAGGTCACCCAGCAAGCTTCCATGGAGTGGCGATTCAAACATGGGTCTCCCAGATCGTATTCTGATGTTCTTAACTAGTATACCACACTTTCTCAGTTTTCAAGTAGTAAAGGAAGTCTTGCAGTACCTTATAGACTAACATTGTTTTGTTCCAGCATAGGCCTTTGTGGACTAGACCCTACTTTTTTTAGGTGCCTTGTAGCCGATCCTCACAGGTAACTCTTTTATGTAAGAGGTATAAGAAAATATCTGAGACCGTTACTGATCTTGTTAAGCTAATTGACACCAGTAATGGGCAAAGAGTTTCAAGTTTTGCTAAGATAGTTAAAACTCACAATGAGTTAGAAACCCCAACTACTTGTTTCCAGGGGTGGGAGGAGTAGGAAAAGAAATAGAGTTAAAAGTTATAGTGAGCTTTCCTAAGCCAAGAGGGAAAAACTAGACAAAAGTTTCTGATCATTCAGTAAGTGGTAACAGCTATAGCTGCTAACTAGGAGGGAAGAGCTGACCAGCAAGGGCAGATTGGCCATTAGGGCTATCAGGCAAAATCCCAGTGGGCCCCAAGCAAGGGGATGGCCCTAGCAGGGTGGGGAAGGAGGTGAATGGCCCCACCAAGCATCATGCTGGGCAGGGAAGTAGGTGTCTAGCCAAGGAGATGCCTGGCCGGGCAGGGCTGGCAGGCCAGGTTCTTTCTCCCTCCCTTCCTCCAGTTCAACAACACTGCTTCAAATTCTGCAGAAAAACTAGAAGAATAATTCCCCACTAATTGTTTTAAATATGTGTGTGTGTTTTTAAAAGTAATTGTTTTGATTGTTCACAGCCTTGGTGACTCTGGTTTGGGTGGAAAGGTGGCATATAAATGTTTTAAATATCTATAAAATCAAGGTGCAGTTGTTCAGCATACTATATCTGATATTGTTTTCAGGTTTGTCTAAACCAGTGGTTCCCAACCTGTGGGTTGCGACCCCCAAGGGGGTCGCGAAGTATTTTCTGGGGATTCGTCGCCACGTTATCTATAGTATAGAGCCATCAATAAATAGTTCGACGAGGCAGATATGAAAGGGGGGGGAGTGATGGTGGCAGCCGGAGGGGCAAAGTTCCGCTTCCCGGCAATGCGTGGAAGGGCTTGTCTGGAAAAGAGGGGACCCAAACCCACGTGTGTGTCTCTGTCTCTCCCAGCCAGCCCCCTGCCCGCTCCCAGGGTGTTTCTTTCTGGGGCGGCATTAACAGGCTCCTCCAGTCCTGCCAAGCGCGCAGCCACCCGGGCGGGGGCGGGATTCCTCTGGCCGCGATCCGGCGGGGAAGGACAGGGGGTCGCCACAGGCAGATCAGCTTGAAGGGGTGTGCGAACCTGAGGGCCATTTCCAGGCGGGCGGGAGGCCATTTCCAGGCGGGCGGGAGGCGAGTTGGGTGGAGGCGGCTTCCCTTCGCCGGCCCGCCGCCAGCCGACCCCTGCCTCCCTCCCTCCGGCCTCAAAGGGCCAGGCCCGCCTGCTGCCCCTCCTCGGGGTCCTGCCCAAAAGCGAGGAAGCGCCCTTCGCCGGCCGCAGCCTGCAAGGAGCCCCGGAGCCGAGGCGGAAGCGGAAAGCGGCGTGATTGGCAACGGAGAGGGCCAGGGAAGGGGGGGGGCAGCCCTAGGCACGCGGGCAGGTGGCTATCGGCTTCCAGACTACCTCTGTCCAATCTTTTCCTTCCCTTCCTTCCCTTCCTTCATCTGACAGCCTTGGCCTTCGCCAAAGAGCCTGATTTTTACGCCTTGTGGGGTGGGGGACCACAAGAACGGAGGGCCTGTCCATGTGCACAGTGTGCCATCAAGTAGCCTCTGAGTTCAGAATTAGGGATCTCCAAAATGTCTTATCATGACCAGCCTTGCTCGTGTCTTGCAAACTGAAGGCCGTGGCTTCCTTGATTGAGTCGATCCATCTCATGTTGGGTCTTCCTCTTTTCCTGCTGCGTTCAACTTTTCCTAGCGTTATTGTCTTTTCCAGTGAGTCTTGTCTTCCCGTGATAGCCGCAGTTTAATCATTTTAGCTTTTAGCAGCATAATCACCCCGGTAAAGCTTTTAATGTGTTTTCTTTATCCTATTGAAAATGTCATTTTATGGCTTGCAAATGTGGTGGGGTCGCAGGTTACTTGGCAATTGTAAAAGAGGGTCACGACTCGAAAAAGGTTGGGAACCACTGGTCTAAATGCTTAAGTAATTGAGGTTTCCTTTTGCTACCACACTTAGATTTAATGTCAAATCATTTCTGTAATTTGTTTCTTGTGGCTTATTGTTCTGGTCTTCTTGCCCAAGCTGCTTTCTTAGACTCTGCTGCTCAGTCCTGGCTAGTATACCGCAAACAGAATAAATTAAGAAATGTATTCTCTATGCAGAAGTTTTGGTGCCCTATGCTTTTTTCTTTTTGCACTTGCATGAATACAAATCCAGCAAGATTGTTCTCCCGGTCTTGGTGCTGTTGGGTTTAGAACATCTGTGACCACTCCAAACCAGAATTTTCACGTAGCTGTGCCAGCGATTAATAGAGGCCCAATGCTTCATGCCTGGTCTACCAACCCTTCAAATAAGTTTGTAAAGCCATCTGCTGTTCTTTCTGTCATCTAAATCTTCCTTCACTTGATAAACTCTCTTATTTTGATTCTATTCTTTCTTCTCCTGAAAAAAGACCTCTGAAAACTCACTATTGCAAAGTTGCATTGGTATTTCCCAGACTCTTTAAGGACAGGTGAAATAGCCGTGGTACCACCTCAGTTCTCTGTTAAACAGGAGAATATACTCCTAGATCATAGGAGTGCCCAGAACAGATGCTTATATTCTTGCAGAATGTGCATGTCCTTTTGGCAGAACCCTTGAAAAGCACATATTTCTAGGTTACTTGGAGAATTGCTAGGAATATGTTGGCAACTGCTGTAGCTAGATAATGGCAGAGGCTGCAGCAAGCTGCAAGTTGCTGCTCTTGACAGAATGTTCCATTTGGAGAAAGAATGTGATCCTCATTGTGTGCATTTTTTTCCAGTATGCCTGCAGTCTGATGGAAAACAATAGCTTAAATTTTCCTATTCAGTGTCCATTCTCTCCAAATCAAAGTTATTGAAGTTATCACAGTTCTAAGAACACTGCAGATCTTGTTGGAGAGAGAATTGTTACTATGAAAATTACAATAGCTGGTAATTTTCTACCAGATAGTTTAATGCTGGATTGTTAAAATCTTGTCCACAATGGCAGGCATGCTCAAGTTTGGAGAATTCTTTTAGTACAGCCAGTTGACGTGATCACATAATGCTGTTATTTAATAAGTCTCTGTGTTGACCGGGTACAGTGTTTTACCACATTAAGTCTATAGTTGTGTTCATCTGTTACTCTTGTAGCAATAATATTCTCCCACTGGCTGTATCATGTCGCTTCTAGGGCCCCCATAAAAGGCTACCAGTTGCTGAGAAGAAGAAACCAGCAGCTTCCCAACATACAAGCCCAACACGTATACAATAGTAATTTGGATGAGAGAGACTGAGAGTGAATATAATGTGGCTGCCATAAGCCATTTTGCGGCGGCAGTTCTTTTTAAGAAGGAAAAAAGTCAGCCTCTGCATGCTTTGCAGTTTAGTGTAAGGCAAGAGGGGAGGAAGCATACATCATCCACAGTTGACATGAAAACAAGCTTAGGTAATTGGATATCTAGCAATTGTACCTGCTTTGTTAGAGTGGCACTCCACAGTGGGTCTAAGCGATGGTATTTGGTTGCTGTTAGTGATTCTGTGTCAGGAGCAGGCCATGAAGCCAGTGCATGGTTGTGCTCCCAGGTGTTGTTTTGTAGATCTCTCCAAGGCCAGTCCGTCCCCGTGTTTAGACTTCTTAGAGTCCTTCTCGAATTCCTTTCGTGTGGGAATTGCCAAGTACTCCTTCCTGCCTCTGGGAGGGGGGTTGCCTGGGTTACTGGTTATCTCCTTTTGCTTTTCTATATATGCCATGTGCCTTACCTCAGCCCCTTACTAGTATCATTCTGAATATAGTTTCTGTAACCTGTCAATTCTACCCAATAAAACTGCTTTCGTAGATTTGTCGTCTGCTGAATTCTGTTTGAGGGATGGACCACAGGGCTAGACCTTACATTATGATACTAGTCATCTTCATCGGTTTTAATTGCTGACCTTGGCTCGAGCCCTGGAGGGTTCGCCTAGGCACTCGTCTCCTTGGCTTGGGGCGCGAGACGAGCTCCCTGAGGATCCCGATTTACTGCGTGACGTCTTGGAGGAGACGCTATGAACTGACGCGGAGGCCACCCGGCTGGTTGGGCTAGTGACTGCTCAGTGGCGTCGCCTGGCAGAGATGACCCCCTGGGGGACCCAGGACACTGATCTACGTGCCCGCGACGACCTTTTGGAACGGGATACTTTGCTGGAAGAGACCTGGTTGGCGCAGGAGGACCTTGCCTTGCTAACTCGGTTGTTGTCTGAGCTGACGCCCGGCGAGCCGCGACAGGAGTCGCCGGCCCCGATCCGGGGACTCGGGAGGGAGACGTTCTGCAAACTGTTCCGGATCCCACCCTATGCCGCAGGGAAGCACAAAACGCAGCCGCCAGGACGGTCCTGGTGCTCGTGGATTTAATGCCGGCCGCGACGACGGCGTCCGATGTCGAAAGGTTGCTGATTCCCGAGTTCGGTCCTGCCTCGGCAAACCTGGCCCCACAGGTCCTGCTGCTGTTGGGCCAACACAAGGAGATCCAAATGCTCTTGGAACAAGCTGCTGAACCAATTGTGACCGACCAAAGGCGAGCAGAGGACCATCTGTTGGCGGAGGCGGCCGCCGCCCGGGCGACTGCAGGGACTGAAACACGTTCAAAAATTACTGGAGGAATGGGGATTGGTCTTCCCCTTCATTCTCCTGGGGCTCCCCGGAACCAGGACAACCCCAGGAAGTAGCACGCAGACAGTGGCTCACCTTTGCCCGTGATGTCCACAAGTATAAGGAGGAGGAGACAGAGTACGTCGCAGAAGGCGACTGGAATACCAATTACCGAGTTAGCTGACCCCGCCAGACTGGGGGAACTGAGGAAGAGATCCATGCTTTGCGGTTTCAAAACTGAGAGCTAATGGAACGTATGGCTCAGATGCAGGACCAACTGGACTTAGTGATGCGTGAGTACGGTCGTCTGCAGCATACTCAAGGGGCGCCTGTCCCAGACCAACAACCCCCGGCGCAGCTGGGACAGCCGGCCCCGGTGCAACCAGTGCAGCTGCTTCCGGGGCAGCCGGGGCAGCCAGCCCCGATACTGCCAGCTCCAGGGCAACCATCACCACCCCCTGTGGTCCCAGTTGTGCAGTGAAAACAACCCCGTCTACGAGTGACATTTGATGGCTCTGCGGATGCGTTGCCCTGTTTTCTACACCAAGTGGACAGTTACATGAGAGAACAGGGGCATTCCTTCCCCACGGAAGATAGCCGAGTGAGATTCGTCTCCTCGCTTTTGGCTGAAAAAGCCGCAGATTGGATGGTTCTCCAGTTTGATACCTGGGCCCGCTCCATACGGTCGCTTAATGAATTCATGCGAGCGTTAAGACGCTTCGAGGATCCGTTCCAGGGAGAGAAGGCCAAGGCGGCCCTCCTCCAACTTCAGCAAGGATCTTCCTCAGTCCGCGAGTTTGCAGACGAGTTCCAAAGACTCGCTAATGAAATAGTTAATTGGACTGAAGCGACCTGAGTTCACTACTTCAGGGCAGCATTGCATCCCGAAATTCTAAACTGGGCATATATGCAGCGAGACCCAGCCACCTTGGAAGAATGGATTTTACTGGCGGAAGAGGTGGAAAGTCGCCGCCAGTTTCGACGGCAGGCCAGGGAGGGGGGAAGCCAGAAAACCCCTCTCAAACCAGCCGCTCCTCAGGCCCCGCAGAGGCCGACTCCACCTCTACCGGACCGAGCATTGCGATTTCAACGGGGAGCCTGCCTCGTTTGCTGTGCCATGGACCACTTTGCAGCAGCCTGCCCATCACGTCAGGGACCGCCGAGTCCCTCTATCCAGCCGGCTGGGACTCCTCGCGGGAGGGGGTGTGCTTGAGGAAGAGGCGCCGCGGTTGAGTGAAGCGTCGCTCCAAGACGAAAAGCACCCCCAGCTCTGCTTGCCGGAGAGGTGACGACGGACTCTTCGCCAGCGGACCCGTCGGGGTCCAGGATTACAATTACTACCCCTGGAGAGATCAGCTCCGCTTCCTCCGAGGAGGGTGACCACTGGAACTCCCCTGCCCTTTATCTGAAGTCTCCCCTCAAACCGCCAAAAAACAGACTGGGTCTGCGGTAGAGGGGGCAATATTGCAGACCCCCTTAGGAGCTCCTGCAAAGCCCGGGACATGACCCGAAGCCCCCTTCATGGTGAGTGAAATGGAAGAGACTGTGTATGTAGATGTCATATTGCAACATTATAGAAAGGGTCCTCAATTACAAGTGAAAGCCTTAATTGACTCTAGATGTGCCCGCTTGTTAATAAACGAAACCACTTTTAAGGCGCACCAGGTGAAGTCAGTCCCTCTGCCTGCTCCGGTCCAGTTCGCCCAGATGGACGGCAGTGACTTCAAGGGGCCCCCGGTAGATTGTCGCACTGACGGGGTTGGCAATGAGAATTAGCCACCACTGGGAACAAATCAACCTTACTATTGTGCCTAATGTTAGATATGCGGTGGTATTGGGAGCAAATTGGCTCAAAGGACACAGTCCCGCCATAGACTGGGATTCAATAGCCTGTTGTGCGAATTACACCGACATGACGTGGCTGTTAACCCCTGCTCTTGCCTCGGACCCCTCCAGTCAAACCCACTTGCCACCCGACTATCAGGACTTTGTGGATGTATTCAATGTGCAGGAGTGTGATGCGTTACCTCCCTACCGCCGGACTGATTGTGCTATTGTGGTGGGGGATGACAAACTGCCAAAAAGTAAGATTTACCCAATGAGCCCTACAGAACGAACGGTGCTCCATGAGTTTTCGGACAAAAACTTAGCTCACGGTTTCATCCGACCGTCCACCGCGCCCTATTCGGCACCAGCCTTTTTCGTACGGAAAAAGACGGGAGATTTACGTTTGTGTATTGACTTCCGGAAACTCAATGCTGTTACTCAAACAAATGCCTACCCCATCCCCCTCATTTCTGATCTCTTGGGACAATTGAAAGAAGGACACATTTTCACTAAATTGGATTTAGTCGAGGCTTATTACAGAGTCAGAATTCGGGAGAGGGATGAATCTCTGACAGCCTTCTCCAGTTGCTTTGGGATGTTCGAATTTATAGTGATGCTGTTTGGATTAAAAGGGGCCCCGGGGGTCTTCATGCAACTTATTAATGAGATCATGACCTGCTGTTCAGAGGGGTGGTAGTTTACTTAGATGACATTCTTATTTACTCCAAAACCATGGAGGAACATGTTGCTTTGGTCAGAGAGGTGTTGCAGTGTCTTAGAGATCATCAGCTCTATGCCAAACTTTCTAAGTGTGTGAGCCTTTGGCCTAAATCAGAACCAAAACAAACCACATCGAGACAGCCAGGTCCAAAAGAAGCTGGTTTTACTTGGTCTAAATAGGAGTACAGAGCATGAAGAAAAGCTGACAGCAATGAGCTCGCTGTCTAACACTCAGCAGTATAAAGGCTATGATATTTGCAAGAGATTACAGAACACAAACATAGCTGCTGTTCCCAGGACTTCAAACAGGCTTCGGTATGCAGGCTTGTCCTTGAGCTTAGTCAGTAGTCAGGTCAGCGATAGAAACGAAAGGAAAACAAAGTAACTGAGATACAGGCCTGACATCCTGCCCCCCTTAAGGCCCCCTTCCTCCTGGCAAGGGGGATGGCTTGTCCGGGTAGGTGGTGTGAAAGGCATTTACTAAGCGGGGGGCGGAGACATTTTGTGCACGCACCCATTCGTCATAGGCAGGGGGGAAGTGTTTCCAGCGAAATAGGTATTGCAGAGATCCATGGTGTATACGTGAATCCAGGATCTTGGACACCTCGAAATGTTCCTCCCCTCCCACCATCACTGGTTGTTCGGGAGGCGGCTCTGGATGCCAGTCCGAGGAGGCGACATGGGGTTTCAGGAGACTGACATGGAAGACGGGGTGGATACGCCTTAAGGTTTTGGGGAGAGTCAATTCCACGGCGACAGGGTTAATGATTCGGGCGATAGGAAATGGGCCAATGTACTTGGCACTGAGTTTGTGACAAGGACGGGTGGAGCGCAGATTTCTGGTGGAAAGATATACTAAGTCCCCGACTTGAAAGTCCTTACTGGGGGAGCAATGCTTATCAGCTTGCGCTTTGTACTTGCGTTTGGCTTGGTCCAGGTTGCTAATCAGCCACGGCCAAGTAGTACGGAGGGCATGCGCCCATGAGGCGACATCAGGATCCCCCTCCCCCTCAGACCCTTCTACAGGGGCAATAGGACCGAAGTCCTGACCATACACAGCATAGAAAGGGCTGAAGCCCGTAGATTGATGCACGGCATTATTGTAAGCATATTCTGCAAAAGGCAACAGTTCTACCCAGTCATCTTGGTGATAATTGACATAACAACGCAAATAGCATTCCAGTACAGCATTGACACATTCAGTTTGCCCATCCGTTTGAGGATGGTAAGCACTAGACAATCCTTGCTCCACCCCCACTAATTTGAGGAAAGCTTTCCAAAATTTAGCAATAAAACTACTTCCGCGGTCGCAGATTATCTTGCGCGGAAACGAATGTAGCCGGAAGACATGTGACAGGAAGAGACGGGCCAACTTGGGGGCGGAGGGAATACCCGCTAAGGGAACCAAATGTACCTGTTTGGAAAATAAGTCAGTAACAACCCATAGTACAGTTTTGCCCCCGCTAAGGGGAAGATCCGTCATGAAATCCATGGCTATCACTTCCCAGGGTTTACTGGGGATTTCCAGCGGCTGCAGTAGTCCTGGGGGTTTGCCTTGAGAACGTTTGACTGTGGCACAGATAGGGCAGCTGCGAACAAAAGAGTCCACATCAGAACGCATCCCCCCCCCCACCAAAACTGTCTATGCAATAGGTGAAGAGTTTTCAGGAACCCAAAGTGCCCTGCTGTCTTAGCTCCATGGGCTAACTGTAGAACTTCTCTTCGAAGTATTTTAGGCACGTATAATTTTAAGTCTTTGTACCAACAACCACCTTGCTCGAGTACACCTTGGGGCAAGGTTTGGGCAGTGGGTTCGGCTAGGCACTGAGCCCGAAGGGAGTCCAGGAAGGTATTGGAGATGATCACCCCCTCTCCGTTTGTGGGAGAGGGAGAAGCATGAGGTGATGGTGGTGGAGGGGGAGGAGAGGCTGGTTGCTGTGGAGCGCTGGATACAGTTGGCGCAAGGGGGACAGGCGAGGGAGCCTGCTGGTTAGGGCTGGATACCTTGTCAGCTACGGTATGGTTCCCCTGCTGGAGCCGGGTTTGGGCCCGGGTTTGCACGACCAGTAGGGGTAGGGCTTCCCTTTGCGCCGGAGTAAACGAGTCTGTCGGCCGATCCCGTTTTACTGGGTATTGAGGCAACCGGGATAGGGCATCTGCAAGCACGTTCTGTTTCCCAGGTACATGTTTGAGAACAAAACGGAATTGAGCAAAGAAGTCCGCCCAACGCTGTTGTTTTGCGGACAATTTATGGGTCCCCGTGAGGGCAGCTAGATTTTTGTGATCGGTCCAAACTTCAAAGGGGATCCCGGACCCCTCCAGGAATTGCCTCCACAGCATAAGGGCATGGTGGACGGCTGAAGCTTCCTTTTCCCAAATGGGCCAGTTTAATTGGGAAGGTGTAAACTTCTTCGAGAAGTAGGCACAGGGGTGAAGGAGACCGTCTGGTCCTCTCTGGAGTAGGCCCCCCCCATGGCTACGTCAGACGCATCGACCTGTACAATAAACATTTGTTTCGGATTTGGGTGCTGCAGCACAGGTTCAGAAGTGAAAAGCCATTTGAGGGCTACAAAGGCGGATTGGCATTGATCAGTCCATAGTATTTTGGCAGAGGGCAACGTTGCAGAAACCCCTTTACCCTTTGTTTTCAGGAGGTCAGTGATTGGCAAAGCCACTTGAGCGAAGTTGGGAATGAAACCGCGGTAGAAATTAGCAAAGCCCAGAAATTGCTGCACTTGCTTGCGGGTGGAGGGCGGAGTCCAGTCAAGTACCGATTGGACTTTAGCGGGGTCCATGCTAAGGCTATGATGAGAGATTATGTATCCCAAGAAAGTTATCTGCTTTCGGTGAAATTCGCACTTGGACAGTTTTGCATAGAGCTGGTGGTTACGGAGTCGTTGTAAAACTTCTCTGACCAGAGCAACATGTTCCTCCATGGTTTTTGAATAAATAAGGATGTCATCCAAATAAACCACCACCCCGCGGTACAGCAAATCATGTAGTATTTCGTTGATGAGCTGCATGAAGACCCCCGGGGCCCCTTTTAGCCCGAAGGGCATCACGAGGAATTCAAACATTCCAAAACAGCTGGAGAAGGCAGTGAGGGGTTTGTCCCCCTCGCGGATACGGACGCGGTAGTACGCTTCTACTAGGTCCAATTTGGAGAATATACATCCCTCTTGTAACTGTCCCAAAATATCCGAAATCAATGGTATGGGGTAGGCGTTGGCTTGGGTGACTGTGTTGAGCTTTCGAAAGTCAATGCATAGACGCAGGTCGCCCTCCTTTTTTCGGACAAAGAACACAGGAGCAGAGTTAGGAGCGTTCGATGGTCGGATGAACCCTCGAGCAAGATTTTTATCCAAGAAGTCCCGAAGCACAGTGCGCTCGGCAGCGCTCATAGAGTAAATCTTGCTTTTGGTCAGTGTGCAGTCCTTTACTACTTCAATTGCACCGTCTGTGGCACGGTGGGGTGGTAAAGCATCCCATTCTTTAATGTCAAAGACATCGGCAAGGTCTTGGTATACATCGGGCAGGGACGGTGGCGATGGGATATCAGAGGTCAATGCCGGAGCGGGTGGAGCCAGCAGCGCGACGTGCTGCCGGTGCTGTTCGCATTTGGAACTGGTAAAGGAGATAGTGTCCGTCTCCCAATCTATATAGGGATTATGACCCTTAATCCAATTAATTCCTAGGACCACCTCGAATCGGATAGGGGCTATGGTAAAGTCTATTTGCTCCCAATGAGAGCCAATACCCATCGCCACCCCTTTAGTGCGATGATCAACTGGGCCCCCCTTGAAATGGCTTCCATCCATCTGGGCAAATTGGACGGGAGCTGGTAGCGCCTCGGACTTGACTTTGAGAGCTGCGAATGTGGTTTCACTAATTAAAGTGCGACCGCAGCCGGAGTCAATAAGTGCCCTGACAGGCAGTTGGGGACCCCCTTTATAGCGTTGTAACACTGCGTCCACATACATCGTATTTTCTACTTCTTTCACCTTCATCGGTTTCGTAGGTTTTACAGGAGAAACTGCGGGGGTCTGCGGGGACGTTCCATTCACCACAGGCTGTGACCGGTTATTTGACAGGTCAAGAGGCGAGTCCAGGTTTAGCGCTGGGGTATCCCGGAGGTGATCTCCGTCCGAAGATGGAGAATTGTCCCCCACTGGGGCACTTGTAATCCGAGACCCGGAGGGGTCTGTAGAAGTAGGAAGACCGGGAGAGTCTCTGAAATAAAATGCAGGGGGTGTGAACCGACCCGGCGTTGTACTGCGGGCGGCCGCGGTGCCTTCGCGTTGAGGCATTCCTTGGTTTTGTGACAGGTCAAGAGGTGAGTCCAGGGTTAACGCTGGGGAGATCCCTGTTCGAAGGTGAAGAATTGTCCCCCACTGGGGCACTTGTAATCCAGGACCCGGAGGGGTCTGCAGAAGTAGGAAGTGCAGAGGGTGTGGGCCGTCCCGGTGCTGTACTGCGGGTGGCTGCAGTGCCTCTGCGTTGAAGTCGTCCCCGAGCTCGGGGCGAGGCGTTCCCCCACTGGGAATTGTCCCTCACTGGGGCACTTGTAATCCAGGACCCGGAGGGGTCTGCAGAAGTAGGAAGTGCAGAGGGTGTGGGCCGTCCCGGTGCTGTACTGCGGGTGGCCGCGATGCCTCTGCGTTGAAGTCGTCCCCAAGCTCGGGGCGATGCGTTCCCCCACTGGGAATTGTCCCTCACTGGGGCACTTGTAATCCAGGACCCGGAGGGGTCTGCAGAAGTAGGAAGTGCAGAGGGTGTGGGCCGTCCCGGTACTGTACTGCGGGTGGCCGCGGTGGCTCTGCGTTGAAGTATTACGGGTGCTGGTGTAGATCCAAGGAACGGGGCCCCTGGCCTTCCTGGCGGTGGCAGGACGGGAGCTCCGGAGTCTCCTGGCGCCACAGGCACTGCTGGAGTTACTGGCAACATGGGCGCTCCGCCCAGATGTGCCACAGGTTGCTGCGGTTGAGCCTGATCAGGAGACCCTGGTTGTGGAGCTGGGGCCGAGTCATCCGGTTCGGCTTGTATCTGCTGCAAGCAGTCGTTGTCGTGAAGCCAAAAGTTCATCTGATCCTGCAAGCGGGCCACTCGGTCTACGTGTACCCGCTTGTGCTTTTGGAGCAAAAACATATCCTCGCCCGCATCACCTAAGCGACGGGGCTGGCTGATTCGGAGGTTTGCAGCCCAGAGAGTGTCCTCATAGTGCAAGTCCTCTTTGACCCCCTTACGATCCGCCAAAACTTGGTCTTCTTCGAGTTTGGTGGTCAGGGCCATGGTAACTAGTGGCAGAGCCTCCTGCTCCCATGCCAGAATAGGTCCGGTTTGATCCGGAAGATCCAGTCGCGTCTGGATCCGAACCGCTAAGGTTGTTGCGCTGACACCAGAGGCGGGGGTTGACGGCTTATCAATCCCGGCCATTGAAGTGGTGGTCGAGGTCATTCCGTGGAAGAGTGCAACCATCCGTTACGCCAGTGTTTTTGGCCCGGCTCCGCACACCCGGGCCAGTCGAGCACCCTCCACTGGACAATTTAACGCCAGGAGGTCGTGGCGGGCGCTGGCCTCCGTGCTGCGCCCATACAAGTCCAGTCAGGCGGCTACGTTCCACTTCTGCCCGTTGAACGTTGTCTAGGGCGTCCTAAAAGGAAGGTATCAGGGATGAGACCCTTCCAGGGCTCCGGCGAGGAACCCGCTACCCGGGGAACAGATCCACCGGGACCGGGGGTGAACCACACGGGGCTCCAGCCACGGTAAACTCACTCGGAGAGCTCTGTCTTAGCTCCCATCCGAGTGGCAGGCGAACCCTCCTGGGCTCCAGCCTGACTGATAAAAAGGGTGATGAATGATTGCTGTCAGAATGTGAGCCCTTGGCCTAAATCAGAACCAAAACAAACCACATCGAGACAGCCAGGTCCAAAAGAAGCTGGTTTTACTTGGTCTAAATAGGAGTACAGAGCATGAAGAAAAGCTGACAGCAATGAGCTCGCTGTCTAACACTCAGCAGTATAAAGGCTATGATATTTGCAAGAGATTACAGAACACAAACATAGCTGCTGTTCCCAGGACTTCAAACAGGCTTCGGTATGCAGGCTTGTCCTTGAGCTTAGTCAGTAGTCAGGTCAGCGATAGAAATGAAAGGAAAACAAAGTAACTGAGATACAGGCCTGACAAAGTGTGAGTTTCACAAGAAGCAAGTAACCTTCCTAGGATACGTTGTCTCGCACCATGGACTCACTACGGATCCAGAAAAGGTGCGTGCTGTGCTCAGTTGGGAACCACCCTCTACTCGCAAGCAAGTCCAACGATTCATCGGGTTTGCAAATTTTTACAGGGCGTTCCTCCCTCATTTCGCTTGGATTGCTCTGCCCATCACAGATCTCCTTAAAACTAAGGGGAAGGGGGATTCGGCCACTTTACCCAACGCCCGGGTGGAGTGGACCCCCCAGTGTCAAGCCGCCTTCGATAGTCTAAAGCAGCTCTTTACGTCCGAGCCGGTCCTACAACACCCCGACTGCACTCAACCGTTCATAGTTCAAGTAGACTCTTCCGACATAGCAATGGGGGGTGCACTTCTGCAACGGGGGGAGGATGGACACCTGCGTCCGTGCGCCTATTTCTCCAAAAGGTTTACCCAATCTGAACTCAATTGGGCTATTTGGGAAAAGGAAGCCGCCGTTGTAAAACATGCCTTGACAGTGTGGAGACAGTTTTTGGAGGGTTCCACGGTGCCTTTTGAAGTGTGGTCCAATCACAAAAATCTGGTCGCCCTAACGGAGGCCCACAAACTGTCCGCAAAACAAGTGCATTGGGCAGACTTCTTTGCCCAATTCCGATTCATCCTGAAGCATGTACCAGGGAAGCAAAATCTGCTGGCTGACGCCCTATCTAGACTTCCCCAATATCCCACCAAGGTTGCCCGACCCACAGAGTCGCTCTTCACCCCTGTCCAACGGGGTCTAACACCCACTCTGGCTGTGCAAACCCATTCTCAGTCTCACTCCCCGCCGCTGCCGCTTCCTGAGGGGACGGATGCCCTGCGCCCGGGCGAGCTGGTGATGCCACCCATCTAGCTTCCTCCTCCCTCTGAGTGATCTACAGCCATGTCTCCCAAGGCAAGGGGACCTGAGCACCGTGTTCAGCTGCCCCCCCTCCTGTCTCAACTCCTTCCCCAGTCCAGCTGCCCACCGACACTACTCCGGAGGGGTTGGAGGGTCTGTCCGAGTCCTTTAGGGACACTCTTCTTCGTAGTTATCAAGCTGCACTTTCCTCGCAGATCCTTCCAGCTTCTCTAGTGAAACGCGGGGAATTTTGGTACAAGGATTCTAAACTGTATGTGCCAGAGGTGTTGCGGGGGGAGGTTTTAGGTTTGGTTCATGTTGCCAAGACCGCCGGACATTTCAGATTCCTTAAGACATTGCATTTACTTAGGAGCCAATTTTGGTGGGCGGGCATGCGGTCAGATGTGGACTCCTTCATCCGCAGCTGCCCCATCTGTGCAGCTGCCAAACGGGCACAGGGAAAACCGCCCGGACTTTTGCAAAAAGTTAGAGACCCCCTCTAAGCCTTGGGCAGTTATTGCAATGGACTTCATGACGGATTGACCCCCTAGTGGGGGAAAGACTGTACTTTGGGTGATTACTGAGCTGTTTTCAAAGCAAGGGCATCTTGTGCCCTGCGCAGGTATCCCTTCTGCCCCGAAGTTTGCCTGCCTCTTTGTGTCACATGTCTTCCGTCTACATTCCTTCCTGCGCAAGGTGGTGACGGACAGGGGCTCAAATTTTGTGGCCAAATCCTGGAAAGCTTTCCTCAAACTGATTGGAGTGGAACAGGGGCTATCTAGTGCCTTCCATCCCCAAACGGATGGTCAAACCGAATGGGTAAATGCGGTCTTGGAATGTTATTTGCTCTGTTATGTCAATTACCATCAAGATGACTGGGTAAACCTGTTGCCTTTTGCCGAGTATGCTTACAACAATGCGGTTCACCAATCCACAGGGTTCAGCCCATTTCAGATTGTTCATGGTAAAGAGTTTAATCCTGTGGGCCATGTTGATGTTTCTGAAGAGGAGGGGGGCGCTGATGTGGCTGAATGGGTGCGTTCCATTCAAACAACCTGGCCATGGCTGATTAAAAATCTGGAGCGAGCAAAACGAAAGTACAAAGCTCAGGCTGACAAACATTGCCTCCCCCCGGTAAGGAATACAGGGTGGGGGATCTTGTCTATCTGTCCACCAAGAACCTACGATGCACCCCCCGTGTGACAAACTCAGTGCCAAGTATGTAAGTCTGTTCCCCATTGCCCGGATTATTAATCCAGTAACTGTAGAACTCTCTTTGCCCAAGTCTCTAAGGAGAATTCATCCTGTGTTCCATATCAGTCTCTTAAAACCGTACGTTCCTTCCCAAAGATGGCATCCTGAGCCACAACCCGAAGTGCCTGAAATGGTAATGGTGGGAGAACATTTGAAGTGGCTAAAATACTGGATTCCTCCTTTCGCTATGGTGCCCTTCAGTACCTGGTTCGCTGGAAACATTTTGGTCCCGCCCAAGATGAATGGGTGCGTGCCCGTGACGTCTCCGCCCCCCGCCTAGTCTGCCTACCCTCACAAACCCTCGGTGGATGGGTGAAGGGGGGTCTTTAGGGGGGCAGAATCTCAGGAGCAGGCCATGAAGCCAGTGCATGGTTGTGCTCTCAGGTGTTGTTTTGTAGTTCTCTCCAAGGCCAGTCCGTGCCCCGTGTTTAGACTTCTTAGAGTCCTTCTCGAATTCCTTTAGTGCGGGAATTGCCAAGTATGCCTTCCTGCCTCTGGGAGGGGGGTTGCCTGGGTTACTTGTTATCTCCTTTTGCTATTCTATATATGCCATGTGCCTTACCTCAGCCCCTTACTAGTATCATTCTGAATATTCTGTAACCTGTCAATTCTACCCAATAAAACTGCTTTCGTAGATTTGCTGTCTGCTGAATTCTGTTTGAGGGATGGAGCGCAGGGCTAGAGCTTACATTCAGTTTGTGTTCTTCCACATACTTATATAAATACCATGACTGTTGTCTCCAGATTTTTATCCAGAACACCACTTGCCTGTGGCTATGGTGAATCTTCAAAAATTGGATTTAGGCATTAGAACTAATTTTGATAATTCAATGTTCTTTGTACTTTTGACAAGAACAATGTTCAGATTGTTACATTCTCTTCTTTTAGGTGCTGGAGATCAGAGTCTCTTCAGTTCTCTGTATCCCACACTTTCTCAGCAGCTCCCAAGAGAGCCCATGGAATGGAGAAGGTAACAGAAACAATACTTTTCTTTTAAGATAGGTTATAAAAGAGTTAACAACATGAAATGAACACCTTGGGTACTGCTGTGAATTTAATACTTTTAAAATTATCTTGCTGCTTTTAACTAATGTTTCAGTCTGCTTCTGAGTTTTTCCTGTATTTTACTGCTTTTTTATTGTAATGGCTTCTTTTAAGTACAGTCCTATGCAGTACTGAAGTCAATGGACTTAGAAGGGTGTAGACTGCTTAGGATTGTGCTGTTGATTATTGTTTTTCATTTAGATGCTGTTCTGATCTGTCCTAGATACTGTTTTAAGTGGAAGGGTAGTATAACAATCTGGCATCCTCTGACAGTGTCATGCCAAGAATTGCAATATGTTTGAAAGCGAAGAACAGAGATTCCAAGTTCAGGGCTGTGCAATAACATTTGGCTATGTGTTTTTTGTTCCTACTCTTAGAGCCCATTCTTGAAGGGGGGGGGCAAAGCTCCTTAGGAGCCGATGTGACCCCGCCCTGGTGTATCTGCCACCCCATCATGGAATAAGATGGTACCTACGCTGGTGCGTGTGCAAACACGCCAGCCTCTGGGTGGCGCCGGCCGCCAGCGCAGCCACACTGGCAGGGCTTTCCCCAGGCCTGTGCTGCCATGGGGGTGTGTGTGTTCCCAGGGCGTTCCTGTGGGTGGAGCTGCTTTTAGGCAGCTTCCACAGTTCTTTCATCCCGGGAATGCCCCCTCAAGCGGTGGTGGGGCTGCACCACCTTTTTCAGTGGCACAGCCCAGTTGTAGGCAATGGTTTTTTCCCCCCATTTCCTCTATATGTTTTAAAGGCATTTTTTGCTGCCCGCCTTCAGGATTGGGCTGCCTGTTATGCCTTGTTTTACTTAAAAATGGTAAACAGAATAAAAACTGAATTCCATCTAGAAGTATCTTTAGCTTAAGCTTGCAATATCTACCTGTTGATGCGTAAGAGTAATCTATATGTTAGTAATGAGAATAAAAAGTACAAATCTCTCAAAATGAGGCCTAAAAATGTTCTGGTAGTTCCTAAATTTGGAAGAATTTAAAGAAGTCAAAAAAAATTTTGTACATGAAAATTAGAAGATTTTAGGCTGACTTTATATGAAATTTTAATTATGTATTCCTACATGGGCTTTTACGTTTAGATTTTTGGACAGTTTCCTTGCTATCTTACTTAGGTGTAAAAGCTTTTTCTAGAGTCCCTTGGTCCATATTCTAGCTTTGCTTTCTGTATATCAATTAATGTCAGTGTTTTATATACTGTACAGGTCTTATGGCCGTGCCCCTAAGATGATTCATCTAGAATCTAATTTTGTACAATTTAAAGAAGAACTACTGCCTAAAGACGGAAACAAAGCTCTTCTAACATTTCCCTTTCTCCATATTTATTGGACAGAATGTTGTGTAAGTACTGGTCAAAGCACTGACGCAAAAATTGACCATGGTTTAAGGTGGTGGCTGGAGATTTTGTGTGGGATTACAACTGATCTCCAGGTAACAGAGATCAGTTCACATGGAGAAAATGGCCTCTTTGGAAGATGGACTGTATGCCATTATACCCCATTGAGTTCCTCCCTTCCCCAACCCCACCCTCCTCAGGCTTCACCCCCACCCCAAATATCCAGGTATTTTACAACCTGGAGCTGGCAATCCTACGACAGATGAAAGTAATTTGGAACTGCATCTTGTTATGGCTGTATTCCAGGGCAAGATATTAAAGTGGGGGTGAGGGGTGTTTTGTATGTCAGACAGCAAAATAAGCTTTACTTTTAACAGTCTGTTCTACTTGCATTAGGCAGTTGTTTGGTAAAAATCAAATGATATCTGCCAAATAAAAGTGTCACTATTCTAATTCAGTGACATGAATTCTTAATTTTTTTTTCTGGTGACGTAGATTAAGCATTTCAAGTTTGTTCAGTACTCAATTAGATCTTTGATTTATTTCTTTAGGACACAGAAATATACAAAGCAACAGTAAAAGATGACATCACCAAATGGCAGAATGTTCTGAAAGTCCATAGCTCCATGGATTGGTTAATTGTGGTGGTAGATTGTGATGCCAAGAAAAAAAACAAAACCAATATCCTTCCCCGAACATCTATAGTAGATAAAATAAGAAATGACTTCTGTAACAAGCAGAGTGATAGGTAAGTTTTTAGTACTGTTAAATGTAATTGGTGGTGCTTGTTGTAAAGTAAACTATTGTAGTCTTCAAAAGGATAGTAATTTTTGATGGTCCATCATTCAAGACATTAGTAGAGCAACGTGTGAGCCTTGCTGAATTAAAGTACCGTATTTTCTGGCGTATAAGACAACTTTTTAACCCAGGAAAATCTCCTCAAAAGTCGGGGATTGTCTTATACGCCGGGTATATAAAGGCGGGTGCTGAATTCCGAGCTGGACTGGAAAATGTCCATGTCCGCCAGAGGAGGGAGGGGAGGCGAGCCCAGCGAGGGCGCTCGCTGCCCGGCTGGGAGTCGGAGCCAGGCGCGCCTGGGCGCACGGAGGGTAGCGCTCCGGCGGCAGCGCAAGGCAGGCGGCTGGCTGGCCAGGGCTGGGGCGGCTGCTCTCCCAGCGTCCTTCTCCGCCTCCTGGCTCCTTCCCACCCGCTCCAGCATCGCAACTGCAGCCGTGCCATGCTCCAGCCTGGCGATCAGCAGACCATCCCCCGCCACTAAGCCTCTTTGAATGGCGAAGAGGGGTGTTCTGTTTTCTCTCCCTCTCTTCCATTTGCCAAGTGCAAGATCCCAAGAGCGGGGGGGTGGGGAGGGGCCTTTAAGCCACGAAGCGCTTCTCCTGAAGGCTCCAGAACAGGGGTCCTCAAACTTTGTTAACAGGGGGCCAGTTCACTGTCCCTCAAACACTGTTGGGGGCCGGACTATAGTTTGAAAAAAATATGAACAAATTCCCCGCGTGTGCGGGAGAGGAGGAGGAGGAAGCGGCGCGAGGGGGCTCTCCTGAAAAGCATCCTCCTCCCGAGCCCGGACCTTCCCCCTTCGCTCTGCGGCAGACACAGCCTCGCCCCTGCCCCAGCCTCCCTTGCCCTCTCCGCACGCATGCACAGAGGCGAGTTAATGGGGAATAAAGAGGCTGGAGTCTGCGGCAAGTGCCTGTGCCTTACAAATGTAGTGGTTAAGAGTGATGGTTTGGAGCAGGGACTCTGATCTAGAGAACCGGGTTTGATTCCCCACTCCTCCACGTGAGAAGCGGAGGTTGGTTTCCCCACCCCTACACACGAAGCCAGCTGGGTGACCTTGGGCAAGTTACAGCTCTGTTAGAGCTCTCTCAGCCCCACCTGCCTCACAGGGCGTCTGTTGTGGGAGGGTATGGGAAGGGGATTGTAAGGCAATTTGAGTCTCCCTTTAGTGGTAGAGAAAGTCGGCATGTAAAAACCAAGGCCATTTATGCACGGGAGGTTTTGCCTTGGATTTGCCGCTCTCCAGATGTACATTTTCCCCATCCGAATTCTCCAAACTCTGCCCGGGGGTGGGGGGAGCTTACTTTTGAGTTCTGAGAATTCAGATGGGGAAAATGTGCATCTGGAGAGCGGCAATTCCAAGGCAAAACCTCCCATTCATCAATGGCTACAAGTCTTTTTCTTCTCCCTGGAGATATGCCCAGCACCCCCCCCCCCAAGGGGCCCTTACAATTACTTCCAGGCCACAAGGATACCCCCGGGAGGACAGAGAGCCCTGAGCCGTGAGAACGCTGCCCGACTGCAGCCAAAACAGGAACGCCAGGGCCATGTTGGGCTGCATCGTGGAGGGCCCCGAAGGACCAGGCGCCTCTGCATGGAGCTCGAGGAGGCCAGGCCCAGCCAGGCCACAAAGCTAGGCAATGGGAGAAGTCTCCCGATGGGGCGTGCTGTGGAAGAGAAGGGGGCGACCGGGCCCAGGAAAGGGGATTTCGGGCCTGGGAGGGAGAGGGCAAAGGGGGCGACTGGGCGGTGCGCGAGGCGGCAAGACGTCTCGTGCGCCCAGGAAAGGGGGGTTTGGGCCGGGGAGGGTGGGAGGGAGAGGGTGAAGGAGGCAACCGGGTGGCATGCGAGGTGGCAAGATGCCTCGCTCGCCCAGAAAAGGGGGTTTGGGGCTGGAGAGGGAGCAGGGAAGGGGGCGACTGGGGCGGGAGGGAGGCTTCTGGCTGGGCGCACGCGGCCAGGAAGCCCAGAAAAGCTCTGGGGAGGGGGGCAAGGGGGGACTGGCTTTTTCGGTTCCCGGGCTGGAAAAAAGCCCTTTGAGGACCCCTGCTCCAGAAGCTAGGGAGGAAAAGGAAGGAGAATCCCCCCTCCCCACATGGGCGCCGCAGGAACCCCCCTCCTCCGTCCCCGTGACGGCCTCCGCGCCTATCTTTGTGCCTCTCCCCCCCATCCCGGTTCAAGCAGCCGCGCGGGGAGAGCCCTTCCCGTCCCCTCCCACCCCCCATCCTTCCAGGGAGGGGGAAGCGGAGCAGGAGGTTATTTTTAATTTTTATTTGGAGTCGTTGGAAGAGGGGTAGTCTTATACGGCGAGTATATCCCAAACTCTATATTTTAACTGGAAAAGTTGGGGGTCGTCTTATACGCCCAGTCGTCTTATACGCCGGAAAATACGGTAATAGAGAGAAGGAAGTTCGTTTCAGATTTTCATCTTGTTTGCATGGGAAGGTTACATGTTATGAATTTAGGAATTGTTCCTGTGTCTGTGTACATGGAGCAATTTGTTTTGTAATCTTAGATTCACAAATTGGAAACTTGCTATAGGGAAACTGAATTATATTCTCAGTTCTCAGAATTTCAGTTGTGACAGTTTTGAATAAATGTTTTAAAAGCTTGACATGCAGTGGGAATAATACAGTGGGGAAATTTGACATGCAATGCAGTGGGAAAGCTAAACATTAGCTTTTAAACACATTAATTTTGTATACATTTTTATGCTATTTTGAGATTTGATGTGTCTTTATCTGTGTGTAAAGAATGACAAATTCTGCACTGAGGGAAGGGCATCTTGTGATCTGGCAAGCTGTGAGAACCACCCAGATCTGAAGATGCCCTTCTTATCTCAGAGAGAAGGACCCTTCATGGTGAGTAAACAAGGGTCATTCTGTCTCGTGGGCAAATGCTTCACCCAAACCCATCAATGCTACTATTGTACATGATGATTGAGAAGCAGTTCCTGATATGTGATGGGTGTTCAGTGGGTATGGTCTAGACCACCGTGGCCTTTTGTCAGTCAACAATAAAATCTGTACAATGAAGAATGAGGTTTTTAGAGGCTATGTTTTTACAACAGAGTAGGGGTCACTGGGGGAGTGAGGGGGAAGTAGCTGTGAATTTTCTGCATTGCTGGGGGTTGACTAGATGACCCTTGGGGTACCTTCCAGCTCTATGGCTTCTATGTAAGGTTACCGCCTCCACTTAAGCTAGACTGCCTCGGACTGAATCTGATCTCCTGTAGGATCTGAATTAGGGTTCCATACTAAATGTCCTTAAAAGGTCTTAATGTGTGCCCTGTGTTAAGTGGTTCAGAGTGGTTTTCCTGTCTCTCTGCTATACATTTCAGATATGTTGGTGGGCAGCATCCCTTGTTAATCTTTTTGTTCTACATGGAATCTCTCACTAGGGCCTCTTAATATTGAAGGCTCTCATGGAAAATTTTGTTGAACCATTCTTTCAGTTAGTGTTATTCCAATTGTTCTATTCTTTGCCCATGTGGACGTGTCTTTTGAAGCTTTTTGTCTGTAGTACACTACTTGTTTAGCTATGTACTGAAATGTGGAAGGTTTTCCCTTCCAGAGGAGAAGTTGAGTTTGCTGATCCTGCTGGAAGAGGGAAAGTTAATACAGCCTTCCTGCTTTCTGATCATAATGGTAACTTCCTGTTTGTTTTGGGTATCTTTGACCAAAATATTAATCTCTTTGCAGATGTGTAGTGTTGTCTGACCCCTTGAAAGATTCTTCCCGCTCTCAGGAGTCATGGAATGCCTTCCTGACAAAACTCAGGACACTACTTCTCATGTCATTTACCAAAAACTTGGGCAAATTTGAGGATGATATGAGAACATTGAGGGAGAAGAGGACAGAACCAGGATGGAGTTTTTGTGAATATTTTATGGTCCAGGTATGGTGAAATAGAAAAATTACGTTATTTTCTCAGTCAGTCTAAAGTCTGAAGTTTGTTTACTGGGCAACTCACATATAGCAGTGCTTTCACATTAAGAATTCTTAATATCCAGGACAGCTTAGGCTATAAGCAAAAGATTCTGTTTCAGTGCTGAATTTAGTGCATCTAAGTAAACATGCTGAAGCAAAGTCAGGGATCTCTCAGAATGCCTTTTAGACATGGTACCTAAAGGCACTAGAAGGTATCAGTTTTGTGCAAGAGTTTCAGGCTTTTCCCCCTGAAACATTGCTGTTGATTTCAGAAGGAGAATCTGTAGATATTTGGGGGGCTGGGCGGGGAGGGGAACAACATAAGATCAAGTACAACTTTTGTTAGTGTTTTTATAATTCATTATTTGTTTTGCACCCCAAACCTGATGTTACATACTAACACATGCTTTTCTTTGGATGTTAAAAGGAAGAGTTGGCGTTTGTCTTTGAAATGCTGCAGCAATTTGAGGATGCCCTGGTGCAGTATGATGAACTGGATGCCCTGTTCTCTCAGTATGTTGTCAACTTTGGTGCTGGTGGTAAGTCCTTAAATCAACAAGTGACATTGCTGTTTCTCCTCTGAAAAATTAAAAAGGAACAATCCAACAATGTGAACTTAATAGAAACATTAAAGTAGTATTGATCTGAGTAGAAGCTACATAGTCAATTTTAATTGTTGCTTGCTTTACTTAGATGGGGCAAATTGGCTGACATTTTTCTGCCAGCCAGTTCGAAGTTGGAATGGGCTGGTACTCCGCAAACCGATAGACATGGAAAAAAGAGAATTGATTCAGAACCAGGAAGCCACGTTATTAGATTTGCGCAGTTACTTATTTTCTCGCCAGTGCACATTGCTAATTTTCCTTCAGAGGCCATGGGAAGTATCCCAGCGAGCGCTAGAACTCCTCCATAACTGTGTACAAGAGCTAAAGCTCCTTGAAGTAAGTCAATGTAACTTTAATCAACCAAGTGACTAATTCTTAACCTTCCTTCCAAGTTGTTTATCACTTGTTCTGGATTACAGAAGTTGGTTAGGGTGACTAAAGGTTGAGTGTCCTTTGGACAGTGTTTAGTCAGTTAATTATGTGAAAGTTTGAAGTATCTGGTTGGTAGGAAGTCATTTTGTAATGTCTACTGTAGTGTAAGACATGTAAGTCATAGTACATGAAGGTAGTTGATATGCCATGTTCTCTTCTAATATGTGGTGCAACAAATATTGTCCACAAACTGATAAAAACTGGGTGTGTATGTATGTGTATTTTTTTTCTGGCACTTGTCTAATGCCTACTTTTCTGATATTTATTTTCATACCTTTCTCACTGGTACTTTTTCCTTTATATTCCACTTCTGGCTTGCCAAGCTCTCTCTTGTTAAACGACTTCCAGAAGCCTTCCATCTGTTTTTAGTGCCTTCATTTAGTGCCTTTAGTGCCTTTATATTCCACTTCTGGCTTGCCAAGCTCTCTCTTGTTAAACGACTTCCAGAAGCCTTCCATCTGTTTTTAGTGCCTTCATTTTCTAGCTTATACATTTGCTTTGTGTCTGTGGCTACTTGCTCTGATGGTGGTGTTTGATCCTTTGTTCTTTTTTGGGGCGGGGGGGGGAACCCATCCCCAGATTTTTTCTATTTCCTATTCAATTTTTGAGGCAGAGTTGTCGTATTATTTTTACTACTCACAGTTTATCTTGATGGTGATTCATTATAATGTGGTGGTGGTTGGGAATTAAAATTCTTCCAAATGATAAGAATCACAAATTCTTTTTATTATTTGCCAACTCTCCTAAAACGTTTGTTCTCTATTTGCCAAACTATGTTCTGTTAGAATGAATTTCATGTCTGAACAGAGCCTTTTACCGTTTGATATTAAGGTCTCTGTTCCTCCCGGTGCTTTGGATTGTTGGGTGTTCTTGAGTTGCCTGGAGGTTCTGCAAAGAATAGAAGGCTGCTGTGATCGGCCTCAGATTGATGCCAATGTTTCTCACATGGTTGGCTTATGGAGCTATGCTACTGAAAAAGTAAGTAAAGTGTTACTAAGCTATTGGTGACAGACTGGGTCACAATCTGATGAAGGGAGCTTTGACTCTTGAAAGCTTATACCCTGAAAATCTTGTTGGTCTCTAAGGTGCTGCTGGACTTGAATCTAACTAGGCTATTGGAGAGAGTGTTCAGCAGTACTTTGTGAAAGATTCTTTAATCAAGAAGTTGCTCTTTGCAGTATGATACAGATGTTCTGCTTCAGGGGCAGATGGAGATTTGGAAATGAAGTGCACTTTAGGTTTAAGACAAAGCACTGTAATACTAGAAGATGATTGTCTGTGTTCCAGCATATGCATTTTTGTGTTCTTAATGCTTCATCAGTCCAACAAGTTGCCACTTGGTTTTTCAATAAAATCCTGACTTGTGTGCATAAGATCCAATGGAGACATCCATGGTTATGCATTGAGGGCTGGGTCACATTACCCTCCCCCCCAACTCCTTCAGTATATGATCTGCTCTCTATGATCATGTGTTGGACTACTACATTTAGTTGAGGTAGGGGAGATGTAAGTGTAGGTACATCTCAGTTTTGTGGTGTACAGGTTGCTTATTTGCTCCTTATGTTGGAGTGGGAGCCCCGTGGCGCAGAGTGGTAAGCTGCAGTACTGCAGTCCAAGCTCTGCTCATGACCTGAGTTCGATCCCAGCGGAAGTTGGTTTCAGGTAGCTGGCTCAAGGTTGACTCAGCCTTCCATCCTTCCGAGGTCGGTAAAATGAGTACCCAGCTTACTGGGGGTAAAGGAAAGATGACTGGGGAAGGCACTGGCAAACCACCCCTTAAACAAAGTCTGCCTAGTAAATGTCAGGATGTGACGTTACCCCATGGGTCAGGAATGACCTGGTGCTTGCACAGGGGACCTTTACCTTTTATGTTGGAGTGGATGGCTCTGATAGCATGGTGTAATAATTACTACTACTCTGCATCCTGATTTAAATCCCCAACAATCCCAGCCAATGCTTTAGGTTTGCGTCGAATTTCTAATCAGCAGTTTTGCCTGAATATAATGCTTGTATGTGCACTGGTTGAAGCAACTATTCCCACTATGTCATAGACTGGGGAATAAAATGGAAACTTACGTTTGTTTGAATTGTGGAAATGACTTAAAGGTTTATATTATGAAGGTATTGGATTCTCCCCCTCCAATTTTTTAAGACTAGAATTTCCAGTTAAGAGATCTTAACAAACAGACTTTGAAGCTGTATTGTAAATGTGTGTGACTCATGAAGCAGGTCAGTGCGTTTCAGTGCCTGTGCTCTTAGAATCGACCCTTTCCTGAGAAGAGGTATGTTATCTTATTCAGTTAGTCACCTAATAAGCAGGACACAAGTTAATTTACTTACAAAAGTAAGTCTTTTTTATTGTAGTGCTTCAATCAAAATGTATATGTATGTGTATGTAAAGTCTTTAACATATAAAGTATGTATGTAGATGGATGCAGTCTTTAAATGTTACAAAAAGTTCAGATATTATAAGTCTTAAACATATTTCATATTACAAGCAATCCCTAAAGCAGTCTCTATCTTAAACTTCTATATTAGAGTTTCAAACCTTAAAACAGTAATAATATTTCATTTAGAAAACAAAACAGTTTCAGAAATCAATCAGTCAATAAATTTAATTTGGTCCAAGACCAGCAAATTAAAGATATACATAAATATACATACATAAAAAGGATAGAGTTACAGAAATCAGATTTAGTTAATTCAAAATACCTAGAATAGCATATACCATATATACTCCAGTATAAGCCGACCCGAATATAAGCCGAGGCACCTAATTTTACCACAAAAAACTGGGAAAACTTATTGACTTGAGTATAAGCCTAGGATGGGAAATGCAGCAGCTACTGGTAAATTTCAAAATAAAAATAGATACCAATAAAATTACATTAATTGAGGCATCAGTAGGTTAAAAGGTTTTGAATAACTTTAGGTTTTGAATCAACAATAACTTTAAAAGTACAAAAACCTTAGCTCAATCAGAAACCAAGCTAAAACACAAGAGTTAAAATCCTTCAAAACTGGATTCCTCCTCATCATCTGTATGTCCAAACAGAGCTTCAGTTGTAGCTGGTGTGAGGTTATCAGCATAGACATTGTCATCATCACTGAGTTCGCAGTCATCACCATCACTGCTGTCGTTCTCATACAAAGCGCTGTCTTCACTGCCATCCATAGCATTACTAATGCCACATTTCTTGAAGGCGCGTTGCACCATGTCCTCTGGAATCTCTTCCCATGCATCACAAACCCACTTTGCTATCAATTCTATGTCGGGCTTAATCAGATTTCCAACTTTTGTCAGTCGGGCTTGACCAGATGACATCCATTCACGCCACATCTTTCGCGCATGGTTTTTGAAAGGTTTATTTAAACACACATCTAGGGGCTGCAATACAGATGTAAGCCCACCTGGAATAACGGCCAAAGTAACTTGAGAAGACTTTGCCAATTTTTTTATGTCATCAGATGTGTGGCCTCTGAACATATCCCAAACTAGCAATGATGGTTTTTTCTTTAAGGCTTCTCCTGCTCGTCCGTTCCAAATTTCTTCCAGCCATTTTTTTGTTCCATCTTCATCCAGCCTTTAATATGTGCGCGCACTGTAATTTGTGATAGGAATTTGACCTTTTTAGGCAAGGTCTTTCTTTTAAAAATAATGACAGGCCGCAGCTTAGTTCCATTAGCCAAACATGACAGAACGACTGTGAAATGGTTTTTTTCATTTCCTGTGGTTCTGAGTAAAATAGTTTTGTCTCCCAAACTTGCCACAGTTCTATTGCTTGGAAGATCAAAGGTCATAGGTGTTTCATCCATATTCCCAATATCTCCCAGGTCATAGTTATGGATCCTTCTTTGTTTTATGATGAATGAATGGAATGACATCACTTTTTCATCAAGGTCTTTTGGCAACTTCTGTGAAATCTTTGTTCTTTGCCGCAAACATAGGTCAAACCTATTCATGAAGCGGGTACACCATCCTGCTGATGCAACAAAATTTTCAATGCCTGGTGCTTTTAATTTGTCGTCTTTAGCCATTTGAAGGGCACGTAAGCGAATTCCCATGCGTGTTACACAGTAACCATTTTGATGACACTCCATAACCCATTTATGCAATTCAGTTTCTAGGGCCCCATATGAAGTCGTTAAACCACGTCGAGCTTTTTTTGCCTTTGGAATCTTTTCCAAGTCAGCTTTCATTTTCCGCCACTCCCTCACTTGTTTTTCGTCAACACAAAATTCCCTACTTGCAATACTGTTATTGCTTTCTTCTGCTCTTGCCACAACCTTAAGTTTGAAACCAGCTTCGTATGACCTGCATTTTTGTTTTGGTCCAGGATTAGAAGTATTGGGATCCATTTGTAACAGAATAAAAAAAAAGACTTTGAAAAAGAAGTGCTAACGCAACACATGCAGTAACAAAGTGCGTACACAACGCAGCGTGTATATTATGAGCCCTAACACGCACTCCCCAGCCACGCCCCCTCATCCTACGCCTTGCGTGCGCTCCCCCTCGGCGTCGGGCGCCTCCATTCCCCCCTCCTCCTCTTCCATCCTCGCCGCTCCGTCTTTTTTTCCCCTCAGTGGCGGCGGCCGCTGGAACTCTCTGAGGAGGAGGAGGGGGTCGGAGGTGCCCCTCCCCCCACACTGCTTTCCCGCCTCATAACCGCCGAAGCCCCCTCTCTGAGCTGCCCTCACTGAGGGGGGGCCCACCAGTCCCCCCCCCGAGGGACCCTCACGCGCCCCCTCGCTTCCCCCCCACCCGTGAGGTGGGCGTGCGGCCATGCGCGGAAGATATCAGCTGTCATCGGATCACCTACAGAGGCTGCAGGCGCCCGCAGATGAGCGGGAGAGACCGGAGAACACCCGCACTGCACCAGAAAACAGGTAAGTGGGACCCTCATTCGAGTATAAGCCGAGGGGGGCTTTTTCAGCTTAAAAAATGTGCTGAAAAACTCGGCTTATATACGAGTATATACGGTAAGTAAGTAGACATACTTTACCCATTCATCTGTGAAATCCTTCAGTCCATAAGGACTGAAGAGATCTGAGAGTCCCCTGTCTATGTACAGACAGGGTAGACCTCTAAGACACTCCATTTGTAGGAGAAATCTCTGAGAATCTCTAGTATATGCAAAGACTAGAGAAATCTCTGAGAATCCTCAGTCCATGCAAGGACTGAGTCTATGAGCCTCTCCATTTGTTGGAGAAACCTCTGATTTAGGCAAAGATCAGAGAGATCTGTGTGTGAACTCCTAGTTCATGCAAGAACTAGAGAGCTCTATGAGAACCTTTAGTCCACGCAAAGACTAAAGAGTTCTGTGTGATTCCCCCTAGCCCAGTGATGGCGAACCTTTTAGAGACCGAGTGCCCAAACTGCAACCCAAAACCCACTTATTTATTGCAAAGTGCCAACATGGCAATTTAACCTGTATACTGAGGTTTTAGTTTAGAAAAACAACTTCCCTGGACTCCCCGCTGGGCAGCGGGGAGTCCAGGGAAGGGGGGGCAGTTCAAAGCTGGGCGGCGGGGAGTCCAGGGGCGGGGGTAGGGCATTTAAACTGCTCCGCGCTGCCTGCAAAAACTGCATTAGAACTAATATAGCTAGGAACCAGACATCCATAGTGGTACCTTCACATTCAGAGGCCGTCTACCAGTTTTGGGAGGGTTGTATTCTCCATTCTTGAGGAAGTCCTGGAGAGACCTAGCAGGCATTTGTTGGAATCAGGAAAGTTTTCAGGGAGGGAGGGAGAGAGAGGGAAGGAAAGGGAAGGGAAGGAAGAGCTTTCTGGCCAGGGAAGGAAGGGGGCTTCTGGGCTGGTGAGCGAGGCGGTAGCCACCTTGCGCGCCAAGGAAAGGAGTTTTTGGTGGGGAAGGGGGCTTCTGGGCCAGCATGAGAGGCAGCTGCAGCCTCACAAGCTGAGGAAAGGGGCTTCCGGCAGGGGGGGGGGAGAGAATGGGGCTTCTGGGCCGGCGTGCTGCCACCTCACGCTCCCAGGAAAGGGGTTTTGGAGGGAGAGGGGAAAGGGGGCTGCAGGGCAGCCGCCTCGTGTGCCCCGCAAAGGGGTTTTTGGCCGGGGGGGAGGGAGAGGGAGAAGGGGCCTGGAGGCGGCAGCCGCCTCGTGCGCCCGCAAAGGGGTTTTTGGCCGGGGAGGGGGGGAGGGAGAAGGGGGTTGGAGGGCGGCAGCCACCTTGTGCGCCCCGCAAAGGGGTTTTTGGCCGGGGAGGGGGAGAGGGAGAAGGGGGTTGGAGGGCGGCAGCCGCCTCGTGCGCTCCGCAAAGGGGCTTTTGGCCGGGGAAGGGGGGGAGGGAGAGGGGAAAGGCTGGCCGGCGGGGAGTCCAGAGAAAGGGGTGGGCCCCCACCGCCCAGCTGAGCTGTGCGTGCCGGCAGAGAGGGCTACGCGTGCCGGAGTCGGTACGCGTGCCATAAGTTCACCAACACGGCCCTAGCCCAAAGGCTAGGAAGATCTGTGAACTTCCAGTCCATAAGGACTGGAAAGCTCTGACAGCTTCCAAACTACGCAAAGATCGAAGAGATCTATGAGACCCCTAGCCTTTGGGGGTCTAACTTATCTGCCTTTCTGCACCTGTATTTATGTGTCACCAGTATTAATTAAATAATATGGTTTGGACTCTGAGATGGCCCCAACTCTTAAGTCCACTTCAGTCTCCATACCTTGCAGCAGTCCGGATTGAATACTGAAAAGAAGTCCAATGTTGCTGCTATCTGTGAACCCATCAAAGGTCAATAGCTTAAACAGTTTACTTTCATTACAACAATCAGCTATATTAGCAGTTCCATATATTTATGTCATTTAATTCTATTAGCATCTTCATATTCTAAGAAATTCGGTTAAAATGAGTATAATACCATTATTGTATCTTATACCTATAATATAGAAATCTAAATACCATTATAATATTCATTCTTTGGACCCTTATACCATAGAGGATCCCTTAGCTGTCAAAGGAAACACGCTAAAGTTGAATGCTTTGAGGCTACTAGAAAGGTTAAGGCCAGGTAGTAACTGAAAGATCAAAGTACATTCCATTCTCAAGGTCTCTTCAGTGTTAGTTATAGAGACAGCAGAGAAGGACAGCCAAAAACTGCTTTAATAAGATGTTAAGAAAGACAGACAGAATTTTGCTTCCCTCTGCATATTATAGGGAAAGATCTTTTTGCCTGGCCTGCCTTTTTTTCTTCTCCAGTCCTACTAGAGCAGTGGTTCCCAACCTTTTTTTGACCAGGGACCACTAGGAGTTTTTTGTTTGGTGCAGGGACCCCAAGGTTCAAAATAAAAATTCTGAGAATTTGAAAATAAACTTTAATCATAACTGTTAGTTAAACATTAAACTTAGAATAATATTTGAATATATTTTTTATAATAGAGAACTTTTAATTGTAAATCAGTGTGATTTTTGAGCTTGCATCCTTTTTACAAGCTGGGCAATTCTGCGGCTAATACTGTTGCTCAGAGCTACACGGATATCATCACTTGCTTCCAATCAGTTTCTGGTCTTGTTCTTAATTATAAGCAAAGCAGAAAACCCTTGTTCGCATAAATAAGTTGTGGAGAAGAGCATAAGATATCGCAAGACAAATCCCCGAACTGTAGGATATGAAATTGCTTTTTTACACCAGAACTCTTCAGAATAAGAGAAACTTATTCAAACGCATCCTTACAGTGCCTATCATTTTGGAATTCAATGAGCTCTTCCTGGATTTCTTCTGCAACCTCTTCAACAGGATTGTGAATCAGCTTTTGGGTATCTTTTGATTCTGTCTGGTTATATTCCGGGAAGCAATGGTGGAATTCATCGACCAGCATTTGCAGATGACTTCTGATGTTGTCTTGTACATTTGCGGTGATCTTTACTATCATCGACCAGTGCTTTTAATGTCACAAAAACAGAATAATTGTTTTCGCCTACCCATAATTGAAGTTTGCAAATAAAGGCACGCAGTTTGTCTTCAAACATAAAAATGTTTCCCACACCTGATAAATTTGTTTCCAGAACCTTGCAACTGTAAGTTTAGTTTATTCAAATGTGAGAAAATATCCACAAGATAAGCCAAATGCATCTGACTTTTCGAATCAGAAAACAGCTCTAGTAAATCTTTAATTTTCTTCTCGGCTAGAAACAGCTCAACCTCTTTTGTTAGTTCAAATAACCTTCCCAACATATTGCCTTTCGATAGCCAATGAACTTTGCTGTGGAAAAGAAGAGTCTCATGATCGGAGTCCATTTCAGTGCACAGTTTTTTTAAAAGGCGTGTATTTAAGGCGCTGCTTTTAATAACATTGACCACTTTTATGGCCATTTCCATGGTATTAACAAGGCTTTTAGGAAGAGTCTTGGAAGCTAATGCCTGACGATGTATGATACAATGAGTTGTTATTGCTGAAGGATTCTTCTGTTTTATTAATGTTGCTAGACCGGAGCATGATTCTAACATGGCTGGAGCGCCATCCGTACAGAAGCCGGTGAGCTTTTCCCACATAATGCTATGTTTCTCAAAATACTCCACTATTATATTAATGACTTCGATACCTTTTGACGTCGTTTCCAGTTTCCGCGAAATCAGTAATTCCTCTTTAATAGTGTTGTCGTCGTCTAAAAAGTGGACAAATACGAGCAACTGGCTGCAATTAGAAATGTCTGTCGATTCATCACACTGCAAAGCGAAACATGGCGAATTTTTTATTTTCAAAACAAGCTGCTCCTCGATGTCATTTGACATATTTCAATTCGAGCTTTTACCATGTTGTTCGTTAGAGGTATTTCTTGTATTTTCTTTTTGGCTTCCATTCCTAAAACCTCTTCGACAGCTATCATCAAACAAGGTTTGACAAGTGTTTCTCCTATTGTGTGTGGTTGTGTGAGGCTCGCTTGCACCCTCCCCCGGCCTCCCCGCCCCCGCATGTTCCTTACTTGTCGCGCGCCGCTCCCGCGAGTCACCACCGCACGCCGCCGCGCTCTGCGCCCGCGAGCCGCCACCATGCTGCCCGCGTAAATATTAATTTATTATGGGTTTATAACTTTGTTTCGCGGACCCCTGGTTTAGTTCTCGTGAACCCCTGGGGGTCCATGGACCCCTGGTTGGGAACCAGTGTACTAGAGAAAGACAAACCTTTAAATGGATACTTATAAGAACTCAATGATTCCT
This sequence comes from Euleptes europaea, assembly GCF_029931775.1. NCBI lineage: Eukaryota > Metazoa > Chordata > Lepidosauria > Squamata > Sphaerodactylidae > Euleptes > Euleptes europaea. The sequence goes on from NC_079323.1 coordinate 65,881,491, forward strand.
AAATAGAAAATTCTACAAATTTATACAATTCTATATAATTCTATGTGGCGTATAGGTGAAAGGCCGTAACACTCATATCAAAGATGCAACTGAAATGAGAAATTGTGAACAATTGAATTATTAAATGGGGCAAAGGGTAGGATACTAAGTGTATTTTATTCAGTTGGAGCACATATGAAGTCATAGCAATGGTTTCTCACACACTTTTTTTTTTGAGAAAGAGAGTGAGATGTATAAAAATGATGACTAGATGGGATGTGACACCCAGTAAGCATCACAAGACAAATAGAAATTATAGTCCTAATTGTTGGAGGGGGGCATTTAGGGAACCAGTCACTGTCTTCCATATGTACAATTCCTTCCCCAATGCACATGCTTTTTGGATAAATATAAAATACATTAATCTTATTAGACTCAACTTGGATCTGAAATACATTTCTCCTCTTTTATACCAAAGGTTGGATCCAAAGGTGTGTTAGACAGCAGAATGGGACTTGCATTGATGGAGGACAGTATTTTTGCCAATTCCCACCCCCAATGGAGATCTCCACTTTGCCCTCTATGCTGTTGCTGAGGGTGACCTCTAAGGTCAGAATATCAGGGGCTCCATGGCTTAAAGTGTCCTAAGCTCAAAATTATGGAAACCAAAACTTCTTACATATGCCAGTATAGCTAAACTTGTAAATCTACATTAAAAAAAGGCAATTCATTTGGTAAAATGATAGTTCTACATTAATAGCTACTAAAATAGTAAAATACCAGCTGCATCAAACATATTAAGTTTTGAACACATATATATGGATTAACGTGTTCTATAGCTTCTGTAGGTTATTTTTTTAATGACAGTTGGGGGAAAAGAATGACAGTTGGGGGAAAAGAATCCAGTGAACTATGAATAGAATGAGACCACCATCTTCCTGCATCATCCCAAAAGCTACTTTTCAGAGTTGTAGGTCTATGAACAGTGTGCAGTGAGGCATGGGGTATCTGTAGAAATCTACCCCCCCACTGCTGCATTGGCAAGGGAGTTCATACAACCGGCGGAGGGGAGCTGACTTCTTCCACTAGTCCCTTGAGCTTCAGGCTCCAGTGCTGCACCACACTGTATTCCTAGGAGTCTCCTGACCTTCAGGATCAGCTTTTCAGTGGATTGCAGGGAAAAGGGGGAGAAAGCTCTTTTGTGAATTCATTCGTTTGCTCTAATTGACAGTGTTTCATAACTGGATTTGAAATATATTGGAAGAGAGTGAATAGTGTGAATTGGGGTTGAAGTACACGTTACACTTTTTTCTGGGCCTACTCTAGGTCCTGTCAAACTTGAAACTGCACAGGGGATGGCGGCTTAAGACCTCTCTCTCCACTTGCTGGAATCCTACTGCAAATCACGCCCAAAGCTGCCTGAGAATTAAGTTTCAGAAATTGCTGGGAGCTCCAGACACAGGACCCAGGCCAGGCCCAGAAACAGAGTACTGTGTAGTTAATTCCTCAGGGACGGCTATCTTACCAATGTTAAGGCTCTTGTACTGTTAATAGTAGTGTAGATGAGAGATGTTGGGCAGGTGGAGCTTGTTTTATGATGATATGACAGGGCTTTGATTCACCAGCCCCAAATCCTTCCTGTATACAACTATTAAAGATTTGGGAGTTGTAATGCTGAAATGTTGGCACTCCTTCATAAACTGTATAGTGCTTGTATCAGGCAACTACTGTAAGATAAATCATGTAGTCAACAAAGGTTATTTAGCTTAATCCAGAGAAACGAACATTTTTACTAAATATATATTTAGTAAATATATATTTACATAAATATATATTTATGTTGATGTTTTAATGCGCTCATAGTTGGGGGCCAAACAATCTTCAATATAATTTTGTCCATTTTTGTTCCTTTCTCAAACGTTTTGTATCTGTTGATTGCCATATGGTAGAGACTGACAGTGAATGAATGTTGCCATTGTGCCATGCTTGTAAACGATGCTGAGGCATGTGGTGAGCTACTGTTGGCAGACAGCATGTTGAACCATATGCAGCATTGTCTGACCCAGCACCGTAGTTTAAAATTTGATTACAGATGTTCTGAGAAATTCTGTAGAGTTTTGGTTAAACTGGTTAAAGCAGTTAAAATTAATTTCAAAAGGTTGGATCTAGTACTTCTGCAAATAGAGCAGGTTCACAGAAGGGCTCTTTTTTGCTGTATCATTGCAACTCACTGCAAGCGTTGGGATGCACTCAGGAAAATCATAGAATACTGCATGAAGGGCTGAATTAAAGGGGTGGTGGCGGCAGAGGTATTCCTCCTCTCTGCTGCTGTGAGCCTTTGCTCTATTCAGAGCTTGTTCAATTGTGCATGTGTGAGATTTCTACTGATTGGCCCTTGCTGCTGTCCTTGGGCTGCATCTCACACTGTTCCTGTGGGACCCCCAAGCTTAGAGTAGCTAATATGTGGGGGCTGCTTAGAAAAGGAAGCTGTGCCCAGGAAGTCTTCAGTCACGCTGCATGATCAAGAAGTGTGCAAGCATGGAAGTGAGCAAGGTTCATGCCTGCTATGAACTCTCCTCTGTTTGTGACATCTGAATGCAGCCCTTGTTATAAAATGTGCTTTCATAATGTGATCTGTTTTTGCAGCTAAAATCTCTGGGTTACCTGTGTGGACTTGTGTCAGAAAATGGGCCCAATTCGGAAGATCTTAATAGAACAGTTGATCTTCTAGCAGGACTTGGCGCTGAACGCCCTGAAACAGGTACCACTGATAGCTTTTACCAAATGATTTAAATGTGAATGCTTTCTCAATAATTTTGATATTGAGAGGGAGCTCCATTAGCCATAAAGCATGCAAAGGACAGTGCCAGGTTGTCTATTTGTCAAAGCTAACTTATCTTTAAAAATAATTTGCAACTACAAACTTAGTACAAATAGATGATTAATATTTCCATCTTGTCCCTCATACATTTAGTTGGGCCATTGTTTGGCCCATGATAGTAGTTTGTTCTTGTGTTCAGTTACATGTGTGCTGCTTTTACTGCAATGGAAAAGTATCACAATGTTTTAGTCGTATAACATTAATACTGGGAAATTTAGGTTTTCAACATGCATAACTTTGTATAGTTTTACAAAGTTTATAGCCAGGCTCTAAGTCTGCAAAAATGGCAAAAGAAAAAAGTAATGACACTTTTCTAGGAGCCAGTTGGGAGGAACCTGAGCATTTCAGTGTGAGGAAGGATCTTTTCTATGTGAATTCCAGTCTCTTCTCTTCCCTCTTCCCCATCAAAGTATGAAAAGTGAAAAAGACTGAAACTAAAGCAGAGGGCAAGAGAAATTGGAAACAAAATGTTTTGAAATGTGATTGGTCAGTTGACCATATTAATAAATTTGAAACAAAATGTTGAGGGAGGGTTTTCATATAAGGAGGATGTATAAGATAATGAGACGGTGTTTTGTAAATTGGTGGTAGGAGCTATGACAAGTGGGAAAGCTGAGTAGAAAAAAGAAGAAGTAGAAGGGTGTGATAATAGAAAAAAAGAGGCTGAAAGGAGGGAGCTGAGGAAGAGAAAAGCACACCCGGGAGAGAGAGAGAGTTGAATTTTGAAGAAGTTCATTAGGACCCACAAGTTTGGGGGTTGGATTATTAACCAAACCATTATTAATAGTTGCCCCTGAGTCTTGTAGCATGTGCAGAGAACTTAGAGGAGTGTGTGCTGGGATTTTGCAGTGTCTTGCTGGTGGTGCCTTTTGCAAAAGGAAGGCTAGAAACCAGTCCTCTTTTCCAGTGCAGTTAGCAGAGATAGGCAAACTGCTTTTTTTTCTGAACACCAGCAATCGCCACCTGAAATGAATATCGAAGTGTCATTGTTTTCTTCTCAAAAAAGAGATTAGTCTAGATGAAGAGTAGAGGTAGAAGTATCAGGAAAGATGTAAATGAGGCAGAGATCTTCCATACTGCAGCGTACTTGGGAAGAGAGGGACCTGCTTCCTGCCATCTTCAGCAACCAAGCCCAATTTTTAGGAGCCTTTGCCTGCTGGGGTGTTTCAGTTTTTACATCTCTGCTTATAGGCAGTATACTTGGCTTGTGTATGCATGTAGAGTTTTCACTAGGTCGGATGTTCTGATTCGAAAAATTACTTCTAGAGTGATATGACAAATTTTGTAAACTCGCATAATGTTAATGCATGTCACCTCGTAAATCTAGTGCAGAAAATCAAGCAGTAATCTCTTTTAATATGGCGTATCCTGTTTTTATTTTGAAGCCAATACAGCACAGTCTCCTTATAAGAAACTGAAAGAGGCCTTATCATCTGTAGAAGCTTTTGAAAAGCACTATTTAGTAAGTATGCCTTATGAATGTTCTATGTATACAAGCTGAATAAGAGACAAGTATACCAGTACATTTATAATAGGCATTTGTGTTGGATATATTTGTTGGACTTAATGGCAACATTTTCAACATAGTACTCGGTACTAGACTTATGGATTGTTTTAACAAATACAAGATTATCAGATGAGAAACACTTTCAGTATATTGAATAAAAGATGTAACATTTTGGAAATGGATAATGAAAATTAATAGCAGCTAAAATGTTTGCAGCTATCTTTTAGTGTTAAGTAAGGGTGTGAAAAAAAGTATTTTTTGGATTGGGATAAGATCATAAGAAAGGCCCTGCTGGATCAGACCAAGGCCCATCAAGTCCAGCAGTCTGTTCACACAGTGGCCAAACAGGTGCCTCTAGGAAGCCACAAACAAGACGACTGTGTTGCCTGTGTTCCATTGCACCCAAAATAATAGACATGCTCCTCTGATACTAGAGAGAATAGGTATGCAGCATGACTAGTATCCATTCTAACGAATAGCCATGAATACCCCTTTCCTCCATGAACATGTCCTCTCCCCTCTTAAAGCCCTCCAAGCTGGCAGCCATCACCACATCCTGGCGCAGGGAGTTCCACAATTTAACTATGCGTTGTGTGATTAAGGGGCTAGTTGGGAGGAAAGCCCCGGGAGAAGATTATATCCTTCCAGAATTATTTAAATTGAATATCCATTGGTGGGCTTCAGTGTTAGCAGCTCTATTTACAACAATTAACAATCTATGCGTGAACCACCCAGATGGAAAGAAAGTGTTATCATCCCTATTTCTAAGAAGGGGGATAACACAGTCCCTGCCAACATAAGAACATAAGAAAGGCCATGCTGGATCAGACCAAGGCCCATCAAGTCCAGCAGTCTGTTCACACAGTGGCCAACCAGGTGCCTTTAGGAAGCCATTAACAAGACGAGTGCAGCAGCACCATCTTGCTGTGTTCCATCGCACCCAAAATAATAGGCATGCTCCTCTGATACTAGAGAGAATAGGTATGCAGCATGACTAGTATCCATTCTAACTAACAGCCCTCTCCTCCATGAATATGTCCACTCTCCTCTTAAAGCCCTCCAAGCTGGCAGCCATCACCACATCCTGGGGCAGGGAGTTCCACAATTTAACTATGCGTTGTGTGAAAAAATACTTCCTTTTATCTGTTTTGAATCTCTCACCCTCCAGCTTTAGCAGATGACCCCGTGTTCTAGTATTATGGGAGAGGGAGAAAAACGTCTCCCTGTCCACTCTCTCCAAACCATGCATAATTTTATAGACCTCTATCATGTCTCCCCTCAGCCGCCTTCTTTCCAAGCTAAACAGCCCTAAGCGTCTTAACCGCTCCCCATAGGACAGTTGCTCTAGTCCCCTAATCATTTTGTTTGGTCTTTTCTGCACCTTCTCCAGCTCTGTAATATCCTTTTTTAGGTGTGGTGACCAGAACTGTACACAGTATTCCAAGTGTGGTCTCATCATAGATTGTATGATATCAGCAGTTTTATTCTCTATTCCTCATCTAATTATGGCCAGCGTGGAATTTGCCTTTTTTACAGCAGCCGCACACTGGGTTGACATCTTCATTGAGCTATCCACTACCACCCCAAGATCCCTTTCTTGGTCTGTCGCTGCCAACACAAATCCCATATGTGAAGTTGGGATTTTTTGCCCCAATATGCATCACTTTACACTTACTCACATTGAATCTCATTTGCCATTTTAATGCCCATTCTTCCAGTATGTAGAGATCCTTCTGGAGCTCTTCACAGTCCAATTTTGTTTTAACCACCCTAAATAATTTGGTGTCATCTGCAGACTTGGCTACTTCACTATTTAACCCCAACTCCAGGTCATTGATGAACAGGTTGAAAAGCACCGGTCCCACACAGATCCCTGAGGGACCCCACTACTCATATCCCGCCATTGTGAGAACTGACCATTGATTCCTACTCTCTGCTTCCTATTTTTCAGCCAGCTCTCAATCCATAAGAGGACTTGTCCTCTTATCCCATGACTATGAAGTTTACTTAGCAGTCTTTGGTGGGGGACTTTGTCAAAAGCTTTTTGGAAATCGAAATATACAACATCTGCAGGCTCATTCCTGTCCACATGCTTATTGATGCTTTCAGAAAACTCTAATAGGTTAGTGAGACAGGACCTACCCTTATATTGGAGCCGTATCAGTACTCCTGAAATAATCAGTTTTCATGAATTCCAAAACCAATATGGTATTCAGGTTTTTTGGGGTTTCTGATTTTTTTGGTTCCATTGTTCCCTATGGGGAAACTTTCTGGGTGGCTGGGGTGTGTGTGTTAAAGGTACGGGCACCAACATTTCAGGGATTGCTGCTGGTGGCTGTCCTTTAAATAACCTCTAAATTTCAAGTAGATTGGACCAAGGGGACCAATTCTGTGGGCCCCTAAACAGGGTGCCCCCAGCCATCCTCCATTATTTCCTATGGAGGGAGAAAAAAACCCTCCATGCTGCTTCCAGGGCAAAACCTATGCCTGCAAGCAATAATCACTGGTCAAATTATGCCTTCCATTTAAGAACCAATACAACAAGCCCAACAGAACTATTGCAGAACCCAGTGATCCCAGTAGAACCACAAGCCGATGTGCCAGGCCAAACAGAAACAAAATCAAACCAGAGGATCTTTGCAGTGGAAACTGAAGGTGGGGGTGCATTTTTGCAAACCCAGCAGAACCAATGGCAATATGCAGAAGCCCAGTGGAACCCAGTGCCAGTGTAGCAGTGCAAGCTCAACAGGACTGATGTCAAAGCAGAGAATCTCTGGAGTGAAAACAAGTTGGGGGGGCACTTTTGCTAGGCCAACAGAACAAATGGCAGTGTACAGAATGCCCAGCAGAACCCAGTGCTAGTGTAGCAGTGCAAGTTCAGCAGGACTAATGTCAAACTGGAGGATCATAACTGAGCAAATCTAAGCAAGGGATATGGGAGTATCGCAAGCCCAACAGAACAAATGGCAATGTACACAATGCCCAGTGGAACCCAGTCCCACTGTGGCAGTGCAAGCTCAACAGAACTAATGTGAATTTACAGCAGAACAAATTCGAGCAGTGAGCAGCACTGTAAAAACCGCAAAGGGAACACAAACAAAGAAAAAAAAAACTCTTGAAACACTTGAAATTGACACAAGCATTCTGGCAAGCCCATAGAACACCCCCCCCCCAGACACGAAACAAAGGGGGGGGGAAAGCAGGGGAGGACACAAAAAAACAGTCCCTGGGAGCTTACAAACGCTGGCTTCTCATCTTCCTGGTAAATCCTGAAAATTTCTGGGACTTTTTGGGACCAGATTTTTTTGGTTTCCTGAAAAATGCCAGAATATATTTGGGATGCCGAATATACCCAAAAAATGCCAATAAGGTATTTTTGGGGTATATTTTCAGCTCCAAATGCACACCCCTGCTGCTAAATGAATTGTGGGAATAACACTAATTTTGTTCTATTGTTAGCCTTTAAAATTAATTTATTTTTAATGCACTGTTAGAAAGAAACATCAAACAGGTTCCTTCACCAACTCTAAATTTCAGTAGTGGTCAGACTCAAAAAGAGGGAGGCAAGGCTAACAATTGAGAGAAGGGAAGAATGGGAGAAGGTTGATTAGTTTTGTGTTTTCCTTCCCAGAATTGTGTACTTGTTGAAGCTTCTATTATTCGATGTATTTCTATCCTTACTAACTGAAAAGAGCAATAACTTGTCTTTATTAAAATGATTCATAACCCATCTTTCAGCCTTAGCTTACAAGGCAGCATGGTACATACTTTGTATGCGTGACTATCTTTATAAATTCACCTGATTTTAAGTCAAAATTCCACATAATTGTGGTACAGTGATTAGAGTGTCATCAGATTGGATCTGGAAGACCTGGGTTCGAATCCCCACTCTGCCATGAAACCTTTCTGGGCAACCTTGGGCCAGTCACACTTAGCCTAACCTGTCTCATAGCTGTGAGAATCAAATGGAGGAGAAAAGAATAATGTAAGCCATTTTAAGTGCCCCAGCGGAGGTGGGGAGGGGATAAATTTAATAAATAAATACAGATTCTTTAATTGTCAAAGAAGTCATGAAATATTGGTCATTTCTAGGCGTATCAACCAAAAATCTATGGAGCATGTGTTTCTGAATACATTTTGGTTAAACATGAACACTATTGCAGTGGTCTTCAGCGTTTCTGGACATGAGACCATTGAGCAGCAAGTATGCGATAGGAGGTCATATCATTAGAGTCATGCACTGGGAAGAAGAGGAGCAGAATTATGGCTTCACTATTCAAGGCTAGGATTATGGTTAATGGGCCAAGAGAGCCAGGGAAACAAAAGAAGAAGAATTGGTTTTTATATGCCGACTTTCTCTACCACTTAAGGAAGAATCAAACCAGCTTACAATCATCTTTCCTTCCCCTCTCCACAACAGACACCCTGTGAGGTAGGTGAGGCTGAGAGAATGTGACTAGCCCAAGGTCACCCAGTTGGCTTTGTGTGTAGGAGTGGGGAAACAAATCCAGTTCACCAGATTAGCCTCCTCCGCTCATGTGGAGGAGTGGGGAATCAAACCTGGCTCTCTAGATCAGAGTCCACTGCTCTTAACCACTACACCACGCTGGAAACACAAACTGAGCACCAGAAGATGTACCATAGTAAGGTACAACTTAAGGTTCAGCGCTATAATGAATCCTTTCCATTGCTGAATGATCTCTCCTGCTACTCCTATCAGCATGTGAGCAGAGAAGCAGAAGGAATGGTGCCCCTTGCACACTGTGCATGCTCGCTTGCATCTAGATATTTCCAAAAGGAAACAAAATATATTGGTGGCTCTACAGGGGCTCATGACCCCTTGAGGGTCCCAACCCTTGGTTTGAAGACCGTTCTTGTGGATTCTGGAAGCAAAGATCTACCATAATACATTTTTTCCTAAAAACCTTCTCCTTTCTCTTACATAGGATCTTTCCCATGCCACCATTGAAATGTACACAAACATTGGACGAATCCGCTCAGCTAAGCTTGTTGGAAAGGATCTGGCAGAGTATTATATGTAAATAAATCTTTAAAATTATATGCCATTTAAAACTTAAGTTTTCAAAGGACCTTTCAACCTAATTAAAACTTAAATTGTTAATGGTTTGTTCTTTAAAACATATTCTGAAAGGGGCATGTCTAAGAACACTAAAAAGCAACTTACAGAGCAATCCTTAAGGGGGGTTGAAACACCTCAGGAAGTGGTATGACCCCTGCTCTGGCGTAGATGCCACTTACGCAGTCTAAAGTGGCACCTATACCAGCGCAGGGCCCACCTGGGCACCGGCACTGCTGCTGTGGGAGCATAGCTCTGGCACAGGCTTGTGCTGCTGCCAGAGGAGGCATTCCCAGGGACTGAGCTGACCTAAGCCTTTCACCCCAGGAACACCCCCTTTTGCAGGTGCCAACTTGTGCCTACACAAATTGTGCTGCAGCCCCGTGAAACCCTATGGAGCAGTTTCATGAGGCTTTCTTAACAAAAGCATTTTTGGCTTGTTGCGCCTGGGAGCAAGTTGCTCAGGAGACGGTACAGCTATGCTGTCTCTGGGACTGGCCCAACTACCCCCTCCCCAATCAGGATTGCTGTGTTAAGCATTTGTTCTGCAAAGTAATGGCAAATCAAATATTGTTACTCCATGCTACAGCAATAGACCCTTGCTTAGAATAGTTAATTCGCTATACCGATAGCTTACACCCCCAAGTTCCATTCCCTTTCCTTTTGCAGGGATATGGAATCTCAATCAAAGAAATAATTGTTCTGTGGTTCAGGAATGTATAACATGCAGTACATACATTAATTTGCATAAGAAGGAATCTGTGGTGCAGGGGAAGTGAGTTTTTCTGTCAGTTACATTTATGGCCAGTATAACTGATTAGAGACTGAAAAGCTTTTAGAGACTGAAAAGCTTTCAGAGATATTCTAACAATTCGCCCCATAGACAATCCTGTGCAGAGTTACTCCAGTCAAAGCCCATTGAAATGAATGGGCTTAGACTGGAGTAACTCTGCACAGGATTGTGCTGTAAGTCACTCAGTTTTGTTAGTATTTCATATTGGTAGCAGGAACAATTTAAGTATTAAATTGCTGTTGTTTCTTTCTTCTCCCACTTGTGACTCTTCCAAAGGAAGAAGAGGAGTCCCGAAAAGGCTGAAGTATATCTTCAAGGAGCATTAAAAACCTACCTTGCTGAGGGGTGGCCATTGCTTATTACACATACACGGAAACAACTAGCAGATTGTCAGAAACACCTTGGACAAATTGAGAAGTATCCTTCAAAAGAAGAGGAAGGTTGGGGGTTGATTTATAGGGAAAGGGTGTGGAGGAGAAGCTAAAATATGTTTGAACAGACGCTGCCCAATTTCTTTCATTTCTGTAGCTGTTAAAGACTGAGAATTTTTGATAAAAATCATATGGTCAGTTGGTTCTTGTAGGTTATCCGGGCTGTGTAACCGTGGTCTTGGAATTTTCTTTCCTGACGTTTCGCCAGCAACTGTGGCAGGCATCTTCAGAGTAGTAACACTGAAGGACAGTGTCTCTCAGTGTAAAGTGTGTAGGAAGAGTGGTCAGTGTTAGCATTTAGGGCCACCAAGAGGGGCAGAGAGCTTTGCACATAATACTCAATGAAAGAAGTAGACAAAAATATTTATTAGAATATGAATGGATAAAAGGTATATTAAGTGGTAGAGAGAGGCTATTAAAAAAACTGTGAGAGGAGTAAGCAAATGTTAAGAGCCACAGGGATGGATTAAGTCACTGAATAGTGGTTACTGAAGAATTATCAGATAGAACTTCTCTTAGAAGCCATACTGGTCCTTTTCCTCAGTAAAGCCTCTTTCTCTGTATGCTTAATTCTATAATTATAGCTCTTTAATAACAGTTTCTACCAATCAGCCTGAGCACACATTAGGCGAATTGGCCTTCTACTTCCTGTATTCACTTTTAATTGCTTCCCAATTCACCGCTAGGAGGCCAGTTTCACTGATAAGTTGCATATCTTTGTTAGGTAGTTAACAATTTCTCCTTGGTGTCCTCAAAAGACCCAAGGTGTACATCGTCCAGATTTGGTGGCTTATGCCTTTGTGCCTTAGCCCCAGAGCGAATCACCTCCATTTGACTCAGTTCTGCAGGTGCCATCCCCCTGAGAATATTGGTTCCAGCATCGGAAACTTCCTCACATTTTCCTCAGTGAATAGTGACAATGTTAATTTAATTTCTGTGCAGTTAGTCTAGCTGCCTTTAGTAACTCTTTCTTTCCTTTCTCATCTAATACAGGGATGGGCAGAAAGTCACTTAGGAATGACTCTCCAAGAAGTTGAAAGTAGCTCTGCCCCTCCTCCAGGGTTGCTGTAATCACTCTTATATTTCCCTTTGAAGCTACTGGAGCAGCTTCTCTCCTTTTTCTCTTTGGTGCAAAGGAGAAGGAAGCAGGCACACAGGGTGTACACACACACACACACCTCTTTGCTGTAGAGGGGGAAATAGCACTAGCAGTCTTTCCCATCTGGCTCTCTGGGTAGTGGACTAAATAATGATTACAGCCTGACGTTACTTCACTTGATTTCCCTTCTACCCTGATAGCATGGTGATTGCTGGTGCTAGTTCCTTGAACTTCTAGTTCAGTGAACACTTGGGAAATGGCAACAATAGCAGACAGAGAAGTTGGTGTATCTTTCCCCCCCTTCTGTTTAATTGCTTTAAATAGTTTATTGTTGCTGTTTTATGTAAAGTAGCAGGCTTGCCAATTGGCAGAGTTGGATACAATATAAATATTACTATTATACAAGATAATTTTAAATTGTAAGTTGTTTTAGGATTATTGATTTCATTTTTAATTTAAATTTTTGCCCCACATTCCATCCTAAATCTTTCAGAATAAAACAATCTCAGTATTATGAAATGAACGCATTGAGCAAATTTCATAAAGTTTGATGACAAAAGTTTGTATAAATATTTATAAATATAATATTAATTCATTTTGTCTATACATCACAATCTCTCTTGTTATGCCTGAACTCTGTGCCAGCTATCTCCAAACAAGCAGCCTTTTAGCTGCTGATACTAACTTAACAGAAGAAAAGCGCAAACACTTTTGCCAAGAGATCTTAAATTTCGCCAAACAGCCCTCAGATGGCAAAGGTAAGACTTCTGAAAAAAGGCTAGTTGTAAAACTTAAGCACTTTCATAGGATGGGCTTCTGAAGCAAGACTTGGGTTCCCTAGCATGCCAACACTTCACCTTTTTATTAGTAACTTTCTGCATGTGCTTGCAGTTTTCTTTTTAATGTTTCCTCAGCTATAAAATACTTTTCTTCTTCCATCAGGTGTCTCGTTTGATGATTAGCAATTTCAGGAAATTAGAGAGTAGCATGGCATCCTGGCTCAAATTGTAGAGGGAGGGGGAGCTTAATGGATCATGATCAAATCATACCTCCCTGATACCCTTCTAAAAACAGTAGCTAAAGAAGCTGTTATGCAAAAGAGGGAGACCTGCCTTCCCCCTGTAATTTCAGTGCAAGTTCTGGCTTTAACCAGTATGTGTTCATGATATGATTCTGCAAGCATACAGAAAATTTGCCTAATGTGGCTGAGGTGTTCAGTTTCCCAGGAATTCATCTTTCATTTTCTATCAATAAACAAGTTTCTAGTCTTTGTGATAGTGAAGATATACCGGTACATGAAAACAAAAATATGTTTCTGCTGGAACTGAAGGATTAGGTTGAACATGTTTTCCAGTGGCTAGGGGCGTGAGTTGGTGGGGTCAATGTTTCAGAGCTTTGCATAGTTCCTTGTCACTCCCCATAGCAACCAAAAGCAAGAAAAAAACAAATATACTTTGCATGCTATGCAGGTTACAGAATTGGGCTTTTCTTGGCACAGAATTTTAACTTTAATTTTAATTTTCAAAGACCATTGAAGATAGGCATAATAAAAAAAAACACTTGGTTCGACCACGAATGTAGGAAAATGAGGAAATCCCTCAGATACTTACAAGGCAGAATGGTCAAATTGCATTGAACGACTGGCACAATTTTGCTATAAATATAAGAATTTTTTGAAGCAAAATAAATTATAGTATAATAAGGACAGTGGGGAGAATTAGCTATGTCCGTAGTTAACAAAAATGATAAAAAATTTGGGAGCTAATTGCCTAGGGTATAAGACTTAGTAATTATGTGATGGCAAATATTACACCGGATAGGTGGCAAAATCACTTCCTCTCTCTTTAAAGCACCTCCAGGGATATTTCTCCCATGGAAGTTATGTTTAAAGAACAAAATTCATTGCCCACATGGGATCCGGTGTCATCAGAGGAATGTGTCCATTTGATTAAGGGGCTAGTTGGAAGGAAAGCCCCGGGAGAAGATTATATCCTTCCAGAATTATTTAAATTGAATATCCATTGGTGGGCTTCAGTGTTAGCAGCTCTATTTACAACAATTAACAATCTATGCGTGATACCACCCAGATGGAAAGAAAGTGTTATCGTCCCTATTTCTAAGAAGGGGGATAACACAGTCCCTGCCAACATAAGAACATAAGAAAGGCCATGCTGGATCAGACCAAGGCCCATCAAGTCCAGCAGTCTGTTCACACAATGGCCAACCAGGTGCCTTTAGGAAGCCACTAACAAGACGAGTGCAGCAGCACCATCTTGCTGTGTTCCATCGCACCCAAAATAATAGGCATGCTCCTCTGATACTAGAGAGAATAGGTATGCAGCATGACTAGTATCCATTCTAACTAACAGCCCTCTCCTCCATGAATATGTCCACTCCCCTCTTAAAGCCCTCCAAGCTGGCAGCCATCACCACATCCTGGGGCAGGGAGTTCCACAATTTAACTATGCGTTGTGTGAAAAAATACTTCCTTTTATCTGTTTTGAATCTCTCACCCTCCAGCTTTAGCAGATGACCCCGTGTTCTAGTATTATGGGAGAGGGAGAAAAACGTCTCCCTGTCCACTCTCTCCCAACCATGCATAATTATATAGACCTCTATCATGTCTCCCCTCAGCCGCCTTCTTTCCAAGCTAAACAGCCCTAAGCGTCTTAACCGCTCCCCATAGGACAGTTGCTCTAGTCCCCTAATCATTTTGTTTGGTCTTTTCTGCACCTTCTCCAGCTCTGTAATATCCTTTTTTAGGTGTGGTGACCAGAACTGTACACAGTATTCCAAGTGTGGTCTCACCATAGATTGTACAAGGGCAGTATGATATCAGCAGTTTTATTCTCTATTCCTCATCTAATTATGGCCAGCATGGAATTTGCCTTTTTTACAGCAGCCGCACACTGGGTTGACATCTTCATTGAGCTATCCACTACCACCCCAAGATCCCTTTCTTGGTCTGTTGCTGCCAACTATCGACCTACCAGCCTTCTAGACGTTGCTTCTAAGCTATATACTTGCAACCTGTGTAAACTGTTAGATTGGGCATAACAGGTAGACCTCCTTCATCAGGAACAAACCAGATTTCGTAAGGACCATAGCACAATTGATCATTGTTTAGTTCTTAAAGCCCTAATTGAGAAATACACGGTCAAATTAAAATGCCAACTTTTTGTAGCCTTTGTCGATCTGTGTTCAGCATTTGATTCCATTGACCATAATAGACTCTGGTGGAAGTTGGCGGACACCTCTATTGACCACAGGCTTTTTAGATTGATAAGGGAATTGCATACGGATATCACAGCTAGAGTTAGAATGGAAGGCGCTGGAAGTGTAATGGAACTGATTCCCCTAACGAAAGGAGTGAAACAGGTCTGCCTGCTAGCACCTTTTTTTCCAATTTTTATGTTAATGACATAGTGCAAAAGATGAATGCGTTAACATACTTCTCCCCCACTTTGGCTGGAAGGAAAATAACCTTGTTATATGCTGATGATATGGCTATTTTGGTTCTCACGAAAACTGGGCTGAAGGAAAGGCTGAAGACGCTGGTTGAATACTGTAATAGGGAATCCCTAAAAATTAGTTATAACAAAACTAAAATCGTTATTTTTGGCAATCATAGGATTAGTCACAGTTGGACAATAGAAAACCAAAAAGTAGAGCAGGACCAATTTTAAATATTTAGGTATAATTTTCCGACCTTCATTGTCATGGCAAATGCAATATAAATCTGCTGGAACTGAAGGATTAGGTTGAACATTGGATGACCTGGAGATAATCCAAAATTATGTAATGGAACTTTCAGATCCAGCGTTAAGGAGAGCATTTACAATGGCATAATTTCAAATGATGCCCTCAGTTTACACCCATGGCAGATATAAAAAATTCCGGCATAATCTAAGGCTATGTCTCTGCTCCACAGGTTCAGAGGACCTTTCACATATTCTGTTCAGTTGCCCATTTTATGACTCCATTCGCTTCAAATTAACCCAGCATATTCCAGATGTATTAGATACAGTTGAGGGTAGAGTTAGATTTTTAATGGCAGACATTAATTCTAAGATCACGCTTAGTGTGGCTTTTTAAAAATTATGTTACTGTTTAAGTTAAGGAAGAAATTTGTTGAAAATTAGGCACCGAAGTTGCCATAGCGAGAATATTTTAAGGTAAAAAAGGTAAAGGTGCAAGCACGGGGCCATTCCTGACCCATGGGGTGACATCACATCCCGACATTTCCTAGGCAGACTTCGTTTATGGGGTGGTTTGCCTGTGCCTTCCCCAGTCATCTTCCCTTTACCCCCAGCAAGCTGGGTACTCATTTTACCGACCTCGGAAGGATGGAAGGCTGAGTCAACCTTGAGCTGGCTACCTGAAACCAACTTCCGTTGGGATCGAACTCAGGTTGTGAGGAGAGCTTGGACTGCGGTACTGCAGCTTACCACTCTGCGCCACGGGGCTCATAAGAATATTTTAGAGGAACTATAATGTTTAAATCAGTAATAATATGTATAAATGTGAATGTTTGTAACATTCTAAAACTTTTATTCAATGTCACTCTGGATGTT
This sequence comes from Euleptes europaea, assembly GCF_029931775.1. Lineage (NCBI taxonomy): Eukaryota > Metazoa > Chordata > Lepidosauria > Squamata > Sphaerodactylidae > Euleptes > Euleptes europaea. The sequence goes on from NC_079323.1 coordinate 65,897,832, forward strand.
GTGGGTTATAGTGAGTGTAATATATCTTGTATGGTTTTAATCTGATTATTGTTAAGGTCTGTGAGTAAAACATTAATAAAATTGATTGATTGATACTGGCCTTGATTAGCCCTCCCTTCAGAGGAGACATTTCCCCTCATCTTATGGGTATTTGTGAATGGAAGCATGAGTTTGGTTAAACTGAAATACCCAGTTTTCAATTTTATCTTCATTTCAGGTCAGAAAGTTTTACTGTCCATGCATCCCTTCGCACAGTTGAAGAATCTACATTTTGATCCTCCTAATGCTGTGATCCATGTGGGTGGAACTTTGTCAATTGAACTGAAATTGGTAAACCAAATGCCCATCACAGTCAATGTGGATCAGATTGCCATCAATGTCCACTTCAGCATTGAAAAAAATAGCTACCGGAAGACAGCTGAATGGCTCACAAAACACAAGATTTCCAATGGTATTATACACTTTCCAAATGAGGTTGTAGGTTTCTCTCTCTCAAGAACTAGTTTGCCAATGCTGGAATTGTATGAGATGTATGAAAGGAGCCCCTCGGATAATTCTTTGAACACTACAGGCATCATCTGCAAAAATGTGCATATGCTGTTGCGGAGGCAGGAGAGCAGTTCTTCTCTGGAAATACCCACAGGGCTTACTCTTGAAGATGGTGCCCATGTGTTAAAATGTAGCAACTTAATACTGGAACCAGGGGTCAATAAAATAACTTTCAGAACTCAGGTATGTTTTTCTGTAAGGCAGTATTGCTCTCTTGTCACAGCTTGGCTGATTCTACATTTCATCCCTCTTGCACCAAATCTTGGCTTATCTGGAAGGCTGGCAGATTCTGTGATGCACCTATAAAAAGCCAGGATGACACTAATCAAAACCACTTAAATTATTATTTTAGTTCTTGTTACTCTTCTGAAGTTTAAGTGTTTCACTAATAGCTAGATTTAAAATAAATATTCCATCTTTTCCCAACTATTGTATTCTTTGTCAAAAAGGCAACAGAAAAGGTAAGATTATTTTGGTTTTGATCAAACTTTCTGAGAACTAGTTTTAAGGTGTTTAAAGTGGTGAAGGGTCATTTAAAATATGGTAATCAGTTACAAGTGATAAGTTCCATACATTCTGTCTTCATAATTTTGTTAGTGTATAGAATCTAAAAAGGTTTGTCTAAAATATGTCAAGACGCTTAAAGAATCCTATGCTCTTAAGCATTACTTTTTTCTTTTTTCAGTTTTGGGTGCTTAAGTCCACATATTTGTTTACTTCTGATACTATCTTTCCCCTAATATAAAACAGACATCAAAATACAACCATGCAATTATTATTTATTATTTACTTTATAGCCTGCCGTTCTCGTTGAAACTCAAGATTGATTACAAAATATTTTAAAAGTTCAGGGAGTATACTGCAGCATAGGGCTATTTCAACATGTGGCCAAGCAGTTATATGTATGGTCGGGTGGGTGCAGGAAGGACTATATTTGGCTCTGCATGACCTCACCTTGTGGACTGGCCTGCCTGAGGAGGTGAGGAAGACTCCCACTCTTTTGATTTTCCACGAACTAGGCAAAACTGAAGTACTCAATAGGGCTTTTCTGCGCAGTCAATAGGGTAGCATTGTACAAAAGGCTTCAGAAAATTACTTGGCGAAATTATTGGGGACTGTGGTCTGTACTGCTGTGTATAGGTTGTTGTTGGTTGGATCCTGTAGCATAGGTTTGCATCATTTATGTGTCATGTTAACATTTATGTTCTGTTTCAGTTCGATTTTGAGACTTCTGGTTGCTTCTACAACCCAAATTCTGTTTCATTGTTTACTGAATGTCCCATCTTGTAGATGGTATTGACTCACTCTGTTTAATCCTCTCTAAGTCCCAGAGTCCAACATAGCTACTGAACACGCAGGTTACCAAAATCAGAATCAATTCCTTTAATGAGAGTTCATTAGCTCTGCCTGCTCCCTTTCTCTGAGCGTCTCTCAAAGATTAACTCTTTGTTTGTCCCACCCTTTGAGATCATTGCTAAAGGTGAGGTTATCTCAAGCCTCTCTTGTGCAATGGGTGTACATGCAAAACCTAGTTAATCTTTGAAACGTTTTCAATAACAAACATTACATACTTAAACTATCACTACATTTTCAGCATTAATTCAGATTTTATCCAGCATAAACATTTCAGTTACAACATTTTAATTACCTGTACATTATGTTATTTTTCTGGAGAGAGCATCAGCTACCACATTATCCTTACCTCTGATATGCACAATTTCAAAGTTGTATCATTAGGGCAAGTCACCCTGTAAGGTGGTAAGGTTATGGGTCTAGCCTCTCCTGTGTCAATTTTGTGTAAGGCTAGATTGGTTCTCGCGGGGAGGTTTGAAAAGATGGATTGAAACTCCATCAGTACCGCTTGGACTTGCCTGACTTGGTACTTGGTCAGGGATGGAGACAAAACCACTTCATTTACTGTACTCCCCTTAGTAAGCTTTTCCCAATCTGTTAAAGTGATAGTTTCCCTCTCCCCACCTCTAGTCATAAGTACTAGGTTTCCTCTATCATAGTAAGGCTTTAACATATTTACATAAAAAAGCCTACACAGTTCCCCTTCAGAGTTCATATTTACCAAATAGTTGACATTGGAAACTTGTATTTACAACACGAAAAGGTCCTTCCCAAGCTACATCTAGCTTGTGTTTTCTCCTGGGCTTCAGCACATGGACCTGGTCTCCTGGTTTAAAAACTCTGTCTCTGGCCTTGGCATTGTATCAGGTCTTCTGCTTCTGTTGGGCTCTGTGCATGTTGTCTGCAGAAGCTGATCTCAGCTCTTTCAAGTTCTCCTGGAGCGGTTGGAGATAGATGACATCATCCTGGCTCTCGATGCTATCCCGTCCATGCTTCTTTCAGGATGTCCATCGGCCCCCTTGGTTGACATCTAAAGAGCAGCTCGAAGGGACTGAACCTTGAACTTTCTTGTGGCACATCTAAGTACCCGAAAAGGAAATGCTGCAGTCTTTGGTCCCAGTTGTTCAGATGCTTGTGTGTGTAGGTCCTCAGCATGTGGTTCAAGGTGCCATTGAACTTTTCATTAAGGCCGTTTGCCTGTGGATGGTATGCAGTTGTCATCAGGTGCTTGATGCTGCAAGCTTTCAACAATTCTTTCATGATCTGGGACATGAAGGTGGTTCTCAAATCTGTGACCATCTCTTCTGGAAAACCTAACCTTGCAAAAACGGTCAACAAGGCATCAGCAACGGTCCTTGCCTTGATGTCCCTCAGTGGTATTGCTTCAGGGTACTTTGCGGCATAGTCCACAATAGTCAAGAGGTACTTCTTTCCTCTTCTGGTTACTCTGGATATTGGCCCAACAATGTCCACTCCAATCTTGGAAAATGCTTCGTTCACGATTGGTATGGGTTGCAAGAGTCCCTTTGTCTTGCCCTGAGCTTTGCCCACCAGCTGGCATGCTTCACCAGTCTTGCAGAAGGCTCTAATGTTCTTCCCCATACTTCTGTATTGTTGATGCCTAAATGAGCAGCCATCGCTGTCTTGTGAGCTAGCTTTAGTATCTGTAGCCTGTACATTTTTGGAAAGACTAGCTGCTTTCTTTTCTCCCAAAGCACAGTACAGTTTTGTCTCCTGGCCACTCGATACAGACTCTGCTTTTTAATTGTGAAGGTGCAGGGATTCTCCACAGTCACTTCATCTGGAGAGTTTTCTGCTTTCTGCCACAGTTCTGTCAAAGCATCATCCTGCCTCTGTTCTGCTAGAAACTTTGTTACATGGATTCCTTGTATCAGTTCCTCTACATAACTTTCACTGGGCTTGGCTTGTGATGTTTCTGGCTCTGCTGATAGGGTCTGCCCTTCTGAAGCCTGAGGCCTACTTCTGGTAATTACAGTCACTGTTTTAATCTATTATTCTAAATCATTTCCCAGTAAAATAAGCACTCTATATCATCCCAGACTCCCATTATACATGTTCCCTGGAAGTCTTTATACTTGATAGGAATTTCTGCCAGTTTTACTTCAAACTCAGGCGCACTAATCCGTTTAATATGATAGGATCGGCCTGGCAAGTACTGGTCTTTCTGTACCAGAAGGGGTTTAATTAAAGAGATTTCTGCCCCAGTGTCCCTCAAGCCTACCAACTCCTCATCATTTATAGTTACAGCCTCCATATAATCCCTGTTTAGATCTTCTTTTACTCTGTAGACGTGCAAGACTTTGGCTGGTATCTCAGGTTGGCTCGCATCAGCTTGAACAAGAGTATTGGGTTGGTCTACAACATGGTCTGCCTTTTTAATAACTTTGACAGGCTTGGCAGAAGTTCATGCTCTGGCTTTTTCTAATTTTGGACAATTTTATATGTCCCACTTCTAGAAAGTAATAACAAGTGATCGCTCCCTTTCTCCTTTGTGGAGGAGTGTTCCGCCTCACAGGGTTGGTTTTAGATGGATCAGACTTTTCTGAGGAGCCCCAAACTCTACGTTTCTTGCTGGATATTGGGAATATGAACCCTCCCATGTCCCCTTCTATTTCATCAAGCAAAGTAGTGGCTTGCTCCAACATTTTCAGCTTTTTGTCCCTCAGTAACCAACTGAACTGTGAGGGAACGTGCTTCTAGAACTGTTCCAAGCCTACTAGGCTTTTAAGTTCTTCATATGTCTGAACTTTACTTCCCTGAATCCACCTATTCAAGACTCTGTCTAGGCATTTGATTGTTAGACATGCTGCTCCAGTTTGGTACACTGGCCATATAGAACATCTTGATATTCAAGTTAAATTTTTTAGAAACTTGCTGGGTATTCTGCAATGTATCTCCTCCACTCTGTGGTTATAACTGGGGCTTCCAAGCCTATATAAATTTCAGTACTCCCTCTTTGACATAGAAGTATAGAGTTGGAAGGGACCACCAGGGTCATCTAGTCCAACCCCCTGCACAATGCAAGAAATTCACAACTATTCCCCCCCCCCCAAAAAAAAACATCAACAGCTCCTGATATGTTTAGGTTGTTCATCTCAGTTATCTCTGTGTGTACCTGGACTAGCAGGTTAGACTAAAGATTTTCTATCCCAATAGAGCAATTGAAAGTGTCAAGGAATAGTATTCGGAAAGCAAGCTGTACACAAGTACAAAACAAGATCTTAAATTAGGATTAGTCCTTACCCAAATCATAAATGTTTGCCTTGATTGAAAAGTTGTGATTAATATGTTTCAAGTAATTATCCCTAGGAATTTTCTCATGTGAGAAAAATGAATGTGTGTTTTATTGATTTGTAAACCTGGGCAGGAAGAATAAAACCACAAATACATCTAATCAACTTTTTTTAAAGCCAAAAATTCCCATGGTGCAAAGATACTGCAACAGCAAGCGGATGCCGCCAAATCTTTTCTTTAAATAATGTAAAGGAAGTGCTGCCACTTTTTTCTGTATATGTACAAAGTACATCCTACACTGAAAGGAATTGAGGTTGCCAGTTAATCAGATATGCTGCTTAAAAAAGCTTTTATCCAGCTGCAACCCAGTCATTCAGCCAGCATGCTAGTTAAAAAAGCTTTTAATTATATTGTCTGAAACTTCTTACAGCTGTTATTCCAATAAAAATCATTTCCACATAAAGCTTTGAATTTGTTTGAATACATCATTGAAACACCACTTGATCCCCCCCCAAATTTAGTGTAAGTGTACTTTTTACTTTTAAAAGCAGGATTACTAAATAAGTAAAAGGTGCTAAATGGATCTCTATTTAGGACATAAGATAATTTTCTGATTCTCATATCTCCAGTAAACCATTACCACTGTTTTTATCTCTAGTTATTCACTTGAATCATTATCTGAGCAAGCATTGTTGACTGCAGATTTTTGTTTTATATCATTAGTTTTCAGTCGTTAAAAAAATAAAATTTAATAAGCCACCAGGCCTGGACAGCTTTATTTCAGAGTTTTATAAAGATTTTCCCCCCCATTTAATTAAAAATCCCTTTTTAAACTCAATAAAGGACACTTTCAAGCAAGGGAAATTCCCTGACTCTTGGTCAGAGATCATTGTGGTTGTTATTTTAAAACCTGATAAAGACCCGACCTCTCCCAGTTCATGTAGACCAATTAGTCTACTAAACACTGATTATAAGATACTCGCTACAATCCTCGCCGATAGATTGAAACAGATTATAGGGAAATATATATCAATCGACCAAAATTGGTTTATTCCTCAAAGACAGCTGTCGGCTAATGTAAGGAAAGTTAATAATTTAATTGAAACAATTAAAAAGTATAAATTAAAAGCAGTCCTTATGTTCCTCGATGCAGAGAAAGCCTTTGACAGGGTAGAACATAGGTTTTTGAAGGAGACAGTAAATACTTATCTGGTTACAATTTTCAGAAATGGGTAGAGATATTTTATACCATCAATGATGCAAAAATAAGGATAAATGGAGAATTATCGGTTCTAAGGATAAATGGAGAATTATCGGTTCCTTATAATATTTCAAGAGGGGTTAGGCAAGGTTGTCCTTTTTCTCCTCTATTATTTGCCTTCTCACTTGAACCACTAATAAATACTGTAAAAATAAATACCGTATATACCCGTGTATAAGCTGACCCACGTATAAGCCGAGGTGCCTAATTTCTCCCCAAAAATGGGGAAAAATTAGGCACCCGCGTATAAGCCAAGGGTCGGCTTATAACCCCTCCCCCCCGCAGGCTTACCTTCTGGGCTCCTGGCGGCGGGAAGCGGCGGATCCGATGGGGGCGGCCTTCCTGCAGCTGCAGGAGGCCCCCCCAGGCCACTCCTGGTGGTGGGAAGTGGTGCGGGGGCGGCGGAGCGGCCTCCCTGCGGCCGCAGGGGGCCTCTGGAGGCCGCTCCCGGCTGCGAGAAGGCGGCGGGGGCGGCTGAGCGGCCTCCCTGCGGCCGCAGGGGGCCTCTGGAGGCCGCTCCCGGCCTGGAAAAGGCGGGGGCGGCTGAGCGGCCTCCCTGCGGCTGCAGGGGGCCTCTGGAGGCCGCTTCCGGCCTGGAAAAGGCGGGGGCGGCAGAGTGGCCTCCCTGCGGCCGCAGGGGGCCTCTGGAGGCCGCTCCCGGCCTGGAAAAGGGGGCGGCGGAGCGGCCTCCCTGCGGCCGCAGGGGACCTCTGGAGGCCGCTCCCGGCCAGGAGAAGGTGGCGGGGGCGGCTGAGCGGCCTCACTGCGGCCGCAAGGGGCCTCTGGAGGCCACTCCCGGCCTGGAAAAGGCGGCGGGGGCGGCGGAGCGGCCTCCCTGCGGCCGCAGGGGGCCTCTGGAGGCCGCTCCCGGCCGGGAAAAGGCGGCGGCGGTAAGTTCCCCCTCCCTCCCCCCTCTACCGTATTGACCCGCGTATAAGCCGAGTTCGGCTTTTTCAGCCCTTTTTTTGGGCTGAAAAACTCGGCTTATACGTGAGTATATACGGTAACAGAGCTATAAAAGGAATAGATATAAATGGGGTTGAACATAAAGTAAGCTTATATGCAGATGATATAGTAATTGTATTAACAGAGGTGGAGAACTCGAGTAAATTTTTATTGGAAGAAATTAATTTTGGGATAATTTCAGAATATAAATTAAATAAAGGAAAAACAAAATATTGTCGAAGTCTTTCACGGTCAGAGTTCATTGGTTCTCGTAGGTTATCCGGGCTGTGTAACCATGGTCTTGGTATTTTCTTTCCTGACGTTTCGCCAGCAGCTGTGGCCGGCATCTTCAGAGGAGTAACACTGACTCCTCTGAAGATGTGTTACGCCTCTGAAGATGCCGGCCACAGCTGCTGGCGAAACGTCAGGAAAGAAAATACCAAGACCATGGTTACACAGCCCGGATAACCTACGAGAACCAAAGGAAAAACAGATTATACAGATTTTTTTAGATCTTGCAAAGAATAAAGTAAATAGTATAAAAATTCAGAAGGGATGAAGATTGTTGACCAAGTTAAATATTTAAGGTATCTGAATAAGTAAAGATCAAAAGAAAAATGTAAAGTTAAACTGTGATCCAATTACTTGAGGGATGATAATCCAAATTCACTCTTGGCAGAAATTTAAGATTTCTTTTTTTGTAGGATTAACTTAATATGAAGTTCCTTCCTAAATTAATTTTTTTATTCAAAAATTTGTTTATTGAGTTTCCAAAAATAATAATTTTAGAATGGCAACAGATCTACAATAAATTCATTTTGCAGAATAAAAAACCAAGAGTTAAATACACAAATTTATATGATTTAAGAAAGAAATGTGGAACGGGGTATCCAAATTTTATTGGGTACTATTTAGCCTGGCTCACCCCAGAAGATAATACATCGTTTGTTAACACTGAACAAGATTTTATACAGTTTCCACTGCAGAAATGATTATGGAATAAAAAATGCATAGATAAAAGTATTACAACAATGATAATAGGATTGTTAATACCTTAACAAATGTATGGAATCAGATAAGGCATAAATTAATACCAGGAAAATCTTTATTAGCATCATATTGATGGTAGAGAAGATAGCTAAACAATCTTAGCTTACCTATAAATTAAATGCTTATGATAAATGTAAATATCTAAATGTAAATGTTGGCTTAAAGGTCAGCAAATCATCTCTTATATAGAACTCCCTGAGGAAAGCAGAAAAGTATTATCCCCTTTCAGATATCTTCATATAAGAAATTATTTAGTATCTCTGATTAAAAAGAGTAAATTAATTCATAGAACCCTAAACAAATTTGAACAATTATTGATTTCAAGCAAAATTTCTGTGAATACAATTTATGCTTTATTATTAATTAAAAAATAGGCCAAATAAGCCACCTGTACAACAGAAATGGAGTAATAAATTGGGATATGAACTAGATAAAAAGAAATGGGCATTTATATTCACAAAGGGTTCTAATTTTACTATAAGCCTTACGTTTAGGGAAAACTTATTTTAAATGATACATATGTGGCAGAGGAAGACAAGTAATGTTTTTGCTGGCTTTAAAATGTGTAGTTGAGTTCATTATCTTTTATTATTACATCTGTAACGGTATGTAATTTTGATTGAGATATATATATATTTTCATTTCCCCAATGTTATATATGTATGTAATCTTATGTATGTTATAAAGTTTTTATTAAAAACAAAACAACTGGTATTTTAGGAACATGAGCCAAACAAGCATTCTTGTAAGCATTTTTGAAAACTACTGTTGTTTATGAGTTTTTCATGTACTTGGAAAAATCAATGAAACAGACTTGATTGCTTGCATATTTATTAGTCTATTGGAATGAGCAATGCTTCCTTGTTCTTTTATTCAAATTAGTAGTGTTCTCCTATTTTATCAACAGTGATTTTAGGTGCCAGGGGAAACTATTTTTTAAAATATATGTATACTTTTAAAATTTCTTTCAGGGCAAGGAGCCTGGGACATATACTCTCAGGCAGTTATGCATTTCAGTGGGCAAAATGCAGTTTGCCCTTCCTCATATTTACCCAGTTGTGCAGTATGATGTCTACTGTCAGGAGCCACAGCTAAAAGTGGAACCCTGTACTGGTAGGTAAACTAATTAGAAGCTGTACTAGTTTATTTCTCTTGCTATGTGTCCAAGAGAGTTGCTACTTAAAATGCAATGTGTTGGATAATTTTATGAATGTTGTCTTCAAGAAACATGGGTTGGATTCTGACCTCCTTGAATTTATCGAAGTTGATCTTCCCTGCTTCCCCCTTCTCAAGTCCTTGCTGAGACTCTTCTGAGCAGTATGTGATATAGTGCAGGGGGCTCCAATGAGGAGGGTGAACCAACATCATTCTCTCTCTCTTCCAGAAATGGAGTAAACTCGACTTGTGTGTGCAGGGGACTTTTGGGGAAGTCAGGGAATATCTGCTTCCATGTACTTTTTTGTTCGTGAGAATTTGGATCCATCCAAATTACTAGCTTGTTACAAGTCAATTACACACACAGTACTTCAAAATAACTTAAGAGTATTGACTAACAACTGGTAGAAACAGAATGCTGATGTGAAGTGATCTGAAAATATAGCTGTTAATGACTTGGGTGATTAGACACCTTTCTACTTAGACACCATTCTACTCTTTGGAGACAATGCACATACTATAGTTTAACTTGGTGAGACCAAGGAGACACTTTTTATACATCTTACTAGAAAGTTAAAGGTACCACCATCCTTTTCTGATAACTAATTTCAACGTCTGAGCATATCCTTGGTGTGAAATGTAGCGGTGCGGTTTGCTTTTCCTCTTCCCCCTTTTTCAAATTTAGGAAGTTTGTTTGAACTGTGGCTTCTAATGCAATGAACTGTTCAAGGTATATGTGAGAAAGGTTCTGAAAGAGAAAGGTTTTGAAATGTATCCTTCGGATTGTATAGCTTTAGTTGTGGGAGCTTATTGCAGAGCTGAATCCACTGGATTTAAGGCCCCTCCATTCATCTAGAAAGGTTGGAATAACTGAAATGTATTTGGCATAATGACATATCACTTTTAAGCAATAAAAATTTGACAAAGAGAAATGTATCAGAATGGGGTTGTTAATTCCCCAAAGCCTATTCATACATTATTTGTTGGTTTTATAAGTTAATTATAGGTGCCCAGGCCAACACTTAAGTGTTTCTCTTTATCTCCTTTTTTTTAACAGACATTCTTTTGGCTGGGATTCCTCAGAAAGTAAAATTTACGGTGACCACTGGCCATTACACCATGAAGAATGGTGATGCCTTGCAGCTTAGTAATGCTGATGCCATGCCAATCCTGTACCATCCAGAGAGCAAAGCAGTGATTTATTCAAACACCAGGGGTATGCAGTTTTGGTATTATATTAATTGCTTTTGGGGATTCCAGCAGATGGGGTATAAAAATATACCTAAGCACAGTAGTAATAACAGTTGTGCAAGTATCACTTTTACAGTGGCACTTTTACTTTAGAGTACCAGTTCATGTACCAAGGCTTTTTGATGACCATGTAGGTGGCCTACATGGTCATCAAAAAGCCTTGGTACATGTGGCAGTCGACAGAGGATAAATATTGTTACTTGTCCATTGCCTTCCCTGCACACAATATGGAAAACACTTGTGTGGGAATTAACTTTGGGTGCAGCTTTGAGCCCTAGCAGTTCAAAGCCGAGTTGTTAGTTGTTAATTTTCCTTAAGTGGTTCTTCTCCGGATGAGATAACTTCTTTCTTTAGGCAGGAAGTGCTTACCAAAGCTATTCTGTTAGATTCTTTCCATTATTTATTTTGCATCTCTCCTGAGTTTTTTGCACTGTGTGGAGGAGAGATTTAGTGTGAGAGTTTTCAGTGGAGAAACTGCTTTGAGTGTTCATGTTGTCTGCTCTCCCCCCTTCCCCAGTGATACTTGATTCAGACCACCCTTTTGTTTTAAGTCAGGAGAGTTCAAAATCATGTTTAGCTGTAAGGAGTTGCTAATGGAAAGTCACTATAAACTGATGGGCTGTGCATCCAAAGTGTTAGATTGACTTGGCTGAATTTGTATAATGATGCTACACAGTGGTTAGAATGTTGAAGCACCAAAGGAACACCATGCTCTGAGCTTTTTTGCCATCAAGTCACAGCTGACTTAATGGCAACCCCTTAGGCTAGAGACATTTGTAGGTCACCCAAGGTAACCCAGTAAATCTCATGGTGTAAGTGGGGATTTGAACCTGGGTTTCCCAGGTCCTAGTCCGACACCTTAACCACTACACCATGCTTCCTGTCCTGAGCATTTTAGTAGAGATAAAATAACATTTACTTCATTTCTCTCCTGCGTTCTCTTTTTTTACTTTGAATGTTCACACATTACATGCAAAATACAACCTTTCAAATCTTTCTAGAGAAGGCATCAGAAGCATCACTAACGATTCAATCATCTGAGAAAATCACAAGCATCAGCTTGCCGATGGCTCCTGCTTATCATGTGATTGCCTTTGAGCTTGAAGTTCTATACTTACCATCAACCCCAGTATGTATGGTGGAAAACGAAAACCTACCTGGTAAAGAGCTTTGGAGAAAAAGCAAAGAGAAGGAGACTTCCCACAATCTCATGGCTACAATTGACCAAAAAGTAAGCAAGTATGAATAGCAGGTTTTTAATTTTAAAACTTAGTTTTGACTGGAGAGTATTAAAAAGAACAACTAAAATTGAACAAAAAAAATTGACATTTTATTTTAAAAAATCTTTTCTTCTTTGGAAGGTGGATGTCTTGTTACATGCTACAGTTAAAGTAGACTGAAATCATTATTTTTGGTTTGTTAGAAAGATTTATGAGTTCAGTACTTCCATACTACTTTGGACTAGGGCTGCCAGGCCCCCATAAGGGGCGGGGGATTCCCTACTTGTTCAGCCGGCCAGGGAGTGTCTTACCAACCCTAAATTAAAGCCTTCGCCTGATCAATGTGGGCACAATGATGTCATCACGTTGCCGATGATGTGGGAGATGCTGTAGTATTTGGGCAAAGCTGTATGGTAAAAACAGCTTCTACGAGAGAGTTTTAGCCCAAATACAAGAGCGTCTCCCACGTCATTGGTGACGTGATGATGTCATTTCCAGAAGTGATGTTATCATGCTGATGGTGACCAGGCCTAGGCCTCAATTTACAGCTGGTAAGCCCCCACCCACCTCCTCTCCCGCTGGTTGCCAGGGAGTACTTGACAACTCTATTTTGGACAATACGTAACTTTTAAACTAAAAAAAAGTCTCATTCAAATGTATTGCTTCCTGAACTAAAAAAAAAGTATTCAAAGGATTTGCAAACTTCATGATTTTATTCCTAGTCTGGCTACCTTGCGTTAAAACACTGCTTGTGTGAATAGTATACTGAAATTGCAAAGAGGCAGAAAAGATTTGATTTTATTTGGTGTTTTTCCTGCCCTCCTCTGATAGACAACTTCTGCAAAAGGTTGAAGCTGTGTAAAATTGGGGAGGGGGGAGAATAAATATTCAGTATTTTAGATAAGAACTTCATTTTTCCTTACAGGTAACCATTGATTGTCCATGGTCAATTTACTCTACAATTATTGCACTTACATTCAGTATACCCTTTAAGGCCAAATATTCCTTATTATCAGCAGGCAAAAGGTAACCTTCTTTCTTCTCTATTCCAGTATAAAGGCATACCTCAACACTGCCCCAGTGAATTTAATTTGACTCCAAGGAGTTCAGAAAAATATCTCTGTACCCAGCTGTCTAATGTTCTCTTTATCTTTTGGCTTTAATTGCATCTTGGAGTATTTCTTTTTTATTTGTTTCCTTTTAAAATGAGAATCTAGAATATATATAAAAAATTCACACTATGACAACAATTACTTTGCTTAAATATAAATTAGCACAATGAAACAGTGAGATGAATACTTTTGAAGCCACTGCTTTTAAGCCTATGTTTTAAAAAAGTGTAACAGGGATGAAATATATTATATAATAGCTCTTTCCAATATTAAAATACATATTTTGATCTTTCCCCTTTATTTTAGAAAATATATACAGGTTTGTGTTCAGAACATGTCCGAAATCTGTTTTCATTTATCTGACAGTAATCTAAAAAGTTCTGAGAATTGTACAGATCTAATTCTGGATCCTCTAAATGCCAAAGCTGAGCAGGTAAATTATCTCAAGTTTAATATTCTTGAATCAGTGTTAATCCCTTTGACTATTTGATTTGCTGGTCAATGACCATAGTAAATTGAACTGAATTGAATTATGTGAACTTTAGCTCTATATTACTTACTCGGAATCTGAGAATTGAGGCATTAACAAATTGCTTGAGACAGAAGTGTGGCACAAGGTCACATGGCTTTTGTAAAAGAGCAAGCAGACAAAAGCCTGTTTTGAGAAACAGATAATTACTGTGACACTTTCAGTGTATTTGAAAAGAAACATGGATCCCAAGCTGTTAAGGTTCTTTTGCTCGTGTGTTTCCAACTGGTATTTTGGGATCAATTACTGCAGTGGGAATAATGGGGCCTGAAAAATTCCCAGTAAAGATTTCTGGAAAGTAATGAAGCTCAAAACAGCTGCTTTATTTGTGCTGGTTACTTGAACTGCAATTTTAGGGTAGAGATCGAGCAATTTGTCACCTATACTAAACTTCAGTTAGTAAAGAGAAAAGAAAAACTAGAAGGCAATGTGAAAGGAGGTGAGGTCTGAAATACCACACTTCAAGCCCCAAATGTTGTGATCAAAAATACATTTGTACTTGTATCTTATACCAAAATTATACAAATATTCCTTTAGTTGTATAGTCATGTATGATTTAAACTGGAGTCCTTTTTCTTGTTGCTATGTACTATGGAAAAAAGTAAGTGCAGAAAGGCCATTGGGGAGAGATGAATACTTGTTCATGTTTTGGCATAAACCCCAAACTTGTGTGCAGCTGATCTCTTCTTGTGGTTGCAAAGAAAATAAGACATGCAAAGTAAAAATGAGAAAGAACCAGAAGTCATTTCTGTAAAAACGCAGCTCAAGGGGATCTTAGCTAATTATACCTGCATAAATCCAAAGATTCATTTTGCCTCCATGAAGGGTGGTGTTGCATACATTTTAGATAGGAATTTGATGCAGTACTAACATTTTTCTAAAAGTAGAAATTAATGAATTAAAATGACATTTTTGAAATGCAAACACCTTTATTATTCCTACTGCTATAATGTTTTGCTCTTTCCCCTTTCATTAAAAAAAATTATATCCCATGTTTTGAGTGGCTACCTACAAATGTAACCAACATATTAACAGTACAATTCTATGCAGAGTTCGTCCAAACTAATTCTTGTATATGATTATGCTGCACAGTATACAGTACAATAGCTATGGATGAATCTCCCTCTCTGTGTGTGTCTCTCTCTTTCAGCATATCTATAATAAGCAAGCAGTATTTTTTGTATGGGAACTGAAGTGGGCAAAAGATCTTCCCTCATCCTTGCAGTGCCAGTTTTCAGTGAGCTTCCGTTCAGCTCCCTCTGAAGAGCACTCGCTTTCTTTGAAGCCGTACATTTGTGAATTCCAGTTGGAAAACTTTTTTGTAAGTTTTACTGATACCTTACTAAAGAAAAACAATAACTGTCAGATTGGAAGCAGACAGGTTCAGTACAGCATAGTGAAAATCTGCAAAAGAGTCAGTACAGTATATCTTGCAGTACCAGAAGTCTAAGAGTGCTAGTTTGTACTTTACATTTACTATCTAGAGGCTGAAACATTCTCTGCTTGGCTAGTGAGCTGCACTGCAACTACAGCATCTAAAGGGGCTTAACTAGTAGAGTGTTGCAATCATGGATTCCATGTTGCTACTGGACTTCCTGATATTAGCTAGTGATGGTGTAGAGCAGGGGTGTCAAACAGGCGGCCCGTGGGCTGGATCCAGCCCCCAGAGGGCTTTTCTTTGGTCTGCAAGCTGAGGCAGCCACCCCCCCTCCATGTATGGGTTTCGTAGGACTGCGGTGGCCCCACTCTCCCAGCCAGCAACCTCCTCCTGTCCTTTCCAGGCTCATTGAGGCCCAAGCGGGCTCGTGCGTCCACTCACGCACCCTGTCTTTCTTGGGTGCAGTGAGGCCTGAGCGGCCCCGCACACCCACCCCGTCTTTCCCAGGCAAAGCGATGCCCGAGCGGCCTCACTTGCCCACCCACCCAGCCACCCCTTTCTCTTTCTGGGTACAGCGAGACTGCTTGCACCTCGTGCATGTCAGTCTCAGGCGTTTGTCTCTAGCATCCCTCAAGCATACTCATCCAGACAGGTAGATCTGAAGCAGTAAAACTTTATTAGGAACTAAAAAGCAAATTAAAAGAACTAACTGCACGCAGGGAGGCAAGGATAGCAATGGAAAGCAAGTATAGGCTACCTGCTTAAAAACATTAGGACAAGAGAGTAAGATAAACATTGCTAGGCAACAGCGAGATAGGCATTTCCCATGAATGAAGACACAACACGCCACAGCTGTGATAACAGGCACTAACGAAGTATACACAGGAGCTTCCAAGCCCTGGGAACCAAGGACTTGACTTGTGGCCAGAACGTGGCCTGAACTCATGTCAAGAGCCCGTCTGGATCTTGCATTCAGTGAAAAATGCGCACCCCCCCAGCCACCCCCGTCCCTTTCTGGGCACAGCGAGCCCCATGCACCCACCCATGCACCCCACCCTGTCTTTCCCAGGCGTAGCAAGGCCCGAGCAGCCTCATGTGCTCACCCATGCACCCTGCCCTGTCGTTCTCCAGTGCAGTGACACCCAAGCAGGTTCACGTGCCCACCCAGCCACCCCTGTCCCTTTCTGGTTGCAGCAAGCCCTGCACACTCACCCACACACCCTGTCCCATCTTTCCCGGGTACAGCAACGCCCGAGTGGCATTTTTCCTGACAGGATACTTGTCTATAGAAACCCTGTAGCTGTGAATGTAATGTTTAGATCAGCTCTAAGCAAAACAAATTGATGGCAAAAATGGAAGTCCGTAAATCCCTTAAGTTTTTTCTGCACTTCTTCCTTTGTCATGTTTGCCTCCTTTAAACTTGCTTGATTATTCAATCATTGCTATACTTACTCATTTAGAAAATGTATGCCCTCCTCTCCAGACCTGTACGATGTAGCTCACAGCTAAAACAAAACAATAGAAGTGTCACAGCAATAAAATAAGAATATGTCAAAAAAAGCAAGAAGGGGCTTAAAAGCATAAACCATATAAAACAAAGCAATCTTGAAATGATATTGATAACAATTCTCAGGGTAGAAGCAAGACATACTTGGATTGAGAAATATATCTCATAATATTCCTTCATACAGCTTTGAAGCAATTTTGGGTTGCTTTAAAGCAGTGGTCTTGAATCTATGGGTCATGATGGTCACGTGGGGCACATACAAATCCCTGTGATGCCACCATTTCTGTGATTTTTGCTGGGGCTTCCTGCCAGTGCAAATGTATAGAGAGCAAGGACACCATATTTCCTGCTTCTCCTTGAATGCACACTGGGAGGGACAGGAAGGTGAGGTGAAGTCATCAGTTGGTGGTGGAGAGGATTCCTCTTTATCATACATTCAGGGTCACCCACCCATCCCTGCAGAAACTCTTCCTACATAAGCTCTACTTGCCTTCTTTCTCTTGGCCTGGCTTAGTTGGACATCCCCACCAGTTGCTCCTTCAATGCTCTGTGTGTGCTTGTTAGTGAGGAGCCTCCCGGCCCACCAGTGAGATTAGTCTGACTCCTCTGGGTTCTGTCAAGTACTTTCAGCTCGTGCATCCCATGCTGCAATCCCTGGGGATTATGGGTGGGCCCCTAGGTGAGGAGGTTCAGGGTTTTAGGAGAGGGGCTCCTTTTTTTGTAACTGTAAGTGGCTGCTCCTATATGTGAGAACGTCTCCTACCCTGCTAAAAATTCCATCTTGCAAATACATGAAGTCTCTTATCTGACCAGTTCAAATTACGTAGAGAGAGTTGCATTTTATTTTGTATACTGCCTATAAATATTATTATGCTCCTTCCAGACATTATATAATGTGAAAGCTGAGATTTCCCCCCCATTGGGGGCAGAATATTGTAAAACGGGCTCACTCTGCTCATTGGAAGTATCAATTACCCGCCTTTCAGACTTCCTGGATGTGGATAAAGATGAGGCACTAACAGAATCAGATGGATACTGTACAACAAAACTTTTGTATGAAGGTAGGCAAGTTGATCAGCTTTATGGTAGGACAGTTTAGGGTATTCAGCTTAACCTCAGTTGGTCTATATAGTGGTAGTTTCATAAAATAATCCCAGTGCTAGTCCTGAGAGCAGATGCATCTTCTTTGGAACCCTGGAACACTACAATTATTCAGTTGTTTTAACTACTGATTACTGTAGTTATTGAGGAGTTAATGATTTCATAGTACCTTCCATTTACTAAGTTCAGTAGTGTCTTATGGAAATGTAGGCGTATTTTTTTTTTACAGAATTTCATTTCCCAGCCTTATAAATAAACATAGTAACTTCTGTAGCTTAATAGTTGCAAAGTAGAGGTCAGTCCCAACAGACTTCCAGGTACTGTCACTGGAGCATTTCTTGAAATTTTTGCCATGAGGAAGGGTTAGCTGTTGGACATTTCTACAATTTCCTCCACTTCCCAAAATTGGCTTCCAGCCTTGGGCCATCCAGCTGCCATCTCTTGCTCTTACTCTACTCAGCCATACAGTTAATTCTTTAAGAAGCAAGCCAGGTACCCTTAAATTAGTACTTTATGATTATGGGTAATAGGAGAAGCCTGGTTCTTTCTGATCCAGCTGAATCTGTATTCATGTGTTTTGCACAGGTCTGTCATACTGAAGGTTGTACAGTAATACTAATGAGTATATGAACAATAGATGTCAATAATGTTTCCTTGTTTAATAGTGTATTAAAATAGCATTTGTTTCAGTTGTAGATAACAGTAGTAACTGGGCAGTCTGTGGGAAGAGCTCTGGAGTAATATCTATGCCCATAGCAGCTCAGGCAACCCACAAAGTGCACATGGAAGTGATGCCTCTCTTTGCTGGATGCCTCCCTGTTCCTGATGTCAGATTATTTAAATACCTCCCTCATCACTCTGCCCACTCTGTACAGCTTGATGCTGGTAAGAATGCATTTATTTAATGGCTGTGTTGGGATCCTCCACCCTAAAATCATGGAAACTCCTATGTATATGCATTTCCATTTAAAAACAATAGTTGATCCCTTAGACATTGTTGACTAATCATGGATATCTTTGGCATTTTATTTAGATGCTTATGTGATAGCCAAGTTCTTCTGAATAAGGAATTGGTCAGCAGAGCACATCACAAAAATAAGACTCTTCGGCATCTTCTGTAGCCTATAGATTATATATATATATATATATATATATATATATATATATATATATATATATATATATATATATATATATATATATATATATATATATATATATATATATATATATATATATATATATATATATATATATATATATATATATATATATATATATATATATATATATATATATATATATATATATATATATATATATATATATATATATATATATATATATATATATATATATATATATATATATATATATATATATATATATATATATATATATATATATATATATATATATATATATATATATATATATATATATATATATATATATATATATATATATATATATATATACTATATATATATATATATATATATATATATATATATATATATATATATATATATATATATATATATATAGTGAAGACATACTCAAATAAAGAAACAGCACACAGCTCAAATACAATACACAAATCTATCAATGCCACCTTGCACTAGAACATCTGAGAAGCACACATAGTGAAAATACAAAATACAGAATGCAAAATACAAGCAGCATCAACCACAACCCTTGGAGTGTCCGTATATATAGCCCGCAGGAAACCTTTAGAATTCCTGAAAGAGAGTCGTAAGTCAACAGAAATGTCCTCAAATAAGCAAAACGCGACTCAGATCACAATACCACGCTGAATAGTCCAGCTGAGAGACGGGCATATTTCACAAATAGCTGAAAAGTCCAGCTGAAGGACCAACTCCACCGGGAATGTGATAAAGTCCAGGAATGTGTATTCTAGTTAAACGACCACGTTTTGCCGTAAGGCTTCATCAGCCTAAGGAAACAAAAAGCTTGTGCAAAATGGAAAGACATCACATATACAAACTAACATACAACTCCAATTAAAAAGTTACGCCCAAGTGCCATGTGGGTCTAATAATAATTCTTAATAGTGGTTCTCAAGTATTCCATCCTTACATACAAACTATGACTAGGGTAAACCTTATAGAACACTCTGAATAATAATAATAATAATGTAATATATAACAATATTTAACATTTAACAACCAACACCTACCTAAATAGAATGTTTCAGTATGACCACAGAGGGTTCTTACAGGAAGCTTGCAGCAACGGTATGTTCACTAAAGATCTAGCTCTTGCTGATTATGAGGAACAGGAGAAGGGAACTGCAATCAATGTCTGTTTAAAGAGACAGTACCGTTTAAAACGGAAAGCGGGAGAATTAAAGGGATCTTGCTAAAGAAAACAAGAAAGATCAAATTCAGTATTAAGACCACCAGGGGCCAAGGTCTGAAACAGAAAAATGAACTTCATCTCATGTTGAAGGAGAGTCCGTTGTGCGTCCTTATGATTGTATAAACGGGGGCGATACTGTTATGTCCTTTTTCAAGGAAATGGCTCACAAGCAGAGCTTCCTTGACTAGATCGAATGCGCGACCTGTGTTCACTGATACGAGTATGAATATATCTTATTGTGCTTCCTGCATACATAAGTTTGCAAAGGCAAATAATCGAATAAACAACAAACCTAAAAGATCAGTTAGAGAACTGGCGTAATTCGAATTTAAAGCCCGATGAGATGGAACGTAAATTTTTGACAGGTAAGCACAGACACGGACACTCCAAGGATTGTGGTTGATGCTGCTTGTATTTTGCATTCTGTATTTTGTATTTTCACTATGTGTGCTTCTCAGATGTTCTACTGCAAGTTGACATTGATAGATTTGTGTATTGTATTTGAGCTGTGTGCTGTTTCTTTGTGTCTCAGTACAGCATAGGGTTCTTTTTTTTAGCATTTCTCAGTACAGCATAGGGTTCTTTTTTAATCCTAGTGAAGACAGGCAAGAATGTTAATAATAATAGTTAAATACTTTACGGATCTCTCTTGTTTTCTGATGTTGAGACGACCATTAATCCATTTCAGAGGCGTTTTTAACCTCCTATTGTAGTATAACTGCTTAGAACAGAGTATTGGCTCAGTCCAATAAAGGCTGTAGTTAATCCAAAAGATGAATCAGAGATTTGCAATCATCTTAGATGGCTTTAACTATAGAACGCATTTTTGTCTGCTCTGTTTCAAGTCATCGGTACGCTGTTCAGCCTGAAGGCTGAAATAAAGCCTGCTGTTCTGAAAACACATTCATTATGGACAATTACATCTTTAGATGCCGCTAGTGCTTATATGGGAAGAATTGTGCAATACTAGAGCTGTGATCTAACAGTTCCTTTCACATGTGGGAACTCTATTAAGTATTTGGAAATCCTATACATGTTAAGGCTTCTCCTCACTGAAATACTTTTGTATATTTTAGTTGTTTCTTTAAATAAGTAAAGTTATGCATTTTCTCTCCTTAAACAGACAGTTGGATTGAAAACGATACTCTCTCAGTGGACAAGAATATGGATGATCAAGCTGACAACAGTAGCATAAAGAGCAGGAACAGTGTACACTCGGCAACCAGTGCAGAACACAAAGGCTTGCCAATGCCCCGTCTGCAGTCATTTTCCCCTGGGCAAGTCTTCAACTCCAGCGCTGGCATGCAGGTCCTTGTCATTCCCAGCAAGGATGATCATATTTTAGAGGTTAATGTCACATGACAGCTCTTGGTACATGTGTGTATACATACATACATGAGACTTGAATGTGAATGCACTTTAAGGGATCATAACCTGATTGTTCTTCAATGAAATATTCTAGCCCTAATGAGGCCTATGGCAACTTGACTCTTATTGGCCATGGAAGCATCCAACAATTGTATCAATTTAAAATGTACAGTGAAGCTTGTGTCAGCTAGTTTATATTGCTACATTAGGGTGTTTGTGTAAAATGAATTTTGGTTTCTTCCCTGCCCTCCCATCCCATCCCATGATGAAATAAAAGATGCTTATTGCAGTTGGTTCTTTAAGTTGAACAGCTTCCAGAACTTCTATTTCCTTGGGAACATTAGGTTTCTGTTCAAAGAATATTTCAGGTTGACATACGATAAGCCTTGCAGTGTGTCTGTCAACGGCTGAAGTGTGTGCCTTTCTTGTCACATGACTGCCTGGTTTCCTGTACCAGGGTAGCTTTCAGACTTCTGTATAATAGCTGTGGGGTTCAGAATCACTCTATCTAGAAGATTTTAAATATGTATATATATTTTCTTGAAGACTTACTTAACTACTTCTGTGCCTTGGGATATATGAAATTTATTAGTCTACTAACACTCTTCTGAAACCATACTATGTACAGAGACATTATGCTACATTACTGGGGAAACACACATAATACCTTCTTGATGCAAGTAGTAAAGTGGCACATAAGTGGTTAAGTTAGGAATAAAGGTTCATTGGACCAAGCTTCTCCTCCAATTGATAATTAAAATTAAATTGAGAATTTAAATAATTAGAAACTGCTATATTGAGCTTGAGTATATAGCTTTTATTAAATATTTGTCATTTGATATTTTTTAAAACCAAAGTTTGTTTGTTTCCCCTTTCTCAACTACTGTTAACTTATTGTGGACAACAGAGCCATATATATGTGTGTGTGTGTGTGTATGGCTCTTTACAGTCTTCAAATCTGTACAATAATATATATATATATATATATATATATATATATATATATATATATATATATATATATATATATATATATATTTGCACCTTATTGTAGAAAAATCTGAGAAGCAGCAGCAAATAAAGGCAAGAACTATAGAGCACCTTTTTGACTACTCTTCCAGTGCAGTTACAGGGAGATGTAAAGTCCAGCTGAACTCCTTCTGGTCCAGCAAACGGCAGTCACACCATACCAACTGATTATTTTTCAGTTGTAAATTTGTTGTACAAATGATTATTTAAAAAAGTCTAACTGATGTAATTGTGTATAATTTACACCAGAAATCAAAGACAAAATAAATGTGTTTTTATTGATGTGTAAGTTACAGCTTGTAAATAAGTCTTAGTGTGTGGGAACTTTCCATCTCTCAGAAATAATGTATTTTTGTACATAAGCGTTTCTCTGAAATTCAGTGCTAAAATCTTAGTTGCTGTTCTCTCCTGGGTTACACAGTTTCCCCCCTCGTTGCAACTTATGTAGCTCCTAGCCGCCTCTAGCATATGAATTAATGAATTTTACAGTAACAACAAGAATATTTGGTAGATTTAATATCCCTGGGGGCTGTAGGAAACCAAATCTTTACAATAATCTAGTCCTTCTATAGTGTGCATTTCCAGCATTGAGCATTTCTGTTAACTCTTTACTACTTTCATAACTTAAGAGCATATTTTTGCTGGAGAATGGTAACTCCAAAATGTTTACCAAAAGTACTTTATTGTGAAATTTAAAATCCATTTTCTACCTAGACTAGAAATTTACACTTTAATTTGAATACTATGCTCATGAATGCCTATTATCAGCTGGATAACTTGTTTTGAGTAGTTGAAAAAAATTCAGTAATCCAAGAACATTTATTTAGCAACAAAATCACCTGTCTTTGTCTTTTTGTTTACTGTATAAGAAGAATTGAGACTACACAATGTCAGAACAAACACACTTAACAAATGTTTTTGGACATGAGCAAAATATGAAAGTACAATTTCAACATATTAAATTATTTGATTTCTTGTGAACTGTCCATAAGCAAGACAGTTTTATTTAGCAGTTAGCCCAGATGAGTTTTCTCTTGCCAGGTTTTAAAGAAGAATAACATTTGCGCAACTATGTTGGAACTGCTGAACTTCACTAAAATGCCGCATAAGCTTATCACTACTTGAGGAGATATTTGTGTATATTAGGGAAGGAGATTGATTTCTGGGTACAAATGTAAATAATTGATTAAAATTTGCAATATGTGTATCTGAAGAGAATTCTATTTATTGGTATCTGTTAAGTTTGTAAACATTATCAAATGGGTTAAAGGAGTATAATTTTTATGAATTTCACAGCCCTCTTTGTGACTGGAAAAATTAACTCCTAGTATGGAAATTGTTGAAGTTAATGTAAGATTGTGGCATTTCTTATCTGCAGCTCTGTAAGATTCTGTTATTAAAATAATCCACTAAGGATTAAACATACACAAGCAAAATAGCAAGGGAAGGATTTAAAACAGGTTTAAGAAATAAATTTGTCATGGAAAAGAAACTGGAAAAAAGGTGGGTAAAAAGTGAATAAATATCTTTAATATTTTAAACAGTAATTGTTTACAGTTCTCCTGATCTTCAAGCTTGATTTGTTTCTGTTTTCAATTTGAGATTTCTAGGTATGAAGAGGCCACCCATCTGTGCAACTGTCCCGTGGCCAGATACTTCAGGTAGTTCTTCTGTTAGGCATCTGCAGTCTTCCACTTAACTAGCTCTAGAAAAGGAAGCTGAGCCATAAGAGAGTGTCCTTGATACTCAGTGGCTCCAGAGAAACCTGTGCTGACCTGAGCACCATTCCCCAATGTGGAATCCACCCCATGTTTCAGGAAAGTGGGCAAGGGTATTGCTCAGAGTGGCTTGTGGGTTGGAAGGTGGTTCCCATCTTGAAACAGTTGCTGAAAGAAACTGAAGGACAAGTAAGCTGCAAATTACCCTGAGCTGCATGTCAGGGATGGAAGTAAAAAGCCCAACCTCTCCATTCTTTCCAATATCCCGCACACATTCATCTTAGCACTCATGGAGCTGTCAGGAAGAGAGACAGCTAGCCATAGATAAAAGACAGTAAAACCAGGATGGCAGCACCCAGGTAAAGAGCAAGCTGGCTACTCTTTTTGTGTGTGTGTGTGTGTATTGTGCCATCAAGTTACAGCTGACTTGTAACTAGGGTTTTCAAGGAAAGAGGTGGTTTGCCATCGCCTGCCTGCACATCATGACCCTGGTATTCCTTGGATGTCGCCCTCCCGAATACTAACCCTGCTTAGCTTAACTGTTTAGCTCCTGAGATCTGACAAGATCAGGTTAGCCTGGGGCTATCCAGGTCAAGGCCCATGTGTGTGTGGGGGGTGATTTTACTGCCCTTTTTCTATTACCAGCTTGCTCCTTGGCAGTCTCATTCTCTTGCCTGAGGGACTGTGCCTGATGCTGAGGAGAGAATGAGAAGGCCAAGAGGACAGCCATTCCCCTCACTCCAGATAAAGAAGGGCTGGCTAATGTTCAGCAGTGGTATGGACAGACAACATGCTCAGAGGTACTCTGGTAATATAAATGGTTAGTCATATTTAATACTAATGTTATTGTGCGCGTGTTTGGGGTGGCACACAGGGTGTGCAAGTAGTAATGTTTTCGTTGATGGGATATACAGATGTGGCCCTCCAGGAGGTGAGGAGTGAAAGTGCCACTGTTTAAAACCCTTTGCAGCACTAGGCTTGCAGCCAATTTTAACTTTCATTTCAGTCCAGGCTTTTCTGTGGCTCAAAAACAAATATGTTAAATACTGCACTTGTCTTTGCCTGTGTGCCCCCCCCGGGGGGGGGGGAGAGCAGGACATGATAACTGACTTCCATAGGCAGCAGAGACTCACCAGATGCCATGGTGTTCCTTAATTGCTTCTTTATTGAATGCTAAGTCCGCACAAGCTTCCTTACTAGCGAACACAGTTCCCTTTACTGGCCCATTTCTGCCCCTTCAAACCTCGGGGCTGAGCTGTGTCTGCCTTGGGCAGTTCTACCAGGCCTGTCCTGGTTTGCCAGCCTTATCTTGCCCCAGCCTTATCTTGCCCCAGTTAGGAAGTAGTGGGATTTTGGTTGCTAAACCTGTGGGACTCTCAAGCAGACACAAAGGCTTTAAGATTTCTGCCTCCACCCCTCTTAACATCCAGCCTGATGAAGAGTTCTGGAAATCTCAAAGGCTTACATACAGTTAGTTCTGTGCTGCTGTGGCTGGTATTAATAAATGTGTAACATTGATTTGTCATATTTTGCCATCACCTTAAGGAATGTGCTCAAATTCTGGTTGTGATAGGTTAGTTTTGGACAAAATGAGAACAGCTGTGAACTTTAAAGTATAAATATTATAACGTGTTGAGGATTCCAAAATTAAAATGACTGCGTCAGCATTATGTTTGCAGTAGATAAGTGTGAATGCCAGGACTGGAACAGATATGCTGATGACCCTTGAGAACTAAATCTCGGTGTTAGGCTGGAACACCAGTTAGCCTAAGAATACTTGATCCAGGATTAAAATTCTGCCAAGCAAATGAGGAATGACGGTCACATTAGTGTTCTGCTACAAAATCCAGTCACTGCTAAAAAACAGTTGTGTGGATCTTCCTCCTGCAAAGCCTTGGTGTTTTAAGAGTGCAGGGGTTACAATCTAAAAAGACCTGAAGCTGGGTATTGTTGGTGAAGTTCATTGGGTTAGGCTCATTCTTTCACAGGGCTGCTATGGTAATATAGGGAAGGACCAGCAACAAACTGCAGGATACTATGTCAGGCCATTAGCCTATGAAGGTCAGAATTGTCCACTCTTGACTGGTGGCTGCTCCGCAGGGCTTCAGAGGTCTTTGACATCACCTGACAGCTGGGATTAAGAACATGGGGCTTTCTGCATTGGACCCTGTTTTACATAACTGAAAGTGCCTCAAAAACAGCCCCAGCTCCTCTTTTAGGAGGAGGATTCAACTGGGGGGCTATGGCAGGGAGAAAAGGTGGTTCTGGGAAAAATGCATCCAAACAAACTACAATTGTAGAGAGGGCAAAACCTAACACACAACACAACCTCAAACATATGGAGGGGCAAAAAAGGAGCCCCTGAGGCCAGATTGCCCCCTCGGACCGGATTTCAATGTGACGCTGGCTGCTAAACTGCCTGCTCTTGGATAAACCCACCGTCTCGTTCCAAGCACTGGTGGACGCGCAGTATTTGCTTGGCCGGCCACCAGCCTACCCGCGCAGCACTAAGCGACGGGCTCGTGGCGGCTGCGGCGGCGCGCGAAGCGGCCGAAAGGTCCATGGAAGCGAGGCGCTGCAGGCCCGCCAGGTCGCGCGCACGTCCTCCACCTGCCAGGAGGATCAGGCGGGGCTCTTGTCCGCAGAATGCGTTGGTGGGCTGCAGCCTGCCCCTTCAGGCCACGCATGGTGGCGTCTTTCCATCTCGAAATGTTCAGATCTCCACGCAGGCAGGGAACTGGCGCAGCAAGCAGAGCGGGTGTGCCTTTTCAGTTCACTTGGGCTCGCTTTGTAGTTGCCATGACTTCCTAAACGTCCTCCTTCATTTGCACTATGAAGTAGTGCAGCTCATTCGACCAACTCCTTCCCCTCGGCAGTATAGATGCCGGCCGGGCCGGAGTCTGCGGGGACAGACGGTACGCGGCGCGGGCGCGGGAGGTTTTGCCTTGGGTCTGCCGCTCTCTAGCGGCACGTCCCCCCCCCCCCCAAGCTCAGCAGTCGGCAGGACGGAGCGTCTCGCTGGAAGCCGGCGCGGCGGCCCCCCTCGCCTTCCCCCTCCCCGACACCAGGGGGCGCAGCCAGGGAGCCGGCGAGGCCCTCCGCTCGTGCTTGTGGCCAGGCGGAAGAAGATGGCTGAGCTTCCGGGCCACCCTCGCCCCCATGTGTCTGTGGTTCCGGCGTGGCGACCGGCGCGAGGATGAAGTTCGCTTACCAGGTGGGCCGGTGTGGCGCGCTCCCCCCGCGCCCCCCCCGCCTTCCTCGTGCCCCTTTCAACCGCGTGGCCGTGAAATCTGCCCAGCGGTTTCTGACTGAAGCCGCTGCGGCCGGCGGGGCTCGTGGAGACCTGATGCGCGGTCTTCGCCGGGGGGGGCGGGGAGGCGGGTCGATCCTCGTCTCCTGCATAGGTCAAAGGGGGCCCGTGCGCCCGAAGCCTTCCTCGGCGCACGAAGGGTCGGGTTTCTTTTTCTTGAAACCAGCGCCCTTGTGGTTCTCCCTGGGGCGCGCTCAGCCCGCGCAGGAGGCGGCGACGGCCGTGGGGGCTGAGCAAGGCCTTGTCGCCGCTCTGCGCCGTCGCTTCGGAATACTCCCCCCCCCCTAGAGACTGTGAGCGTCTCTGGGCCCCTCCCAGCAATGGTTCAGATCCAATTTTTGTGCAGGCGGAGCAAGGCATCAGAGACGCGAAGAGGCCTCAGGTTTAATCCCTGCGTTTCCATGTTTGTTCTATTTGAGCTTCTGGGAAAAGGGCAGATTTCCAGTCAGATACCCTCATTTCCCTCTCCTCCATGTGCTCTGACTCTGTATTCTTCCCTTTCTAGAGCAGCTTTCCAGTTCCATCTCACCATAGCTTCCCTCTCTGCGAAGATATTTCTTCTTAGTTACTATCAGTCTTCATAGTATCCCAGCTGCTTTCTCTAGTCTTGTCAATTTTTCAAGGAAGAATTGTTGGGCTCCTTGTCAAATTTTTCTCACATGAATACCATGTTTGGAAAATAGGTGTGTGCCAGCAGGGGCCCTGCAAGGAACTGTGGAGACATCTGATTTTCCTCTCCCCCAACTCTTTCTTTTCCCCCTTCCCTGAGAGCCATTATAATATCTCCCCTTTCCCTTCTTCCTTCTCTCCTTCCCGCCCATGAACTAACCAACATTTATCTGCTATCTTGTCTTCAGTGTGATCCCCTTCCCTCCCCCGGGCAGCCTCGGCCAAGGAAAACTATGGCTTTGTGTGGTGTTGGTTGCCAGACTGGGCCCAGTTGCTTGGTGGGTAACTCCCAAGGACTTGCGGGAGGCACCTCATTTCCACTTTTATCACCTTTTTCACACTCTTTCCTTTTTTCTTCCTCTTGGCAATCCCCACATCCTCACATTTCCCTGCTTCTTTCTCTCCCTCCCATCCACCAACCTAAATTTTATCTGCTCCCCCATCTTCAGTTATATTTATTATTTCATTTGTACCCACCTTCCTTTTTCCATAATGGGGATCCAGAGCAGCTGACATCATTCTTCTCCATTGAATCCTCACATCAACTCTGTGAGGTGAGCTGAGAATGTATAACTGGCCCAAGATCACCCCAGGCTTTAACAGCAGAATGGGGATTTGTATCTTGGTTTTTTAGATTCTAGTCTGAAATTCTAACCACTAATCACTACACTTTGGTGATGTAGCTGCTATTGAACAGTAGCAAGCAGCCAGGCCTGGGTTGGTTATGCAAATTGTGTGGTAGCAAGTCGCCTGGTTGTTGCTACTGGGCCTGGGCCCAATGAGTCCTCTTTCAAAGGCCAAAACAGCCCTGGAAAGGGCCCTGGCTTTTACTGACAGAAACCAAGTTTAGAAGGCTGTGTGGTTGCCTAGGAATGGCCACTGAGGATATTCCTTTCTTAGAGCTATAGGTGCTGCTTGGGAGAGTTAACCCTGAAATTTTTGTTTTCATTTTTTAAGATTACAGATTTTTCTGCAAACCAGGGCATTTTTCAGGTTTGTAAAAAGATCTGTCTGGTCTTTTCATGGCTCCAGTCTCCGGATTTAAGAATCCACAGATCAGGCCACGTTGAGGGTTAGATATATTGATTCATTCTGAAGTTTACGTTCTGTTAAGATACTTCATTTGTAACTTCAAAAATTAATATTTGAAGCAATTCTCAAGAGAGTAGTGATATGGACTTGTCTACCTCAGTTTTCTGGTTCACTCACATTCATATTATTGCTATCTTCTAGTTCTCCAACTTGCTGGGCACAGTTTATCGATGTGGAAACCTGAATTTCACTCCAGATGGGAACTCTCTGATTAGTCCCGTGGGAAACAGAATTACTGTCTTTGACTTGAAAAAGTAAGCTCTTTTTCTCATTATTGTTACAATAGAACTATCCCAAACAAAATGCAAGCCTTTGAAGGACTTCTCTAAATGGATGAAGTATGTTGGATAATCTTCACACTGTATTTATCTCAAAATAAGATGACTTTAAAAACTTTGTTTGGCTTTCTAAAGGGGGAGGGTCATGTTTCCCTTGGGTATACAAATCCTCTGAGTAGCACTAAGTTGAGGTGGCGAGGGGTTGATGTGAGAGTTGATTCTCTTACAGCAAAAGCTCACAAACTCATTCACTAGTAGAAAGGAATAACAGGTAACCTCTGCCAAGTGCTTTTAGCCATTTTGTTGCAAGGGGAAAGAGAAGGAGTCTGGTGGGGGATGGGGCCAGTGCACTTGTGCCCACTCTCCCTCCTTGCACAGTGAGTCAATGGGCGGGTGAGCTTTTCTGCACAGAGCTCCTATTCTCTTCTCAACCTCAATAGCTGTATTTTTGCATTTAGAAACGCAGTCTTTAAGGTTGATTTGTGTGCATAAGTCTTTTTCTAGCTGAATCATCATTGCTGAATTGAACTGAAGAGTATAACTAAACTTATGACTTTGATTATTATTTTGCATGCTTAAAAAAGAAAACCCAAACATCTTATTGATTCTTTCCCCTAGTAACAAGTCTGAGACGCTACCACTGGCAGCCCAATACAATATCACATGCGTGGGACTTTCTCTAGATGGAAACCTTGCCATACTTGTTGACGAAGGTATTTATTTTGTTTTGACAGGTGCCAAAGAGAAATATAAACATGAGTAAGAAGTTTTTTCTTAACATAAATATTAAGCTGTAATAATATTAGATACGCTTTCAATGATATTTTTCTGTTTTGTATATTCTGTTGTGGCCAACAGATGACATTGCTGAGAAACTGAATTAAATTCCCTTGAATAAAACTAACTTTATTTTAGTTAGAATGGGGGCTTCAAACTGTGTCAGAGTATATTGTTTGAATGTTGTTCTATAGAAGCATATTTTTCTTTGCTCTCTTTCCTGTAGTGGGAGCTGCCTTGCTTGTCAGCTTGATCAGTAAATCTGTGATTCACCAGTTCCACTTTCATAAACCTGTACATAGTGTCTGCTTCTCCCCAAATGGAAAGTAAGAGGAACTATTTTAAACTCAATTTTTCCCCTGCATTTGACAAAATTGTGCAAGTAGAAATTATCCCCAGATTAAATTTGGCCCATTATTAAAATAGGGGCCAAATAAATAAAATCTGTGGACCAGGTGTGTTGAACTCATTTGTTATGAGGGCTGGATATGGCACAAATATTACTTGGTTGGGCCGGGCCATGCCTCTCCAGCCCTGATCGGGAATGTGGGGAGGGGGTTGGATCGAGAGTGGGGGGTGGCGGCTGCCTCAGCTGGCTCACGGGCCAGGTAAGAGCTCTCAAGGGGCCGGATCCAGCCCGCAGGCTGTATGTTTGACACCTCTGCTTTAGACTCTTAGAAGAGGAACAAAATATTCTATTGCCTCTGCTTTAAACAGTGATGGACATGTAGTTTTTGTCCTGTATGCAAGTATATTCTAGAGATAATAGAATAAGGACAAAAAATAATTGTTGATAATTTCTGTCTTGGACGTTTACACAGTTTTACTTAATTCTCTGAATAATTGTTTCTTGCCTAATATTGTTTGGCTTCGTTTTATTGATTTTTCTTGCCCTGCTGAATTATATGCAACACGCCTACTCTGTATTTTCTGTGCAACAGGAAATTTGTGGTAACAAAGGACAAGGTTGCTCTGATGTACCATGCCCCAGGGAAGAAACGAGAATTTAATGCGTTTGTTCTTGACACAACTTATTATGGTGCGTATGATGAAACAACATGCATAGCCTGGACTGATGATTCAAAGTAAGTGTGTTAAAATATGTAACTTGTCACTCCATCAAAGACAATCTGCAAATATATGCAAAATCAGTTCAAACTTGTGCTTCTTGTGATACATTTTGACAGTCTTGCAAACTTCTGGACATTTTGTTCTAGTCCAGGGGTATCGAACCTATTTGTTACGAGACTTGCACATAAGTGTTGCCGGGCCGGGCCATACCTCTCCAGCCTAGATCAGGAGCGGGGAGGGTGTGTGTCAGGCAGGATCTACATTTTTTTTGAAGGGGGGCAAAAGTATAAAATGGCACCCCCCTTATACAAATATTTTTCTTTAAATATACGTATATAATCAACGTATATAATATATGAATATAATCAACAACTCTTTAAAACAATAAATTGTGTTGACCTCTATGAATTGTTAAAGAATAATTACACTTTTACGTTATCTTGGGGGCTTTCATTCCAGTCCCAGAACACTTGTGCTAGCCCTAGGGGCTGTCATTCTACCCCTGGGGCTGTCAATCCAGTCCCAGAACTCTTCTGCTCTTCCCAGGGGCCATCATTCCAGTCTGGGGGCTTTCATTCCAGTCCCAGAATACATCTGCTTGTCCCAGGGCTGTCATTCCACTCTGGGTACTTTTATTCCAGTCCCAGGGGCCGTCATTCCACTCGGGGGGCTGTCATTTCAGCCCCAGAGTAGTGTATCTGGGCTTAGAAACCTTACTGGAAAATCCATTCCACATTTTCTTTGCAACTCTTTTTGTGCTGTAATGTATTTCAATGGAGCTCATGCAAGTCAATTGGCTATCCAGGCTCCTATTATCTTCAATGGGCTGTGCAGCCTCTCCCATTGTTTCTAATGAACAATCCTGTCCTTCATTGTAGTACATCCCGTGGATGTTTTCAGTGGCGCTCTTCCCAGCCAGGCTCCCTTTCCTCTGAAGTGATCAAGTATAAGAATTCCCAGCATTTTCTCTCTCCCCTCCCCCTTTCTCTTTTCACCCCATTGAGGAATATGTTTGAGAACGATTCTTGTCTGCACTTAGTTACACGGGGACCAGAATACATGGGAGGGCAAAAAAAAAAGAGAGAAGAGATTGATCAAATAGAATGAATACACATGCCTGGATTTATGCAGACGCCAATGTAAATGGCTGTGGAATCGAGGTGTGTGGGTAACATCGCATTCCTTACTGGGCGTGGGGTGGGGCTGTTCCTAGATGGGCCCAAGTCCAGGAGCTCCGCTAGCAGCACAACGCTGCACCACGCTGAGGAAGGGAGAGAGCAAGCCACGTGCAGTTACCTCACCCCACGCACGCCCAACGCCACCACGTGCCTGTGCTCAAGCAGGCGCTCACTGGAGCTTTACTGAAGTGCCTGTAGAGCTCTTTCTCTGAGCCACGCTTTGGATGAGCTCTTGTTCATCCCTCCTCCCCCACCCAGCCTTCGGAGAAGTGGGAGCGGGGGATCCAAGGACTCGGGTGGCAGGCCGCTCTGCCCCCTCCCCGCTCCACCCTCCCTTGGCACAGCCCCTTTGCAGAGACTTCGGGTGGCACTGGCTGGGCCTGGGAGCTGAGTGGTAGCAGTTGCAGGCGGCAGTGGGGCTGGAGCACGAACCCCGCACCCCTACGCTGATCTTGGGAGTTCGGAGGCACAGAGAGTTGCCCTGCAGCCAGCCTCGCTTTTGCACTTCTCGTCTCCCCATGCTCGGGGCAAGTGCTTCAACCAGCCTCTTCCCAACCAGCCTGGGGGAGGGGTGGCTGCCTTGGCTGGCTAGCGGGCCGGATAACAGCTCTCAAGGGGCTGGATCCGGCCAGCGGGCCGTAAGTTTGACACCCCTGTTCTAGTCAGTTTAGGCTTTGTATCTCTTGTGCACACTTCTGTTTTTGTTTTTTGTCCTAGATCTTTCATTAATGTCAATCAATTTAGAATAAAACAATTTTGGGACCATGAAGGACTTGCAAGGAGCAAAATCCCACCCACCCCTGCTGGCCCCTTCTTCTCCCCCACCCCTTGTTCAGCTCCCCACTCTTCTGCTGCCGCCATGCCTTTCTCTGGCCCAACCCTCCTAACACCATCGCTGCTTGCTCTTGCCTTCTCCCCCTGAACATACCACCACTTTCACTTTCTTCTTCTTCTCTCTCAGACTTCTCCCCCCCCACACCATCTCATCATCGCTGCCACATGCTTCAGTAATATTTATTGCAGTAGCAGCCCTAGAATGGCAGTTGTGGTGCTACACTGTGAGTTCTTTTTTAATTGAAGTTCTAACGTCTGCAAGTGCAGGCACCTCCAATTTTCTGAAAACCTTCCTTACATTTTTTTCCTTTTCAGATTTTTGTGAAAAACCTGGGGGTTTTAACATCCCTGGGTGATCCCTCCCCCATGAATGTTTTGGTCAATATGGGGGGAGGATAATGTTTACCATTAGATATGATAAACCCATGATTTATAATGGGATCATCCCCATTTTAATAATTCAATTAAGCCACCTTGAGCAAACATTTTGGAGAGGTTGCATAGACATTTTCAAAACAAATATTTTTAAATAGATGCTGTATTATTTAAACATGAATCTTTACATGGTTCCCTGATGATCAACCAATATCAGCTGTTTTTCCACATTTACTATCTTTAAAAGTTAGTCAGCCACTTTGAAATTATTTTTATTGTCTCTTGATCTGTTTAATCTCTTTAATCTCATATAATTGGACATTTCTAGAAAACTTACAATTTAGGCATCAGCAGTAAGGCATTGCCTAAGTAGATATTCCAGCTTAAACTGAGCAGATCTCCAGAACCACTGAAGGCATGAGAATTGGGGGCTGTGAAATGGATCCAGTAGTTACCTTCCGTTCATGGAAAGAGTCCAGTGTAAAGCTCCCTTCATGAACGGAAGGGCACAGTTGCATCTAACTCTCTCTCTCTTCAGTCCTCGGTGTCTTTCCCATGGTTATCATCAGCTGTTTTGTTAATCAGTTGTATTGTGTACTAGATTGTTTGCTTGACCTATGCAGTAACTATTGGTTTGTCCATTCAAATATTCTAAGTATATTTCTTGCTGTTGTTTTTTTAATTCTTGCAGATGTTTTGCAGTTGGCAGCAAGGATATGTCAACATGGATTTTTGGTGCAGAACGATGGGCCAATCTGATTTATTATGCTCTAGGAGGTCATAAGGATTCCATAGTTTCCTGCTTTTTTGAAGAAAACAGTCTGGATGTATGTACATTTTTTGTGTTTTTTCACATCATCTATGTTTTTAGGTTATCAGCTAGCTTGTTTTGGGGAAACTATGGAATTTTTAAATTTTTATTTTATGTACATTATTTACAGCCTGCTTTTCTCACTTGGACTTGAGGTGGATTACACAGAGTGAGTCAATAAAATTGACAGGTTGGGACATTCAGTGGACCGTACAATAGGAATTTGAGTTGTAGAACCAACCAGAAGTCTAAAAACAGAACTGAAGTAAAGCATAAGTATTAACGTGACATATTAAATGATGCAAGAATTACATAGCAGGATCCTGGTTTGAGCAAGCTATACACCGTAGTATAGACCGCAGTCCCTCATAATTTTTCCAAGTATCTTTGTGAATAATTTAGTTTAGTGGGACTCTATTGCCTGTGTAGAAAAGCCCTCTTGAATAATTCAGTTTTGCACAGTTTGTGGAAAGCCAGGACAGCAGGAGGCTTCCTGACTTCTTCAAGCCTGCCATTCCACGAGATGGGAGCCCGAACAGAGAAGGCACATGCATAAGTGTACTCAGGTCAAAATGTTTGTTTCTTTAACAAATTTATCATTAATGAGGACTAGAGAAGTGGTTTTAAGTTTATTAGTAACTTGTCTCTTGAGAGTAACCCAATTATGTTCGTAATCTCTAAACCCATCTCATATGGGAATCTGGTTGTAGAATTGGGCACTGGCAACTAATATTAATTTATATACATATCTGGCACCCAAATTTGAACAATAAACTTAATATGAAGGTCTTGTTGGCTCAGTTTTTCTCCTAAAACCCAAACACTATAGAAAACAGAGGGAGTGATTTTGATAACTACAGGCTAGGTAGATTTTTAAGAGACCCTGTCTTACAAATGCATTTCAGTGGCTAACAGATTCTAGTGAACTGTGACCAACCTTTGCTTAATTTCTTATTGAATTAGTGGCATGAAATTCTATTTAATTCATTGGTTTAATGCTCGATTCTATTGTGTTGTGATTGTAGTAGTTATATATGTGTTTGTGTTCCAGCTGTACACTATCAGTCGAGATGGGGCTTTGTGTGTGTGGCAGTGTGATACAGAACTAAATGGCTTGAAACCTATAATGCCCAAACAACAAACTGAAGACAAAGAGGAATCGACAAAAGACCAAGAGTTCACAGAAGAGCAACAGGGCAAAGAGATTCGAGGAAAAGTCAATGAAATTGAACAAGAGAATAGAAAGAAAGTGAAATACTCATGTGCTGCCAAGTAAGTGATCTTTCAGGGGGCTATGGCAGTACAGGAGGAATTTGTTTTAATGAACATATTTGTCTTGCATCCAAAGCCATGATTTATAAGTTTTTTGTTTTAGCCGCCAAAACCAAACTCCATTGGTTTCTTTTCAGCATGTGCCCTGTATTACGTGAGTTACGGGCATTACTGAAGTGAGTGGCTAATTTGTAAGTAGACTTCTGAGCTACAAAAACAAACCAAAAAACGAATAATGATTTTAAATCACAATGTAACAATACAGGAGGAGGAGCAGCTGTGCATGGGGAGGTAGGGGCTGAGTAGGTGGAAGAACTCTCAGCCCTCGGTGCAGTCGTTTGCCCTGCTTAGGGGTACATCTTTCCCCACCCTTCCTTTCCCACAGCAGCTTTCTGTGGTCCTTGAAAAGGCATTGCTGGGAATCACAGAACCCCTAAGGACAGAATTTTATTTATTTACTTAATACCCCACCTTTCTTCTCAAGAGAAATCCAGAGCAGCTTACATAGTTCTCCTCTCCATTTTGTCCTGACAAAAACTTTGTGAGGTAGGTGGAGCTTGGCCCAAGGTCACCCAGCAAGCTTCCGTGGCCTGAGTGGGGATTCCCTTAGATTTCAGTGATGGTCTGACCGCTACACCACATTGGCTCTCACAAAGGCCACTAGGCACAGAATGCCACAGCCAAGAGAAAGAATTATGAAACAATATTTCAATTTTTTTCTGTCCAATTCCTTTTTTTTTATTTTTATTGCAGCCTCCCTCCTCCGTGCCTGTTGGCTTTTTGTGCCATCAATTTAGGCATTATAAAGTTCTGGTTGTCATTTTCAGGAGACCTGTAGGGTTGGCTGTAATTCTTCTGAGGTACCCAAAATTGTAACGCCTAGAGAAATGGGACTGCCACATTGTTTAGTCCAGTCCTCTATCTTGCATTGGAAATACTAGTTAGCATATGTCTTGTGTTAAATATGAGTCACTAGTACCTCTTGCAGCTTCCTAACATTTCACTTTTCATACAGGTATTTTTTCAACAAAGAAGGAGATTTTAACAACCTGACCACTGCAGCATATCACAAGAAAACCCATCTACTTGTCACTGGCTTTGCTTCTGGAATTTTTCATCTCCATGAGCTTCCATACTTCAACCTCATCCATTCTTTAAGGTTAGTATGGGTAGTCCTTATTGATTGAAGACATTTTAGTGTCATGTTGTTAAAGGAAACACTGAACATCATTAGTTTTTCTGTGCAATCCTAGGTAGAGTTATTCCTGTATTGAACTGAATGGGTTTACACTTTGCATTATATGGCTCTGAAAAGCCGCTAGTTATAATTGTATGGTATCTGAGCAAGGAGGCTGTTATTTTAAAATCAAAGAATCTTTGGTAATGTAGAGAGACACTGACTGCCATCCATCGCTTACAATTGATGAAGTGTAATTTAATTACTGAATGCCAGATAAAAATCTGAATATTGCAGATATTAAGCAGCGTCAGATATTTAGCTAATCACACAGTATTAGCATATTTAGCGTATTTTAACTGGAAGGGTTTAATGCTGCCTCAGTATAATGCACATCAGCGGATGCAGACAGTCTCCTCTCAGCCTGCCCATAACATACTGCATTCGCTGTAAAGCTGTCGCTCTTCTCAGCACCTTAAAGAAGCACAACATTAAACAACTGTTCTGTAAAGCATACACTTATGCAGATCCACTGACCTCGGCATAATGATATTCTCGGGTTAAAGTGGGACATTTTAAAACAAACATGGTGAAAATAGAAATGCATGTTTGTGTATCTTGCTTTAGAGTGGGCCTTAGGATCCATTTTACGAAATCCCTCCTGATTTCACTGTTTTACGAAATCCCTCCTGATTTCACTGTGCTAAAAGATACTGGCTTCAGTATCCTTCTTTCCTTTATATTGCTGGAATAAATGTTAGTCTATTAGATGCTTCCAGGGTTCTGTTTTGTCTTCTTTACTTTGGTAGTTTAATGTCTTTATCTGATATTATGTCCCTATCAAAACAGCATAAGAAGCTAAGCTTTGTTTTCAGTCAGCCTATATATGTGTATAAAGTGCCGTCAAGTCGCAGCCGACTTATGGTGACCCCTTTTTGGGGTTTTCATGGCAAGAGACTGACAGAGGTGGTTTGCCAGTGCCTTCCTCTGCACAGCAACCCTAGTATTCCTTGGTGGTCTCCCATCCAAATACTAACCACGGCTGACCCTGCTTAGCTTCTGAGATCTGACGAGATCAGGCTAGCCTGGGCCATCCAGGTCAGGGCTCAGTCAGCCTATCTGAACTTAAATTTATTGGTTTTTTTAACTTAGCATTTCGGACCAGAAGATTGCGGCTATTTCTATCAACAGTACTGGTGACTGGATCGCCTTTGGATGCTCAGGTGTGCAACTGTTGATCAATGCTGTGCTGGGATAACAATTGACTTGCTTCAACCACTGAAAGCTCACTTACAAATGAATCACCATTCTTGAGAGCTGTCAAATTCCAGCTAATTTACAAGCTTATGATTTCATTTCTGTTTGATTCTGGGTTGAGAAATAATGTGAAACACGGCGGGGCTATTGTCTATAACGCACAGAGACAAATAAATTTCATGTTCTGTAGAAAAACGTAACAACCTGTAAATGACCAAAGATATTTATTTTACAGAATTTGTATCCTGCCTTTCTGCCTAATCAGGGCTGCTAAGGCAGCTTATAATTAAGAAGAGATCATAAAACCACAACTAAAATACATACATAAAACACAAAGACAGCGATTAAAACCTAAGGCAGGAAGGGTCATTGAGGGACTGCCAGATGAAACAAAGAAGTCTTCACCTGCTGGTGGAAGACAGTGATAGAAGGGGAAAAATAACCCTGGAAGAGAGTTCCATAACTTTAGTGCCGTGACCAAGAAGGCCTTCTCTCGGGTTGCGAACATAAAACAACTGCTCTGTAAAGCATACACTTTACAGTCAGAAGATGACTGTAATGGTCAAATAGGTTCATATGGGAGTATGCAGTTCTTATGGTATGCTGGTCCCAAACCATACAGGTCTTTAAAAGTCAATACAAGCACTTTGAATTGGTCCTGAACACAAATTGGAAGCCAGTGTAGGACTAAGACTGGGGTGATACGGTCCTACAGCCCACTCAAGTCAGTGTTTTGGCTGCAGCATTTGAAATTCTGAATACTTTTCTAGGGCAGACTCACATAGAATCCATTGCAGTAATGTAAATGTTATCAAGATCTGAGTGACAAGATCTTTTCTGTCCAGTAAAGGCCACAGTTGGCTAACTAATGGAAGCTGGTAGAAGCCTGCCTGGTCACCTCCACCACCCAACCTACAGGCATATGCTCCTTCAAGTGAAGTGCAACCCCATCCAGGGCAGGAGGCACCTTAAATCACATTGAAACCCTGTGGAGACTTGCACTTTTAAAAAATTAGATGTACACCAAATTGGTGTGGAGTGCCACCTTTTGAAATAAATAATTGAAACTATGGAGTATATTTACAATTTTTCTTATAGAAAATGAGGGCATGTATATTTAAAACTTCCATAAAGATACCAAATAATACATTTTATATGTTAAGTTATAAATGATGCATTTAATGTTTTTAAAATAGGAAAAAAAATTTGTTCTATAGGAAAGTATCACATGTGTTCTAATTCCCCCCAAATTTCTGTGTCTCCCCCCCCCCCAAATGTTCTGGAAATTTAACATCTCTGGGAGGTAGGTTAGTCTTGAGAGAGAATGACTGCCCCACAGGCATGCAGTGAACTTCATGGGGGACAGTGGGAACATGAACCTGGGACTCCCAGATTCCTGTTTGATATTCTGGCATGACAGTGCACTGACTCTTATTTGCTGCAATGGAAAGCAAGCCAGTAATTCCAGGAAGTAAGTCGGAATCATGTTTGAGCAGTAGATAAGCACACACCATTCCCAATAGGAATGATAGCAACAAGAAGCTGAACGCCACAGAAACAAGCAGTACTAAATGAATGTTTGGGTCAGGATGGTGTTCAGAAACTGAGAGCCAGTGTGATGTACTGGTTAGTGTGTCTGACTGGGATCTGGGAGTCCCAGGGTCGAATCCCCTCTGCCATGGAAGCTTGCTGGAGGACTTTGGGCCAGGCACATGCTCTTAGCCTAACCTACCAGAGGGCATTACATTCTGCCAGTAACAACCTCCTTGTGGCCCCCGGCCCAAAGAGCGTTCAGCTGTCCTCACCTAGGGCCAGGGCTTTTTCGGTCCTGGCCTGGTGGAACTCCTTCCTAATGAGATCAGGGCCCTGTGGGACCTCAGGGAATTCCGCAGAGCCTGTAAAATGGAGCTGTTCCGCCAGGCCTATAGTTGAGGGCAGCTATGATTTCCCATCAGTGCTGGCCTCTCTGCTCCTCCCCCCTACTCTCCCTTTTTGAGTTTATATACTTTTCAACCACTTGTGGGGTGAACCATGACTGCCTTTCCAGGCCCATAGTGACCTCTATGGTCAACAATTGAGCACCACTTGTCTGTTAACTTATTGATGTTTTATGGGAAGTTAAATGTTTTCTTGATATTGTGATTTTATTGCATTTTATAGTATTTTATTGTATTTGATATCGTGTTGTTGGCCTCCCTGAGCCTGGCTTTGGCCGGGGATTGAGGGCGGGGTAGAAATCTAATTAAATAAATAAATAAAAATAATAGCTTGAACTGGTTCCTTTAAATCTGAGCTAAATGTCCAGCCTTCCTTTCCATTCTCTTGACAGGTCTGGGACAGCTGTTGGTGTGGGAGTGGCAAAGTGAGTCCTATGTGTTGAAGCAGCAAGGCCACTTCAACAGTATGGTGTCACTTGCATACTCCCCTGATGGACAATACTTGGCAACTGGTGGGGATGATGGGAAGGTAAGCCCGCCACTGTTGATGAAAACTGGATTTGTAGTTATCTCAGCCCTACAATTTCCGAATATATACTGTAAAGAGGTCTGATGCGTCTGAGTGTTTGCTTTATTTTTTAGAAAAAGCATTGGTGGTGTTCTGAAATAGGAGCAAATCCACACTTGGCTTATACTGAAGTCATTTAGATTCGAAGTTGGCAGCTCTGCTCGTGATATATAGCCACATCATTAATGGGATGTACAGTTGCGAGTGAAAGGAGGTGTTCTTGCCATTGAGATGCTGGTGGCGTGATTCTGAATTCCATGCTTAGAGGAAGACCTGGTGGGAGCTTATCTCCATTAAGGAAGGAGTGTGGGGGCTGGGGGACCTGTGGAAGTCTATCCCAGAAAAAGAAATATGTCTAAAGCTTAATAAAGGATTTTCTGTTTTTGTTTTCAGGTTAAGGTATGGAACACCAGCAGCGGCTTCTGCTTTGTTACCTTTACAGAACATACCAGCAGCATATCTGCTGTAACATTTACCTCCTCAGGTTATGTAATTTTGAGTGCATCTCTGGATGGAACAGTGCGAGCTTTTGATCTCCACAGGTAAATTGTCCATTTAGTTTTCAGTCTTGCTGAGTTTTGTTTTATCTTGGTGTACAGACCAGTGGGTTTATAGATGAATGTTCTTAATTTAGATGCATTCTAAAGTTATGTTATTAATTCCTTTGTTGGGTTAATTAAAAAGGTAAAGGTCCCCTGTGCAAGCACCGGGTCATTCCTGACCCATGGGGTGACGTCACATCCCGACGTTTCCAAGGCAGACTTTGTTTGCGGGGTGGTTTGCCAGTGCCTTCCCCAGTCATCTACACTTTACCACCAGCAAGCTGGGTACTCATTTCACCGACCTCGGAAGGATGGAAGGCTGAGTCAACCTTGAGCCGGCTACCTGAAACCAACTTCCATTGGGATCGAACTCAGGTCGTGAGCAGAACCTTTGACTGCAGTACTGCAGCTTAACACTCTGCGCCATGGGGCTCCTTACTGGGTTAATTAAGGCACAGTTAAATATACAAATTCTTATAGTACAGTCCTCTGACATAGTTTTACCACTTTAGATGACATGGGTACACTTGGTAATTTGAAGTATCCCATATCAGAATCAAGCCTTGAAGCAGCATGTCATAGGAAATAAAATGAAAAATGCTTTTCAAATATTCAGATGTGAAATTTAAGTTGTTGGCAGTATTAAACTGAAGAATTAACTTTTGTGCTTAAATTATATTTCTGTATATTTTAACAGGTACCGCAATTTCCGCACATTTACATCCCCTCGACCAACTCAGTTCTCTTCCTTGGCCGTAGACAGCAGTGGCGAGATAGTTTCAGCTGGTTCTCAGGACTCTTTTGAAGTATTTCTGTGGTCTGTACAGAGTGGACGACTCTTAGATGTAAGAAATAGACTTTCTTTGTTGTAATCTCAAACTGTTTGGAAACCCTTTCCTAAGCCCAGCTTTATCCCCAGTGAAGAGACACCCCCCACACACACACAGACACACACTTGTATATTTAAAATGTTGCATCAAAAGATATTCCCTATTTGTTGTTGCCACAGTTGATGAGTCGTACATGTATTAAAAAGACTACAAACGCAGCTATGCCTTGCGTTGTGCATGTGGGTGCAGGAGTGTGAACCAGAGGAACTTTGCATGTAATTGTAGCCTGATAGTGAAATTCCTGGTATAGCTTTAGATACATCCATTTAAATGCTTTGATACAATGTTGTGTTTAGGTAGGTATTCTCTTTGTAAATTCCATGTTTTACATGTATTTTTTCTCCTCCATTAGGTCTTAGCTGGCCATGAAGGCCCCATCAGTAGCCTATGTTTTAACCCAATGAAGTGTGTTCTAGCAAGCGCCTCTTGGGATAAGACAGTCAGATTGTGGGATATGCTGGATAGCTGGAGGACCAAGGAAACCCTAGCCCTGAACTCAGACGGTAAACGCAAATCTCTCTAAGCGTTGTTCATGTGATACTTGTGATTTCGGGATAGCCTGCCTGGTTGAAGTTTTAATCTTAAGAGCAGTTACTGTGAGGAAATCTTGTCTGTGATGCAACTCTTGCCACTTGAATGCATTTTAGCAGGTAATCTAAACGGAATCTTAATTTGTAAAGATGCTATCATGTTCACCATGCTTTCGTGTTCACTGCCTTGGGGATCCTGATGGGTGGAAAGGTGACATAAAAATGAAAATAAATAAAAACAATAAATTAACAGCAATGCAGGTTGTTATGTGACTAAGCCTGAGAATCCTCAAGCTCGCATGTTTCTTCCCAGCCCCTTCCACTCTTTGCATATGTCTAAAAATCAAACATCAGAATCCTTAGGCTTATTCATATACCAAGTTCTGCTGGGGTGTTACATCTGCACCGTGCATGAGAATGTAGAATGTGTGAGAATGTTTCTTGAAACGAGGCTTAACATTGACTTCTCTCACTAAACAAATCTGCAGTGCTTGCGGTTGCTTTTTCCCCGGATGGTAAAGAACTTGCAGTTGCTTCCTTGGATGGACAGATAACCTTCTGGGACCATGAAAATGCAGTGCAGACTGGCTCAATTGAGGGAAGACATGATCTACAGATGGGAAGAAAGGAACTGGACAAAATAACAGCCAAACAAGCTGCTAAGGGGAAGTAGGTGGAATATTGGTGAACATTTTTTCAATGTGGGTTTTATTAGGCATGTTTTAATGGAAGAGCAGGAAAACTGTATAGCATGCTTCTCTCTCATGACTCCTTTGTGTGTGTCCTGCGGGCTTTGTTGGAATCTGCGAATTACAACTATTTTTTTTTAATTCTTGCAATATATCTTGGATGCAGGGAGAAGTTTCAGTATCTCTATGGTGGTGCTAATATTGGTTTGATTAGGTAATGAAACAGGTGTTTGTACAGCTAGTGGTGAACTGATAATGAGTTTAGTCTTTGGCTTAGGTGATTTGCAAGACTAATCAGGGCTCACACCTCTATTAAAGCTCTTGTCATATTAACAGTTAACACCTTGCTTGTTCCATCTTAGAAGATAACCTAGTAATTATTCAGAGCAATACTATATTGTGCTCTTCATTAGTATAACCATTTAAATTAGTAAGAGAATGGTAGGTAAACTCTTCAGAAAATAATTTTGTTGAATTTATTATCTATCTGATTTTTGCAAAAATATTACTGCAAGTACATCTTTAAGTGGCATGGAGCATGTCTGACAGTCTAAGACGAGAAAATACTTATCATCTCTTCCACTAGTAGAAAAGATGGTTAATGCTCTGTGGTATGAATTCATTACATTATATTATTCATAATATTGTTTATAGTTTAATCCTGACCTCTTCTGTTTAGATCTCTTTAGTTAGTAGCTTCACAACATGCTTTTCAAGATGGTTTCAACTGAGGTTGGGAGGTAAGAGAGAGAAAGAAGGGTGATGTCTTAGTTCACTAGGCACCTCTGTGTGTCCCCCTTGCTGGGTAGGACAGATTCTTTATTTTCTGATCTACTGCAGGTGCCACTGAATCATGCTCTAAACGTTCGGTTTTCTTATTGCATATTGTTCCACTGTCTGCACCCTTGTTATCCCTTGATGATAATCTCATTTACTGCTGCCATTACTTATATGTCAAGAAAGTTAAATGTGGAAGTGATGCACTCTTTCTAAAACCTGCTGAAGACATTTTCATGGGAGGCTAGTTGTATACGCTGCTACGACTTTTCTTTCAGACGTTTGCAGTTTCCACAGAGTAACTACCCTTGGGACAGGTTAAAACATTGTGAGATTTTAA
The DNA here is from genome assembly GCF_029931775.1 of Euleptes europaea. NCBI lineage: Eukaryota > Metazoa > Chordata > Lepidosauria > Squamata > Sphaerodactylidae > Euleptes > Euleptes europaea. Next base: position 65,942,369 of record NC_079323.1, read on the forward strand.
ACTCTGGAATATATTAATAAAATTACTAATTTGCACTTTTTGTTTTCTTCAGATCTTTCACTACTCTCTGTTACTCAGCTGATGGGCAGTCCATTCTGGCAGGAGGGATGTCAAAGTGTGTTTGTATTTATCACATCAAAGAACAGATTATCGTGAAGAAATTTGAAATTTCTTGCAATCTTTCCTTAGATGCAATGGAGGTTAGTGACAGATTTGGGAAAGGTGATTGTGAACTTTGGGACAGGGATAGCTATTGAGTTTGGGAAAGAAATTGACCTAAATGAGGTAATGAGACAGGAGTTTGTACAGCTAGTGGTGAAGTGATAATGAGTTTAGTCTTTGGCTCAGGTGATTTGCAAGACAGTAATCAGGGCTCATAAATAACCTGGTTGCTCTGTAGTGCTGCTCAAGAAACTCTCTCCCCCCCCCCGGGTATTACAGTACTTCAGCCATCACTTTTTTGAAAATAACCACCACAGCCCGTTCATATTCTCAAATTCCAGACACCTGGTCTAAATTTGTCCAGCCTGAAGGCTGTAAAGTGATGAACACTCAATTTTTCACAGGAGTTTCTGGATCGCAGGAAGATGACTGAATTTGGAAGCATGGCATTAATAGATGAAGGAACTGGGGATGATGATGGTGTGGCGATTCCTCTTCCAGGGGTTAAAAGAGGTACTTGTTGCTTTTTAGTAATGTTCAGTATTTCACCCATGACACTTGCTCTACTCGACAAGCAAAGTTTCCTTGCTGAGTCATGCAGGTATGGAAAGGACAATAATATTTAAAGCAAGTATATTGTACATTACTTCTCACGAACAGTTGCACCTTTAAACCAAGTTGCACGTTTAAACCAGTAGCATGATGTTTTTGCTCAGGGGGAGTGAAACTGCTCATATAAGAATATTTGCACTGAATCGTGTGCACTTAGGAAGTTAACTTTTCACAAATTGTCTGTAGATACAGCAGCCAATTCCATGCAGTTAAATTCCTGACTCAGTGTCTTGAATAGCCCTGAGTAGACTGATCTCGTCAGAGCTTGGATGCTAAGCACGGGCAGCACTGGTTAGTACTTGGATGGGAGACCGCCAGGAAAGACCAGGGTTGCTATGCAGAGGTAGGGAATGGCAAACCACCTCTGCTTACCTTACCTTGAAAACCCCATGATCCTGGGGATATTGTGGATCAGTTGTGACTTGATGGCACGCACAATAAATAATACTTGGCTCAGTGTCAGGCTGACTCAAGCAGCACTTTCAGTTCTGTCCCTGCTTTGTGACGTTTCCCTTTGTGTTGCTGCTCCTCTGAGTTTCCTTTGCTACTCTGAGTGGGCTTGATGAGGGTTTATGGAATGAGGAATACTTTGTCTCTTAAATATTAATATCATAGTGACCAGTATTACTATATTTCCACTTGGAAAACAAGAAAACATAGGATTCGTTCCTACAATCTAAAGATGTAGGGATTGCTGATCTTTTCCACATTCCCCTCCCTCCTGCAGTCCTTTCAAACCACAGGAAATTTTATTCTCAGGGTTGTGGAGACCCATGCAGACTAATAGCAGCGTGCATCAGGAGGCTGCGGTGGGGAGGGGAGAAGGGCAGGAAATGCTCTCTCCCCTCTATTCTGTGAGTAGAGCTGCACCGATGGGAGAAACAGAGCGATTTCATCTCTTACCCCTCGCAGTGCACCCTCCTGACCCCCTGTGGCTACTAAACGTTCTGGGGTAGAAAGAACTGCTTAGGGAGTGGAACACAGTCAACATCTATTGTCGCCGGCCAGAGCATTAGAATGGCCTGTACATGTGGTTTTCCTATAAATCCTGTGGAATAAAGCATATAGAAATAAAAGTCTGTTTTTCTGAATAATGTAATGTAGAGTAAAGGTCATGAATTGCCTGCTAGAACTGTTCTGAGAAAACTGAAGCCGCAAGATATACAATGTATAAATAATATTGCCCGCTTCATAGTTGTATCTGAAATACTATCAGACTCCACTTATCAGAGATGCTGGAGTTTTTTCCTCGACACTAACAGGAAGGTTACTTCTGCCTGGGTTTTTAGTTCCTCTGATAACTACAGGGTGAAGAAGAAATAATGCATTTTTCTGATGACTCAGACCTAGCTCACAAGCAGTGTAACAGCTGGTGAACTTGTGACTTAATGCCAAGAAAATGGTGGTGCCTTTTCTGTAAGCCAGGTGGCTATGACACACCACCATTGCAGAAAAATAGTCACTCAAGGCATAAAGTTTTCCACCTCTCAGATCAGATAACACTGATCTGGAGAGAATATAAGGGGGAACCAAACTGCCAGGAAAGGAGTTGGTGGAAGACAGCTGAATGCTGTCAGGCCTCACTCTCTTAACATCTCCAAAGATGTAAAATTTGGGAAGAAAGGTTGGTAGAGGACAATGCAGAATTGTCTGGCTATCAGCTTTCTAAATCTCTTGCTTGAGATTAAGAAGGAGTAACTAGAGGTCAGCTGAATGCTGACTGGCTTTGCTCTCTTCACCTTGGGAGATGTAAAACCCCTTAGGGGATTGAGGGAAGATGACTCTGTTTGTCAAGCTTCACCCTCTGACCATTTCTTGCTTATTATAAAATAGATTTACTGTCTTCCTGCCAAAAGCTAAGAAATCCCTTTTGAAAGGGAATTCAGCTCAGCAATTCTAGTCCTCATGGGGGTTGGGATCTGAAGTGAAATGCAGACAGGCTGCTTCATGACAAAGATGGAGACCTTAGAATTCCCATTATTCTATCACAGAGATGGGAGTCTGTGTATTGGATCTTCATCATATTTGGTATATTGAGTCTCCTCTGATCCTAGCAGGGATTAATGGAACCTGATCCTGTTCTGACTTTCCAAATGCTGGCAAGCATGAAGATTGTGTATCCTATATAGATAATTCCCTGTGCTTGTTCCTAGGTCCCTTCTAACTAATAGAAGGGCCTTAGAACTTCCTAGGGGTAAGAGGCCAGAGATATTCCTGCAGAGAAAGGGGGATCTCTGTTCTCTGTGATAATGCACAAGGTACATATAATACAGTGCTTACATTAAACATCTACAGAACCTATTAGGCTTATTCATGAAGACTCTTAAGTAGACATATTCTCTGAAGATTGGCAAAGCCAGAGAACAACAGAGTCTTACATGAAACATTAATACAGCCTTAAGCTTACACATAATGAATTGTACACAACATAAAGGCTATGCATTGCTGACTGTTAAAATGTATTTTATGACATGTTTTGAGAGTGTATGCATATATATTTTATGTGAAATAAATGTTATTTAAAGGAAGTCCCTTGTTCATAAATTTTCGGGCATTCTTCAATAGAAAGCCTACAGTAGTAGTAGGAATTATCATTGACTTCTGGCTGTGAGGTCTCGCTGAATAGATAGCTCCACTTCTCAGTAAGTGGTACATTCTAGGAGTGTAGACCCCTTAACGCCACAATCCGTGACACTATGACTATCAGTTCCCTCCGCAGTATGAACCTGAATGAATTCATGAGCTGTCTTTGTCATAGATATTATGGCCAACTTAATGTACTTTCTGTGTCAAAGTTGGTGCGTACAAGATAAATCCAGCATGTTATGGAATTGCTTCTCATTTTGTTTCAGGTGACATGAGTTCTCGACATTTTAAACCAGAGATAAGAGTGACTTGCCTCCGCTTCTCTCCTACTGGTGGGTGTTTTTATTTATCTGGTTTGTTAATTATGTTTTCTCCACCCATTCATCTCCCCATGGCCTGGCAAGCATGTCATGCTGCTGAAGGAGAAAAGGCATAATAATGTTTTAAGCTGATGCTCAGGAGTTGATGGAGCTGCTTTGTGGTGGCTTAAATGGAATAAATGAACTGTCCTAGTCTACAGCTAGAACACTTTAGCCATGATTTAGTCAGTAGATATTTTGATCACTTATTACATTATCCTAAAATGAGATAGTCAAGTTATCTGTTTGTTGTAGAGTCAGACCATATGCTTTATAGTAGCAAAAAAGTTTAAGAATTTGTTTTTGTTCAAATAGACAACATTTTAAGATCACTTATAAAAACATTCTTATCAGTTCACCTCTAATATATCTGCATGCTATCCTTCAGAGTTGCATGCTCTTAACTAGTATAACCCTTTGCAGGACGAAGCTGGGCAGCAACCACTACAGAAGGCCTTCTGATCTACTCTTTGGACTCTGGTCTGGTCTTTGATCCGTTTGACTTGGAAATTGACATAACTCCTAGCAATGTCCACAAAGTGCTACGTCAGAAGGAGTACACCAAGGCGATTGTCATGGCTTTTCGACTGAATGAGAAGAAACTGATCCAGGAAGTCTTGGAAAATGTGCCATATAATGACAGTAAGCTGGGCTGCTGCTTTAAAGTGTTGTCAAGCCAGTGTTATGGTTGTAGAAGGCAAGACCTTTTGGAGTTCCAGACTGTAGGCCTGATAGTCAGTAGGATCAAATCCTCTGCTTGACCTCAGTGGTAGATGGTTATTGGTAACAGGAATTGGGTGGGGGGAGGGGATTTATTAGGTTTGATTTTTTTCATGTGGAAATGTACATAGATTTTTTAAAAAAACTAAATCGAAACTAGGAGCCTTAGTGATGGGTCATGTATAATGTAGGGCTTTCTGCAGATAAACGTCAGGCGTCTTTGTGTTGTTTCAACTATTAACAATTCCTATTTTTAAAAACATAGTTGAGGTGATCTGCTCATCGCTCCCCGAACTGTATATAGAAAAGATCCTGGAATTTTTGGCCTCTTCCTTTGAGACATCTCGTCACTTGGAATTCTACCTCATGTGGACTCAAAGATTGCTTATGCTGCATGGGTGCAAGTTAAAAACAAGGTTTGTAAACTTTTAGAAAGACATATCTGCTGTTCATCCAGAAAATTTTCAGTGGGAATTAATTGAGCCTAGTTCTGCTTGGCTTTATAAATGCAACCTTCCAGCACCTTCCAGTCATTCTTTAGATGTTTACAACATTCTTTAGATGTTGGTGCGTGTGTTACTTCTGCAAAAAGTAGAGGTTTTATTGCTTCTTTTAATACATTAACATTTTGAAATATTAAATGTAAAAATTAACAATGTAGTTTTATTTTTAAAAAGTACAGAATGTTTACACAGACTGAGATGCAAGCTTTTATGCTTTTGCAGGTCAGGAAAACTTCTGCCTACCATTCAGTTTCTTCAGAAGAGCATTCAGCGTCACTTTGAAGATATTTCCAAACTGTGTGTATTTTTCTTGAATTCGTTTTGTTTTAAACACTTTTACCCTCTCAATAGAAAGAGGCGATAACTGATTGGATTAAGACAATCATGCACCTCTCAGTGAAAACATTTTTCCTCCTTCCTCCCACCCCACTCTCCCATACTAGTGGGGCTGACTCTAATCTGGGAGTGGGAGGCTGTGCTGGCGTCAGAGAGCCTCACTGCCACCACAGTCCAAGGGGGCCAGCATAAGTCACCCAATGCCAGAGTCCGTGCCAGCTTGCACGGCGCAAGTGGCATGGATACCAGCGCAGAATCACGCCATCTCCTGTGGGCATTCCCCTACCCCTTCAGGAATGCATGGTTACAGTTCTTTAAATTTACCCTAAACCCTTTCTCTGGTTCTTTGTACAGTTGTGACTGGAATTGCTATAACATGAAATATATTCTGGCCATTTCAAAACAACGGGGAAGGAAACGTACAGCAGAAGAATCTGAAAATGATGAAGAGCAGCAGGATTTGGAAGAGTCCAGTATTGATTCTCTCATGGAAGAATCAGTTGTGCTTTCATAAAAAACACTTATTTTTATTAATTTTTGAAGATGTTTATTAAAATTCACATGGATTTAAAAGGAGAAATGAACAGCCCTCATAGGGACTTATTTTATGTAAGTAATATGGATGTGCAGCAACTTGATTGAGCAAAGAGGTAGTCTTCTGCCTACTAAGTTGGTATCTTTGTATTCTTCTGAAGGAGCAGAATAACATAACTAATATGTATATTTTAAGCAAAAAATGCCTGTGTTGATCTGTCAGTCAAGAGAGGTGTCAGTGTATATGGGGTAGAATCTAAACTTCCCCAGGTAGTTTTCCTCTCACACTTGGAGAGGTTGTTAACTGCCTCCTTCCCTTTTCCAGTGGCAGCTCGTGGTGTGCTGCCAAAATTGTGAGTCTGCTTATGAGTGGCGTAGGGGGTTGGATCTCAGGCCTGGCTCTTTCTCTGACAGTAGATAAAACATGTAAAAGTGAGGAAATCATATTGTAAATTTGCTGTTCTCCATCCCAACTGAAAGTTTAGTGGTAGGGAGCCTTCAAAGTTCAGAAGATGTAGTTGGGCTGCTTTTCGTAATGTGGGAAGCATAACGTGATTCTCAGAGTATTGCAGTAAATGTGTTTAATTTTTTGCATTTTGATTACCAAATCAGAGAAGAGAGAAAATGAGCCGGTACTGTATCTCTTAAGCCTCCATTTGTTTGCTTTTTTTAAAAAGTGATAATTTTTGCACTGTCTGGGAGACCCTGTCCATGCAGTTAACCATGTCAGTTACATAGCCACACAGTTATAGAGAACAGGAAGGTCTAAAATGCCATTTTCCTGGGCATGAATGGGGGTGCAAAAGGCAATGTACCAGTCCTTCTCAAAAGGGATTTTTACTTTTGTAAAACAGAGTCTATGTATTTTGTTGAAAAAATATTGTTTTAAATTTTTTAAAATATAATCTGTGTGGATTCTTTTTATATATTTTGTTGCCACAAGAGAGCTGTGGACTTGGGAGGGAAGCACTCAACATTGTGCATATGTACTCACATGTTTATAAATAAACAAGTGGAGGACCCATTAGGACTTGCAGGAAGCATCTCGTTTCCTCGGTATTCCCCTCCCCAAAGCCTGCCCCCATTTCCATCTTCCTCTCCTTCCTACCCAGTAACCTGCCTGCCTTCATCTCCCACCCCTGTCTTCAGCTTTCCCTCCCGTCATAAGCTTCTTCCTGGGCAAAGTCCAGCCAGGTTTGGTAGCCAGTCTCTTTGTTGAACTGTGTGGTGGCGGCTTCCAGGCCTGCTCACACTGTGCGTCGGCAGGTCACTGCTGGGCCTGGCCAAGTTGCGCCATGGCGAGTCATGCAGTGGCCGCCGCCAGGCCCAGTGCAGTCACATGGCAGGGAGTTGCTCAGCGGCTGCCCTGGTCCTGGGGTTATGCCTATTCAATAGCACTTCCATGCCAAATTTCAAGTCTGTTTATTAGTCTCAGCCAACCATTTAAAACACATCCTACAGCTGCATTCACTCCCACTTTCTCGCTCTGAGAGAGAAGGGCATCTATGATTGGGTGTTTCGGCATCGCTTGCTTCGGGAGGCAGGACTTAAAGAATTTTACTCCCACTTCCGGTCTCCTGGGAAACGCCCCCCTTCCTCCCCAGTTCTTTCCTGCCTCGCTTATCGGGAGAGCGTGTTTTTTCGCAGCTCTCTGCCTCAGCTATAGGAAAATTTTCTAATTTCTTCTTATCTGCCTTCTACCTTTCCCCTCCCTTGTTCCAAGTACCCTTCGTGGTCTGTCCCACCTCTATATCTCTACCTATATAGAAGGCTTTTGTGGAGTGGGGGGGGAAGTTGGAGCAGATGTTCCTGCCAAAATAAAATGGCGTCGGATCGCTGCGATCTCTTCATCGTCCAAGACGATCTGGACCCTTCTCTTTTAAAACCGGCTTCTGATAGGGAGCAGCCCTCCTGTAGTCAGGCGGTAGGCTCTAAAGGAAAAGAGAAGAAAGACAAAAAAGCCGGGTGCAAGAAAAAGAAAGCCGGGTCGGCCCACGGCAAAGCGGCCAAACGTCTCCTCACTGCCGCCCGGATCCATAGACCCCTGAAGGTGTCAAAATTGAGCGCAGGTCCTCCTCAGCCTCTAAGCGCTCAGGGACACACAGTGGCTACGTCCGCTCCGTTCCCAGCCGGCGCCACAGAGCACACAACGGCCGAGTCCGTTCAGACTCTTAGAGGCGGCGCGGAGCACTCAGCGGCGGCTGCCGCTTCGACTCCACCAGATGGCGCCGCCTCGGCTTCACAGGGGCCAGCAGAAGCCTTTACTGGTAACGTAACAGCAACGGGCCCCTGGGGGCGGGGGAGATTAGCATTTCTAAGGGCCGAGCTGTCTGCGCTTATCAGAGACTCCTTTACGGAGGGTTTGAAGATAGTTAGCTTCCCCTTGCCCAGCCCCTCCCAACGCGGGTTCTCCCCGGAGGTCTCCCCGCGTAGCCGCAGCGCTAATTTGCCTGCCAAGCGCGATAAGGATCTGAGCCGGCTTACAAAGCTGGGCCTAAAGGCACCGCAGGCCTCCTCCTCTAGGCGCACAAAGGAGCACAGTCCAAAGGCCCCACAAGCCTCTTCCTCTCGCTCCCTGCATGAGCCTGATTCCTCCCCCTTCTCCACCGATGAGGAGGAAGGGGATAGGGAAAGGGAAGAGGGAGAATTCTCTTCTAGTGAAGAGGAGACGGTCACAGAAAACAAGCAAAATAGGATTTTTAATGCGGGTGATTTTCCATCGCTCCTGACTAAAATGTTAGCAGCTTTAGATCTATCAGAGGATGCCAACTCCCCCTCTGAGAAAAGGAAGGGCTCAAAGGAATTCTTCCATATGAATGATGCTCCTTCCAGATGTATTCCAGTCCCTGATTACTTCACAGGGCTAGTCAAAGCTGTATGGGCCAAGCCCTTGGGGGGAAACGGGCCCCTCAAATAACAAAAAAGTTTTACAATTTGGCCTCAGCCAAAGCCTAAGTGTCCCACCAGTAGACTCGCCAGTTTCAGCCTTACATTCTGCAGATCTGGCCACAGAGGAAGGGCATGTAATGATTAGAGACCCTGTGGATTGCAAGGCTGACCTTGCCTGTAAAAGATCGCATGAAGCCTCAGCCCTAGCAGCCAGCGCTTCTATTACAGCAGCCTTAGTTTCCAGAGCGGCTATAGTGTGGGTTAGAAAACTAGCACAACTCATACCCGAAGACGATAGGAACGCTTTGGAGGGGGCGTCCCGAATCCTCAAAGCTGTCTCTTTCTTGGCTGATGCCTCTCTGGACACCATGGTTTTTTCCGCCAGAGCCATGGCCATCGAAGAAGTCCCTCTCCTAGAAAGATGATCCGGGATTTATTCTATCTTCTTTACCGTTCCCAAAAGAGATGGCAATTGGCGAGCCATACTCGATTTGAAGTTTCTGAACAAATTTGTCTATCGCAAGAAGTTCCGCATGGACACACTGAAGTCTATCTCAGAGGCTCTCAGACCGGGAGACTTCCTTACCTCAGTGGACCTACGGGAAGCATACCTTCACATCCCAATCCATCCCTCACACCGAAAGTTTCTACGTTTCCAGTTTCATCAGCAACACTACCAACACAGAGCACTTCCGTTCGGACTGACATCTGCTCCGCGGATGTTCACCAAGGTGATGATAACACCGGTGGTACTAGCACGCGAGAGGGGCATCAGAATTCATGCCTATCTCGACAACCTTTTGATCTGCGCGTCGTCAAGGGAAAAAAGTCAAGACCATACAGCCGTAGTCCTACATATATTGGCCGATCATGGTTTCCTGACGAACTTCGAGAAGAGTCAGCTGACACCAGTCCAGTACATCCGACATTTGGGGGTCTACATCAACACCTCCAACAACCTCCTCATTCTACCAGAGGACACGTTATCCAAAGTGTGCTCCATTGCCAAGAAAACGATGGCATCCAAATCATCCAGACTGATGCTGCTGGCAAAACTGCAAGGACTAATGATATCCTGCATACCGAAGGTGCAGTGGGCAAGACTGCATGTGAGACCGCTTCAGAGTTTCCTCAACCTTTACCAGAGGGACATCGCGAAGAAGCGCGACAAGCTGTTGGCAGTGCCGGAGAAGGTAAAGTCCAGTCTTTCCAGAGGCCTTCTATTTATCAGACCCACACCGGTAGAGATGTTCACCGATGCTTGCCTCTCAGGATGGGGGGCCACGTTGCTTGGCCTACCGGCTCAGGAAATATGGACCTCCTGGGAGAAGAAGCTTCACATCAATGCACTGGAGACCAGAGCGGTGCTGAAGGCCCTGAAATACTTCTCGCCCCTGATCCAAGGAGTGGACCTCCTGATCAGAACAGACAATGTGGCCACGAAGGCACACATCAACAAGCAAGGGGGATCCCGCTCTGCGGTAATCGGAAGAGAAGCCAGACTATTGATGATCTGGGTCAAAGCCAATCTGTCTTCCATCACGGCGGAGCACATTCAGGGCAACCTGAATGTACAAGTGGACTGGCTCAGCAGGGAGGTCCTGAGCGAAGCCGAGTGGTCTCTCCACCACGACGTGTTCCATCAAATCACCCTAAGATTCGGTCGTCCCACGGTGGATCTGTTCGCGGCAAGGGGAAATCAACAGCTGCCAAGATTCTTCTCAAGGTACAAGCAACACGGAGTGGAACAGATCGATGCTCTGGTGACGCTGTGGCCCAACGAGCACCTCTACACCTTTCCACCGCTGCCGTTGATACCAAGAGTATTGCGTCGCATCCGAAACTTTCAGGCATCAGTGATCCTTGTGGCCCCCTATTGGCCTCGTCTAGATTCCATAGGGAACAAGAGTTAGTATTACCTTCCTTTTGCCCTAACCCAAAGTCAGCAAAAGAAAAAGAATGGCATTCCCTAGATCTCAGAAGGGCCTTGCGAATTTACATCAGACGCACAGGTTCCTTTAGGCTGTCAGACTCATTCTTTGTTAATATTTCCTCGCCCAACAAGGGAAAATCCATGTCTAGATCAGCAATTAGTCGATCCATCGTTAGCTGCATCTCTCAGGCCTACAAACACAGTAGTCTACCAGTTCCTAGTGGGATCACTGCCCACTCAGTTAGGAGCTCTGCCACCTCCACTGCCATTGACCGTAGGGCCTCTGTGGAGGAAATCTGTAAGGCCGCAAGATGGAAATCTATTTCCACCTTTGTCAGGCATTACAAGTTAAACCTCTAAGCTTCGGCGGACGCCGCCTTCGGTAGGCCGGTCCTCCAGAGTGTATTGCAGGACATCTAATCCCTCCCGTTTAGGGGACAGCTCTGGTAGGTCCCAATCATAGATGCCCTTCTCTCTCAGAGCGAGAACGAGCCTTGGATACTCACCGTGAAGGCTCCTTCTGCTCTGAGATACGAAGGGCATCTCCCCGCCCAGACGTTCTGCACTCCATACTGACAACAGTTTTTAGGGTTGAAGCAGCTATAGTTAGCTTAACCCTTAATAGTTAGATAGTTGGTCTATTGCCCTTTTCCCCCAGGTTCTACATGGGTATAGTTTGGGTACTTATTGCATTATTACATTTTCTTCTGCTTATTTATGTTTCTTACTGTTCTTTCTGGTGTATAACCTGTTACCTGAGTTTGCTTCCTTCCTGGAGATTTATGTACGAACCTTCTAATTCTCGGAAAGTTTTGAACTGGAGAGGAAGGGGGGCGTTTCCCAGGAGACAGGAAGTGGGAGTAAAATTCTTTAAGTCCTGCCTCCCGAAGCAAGCGATGCCGAAACACCCAATCATAGATGCCCTTCGTATCTCAGAGCAGAAGAAGCCTTCATGGTGAGTATCCAAGGCTCGTTCTACACCTGACCTGCATACAGTTCTCTTAAAGAAACATGCACATGCCTACACCACACCTGGCAAAGCTTCACAAGCCACACAGCAGCCAGCCCAACTCCCGCAGCGTGCATCGTAGCGAGTCACCCGTGAGAGTTTGTCCACTGGCTGCTGCCAGCCCTGCTGCCTTGTAACTCACAAACGAGTTGCGAAATGGCCAGTTTTCTGGCCTGGCAACAGCTGACTAAGGCTGCTGGGCTGAGTACTTTATCAAAGGAGGGGATGGGGCACTTCTGGCCTCCCGGTCTCCCCCCCCCCCAATTTACAGAAACCAAGGCTCAGCAAGATTGTCTAGCAACACTGAAAATAGCCGCTGAGTCTTATGAGAGCTTAATGGGCATTCATTTTTTAAAACTACAGATTTTTCTATTTTGGGAGTTTTAATCTGTCAAGGTCTCCATGGCGCAGAATGGTAAGCTGCAGTACTGCAGTCCAAGCTCTGCTCACAACCTGAGTTTCATCCCAACGGAAGTTGGTTTCAGGTAGCCAGCTCCAGGTTGACTCAGCCTTCCATCCTTCCGAGGTTAGTAAAATGAGTACCCAGCTTGCTGGGGGTAAAGGGGAGATGACTGGGGAAGGTACTGGCAAACCACCCCATAAACGAAGTCTGCCTAGTAAATGTTGGGATTTGATGTCACCCCATGGGTCAGGAATGACCCGGTGTTTACACAGGGGACCTTTACCTTTTTAATCTGTCAATGTATTTTTTTTATTTCAGATTTTTCTGCAAATCTGAGTTAAACATCTTGGCCCCCAACATTTTATGTTAAACAAGGGTTCACAATAGAACAGTCCTACTTCTGTTTGCTGGGTTTAACCAGATATATAATTACTTTGCAGAGGATCTTTACTTTTGCCGATCTGACTCCCACATGTAGCCTTTCTTCAACATTAGGTTCCATTAAGAAGAGTTTTAAACATTAACTCTACATAACAGGTCTTTCAAAGTAGGTGAATGACTGTTCCCAAAGGATAATGACAACAAGGTTAAAGATGGTAAATAGGCACATGTGCTTTTTGCTATTTCTAAAGGCAGGTATCAACGTATAAAGTACAACCATCCCTTTCTTCAAAAACAGGAAAGCTTGATTTCCCCTATAATGGTTTAACTTCACTCTGCATTATTTTAACAACTTTAAAGGCAGACTAAGTTGATTTGGTGTTTGGAGAAAATGTTAGGGTGCATCGAGATTAGTATTCCTATCCCTCCCTGGCCCCATTCTTATATTTCTTCGTGTCTTTCTTTCTCATCACAACCCTATAGATTTTGCTGGAAAAGGGAGGGGGAGTCCGCATGCAACACCCCTGAAGGTACATATCGTCAACTCGGGCCAGATTTGAATGTGTGGCTAGTGAGGCAAAAGCATCTTCCCGTGCAAAGTTGTTGCTTTGCAAGGGCACCCGTGCACTTTAAATGAGATGCACAAGGTCAGAGTCCCAGAGCTGAGTTCCTTGTACCACAGCTAGCATCAACAACATACAAAAGGTCTTGTGGTGGGGTGGAAGTGCTAGTCTGTGACTAAGACCACATGCAATTGTATGTATGCTCACTTGGATGGATGTTACACCTCACACCACAGGAGATTTCTAAATAAGCATGTATAGTACTAGGTTACATGTTATCAGGGATGACTTTTGCATTATTTATACATCCTGTCTTTCCACCAAAGCAGTTCCTCAAGGTGACTTACAGTTTATTTTAAGGGAGCCAGTGTGGTGTAGTGGTTAAGAGCGGTGGTTTGGAGCTGTGGACTCTAATCTGGAGAACTGGGTTTGGTTCCCCACTCCTCCACATTATGCCAGCTGGGTGACGTTACGCTAGTCACAGCTCTCTCAGAGCTCTCTCAGCCCCACCTACCTCACAGGGTGTCTGTTGTGGGGAAGGGAAGATGACTAAGCCGGTTTGAGTCTCCCTTAGGTGGTAGAGAAAGTCGGCATATAAAAGCCAACTCTTCTTCTTCAATGGTCAAAAACGTGACGGCTGTACAAAGTGCAATCTAAAATATGCAGAGCAAACAATTAAGCAGATTCACACTCTGGGCAAAAACGCACGGGAGGTTTTGCCGCTCTCTAAATCCACATTTCCCCCATCCAAATTCTCGAAACTCCACAAGAAGCCCCCATGCAGGGTTTCGAGGAGTTAGGCAGGAAAAATGTGCACCTAGAGGGGGCCAGCCCCCCGCCCCCCCGTCCCCGGGCGCCCTTGGTCTTCAAAGGCTCCCGAGCGCAAGGGTCCCCCGCCCTTGTACGCGGGGCGGGGCGCGAGCGGAGGCCTCTCCCCACCCAGCAAGGGGGGCGGGGCCGGCTGAGGGAGGCCCCGCCGCGCCTCTCCGCCCCTGACGCCGGATTTAAAGCGGCCGCGGCCAGCAGGGGGAGGCGGCCTGGAGCGGAGGGGCCCCTGGGGGGGGGCGGGCGGTCGGAGCGGCCGGTGACGACCTTAATCCTCCGGGCGTCGTCCGGCGTCGCGGAAAGACCGAGAGTCGGGGGCTGCAGGCGGTGCAGACGGGGCCGTGGCGCGCAGCGCTCTCCTCGCCTCGACGCTCCCTCCGTCCGTCCGCCCGCCCGCCCGCCCGCCGGCGCGGCCATGCTGGCGGCCCGCCTCGTCCCCCTCGCGCCCTCCCGGCTGCTGCTGCTGCGCGGGGCGGCCCCGGGGGGCGTCGTCGTCGGGGGCTGCGCGCCCTTGCACTCCTCGGCGCGGCGGCTGCGCGGGGCCCAGGTGGCGGTGGTGAGTGCGTCGCCCCCCTCCCCCTCCCCCTCCCCCTCCCCGCAGGCCCCATCCTGACGCTCGCTCAAAGCTCTCGCTTCAGATGCGACGTGAGGGCTGCCTTTCCACGGTCCGGCCCCCCTCCCCGCCGCCTGCTCCTTGGGGGCTGTGTGCCTCGTCACTCGCGCGTGCCTCGCTAGCGCGCCTCGGGGGCTTCGCATGGTTCCTGGAGGGGGATTCTCCGCGGCACCCGCCCAAGGTGGCGCTCAGCGGGCTCTTGGGCCGGGCCGGGCCGGTCTCCGGGCTGAGGGTTCCGCGTGCGGCGCCCGCCTCCGCCTCCGCCTCCGCCTGGCCGGCGCTGCCGCTGACCGGGCCCCGGGCCTCCGTCCGCGGCGCCTCTGCTTGGCACGCAGGCGGGGCCCCGGGGTCCCTCTCCCGGCCCAGGGCCCGCGCTCTGGGCGCGCCCGGTCCCCCCTCCGGTTCTCAAAGCCCCCCTGCGCGGGGGCCGGCCGTCCAGTTTTGAGAATCTGGATGGGGCAAGGGGGCCTCTGGGCAGGAGCCCCAAGGGGGCGCAGAGCGGTCGGCCGCAGTCCGGCAGTCCGAAGCTCTCCTCACGACCTGAGTTCGATCCCGACAGAAGTCGGTTTCAGGTAGCCGGCTCAAGGTTGACTCCGCCTTCCATCCTTCCGAGGTCGGTCAAATGAGTACCCAGCTTGCTGGGGGTAAAGGGAAGATGACTGGGGAAGGCACTGGCAAACCACCCCGTAAACAAAGTCTGCCTTGGAAACGTCGGGCTGTGACGTCCCGCCATGGGTCAGGAATGGCCCGGTGCTGGCACACAGGGGACCTTGACCTTTTTAAATGGGCATCTAGAGAGCAGCAAAACCTCCCAAGCATAAATGGCCGATGTGAAAGACCCTTTTCTGCCTGAGACCCTGGAGAGCCGCTGCCGGTCTGAGGAGACCATGCTGGCTTGGATGGACCCTCCAGGGTCTGGTTCTGCAGAAGGCAGCTTCACGTCTTCACGGTCGGATCAATGCCGCAAACATCGGGTTTCTCCTGGCTCTGCAGCTAGTAAAGACGGAGGAACCGGGTGGGGAGGAAAGGTGGTAATCTTTCATGTCAGGGTAGAAATGTTCTGGCCGGGGGTGGGGGGGGGGGAAGGGAAGTCAGACAGGCAAGCCTGCTGCCTCCGTTTCTGTCCAGCGTGGGTCTCCTGCTGGACTGTTTAATAAGGAGGTCTCTAGAGGTAATAGTATCTGGGAAGTACATATTGGGGCAAAAAACAACAACGTTGTAGGACAGTTATCCTCAACGCCAACACCATAACAAACCACAGAGGTCAAATCTGAGAAAAACAAAGTCATATAGTAGCACTGGTTGTTCTTTGAATAGGGAATAGGTGTTCATAAGCCTGATCTTAAACATGAACACTTGGAAGAAAGTCTCACCTAGGTCAGTAAGGTTTACGCTCTGCTAAGTTTGCTTAAAGTTTCAATTGCACATTGAAATTCCAAACTGAGTATATATGTGTGTGTGTGTGTGTGTGTGTGCCATCAAGTCACAGTTGTGATGTTTGGTGGTGGTTTGCCATTGCCTGCCTCCGCGTGGGCTGAGAGAGTTCTAAGAGAACAGTGACTGGCCCAGGTCACAGTTAAACTCAGGCAAAAACATTTCCCCCAGGTTTTGAACAAAAGCATTTGATCCTTTAAAACAGTTTTGACATTCTGCTTCTAACCTAAGGATTGTTTTATGAAGATCGTTTTAGGCTGTTAAATATTTTGTGCTCTGGCAGGTTTTTTTTTTAATGGCTGGGTTTTTAATAGTTTGTTAATTCTGATTATTTTTATGGTGCTTTATTATTTTTCATGTTTTATTTTTTGAGCTGCCTCAAGCAGCTGAAGAGGGTGCATATACCTTTTCTCAATAAATAAGTAAAATAACTTTGTGATCCTAGAAAAATATAAATCGCTAAACTGGGTCTTTTTCTGCAGGTTCTATCTGGATGTGGTGTTTATGATGGCACTGAAATCCACGAAGCTTCAGCGTAAGCATATTTGTAAAAGTAAAGAGCCAAAATGATAATTAATTGATCAGTCGATTGAGCTATTTGATACAGGTCCCATTCCCCCTCCAAGTGCTAGAAAGCTTCTCCTTTTTTGAAGCAACCACTTCCCTTTTCTAACAATATGATATGTCAGAATTCAGTAATATGATCAAAATCATTTTGGTGTGCGTCTTCCCCTCCCATTTTGGTGTGCGTCTTCCCCTTCCATTTCTTTCGCCGTGTTTTATAGCATATTGGTCCATTTGAGCCGTGGAGGAGCCAGTGTTCAGATGTATGCTCCAAATATTCCTCAGATGCATGTTATTGACCACTGCAGAGGACAGCCTGCTAAGGGTGAAACCAGGTGAGAGCTACATTTAAAATGCACTGTGTGAAGACATTGTATATAAATCAGCTTGATATGGCACTGTAAATCTCTGTAAACAGTATTCCTATTGTTCTGATCATAGTTCTGTCTGATAACTCACAAGAAGCTTGAGTGAGGCTATCCCATAATAAACTTGAATTCTGTAACTTTGTCAAGAATCTGTCTGAGGAGAGTATATAGACATTTTTTCTATAGTGATTTTACTAAAGCCTCCACATTCTACTTGACTCAATGTGTGTATTTTTTTCATGACTTGTAACAGTTTGAGTCCACAGTTGATCTTTGAAAATGTCCTTTGAAAATGTTACCGTTTACTCACGCACACACTCATACATAAATAACCATTGTTGTTCTTGTACTTTTTTCCCTTCAAGAAACGTCTTAATAGAATCGGCAAGGATTGCTCGTGGCAAAGTTACAGACCTGAATAAACTTACTGCAAAAGATCACGATGCTGTGATATTTCCTGGGGGCTTCGGAGCTGCCAAAAACTTGTGAGTACTAACTATAAACGACCGCGATATTTTATCATTCTGTTACTGATATCCAGCGTGGTGTTGTGATTTGCGTGTTGGACTAGGATCTGGGAGAGCCCGGTTCAAATCCCCACTGGTGCCACAGAAGCTTGCTGGGCATCCTTGGGCCAGTCAGGCACACTCAGCCTAACCCACTTTACATGGTTGTGGGGTAAGGATAAAATACAGTAGAGGAGCATAATGTAAGCTGCTTTGGGTCCCCATTGGGGGAGGAAGGTGGGATATAAATGAAGGTGTGGCCAGCAAGCTGGCCCTGCAAGCCTAGAGCAGTGGCTGGATGCCTCCCACGGCCCAGTCAGAACAGAAAAGGACCAGGCCGGAAGTGATCGGCTGCCCCTGTTGGGCGAGTGCCAGCAAGGAGATAAAAATGCCAGCAGCTGGAGAGATGGGGAGGGGAGTGGTGGACCGGCCAGGAAGTGGGCTGCAGAAGCTGGTGGTAGCAGAGAGGCAGTGGGAGTTGCACGTGTCACCGAGGCTGGGAAGGACCAGGGCAGTGAACCCAACGTGCTGGTGGGGCCAGGGTCAGGAAGCTGGGGGATCCAGGGGCCCTGGCAACATTTGCCCTGGTGGTGAGGCAGTAGCTGGACAGGGGCTGCTGGGAGCAGGCAAGCCCTAGGCACAGTGGACCAAGGAAAGGACTTTTCAGAGGGTCTCAAGGACCAGGAGCTGAAAGCCCAGGGTTACCAGGACAGTGGGCAGGTGGCCCAACAACAGGAGGCAAACCCGGTAGGCCAGCAAGGAAAAGGACTATTTGCTGTGGGGAGGCACTGAGTTCTAATAGGTCCAAGCACTAAAAGTAGGATAACAGTAATTCCATGTAAAGTGAATGGCCTAGGAGGAACCTGAGAGGGGCCACCTCTGTATGCCAACGCAGAGGGTCTCTGGTCTGAGGCCACAGCAGGGCCTGACAGGAGGAAATACATCTCTTATTTGTAATAACTGGACATTTTAGTAACCTTTGCATGAAAATTATGATTCCTGTAAGCTACTCCAACCAACACAATTAGCAAGCTCAGCTAGTGCAGGCATGTGGTTTCCTTAGAATAAATATTATAATTGCTCTGTGTGAATTTCCAAGCCCGCAGAAAAATGGAAACATGACCTCCCCCCGCCTAATGTAACATGTGTGCTGTCCTTTGCATACGTTGGTGTTGCACTGTAAAAGTATTCACTAATTCCAAACAAGGGTAGGTTCTTAACGATTTTAAGCATGGATGCCTCAAGATTATGAAAAGCTGGTGCTGTGATGTAATAAGAAGCACACTCTATTTTTGTGACAGATCCACCTTTGCTGTGGACGGGAAAGACTGTAAAGTGAATGGAGAAGTTGAGCGTGTGCTAAAAGATTTCTACAAAGCTGGGAAGCCCATTGGGTATGTATATTTTAAGAGTGATGCTTAAAAACACTTTCTGTGTAATAGGTGGTATCTGAAATGCTATAGACACACTTTTGTATGTTATTGTCTGCCTGGGACTGTTAAAATGGGGTCTATCAACTCTAGTGAAGCTACAGTGCTTGGCTATTAAATGGCTTTTGGCTTGATGTAGTGATGTCACCCCATGGGTGAGTAATGACCAGGTGCTTGTGGAGGTGACGACCTTTACCTTTATCATAAGTTATGTAGGTCTGGTTTAGTTCAGTATTTCAAAATGGGATCTTTACTCTTCTCGCTGCCTCTAGGCTTCCTACCGTAGCTCCTGCTTTCTCTCAGGGCCTAACTTCGCTGTCCATGTGTCTACCCCAGGTTGTGTTGACTAGACAAGCACCTAACAGTTCTGTGCTGAGAATGTAATTCCCTAAACATACTCCACCTCAGGTCCTGTGGACCAAAAGTGGCCTTCAGTGGCCCTCTAGGGCAATTGTTCCCAATGTGGTGCCCATGGATGCCGTGATGCCCACCAACACCTTTCTTGGGCCCAGGAAGTGTTTTTAGAAAGTGGGCTTCTTGTTGGCCATTGGAGAATCAGATTGGCTGAGCAGATTTTAAAAAATTGTGTTCAGCAGCAGCCACCACAGCCAGTCTTTAGTGCTTGACTGAAGGTAAGTTGTGTGTACACAAGAAAATATTTTTATACAGCATGTGCATTTAAAAAGGCATCCTCTTAAACAGAGCTTCTGCCTGAAATATTGAAGTGTTACTATTAGAGTTATGCATAACTTCCTGACATTTTGTTTGGCTCCACCTCTTGTAACCCTGACCCCACCCACTTCCTAAAAACACTTGGCAAGCACAAGAAAAGGTGTCCGTGGACACTATGGCCCCCACGGGCACCACGTTGGGGACCTCTGCTATAGGTTATCTTTTGAATTTCTCTCTTCTGAGAGGTTTTGACAAGATAGTTTGTCCTTCCTGGTTTTGCTTCCCTGGTTCTGTTGGTGAAGGTGCCATTTGAAAGCACCATAATTGGTTTACAATTAGTTAAGATTTTAATTAATTGATTGATCTTCTTTTTCAGCCACAAATTGATTGCCAAAGTAGGTCAAAGGAATCAAGGCAATGCATACGACGGTTCAGTAAAAACGTTCCTTGGGGAAGGGAGGGTTTTTCAGCTGCTGCATCTCCTCCCTCTGACTGGCCCCATCAGTGTCAGCAGTCGGAAATTGATTTGAGCACTTTTTGGCTATTAGTGTGTGCTTAAATTGAGTTAAGCCTTCATGAGGTGTATTTTTACCTTGTAAGCTCTCTTGTCTCAAGAAAGAATATAAATAGAATTATGTACCCAAAGGTTAAGAAAAAATCAACATCCAAGGCCAAAGGTTACACAGAAATAGGCTTTGAGACATCTTTATGACTATGATATGGTGACAATTTTATTTATGGTAGGTAAGACAGGTGAACTGTAGTTTCTATTTTTATTCTTGTATTTATTTTGGATCACTTTGTAATAATCCTACTGTTTTTCAGGCTGTAATATAACATCTCATTTAAGAGGGAAACACACACAGGGATTAGTTGCCCATTTGTATGAAAGCCTAAAACAGATGAGGAAGTCTTGCAGGTGTATATATATTAATTGTAATCCTGCAGTAAGTGTGGAGCCTTAATTGGTTTAAAAATTGTATATATAATTGATGTATACAGGATAAGTGTTTAACTAATATTTTTATATCTTTTTGTTTTTATTTTCTTTCAGAACACAACGTACCTACAATCATAAAGATTTTTAGAAAGTCATGTACATTTTTAGTCTGGGACTCTGATTGTTTTGACCAGTGAAGAAGGCCATTTGGCCGAAACGCATGAAGCAGATCAATTGCTGTGATAAGTGGCTATGTTTCTAGATCTTGTATTTCACTAAAAAAATACTTTATCTTACTTAACTAGCCACCTCAAGCACAACTTTGAATTTTGAATTCAACTTTGAAATTTCAAAAAAAATCCTTTTTATTGTACAAGCTTCAATAATACTAATAAAAAAGTGAAAAACTCAAAAAACTCACTAGTATATATGAAAAGTAGATTACAAGAATAAATCTAACAGATAACACAGATCTGGAATACAATAAAAATTACAATGAAAAAATACAGCAAAGTTACATATCCTTCAATGTGTCACGCCAGGGATAATTCTCAGACAGGCAGGATGCAAGCCTGACCAAGAATATCCAACCTCTCACAATCTCAAGCCCCTTTATATACTTTTTGGCTATGAGAACCAACGAGAATCAGCAAGAAATTGTTATGAAATTCTTGTCAAATTTCCAGACATCTAAATGTATTAAAAGATAAAACATCCTAACTAACCTCTTTCCCAAACTTTGATCTCATATCAGGCAGACAGATGTCATAGGAATAACACTCAAACATTTCCTTTCTCAAAATAAATTCCCTCTCTCACACTTTCAAGGCTTGTTAACCACAAAAGACAAATATTCTTATTTTCATTTTGACTTGAAAGCACAAAACCACAAAGATAGACAAACTTGTTTTTCACTACTTGGTACTTTTCAGTAACCTTGACAAGCTATCCAGGGTCTGACCTTGTTTTGTGGTTTTTGTGGTTTAACATCCTGTCTCTCAACTTGTTTTTCTCAAGTGTCTGTCTCTATTTGCAGGCTCACATTTGAAGGCTTAAATGTTAACTTGGATTTTAGATCAATGCTGTAGGTTGTCAATAATCTATACCTTTTAACCATAAAGATATTGACAACCACAGCACGCATTTGGTCAAAGTCTAATTCTATGATTTTATGTCTATTTGTGTTGTATGTTTACATGAACATGTTAGTTTGGCAGGCTATTGCAGGGCCTTATATATATTATTGATTTTAGCCTGTATTAAATATATACATACTTCGTATTGATATAACCTTTACCTTTGTTCTTGGATGTTGTTTTTTTCTTGACCTTTGGGTACTTCTGCAGTTTTTAGGGTTAAGTTTTTCCCCCTTTATTGTTGATGTGTAATCTAAATAGTCTACATTTGCTTTTGACACTAACATAAAAATGAATGGGCTTAGACTGGAGTAACTCTCTTTAGGAATGAATGCACTGTAAATCCTCTTATGAAGGAATGTCAGAGGAGGTTTTCTGTCTACTTTCTTCTAGTCTGTGCTGCATTTCACCTGTTTTGGCTGCAAAAGTTCTTCCTGGTACTGAAGTCACGGTAGGACACGAAGAAGAGGAAGGTGGTAAATGGCCTCACGCTGGAACTGTTGGGACCATTAAAGCAATGGGAGGAAAACACCGTGTTAAAGAAGTAACAATATCCTTTTTTGGTTTGGATGAATTGAGAGATTGAAGAATACTGCTTCCCACACACTCACTAATACATTTTCTGTGCATGCTTAGTAGAGTTACACCCTTTTAAGCCCGTGGGATTCAATGGTCTTAGAAGGGTGTAACTGTGTTTATGACGACACTCTTCAAAGTGTGTAAGTTTAGGATGTATGAAACATCCTAGCAACACACTTTTATACAAAATGTATTCTTTCTTTTTATTGAATAGAAGAACTTTTTGAAACTTGTACCTGTGATACATTTAGATCAGATAACAGTGCAATCCTGTGCAAAGTTACATCAGTAACCCACTGAAATCAATGGACTTAGCTTGGAGTAACTTTGGATAGGATTGCACTGTAAATATTCTTTCGTGAGCTGGTTAATGTTGCTATGAATACTCAAGAAGTATGGAAACATTGCTTCAGGAAACTACATTTTTGCTCAAGAGTATAACATTGTGACTTTGCTCTCAAGAGGTTTTTTTTGGTTTTTAAACTTGTACTCTGTCCTAAGACTTCAGAATTTTCTGCAGTATTTTACAAATAACAAAATATGATGTTTTGAATACCAGTAAACTCACACTTTAAAATGAATTTCGAAAGAGATGTCTATTTTATCATTTTCCCTATTGCCAACTTGGCAGTAGTAGTAAAATAACACAAGAAAAAAGATATGTTCTGCTTATTCTCAGATGAGTGTATACAATCTGTTCTAATAGGGAAATGCCACAAAGTGGCCTGTGCCCACAAAGTGGCATTTTTCTTTCCTAATTACTTGACATCCTAGTCTCTTTACGCATAGTGGTATTCAGTTATAATGAATACAGCATTAATTTTTCAGTCATTGCATTTTGCACAATTGAATCCACAATGCAAAATATGCAATCTTAAACATATACAAGTAACCACAGAAAAATTATCAGGAATGTCAGCTTGTGGTAAAGTTTCCATATGAAATTTAATTGGCTAAATTCAGCCTGAGTATTGGCCAAATGATTGGTAAGGCATCCTTCTTCAGGCTGTGGATGAGGTATCAAACTGTGAATGTGGGAACGAGAGGCAGAAGCACAAAGTGTCAGAGGGGATTTCTTCCTGGTAACTAGTTGAATGCTTAATAGGCACATAAAATGTAGGAACCACTGGCTGTTATAACCTGAAATTATGCTAAGCTGCTGTTGGAAATGTCTATTGGTGTTTTCCTGAACTGTCCTCCACGATGCCCATGTGGATCCAAACAACAAGGTGGTAACTACTCCAGCCTATATGTGTGAAACAGAAGTGCATCACATCTTTGATGGTATTGGGACTATGGTAAAACATGTGTTGAAGCTGACAGGCAAATGAAATAGATGTCCATGCTAGCAACATATTAGTTTGCAGACTTGGCAACACTGATTTGGTAATAGGATTTACTTCTGTGTAAACATGTTTAGAGTTGCATTGGACTGACATGTTTAATTGCAGGACACTGGAACTGTTTAGGCCTGTGGAATAATTACCCTCTGCTTTTTTCGATAGCATTCAGGCCGTACAGCTGACAACTTGGCTGCTTCCTCACCTAAAACTATTTGCTGCATAGTGAAGCATAATAGACAAAACTTACACTTGACAAAGTGAATATAATCAATAAGAAAATTCATTACTTATCATGGTCCAAGCAGTTAAAATATTACTGTAGAGAAGTGAGCTGGAGTAAATTACTCATCTAAAAATTGTGTATGTGGATTGCCATCATGGTGAAATCTCCAGCGAAGCTGGTAATCGAGAATTGCAGGGTTGGGGTTTCCTCACTTGGTGCTATTTCTGGACAGGTACAGTAAAACTTCTGGGTCTTGTCAGAGCCTAAATAATGAGACTATTTCCAGACACTGGAAGATTATTTGAATTAGCATTGTAGTCCTCAGATTACTGGCATAATTGTATCTGGCTTGATTTTGTGAAATAAAAAAGACTTTGAATAAAGAAGATGGTGATTTGTTCTAAATACACACAAAAAAAAAATTGTGGAAATAGTTATGTCTGCATACAGCCCATCTTCACCAAGCCTGGGAGGTCTTTGGACTTGGGAGCGCTCCTTCCTGCCTTTAGCCCACTTATTTATACTTCCTGGTTTGGAACAAACTGTTGTTGCATCCAAATTGTGGCAAATGATAGTTTGCAGTGTGTTCTGAAGCAAGAGGTCTTCAGTATCCATAGTGCCACCACAATGCCCTGGTTGTAGCTGTGCAGTATGCAGCAATGGACAGCCATTTGTTCTAAACCAAGACTCCACCCCCCCTCCCATCTTGGCCACATAAGAGAAGGAGGGAGGGGAAGCACACAAGCTGCAGGCTTGTTCTCATAACCAACCAGCCTTGGGTTGCTCATTATATCTGAATATAGACGTTGTGTACAGTTTGTGTGCTGTGGCACACTCCACTCCTTTCCATAGCCAGCAGATGCCAAAAACAATGAAAATTACTTTTAAAAATAGTGGCCAGTAGAGGGCACTGTTTCTATTATTTTTAATCTTCAATTGTGTAGTTTTCCAGCTGATATTAGCAAGAACTTTTTTTAAAAAAATAATAATGCATTTGTCTTATTGAATGGACTGGAATCTTTATATACTTGCTGTCTTGTTCCCTCAAGCTTGACAACTATGAAAAGTCATTAGTTTGTTGACCCTAGTATAATTAATAGACTGATTGCAAATATGGCCACATGTTCAGTAAGCACCGCAGCATGCAGCTTTCTGTGGCAGAGCATAATGCTTACTCTTGAGTACACTGGCAGTGGAATCTTACTCCCTCCTTTGTGGGGTGAGGCCAGGGAAACAGGACCCTTCTTTCCTTCCAGTGCTCTACTGCGATGGAGACATATATTCGGCGGCAGCTGCTAGGCCTCAGGAAGGAGTCAGAACACAGCAGACCGGATAAGAGAGGGCGGAGGGAGGAGAGAGAGACTGGGTGAATAAGTGAGCAGTGGCATGGAGTGATTTTGATAAGGAGTGGTTGTGTGATTGGTCATGAGCAGCTGGTGGGGAGAGTGGCAGTCTGGGTGTGTGGTTTTTTTTTTGGGGGGGGGGGAGTTCTTCCAGCATCAAGGGCCACAAAGCCCACATAGGGCTCCTTATGTAGTGGCTGGAGGGCCAGGAACATGGGCTGCTGCGTGACCTCCAAAATGTCCTGTCGTTAACAGCCTTGCTCAGGTCTTGCAACCTGAAGGCTGTGGCTTCATCTCATGTTGGATCTTCCTCTTTCCCTACTGCCTTCAACTTTTCCAACATGATGGTCTTTTCCAGTGAATCTTGTTTTCTCATGATGTGACCAAATTTGATAGCTTCAGTTTGGTCACTTAGCTTCCAGGGAGAATTCAGACTTGATCTGATATAGAACCCACTTATTTGTCTTTTTGGCGGTTCATGGTATCTGAAAACTCTAAAAATCAAATCAAGAATAGCCATCAGCCTGTTCAGATACAGGCCAACTGTGGAGTTTGCAAGCAGGGCAAGAGGGCAATAGCTGGCCCCTGCTGTTGTACCCAAGTAACTGTTGGGCAGAGGTATGCTGCATGGAACATGGAAAGTCCATTTAGCTGTCATGGCTGGTGGCTGTTAATCCTCCATCAATTTGGTCTAATCCCCCTTTTAAGCCATTTGAGCCAGTGTTCACTGTCAAGAAACTGAGTCCTTTAATGCAATTTCTTTTTTCTTTTTTTTTTGAATTTATTTTTATATTATTCCATAATAATCCAACATATAAACAACTAAATAGTATTCTTTAACAATTAAAAATAATCAAGTGTTTATTGATAACAATTTTGTGATACAAACTCTTAGCCTTACCCCCGTCCTCCTCCATCTATTTATAAATTGTATACTCTTCTGCCCAACAATACTAATCTCATTATTACTTTATATTTCAGTTAGTCATCTCTCAAATTCCGTTAAAATTACTAAGAAATATAAGATTACATAAAAAGATTAGATCAATGTATAACCTTTGAATCTCCCCATTTGAAATTCATTTTCACAATAATTTCTCCAAGCCTCCCATTCCCCCAAGTACTGCGCATTTTCTTTCTGATTAATCAAAGCTGTTAGTTTCGCTGTTTCTGTCAGTTCCAGCATTTTTAATACCCAGTCATTTTTATTTGGTACTTCCGCTCCCTTAATGCAATTTCTTGTTCTCAAGAAGAAGAAGAGTTGGTTTTTATATGCCGACTTTCTCTGCCACTTAAGGGAGAATCAAACCGGCTTACAATCACCTTCCCTTCCCCTCCCCACAACAGACACCCTGTGAGGTAGGTGAGGCTGAGAGAGTGTGACTTGCCCAAGGTCACCCAGCTGGCTTCGTGTGTAGGAGTGGGGAAACAAATCCAGTTCACCGGATTAGCCTCCGCCGCTCATGTGGAGGAGTGGGGAATCAAACCCAGTTCTCCAGATCAGACTCCACCGCTCCAAACCACTGCTCTTAACCACTACACCACGCTGGCTCTGAACCAAAGATTGGTTCAGGCTTCAGGCCTACAAAAGAAACGTTTAAGTTGGAAAACAACTGAGCTGTTGCTTGAAACTTAGCAAGCTGTGATCTTTAGAACCCAGATAAGAGATCCAGGTGCAGGGAGTTAACAGGCCTCTGAGCATCCCTTTATCACTCCTTTCTGGTTCCCAAGGCTGAGAATTGTGAAACCACATTCCATCTAAGAGCCAGCGTGGTGTAGCGGTTTAGAGCAGACTCTAATCTGGAGAATCAGTTTTGATTCCCTACTCCACACGGGTGGCAGACTCTAATCTGGTGAACCGGGTTGACTTCCCCACTCCTACACATGAAGCCTGCTGGGTGATCCTGGGTGATCCACAGTTGTCTCTGAACTCTCTAAGCCCCAAGTACCTCACAAGGTGTTTGTTGTGGGGAGAGGAAGGTGTGAGGGTTCCCAACCCCTCTGTGCGAACTCTATAAAATCATTTGCTCAGACGATCTTCCAGAAGCAAAGAAGTTTATTAGAGGCAACGGGAGATTAAGCTCTCACAAGGATCGAAGTTGCAAGTGCCAGACAATTCTCAAAAGCAGTAATATAAACCACACAGTACAGCAGATGTCAAAGGGATGTTGTGAGAACCCTGGTGATAACGGTGCCTGGCTCAGACACATCAAACGGTCTCAAAGGCGGTTACAGCAATCTACCATTCTACCAGCACCAAGGTCAAGCAAGCTAAAGAGAACAGAGCGGGCGAGGGGGAAGGGGAGGAAGCAACATTCCAGTCTGGGGCCTGCGAAAGGCGAGAGGCCTGAAAGGCCTGAACCAAAGTGAGCTGAGTGAGCTGACGGCCACTGGGCTGCTTTTACGAGCCTCAGAGGACACACACAGAAACATACAGACCCTCACAGAAGGGAAGGTGATTGTAAGCCACTTTGAGACTCCTTAAAGGTAGACAAGAGAACCTGTGAAGTGAGCTGGACTAGGCTGCAGATTGGTTTAGTCACGCCATCAAACTCTTCTGACCCTTGTGATCCTTAGTAACTGGCTTCCATTATTAATTGACATCATTAACCATGTATCTGATTGGTCATCTACGATCAGGCCAACTCAAACCCTTACCCATATAGTTCAGAACTTTCAATCTTGTTTTGTTCTTGGTACATTGTTCTTGCTTCTTTGATCCAATGCCATGGACCTTTGATTTTGTACCTGTCTTGTGGGTGAGTCTTGCTGATTGTCCATGTTTATGTGATTTTTCTTGTCTATCCTCACTCTTCCATGAGGCAGTTTCATTAGGTACATTAGGTACTAGCAGTATGGGAGTGGTATAGAGAGATTTTCTATACCATGCAGAATCCTATAGTCTCTGAATGCTTGCCTTTCCTCCATGGGAAAGTGTTCCAGTTCTCACGCCCACCTCAATGATGTTATTCTGCCCTGCCTACTAGTGTCTCTTTCAGAAAATGTCTTTTTAAAATCTTGACAATCTTGTATACAAGGAAGCACGAAAACAGTATACTTCCATGATTCCATGTGAATATGTGACTTCTGTCACAAGAAGGGGGAAGGGGGGAATCACACTCCCTAGTCACCACCATAAAACCTCCCACTACCACCACTACAGTTCAACACATTGTACTTCATTAAAGCTACAAAGTGGAGCTTTGATTGAACAAAAAGCCAAAAATCTTAGGTCTGATAGGTTAACTGGAAGAGAATCCTTGGAAACTTCTACATTGTAGCAAATATGGACTCTTACATCTGAGTGCCCACAAAAGCAGACATCAGTCATAGCTGAGAGTATATTTCTTGACCAGACACAAGGCCTTACGCCTAGTGGTATAATGAAGTGCAAATGCCCTGTACAGAAGCAAAAATAAATAGAAAGCCTCATGCAGTAGCCTGCGGCCCTTTGCTGATTATATCTGCACATCTCACACAGAGCTACTTCCTTTAATGTGGGTTGTAGCCACATCCTGAAATGGACTTTGCCACGCAGTACAGTGTTGCTGCAGAAATAACTGCTAGGGTGTTATAAACAACATTTCCTATGATTACAGACAAAACGCCAGAAAACATTTCTCCTTCTTTGCAAGGAATCATTAGTTAACCTAGTGATAAATCAGTGACCTAAAATGTCTACATATTACAGCTTCTTTGAAGACACTTTGAATTTAGGGGAAAGGTATATTTTAAGCTCCTTTAATGAATATACAAGGGAGGTAAGGTGGCGTGGTATAGCCCGATCTCATCAGGTTTTGGGAGCTAAGCGGGGCTGGTACTTGGATGGGTGAGGAAGGCCATGGTAAACCACCTCTGCTTCTCTCTTGTCTTGAAAGCCCCTTGCTGGGATTGCCATATGTCAGTTGTGACTTGATGGCATTTAACATATGAATGTACAAACAGTAGTAGCAAAAATTTATCCTAAAACCGAATCTTCCGAACATTTTTTGATAATCTGTTAGCATGTGAATTTATGTCCGGAAACTTGTCACATTACAACTTTCACATTGATTCCATAAACCAACTGGCATGTGATTGTCCTTGGCCTTTTTGCACAGAAAATCAGATTCTGTTCCTTCTTGTGGTTTGTGTTTGACAGCAGTAAAATGAGTTCCTCTTCCCCCCCCCCCCAAATTCCCTTTCCTTCCCCTGACAGATAATGTGTCTTTCATGGTAGCAAACTTCTCTGTGTATAGGAATGAAGCCATTTCTCTAAAATGCTGTAGTTGCTGTCTTTAAAAGAGCAGGAAAGAATTATGCCTTCTTAATGACAGCTTTGAAATTTCAAATATTGTAGTAGCAAATGAGCCTATGGAGGGAAAGGAAAGAATTTGATTATGGGGGTGTATTTAATTGCTTAAGGGAGCAATCCTAAGTGGGTCTACTAAGAAATCCCATCTTATTCACTAGTGTTTACTCCCAGAAAAGTATTCTTTCTATTGCAGTCTTAGTCACTATTCTTATCTGTATGTAAGCAAAATTTATCTTCAGAAATGGAGCTGTTTTGTAGTACAGAATAAGCCCAATTTAAATTTTGTTAGCAAACCACTTTTGTACTGAAGCGACACAAGCAATTCCAATTTGGGTAATCATGTGAAAGCAATAATTCCTTTTGCATTGAAACTTGCTCGGTGAGCTGGAGAAATGGTTTGGCTTAATGACATCTGCCTCTGGTTATTTCACAACTCTGCCCTACTAAAATCAACATGACCTCAGTTGTGTTTTCGTCAATTCTTCCTGTCAAAGCTTAAGAAGGGAAATAAGAATACTCAAATTAATGACTGGATGCATAGATGGTGTTGTCAAGAAAGGTTTGATATCATGGTGAGGGTCTGCTATCGCCCACCAAACCAGGCAGGGGACTTGGATGAGAAACTCCTAGACCAGATTACAAAGTTCTCAAAGAGACAGGACACACTGGTCATGGGAGATTTTAATTACCCAGATATCTGTTGGAAGCCCAACTCTACTAAAAATGCAAGATCCAATAAATTCCTGACCTGTCTTGCCGACAACTTCATATTCCAGAAAGTGGACAGGGAAACAAGGGGATCTGCTATCTTAGACTTGATTCTCACCAACAGGGAAGAACTGGTTGATGAGGTTAAAGTAGTAGGCACCCTGGGTAGTAGTGACCATGTAATCTTGGAATTTGCAATCTAGGGGAAAGAAAAACTGTACATAGACATATAGGTTGGACTTTAGGAAAGCAAATTTTAAACTTAAACTTATACTGGGTAGAATCCCATGGTGTCAGGCCTAGCCTGTACAGGAAATGCCAGGCGAGGTCTGACCGAAGATGTTTATGTTTACTGCAGGTGCTGGCCAAGATCAACTGTAGCAACTGCCAACTTATGTTTTGACTCTGGACTTTGTGTGAATCTTACCTCAAGGGGAGGGGGGTTCTCATGGCATCCTCTGCTTTTGATTTCATTTATACCCTGTACCATGCTCTTAGTTCTCATTAGTGCCATCTTGAATATCAGCTGCTGTTAACCTGTAGATTTTCCAATAAATCAACTCTCTTTTGGACTATTCGTCTGTGGATGTTGTTTATGGGATTGTCACGGGGCTAGTGCTCACACATGGTCAGAAACACTTGAGGAGAAAGGAGTTCAAGATGGGTGGGAGTTTCTTAAAAAATGAAATACTGAAGGCGCAATCACAAACCATTCCTATGAGAAAGAAAATGGGAGGAGCCTAAAAAGGCCAGGGTGGCTCCATAAACAGCTTTTTAAAGATTTTAGAAATAAAAAGGACTCATTTTGGAAGTGGAAGGAGGGCCTTATAACCAAAGAGGAATATAAACAAATAAGTAGTGCTTGTAGGGAGAGTGTTAGGAAAGCTAAAGCTCAGTATGAACTTAGGCTAGCAAGAGATGCTAAACACAACAAAAAAAGGGGGTTCTTTTCCTACGTACAGAGTAAGAACAAGGACATGATAAGCCCACTGCAGGGACCAGAAAGCAAAATTGTAACAGATGAAGAGAGGGCAGAACTGCTCAATTCCTACTTTTCCTCAGTTTTTTTCTCATGAGGGAAATGGTGCTCAACATGGCATAAACAGAACACATGATGAGGGAAGGGATTTGTAGCCTAGGATTGGCATTGGGGTAGTGCACAAACACCTAGTTTCTTTAAATGAAACAAAGGCCTCAGGGCCAGATGGATTGCATCCAAGGGTACTTAAAGAACTTGCAGGTGTAATTTCTAAGCCTCTGTCCATTTTTGAGAATTCTTGGAGAACAGGTGAGTCAGATTTATTGATACAGCATAAGCGAGTAAAACACATGTATCATTTATACAAAAGGTAAAAAATTATAGCAGTTCAGCTAAAAACATTCCTAATTTAAAATTTCCAAATAATTTATGACTGACTAAAATTGACCAAATTTTGATTTAATCCTAACTGCAGTTGCCCAACATTAGGCGTCGAACTTTATATGCAATTGCACAAAATTTGATGGAGAACAGGTGAGGTGCCAGAAGATTGGAGGTGGACAAATGTTGTCCCCATCTTCAAAAAGGGGGGAAAGGAGGATCTGGGTAATTACCAACCCATCAGCTTAACTTCTATACCTGGAAAAGTTTTCGAACAAATCATCAGTCAGTCCTTGAGCATTTAGAAAGGATGGATCTGATCACTAAGAGCCAGCACAGGTTTCTCAAGAACAAGTCATATCAGACTAATCTTATCTCCTTTTTTGAGAAAGTTACTACCTTGCTGGATCAGGGGGATGCTGTAGACATAGTTTATCTTGATTTCATTAAGGCTTTTAATCAGGTTCCTCATAATATTCTTGTGGACAAATTGGGAAAATGTGGTTTAGATACTATTACTGTTAGGTGGATCTGTAACTGGTTCCTCATCCACTTGGAGAGAAATGACTAGCGGAGTGCCTCAGGGATCAGTCCTTGGCCCTGTGTTGTTCAATATCTGGACTCTAATAGCATCCTGAGATTGAACTGAACCGACATCTAAGGACCAAACTAGATGTTTCATTTTCAGAGAGTCAGGCCCGGGTTCCCCAGACCTGACTCACGCCACAGCCACACACCCGCTGTGGAGAATATATCTTTAAAAATGAGGGAAAGCCTGATTTGACATGGAACGGCAGTGTGGGGAGTGGAGGGGCCCTTAGTCACAGTGACTGCAGACGCATGCAATGCACTGCAATAGAGGCCTGTATATTTTCCAGATCTACATCCTCAGGGTCATGGGTAAAATCCCTCCCCTCACAACCTGGAAAACCTCTGTTAGACAGCATTGCAGAGATGCAGTGGAGATATTCATGTGAGCTTGTTTTGCTGCCATTACTGCCACAGAGTAGGCACAACAATGCATTCTCATCTGTGTTTGGTTGCATTCACTGTGCATTTTTCCTCCACTTGCCCTCCATCTGTCTGCCTAAGTGGTTGACACATCGCACCCAAAGAATGCTAGTTAATGATTCCTCATCCACTTGGAGAGAAGTGACTAATGGAGTTCTTCAGGGATCTGTGCTGGGCCCTGTGTTGTTCAACATCTTTATAAATGATTTGGATGAAGGAATAGAGGGGACGCTTATTAAATTTGCAGATGATACTAAATTGGGAGGGGTAGAAGACAGAGCCGGGATACAGGATGATCCTGACAGGCTGGAGAATTGGGCTATTAAAATGCACCTCAACAAAGACAAATGTAAAGTTCTGCATTTAGGTAGGAAAAATCAAATGCATAATTATAGGATGGAGGAGACTTGTCTGAGCAGTAGTGTGTGTGAAAAGGATCTTGGGGTCTTAGTAGAGCAAACACTGAACATGAGTCAGCAGTATGATGCAATAGCTAAAAAGGCAAATCAACCGAAGTATAGTGTCCAGATCACTCGAAGTGATGGTATCTCTTTGCTCTGGTTAGACCTCACCTGGAGTATTGTGTTCAGATTTGGGCACCACAATTTAAGAAAGATGTAGACAAGCTGGAACGTGTCCAGAGGAGGGCAACAAAGATGGTGAGGGGTCTGGAGACCAAGTCCTATGAGGAAAGGTTGAAGGAGCTGGGTATGTTTAGCCTGGAGAGGAGAAAACTGAGAGGGGATATAACCATCTTCAAGTACTTGAATGGCTGTCATACAGAGGATGGTGCCAAGTTGTTTGCTGTTGCCTCAGAAGGTCGAACCAGAACCAACAGGTTAAAATTAAATCAAAAGTTTCCCCATCTAGACATTAGGAAGAATTTTCTAACAGTTAGAGCGGTTCCTCAGTGGAACAGGCTTCCTCGGGAGGGGGTATGCTCTCCTTCCCTGGAGGTTTTTCAGCAGAGGCTAGATGGCCATCTGTCAGCAATGCCCATTCCTCCAGTTTGAAGAGATCCTTTTGGAGCCCTTCACAGTCCGATTTTGTTTTAACCACCTAAATAATTTGGTATCATCTGCAAACTTTGCCACTTCGCTGTTCACCCCCAACTCAAGGTCATTGATTAACAGGTTGAAAAGCATCAGTCCCAACAGAGATCCCTGGGGGACCCCACTGCTCACATTCCTCCATTGTGAGAACTGACCATTGATTCCTACTCTCCGCTTCCTATTTTTCAGCCAGCTCTCAATCCATAAGAGGACTTGTCCTCTTATCCCATGACTACAAAGTTTGCTTAGCAGTCTTTGGTGGGGAACTTTGTCAAAAGCCTTTTGCGAATCCAAATACACAATGTCCACAGGCTCATTCCTGTCCACATGCTTACTGACACTTTAAAAAAACTCTAAAAGGTTAGTGAGACAGGACCTACCTTTACAGAAGCCATGTTGGGTTTTGCTCAGCAGGCCTTGCCCTTCTGTATGCTTGACAATTCAAGTTAGGCAAGTACTTTACATCACCCACTGAAACCTACATGTAATTCACTGGGGGTACATGGGCTTGGGAAACTATACCTCACTTGGACACCACCCCAGGGTCACTATCCTGCTTTCCCCCTTCCCTAGAGTAGCTAGCAGGACTTTAATGTGGGATTCAACTGGCTTTATGTCAGAAACTGCTAAATGTGTGGCCTACACATGGGACGAGTTTACATACACCTGCTCAGAATACATCCTGATTTGGATGCTGGTTTTTAACATGGCTCAGCCAAAAGTAATGTCTAATGCATAATCTGGTCTGTTTATGGACCATTTTGACCTAGTTACTGTGTTGACAGGATCCTGTGTTCTGGCTCCTTGTGCATCATGGTTGCTGAAATCATGTAAGGACTTTGTTAACCTTGGTGTCCATCAGAAATAAATTGCTGACTCAGCGTGCATTCCCTTGGCTACTCAAAGAGGTGTTTATCTGTCCTCTATTTAAAACACCACCCGTACAGCAAAATGATGTGGCCAATTATTGCTCAGTCTTTAATCTGCCCTTTCTGGGCAAGGTAACCGAGAAAGCCATGGCCACCTCCAGGCCTTCTTGGATAATTCGTCTGCTCTGGATCCTTTCTGGTTTGGATTCCGGCTTGGCTGAGGCAGAAATGGCACTGGTGGCTTAACACAAAAATTGCTTAATAGTGACAAATAATATTTTTCTCTCAGTTACCCCCAGCTGAATACTGAAAATTCTGAAACAGAAATATGGTGTTTCAGGTTTTCCCATTAGACGCCATATACTAAGTTTAGTATCCACAGTCGCTCAGGTACACATTTTCTCAGACTGGCATTATTGAGAAAAAAAGAGGATCTCAACTAATGAGAACACGGTATAGTTTCAAATCCATATGGGAGAAACTCCGTGGGACTTTCCTAGGAAGCTGAAAGGGAAATGCTAGTTTTTAAATTTAGCAACTCTTGCAAGTTAACAAAAACTAAGTCAATGTGAGACTTTTTTATATGCATGATCCTCACTCTCCATTTTGTAATTTCCAGAATGAAATAAGACTTTCCTCTTTGAGGAAGCTAACAGTTGAGTAAAGCTTCCATTCAAAAACCCCTTCATAATAAAAGATCTTCCTTTGAAAGAGGAAGAAGTTTATGCATGTGCTCAACTGTTGAAATTAAAAGCATCTTTGCATTCCGGGGGAGATTGTTCCAATGCCCCTAGGCCCATGTTGGCGAACCTATGGCACGGGTGCCACTTCCGGCACGCGTAGCCCTCTCTGCCGGCACGTGCGGTTCCTCCAAGCCGCTGGCCTTTCCGGCTCTGCCCTGCCCCGGATGGGGGAAAATGTGCATCTGGAGAGTGGCAAATCCAAGGCAAAACCTCCCATGCTTGAGTGGCCTCTTTCTTTCTCCGTCCTTTTCTTTCCCTACTTTTCTTTCTCTCCCTCGCTCCATTTCTTTCTCCCTTTCTCTCTCTTTTTCTTTCTTTCTCTCCCTCCCTCCCTTGCCTTTCCCCCTCCCTTCCCTTTCTCCCTCCCTTTCCTTCTTTCCTTCCTTCCTTTTTTCCCTCCAGCGGCTTCTTCGGCGCCCTCTGGGTCAGTGCGGGCGGAGGGGCGTGCAGTCCTTTTCCATCTTTGGAATGCCCACAAGCCATCCTCCAAACACCTTTCCATTTGTCTTGATATGTAGAGAGAAAACACTAAGCAACTAGTTGCCAATCTCCAGGTACTAGCTGGAGATCTCCTGCTATTACAAGT
The DNA here is from genome assembly GCF_029931775.1 of Euleptes europaea. Lineage (NCBI taxonomy): Eukaryota > Metazoa > Chordata > Lepidosauria > Squamata > Sphaerodactylidae > Euleptes > Euleptes europaea. The sequence goes on from NC_079323.1 coordinate 65,977,958, forward strand.
GATCTCCAACCAATAGAGATCAGTTCCTCTGGAAAAAAATGCCACTTTGGCAATTGGACTCTATGGCACTGAAGTCCTTCCCCAAACCCTGCCCTTCTCAGGCACCACCCCAAAAACCTCCCACTAATGACAAAGAGGAACTTGGCAACCCTAGCCTCTCCCTCTGGGCCCCCTCTGGGGGTGGTATTCAGGTTAAATTGCCACAATGGCACTCGGTGATAAATAAGTGGGTTTTGGGTTGCAGTTTGGGCACTCAGTCTCTGAAAGGTTCGCCATCACTGCCCTAGGCTGTATGCTCCTTTACTTAGGACTGGAATGTACAACTAACATTAAAAAAAAAGGAGGAAAATGATCAGAGAGCGCACAGTTCCAACTGCAGCACAGTGTGGGGACAAGATATTGCGCTACTACTAGTACTGGATACAACTTGTGCTATTTTAGCATTCACTTCCATCAGGGCCTACCTAAGAGTTTTATTTTTAAAATATCTGTTTAAATTTTTCATTCAGCCAGAAGACAACGGTAGCTTTTGGGTCACATTACATGATGTTACACTACAGGATATTGCAGCATGAGATTAAGAATTTCGACAGGTCAGGCAACTATAGCAAGAACTGGCAGAATATTTTCAAAGTGACGCTCAGTAAGGAAGTTCACACTGACCAAGTTCTTATGGAATGCTAAATTTTTGCAAATGCACCAACAGGGGCAACAGTATTGCCAGGTGCTTATCAATGGAATAGCAACATGATCACATTCTATTATAATCAGTATCCAATATTTTAAATTCAGGAATCTCCTTTCTGATTAAGGTTCAAGCAATCAAGCAAGGTACAGTTAGTATCAGTGAGGCAGAATCTGGTAAACACCAGTTACCATTTGATTGCTTGCATATGAAATTACAGTCATGGACTCAAAATCACACAACGTACTTAATATTGTAATTGCATCAGTTTGCCACTGAAAAGAGGAAGCAGACTCAGATATGAGTAACGTCAATGTGAGATAAGTAACCAAAGAGGAAAACAACTTTCATATACACAAACAATCAAGATTACTGCTGTTGACAATTTAAAGAGCTGGTTTCAATAACAGATTGGGTGAACATCAAAGCTTTACATGAAAAACCAAGAGAAGGGGAAAGGGTTACAAGAAATATAAATTTAGTCTTTTTTCTAGTAAATACAAATTTCCAGCCAAATTCGCAATATAACAAACATACAGTGCATAGTATAAAAGTATCGAATAGCACAGAGGTTACAGTTTATAGAATTTGTTTGCTAATTTCCTAGGGGAAAAGCATTTAACCAAACCATCTTGAAAGAAGGACTCATAAGGAGAAAGCCATTGGAAGATGGCTTGTAGAAGCTTGGCAGCCACGATGCTTTTAGGCAGTGTGCCCCAGGAAGTCTGTAACATGTTGCAGCAGTGAAATAGGCCCAAGAATGAATAGAAGCAGAATCCATTACACGAAAAGAGGGGGGGGGGAGGAACTGTTGCAGGAAAAACAACTGGTTTATACAGGGAGAGGTGGTACTTTAGGCATGTAGGTTATAAAGGGCTTTAAAGGTAAGAGGCAGTATCCTCAATGAAGTCCAGAAGCAGGCAACCAGTGCAGTTGTCTTTAAGAACAAAACTGTGGACAATGAGCAGCTACATTTCTTCAGAAATTGGCGCATATTCCTGCTGAGTGTTGACCACTGTATAAAGTCAAGGATTCATAAGGACAGAGAGAGGGTCCTCAAGAGCAATAAACTCCCAAATGAATAAATACTGCTAAATTTTGGCAGAAGATGCCTAAAAATTTAAAATATAGAACATAGAATCATCAAGTTGGAAGGGCCATACAGTCCAACCCCCTGCTCAATGCAGGATCAGCCTAGAGCATCCCTGACAAGTGTTTGTCCAGCCTCTGCTTAAAGACTGCCAGTGAGGGGGAGCTCAACACCTCCCTAGGTAGCTGATTCCACTGTCGAACAACTCTTACTGTAGATCAGGGATGGGGAACCTCAGGCCCGGGGGCCGTATGCCCCCGAGGACATTTTTTGTGGCCCTCGGGAGGTCCGGGCCCCCGCCGCAGAGGCTCGGCATAGGGCGGCCCTCCCTGAGGGTGTTCCTGGGACCACAGCTTGCTGTGGTGCCCTTTGGACCTACTCTCGCCAACTGACGGCTGTTGGCCGGCAAGAGGGGGGAGAGGACGCTTGCCCCAAGGTTGCCCCCTATAGCCGCAGCGTGCAGATACGCCGGGGCACACTGTAACCCCCTCTTGCTGCCTGTCGGCTGTTGAGCAGCAAGAGGGGGGGGAAGAGGCCCGTGGCCCCCCGCGGCAGAGCATGCACGCAGGAGCCGATCGGGCTTCAGGGGGCCTTTTGTGGACTCTGGGGTGGGGAGGGCATGGAGCCTGGGGCCAGGTCGCGTGGGGCCGGCGTGTGTGTGCGTGTGTGGGGGGGAAGGCTTTTCTCTCACCCTCTCTGTCTCTTTCTTTGTCTGTCTCCCTCCGTCCTTTTCTTTCTCCCCCTCTTTCCATTGCTTTCTCCCTCTCTCTTTTCCTCTTTCTCTGTTTTCCTTCCTTCCTCCCTTGCCGATTGACCGCGGGCTGCGCCTCCCTGGTGCCTCGTTTGCTCGGGCCCACCGCTGGCTGCCCTCCCACCTGGGAGGGGGGGAGGTCCGGGGGAGCCCTCCAGGCCTTCTCTGGTGGCCTCCCCTGGGGTTGCCAACCTCCAGGTGGTGGGAAAGATCCAGACAGCACTCACAAATTGTAATACAAAAGTAAGCTTTATCAAAGTGTGAAATAGTGCAAAAGGTGCAAAATATATATACAAGGATGACGAAGATACACATACAAAATAAATAATGGAAGTCCAATATGATATCAAGTTCAAATGTCCAAAGACACAAAGTAGGTAAATATCCTGAAAACAGGTAAGTCAATATTTATAATCCAGTATGGACTTCTGTTGTACTTATAGACAGCTGAAGGAACAGATATCCCAGGCGAGAGCCACAAAGGGAAGGTGACCGGACGTGTTGTCTAGATTCAAATCACGTTTCGCACATGGCTTCATCAGCAACATGTATCAAAAGGATGCACAGCAAAATTTTATTAAAGTCTCTAACAGGACCAGAGCAAATGATAGGTCTCAAGCTAGACTGGTGCTAGACTGGCCGGACACCTGGCAACCCTAGCCTCTCCCCCCCACCGGGAGATCTACACCTGGTATGGCCCCCGAATGATGTTATAAATGTGCAAATGGCCTTTGGCAGGAAAAAGGTTCCCCACCCCTGCTGTAGATAATTCACAGTGGGTAGCCGTGTTAGTCTGTCTGCAGTAGTAGAAAAGAGCAAGAGTCCAGTAGCACCTTAAAGACTAACAAAAATATTTTCTTGCTGGGTATAAGCTTTCGTGAGCCACAGCTCACTTCTTCAGGTATCTGAAGAAGTGAGCTGTGGCTCACGAAAGCTCATACCCTGCCAGAAAATATTTTTGTTAGTCTTTAAGGTGCTACTGGACTCTTGCTCTTTTCAACTCTTACTGTAATAAACTTTTTCCTAATATCCAGCTGGTACCTCTTCGCCTGCAATTTAAACCCATTATTGTGAGTCTTATCATCTACTGCCAACAGGAACAGCTCCCTGCCCTCCTCTAAGTGACAGCCCTTCAAATACTTAAAGAGAGCAATCATGTCCCTCCTCAACCTCCTCTTGTCCAGACTAAACATTCCTAACTCCCTCAGCCTTTCCTCGTAGGACTTGGTCTCCAGGCCCCGATCATCCTCATCGCTCTCCTCTGCATCCGCTCCATTCTGTCCACATCCTGTTTGAAGTGAGGCCTCCAGAACTGCACACAGGTGTGTACAGCGGAACTATCACATCTTGCAATTAGGATGTTATGCCTCTGTTGATGCACTCCAAGATTACATTAGGGTTTTTTGTCGCTGCATCACACTGGCCGCTCATATTTAACTTAGTCCACCCGTACCCCCAAGATCATGTTCACACACACTTTACCCAGAAGTGTATCCCCCATCCAGTATGTATGTCCCTCATTTTTGTTGCCCAGATGTAGAACTCGGCACTTGTCCTTGTTGAATTGCATCTTGTTCACATCTGCCCACTTTCCCAGTGTGTTTAGATCTCGTTGAATTCTATCTCTGTCTTCTGGTGCGATGGTGCTCCTCCCAATTTGGTGTCATCTGCAAATTTAATGAGTAGTCCCTCCACACCCTCATCCAGATCATTTATAAAAATATTGAAAAGTGCCGGACCCAGAACTGAACCCTGTGGCACCCCACTGGACTCCTCCCTCCATTCAGATGAAATGCCATTGCCAACTACTCTTTGGGGCGGTTCTCCAACCAGTTCCCTATCCACCTAACTATCCTAGGGTCTAGTCCACAGTCCTCTAGTTTACCCATTAGAACATCATGGGGAACCCTGTCAAAAGCCTTACTGAAATCCAGGTAAACAACATCAACCGAATTCCATTGATTCAGTAAGCTCATCACTCAATCAAATAAGGAAATGAGGTTTGTCTGGCAGGACCTGTTAGGGACAAATCCATGTTGACTTTCCTGGATCACCAAGTTGTCTTTCAGATGCTCACAGATTGATCTCTTTAATTTCTGCTGCAGTATCTTCCCTGGAACAGAGGTCAAACTGACTGGCCTGTAGTTTCCTGTGTCATCCTTCCTCCCTTTTTTGAAAATTGGGATAACGTTCGTCCTCCAGTCTTGTGGCATATCTCCCGTCCTCCAAGAGGTCTGGAAGATGATGGACAAAGGCTCTGCAAGCTCCCTAGAAAGTTCTTTGAGCACTCTCGGGTGCATTCCATCTGGCCCGGGGTATTTGTACTCATCCAGTGCAGCCAGGTGCTTCTCAACTACCTCTCTGTTCATGTCAACCAGCAGCCCGGATGCCGTGCCTTGCCTACGATCATCTCTAGATGAGCCCGTTGTCTTTTTCAGGGAAAAAACTGAAGGAAAATATGCATAGGAAGGGCGCTCCAACTAATTAATTTGCTTGATTGCCCTCTTCCGCACTTTTTCCAGTTCTGCAATGTCCTTTTTGACCAACTATACAGATGCCCAGATTGCCAATATGTTGCATGAACACCATAGTAAATGATGGTTACATTCATTCAGAGAATAACTTCTGGGAATAGTTTAATGAAGTGAAATCTGGCTGTATCTGGACAGAAGGCTACCTTGGAACACTTCATAAACTGTTTTGTGACTCCAGCCAGCTCCATTGCTGAATTGCTTTGGTAGTTAGGAGATGGTTCCCCATGTTGAACAATATTATTGCCATATACTGAAATAATGAACTATTTCTCTGTCTTCTCTGAGACCCTTCGAAATCTCAATTATCCCTCCACAAATTTCCCAAGAATAAAAATTTCAGCTGTTTGTTTGTTCTCACAGTATTTGGCCTTCTAGGCTCTGAAACATTTTTGTAAACCTTAAAAAAAAAACATTCCAATTTATCAAAACCTTTAACTTAATTTACCTCGGGTTTGTAGTTCAGATTAGATTATCTTGAACAGTCACCCTCTTATACCTTAACCAACCTCACCCCATTGATGGGAAGATAAAATAGGAGAGGGACCATGTATGTTACCATGATCTCCTTTGAAGAGCAAGCTAAGAAAATGTAATTAATAATAAAGATAACTCCAGGGCGAGGATCAGCCACATCCATTTGTTTACTTGGAGCTGGAGTTGTATGATAGTTTATAGCAAGAACATTAATGGAGTGCTGTGCGATCTGAAGTAAAGGAATGAAGAAGTTCCAGCTGGACCATTTTAGAAGCCTGTAAGACATTATTAGGTCTAGTTCATCACAGACTGTGTGTGTGTGAAGCATACCAAAAATGCAACTGTACTGATTCATGAAAACCAACCCCTGCCCCCAAAATATCTTGAGAATCCTGTGATTTTACTTGAAAATCAAAGAACTGGCAATTTCCCGTACATGAGAATAATCCAGGCAAATGCCATCATGATCTAAGTACACAAAAAGTTAAATTGTCCTTCAGTGTTACTCCTCTGAAGATGCCTGCCACAGCTGCTGGCGAAACGTCAGGAAAGAAAATACCAAGACCACGGTTACGCAGCCCGGATAACCTACAAGAACCAATGACCCCTTCTGAGTTTACAAACTGCATGTACTGTTCAACAAAGTCATCTCATTGGTTTGCTGCACTGTATATCTTCTTATCATTCCCATTAGTTTCCCAGACCTGGAGCTGGTACATCAGCAACACAAAATCATCAATAGTTACTAAGTCTGGACCTTTACATTCATTCTAACATACATATTGTTTTTTGTTTTCTGGCAAGACTTCTAAGTCTTCAACAGCTGCAAGACAGGCAGATACTAATGTGAATCTCTTTCCAGAAGGAAACAACTGTGTGTGTTGAACGCCAGACACTCAATCAACAACAAACAGCACAGGACCCATAGGAGAAAAGACTCCAGCAAGGGCTGACAGAGCAACCATATTTCCCACTGGTAATGAAGCCAGTCCATCTGTCTTTTAGTGGTGCCAGAAGGAATTGACAATTCTCTCTTAACTGGGCACCTGCCCCATTGTGTGTGGGAGACTGCTCCATATAAGCATTACTCACACCAATGCTGAGCATGGCTTCCCTCTATGATTCTCCCACACATACTATTCCACCATGAGAAGGTTGGTTCAGGAGAATCCTCCCTCTCTACTCCACTACCAGACTTTAGGCTCAAGAGCAGCTTCCATCTGAGGATCCTCCATCTACTCTTGTTGCATCCACATTCCCACACTAAAGTTTCAGATAAGAGCAAGGTGTTGCATACAATTCCCAAAGGATACAGGGAACAAACTCCAGCTCTGTGAGGGGACATGGAGAAAGCCACCCTGTGCCTGATAAAGGGTGCTTGGTCATAGGAGCCCTACGCCAACGTCTGAGTACACACTCCTTCCAAATAGAAATGCTGTAACATGCGAAGCTGCTTACCAACAGCTCGTCTGTGCGTCTGTGTGTGTTGACTTTCTTTCTATGTCAGCCTTTTGTCTCTGTCCAAGGAAGGGCATCCTCCTTGCTGCCTTTTTACACACAAGTATTGTCTTTACTCTTCTGTCAGTCAATAGGCAAAACTGTGGATTTCACCAACAGAAGGGCAAATATTACTAGCAGTTCACAGTGCCCAAGACCAGATCTAGTGTTTCGTTCCAGTGTGTGTTCTTCTGCAGAAAGGTAGACAATCACAATACTTGCCACTGTCTTTGAAAAGTAGTACTGCGTTGTCTCAGTATTTGTATAGCTTTCTATAACATGTTGACACCAACAGGAGCTTTAGAAATAACATGAAAAAAGGGTTACATAAGAGTAAAATGAAAATTGCTCAACACCATGAACAATTTCATGGAAAATAAAGCAGACATTCTAGTAAAGGGGCTACTAAAACTGGCTCCACATGCAGGGATGCCCTCTCTGAAGCTTAACTGATGCATCTCTATAGTCACATATTACACACAAGAGGATAGCCATAGAAAAGTAGTTAAATTCTACCCATTCCTACAGAGAATATCACATTTTCACAATTTATCTATAGGCAATAATCCAGCCCCACCAATATTACCATTTTTAGGACAGCAATCTGAACATCAACATTCATGTCTGGGGATTGCCACACTGCTGAGTAAGACATTTTTTCCACTAGTGTGTACATTGAGGATCGCCCTCCAAAAATCGCAAATATTTTTCCAAAGGATGACAGAAATAGTTAGAAAAAATCTTAACGATGGATAGGTTGGTAATAATTAGGGTAGCCAGGTCCCTTTTCACCACTGGTGGGAGGTTTTTGGAGCAGAGCCTGAGGAGGGCGGGGTTTGGGAAGGGACTTCAATGCCATAGAGAAGGATGGGGAACCTTTTTTCCACCAAGGGCCATTTGGATATTTATAACATCATTTGCGGGCCATACAAAATTATCAACTTAAAAATTAGCCAACCAAGCCCCAAGCAGGCAGCTGCCCCAGATGACACCCCCCCCATGTGGGCAAGCAGGCAGGCATCCAACTGGGAATACGTTTCTCCATGGCCTGGGTGGGAAAGGGTTCACACAGTTTCTTGGGCGGTCCTAGCAGCTCCGTAGCTAATTACTCTTCTGCAAGGGGGAAAAAAGGTTCCTTTTCTCAGCAAAACAAACTCACATCCGCCTTGAATAGAGGCTATTCCTGCCTGCGGGAGGGGGCGCCAGGATCCAGGAATGGCCAGACCAAATTATTTCGCGTGTCTTAAACGGCCCCCGGGCCTAACGTTCCCCACCCCTGCCATAGAGTCTAATTGCCAAAGTGGCCATTTTCCCCAGGTGAACTGATCTCTATCAGCTGGAGATCAGTTATAATAGCAGGAGATCTCCAGCTAGTACCAGGAGGTTGGCAACCCTAGTAGTAATGGAAATAAAAACATGTGTCTGAGTGCCATCAGAGAAGATTGCACAACCAGGTTCTTACAGACCGATATCATTATTGAATGTGGATTACAAAATTTTTGCCTCAATTTTGGCCGAAAGATTAAAGAAGAAAATAGGTCAAATAACACATACAGATCAGATGGGGTTCATTCCAAAAAGACTTATGAGAGATAATATATGGTTCATCATTAATGCTATAGAGCATGTTAAATGGTTGAAAAGAAAAGAAGCCTTTATTTTTTTAGATGCTGAAAAAGCCTTTGATAATATCTACTGGGATTTTTTATGCAGACTCTTCAGAAATCAAATTGCGGCAGTAAATTTTACAAAAGGATACAGAGCATTTACCAAAAACAATCAGCGAGATTAGTTATTAATAATAAATTATCAGAAAAAATTGAAATTAAAAAAGGAACAAGACAAGGATGCCCACTCTCACCGTTATTATTTAATATGGCACTTGAAATACTGGCAAACAGAATCAGACAAGACGAGAAGATAGGCGGATTGAAAGCTGATGGAGAGGAGTACAAACTGAAATGTTATGCTGATGATGTGGTATTAGCATTAGAAAATCCCACTGAATCAATTGAACATCTTATGGATGAAATAGAGAAATATGGTCAAGTATCGGGATATAGAATAAATAAACATAAGACAAAGATAATTTTGGAAAATTTGAGCAAAGAGGACAAACAAACTATAAAAATTCTTACAGGATGTGAGATCACAGAAGACCCGGTCAGATACCTTGGAATATATATCAGTGGAAAAAACTTTACATTAATAAAAGATAATTATCTCAAATTGTGGTTGACAATACAGCAAGACTTAAAAAGATGGACTAAACTTAATTTATCATGGATGGGAAGAATTGCTGTTGTAAAGATGAATGTATTACCGAAGCTGATTTTTCCTTTTTAAATGCTTCCAATCCAAATTGAAGACAAGACATTGAAAGAATGGCACAGACAGGTCAACAAATTTGTCTGGGCTGGAAAGAAACCAAGAATTAACTTTAGAATTATGCAAGATGAGAAGAAAAGAGGTGGACTTGCTTTACCAAACATTAAGCTCTATTATCAAGCGGCTGGATTAGCATGGATAGAAGACTGGATAAAAAAACCAGATCAAACAACTTGGAATATTGAAAAGGGCGCGTGGAGTAAAGGATTTCATTATTATCTATGGAAAGCTAAGAGCAAAGAAATATTTGGAGAAAAACATGTTATCAAAGATGCACTAATGAAGATTTGGCTTATAAATAGAAACGACAACTGATGGATTTCAACTAAGATGGGAAAGCTACTTGGATTATGTTCAACAAAAGGGATAGATTGATAGATGTAAGATTTGGAATATATAATTTTATAATTAGAATATAAATAATTTACTACCGTATATACTCGCGTATAAGCCAAGTTTTTCAGCCCCAAAAAAGGGCTGAAAAAGCCGAACTCGGCTTATACGCGGGTCAATACGGTAGGGTAGGGGAGGGGGGAGGAGGGAACTTACTGCTGCCGCCGCCAGGCCCACGCCGCTTCCTTCTGCCAAGAGCGGCCTAGGGCGGCCTCCTGCAGCTGCAGGGAGGCTGCCCCGGCCCTCGCCCGGCCGCCCCGGCCCTCGCCCGGCCGCCCCGGCCCTCGCCCGGCCCCGCCGTCGCTCCTCGCGGCCAAGAGCGGCCTGGGGCAGCTGCCCCGGCCCTCGCCCAGCCGCCCCTCGCCCGGCCGCGCCGCCGCTCCTCGCGGCCGAGGGCGGCCTTCTGCAGCTGCAGGGAGGCTGCCTTGGCCCTCGCCTGGTTGTGACGACGACGACGCCAGGCCCGCGCCGCTTGCTGCCGGGAGCCCAGGTAAGCCTGTGTGTGGGGGGAGGGGTTATAAGCCGACCCTCGGCTTATACGCGGGTGCCTAATTTTCCCCCATTTTGGGGGAGAAATTAGGCACCTCGGCTTATATGCGGGTCGGCTTATACACGGGTATATACGGTATGTAAACCATACTGATAATGTAGAAGACTTTTTGAGATGTATGATGAAATAGACTCCCCGAAGGAGTATAAACTGTGTGAATGGATGTGTGATTTTTTTGTTTGTTTATATTGAAAATTTAATAAAATATTTATTAAAAAAAGAGGATTGCACAAGCCTGTATTTCCTGTAGATATTAAAAATATATTTTTCTGCATATGCCCATCCTCAGAGTGCAATGCAAAAGACAAGTGACAATTATTAGCAATATTAGTGAAGACTCCACTAACAATTCCTGCAATATTATTTGTTTTCCTACAACTACAGTAAAATAACCTCGAATACACCCTGGCAAACATCCAAGATGTTTATTACCAACTTGAAACAAGACAAGCCAGCTTTAAAATCATATACATCCATCCATAACAGCCTAGACTAAATACTAGCCATACTGATGCCGCAGACAAGGCCCAAGCCTTATGAGTGGGGGAGGAGGAAGTAGGGTCATATCACTAGGCCCTGAAGGGCCAGTCAGCACGGCAAGCCCATATGTCATGGTCTAGTTATGCCATTTAAGAAACACAATTTTTTTCTTTCATGACTCATGCGACTGTATGATGAGATGGAATTGGAATATGTGCATGTGTACATATGCATATATGAGTATGCATGAGTCACACAGGGTTGCCAACCTCCAGGTACTAGCTGGAGATCTCCTGCTATTACAACTGATCTCCAGCTGAGAGATCAGCTCACCTGGAGAAAATGGCAGCTTTGGCAATTGGACTCTATGGCATTAAAGTCCCTCCCCAAACCTCGCCCTCTTCAGACTCCGCCCCAAAAACCTCCTGCTGGTGGCAAAGAGGGACCTGGCAACCCTAGTCACACAAATGTTGTACCAGGACCAGAGAAATGACTCTTGGGCCTGGCTCAGAGGTCTTGGCTGACTAAAGTGTGTGGGCAATTGTTCCCCCTCCCCAACACCAGTAGAGGTATGTTGCTTTCTTACCAGTATGTGCTCTGTGAAGAGAATGCTTTCTTTTATACTGGATCAATATAATGATTATGATAATCACAAGAGCCACTGCAAGACAACTTATAGCAACCACTCGTGTTTGCTGTTTGTCATTTGTAACAGGGTTGGGTGTGGGTGATTCCGAATCTGGAGAAAAAACGAACAACCACTGTTAGTCAGTTAGGATGGAAAGGAATGTAAACACTGACCACAAGCAAGCAAGCACTTTTGGCAGGGCTAAACATTTGCCCACACACCCAGTGGAGTTTTTTCATCTCTCCCCACACTGAACAGCCCCCCACCCCAAATAGCATCAGATAATCGCATAATTCTTTTGGAATTTCCTCTGACTTTCAAAACTCCCACAAAGCAGAACTAGCAGCGAGGCCTGCAATAAAAAACTAAACACTCTATGGGCATGTGAGTGTAGTTAATCAGGGAACAGACACAACATTTTCTAAGCCGTATCTTCTACCATTACTATCTGACAGCATAATGCATTACATCTGCCCTACCTGCTACCCTCTTCTTCAATGGGCCCACAAAAAGACCTTTTAAAAAAAGCTTTGCATTGCGTTAATATCTAACCTTGCTTCCACAGATACTGTCCACAGGGTTCCCATGGCTGTTTCCCAACCATATACTAGCCAGACACAGACCGGCTGAACTTTGGCAAGGCTGCAGTATTCTATACTTTCAAGACTACACCCCATGCCATGGGGTGCAAGTGACTTCAGTTTCTGGAAAGGTTAAAGGGCTTTTTGGGAAGGGGGGTCCAGGAAGGGATGGGAGGAATTATGGAGATTTTTCCTTCTTTGCCTGTTCTCTGTTCCAGCTGGTGCATGAGAGGCACAACTAGAAGCTGTCCCTCTTTCATCACCTCAGATGCCTCATTCCCACTCTTTCCTGTGCTGAATTTCAGATTCAATAGAAAATAATTGGGGAGATCGGGCAGTATGTGGAAAGTACTTTATCCTAGCAGCCTTAGTCCTAAACTTAACAGAGGTGAGACAGGAGTGCTAGGGAGGCCGCCCCAAAATATTCCAGTTAACAGAACTGGAATGGAGTCAGTAGCAAGTGAAGAGGGGAAAAAAGGGAAGACCTAGTAGCTAACAATTAACAGGAAAATAGGCATGTGTCCTTCCTTACAAACACTGCATATATACAGCTAAATTATGAAAATCAACTTACATTCGATATCATTTGTGCTGTTATTTTCTGAAAAAGAACAAAAGTAGTATAATTTTACAATGTATTTCCATACAGTCTGATCTGACACTTTGATGAAAATATGAGAAGAAATTCTTCCTTAAAACTGTAAGTGTCTTGTAATAATTGTTGAAGCTCTGATTCCAGGTCTGTTGTTCTGAAGCTCTCCCCTAGGCCTCTAAATTTAAGGTTATTTTCTCGATTAATAATCTCCTGAAGGTCAAAACGCTGTTCTGTATCTTTGTGTTCCAGTGGGTGAAGATTTTTCTGTTTTGTTTAGTGTTCCTTCAGTGACCCTCCTTTGTGCTTATATGTATGCATCTATGTGTTCGTGCTTTGTTTAATTTTATACATACACACAAACACACATTTTGAAATTTGGTTTAATGTTTTGACTGTTTTTCACCTTAGGGACCCTGACTAAGTGGAAAGGCGGCATTAAAATGTTTTAAATAAGTAATAAACATCTGAGAGATTTGCCTCTACGTGCCAATTACAGTTCTCTGTGGCCACCTTTAATCACTGTCCCCACTTAAGCTCCCCCCCCCCACTTGGCACCTAGTACAGCCTGTTATGTAATGTAACCGACTCTCTGTGGAGGCGGAGGGGTTGCTTTGCCACCCTTACATATTTGTCAGGAGGTATTGTACAGCTGTTTTATCTGACAGGGCATTCAATGAGGTTTGAGCTGTTGGCATTTTCTGGGATTCTGCCTAATTATGAACTGTAAGCAAGTAAGGGAAAGAGGTGATACACTGAGACAGTTATATCACAAAGCAAATAAAATGGATCTACTTTGGCTCTTTCCCAATCATTGCCCCTGCTGTTTCATTAACACAAACTTCCCCAAGTAGCAGAGAATTTACCAAGCTCAATTCAGCAGGAAAGGGTGCTTGGGGCAGTTGTGTCTACTGCTTGAGTTGATCCCACAGAACAACCAGGAGTTTGACAGAAGTGCCAGCATTATTAGCAGAAAACTCCTGGGGAATAATCAAGAACCCATTGGATCCATTGTCTCTTCCTCTCCTAATGGATTCACTGCCTCTGAACCTAACCATCACCAGGAAGTCATCTGTCCATCAACTCTCACATCACCATCTACCCACCCAGCAGAGAATACTAAATTCAGACTGTATCCTGCCCCACGTGCTGGGCCAATGACATCCTGGGACAGTCCCATGGTTGTCATGGCAGCTGTGAAGTCCTGAACTGCCTAAAAAAAGCTGGCTTCGCTGAGGATGCTGAAGCCCCCCAGTATCAGCAGCCTGAGGTTAGTCAAAAGCAGATAAAGACCACCTCAGCCTGGGAGATAGACAATGGAATGGCCAAAAACCTTTATTTGACTTGAGTGTCCAGTACAAACCCTCAGAACTACGTCTCTCCCAGATAGAGATCTTAGGGAGGAAGATGGATTCCCAACAGACCACAGCAACCCTCTCTTCCATGCTGATGCATTATCGAGAACAAGGAGGACACAAACAGTATGAGTTAATATCCCCTGCCTCCACTTCATCCACCCAGGCCTTGGTAATGCAAGCCAGTATGGTGAGGGAAGCTCTGTGAACGGGGTGGGGGGGGGGGAAAGTGCAGGCAGGAAGGTCCAGTCAGCGTTAGAGGCCTCCGACACATGGAGCTCTATACGTTGCATGGAAGAAGAAACAGTGTAGTTAGGAACTGGATCATCCTGTGTACGCCCAGCACAATGTTCTCGTCTTAAAGAGCTCTGCAGAACTCAGAAATACGCATACTTTTAAACATGTTTATCTGTTTCTCTGGTTTAAACACAGTGTTCCAAAGCAGGAAGATTTAAAAGAGACTAGTCAACCTGTCTGTATCACTAATCTCGGCCTTAAAATTTTTTGTTTTGACAGAGAGGGGGGTCCTTACCTGACACATCAAGTCTTATCCATCCTTGAAAAATCTTTTGATACTTGCCCTTTTCCTCCTTCTGTAATATGCACTCATATATTTTGCGGTCTTCCAAAGTGAGGTTTAGCAGCTGAAGATGCAAGTAATCCTTTCTAAATTCAGTCCTGTTCTTGTAATGTTCACATTGGAGTGGAGCAATTTGACCAGGAAGATAGGCATTTACTACACAATCAATATTGCCTTCAAGTTGCCATTGTACTCGGAATGGATTTGACTTCAAGTCTTCTCCAGGATAACAGCATTTTAGTTCAACAGCTTTCCCTAGAATGCCCGTGTCGTTTCCACAGTCTGTTTTTTCACCAGCTGCAGAGACTGACAGACACAAATTACATCATTAACTTCTCACAGACATCTTCAAATAATCCAGTTCTCATGAGAGCTACGTTTCCTTTCAATTCCATTGAATTTAACTTTTATAATACTGACCTGGGACTCACATACCTGAGGAGGCCATCTCTCCCACATGCTGGCATAAGTCCTCTGGTCACCTTTTTCTGTGGTGCATGCTCTCCAGCAGGTGAGGACTTCTTCCATGAAAATATGAGCCTTTGAGACTGGTTCTGGCCCTTCAGAATAGCTCACTATTGAACAGTGCAATCCTAAATGAAGTTTCACCAATGGGGATAGATAGGTGTAACTCTGTTTAGGATTGCACTGGGATCTCTTCCCCATTTGTTTTTAAGAGGCAATGCAAAATTGCGCTGTTTCAGTGAGCCCCTGGGAAGTATTATGTAGATAGCTGGTTATGGTAATCTGTGGCTTTATATATATAAAATCTATGTTTTTATTTGTAACATGATGTATTTTTAATTACCGTATTTTCCGGCGTACAAGACGACTGGGCGTATAAGACGACCCCCCATTTTTACAGTTAAAATATAGAGTTTGGGATTGTCCTGAGTCCGCGGCCTGGGGCCGGCCCTCGGGACTGCGCCCCAACCCCGAGGCCACCCCCGGTCCTCCTGGGGCGGCTCAATCCCTGGGGAAACAACACCACTTACTGGGGCGGGAGAAAGAGGGGGCGGGGGCGGCTGGACGAGCTGGCAGCGCGCCGGGAGGCGGGGCTGGCGGGAGGAACAGGAGGAGGCCGGGGGCCGACCTCCCGGCATGGAAGAGCGTGTGCCAACCCGGAGCGGCGGGACATGGCTCTCAGGGGGAGTCGGCGAGGGGAAAAGGGAGTGGGGAAGAAGAGGGGGACGGGGGCGAGAGTAAGGGCTCTCGAGAAGGGCGAGGCTAAAGGTGAGGGGAGGACTGAGCCAACGGCCCATGGAGGGCGGGGCTAAAGAGGGTTTGGAGGGGAGGGAAGCCCATAAAGACAGAAGCTGAAGCGGAGGCCGGGGAGGAAAGGGGGCATGTTAGGTGTGCTAGGCGGCAGCCAAAACACCCTGTGCCGGGAGAAGAGAGTGGCCACCCCAGCCCCGGCCAGCCGGCCAGCCAGCCAGCCGCATGCCTGCCTTGCGCTGCAGCTGGAGCACAGCCGAGCACTTCCCTCCGTGCACCCCGGCGCACCTGGCTCCGACTCCGAGCTGGGCAGTGAGCGCCCTCGCCGGGCTCGCCTCCCCTCCCTCCTCTGCCGGACATGGACAGAGCAGAGGCGGCTCCCCAGGCAGATTCTCCAGTCCGGCTCGGAATTCAGCATCCGGCATATAAGACGACCCCCGACTTTTGAGAAGATTTTCCTGGGTTAAAAAGTAGTCTTATACGCCAGAAAATACAGTAATTATGTTAGCCATATCAAGCATCTGGAGAGACAGCAAGGAAGGAATTCATAGATCATTCTCCAGTTCACTTTCTGGATATGTGTGAATGGAGGAAAATAGGGTCACCATGATGGGATAGGGTTGATTTAAAGTCTTCATTGTATTTAAAAACCAGTTTTGAGACAAACATAACTTACCACTTCTCTGAATCCAAAGAAAAAACATCCAAAGTCCAATGCTAAAACAAAAATAAAGAGACCTGGTAAAATAATGCTTTACAAGAAATTATTAAATATATAATATCCAGGAGTTGTACAACTCAGCTGGAGAATCACCAGATAACTGTGCTGAAATAATATGGACATTTGCACAGTGGCTTTCCCTGTAGTTATCATAGTTCTCTATGTGCTGTTTTTACACAACACTCCTATAATGTATTCCAGAATGTTAATGTCAGTGTTATACATAACAGGGAACAGAAAAGATCCTAAACAGAGTCACACCCTTCTACACAGAAGGGTTCAATTCTGCTTATGAATGCCATTTTGCTTGGCTTACAGGGGCTCATTCTCTGCGCAAAGCCAGGCCCCTGGTACTGACAATGCTGCGGAGGCCAGTGGTGAGAGACTAGCGTGGCTGATGGCCGTAATTCTTTTCCACAGCCAGAGCTACAAACTGGGCCAAAGGTGCTGGCAAAGCGGCTGGGGCTCAACTTCCTTCCGGTGTGTCTGGTCAACTACAATCTTCATCTCACCCCCTTCTTTGTCTACTGGCATGCTGACACCTTCACAGGTAGGTGTGGCTTTTTTCAGAGAACCAGCATGGTATAGTGGTTAAGAGCAGGGTATGGAGCGGTAGAGTCTGATCTGGAGAACTGGGTTTGATTTCCCCACTCCTCCACATGAGCAGTGGACTCTAATCTGGTGAACCGGGTTGGTTTCCCCGCTCCTACACATGAAACCAGCTGGGTGACCTTGGCCTAGTCACAGTTCTCTTAGAGCTCTCTCAGCCCCACCTACCTCCCAGTGTGTCTGTTGTGGGGAGGGGGAGGGAAGGTGATTGCAAGCTGGTTTGATTCTTCCTTATCTGGTAGAGAAAGTCAGCACATAAAAACCAACTCTTCTTCTTTCAATACTTGGGGCAAAAAAGGTTGCCTATCTCTTAAAGATTACAAATATAGCAACCCCCATACTCCTAAGGTTTCCTCTCTTGTTTGACAACTATTCTCCTGCTTATAATAGTTCACCACACCTTCTTTCTTGTTAGTTGAAGGAGTTGAACTTCATCTGATGAAGGAAAGTGGCAATTCAGGGCACTTCTGCCCTGGTTTTGTTCCAGAGTAACAGTGATGGGGTAAAATATTTCTAAACTCATCTGGCCAAGGATACTCCATTCCTGCATATTTAGACACTTGTAGAGATTGCCCAGTTTTCTTTCCACATGAAATGATGGCATTGTTATTTCTGACCCATGCCAGAATGGCAACCTTGGGATGTTCCTCAAGCTTGCACAGCCTTTCTTCCACTTGCGTGCAACTAGTTTCATGAGTTATTTCTGCTGGAAAAACACAAACCATAGTTTATTGGTCTGGATCTAGAAGTCATTAGGAACAGGTGCAAAGGCATCTGTACAAGCTCAAAAGCCCCATAGCTTGTTCGTGTCTTGCCATCTGAAACATGCCAGAATCTAATGCACTCAGGTCCTGGGGTATGCCCAGAAGGTAACATAGTGAACTTGTTGAAAAAAGGAGACCTAGGTCTAGTCGGTGTCCAAACAGAAAAACCTCATGGGAACCTACATACACTGCCTAGAGCTCTTTGATGGAAGAAAGGTGAGATATACACTTAATAACATTAATTAAATTGTAATCTACAACATGGGAAGAAAGTACACAAGATCCTCCATATGCATGCAGTGACTGAACCATGCCTTGCTTTAATATGGTAGTATTATATGTATTTACAGAACTTAGTTTGAAACAAGAAATAATTTTATTTCCTCTTTCATAATCACTGGTGCAATAAGATTCATTTTCACACACAACCACAGATTGCTTTAAGATATTTTTAACCAGACTGGGAAGTAATGACAAATATTTAATTTCTTGCAATTCTAGCCTCTAATGTTAGAATGAAGCCACATGTAAATATACAGGAGGTAGAGCGAATCTGACATGTTGTCCAAATGAGATAAAGACCAATTTTCATCAGTTTTCCAAGCAGCTCACAAGTGAAGTCCTGAAAACTCTTCCACAAGCAAGCAATATAATTATTCACACATATATATATTTGATATGGCTGGCCTGTTGATGTGGTCCAGAAATGATACCAATAGATTTCCCTGTTTACAAATCCAATAATTTCTCAAACATCTGTCCTAACATTATACTACTTGCAACCAGAATAAGAAAACAATAAGTTGAAGACAGATTCGTTTATCTGTCTTGCACCTTTTATCAATACCTCTTTATCAGCTACATTTTCCACATTGTGTTTTCAATAGATACATTATGTGATCCATGCCCACATTAATTTTTACTGCTATTTTAATTATAACACGAGCTGTCTCAGGGCAGGTATTTCAGGTAGAGACTGACAAATATTCCAAATAAATAATCCATATCTGATAAATAAGCATTGGTTCAAAGTGCCTGAGGGACCTCTGGTTCCTAACCATCTGCCCAGGATTTGAGATAGGCCAGTAATGCTCTGTTGAAAGAGTCTTTACTGCCACAGATGAGGATGGAAGGTGTGTTTTTCCCCAGAGGAAGTTATGGAATTTGCTCCCTTTGGAAATGAAGCTGTATCTTTCTCTCTTGGCACAATTTAAAAACCTGTTACCAGCTGAAGTTTCATGTGCATGGAAATCCTTCATAAGGTTTCTGGCGGGACTCTTTTTGATGACTTCTACAATAAATTATCCTCTGCTTTTAGCAGTAAGTCATTTTTATTTTGATTATCAGTTGTAACCTGATTCTATTCTATTCATTTTATGGTAAACCTTGTTCTACTAAAGAATGGGATACAAATTACTTAAATTAACAAGTAGAGTTGGTTTTTATACTCTGCTTTTTAAAACTCTACCACTTAAGGGAGTCTCAAAGCGGCTTACAATCACCTCCCCTCCCCACAACAGACACCTTGTGAGGTAGGTGGGGCTGAGAGAGTTCGGAGAGAACTGTGAATAGCCCGAGCAGGCTTCATTTATGGTTGTTTATGCCTGGTTGGTTCTTCTCCGGTCTCCATCGGGGCTAGGCAGGAGGTTCTCCTACCTGGGGGCTCAGCTCGCTTCTGTCCGGTGACTTCCCTGGGTTTTCCAACCCCTGCTTTATCCTGGAATTAAGTCTCCCCCCCCCCCCGCGAGGTGCCCAGTGGAGAAGGCGAGCCAGGCGGGCCCGGGCGTTGCTGCCCTCGCTGCTCTGCCTGAGGCGGCTGTCGTCGACCCCCACGGCCCCGGCCCGGCGCTGGGCGCGCGCCAAGAACTCTTCATCCCCAGAAGAAGGAGAAGAAGAGACGCGCCTGCCGCTGCATCCGGCGCACCAAGGAGGAAGCCCCGCTTCTCTCGGCCAAATAGGGTTCCAACCGGGAAAAATGGGGGACTGCGATTCAACGCCCCCCGCCCGAATCGGGCTCCAAGCGTGTGTGTACGGAGGGCCCCACCCGCGCAACGCGTCCGGCCAGAGCGCCGCGAGGGCGAGCCGCTGTGGGCCCTCCCCCCCCCCCACGCCCCGCTCACCTGTGGGGCGCCATGCCGGTCAGGCCCACGCTGGCGCCCATCTTCGGGGCAGAGGAGAGCTCGGCGGGGCGGGGCGGGGAGAACAGTCGGAGCTCGTTGCCGCCCCCGCCCCCCCCCCCGGAGGGGGTTTCCAGGCCGCCCGCCGCCCCCTTGCAGCTCGGCCAGAGGCCGGCAGGTCGCGGCGCCCCCGCCCCGCCCCGCCCGCGTGGTCCCTCCCGGGAAAAGCCCGCCTCGCCAGCACCGCCGGGCCGGACCCAAGCCTCGCGGCCGGAGGGAAGGAAGCGCGGTGCGTGCCTGGGTGGGTGGCGGTTGGCGGCTTTCCCCACGGCGGCGCGTCCCCGGAGGTGGCGGTTTGGTGAGAATGGTGGGGCCCCCGCCCTCCTGCCCGGGGCTGCCCTCCCAGCCGCCTTCCCGACTCGAAGCGGCCCCTTAGAGCGAGGCCAACGCCTAGCCGCCCCGCCCCCCCCGCCACGCGGAGCCCCTTCCCCCACCGCCCGCGCAAGGGCCCCCTCACGCCCTCCCTCACGTGGCACTCGTCAAAGGGCAAGACCCCCGCGGGGGGGCACATCCCCCCTTCGTAGCCCTTGACCTGCTGCAACTAAACAACCTCCCCGGGTTTATAGGTCTTTGAGAGGCGACGGGGGGGGGGGGGTGGGTGGGCGCTTGGTTGGCCCTTGCGGCTCGCCACGCGAAGAAGGGCCGGAGTTCAGCTTCTGGGGAAGAAGAAGAAGAAGAGCCGTTTCGCCTTGACGCCCGGGCGGGCCTCCTGCCGATGGCCTGTAGGCAGCTTCGTGGGCGGCTCTTTCCTGTTGACCTTTGGGGCGCCATAAAGTCAACGGCTGCTTTTGCACCCCCCCTCCCCCCCCTCGTGATCCCTTTCTTTGACGCCGAGGCCTAGGCCTGGCCAGGGGTCAGTGGAACAAAGGGTTAATCTGCCCTCTCCGAGTAGTCGTCGACGCACAAGCCCAGCCTAGCTCTTCCCTCCTGTTCCTTGGCTCGCACAGAAACAGTACCATTGAACCCTAGGGTCGCCGTTTGGGTCTTGGTGAACATACATACGTAACGCACAACATCAGCCCCAAAGCGATAAAATTCAAAATTGGAGAAAAAACTGTAGAACAAATCACTAACCAGAACCAAAAAAAAAAAACAACTAAACAGGGTGGGCAAGACGCCTTTGCCTCAGAAGAGAAGGAGCATTCATGGTGAGTAAACAATGCTCCGTTCTCCTACTGAGGCTCCAGCGTCTTGATTTGTGGGACCTCCAAGAGCTCCCAAATGGGTGGGCAGTGTACCTTACTCCACTTCGTGCTGCAGGACCCTACGACCAAAAGCCGCATAGGCTGAGGACCAGGTATTTACCTTATAACGCTTAACAAAGGTGGACACTGAAGCCCAGGTAGCGGCCCTGCAAATTTCCTCCACCGGGGCCTGACGCTCAAAGTCCGCCGAAGTGGCCGCACTACGAAGGGAGTATGCTGTGATACCATCTGGAGTGGGGACTCCCGTGGCCTTGTAGGCATGGATAATACAAAGTCTGAGGGCACGACTGTGAGGGTCTGTACCCCTGGACTCGTAAAAGCAGTCCAGGCCTTTTGCCTTTTCTTGGTTCAGGCGCTGCGTCTAGCAGGCCCCAGGTTGGAATGTCTCTTCCCACGTCCACCTCCCTTGCTCTCTCCGACTCCCTCCCGCCAGCTATGGCCTTGGTAAGCAGATAGCAATAACGAGCTTCCTGAGGTCTTTGATGTTCCTGTACCATGCACAATTATCTCGTAGATTCCCATAACATATATTTGACACCTGCTTCCCTGTAGGGGTTATAATTCTGTCTGTGTGAAATTGTGAGCACTTGCAACTTTACCAGTGTAAGGCCTATACTACCCTGAAGCTTCCAATAAAGTTCCTTGTTTCTGCATGACCGTCTGAGCAAGTGATTTTATGGAGTTTGCACAGGGAGGTTGGGAACCCTCATATTAAGTTGCAAGTCCTCTGCCTCGTTATCCTGCTCCTGTACCGTTCTTGGACAGCTATGGCAGGCAACGGGGATGACAACGACAAGAAGGACAGCGCCGTACCCAAGCAGCCTGACCTGGCCCCTTCGGAAGGGAAGTCGACCGGGAAGACGCCCAGTGGAGCTGACTCGGGATCGGGTCTGGGTACAAAGCCCAAGTCTACCCGCTTGAATACCTGGCTGGAATCTCCCCGGGGTTGGTCGCTCCCGCAGAGTGACGCACGGTCACGACGGACTGCGGTTCACGGGTTGGGGTTCGAGGACGATCCCGCCCGAAAGGAAGCCCTGCTGCTTCACCAGATGGATGAGGAGCGGCAGCGCTGGCAGGAAGAGCGCCAGGAATTACTGGACCGGATGGATGCCATGAACGCGGTGATTCTGGACATGGCTCAAGCCATGGACGACCTGAAGGTTCCGACGCCGCCCGTGGCTCCGGCGGACGGAGGGCAACAACCAGGCCCACCTGTGGCTCCCGCACCTCCCATCCGTCCTGCTCCACCGGCCCGCCGAGATCTGAAGATCACGTATGACGGGTCGAGTGACCAGCTGATGTTTTTTATGGTGCAAGTGGACATTTTTATGCGCGAACAGGCCCGGACTTTTACCTCGGAAGAATCCCGGGTCCAATACGTGGCGTCCCTCCTACAAGGTGAGGCGGCCGCCTGGATGGTACTGCAGTATGAGCTCCGCTCCCCAGTCTTGCGAAGTCTTGATGACTTCATGATCGCCCTTCGACACCGTTTCGAGGACCCGCATTTGGGCGAGCGAGCAAAAACCGCCTTGCTACAACTGCGCCAAGGGACTAAGTCAGTCAAGCAGTATGCGAGCGAATTTCAGTCACTCTTGAGTAAGATTTTGGACTGGAGTGAAGCTACCAGGGTGCAGTATTTCCGCGAAGGTTTGAACCCGGAATTGCAACACTGGGCTTTCATGCAAGGTAACCCTCCCAATGTTAAAGGGTGGGTTCGTCACACCGCTGACATCGAGAACCGAAAGCAGCTGCTGCTCCTGTCCCGACAACGCACCGGACGGGAGACCAAGACCCGTGGAGACAGGCCCGGCGGTCCGAAAGACTCTCGTCCCCCCTCGGGGGGAGGACCATCCGTGACCGAACGCCGCAAACGCTTTGAGAGCGGGGTCTGTCTCGTTTGTGGGGGGAAAGGACACTTTGCCTCTCAATGCCCTTCCCGACCCGGACGTCAGGGACCGTCTCGTCTGGCAACGACTGAACCTGAGAAGCCCCCTCCCGAGGGGCAACCTCGCCGCCGGAGCGGCGCACCAAGCCGACGGGGCACACCCTCAGCCTTGCACGCACGCGCCGAGGTCGAAGCCTCGGGCTCGTCTGGCCCATCGGGGCCACGGATTACAAATGAAGCCTTTGACTCATCGAAGTCACGGATTACAAATACCGCGTCTGCTTCCTCCAGCGAGGAGGAGGACTGGGACATGCCGGCAAAAAACGCCGTCGGTCTGCTGTAAAGGGGGCTCCTCAGCAGACCGCTCCGAATGTTGTGCAAGGAGCTCCACTGATGGTAAGCGCTCAGGAAGACAATGTGTATGTAAAAGTCAATCATTGCCAAAAGGGGGGCCCATGTTAGAATTTACGGCCCTAGTTGACTCGGGTTGTGCCCGCACCCTGATAAGCGAAGAGGCTGCCCGACAATTGCGAGTTAAGCGAAAGCGGCTACCTGAACCCATCCGCTTTTCCCAGATGGATGGCAGTGACTTTAAAAAAGGGCCTGTTACTCACCGCACCGCCGCGGTCGTCATGGCCATAGGGGAGCATTGGGAACGACTTTATTTTACCATCGCCCCCATCGCCGCACCCATTGTGTTAGGGATGAATTGGTTGCTGGGACACAATCCCTCCATAGACTGGGTTGAGCGGACGCTCACCTTTCCCCACAACCCGTGTGAATTCCATGATAAAGACCGAGTACTTAACACTCCCGCAGCCGCCCTCTTGGGGGCCCCTTCTATCAAGGCTTCCCTGCCCAGCTTCCCAGCGAGTATTCCCAGTTTGCCGATGTGTTTGACGTACGGGAATGCGACGAATTGCCCCCCCCCCACCGGGAGACAGACTGTGCTATTGAAATAGTGGGGGATGGCAAATTATCCAAAGGGAAGGTCTACCCCATGAGTCCTAATGAAAAGGCGGTGTTGCGAGAATATTTGGACACCAATTTAGCGCGGGGCTTTATCCGCCTGTCTAAGGCTCCATACTCGGCCCCCGCCTTCTTTGTCAAGAAAAAGACGGGGGACTTAAGACTGTGTATTGATTTCCGTAGACTGAATGCTGTCACTCAGTCTAATACATACCCCCTCCCTCTCATTCCAGACCTCGCACAATTGAAAGAGGGTCGAATCTTCACCAAATTGGATTTGGTGGAGGCTTACCACCGAATCCGCATACGAGAAGGGGACGAACCTAAGACTGCCTTCTCCAGTTGTTTTGGAATGTTTGAATATTTAGTGATGCCGTTCGGACTTTCGGGGGCTCCGAGTGTGTTCATGCAATTGATTAATGAAGTACTTCATGATTTATTGTTCCGCGGGGTGGTGGTTTCCTTGGACGATATCCTCATTTATACGAAAACCATGAAGGAGCACGTACAAGTATGACCGACCGGTGGATTCCTTGTTTACCCCTGAACAGAGAGGGGAAGTCTCGGGACTTGCAGTAACCACCCGGTCCCAATCCCACCGCCAAGATTTTCCTCCCCTCAAAGGAGTCCCGGAGGCTTTTCAACAGCGGCTCCGGGACACTTCTCTGAGGGAGGCGGATCAGCAGGTTCTCCCCGCACATTTCGACCAACAGGGCTCCTTTTGGTTGCAGGGGGGTAGACTTTATGTCCCCGAAGTACTCCGAAAAGAGGTGCTGGGAATGGTTCACAGGGCCAAACTTGCTGGGCATTTTGGGTTTGTAAAAACTTTGCATTTATTGCGGCGTCAATTTTGGTGGCCAGGTATGAGAGCCGATGTGGAGTTGTACGTGCGCAGCTGCCCCGTTTGCGCCACTGCCAAAAAACGAATGGGAAAGCCCCCCGGACTCTTAAAGCCTCTGGAGACCCCGACCACGCCCTGGGAAGTAATCGCCATGGATTTTATCACTGATTTGCCCCCAAGTCAGGGAAAAACTGTACTGTGGGTGATAACAGAGTTATTCTCTAAACAGGTTCACTTTGTTCCTTGTGCGGGGCTACCATCGGCCCAGAAGTTGGCTAAACTGTTTATTAATCACGTGGTGAAGTATCATTCGATCCCGAGGAAGGTCCTCTCCGACAGAGGGGCCCAATTTGTTGCCAAATTCTGGAGGGCCTTCCTAAAAGCCATGGGGGTGGAAGAGCAAGGACTCTCTTCAGCCTACCACCCCCAGACCGATGGTCAGACCGAACGTGTCAATGCTGTGGTAGAATGCTATCTAAGGTGTTATGTCAATTACCACCAGGACGACTGGGTAGAC
This sequence comes from Euleptes europaea, assembly GCF_029931775.1. Classification (NCBI taxonomy): domain Eukaryota; kingdom Metazoa; phylum Chordata; class Lepidosauria; order Squamata; family Sphaerodactylidae; genus Euleptes; species Euleptes europaea. Next base: position 66,003,439 of record NC_079323.1, read on the forward strand.
CTCCTGCCTTTTGCTGAATATGCCTATAATAATGCCCCCCATTCCTCCACAGGTTTCAGTCCTTTTCATGTGGTTTATGGAAAGGACTTTGGGCCCTTTGGTTCTCCTACCATCACTCCTGAACTTGAAGGGGTGCAGGAGGTCCAGGATTGGGTACAGGTGGTGCAGACCACTTGGCCCTGGCTGCAGAAAAACCTGGAAAGGGCCAAGCGCAAGTACAAAGACCAGGCCGATAAACATCGGTCTCCGGGGTGGGAACTCAAGGTGGGAGGGCAGGTTTACCTTTCCACAAAAAACCTACGTTCACTTCGGCCTTGTAAAAAGCTTAGTGACAAGTATGTAGGTCCTTTCCCCATCACCCGAGTGATCAACGACGTCACGGTGGAGTTGGAACTTCCCAAGTCTCTTCGAGGGGTACATCCAGTGTTCCACATCAGCCTACTTAAACCGTACGTCGCTGCCCCTCAGTTCCACCCCCTCCCTAGTCCGAAATTCCTACGGTTGTGGGGGGGGAATCGCATCTTGAAGTTTCTAAAGTGTTGGACTCTAAGCTGGAAAAGGGGAAATTGTTCTATTTGATCCGCTGGAAGCACCTGGGACCCGCCCATGACGAATGGGTGGCCGCTCCCCATGTGGCGGCTCCCCGCCTGGTTCGAGAGTTTCACTCTGCCTATCCGGACAAGCCTCGTCCACCCGGACTCGGGGGAGGGGGGCCTTAAGGGGGGCAGAATGTGAGGGTCTGTACCCCTGGACTCGTAAAAGCAGTCCAGGCCTTTTGCCTTTCCTTGGTTCAGGCGCTGCGTCTAGCAGGCCCCAGATTGGAATGTCTCTTCCCACATCCACCTCCCTTGCTCTCTCCGACTCCCTCCCGCCAGCTATGGCCTTGGTAGGCAGATAGCAATAACGAGCTTCCTGAGGTCTTTGATGTTCCTGTACCATGCACAATTATCTCGTAGATTCCCATAACATACATTTGACACCTGCTTCCCTGTAGGGGTTATAATTCTGTCTGTGTGAAATTGTGAGCACTTGCAACTTTACCAGTGTAAGGCCTATATTACCCTGAAGCTTCCAATAAAGTTCCTTGTTTCTGCATGACCGTCTGAGCAAGTGATTTTATGGAGTTTGCACAGGGAGGTTGGGAACCCTCACAACGACTGATGGCAGGAGCCGACATCCTCATTCCCTTCCTGGGATTGCTGATTCCTACAAACATGAAGTCCATCAATCGGAACTCCTGCGTCCTATCTATGTAAATGTGTAGAGCCTTACGCACATCCAAAGTGTGCCAACTCGTTCTTTAGGATTTGAGGGCCTGGGGCAAAAGGAAGGTAGGTTTAACTCTTTGTCGTCTATGAAAAGGAGAATTTACCTTGGGGGAAAAGGTAGGATCTGGAGTCCGGACGACTTTGTCCTTATGAAAAGTACAGAGACCCTTTCGAATAGATAGGGCTCTGATTTCTGAAACCCGTCTGGCTGAAGTAATTGAAATCAAAAATAGGACCTTCATACGAAGATATTTCAGGTGAACCATGCGTAAAGGCTCAAATGGCGCCTTTGTGAGAGCATTAAGCACCAAATTCAGGCTCCAGGAGGGAAAACTATGTATGACAGGAGGTTGTTTTTGATTGACCCCTTTTAGAAAGGCGAGAATATGTTGGTGTTTGGAAGTGGGGACACCTTCCAGTGTTGGAATAACGGTAGATAGAGCCGCTATCTGTCTTTTCAAAGTGGATGCAGAAAGCCTGAGCTTTAAACCCTCTTGCAGAAACTCTAGAATTTGTTGAACCCCGGGATGAAGAGGATCCAGTTTTTTGCGTTTGGCCCAATGGACAAAGGCTTTCCACGAAGTATTATAAATGCGCCTAGTAGAAGGTTTACGTGCATCTAATATGGTATCTATGACCTCTTCCGAATAGCCCCTCGCTAGTAGGTGTCCCCTTTTAATAGCCACACAGTCAAAGAGAACCACTGGGGGTCTGGGTGAATCAAAGGACCCTGATGTAAGGTCCCTCATTGTGTCGGAATTGGCCATGGGTCCCTTATCGACAACTGGCGTAGGGTGGCAAACCAGGGACGCCGGGGCCAGAAAGGTGCTATTAGGAGAACCTCGGCGCATTCCTTCTTGATCTTCCTCAGGACCTTGGGCAGAATGGGTAGGGGTGAAAAGGCGTAAAGCAGCCCCTGAGGCCAAGGACTCAGTAGGGCGTCTACTCCCTCGGCAGCTGGGTGGAAAAACCTGGTGAAAAACCTGCTTACTTTGCAATTTTCTGCGGAGGCAAACAAGTCTACCAAGGGCATTCCAAAGACGGTTGTAACCTGAGAGAAGGCTGCTTGGTCCAAGGACCATTCCCCTTCGTCTGCGAATTGTCTGCTTAGATTGTCCGCTTGCACATTCAGAATACCCCTGATGTGCTCTGCCTGAATAGATAGGAGATTCGTCTAAGCCCAGGAAAATATCTGTACCGCCTCCCAATGAAGGGAAGAGGATTGTGACCCCCCTTGTTTGTTCAGGTATGCTTTTGTTGCAATATTGTCCATGCGAACTAAGACATGCAACCCTCTGAGAAGGGGGGCAAAGGATCTGAGTGCCAATTTTACAGGTCTCAACTCCAGCACGTTGATGTGTAGGGAAGATTCTTCCCTGGTCCATCTGCCCTGGGTTTTGTGGGACAACAGAGTGGCTCCCCATCCCTGCAAACTGGTGTCCGTGATTATCTGGACAGGATCCTCGTGTATGTAAGGAGTGTACTTGGAAAGGTTTATTTGGTCTGACCACCAACGGAGGCTTTTGCGTGTCTCCATGGAGAGAGAAATTGTTTTGTCTTTTTTCTTGGCTATGTCCCTTTGGAAGGGGCGGATTTGATATTGCAAGGGTCTGGAGTGGAAGCGCGCCCACGGAACAATTCCTATTGCTGAAATCATTAACCCCAGAAGATGTGCCAAGAACATAAGTTTGGCCTTCTTGGACCTGGCTGTAGATAGGGCCGCGTTTCTCAATTTCTGAACGCGTTCTTGGGAAAGAGAAATCGCATTCTGAACTGAGTCTATGTGGACTCCTAAATGTGTCATTGACTGAGAAGGGGACAGAGAACTCTTGGGAAAATTTATAAGAAACCCGTGATCCTGAAGAACCTGGATTACCCTTGCTGTGTGTTGTCTGGATTGCGCTTCCGACCGTGCACAGATCAGGATGTCGTCCAGGTATGGATGTACCTGGATGCCCTCCTGTCTGAGCATGGCTATGAGAGTTATCAAGATCTTGGAAAAAACCCTCGGGGCGGGACCTAACCCAAAGGGGAGGGCCCTGAATTGGAAATGGTTCTGCCCGAAGGTGAACCGTAGGAAGCATCTGTGAGAGAAGTGTATCGGCACATGCAGGTAGGCTTCTGTCAGGTCCACCGCTGTCATGAAGGTGCCTGGGAGTAGGGATTCCACTATACATTTTACTGTCTCCATGCGAAAATGTTTCCGAGCCATCCGTCTGTTCAGATATTTTAAATCTAGGATAGCTCGCCAGTCCCCATTCCTTTTGGGGACTGTGAAGAAAAAGGAATACACTCCCAGGCCCCTCTCAAGAGTGGGGACCTGTTTTATGGCTTGAATAGTCAACAGATGCTGGATGGCTCTTACAGTTCTGTTGAGCTTCTCTGGATTGATGGGAACTGGAGACCGCAGGAACCGATCCTTCGGAAAGGCAGTGTATTCCAGCATGTAGCCCATGGAAATGACTTGGGATACCCAGCGGTCCGGTTTTGAGTCCGCCCATCTGGAGCTGAAAAACAGAAGTCTTCCCCCAACAGGGATCTGACTGGCATCACTGGGGGTTAGATTTTGTAAACTTGTCCCCTCTCTCGGTTCGTGGTTGCTGACTTTGGGTTCTGGAGAACTTTCCTCCCCTTCGGAAAGGTCGGGAAGAACTCCAGGAACCTCTCCTGAAATCTGAACGAAACCTGTTCTGAGGTCTGGAGGCACGAAAGGACTGGAACATAGGCCCTCGGGATTCTTTTTTAAATTGCTTAGGCATAACATGTTTTTTGTCTTTGGTTTCCACCAAAATTTTGTCTAATTTATCACCAAACAGACGGCCTTCCTGTAATGGGTACGCCATCAAATTAGACTTGGCCTTGAAGTCCGCTGGCCAGGCTCTGAGCCATAGGGCCCGCCGGACCGAGGTCATGGAAGCCATGGAGCGAGCAGTAAAGGTCATCGTGTCTAAGGAAGCATCGGCCATCATAGTAATAGCAGCCTGAACCCTTTCTAAACCTCCAACAATTCTGTGTTGTTCAGGGGGAACTAGTTGAATAAGTTTCTTTACCCATAGGAAAGAAGCCCTCGCAAAAATTGACGTTGTAGCGCTTGCTTGAATAGCCAGGGCTGAATTCTCATGAGCTTTCCTGGTAAGGCCTTCTGCTTTCCTGTCTAATTGATCTCTAAGAGATCCTAGACCGTCTTCAGGAACAAGACCAGGGGCTTGCAAATCCACCACAGGAGCATCAACCTTCAGAAGGTTCATAGCATGTGGGGCGAGGGTATAAAGTTTTTTGACAGAAGGTGGAGTTTGTCTGTTAGAGGCCGGATTAGCCCACTCATCCTGCACTGCTCTAAGAAAAAATTCTGGAAAAGGGACTAAATTATGTCTTGTAGTCTTGCGAGGGAAGCATTCAGCTACCCCTTGTTTCAACTTATGCTTGGAAACCTCCGACTCAGACGAGTCCTCATTGAGGTCCAGAGCCAAAATGGCCTTTGCTAAAAGGGACTGATAATCCTCACTCTTAAATAGTCGAATCTGAGGCTCTTCCCCAAGAACCTCTTCCTCATCGGTCTCGAACTCCCCTTCCTCTTTTTCCTCCCCAGAATCGTGGGAGGAGGTCTGGGAATCATGCTCCTGCTCCACAGTCTGGGCCTTTAAGGCCGCCTTTGTGGGCCATTGACTACTGGTGGAAGGACCCTCATTTTGGAGAGGGTCCGATCCTGTTAATGTAGAATGGGATCTACTGGATGAGGAGGTGGGGGAATCCACAACCCTCTGCCCTGCCAAGACCTGAGACCGGGCTTGGTGAGCCTGAAAGGCCATCCATTGTCTCTGTAGGGCAACGTTAATTAGATCGTCAGCCTCCTCACTAGTAAGCAGTCTACTGCTAGAGGGGGCGAAAAGGGGCCTCCCGAGGCTGGATTCACCGGCACAGCTGGGAAACCAGAAGCCATGAGGTTGGATGGGAAATGGTTACCCAATGCAGGGAAAGACCCAAAATGGCCGCCCGCCGGGAAGGAGGTAAACAGGCGCCCGCTGGCAGATTAAACGATCTGCCCCCAACAGCAGAAACATTACCCGCCGCCGCCGCTGGCCACGATGAAACACTTGGCCCTGAAGAGGAGGTCCGGGCATTGGCGCTTTTGGTGGGGTCCGCCGGCTCTGAGAAGGTGGGATTTCTCCTCCCGGCTCTCGGGGCTACACCAAATTTGTGGCCTCTCTTGCATTTTTTAACTCCCTGGAGGGCCGGCGCGACTTTTTTAACTGAGCCGGTCTTTTGCGCCTTTTTCCCCTTGGGAGCGTCTGCCGCAGTTAGATCGGAGCCTTCCTGCTCCACGCTTCCTAAAGCACCGCAATCGCGGGCATTGAAAGGTTCGGATTCCTTTGGCGCGGACTGAACAAGACCGACCTGGTAGTCTGTCACTGATAGGAGGTCGTCCTCCCTCTTGGTTGCAGCGTCCGCCATTTTGATTCACCAGGGAGAAAAACGCTGACGGAGATCAAGGAACCCACAAGGTAACAGCCAAACACAGGCAAAAAACAGATACAAGGGAAGACGACACAAAAATACAAGGACTTACTAACATCAGACACAAGGAGCTGACACAAACGACCGGGAACAATCCCTGTTCCAAGTAAGCACAGAGCTGTGCTAACGACCTGCAAACCCTTCAGAGACAGGACGGAACTGAGAGATTTGCAGGCTATTTCCCGCCAAAGGGAAGACAGGAAGTTCAAAGATCTTAGTCCTGCCTACCCGGATGATGGAAGGAAATAACCCACAAATAAGACGCTGGAGCCTCAGTAGGAGAAAAAGTTCTTTCTGTTAACTCTCTCCACCACATGCATAATTTTATAAACCTCTATCATGTTGTCCCTTTGCTGTCTTTTTTCTAAACTGTAAAGTTCCATACTCTCCAGTCCTTTCCTGTACTTTCTTCCAGCTTTGCAATGTCCTTTTTGAGATACAATGACCAGAACTGCTCACAGTATTCCAAATGAGGCATATAGAGACATGGTAATACTGGCTATTTTATTTTCAACAGCTTTCCTAATAATCCCTAACATAGAATTTGCCTTTTACACTGCTGCTGCACATTGAGTTGACCTTTTCATTGAGCATGCACAATTGTGCAGGACCATTGCAAAGATTCATGGGAAACTGAGTTTTCAAGCAGGCAGCCATTACAAATTCTCCTGGGGGGGCATTTTTCAACATAGAGTCATCAAATTCACAGCGTAGCTTCAAGGGATTCTCCTTGCATGAATCCCAAAGTTTGGTAAGGTTTGGGGGCAAGGGGTCCAATTTTATGGGGGCCCAGAGTGGTAGCGCCCATTCCCCATAGAAAAGCATTGTAAACTTTACCATTCATGGAGGAGGGGGCGACCCCTTCTGGACCCCTTGATCCAATCTTCACCAAACGTTGGGGTTAATGCAAGGAGAGTCCCTTGAAGTTACCCTGAAAATTTGGGGACTCTACCTCCAAAAACGCTCCTACAGGACCTTCGAAAAAAATCCCCACAGACTACAATGGGCCTGAATTTTTTGGCAAACCCAGAAATAAGCCAAATACCAAAATTTACCAGTATGGATATTCGGCTTATCCCAGGTTTACTGAAAAAAATCAGGACCAATAAACCCAAAATTTACCAAAACATTTTTTTTTGCATAACCCTAATTCCCACATATGCTGTGGAAGATAGCTGCATAAGGAAGTAACTTGTAATGACTCTATGAAAGTGCTCAGGGGAAACCCATATATAGTTATTATGAAGATATTTGAATGAGTTGACAAAAAAGGGGTTAATGTGAAGCCTCATCTCTATCCACAGCCAAAAATGTAGCCCATAGGGATTCAAATACTGGAAGAACTAGTTTTGTCCCAAGGGAGCTATGGTTCTGCTTCAAAAATTTCCCTTCTTCTTTGTTTATTTTAGCAACTTACATTGCACATTATAAGTAGTACTGGTTGTTAAGTTAATTTGTATGCTTTGAAAGCTTCCCATGCACAGTCATAGATTTCAACCAGTGTTAGGGGAAAAAAAGCTGGGACAGGCTCTGGATACGTGGGAGGAGAGATGCACATTCCCAAGAACTGATCTAGCTATAGATAACGTGATCCTTTCCTTTATCCCTTAGAAACTCCTTGATCCATTGATCTTCAGCAGCGTAATTTTAGATCTAATGTTTGAGGGATATAAGGACTGAAATAAATCTTGCCACTGACAATGTAGCCTTGGGATCCCTGTCACTTAATAAAAAAGCCATTATGTCAGACACAAAGGCATTAGATTTATATGTTAAAAAGGGAAAGATATAACGTGATCAAAGTTCCTCATAAAAGCGGCATTCTAAAAGGGCATGAGCTAATGAATCAATAGAGCCAGAAGAGTAAGGACATGTCCAGTCTGGGTATGGTATATTCAAAATTATGCCCTGCATGACCATAGAGGGGTTTGCATTCAGTCCAGCTAAACAGAAACCTCTAGAAAGACAAGGAGTTTTCAAATAATAAGTATAAGTGGGCAAACTGTGTGGTGGTGGTATTCTGAAAAACTGAGATGAACAAACGCAGTGAGCACGAAAAGTAGTGCTGTTATAATCAAGCTCTTTAATGTACTTTTTAATTTTGGTGAAGGCTTCAGTTTTCCCAATATCTAACAGCATATCCTGCAAAAAACTCAACCATGACAATTTCTCATCGGAGATATTTTGCCATGAGGATTTAAAGGAGTCATGCTTCAGAGAAACTAGGAGCCCCTCAGTGCTAAAGCGCAGCTTAAGTTGTAATTTCAAGGTGGCCAACCATGCCCTAGCTTCCCAGCCAAGGATGTCATTACTTTCAACCCAGTTCAACAGCCTCTTTAATAAGTAGGAGTACAATTTGTCTAAGCAAGACAGAAGGCTGATTGGGTGATAACAACTTGGGTCAGAGCACTGACTCTCTTTGAAAATTGGGACACTTATAGTATGTCTCCAAGATTTTGGAATGGCCCGATGCATTAATTTGTGTAAGTTGTGAGCACTTGCCCTATCGAGAACCACTAACCACAGCAGGAGACGAAGTTGTCCAAAGAAGTTGGTTTAATGGTAGCATAGGTAAACAGAGCATAGAGAACCCAAGACAGCAATGGAAGAAACTGGCATGCACTTGATAATATAAAAGCATTGAAAAAAGCATTCAGCAGTACAGTCTCATGAGATTATTTCGAACACATTACAAATAGTACACAGGCGCCGCTGCTCCCACGGACATCTGCAAGCTTCAAAGGGAACAGGAATGCAAAACAGTCCTTGAAGGAGAGTCAGTGAGAAAACGAAACTAACTGAGACACAGGCCTGACATTCTGCTCCCCTTAGGGCCCACTCCCGTTCTGCAAGGGAGATGGTTTATGGGGGTAGGTGGTGTGGAAGGCGTGCACTAAGTGTGGGGCGGAGACATCTCGTGCACGAACCCATTCATCGTAGGCGGGGGAAGTGTTTCCAATGAATCAGGTACTGCAGAGAGCTGTGACGCACACGAGAGTCCAAAATCTTTGACACTTCAAAATGCTCTCCCCCCCCCCACCATCACAGGCTGCTCAGGAGGCGGTTCCGGGTGCCAATCTGAGGAGGCAACATGAGGCTTGAGGAGACTGACATGGAAGACAGGGTGGATACGCCTCAAGGTTTTAGGGAGAGTCCGTTCCACAGTGACGGGGTTAATTATTCGGGCAATGGGGTATGGCCCCACGTACTTGGCACTGAGCTTATTACATGGTCGGGTGGACCGTAGATTCCTGGTGGAAAGGTACACTAAGTCACCAATCTGAAAGTCTTTGCTGGGAGAGCGATGCTTATCTGCTTGAGCTTTATATTTGCGTTTGGCCCTGTCCAAGTTCTTTATTAGCCAGGGCCAGGTGGTGTGAATAGCTCAAGTCCAAGAGGCTACATCAACATTTCCCTCCTCCCCCATCATATCTACACGACCAATAGGACCGAAATCTTGACCATACACAGCATAGAAAGGACTAAAGCCTGTAGATTGATGCACAGCATTATTGTAAGCATATTCAGCAAAAGGTAATACTTCAACCCAATCATCTTGGTGATAATTGACATAACAACGTAAATAACACTCCAATACAGCATTGACACGCTCAGTTTGCCCATCCGTTTGGGGGTGATAAGCACTAAACAAACCCTGTTCCACCCCCACCAACTTGAGAAAGGTTTTCCAAAATTTAGCCACGTAGGTAGTTCCACGGTCACAAATTATCTTACGCGGAAAGGAATGTAGACGGAAAACGTGACACAAAAAGGCGGGCCAACTTGGGGGCGGAGGGTATACCCGCACACGGAACCAAATGTACCTGTTTGGAAAACAAATCAGTAATAACCCATAGTACAGTTTTCCCTTCACTGAGTGGGAGGTCGGTCATGAAATCCATGGCAATCACTTCCCAGGGTCTGGTGGGAAATTCCAGTGGTTGTAACAGTCCCGGGGGCTTGCCTTGGGACCGTTTGACAGTGGCACAAATGGGACAGCTGCGGACAAAGGAATCCACATCAGTACGCATGCCCACCCACCAAAATTGCCTGCGCAACAAGTGAAGGGTTTTTAGGAAACCAAAGTGCCCTGCTGTTTTAGCCCCATGGGCTAATTGCAGGATCTCTCTCCGAAGTATTTTAGGCACGTACAATTTTGAGTCTTTGTACCAACAATCACCCCGTTCAAGCAGGCCTGGGGGTAGTGTCTGAGCAGTGCGCTCGGCTAGGCATTGAGTATGAAGGGAGTCCAGGAAGGAGTCGGATAGGATCACCCCCCCCGCAGAGGAGGGTGAATCAGGAGCCATCGGCGGTGGTAACGGAGTGGGGGGGGAACCGGTTGATGTGGGGCACTGGTGATAGGCGGCGCGGGTGGGTCTGGTGAGGGAGTCGGTTCTTTTTTGTCCGACACTCTGCTGTCCACTGCTTGGGTCTGGGACTGGAGCAGAGTTTGGGACCGAATCTTTACAGCTAGAACGGGTAGAGCTCCTCTGTGTGCCGGGGTGAATAAGGAGTCCGTAGGACGGTCGATCTTTACTGGATATTGGGGAAGCCTGGAAAGAGCATCAGCTAGCACGTTTTGCTTTCCAGGCACATGCTTAAGTACAAAACGGAATTGAGCGAAGAAGTTGTTTTGCGGAAAGTTTGTGGGTCCCCGTGAGGGCTTCTAGATTTTTGTGACCGGTCCAGACTTCAAAGGGGACCCTGGAACCCTCCAGAAATTGCCTCCATGTAGTGAGGGCATGATGGACGGCTGCCGCCTCCTTTTCCCAAATTGGCCAGTTCAGTTGAGCGTGCGCAAATTTCTTAGAAAAATAAGCACAGGGGTGAAGAAGACCGTCAGACCCCCTCTGCAGAAGAGCCCCCCCCCCATGGCCACATCAGACGCATCTACTTGCACAACAAACATTTGGTTTGGGTTGGGGTGCTGCAGTACAGGTTCAGAAGTGAAAAGCTACTTGAGGGTTGCAAAAGTACTTTTACATTGATCAGTCCAATGCACCTTGGCGGTGGGCAACGTAGCCGAGTGTCAGCACTTGCCCTATCGAGAACCATTAACCACAGCAGGAGACGAAGTTGTCCAAAGCAGTTGGTTTAATGGTAGCATAGGTAAGCAGAGCACAGAGAACCCAAGACAGCAATGGCATAATATAATATAATGATAATATAAAGCATTGCAAAAAGCACTCAGCAGTACAGTCTCATGAGATTATTTCGAACACATTACAAACAGTACAGAGGCGCCGTTGCTCCCACGGACATCTGCTGGCTTCAAAGAGAGCAGGAATGCAAAACAATCCTTGAGAGAGAGTCGGTGAGAAAACGAAACCAACTGAAACACAGGCCTGACACAGAGACCCCTTTACCCTTCGTTTTAAGAAGGTCGGTGATTGGCAGTGCCACTTGAGCAAAGTTGGGAATGAAACCGCGGTAGAAATTGGCAAAGCCTAGAAACTGTTGCACTTGTTTGCGGGTGGAGGGAGAAGCCCAATCAAGTACCGATTGTACTTTAGCAGGGTCCATGCTGAGGCCCTGATGGGAAATTATGTATCCCAAAAAGTTAATTGTTCTTGGTGAAACTCGCACTTAGACAACTTTGCATAGAGCTGATTATTACGTAGACGTTGCAACACTTCTCTGACCAGAGTAACATGTTCATCCATGGATTTAGAGTAAATAAGGATATCATCAAGATAAACCACCACGCCCCAATATAATAAATCATGGAGGATCTCGTTAATGAGTTGCATGAAGACCCCCGGGGCCCCTTTTAACCCAAAAGGCATCACTAGAAATTCATACATTCCAAAGCAGCTAGAGAAGGCTGTGAGGGGTTCGTCTCCGTCACGAATCCGGACCCGGTAATAAGCCTCAACCAAGTCCAATTTGGTGAAAATGCGCCCCTCTCGTAATTGTCCCAAGATGTCTGAGATCAATGGTATGGGGTAGGCGTTGGTTTGGGTAACTGCGTTGAGTTTTCGGAAGTCAATACACAAACGCAAGTCACCCTCCTTCTTACGGACAAAGAAAGCAGGGGCTGAGTTGGGGGCAGTTGACGGTCAAATGAACCCTCGAGCAAGATTTTTATCCAAAAAGTCTCGCAACACAGCACATTCGGAAACGCTCATAGGGTAAATCTTGCTTTTAGCCAAAGTGCAGTCTTTCACTACTTCAATTGCACAGTCCGTGGTACGGTGGGGGGGGGGGGCAAGGCATCACATTCTTTTACATCAAAAACATCTTCAAAGTCTCGGTATACCTTGCGTAATGGGGTCGGCAATAAAGCATCAGAGGTTAAGGCTGGAGCGTGTGGAAGTACAACCGCGACTTCACGCCAGTGCTGTTCACATTTAGGGTTGGTAAACGTAATTGTGTCAGCCTCCCAGTCTATGGAGGGACTGTGGCCTTTGAGCCAATTAATCCCCAAAATGACTTCGTATCGGATAGGAGCTATGGTAAAGTCTATTTGCTCCCAATGGGAACCGATACCCATTGCCACCCCCCGTGTGTGACGGTCGACTGGCCCCCCTCTAAAATGGCTACCGTCCATTTGAGCGAATTGGACAGGAGCCAGTAGATCTTCAGAGTTGACTTGTAGGGCTGCAAACGTGGCCTCATTGATTAAAGTGCGTCCGCAGCCGGAGTCTATGAGTGCCTTGACACGTAATTGGGGGCCCTTTTTATAGTGTTGTAACACTACATCCACATAAACAGTGTTTTCAACTTCATTCACCATGACAGGAGCCTTGGGTTTTGCAGGAGATTCCGCAGGGGTCTGTGGGGACTCTCCACTCACCACAGACCGTACCCATTTTTTGACAGGTCAAGAGGGAATTCCAGATTTAGGGCTGGGAAATTCCATTGATTATCCTCGTCGGAAGAAGGAGAGCTGTCCCCCACTGGGGCACTTGTAATCCGGGACCCTACGGGGTCGATTGGTGCAATAAGGTTAGACGATTCTCCAACATGAATTGCAGAGGATGTGGGTCGTCCCGGCACTGCGCTGCAGGTGGCCGCGGTGCCTCTGCGTTGAGGTCGTCCCCGAGCCCGAGGCGGTACGCTTGGTCGAGTGGGTTCTGGACGTTGAGAGCAAGCCGCTGCAAAGTGACCCATTCCACCGCAAATGAGACAGGCCTCTCTCTGGAATCGAGACTCGCGGTCCAGAGGGAGTAGGGTTGATCTCCGCGGGTTGGGAGTCGAAGGTTTGGTGGGAGGCTTTTGTCCGCCCTTCTTGGTTCTATTTCGGACTAGCAAAACGAATCGCCGGCGGCTTTCAACTTCCTCGGCCAGTAAAATCCAATCTTCAAGGGTATCTGGATTGCCTCGCATATAAGACCAGTTCAAAATGTATGGGTGCAAAGCCTCACGAAAGTAGTGGATAAGGGTAGCTTCAGGCCAGTCCACTACCTTACTCGCGAGTTGTTGGAATTCATCTGCAAATTCCCGAACTGGAAAGGAGCCTTGCCTGAGTTGCAAAAGTTCTGCTTTGGCTCTCTCCTCCATGAAAGGATCTTCAAAGTGTCGACGCAAGGTGAACATAAAATTGTTGAGGGAGCGAATGGAGCGGGATCGCGTATCAAACTGGAGAATCATCCAGTCGGCCGTTTTTTCCGTTAATAGAGAGGCAACGAAACGGACGCGGCTATCTTTGGTAGGGAAGAATTGTCTTTGCTCCCTCATATAACTATCCACATGATGCAAAAATCAGGGCAAGGTTTCCACAGAGCCATCATAAGTAATCTTCAGCTTTGGTGGCCTCCATGGTACTGGGGGTACAGGCAGATACCCAGGAAGTGGCATCGGTAAAGCAGGTGCAATGGGCACCCTGCCGGGCACCACAGGGCCTCCGCCCTGAACTATGGGCCCCCCACCCGGAGCGATGGGACCCTCACCAGGAGCTGCGGGGCCTCCGTCCGGAGGAACCACTGGCGCAGCTGGTTGCTGCGGCGGTTGTTGTGGATCTTGTTTCAACAGCCAGTGTAGGGAGTACCCCTCGGTGCTCAGGGGAGAAGAGTGACTCTGTGGGGCGGTCCACCTTGGCTGGATACTGGGGAAGTCGAGACAGGGCGTCTGCAAGTACATTTTGTTTACCGGGGACATGCTTGAGCACAAAATGGAATTGAGCAAAGAAGTCAGCCCAACGTAGTTGTTTCGCAGACAGTTTACGGGTCCCTGTGAGTGCCTCGAGATTTTTGTGATCGGTCCAGACCTCGAAAGGGACCCTGGACCCCTCGAGAAATTGCCTCCAAACAGTGACAGTAGACAGTGGCCGCTTCCTTTTCCCAAATGGGCCAGTTCAGTTGAGAGTGTGCAAACATTTGGGAAAAATAAGCGCAGACCATCCTTACCCTGCTGCAAAAGAGCACCCCCATGGCTACATCAGAAGCGTCTACTTGTACTATAAACATGCGCTCTGGATCAGGATGTTGCAGCACGGGTTCGGAGGTGAATAATTGCTTAAAGGTTTGAAAAGCGGTCTGGCATTGGGGAGTCCACTGGATCTTTGCAGTGGGTAGTGTGGCTGTGGTTCCCTTCCCCTTAGTCTTCAGTAGGTCTGTGATTGGAAGTGCTACTTGAGCAAAGTTGGGGATGAATCCCTGATAGAAATTGGCAAAGCCAAGAAATTGCTGCACCTGTTTGCGGGTTGAGGGCGGATCCCAATCAATTACTGATTGCACTTTAGCAGGATCCATTGTGAGTCCTTGGTGTGAAATGATATAACCCAAGAATGTCAATTGTTGCTGGTGAAACTCACATTTAGATGCTTTAGCATAGAGGTGGTTGTCTCTAAGGTGTTGCAATACTTCCCTTACCAGCGTAACATGTAAATCCATAGATTTGGAATAGATAAGGATATCGTCCAAATAAACCACCACGCCCCGGTATAGTAAGTCATGTAGGATTTCGTTAATAAATTGCATGAAGACCCCCGGAGCCCCCTGTAACCCGAACGGCATTACCAGAAATTCAAACATGCCAAAACAGCTAGAAAAGGCAGTGAGGGGTTCATCTCCGTCATGAATCCTAACTCGATAGTACGCTTCGACTAAGTCTAGTTTAGTGAAAATGCGCCCCTCCTTCAATTGTCCCAAAATGTCCGATATCAATGGGATGGGGTAGGCATTGGCTTGAGTAACTGCATTGAGCTTCCGAAAATCGATGCATAGGCGTAAATCACCCATTTTCTTACGCACAAAGAAAGCGGGGGCTGAGTTAGCAGATGACAGTCGGATAAACCCACGAGCAATATTCTTGTCTAAAAAGTCTCATAATACAGTACGTTCAGCAGCGCTCATGGGGTAGATTTTACTTTTGGGAAGCTTACCCCCTCCCACTACTTCAATGGCGCAGTCTGTTCTGCGGTGGGGGGGTAGCGCATCGCACTCTTTCGCATCAAATACGTCTGCAAAGTCTCGATACTCAACTGGTAGCAGGGAAGGAGGGGGGCGTCAGATATCAAGGCTGGGGCTGTCGGAGGGACAACTGCAATGTCATGATGGTGTTGGGTATTGGCTTTCCAATCTATTGAAGGGCTGTGCCCTTTGAGCCAGTTTATTCCCAGAATGACTTCGTATTTGATAGGGACGATTGTGAAGTCGATTTGCTCCCAATGAGAGCCAATACCCATTGCGATGCCGCACATGCGGCGGTCTACTGCCCCCCCCGAAAGCTGCTGCCATCCATTTGGGCAAACTGGATGGGTTCGGGCAGTGTCACTGATTTGACTTTAAGAGCGTTGAAAGTGGCCTCATTGATCAGGGAGTGCCCACAACCAGAGTCTATGAGTGCTTTGACATGTAATTGGGGACCCCTTTTGTAATGTTGTAATGCTATGTCCACATATACAGTATTTTCTACTTCACTCACCATAACAGGAGCCTTGGGATTAGCAGGAGAAGCTGCAGGGGTCTGCAGTGTCGCTCCGCTCACCGCAGACCCTGCCCGTTTTTTGACAGGTCGAGAGGAGATTCCAGGTTGAGGGCAGGAGGATTCCAGGTGAGATCGTCATCCGAAGAAGGAGAACTGTCCCCCAATGGGGCACTTGTAATCCGAGACCCCGGTGAGTCGGTAGACGGAGATTCACTGGGAGCCTCTCCGACGTGAAGTGCAGAGAGCGCATGCCGTCCTGGAGCTGCGTTGCGGGTGGCTGCGGTGCCTCTGCGTAGAGGTTGTCCACGGGGATGGGGTGGTTCGTCCGGTCGGGGAGGAAGAGTGAGGTCCGGACAACGGGGACAAGCAGATGCAAAGTGACCCATAGTGCCGCGAACGAGACAGGCTCCTCTCTGGAACCGGGATTCGCGGTCTGATAAGGGCCGTGTTGGTCTCCGCGGAGCGGGGGTCGAGGCTTTCGAAGGAGGTTTTGGGTGATTGCCCCCCTCTCTGGTCCGACGGCGGACCAGAGATATGAACTGGCGGCGGCTCTCCACCTCCTCAGCCAGTAAGATCCAATCTTCCAGAGTGTCGGGATCTCGTTGCATATATGCCCAGTTCAAAATGTCAGGGTGAAGCACTTCCCGGAAATAGTGCATTCGGGTGGCTTCAGGCCAATCCACTATTTTGCTGGCGAGTCGTTGGAACTCATCTGCAAATTCCTGGATGGGAGTAGAGCCTTGCTGGAGTTGCAGGAGTTCAGCTTTGGCCCTTTCTCCCAAGAAGGGATCCTCGAACCGCCTCTGCAGGGCAAACATGAAATTGTTGAGAGAGCGAATGGATTGGGCCCAAGTGTCAAACTGGAGGAACCTCCAATCGGCCGCTTTCCCTGTCAGCAGAGAGGCAACGAATCGAACCTGACTATCTTCAGTGGGGAAGAACTGTCCTTGTTCCCTCATGTAACTGTCTACATGATGTAGAAAACGGTAGAGTTTCAATCGAGCCGTCGTAGGTGGTTTTCAACCGAGGTTGTTTCCATTGCACAGGCGGGAGAGCAGGTGGTTGCCCTGGAGGCGGCAGGAAAGGCACTCCAGGAGCAGGCAACACAGGTGCTCCGGGATCCGGTAGACTGGGAGCGCCCGGGGCCGGCACCATCGGCTGAGCTGGTTGGCCCAGCAGAACTAGTGCTGGTTGACCTGGTAGGGCTGGGGGTGGCTGGCCTGGCAGGGCTGGCGTGGGTTGGGCCGGCAAGGCTGGCGCGGGTTGAGCCGGGGTAGCTAGAGCTTGTTGTAAGCGGTCGTTCTCCCGAAATAAGCGTTCCATTTGGTCCTGTAGACGGGTCACAGGGTCATTCAAGTCCCGGTTTTGACTCCGCAGGAGGTGCACTTCATCACCAGGTCCCCCCATACGCTGTGCTTGGCTAACTCGAAGATCAGTGGCCCAGTGAGATTCATCCCCGTACAGGTCTTCCTCGTCTGAGTAGTCGGAGTCTGGTAGACGTTCTGCAAGGCGCCTTGCGCGTTGTGTGGTGCGAGACGGGGCAAAGACCGGGGAAAATGTGGGCCCTAACGAGAGTCCAACTCCTACGGTGTCTTTGGGACGTACGTCCGCGGCCGCTTGTGCTCGATCAGCGGCCAATCTTTGCTCTTTCTCCCTCTCGGCTAGAGCCTTGGCCGCCGCCATATTCGCCACTTGCAACTGCTCCTCAGCCTTCTTTTGGTCAGCGAGCGTCTGGGCAGCTTCGAGCTTCAAGGCGGCGGTCGTGGTGACGATCGGAAGGGCCTCTTGCTCTAGAAGAGCGAGGAGTGGGGCAGATTCCCCACCAAGCAGAGGTTGCACTTGGACAGCCAGTGCGGCTGCACCAAACCCCAACGTCAGGGTTAATAGTTGTGTTAGATCGGCCACCGTGGTTGTGGCTGGCAGTCCCACAAACAAGAACGCCGTTTGGATAGCGACCTGTTGCGCTTCCGCTTGGCACGCAGCAGGATCGGCCACTAGTGACAGCGGGGTTCCCTCCGCTGGTGCTCCCGCCATGGCTCGGGACACATCAGGGCGGATAGGGGCCGCTGCCGAGTTCTGTTGAGCCTCTTGCAAAGTCAACCTCTCCAACAAGCGAGTCAAGGTTACCAAGTCCTCCTGTGCGGCATGCACTTCAACAGTCCGTCCAGGATCAGGAGTTCGTGATAGGCGTCCCGATCCAAGTCCTCGGATGTCCAAGGTTGCACGTTGGCAAGAGAATGCCACTGAAGCCGAATGAGTTCCACTAGGCGGTTGATTTCTGCATCAGTTCGTACAGCTTCGAGTAGTACATCCCGCAGCAGAGTAGGGTCGTCAGGGCAGGTTGACGTTCCCAACAGCAGGGCCCAGTGGTCCAAGTCCTCCAGGATTCCGCACAGGGAACTGGGAACTGAGATACAGGCGAACCCTCCAGGGCTCCAGCCAGGCAGGCAGGTAAGAGAGTGATTCCTGCCTTAATGTAAGCACTTGCTCTTGTTGTACTTGCACAAGCAATACTCGCAGACAAGCAGTCCAAAGAAGAGTTGACTTTAATGGAGAACAAACAAGTATTCAGAGCTTGCAGAAATAAAAAGGCAGGAATGGAGCAAAAGGAACATACAACAGAATATATCGTTCTAATCACGATAGCACAGGTTGGCATGGTAACCCTTCAGTCTGACAGGGCAGGCTCCCACGAGCTCCCGCGAGCTTCAAAGGGAAAAGGAATGCGATCGTTAGGGAAACAGTCCTTGGACGGGGAGTCTGTGAGAAAACAAAACTATCTCTAGGCACAGAGAGCGGGCCTGACAGTAGATATGCACTGAGACATGTCAAGATAGAGATGCATACTAAGAGATATGTATACCACTGTGATTCTGTGTGAAATTAGTCCTCTGGTACAATTGGTTTGTGCATAATATAAAGGTTTCTTGAGGCACCTGTTTGTTCTGCCCACATTTTAAAGCTGAGATTGGATTTTCTGGGACGCAATCCAGCAATTCATAATTGATTCAAAATCATATGGGTTTGGACATTAAATTGTACATGTATCCACTTGATCGGAATTTCTGACAAAAAAGACCAAATATGGTTACTCAAAGAAATCCATGAAAATTAACACATTTAATAAATTAACTTTTATTTGTAAAAAGGTATATTGAAAAAGAAATATACAAATGAGACTGGGCCAAATACAAGCAATATTTTTCCACACTTCCCATTCTTCTCTTTTTCATTCTTTTAATAGAATATTTTGCAGCTACAGGGTTGGTCAGCTCTCGCATTCACACTTTTCTTGCATTTACTGATTTGAAAAAATGCTGCCATAAATATGTATAACATAGGTTCAAAGCAGCAAAAGTAAAATATCTGGAAGTATTGCAACTTGGACAAATGTCAGATTTTCCTATAGTATATCTAAAACTTTTTAAACAATTGATGTCACTTATTCCTACTGAAATAATTTGCATACAGTAATACTGCAGTCATTTAAACTGCAGCCTCTAGATTTACATGGGACCAATTCACACGTTACAAAGTCCGCAGGTCCCCAAAGTGTTTGGTTGACAGAATTTGTCCATAAATTCCATCCCCCAAACTTAGTTTTCAGGTATATGAGGCCTGATTAGGGTTGCCAGGTGGTTGGCAAGTCTAGGCCTGATGCATATTGGGACTACAGTGCACAGACTCCCCTGCACTATTTTCACAATTTGGACTGACCCTGAACTTACTGTCAGAGGTTCAGCTGCCTCAATATGTGGTTAATTATCACTATCTGTTAAATATAAGGCAAAACATTTCTAAAATCCAATGTGACAAGCCATCCAGTAAGAAAGAAATTGTCCCAAACATGGTTAATGAAATTAAAAAGAGGCAAGACGAATATTACACCAAAGAAGGAACAACAGAATTTGTGTATGTGTCTGTTGCAAAATAAATTAAAACAATTAACTGTCTAAAAGTACCTTTAAGTTAGGGTTGCCAAGTGAAAGGAAAAGGAGCCTGCTCTTACACCTGTAAGAGCCACTTGACGTACATCAGTGAAGTTTTTCTTAGCATAGAAATAATTATTATCTGCTGGTGTCTCTGTGTTGAGCTTATTAAAGGAACAGTTACATCAACACTCTGAAAAGTTTGCAGACCTGCTTTCAGTTTTGCTTAAAGCGGAAGGATTTCTTATTAAAAAGTCCTAAAATATTCTTTCAAAGGAACAAAAAACTCCTTAATTAGAGTGGCTGGTCTCTCTGAAAATATTCTTTTTCGGTATATGTCCTTTGCCATCTGACACAAATCCACATATAATGCTGAACTTGAATATTTGCTACAGAGGAAATAAAAACACAGCATTCATGTAAATATTCAAAGATATGCCTGGACATCTGTTCATCCCTTGATATACAGATTTCTATTGCAAGCTATTCACTTCCCACATCAATATTCTTCCCCTTGCGTTGAGAAATGTTATAATGTCTCATGAGGCAATCTCACTTCCTGGCAAAGGGATTGTGGTTTAACACCTGCATGATAAACAGACCTCTTATGAATAGTTTTCACCATCACTACATTTCTATTTATTTTATTTTATTCAATTTATACCTCACCCTTTGCCAGCTATGCCAGGCTCAGGGCGGTTCTATGCACCACACATCTGTTAAAAGCATGAAGCTTCATCAGGCAAAAGGTGGCAGCCTAGAATTTGTCCACAGCCTTGATGTGAAACCCATGTTTCTTCCACCTTCTTGTTCTCTCTCCCCTTGACCCATTTTATAGAGCATCACCATGGTTATGACAGCTTCTGGAATGAAAAATATCTTGCTAAGAATATCTTACCAGTCATGTAGTACAAATAGAGTACTACTATATTGCAATATATCACTTCTATATGTATGGATCACACTTCTGGGGCGAAACTGGGAGGGGCACACCTCTTAGGGCCAGTTCATAGATTACATTCAGCAGACGCAGACAATATTCTGCTCATGGATTTAAAGTATTGTGTGAATTTTCCCTCTCATATAGATTGCAGTGTTCATGCATGCAAAACACTTGCTCCAGGAGATCAATGAAAGGCATAAGAACTAAAGGTAATATATTAATCAGATTTATTTTCAAATAAGTGATTAGTTGAAACTAATAATCAATAAGTTATTAGATAAAACTACTGAAATGATTAGACCAATAAAAATTAGATGAAACTATTGAATTCTTTTGATTTGAATAACATTGGGCCATATGTACACATTTGTCAATTGATGAATTAATTGGATTAAATGTTGTAACCATAGGTCATAACATAACATATAACACAGCATAAACATCAGATATAAATACACACAAGAACACACCATAAGTAAGAAGAAGAAGAGTTGGTTTTTACAACCCACTTTTCTCTACCTTTTACAACCCACTTTTCTCTACCTTCCTCTCCCCACAACAGACACCTTGTGAGGTAGGTGGGGCTGAGACAGTTCCCAGAGAACTGGGGTTGGCCCACAGGTCACCCAGCTGGCTTCAAACCACCTTTGAGCTGATGTTTCCTGCTGATATTCTGCTGAAGCAGGTCTGCCTTCCATGTGGAAGATGCCACCTAATTTGGCATCATTTCCCCTGCCCTGATCTTCCCACAGGTGCTATTTCCTCCCCAGTGCTACCAGGAGGGGGCTTTTCTGGTCCTTTCTTAACCATGGTGATAGCTAGATTACTTTAGCCTGATAGGAGTCTAGCTATAAGCCTCCAACCCTTTTCATTGTTGAGATACACCTTTCTCTGTCTCCACAATAAAAGGGGCTAGACTTAATTTTTTTAAATGAAAGCTGAGATTTCAGAGGACCCAGTACAGAGATCTCCATAACCCTATAGAGATCTAGTTAGTGCTGATTAAAACAAACAAAAAAATAACACAAAAAGCCTCCCTGTGCATGAGAGAGGAAATGGTAGCTATGGGGCACCAGAACAGGGAAACTAGAGAATCCCAGCACCTGGGAAGCCCCCATTATTGGCAGCCACAGTGGCAATGGAAAACTAGAGGGGATCAATTGCTGTGTGGAAAAAACTCAGCTCAGCACTGCCTCCCTGGAGTCTCCCTTTGATTTATATAAAATAGCCTGAACTGAAGTGGCTCAAAAAGGAAGATTATATTTCCCCCCCGAACAGTCCTGAAAAACAGCCTATTTTACCTGTTGACTGATGGAATGTTGCTCCATATGTGTACAACATTCTGGATGGTGTCATTCTGCAGCTTGTACCTGACTACTGCTTCAGTCTTTTAAAGGAACAAAAGCATATGTACGCTTCAATAGTTGAAATGGCATACAATGCTAATAGCATACAATGCAAATGGCAAAAATGTTTCCCAGAAAGGTTTCAAGAGTGTAGGAGTGCATGGGCTCTGCAGTTTGCTCTTCCCATTTCTGTGTACTAGACTGAAACATTTTGATAAATGAAGAATAGCACACATGGTCACCGGTATGAAGAAACAGCTATGTGTTCTATGTAGTGTTACATAACCAATATGCTGTTCATATGGATTATGCCCAGAGTATGTTGATGTGGGTTGGGTTGGTGTGGATCCAGTACTGACAGCTTCCGTTTACATTGTTCCTTACTCTGCCCCAATCATGAACTCTACACATGGGGATGATGACTGCATAACCAGTTCATGATCGACACCTTGCACAACACACTTGCACAGTTTTAAAGCAGGGGAAATTCTGGTTTTATTCAGCTCCTGTGTTAATGGGCCATGTGGGAAGATGGTGCGTGGGTAGGCACTGACAGGCCCTGAAAGAGGGGCAGTGAAATGCTCAGTTACTGAACCAGTTAAGATTCATGGGTTTGAATTCCACAGAAGTCTAGTTAGAAATATTTCTGTGCCAACTGCATTCAGAGAACAGAGGGTAAAAGAGGTACCTATTATGATTCTCTTGAGGCTGTGACCTACTCATGCATGCCAATGTCACTTCCCCCTTGTTAATTTCCTCTTCCCAGTCTTGCTGTTGTTACTACATGACTCTTTGTCATGTGGCAAGTTCCCTTGCCAGCACCAGATATTCTATCCAAAGTTTGGAGGCTAGTGAGGAAACTATACATGACAGAGTGAGGTATCACATGGTAACTGTGAGGACATCTGCTGAATTGTTTCTTTCAACTCAGAATTGTTTCGTTCTACTCTGTTGTTAGGTCTGGCCCGTACAGCGGTCAGATCCTGGTTCAGGTTCTTGACATGTTTTAGGCCTGTCTTTGCTTTTCAGTTGCTCTGTGATTCTCACTCCCTGTTCCTCACCCCTCCTGAGTTCCGACCTTGAGTAGCTAACGGCCAGGCCGTGTTTAGATTCCTGTTTCACTCCTTCTTCCCTCCCTTCCCCTGTGCTCTATCATCTCACTGTTTCCCAGGCCGTTTGATCTTGCACCTGTGATGTAATCGTGTAACCATGCTTTAAGTTAGGCTTTGCAGCCCAGGTCTGTATTGGCAGCTTTGAAGCTGCATCCATGCTTATCCATGCTTACTAGATGCTCTCAATAAACGTTTACCTGCTTCTGACATGCCTGTCTGAGCGAGTGACTTTTTGAGACAACCTAGGTTGGCTTGAGGACCTGACAGTAACTAGAGGGAGATGTTATTGTGTATCGGTAGAAGGGACATCAAGGAAACTGCTGGAACATATGGGGGTAACACATAGACTAATCTTCAGACTGAATCCACACAGCAGTGACTATACTCTCAAAACAGTAACCAAACTGTGGCCAATCTGAAGCTCAGGAAAATCTTTCTGAAAAAGGCATGCCAGCCCCTGCTATGGTTGTCAGGTACCCCCTGGCCACCAGCAGGGGGTGGGGGTAGAACTGCCAGCTCTACATTGAGAAACTCGTGGAGATTTGGGGGTGGAGCCTGGGAAGGACAAGGACCTCATTGGGGTATGATGCCATAGAGTCCACCCTCCAAAGCATCCATTTTCTCCAGGGGAAATGATCTCTGTGGTCTGGAGATCAGCTGTAATTCTGGGAGATCCCTAGCCCCATCCTGGATGCCCACCATTGGGAAACTATTACTTCATAGGTAACCTGGACCATTTTTAACCACAGTGTAAAAATTACAGCTTTAGAAAAGTAATGAATAAATTGCACTCTGCCAATGCTCAGAGATTACCTTAAAATGCCTTTATATATATATACATAGGTGATGGCATCCTGATGACTGCTCAGGATCAGATGGAACTTTAGAACTATCTAAGCCCTTACTTCCAGCTGAACTAAGATCCACCCATGACACCCCGGATATTACAGGAGTTATACACTGTGACTCGGCTGGAGTAGAGTCTAACAGGCCTAATCACTATGAGCCTCTACTTGGGGTGACCAGTACTAAAACCATCTCTATGAATCTCCCGTCAACAGAGACTTTTAAAAGGGACCTGACTGAGGCTATTGCACCCTCTAACTTAACCTTTTCCTTTGCAGATGGTAACCCAGATGAACCTGTCTCCTTGGGTCTAACCCAGTTATCTCCCAGTGTTCCTTCTAAGAACTATAGGAATGGATGTGTCCTTAACAGTTCCGGTAAAACTCCTGACCAACTCATTGAATTAGATTGACTACCAGGTTCTTCTGATCCCCCACCTGTTAAGTTAATTTCCTGGAATATAGCTAGGTGGAGGAATAAAGAAAGAAACCATGAATTCTTCTACAGGTGACAGCCTTTTTACCCAATCCTCTGCACTGCTATCTGTGGGAGAAGACCCTCATAAGCTGAGACTGTTGGCTTGTTCAAGTTGCAGCTCAGTAAAGCCCATTTCTACATCTCTGTGACGTGTACATAATGATGGCATTGGTGGAAGTGGTAATTGTTTATGCGGGTAGTGACATCCCCTGTCATGTTTGTAGCACTTGCAAACTACACTACTGAAAATCAGACAGAAAAAAGCAAATAATCTACTCAGTAAAATGCTTGAAAGCAACTTGTATTGCCATATTTACCTTTAAAAACCGACAGGCTGCATCCCTGGTTTCTTCTTCCAGGACCAAATTATCAAGAAACATCCAGAAAAAAGGCCTGCTTCTTTCTGGGGGTCTGCTATATTGAAGAATACGAATGTACTGATACATATACCAGGCTAGAGAGGAAAATAAGCCAAAAGAAGATAGTCTCTGAAAATGATCTTTGGAAGTGAATTACAAGTCATTTTTCTTAAACACACACAAAGCAGTTTCCTCTGATGAGAACATTTGCCCAAGACAATGATCATTTTTTCATGGAGGTTTGAAGCGGTTTCACTTTTGTTTTGCAACGTTGCTAATTTTTGATTTTTCATGACTGCTTCGAATTTGTGGGGAAAAAACTGCTTCATCCCCGCATCAAGTCAAACCTGTTTTGGTCTGTTCTTTCCTTTTGCTACGCAGTTTTTGGCGCAGATCTCCATGAAAAATTTCCTGAGGTTAGATGTATTCTCCCCGCCCATGCAGGCAAATTTCTCCTCCCCGGCACACGAACAGCGATTGGACAAGGAGTTTTGTGCTCCGGCAAGTATCGCAGGCCGCCATTCCACCTCCGCAGAAGTCTTCCAGCCAGAGATGTGTGCGTTTCCTCTTCATAGGAGTGCCGGGTAGCTGCTGCAGATCACACTCGTTGTTCTTCGGAGAGTACCGTGACTTTGCTTGCGGGGGGTATGTTTAGGGGACCGCACCCGGGGGACAGCCTCCCTCCAAAGCAGGACAGATCAGCATGCTGCGAAGGGAAGGGAGAGTGTTTGGCCATTTATGCATGGGAGGTTTTGCCTTGGGTTTGCCACTCTTTAGATGTACATTTCCCCATTCAAATTCTCAAAACTCTCCTTTGGGGGCTTATTGTTGAGTTTTGAGAATTCGGATGGGGAAAATGTGCATCCTGAGAGTGGCAAATCCAAGGCAAAACTCCCATCACCCTTCTGAGGAGGGGTGGCCAGTCTGCTCTGGGTCTCCCTTCTCTCCCCCCCCCCCCCCATGCATCCCCAACCTGGTAAAAGAACAGAACAAAGGAACTATGGAAAACTTGGGAAAGTGTGCGGATTGGCATGCTGCAAAGGGAAGGGAAGGGAGAGTTTGCATCCAGAGAGCGGCAAATCCAAGGCAAAACTCCCCATACATTCGGTTGCACGAAAGTGCAGTCGAGCGGTTTTGTCTCCTGAGCGCTCGCCATCAAGGCTCGCCCCCAAGGCTGCCAGCCCTCTTGGATGGAAGTTCCTGGCACTGGACAGCCGGAGCTGTACTGGGGGGGGGGGGCACAGCGATGACCGTCTGTCAAAGTCTGGGAAAGGGGGGGGAGCGTCGCCAAGTATGGGGGTGGGGGGAAACAGGGAGCATGGTAAATAGAAAAATTATATAAGGAAACGAGGGACTGGTGCTTGTTTTTCTGTGCTGGGGCCGTGCCCACAGAGGTGAACCGCACAAGGTAATCCGCTGGGTGGAGTTGGGGCAGAGTTGGGGGCGGGCCTAAACAATGAGCTTATCAGAAGGGGAGGGCTCCAGCAAAGGGGCAGACCAAACCGTTGTAGAATACTGCCTGCTTTGTTCCCATGAGAAACCAAAACTGCTTCAGAATTGACGGGGATGATCCACGGCCATGAAAAAAAAATTTAAATCTTTTTTTTTTTTTTTGCTCCACGGCAAGAGAGAAGCAAAATCTACCATGAAAAGTTGCCCAATAAGAAAGTCAGGGTAATTGGTTGGCTGAGGATTCACCAGTGGCAGCTAATAGTTAAGAGATTGTCTCTTGATTGCTGGGGGGATCTCTCTGTGAATGAGAAATCCCCAAGTGCTTGGAAAAAGTGATACCTCTCTAGCTGAAGGAAGAGGGCCGGTATATATTTAAGACAGAAACAAGAGTGTGTGGTTTTGAAGAACTGGAGACAGAGATGAAAGTTTCTAGCTGGAGTTAGCTGAAACTAGGGGTGCAGTCTTGCCTGATCTTCCGAATTGCTCCCTAGGGATCTGGTAGAGTTATGCCCATTTACTTACACCTG
This sequence comes from Euleptes europaea, assembly GCF_029931775.1. NCBI lineage: Eukaryota > Metazoa > Chordata > Lepidosauria > Squamata > Sphaerodactylidae > Euleptes > Euleptes europaea. Next base: position 66,030,083 of record NC_079323.1, read on the forward strand.
GGTTTTATTTGTATATTTGTCACCAAAGCAAATAAGTCCCTAGTGCTCTCTCAGCAAAAGGAAATGAGTAGCAATGCCCCTGGGGTTTTGCAATGTGCAGGGAAGTGAGAACATACAATAGTGTTTAGGATCGGAGTGTTTGTCTAACCTGCTTTATATCAGCATGATAATAATACTATAAACATTGTAAAGCACTTTGCCATGACAAATGCCACTAAATAGCTACAGTTTCATGTATAAAATTATATTGTATACTTTACCGGGTGGATGTTCATGTGAATTTCCAAGTGGAGGTGTAGAGCCAAATATAACATCAAACGAGCCCCATTCCTCTATCTAATAAATGTCACAAAGCAGTTTCAGATTACGGAATGGAGGAGGAGAACCTTTCATGTTGTGGTCTTTCATGCAGTTTAAAAACTTAGAAGTGCACAAGTTGGCTTCACTGACATTCAGACGAGCAACAGAACTTCTGCCATTTCCTTATAATCAAATAAAACTGAACCTGCTGACTAGGCTGTATCTAACCACACTGTTATTAACTGTTCTAACTAGCTCAATATTAGTCCTTTGTGAAAAATCTTGTGACTAAGCAACTGTCAGCGGCCATGAGCATTATGGAGCTTGATCACGGGGTGTCAATTTGAGCAACAGTAATTCTGAATGCACTCTGTTTTGAGCCTAAGGCTGGAATCCTGAAGCGCGCGCGCGGGGGGGGGGGGTAAAGCTCCTTAGGAGCCAGATTGACCCTGCGCTGGCAGAAGTGCCCATTTAACCAGGGATAAAGGGCACTTACGCATAAATAAAAAATTATCTATTTATTTATTTACAAAGGACCATTATTTATATTACTTGACCACTGAGGAAGGCCAGTGGACCAAAACACGTGCGGTCAGGGTAGGGTTGCCAGGTCCCTCTTTGCTGAGGAGGGCAGGTTTGGGGAGGGGAGCAACTTCAATGCCATAGAGTCCAATTGGCAAAGCTTCCATTTTCTCCAGGGGAACTGATCTCTATCAGCTGGAGTTCAGTTGTAATAGCAGGAGATCTCCAGCTAGTACCTGGAGGTTGGTAACTATATAAACAACAGCACGCGGCTCATGAAAATACCGTCAACATTTACTGACTGGTTCATATATGTACAATAAAGGAAACTTATAAACAAGCTTTTTAAGTATTAGAAAAACCAAAATCAAAATTCCCCCGTAGGGTTATAATTATCACCCAAGTCCGGAAAATGTCCTGAAGAGTGGGTTACGTCACCCTTTAAGTCAGTCCAAATAATATCCAACGGAAAAGTGGTAAGCAGTTCAAAATGATAAGTTCCTCAAATTCCGAAAGTCAGGCTGCCGCCGTCCAATAGGGGAGGAAACAAAATGGCGAACGGAGCAAGAGACGACCCCTCTAGATCTGTGGCCGTTTCGCGAAGTGTAGCTTGTTCAGTCACATTTCTTTAAATTATAAGTGGGCAAGCAAGCCTCTAAAAATATATACATGCACATAATAAGATGTGGAGCCTATATAAGTTAAGGAAATCAGCTCTACATCTTTCAACTTCAAATATCAGTTGAATTTCTTTAGTAACTGTTCTTCTTATAATATTGTTTACGCAATTTCTTGCCCATGTTCTCTGATTTATATAGGCTCCACAACGAGACAATTGAAATTAAGAATTGGGGAGCACAGGGCGCGCGTTCGCGCGAAAGTCCTGGATGCCCCCCTCACTGGACACTTTTTGGGAAAGGGACACTCAGCCGATGATATAAGATTTTTTGCCTTATGGAAGTTTAAACCACAACCGCACAAAATTCCAGATGTTACAAGAATACTCCACAGACAAGAAATGAAACTGATTTTTTTATTCAAAACTCTGGCACCATCAGGATTGAACGACTTTGATCTGGCGTGTTTTCTGTAACTTTAAGATAGAGATAACACAGTACATCTGGCATCTGCTAGTGCTAGCAATAAATCAGGAACCTTTCTAGCTAGTAATCAACCTCACAGAGGCACAGAGAGCCCGTAGGGGTCTTACTCTTCTCCAACATGGTAAGCTTGCATTTGTTTAGCACGCTATGCTGTTAATATTTTTTTGATTATTGTAATCTTATTATGTGCATGTATATATATTTTAGAGGCTTGCTTGCCCACTTATAATTTAAAGAAATCTGACTGAACAAGCTACACTTCGCGAAACTGCCACAGATCTAGAGGGGTCGTCTCTTGCTCCATTCGCCATTTTGTTTCCTCCCCTATTGGACGGCGGCAGCCTGACTTTCGGAATTTGAGGAACTTATCATTTTGAACTGCTTACCACTTTCCCATTGGATATTATTTGGACTGACCTAAAGGGTGACGTAACCCATTCTTCAGGACATTTTCCGGACTTGGGTGATATTATAACCCTACGGGGGAATTTTGATTTTGGTTTTTCTAATACTTAAAAAGCTTGTTTATAAGTTTCCTTTATTGTACATATATGAACCAGTCAGTAAATGTTGACGGTATTTTCATGAGCCGCGTGCTGTTGTTTATATAGTTATCAGACTTCATATTCAGCATAGGTTTTTGGTTTAATTAGAAAGTACCTGGAGGTTGGCAACCTTACATCAGGGTCCATAATGGTCCTTTGTATTGATATATGCAAAGGCTATTATTTGGGTCAAGATATACGTTTTTAAGGAATATCGTAATATATATATATATATATTCCTAGATTTGTTTACGTGTATGCTTTCAACTTATAGATATTAAGCCCATATGTTTATATTGTCTTAACCTTTTTGGTTCTTAATTTAAGAATTGTTATTCAACCCCTGAAGCTGATCAAAAGGATGACAGTGATCAAGACACCACTCAATGGGGGGAAAGGCCATTCCTGAGAAGCCGAGAATGCACTTTGAGTTCTCTCTGTGTGACTGTAGTATATGAACAAATCTAGTGCCAAAATACACTACAGACAGTGATTTCTTATTTGTTATCGCAGCCTACTCCCCACTGTCCCTTGGCTGAGTCACCTCAGCTAGGCTTCATTATGTTTTCATTTCTGGAGGTACCAGGTGGAGGCAGAAGGCCCATCCCTCAAGCAGTGAAAAGAAATACCCTGCAGTCATGTGCTTTCCTTTACTGCTTGTGCACCTGCCTCCTTCCGCTACTGGGAATAATAATGTCTCTTCGCTGAGTACCTGGGATGGTTTACCCAGCAAGACAAACAGCAACCGCCCAGACCATTTCAGGTCAGGAAAATGTTGTGGGGAGGATGTCTAAAGCCTCTTCTTCATGCATACCACAGTTGTGATCTGAGTTGGGCACTGCACATGTGGTAATTGAGGGGACCCTTCAAATCCCTCATGACTGTTACACAGGCCCCTGGACCCAACCTGAGAACTCCATAATGTGTGAAGAGCATATTCTCCAATAGACGGATGGGCAAGAGGTGACAGTAACACAGTGGCCAGTGGTTGTAGCATATATCTATGTTGGATTTGCTTATATGCTAAAATCATACGTAAAGACAGACTTAGCTACAGCCATCTTGCAGCTTTCTTTCCCCCATTCTTTCATAAGTCATTCAGACAAAAACTACTTGCACATTTCCTCTTGTATCTCCAAAACAAAAAGTCCCAACAAATTTTTTTTTTAAAAGAAAGCTGGGAATTCAGAGTGGGGCATGATATATTTCTGAGGGAATATCAGCCTGAGATATGTTTCTTGTAGGTACAGGCCTGCTTTTAAATGTAGAATCTTTCTGGGGTTAGTTAGTTTCAATTCCATTTCCACTAGCTCTTAGAGATCCCTAACTGCAGTTAACCAGGTTCTCATGGAAGAGGGAAGGAGTCCTAACTTGTCTTACTAGTGTAGATGGCAGTCAAAACAGGATACTCTATAATTTACTTAAAGTATGTACCTCTTTCCATTTAAAATCTCAAAGGAATAAGACTATATAGACACCTCCCCACATCTCAAATAGCTTGTCGCAGTTCTGATGTACTCAAGTATTTAGTGCGTATTTGTAATAATTTTCAGAGCAGATCTGTTTTACTGCAACCCAAATCTGCTTATGTCCCTTCCTCAGCAGATAGTTAAATACAGTTAATTGTTTCCCCCAGAAAAAATCCTTGTAATTTTTTGAAAGGCTTGCTCATATAGCATAATGCCTGGGAGGTTCAGCTCTGGGTTGGCCCTGAATGTTCTCAATGCTTCTCCAGTCTTTCTTGGAACAAGGATGACTACTTCTTTAAAAAAAAAAAAAAGAGAGAGAGAATAGTTTTTCCAGTCTTTAGTTTTTCTAGCCCATGTAAAGGTTTACCAGTTGTCACTGGAACCAGTTCACATGCAAACACATGATAAGAAACTTTCCCTGAAACTTTAGGTTGCATCACCTATCAAATATGTGCCAAGAGCACACTATCAAGAGCACAATACAGCAATACATGAAGAGCACAATACAACAAAATTAGTGGAACTTAAATTAGTTGCAACTAAATCCTCTTTCATTGCTTTCAAAACTTTTTAGGATGGACAGCCCATTCCTAAGCGAGCTGTTACGATGGTGGCCGGGAGTGGCCCAGCCACGCCGCCTCCTGTGAGGATTCCCAGCTGCAAAACAGAACAATAAATGCAGTGAACAATACAAACCCCCAAAATCGGCCCATTGAACCCAGTGAGGCTGTGCCACCAAAAAAGGTGCTGTAGCAACGTCGCAGTATAAGGGGGCATTCTCGGGGCAAAAGGGGTTAGGAAGCTGCCTAACAGCAGCTCCACCCCCAGGAACGCCCAGGGAATGCCTTGCAGGACACCAGTGCAGGCAGCTGCATCGCTGGAACAGGGCCAGGACACTGCAGCAGCAGCTGCCTCGCTGCCACCAGTGTCCAGGGGGACCAGTGTAAGTTGCCCTACATCAGCATCTGCGCCAATTTGCACTGTGCAAGTGGCACGGACACCGGTGAAGGGGGTCATGTCAGTTCCTGTGCAGTTCTGCCCCCCCTTCAGGATTGCATTCTTAGTGAGGTGTGCCTAAAAGAGAAACTGCGTGATAGAATAGTAGGACTGGGAGTGAGGAGACCTATCCCTACTTGGCCATGATGCTCACTTTGGCCATTCACACTTCTCCATCATAACTGATCTCTCAGGCTGGTTTGTAAGGATAAAAGGGGGAATGGAGAACCATGTATGGGGGGGAGGAGATAAAAATAGGATAAACAAGCAATGAAAACAGATGTCCAAGCATCTCCCCCATATAATTTTTCATTAATCCTAGAGTCTCCTGTGAGATTACTATTTATTAGACTGATCAAAAGGCCAGTGAAATTCATGGAAAAGGTATTGGAGAACACAGTTATCCACATTTCTGTCTTATTAAAATTAAGGCGTTTTAAGTGCATATAATTCTGTGGGATAGTGACCACTGACTTCAGTGGGCATTTCAGACTCATTTGTCAGGCCTACTCACTGAGTCTCAAATAGTTTCGTTTTCTCACAGACTTTCCTCCACAGATTGTTCAAGGACTGTTTTCCCTAAACTGCATTCCTGCTCCCTTTGAAGCTAGCTAGTGCCCATGGGAGCTGGGATGCCTCTAGACTGTTTGAAGTAATCTCATGAGACTGTAATCTCATGAGACTGTATTGCTGAACGCTTTTTTCAATGTTCTTATATTATCAAGTGCATGCCATTTGCCCCCATTGCTGTCTTTGGACTTTTAAGCTCTGCTTGCCTGTGATACCATTAAACCAACTCTTTTGGACTACTCAGTCTCCTGTTGTGGCTTTTGGTTGTCGTTGGGACAAGTGCTTACATTAAGACAGCAATCGCACCTCTCTTATCTGTCAGGCTAGAGCCCGGAGGGTTTGCCTGCCACTCAGATCGGAGCTAGGATGGTGCTCTCCGAGTGACCTACCCGTGGCTGGAGCCCCGCGCGGTTCACCCGGACCCGGGTGAGAGCGGATCTGCTCCCCGGGTGGTGGGTTCCTACTAGGAGCCCTGGAAGGTTTCCATCCTTGGTCCCTTCCTTTAGGATCAGCGGCTGATGACCCTGAGCTCGTACGGGACGTTATAGCTGAGCTACATCGAACTGATGCGGAAGTTAACTGCCTGACTGGACTTGTTCATGCTCAGTGGCGTTCTCTAGCCGCGACGGTCCCCTGGACGTCTGACATTGCGGATACCAGCGCCTGCCAAGACCTCCACACCCTTGACTGGTTGCTGGAAGATGCTCGATTGGTGGCAGAGGATTTAGAATTGTTGACTAGCCTGTTGGCCGGACTAACTGCCAGTGAAACGCAGACTCTGACTGCGGTCCCGACCCGTCCTGCCAGGTCTTCAGACATGGCGACCCCGGTCACACCAGCCCCCGAGCTCTGCCAAGCGGAGGCACAAGCGGTGGCCACACGGGTGGCTGCCCTTTTTCAGGGCCATACTGCGGCCACTATTTCGGTGGCTGAGCTCACGAAACTCCTGACCCCCGACTTCGGTGCTGGTGCGGCGGCCTTGGCGGTACAGATTCAACCAATGTTGGATCTGACAGATCCCGCTGAACTCCTATACACTTTGGAACTGGAGGCCCTTCCACTCATTACCACAGCACTGACTGCCCAGTTAGAAGCTGACCAGGCCCTGGTCGAGTGCAAAAGAGCGGAGGAGCAGCACGAGCAGCGGCTGACGCCGCGGCGAAAGCTCGGGCTGAACAGGAGGAGAGGGAACGCTTAGCTGTAGAGCAGGCATGGGGCGGCACGCACCCCCGACAACCCGGGGGTTATGAGCTACCCCCGTTCTCCCCGTCTTTCGTCCCTTCGCGTAGCGTTCAACGCTCCCGCAGGTTGGCAGGAACTTTGCCTGAGATACCAGACGATTCCGACGAGGAGGACCTATACAGTGGGGAGTCTCTCTGGGCCGCTAATTTACGGGTCAGCCAGTCCCGCCGGGCTGGCAGCACCGGCAACGAGGTGTTTTTGCTGCGAAACCAAAATCTGGACCTTATGGAACAGGTGGCGCGCTTACAGGACCAACTGACCCTGGTACTCAGAGACAATGACCAGTTACAACGGGCCCAAACTGCGCCCGTTGCCCCAGCTCCCGTAACACCGCAGCAGCCACCGCAGCAACCACCGCAACAACCGTCGCAGCAACCTCCTGGCGGAGGCCCCGCAGCTCCTGGTGGGGGTCCCGTTGCTCCTGGCGGAGGACCCATAGTCCCTGGCAGAGTGCCTGTTGCACCTGCCTTACCGGTACTACCGGGTGCACCGGGGTTACCTGGAGCCCCAGTTCCTGGATACCTGCCTGTACCCCCAATACCATGGAGGCAACCGAAGTTGAAGATTACTTATGACGGCTCAGTTGAAACTTTGCCCCATTTTTTACATCATGTGGATAGTTATATGAGGGAGCAAAGACAATTCTTCCCTACCGAAGATAGCCGCGCTCGTTTCGTTGCCTCCCTGCTAACAGAAAAAGCGGCCGATTGGATGATTCTCCAGTTCGATACGCGGTCCTGCTCCATTCGCTCCCTCAACAACTTCATGTTCGCCTTGAGAAGGCGCTTCGAGGATCCCTTCATGGGAGAGAGAGCCAAAGCGGAACTTTTGCAACTCAGGCAAGGCTCCTCTCAGGTTCGGGAATTCACAGATTAATTCCAACGACTCGCGAGTAAAGTAGTGGACTGGCCTGAAGCTACTCTTATCCATTACTTCTGAGAAGCTTTGCCCCCGGACATTTTAAACTGGTCTTATATGCGAGGCGACCCCGATACCCTGGAGGATTGGATTCTACTGGCCGAAGAAGTAGAAAGTCGCCGACAGTTTGTTTCCCTGGTTCGAAATCGGGCCAAAGAGAGGGGTAGTCAAAAACCTCCCCCCAAACCTTCGTTTCCCAACCCGCGGAGACCAACCCAACTCCCTTTGGATCGCGAGATCCGATTCCAGAGAGGAGCCTGTCTCGTTTGCGGTGTTATGGGCCACTTTGCAGCGGCTAGCCCTCAACGTCCAGACCCCACTTGATCTGGCGTACCGCCTTGAGCTCGAGGGCGACCTCAACGCAGAGGCACCGCGGCCACCCGCAGCGCAGCGCAGGGACGACCCACACCCTCTGCACTTCACATCAGGGAATCGTCTAGTCTCCTTGCACCCATCGACCCCGTAGGGTCTTGGATTACAAGTGCCCCATTGGGGGACAGCTCTCCTTCTTCCGACAAAGATCATCAATGGAATTCCCCAGCTCTAAATCTGGAATCTCCTCTTGACCTGTCAAAAAATGGACATGGTCTGTGGTGAGTGGAGCGTCCCCACAGACCCCTGCGGAAAACCCTGCAAAACCCAAGGCTCCTGTCATGGTGAGTGAAGTCGAAAATACTGTGTATGTGGATGTAGTGTTACAACACTATAAAAAGGGCCCCCGGTTACATGTCAAAGCACTCATAGATTCCAGCTGCGGGCGCTCTTTAATCAATGAGGCCACGTTTGCAGCTCTACAAGTCGAATCTGAAAGCCTACCGGCTCCCGTCCAATTCGCCCAAATGGACGGTAGCCACTTTAAAGGGGGGCCAGTTGACCGTCGCACACGGGGAGTGGTGATGGGCATCGGTTCCCATTGGGAGCAAATAGACCTTACCATTGCTCCAGTCCGTTACGAAGTCATTTTGGGAATTAACTGGCTCAAAAGGCACAGTCCTTTCATAGACTGGGAGGCTGACACTATTGCCTTTCCCAACCCTAAGTGTGACCAACATTGACACGAGGTCGCGGTTGCTCCTCCACCCGCCCCAGCCTTAACCTCCGATACTCAACCGTCGACCCAATTACCCGAGGCATACCGAGACTTTGAGGATGTTTTTGATGTAAAAGAATGCAATGCATTACCCCCCCCACACACACACCGTACTATGGACTGTGCAATCGAAGTGGTGGGAGACTGCAAACTGACTAAAAGCAAGATTTACCCTATGAGCGTTTCTGAACGCACCGTGCTGCGAGACTTTTTAGACAAAAATCTTGCTCGGGGGTTCATTCGACCGTCAACTGCTCCCAACTCAGCCCCTGCTTTCTTCGTCCGTAAAAAGACAGGTGACTTGCGCTTGTGCATTGACTTTCGAAAACTCAACGCAGTCACCCAAGCCAATGCCTACCCCATTCCGCTGATCTCAGACATCTTAGGACAACTAAGGGAGGGGCGCATTTTCACCAAACTGGACTTGGTTGAAGCTTATTACCGGGTCCGGATTCGTGACGGGGATGAACCCCTCACAACCTTCTCTAGCTGCTTCGGAATGTATGAATTTCTGGTGATGTCTTTTGGATTAAAAGGGGCCCCGGGGGTCTTCATGCAACTCATTAACGAGATCCTCCATGATTTATTATATCGGGGCGTGGTGGTTTATCTTGATGATATCCTTATTTACTCTAATTCCATGGATGAACATATTACTCTGGTCAGAGAAGTGTTACTACGTCTCAGAAACAATCAGCTCTACGCTAAGTTATCTAAGTGTGAGTTCCACCAAGAGCAATTAACCTTCTTGGGATACATAGTTTCACATCAGGGCCTTACCATGGACCCTACTAAGATACAATCTGTACTTGATTGGGCTCCTCCCTCCACCCGCAAGCAGGTGCAGCAGTTTCTCGGCTTCACCAATTTTTACTGTGGTTTCATTCCCAACTTTGCTCAAGTGGCACTGCCACTCACCAACCTCCTTAATACTAAGGGTAAAGGGGTCTCTGCCACGTTGCCCACCTCCAAGGTGCATTGGACAGATCAATTTCAAACTGCCTTTGCAACTCTCAAACAGCTTTTTACTTCTGAACCGGTGCTGCAGCATCCCGATCCAAACCAAATATTCATTGTACAAGTAGATGCATCTGACGTAGCTATGGGGGGGGGGGGCTCTTTTGCAAAGAGGACCAGACAGTCTTCTTCGCCCCTGTGCTTATTTTTCAAAAAAAATTGCGCACTCTCAACTAAACTGGCCGATTTGGGAAAAGGAAGCTGCAGCCGTCCATCATGCCCTTACTACGTGGAGGCAGTTCCTGGAAGGTTCCAGGGCCCCCTTTGAAGTCTGGACCAATCACAAAAATCTAGAAGCCCTCACGGGGGCCCACAAACTGTCCACAAAACAACAACGTTGGGCTGACTTCTTTGCTCAATTCCGTTTTGTGCTCAAGCATGTGCCTGGAAAGCAAAACGTGCTAGCTGATGCTCTTTCCAGGCTTCCCCAGTATCCGGTGAAACTCGACCGTCCTACGGTCTCCTTATTCACCCCAGCGCAAAGGGGAGCTCTACCAGTTCTAGCTGTACAGACTCGGTCCCAAACTCTGCTCCAGTCCCAGCCCCAAGCAGCGGACAGGAAAGCATCTGTCAAGAAGAAACCAACTCCCTCATCTGACCCACCATCCCCCCCTCCATCCCATCACCACTGCCAGCAGCTCCTCTACGGGGGGGGGGGTTGATCCTGTCCGGCTCCTTCCTGGACTCTCTCCGTGCTCAGTGCCTAGCCAAATGCACTACTCAGGCACCGCCCTCAGGCCTGCTAGAATGGGGTGGTTGTTGGTACAAAGACTCTAAATTATACGTGCCTAAAACACTTCGAAAAGAGATCCTGCAAATGGCCCATGGAGCCAAAACGGCAGGACACTTCGGATTCTTAAAAACCCTTCACTTGTTGAGCAGGCAATTTTGGTGGGCGGGCATGTGTACTGACGTGGATTCCTTCATTCGCAGCTGCCCCATCTGTGCCACTGTCAAACGATCCCAAGGCAAACCCCCTGGACTATTGCAACCGCTAGAGGTGCCCACCAAGCCCTGGGAAATAATTGCTATGGATTTTATGACTGACCTCCCGCTCAGCGAAGGGAAAACTGTTCTGTGGGTTATTACTGACTTGTTTTCCAAACAGGTACATCTAGTTCCGTGTGCAGGCATACCCTTGGCCCCGAAGTTGGCCCGCCTCTTTATGTCACATGTTGTCCACTTGCATTCCTTCCCGCGTAAGATAATAAGCGACCACGGGGGGACCTACGTAGCTAAGTTTTGGAAAGCCTTTCTCAAGTGGGTGGGGGTGGAACAGGGTTTGTCTAGTGCCTTTCACCCTTAAACGGATGGGCAAACTGAACGTGTAAATGCTGTACTGGAATGTTATTTGTGGTGTTATGTCAACTATCACCAAGATGATTGGGTTGAACTTTTGCCTTTTGCTGAGTATGCCTACAATAATGCTGTGCACCAATCTACAGGTTTTAGCCCATTTTATGCTGTGTATGGTCAAGATTTCAGTCCTATTGGTCATGTTAATGTTGCGGGGGAGGAGGGAAGTGATGATGTAGCCTCTTGGGCTTGAGCTATCCATACCACCTGGCCCTGGCTGGTAAAAAATTTAGAAAGGGCCAAACACAAATATAAAGCTCAAGCAGATAAACATCGCTCTCCCAGCAAAGACTTCCAGATTGGAGACCTAGTGTACCTATCCACCAAGAATCTACGGTCCACCCGGCCATGTGGTAAGCTCAGTGCCAAGTACGTGGGGCCGTATCCCATTGCTCGACTGATTAACCCAGTCACTGTGGAACTGACCCTCCCTAAAACCCTGAGGTGCATCCATCCTGTCTTCCATGTCAGCCTCCTCAAGCCTCATGTTGCCGCCTCAGATTGGCACCCGGAACCGCCTCCAGAACAGCCGGTGATGGGGGGGGGGAAGAGCATTTTGAAGTGTCAAAGATCCTGGACTCTCGTATGCGTCACGGCTCTCTGCAATACCTGGTTCGCTGGAAACACTTCCCCCCTGCCTATGATGAATGGGTTCGTGCACGGGATGTCTCCGCCCCGCACCTAGTGCGCGCCTTCCACACCGCCTACCCCCATAAGCCGTCTCCCTTGCAGAACGGGAGGGGGCCCTAAGGGGGGCAGAATGTCAGGCCTACTCGCTGAGTCTCAAATAGTTTCGTTTTCTCACAGACTTTCCTCCACAGATTGTTCAAGGACTGTTTTCCCTAAACTGCATTCCTGCTCCCTTTGAAGCTAGCTAGTGCCCGTGGTGGCTGGGATGCCTCTAGACTGTTTGAAGTAATCTCATGAGACTGTATTGCTGAACGCTTTTTTCAATGTTCTTATATTATCAAGTGCATGCCATTTGCCCCCATTGCTGTCTTTGGACTTCTAAGCTCTGCTTGCCTGTGATACCATTAAACCAACTCTTTTGGACTACTCAGTCTCCTGTTGTGGCCTTTGGTTGTCATTGGGACAAGTGCTTACAATATCTCACTAGGAATCATGTTACTTAAATGGTCACAGTATTTTGATAAACTCCAGCACAGAAGTAAGTACACTTAAATCCATTGAAGCTAGTGAATGTAACCTTGTGTAACCCTGCATTAGACTATGGCTAGTACCTATTGGTCCCCCCCCCAACCTTGCAAAAAAAATATTAGGGGATTTATCTCTGTCTATCCTGAATTTATTAAGAATCTCTGCACGCATGTATTTTAAGAGCCATTCTTTGACTGGAGGAAAAATTGATCTCTCCCCCCCCCACAGTAACCAGCAATTGTTTTATTAAGAACACTAAGAATATTTGATATAACATAGTTAGAAAATACAAGTTACAAAAACTTGACTCTGTAATGTGTACTTACATGGGTTCTCATCACATCTGTGACATCATACAGATACTTTAACCTTCCATTGCCCATACTTTCCCCCAGAAACCCAAGGCTTTTCAGCTCTGGAGTACAGAAACAAAAAAATGTAGAACTGCAGTTAGGGTTGTGCAAAAAAATATATTTTTTTTCCGGGTTCGGGTTTATTGGGTTTGATTTTTTCAGTAAACCTGAAATAAACCAAATACCCATACTGGTAAATATTGGTATTTGGCTTATTTCTGGGTTTACAAAAAAAAAATAAAAAAAATCGGGCCCATTATAGTCTATAGGAAAATTTTCCTGAAGGTCCTGTGGGGGTGTTTTTGGAGGTAGAGTTCCCAAAATTTTCAGGGTAGCTTGAAGGAACTCTCCTTGCATGAACCCCGAAGTTTGGTGAAGTTTGAGTCAGGGGGTCCAATTTTATGGGATCCCAAAGGATGCCCTAGTGTTGCCAGGTCCCTTTTCGCTACCAGTGGGAGGTTTTTGGGGTGGAGCCTGAGGAGGGGCGCGGTTTGGAGAGGGGAGGGACTTCAATGCCATAGAGTCCAGTTGCCAAAGCGGCCATTTTCTCCAGGTGAATTGATCTCTCTATACTCTGTTTGATTGCTTGATGGTATGCCAATAAAGGTATTAAAATTGAAATTGAATTGATCTCTATCAGCTGGAGATCAATCGTAATAGCAGAACTCCAGCTAGTGCCTGGAGGTTGGCAACCCTAGGCTGCCTCCATTCCCCATAGGAAAACATTGCAAAGTTCACACAAGAAGACACCGAACTGCCAAAAAACCCCTCTCTCTAAATTCAACAATGAGAATGGTGATGACAACAAAGCAGTGCCCCCCCGCCAACAATCAAATCACCCCCTCCTTTCAGGTGAAAGCCAGCAAGATCTGAAGCAGAGAAAACCCCAAAATTCAAACAATGCAACTTTGAAAGAGCAAGCAGTGGAGAAATGGAAGCAGGGCCTCCCACCCAAAATAATCAAATCACCCCCTCAAACTAGCAACCCCTCTCCCCCACCAACTAAGAAGCCAAGACCTACTGGCTTCTAGCAAAATTCAGAAAATTAGCCACAAATACAACAACTTGTTCAAAAGGAAAATGATGATATCTCAAACCCTTCGATGTCTTCTCCTCCAGGCAGCAGGCAGGAAGGAATCCAACCCAAGGAGCAGGTTGTAATGCAGCAGGTCAGGATGAGGCTTCAGGATCCAGGATCACAGAGGGAGACTCAGGCAGCAGGAGCTAAAGCCAGGCTATGCCACCAAATTTTCTCAAACGGCCTGGTCTGGGGACCAGACCTACTTTAATAGTCTTTCACCAACCACAGAAAAGTTTGAAAATAATTCCAGCCAAAAAGCACCTTCTGTGATTGGTATTTGTCTCACATTTCTAAGCTGTTCTTTAATTTCAAGATTAAAAAAAACACGCCTTACAATTGATAGTGAAGTTTTGATAAACTTATATAAGGAAGGGAATAATCAAAAGTGAAGCATTTTAAGTCCCATTTATTTCAATGTGAGAGTTAAGCACCAACTTAAAGTTTGAGTGCATTGTGGACACTTTTTTGACAGAAATGGCCATGTAATACTTTAATAAGATGCAAAATGTAATGTTTAAAAATTCTTCAAATGCCAATAAGACATTTAAAACACTGAGCATCTGTAGAAAAGAAGATGTTTTTCTTTGCTAGTCAAATATATTATTGCTGGAATGTTTCAGTTGACCAAAAAACAGCTCATAACATAATCTGTGTTACTGCCTCCATTTATTTGAGAGCCAGTGTGGTGTAGTGGTTAAGAGTGGTGGACTCTAATCTGGAGAACGGGGTTTGATTCCCCACTTCTCTGCATGAAGCCTGCTGAGTGACCTTGGGCCAGTCACAATTCACTTTGAACTCTCTCAGCCTCAACTACCTCACAAGGTGTCTGTTGCGGAGAGAGGAAGGGAAGGAGATTGCAAGCCGGTTTGATTCTCCTTAAAAGGTAGCGAAAGTTGGCATTTAAAAACCAACTCTTCTTCTTCTATTTGAGTGGAATCAGAACTGGAACCTCCACTCACCTTTTTGCCCCCCTCTTGCACAACATCATGGAATCCAGACCACAGCATGGACACAGCAGGTGCTCTGCAGAAAGGGCCTCTGCTATATAGCTCTGGATGATCCATGCCAATGAGCCAAGCCACAGACTAGCATGGAAGGTGAAATATATTAAACATGCAAGCTCACTTTATACTCACCTTGTGTAATATTATCAAAAAGGGAGAGCACGTTGATTGACTTTCTCTCCCATGGAGACAAAGGCTGGTATATCCAAAGATGATTCTGATCCAACTAGAAAAACACATATTTGGCATAAGACATTTGTTTGTCAAACTTGGACACTATTAACTGCAGTAATTATAAAGACATTAATTTTAATAGCTAATTATTCCACTTGTTACACATTAATAAGCTCTAGAAACCTCCCCTCCCACAATGGATACAATCACACTTCTAGGGATGCCAGCCTCCAGGTGGGACCTGGGGATCCCCCAGAATTACAGCTCATCTCCAAACTACAGAGGTCAGTTCCCCTTGAGAAAATAGCTGCTTTGGAGGATGGACTCTATGGCATTGTACACCACTGAGATTCCCCAGGCTCCAGCCCCAAATATCCAGGAGTTTCCCACCCTGGTGCTGGCAACTCCATCTCCCCACCCCCTGCTAGTGGCTGGGGGGGACCTGGCAACCCTACACACTTCCCAAATCTCTATCAACTGAAGGGTCTTCAGGAAAGGGGAAAGAAAATGATATGATTAAGACAGGTATTTTGGATAAATTTTACCTACACGATGTAAAACTGAATATAGTGAAGCAACTATTTTTTTTTTAGTATACAGAGCTCTAATTCTCACTGGCCGTTGGGTCTGCAGGATTCCTGGTGACTGATGGCCAAGTGATGTGAGGGATAGATGATGAAATTGTCTATGGTTTGTCAAAATGCTAAAGGCAGATGTGTATGGGGGGATCTGGAAGGAAGGCCCTGTGTGGGGGAAGTCAGGTTCAGTCTTTCCCCTGATCTTAGTCACCCCCTCCCCATACTGCTGTTTCCCTCTGGAGGAACACATGGGTGCATCTTTATGCCCCTTCACCTTTCAGAACAAATAGCAATTTGGGCAGGGCAATTTGACTAAGGAAAATGCCCCCTCTCCCTGTGCCTTAGCCCTGATTTTGATCACCCTTCCCTCATCACTGTTTTGAGGATTTAAAGGAACCACTGGAGAGCCTGATCAGAAATCTCCAGTAGTGTATGGTTTGATGCTGAGGAAACCCAACATATTTAGTATCACTTTTGCAAGGCCCACTTTTCACGGAAGATTTTGATGCTCTTTTGCCACGGACCAAAAACCCCCCGATTTAAATGTTTTTTTTCATGGCCGCGATTTATCCCCGTCAATCTCGATGTAGTTTTGGTTTTTCATGGGAACAAAGCACGCTGTACTTGACAATGGTTTGGTCTGTCCCTTTTGCAAGAGGCCTCCCCTTCCAACAGGCTCATTGTTTATGCCTGCCCCCAACTCCGCCCCAACTCCGCCCAGCAGATTACCTCGTGCGGTTCACCAGCCCCAGCGCAAAAAACAAACACCAGTCCCTCTGGTCTCCTCCATTTTTCTTCCACCCTCGCTCTGTTCTGCTTTGGGAACAGTCAGATTCCAAATTGGGGGGGGGGGAGGCAGCGCTTTCCTCAAAGCTTCCCTCTATTTTCTATAGGTGTGGAACCCATTGCCCTTTAATGATAGACAGGATTGGGGGGGGGGGGGCCAGGAATTACATGCATGTGCCCAGAAAGTGAAAAAATCCCCAAATGACCACAGAGAAGTATCATTTTGCTGGACGAACTTTGCTGCCATCTGGTGGAGACAGAGCTGATCTTTCAACTTTGTCCAAAAGATTTCTACATAGAAGGATATTTTATTTTCTCCTAGAACCAGGTTATGAGCCCCCTGGCGCAGAGTGGTAAGCTGCAGTACTGCAGTCCAAGCTCTGCTCATGACCTGAGTTCGATCCCAACGGAAGTTGGTTTCAGGTAGCCAGCTCAGGGTTGACTCATCCTTCCATCCTTCCGAGGTCGGTGAAATGAGTACCCAGTTTGCTGGGGGTAAAGTGTAGATGACTGGGGAAGGCACTGGCAAACCACCCCCTAAACAAGGTCTGCCTAGTAAACGTCAGGATGTGATGTCACCCCATGGGTCAGAAATGACCCGGTGCTTGCACAGGGGTTCTTTACCTTTTTTTTAGGAACCAGGTAGTGTCTATGTGAATCTTTATCTAAATGGCACCTTTGTCAGAAAGCAGAATCTTATTCTCTGCTGTACATCCTGAACCAAAATTTACTCAGTTAATTCAAAGATCTTTATATCTGTAGAAGCTCAGTTGTAATATTCCCTTACGGACTCCCAATCATAGAAGAACTTCAGCTCTGTCCTCCATTTTGTCTTCTTCTTCAGTACTCCATGTACATCCAATGGCAAACACAAGAAACAAATCCATGGATTAATTTCTTTAATTTTTTCTGCCTTTCCTTGTTCGACAAGTGCATCCAAACATTTTGTACAAAAAGATCTAAAAACATTAAAAATGAAAGTATTCGAAGGCATGAACTATTTTCCTTTATCACTTCAAAATTCACAACAGATGCAAACAATTACTTGGTTGTTTCACAATGCATTTGAATCTTAGGATAGCTTTAGACCAGGGGTCCCCAACCTTTTTGAGCCTGTGGAATTCTGACATGGCACGGTGGGCGCAGCAACAAAATGGCTGCCACAAAATGGCTGCCACAGGAGGTGGAAGCAGCCACAAAATGATTGCCACAGCTTAACTACAGTAACACAGTGTAGATTCTTGTGCTGTAATGGCAGCTGCTGCTAAAGCAATATTTAAAAAAACCTGCACAGCCAACCAGATCTTCGATCAGAAGCCTTGCTGGGCAAAAGCCCCACCTGGCCCCACCCACTTCCTAAAAACACTTGGGTGCCAGAAAAGGTGTCGGAGGGCACCGTGGCACCCACAGGCACCATGTTGGGGACCTCTGCTTTAGACATTACACCAAACGTGGGTGGGACTTTGGGTGAAATACTCAAAGTAGGAACTCATGCATCCTCTCCCCATCATGAAATGTGCACACTTTCCTCTTGAGAGAACTGATAGGGGAGATATGCAAGTTCCTACGTTGGATGTTATACCAGAAATGCACAAAAGAAAACACAAGTTTCTCTCCATTTTTTTCCCTCTTCCCTGTTAAGCATATCTAGTTTTCACCTGTTTGGAACATATTTTGACGTCTGTGAAATCACTTCTGGGAATTTTTTTTGTCTTTTGGCAAATCCAGCCCATGTGGCAAGGGCCCTGACAGTCTCATCTAAAACTTCATATAATACTGGTCCACTACTTTCTTGGCCTAGGATTGCTAACTAATCAGAAAACTGACCTGACCTGTGCATGTGTTTTTAACAGCAGTTTGCCCTTCAAAAAGCAACAGGGCATCATCACTCACTCATGTTGCCACATTAAACTGCTGTTGAAGACACAACTTCAGAGGCCTGTCAGAATGTTGGCAACCTTAGCTTGGCTCAGTCAACTTGAGAGTCCTGAGGAGTGCCAAAAGATACTCTTGATTCAGGGTACAGATGTCTTTCCCCCCTATCCCTTCATCGTCTCTCCACTGAGTCATATCTCCCAGGGCTAGATAGCCAACATTTTTTTCCTTTGCCCTATGCCCAGACTTTATATGAATATCCCACACTTGTGAGCTCAAACTTGGTAGCATCTAGAACTCATAATTTGATCATTGGCTACCTTATGCATGCTGGATCATCGCACATCACTAGTGATTCACCCCAGCAGCAGATTGCACAGTCAGCCTGGAACCCATCGTCATCACAGAGGAAGAATCTCTCCAAAAACCTTTCCTTAAAACAAACCAACCAAAATGGAAATCACATTTAGTTTATAACAGTCTAGCATTTAAATGCTGATCTCCAAAAAAGATTCACATTTTGTAAAATGTTGTTTTTGCCTTGGAACAAGTCATTCACAGAATTACTTAAATCAGCTCTGGATTGGGACTGATGCAACCAAAATTTCTCTTACATATCCATTGGTCCTCTGTGGGTACTTTAAAACTATTTTTCTCCCTGCTAATTCTAATTGCTGAAATTGTGGTGAAAGTGTGATTCATCTCACATGTTACAGTCTGAGAGATTTCTGGCTGAGCAATTAAATTTTGCAATATACACTTCTCACTCCTTGGAATTTATAAAGTGTCTATATTCCAAAGACATGGACATTATCTGGGACATATTATAACCATTCATTGTTAGATGATTGCAACAGAAAAATAATCACGGTCAATAAATAACGATGCAGAGAAACACTGTGTCCTAACCTGAGTGACTCAGGCTGCCCTGATTTCATCAGATCTTGGAAGCTAAGCAGGGTTGCCCATGGTCAGCACTTGAATGGGAGACAACCAAGGAAGCCCTGGGTTGTTACAGAAAGGCAGGCAATAGCAAACCACCCCTGAATGTCTCTTGCCTTGAAAAGCCTATGAAGTCATCATAAGCTGGCTGCAACTTGGCAGCACTTTTACAGATACAGAACAATACCATACACAATCACTATCTATGAATTTCAACATTTCAGTATTGAAGACCAGGGCATCATTTAATTATCCAGTCCATGTTCTCTTATTTATTGCATTATTGGTCTCCAAACAAAATTCAATTTTTGTCATTTAAACACAGTTCAAACTCTGTTAATTTTGCAAAATTAATTGGAAGACAAATAACACAATGTGTGTGTTAAGTGCCATCAAATTGCTTCCTACCTATGGCAACCTATGAATTAATGTCCTCCAAAACATCCTATCTTTAGCAGCTCAGGTCTTGCAAACTGATGGCTGTGGCTTCCTTTATGGAGTTGATACATCTCACATTGGGTCTTCCTCTTTTCCTTCTGTCTTCAACTTTTCCTAGCATCATTGTCTTTTCCAGTGACCCTTGTCTTCTCATAATGTGACCAAAGTACGATAGCCTCAGTTTAGTCATTTTATCTTCTAGGGAGAGTTCAGGCTTGATTTGATTTAGAACCCACTTATTTGTCTTTTTTGGCAGTCCATGGTATCCATAAAACTCTCCTCCAACACCACATTTTAAACAAATCTACTTTCTTCCTGTCAGCTTTCTCCATTGTCCAACTTTGATACCCATACATAGTAATGGGAAATATTATGGCGTGAATTCACTTGATCACCAGCAACAAATCCTTACACTTGAAGATCTTTTCCAGTTCCTTCATGACTGCCCTTCCCAGTCTCAATCTCTTTCTGATTTGTTGGTTGCAGTCTCCCTTTTGGCTGATGATGGAGCCAAGGAATGGAAAATCTTGAACATTTCCATTTCTTTATTGTTGATCATAAAGGTGCGTAATTCTCCAGTAGTCATTCCTTTTGTGTTCTTGATTCTTAGCTGTAATCCTGCTTTGTGTCAGACCTGTATCTCAGTTACTTTGTTTTGCTTTCGTTTCTATCGCTGACTACGCTCAAGGACAATCCTGTATACCAAAGCCCGTTTGAAGCTCTGGGAACAGTCCTGGGAACAGCAACTATGTTTGTGTTCTGTAATCACTTGCAAATATCCTTGCCTTTATACTGCTGAGTGTTAGGCAGTGAGCTCATTGCTGTCACCTTTCCCTTCATGCTCTGTAATACCTATTTGACTAGTAAAGCCATCTTCCTTGGATCTGACTGTCTCTGCTGTGGTTTCTGGTTCAATGGGCCAAGAGCTGACATTGTGACAGCAATCCCCATCACCCTTTTCACCAGTCAGGCTGGAGCCCAGGGGGGTTCGCCTGCCACTCGGATGGGAGCTAAGAGCTCTCCGAGTGAGTTTACCGTGGCTGGAGCCCCGTGTGGCTCGCCTGCCACTCGGATGGGAGCTAAGACAGAGCTCTCCGAGTGAGCCCCGTGCGGTTCGCCCCGGTCCCGGTGGATCTGTTCCCCGGGTAGCGGGTTCCTTGCCGGAGCCCTGGAAGGGTCTCGTCCTTGACACCTTCCTTTGAGGACGCCCTAGACAACGTTCATCGGGCAGAAGTGGAACGTAGCCGCCTGACTGGACTTGTACGGGCGCAGCGCGGAAGCCAGCACCCGCCACGACCTCCTAGTGTCAGATTGTCTAGTGGAGGATGCTCGACTGGCCCGGGTGTGCGGAGCCGGGCCAAAAGCACTGGCGAAACGGATGGTTGCGCTCTTCCACGGAATGACCTCAACCACCACTTCAAAGGCCGGGATTGCTAAACTGTCAACCCCCGTCTTTGGTGTCAGCGCAGCGACCTTAGCGGTTCAGGTCCAGCCGCGACTGGATCTTCCGGATCAAGCCGGACCTATTTCGGCATGGGAGCAGGAGGCTATGCCACTAGTTACCACGGCCCTGACCACCAAACTTGAAGCGGATCAAGTTTTGACGGATCGTAAGGGGGTCAAAGAGGACTTGCACTATGAGGAAACTCTCTGGGCTGCAAACCTCTGAATCAGCCAGCCCCATCGCTTAGGTGATGCGGGCAAGGATATGTTTTTGCTCCGACAGCACAAACGGGAACACATAGACCGGGTGGCCCACTTGCAGGGTCAAATGCACTTTTTGCTTCACGACAACGACTGCTTGCAGCAGATACAAGCCAAACCGGATGGCTCGGCCCCAGCTCCACAACCAGGGTCTCCTGATCAGGCTCAACCGCAGCAACCTGCGGCACTTCTGGGCGGAGCGCCCATGTTGCCAGTAACTCCAGCAGTGCCTGTGGCGCCAGGAGACCCTGGAGCTCCCGACCTGCCACCTCCAGGAAGGCCAGGGGCCCCGTTCCTTGGATCTACACCAGCACCCGTACTACCTCCAGTTCCATGGAGACCACCCAAACTGAAGATCTCTTTTGCCGGCTCGGCAGAGATACTACCTCGTCAGCGACCCAAGGTGAGGGGAAGCCAGAAGCCTCCCCCCAAAGCTTCCGTTCCCTGCCTGCAGAGATCAGCATGGCCCCCTCAAGATCGCGAATCCTGATTCCAAAGGGGAGCTTGCCTCGTTTGCGGCGCGATGAACCACTTTATTCCAGCATGTCCTCAACGCCTGGAATTCCCTCGACCGAACGCATTGCCCCGAGCTCGGGGACGACCTCAACACAGAGGCACCGCAGCCACCCGCAGTACAGCACCGGGACGGCCCACACTCTCTGCACTTCCTACTTCTGCAGACCCCTCCGGGTCCTGGATTACAAGTGCCCCAGTGGGGGACAATTCTCCATCTTCGGACGGGGATCACCTCCAGGATACCCCAGCGCTAAACCTGGACTCGCCTCTTGACCTGTCAAATAACCGGTCACAGTCTGCGGTGAATGGAACGTCCCCGCAGACCTCCGCAGTTTCTCCTGCAAAACCTACGAAACCGATGAAGGTGAGAGAAGTAGAAAATACGATGTATGTGGACGCAGTGTTACAACACTATAAAGGGGGTCCCCAACTGCCTGTCAGGGCACTTATTGACTCCGGCTGCGGTCGCACTTTAATTAGTGAAACCACATTCGCAGCTCTCAAAGTCAAGTCCGAGGCGCTACCCGCTCCCGTCCAATTTGCCCAGATGGATGGAAGCCCTTTTAAGGGGGGACCAGTCGATCATCGCACACGGGGAGTAGCGATGGGTATAGGTTCCCATTGGGAACAAATAGACTTTACCATAGCCCCCATACGGTTCGAAGTTGTCCTAGGGATTAATTGGCTCAAAGGCCATAGTCCTTATATAGACTGGGAAATGGATACTATTTCATTTACCAATCCTATGTGCGAACAGCACCGACAAGAAGTCGCAGTGACGTCTCCACCTACTCCAGCTTTAACCTCCGATGCCGCATCGCCACCGCTCTTGCCCGACCCCTACAGAGACTTTGCAGATGTCTTTGATATTAAAAAATGTGATGCCTTGCCCCCCCACCGTACCACTGACTGTGCAATTGAGGTGGTGAAAGATTGCAAACTGACTAAAAGCAAAATTTACCCCATGAGGTAAATTTGGATAAAAATCTCGCTCGAGGGTTCATTCAGCCATCGCTCGAGGGTTCATTCAGCCATCGAACGCTCCCAACTCAGCCCCAGCGTTCTTTGTCCGGAAAAAGGAGGGCGACCTGCGTTTATGTATTGACTTCCGAAAGCTTAATGCAGTTACCCAAGCCAACGCCTACCCCATACCGCTGATTTCAGATATTATGGGGCAATTACAGGAAGGTCGCGTTTTCTCCAAGTTGGACTTGGTGGAAGCTTATTATCGCGTCCGTATTCGTGAGGGGACGAACCCCTCACCGCCTTCTCTAGCTGTTTTGGAATGTATGAATTTCTTGTGATGCCTTTCGGATTGAAGGGGGCCCCGGGGGTCTTCATGCAACTCATTAACGAAATCCTCCATGATTTACTGTACTGCGGCGTGGTAGTTTATTTGGATGATATTCTTATTTATTCGAAAACCATGGAGGAACATGTTGTTCTGGTCAGAGAGGTTTTGCAACGACTGCGTAACCACCAGCTCTATGCGAAACTGTCTAAATGCAAATTTCACCAAAAGCAGATAACTTTTTTAGGGTACATAATCTCTCATCGTGGCCTTAGCATGGACCCCGCTAAAGTCCAATCGGTGCTTGACTGGACTCCGCCCTCTACCCGCAAACAAGTACAGCAATTTCTGGGCTTTGCTAACTTCTACCGCGGTTTCATTCCCAATTTTGCTCAAGTGGCGCTGCCAATCACTGACCTCCTAAAAACGAAGGGTAAAGGGATTTCAGCAACATTACCCTCGGCCAAAATACTGTGGACTGATCAATGCCAATCTGCCTTTGTAGCCCTCAAACGGCTTTTCACTTCTGAACCGGTCCTGCAGCACCCAGATCCGAACCAAATGTTTATTGTGCAGGTCAATGCGTCCGACGTAGCCATGGGGGGGGCTACTCCAGAGAGGACCGGACGGTCTCCTGCACCCCTGTGCCTACTTCTCCAAGACGTTTGCACATTCCCAACTAAACTGGCCCATTTGGGAAAAGGAAGCATCAGCCGTCCACCATGCCCTTACGCTGTGGAGGCAGTTCCTGGAGGGGTCCAGGATCCCCTTTGAAGTGTGGACCGATCACAAAAATCTAGCTGCCCTCACGGGGACCCATAAATTGTCCGCAAAACAACAGCGGACTTCTTTGCTCAATTCCGTTTTGTTCTCAAACATCTGCCCAGGAAACAGAACGTGCTTGCAGATGCCCTATCCCGGTTGCCTCAATACCCAGTAAAACATGATCGGCCGACAGACTCGTTGTTTACCCCGGTGCAGAGGGAAGCCCTGCCCCTACTGGTCGTACAAACCCGGGCCTAAACCCGGCTCCAACAGGGGAACCATACCGTAGCTGACAAGGTATCCAGCCCTAACCAGCAGGCTCCCTCGCCTGTCCCCCTTGCGCCACCTGTATCCAACACTCCACAGCAGCCAGCCTCTCCTCCCCCTCCACCACCAGCTCCTGCTTCACCCTCTCCCACAAACGGAGAGGGAGTGATCATCTCCAATACCTTCCTGGACTCCCTTCGGGCTCAGTGCCTAGCCGAACGCACTGCCCAAACCTTGCCCCAAGGTGTACTCGAGCAAGGTGGTTGTTGGTACAAAGACTCAAAACTATACGTGCCTAAAATGCTTCGAAGAGAAGTCCTACAGTTAGCCCATGGAGCTAAAACAGCGGGACACTTTGGGTTCCTGAAAACTCTTCATCTGTTGCACAGACAGTTTTGGTGGGGGGGGGGGGAATGCGTTCTGATGTGGACTCCTTCATTCGCAGCTGCCCTATCTGTGCCACAGTCAAACGTTCTCAAGGCAAACCCCCAGGACTACTGCAGCCGCTGGAAATCCCCAGTAAACCCTGGGAAGTAATTGCCATGGATTTCATGACGGATCTCCCCCTTAGCGGGGGCAAGACTGTACTATGGGTTGTTACTGACTTATTTTCCAAACAGGTACATTTGGTTCCCTTAGCGGGTATTCCCTCCGCCCCCAAGTTGGCCTGCCTCTTCCTGTCACATGTCTTCCGGCTACATTCGTTTCCGCGCAAGATAATCTGCGACCGCGGAAGTAGTTTTGTTGCCAAATTTTGGAAAGCCTTTCTCAAGTTAGTGGGGGTGGAGCAAGGGTTGTCTAGTGCTTACCATCCTCAAACGGATGGGCAAACTGAACGTGTCAATGCTGTACTGGAATGCTATTTGCGTTGTTATGTCAATTATCACCAGGATGACTGGGTAGAACTGTTGCCTTTTGCAGAATATGCTTACAATAATGCTGTGCATCAATCTACTGGCTTCAGCCCTTTCTATGCTGTGTATGGTCAGGACTTCGGTCCTATTGCCCCTGTGGAAGGGTCTGAGGGGGAGGGGGATCCTGATGTCGCCTCATGGGCGCATGCCCTCTGTACTACTTGGCCCTGGCTGATTAGCAACCTGGACCGAGCCAAACGCAAGTATAAAGCGCAAGCTGATAAGCATCGCTCCCCCAGTAAGGACTTTCAAGTTGGGGACTTAGTATATCTTTCCACCAGAAATCTGCGCTCCACTCGTCCTTGTCACAAACTCAGTGCCAAGTACATTGGCCCATTTCCTATCGCCCGGATCATTAACCCTGTCGCTGTGGAATTGACTCTCCCCAAAACCTTGAGGCGTATCCACCCCGTCTTCCATGTCAGTCTCCTGAAACCCCATGTCGCCTCCTCCGACTGGCATCCAGATCCGCCTCCCGAACAACCAGTGATGGTGGGAGGGGAGGAACATTTCGAGGTGTCCAAAATCCTGGATTCACGTATACACCATGGATCTCTGCAATACCTAATTCACTGGAAACACTTCCCCCCTGCCTATGACGAGTGGGTGCGTGCGCAAGATGTCTCCGCCCCCAGCTTAGTAAACGCCTTTCACACCACCTACCCGGACAAGCCATCCCCCTTGCACGGAGGGAGGGGGCCTTAAGGGGGGCAGAATGTCAGGCCTGTATCTCAGTTACTTTGTATCTCAGTTACTTTGTTTTGCTTTTGTTTCTATCGCTGACTACGCTCAAGGACAATCCTGCATACCAAAGCCCGTTTGAAGCTCTGGGAACAGTCCTGGGAACAGCAACTATGTTTGTGTTCTGTAATCATTTGCAAATATCCTTGCCTTTATACTGCTGAGTGTTAGGCAGTGAGCTCATTGCTGTCACCTTTCCCTTCATGCTCTGTAATACCTATTTGACTAGTAAAGCCATCTTCCTTGGAACTGACTGTCTCTGCTGTGGTTTCTGGTTCAATGGGCCAAGAGCTGACACTTTGGCACTTCCACTTTAACCTTCATCAGCAGTCATTTCAAGTTTTTGCTGCTTTCTGCCAGTAATGTGGTGCCATCTGTGTATCTCAACTCGTTAATGTTCCTTCCACCAATTTTCACCCCCATCAATTTTCACTTGACCTTCATTTAAATCTAATGCAGCTTTCCTTATGCAAAGCCAGCTGGTGCAGTCGACCTGGATTGCCACAGAGGAGAACCTAGAGAGGGGGGTAGGTATTCTCAGTTGCCGATAGGAACCCAGGTAAAGAAGAACAGTGTTCTTTGGCCAATCACAGAAGATATATTTTGGACCTATGGGAAATGAGGGCAACCCCTTTGGGCCCTCATAAAATTGGACCCCTGACCCAATCTTCACCAAACTTAGAGGTTTATGCAAGGAGATTTAATTTTCTGTGATAATTAAACTAACAACACCATCTACTTATATTGACTACCATAAGAACATTTGATATGTCTGCCTACAGAAAGTTAAAGTTGATCTAAGGACGTATATATTTATCTTATAGTGGCTGCCATTTTTGCTTAAATTCATCAGTCGACTTTCTTTTCACCAAGTATGTTAATTTTATATTTATTTATTATTTCCATTTGTTACCCCGCTCTTCCTGGCCAAAGCCAGGCTCAGAGCGCCTAATTTTGACATTGAAGCAAAATCAAATAGTTTACTGATCCATTCAGTCGTCTCTGGAATTATATTTGCTTTCCAGTGCTTCGCATAAATTATTCTAGCTGCAGTTGTCGCATATTGAAAGAGTTTTCTTGGTTGGTATTTAATTGAGAAGGAATTATTCCCAGCAGCATATATTTAGGATTCAGCTCGAAGGTCGTTTGTAGCATGTTCTGAATTTCTTTATGTATTGACTTCCAATATTGTTGACTCTTTTTGCATGTCCACCATTGGTGGTAAAAAGTTCCCTTTGTTTCAGAGCATTTCCAACAATTTGCTTGATTTGCTTATATATTTTTTATCTGCTGGTCTTGGACCGTATTAAAGTTATTGATTGATTGATTGATTTGCCTTGTACAGCTTTTGGAGATCATTCGGTGCCAAATACCATATGTAAAACATCTTATACCAATTTTCTCTAATGAGTTGTGAAGAAGAAAATTTTATTTCAGTTGTCCACAGTCTTTCCCAGAGTTTCATGGGGATCATCTCTCCAAAGGTTTGCATCCATTTGACTATATCCATTTTGACTTGCATTATAGCCCCTGACTGCCTGTACTACCTCTCCTATTAGAACAACTCTGTTTCTTCTGTGTGTCATTCCCTGAATAAAACACTTTGTAATTTTCTGACTGAAAATGTACTCATCCAGTCCATCAATAACTCAATAGATACAATCAAATCACTTCCGATACGCTGTGGCAGAAACCTGACTTTGAGATAGGTTTGAATATGGACAACTCTTTTTTAATATATAGGTTAAGTATTGATCAAATTAGGGATGACTGGAGCATAAGTTTATTTCAGAAAATCAAAATATCAATATTTTAAATAAATACATAAGACTCAAAAGATATGGGGCTGGCCCATCTACTCACTGTGCAAGGAGCACATATTCCCCCATGAAACAAAGGATGCTGAGCATGGATCTCAAGACTTCCACAGCAAATGCAGATTTCTTCAAGATACAAGAGACAGCAATCATACCCAGTACCTTTCACAACATAATTCAGTTTATAGCATCAATTCCTGCAGATTCCTGTGATTAAAAAACAATTTTTTAAATTCATTGTCTGGGAACGGACTCAGACGCGGAGGTCTCTGCTGCAATGTCAGAGTCCCTCCTGGCCTTCAAAGCCAATGGCCCAGGCACGGAGGCCTTCCTGCCAGCCCCTACCAGAAAACCTACAGCCTTCCTGCCAGCCCCTACCAGAAAACCCCAGCCCCACATACCTGCTGGGGGGCAAGAGCAGTCAGCTACAGCACCCACAATCCAGAAGGGTACCAGCCCTGCCACCTCAGTGGAAGGTGCAACAGCAGAACCCTCCTCCCCAAGGCCAGCAGCCCTGCAAAAGCACTGGCTGCCAAGCAGGGAAGAGAAGCTGCCAAATGCCTACACCTGAGAAGCAAGGTCCCAGGTGGAGGGAGCGAGGGAAGGCCAACAGAGCTGGGGAAGAGGGCTCATGAAGAGCTCTGGGACGACAGGGAGAGCCAAACCCAGGCTCAGACAAAAATGGGTTAGGGTAACACAGGCACAGGGGGAAAGGGAAGAACCTGGGAGAAAGGGGAGGGGGCTTGGATTGTAGGGGGAGATAGGGATAAAAGGCAGCAGAATGAGCCATGCCAGGGGGGAGAGTGGACTGAAGCTAGATCCAGAGAGACCAGTAGGCAGATGACCTGGGCAGTCTGAGACAGGAGAAAGGTGTCTCCAGGGTCTCTGCCATTTCTGAGGCTGGCAGGATGGAGGGAAAGGGAAAGAGCTCAGTGGGCAGCACCCTGACTTACACTCATATATTACAAGTATTCAGTATTGAGTATGTGCAAGAAAAAGATGACTACAGTTCTGTTGATGATTTAGTTTAAATTTTGTATAATATTCCACTTTTATACAGATCTTCAAGAGGAGACAGATAATTCATAATCAAAATGTTCTCACCCTCTGTGAATCATTTATCATTTATTAAATGTTTCTTTTTAATATGAAGCAAGAAATGTAGGTTCTTTTTTTAGCTTAATTATTTATTATTATTTGCATTTGTTTTTGTTTTTTTAATATAAATGTTATTAATTTTTTGACGAAACAACAAAACAGAACATATATACTCCCACATACATACAGCCCTTCCACCCTTCCAAAGTGTGCCTATACCCATCATATTGTTAATAATAATAACCTCTTAATTGCAAATAGTCAAATCTATTTACTAGTGCTATAATAAATGATTCCTTACACCATATTTGTCCTAATTATTACTGCTTGTCATTTCTAATTTTATAGCTAATATTATTCATCTTGATATTAGTTCGAGAACAATCTGAAAATGAACAACTTTCTAAATTTTAACTGCACATTAAAAAAATTGCTATATTTGAATAACTGCTCCGGCTATACAGTAATAATACTGTTACAATTGAAAAACTGTAACATCACAATCTTGATAAACATTTCAACTTTTCGATATTATGCTTCAACCTGGTATTTGTTTTACATAATCATAGTAACTTTCCCATTGTCTTTGCAATTCCCCCAAAGGTCTCTTATTCAACAAGTGTGTCAACTTGGCCATAACTGCATATTCTGCCATTTTCTCTCGCCAGCTTTCAATCCCTGGAATTTCCTCTTGCTTCCACATTGATGCTAGAACTACTCTGGCTGCTGTTATCATATATTGAAACGATTCTATATTGTTTTTTATTTAAGTCTATCGGAAGTATTCCTAGCAACATTGGCCAAAAACTCATGGTCCCTTATTCCCCGTTTCAGCCAGGATCAAATTTACCCTGGCTGGGGAGAAACTGTATACATTACATTGAACAATCAGGAACGAAACTGTGCGCAAATCCATCCATGTAAACTGAAAATGCGGGAGATGTGGAGTTCCTGTTAACTTGCAACAATCCTGCCCCTGATGATTGGTCGTTTCCCGGGGCGGGGAAGGCCCTCATTGGTCAATTTGAAACAACCAATCACCAGGGGCGTGCCAAACTAAACAGGAACTTCACGTCTTCTGCATTTTCTGTTTACATGGATTGATTTGCACAGTTTCGTCCCTGCGTTTCAAAGTAATGCATGGTTTCCCCCCCCCAGCCCAGGTAAATTTGATCCTGGCTGAAACAGGGAATAAAGTGGGTTAAGGGACCATGCGTTTTTGGCCATTGTCTATGGGTCCAGAGGAAAGTCAATTTTTAAAATCTTCCGCATTTCTTGATGAATGTCTATCCAAAATTTCTTGACTTTCTTGCATGACCACAAGGTATGAAAGTAAGTCCCTGTCAGGAGCAGGCCATGAGGATGGTATGTGGTGTTGTTGTTGTGCTGCTTCCAGGTGCAGTTGTGCTATTCTGTCCAAGGCCAGTCTAAGCCCCGTGTTTAGTCTTCATAGATTCCCATACTGTGGGAATCGCCGAGTGCTCCTTCCTGCCTGTTGGAGGGGGGGTGTTGCCTGGGTAACCAGTTATCTCCTTTTGCTCTCCCATATATGCTATGTGCCTTGCCTTGCCCTTACTAGTGTCCTTTTGAATATGGCTTCTGAAACCTGTCGATTCTAACCAATAAAACTGCTTTTGTGGATTTGCCGTCTGCTGAAATCTGTTTATGGGTTTGCCGCAGGGCTAGAGCTTACATTAGGACACTAGTCCTACCTTACTTGCTGAACTTGGCTGGAGCCCTGGAGGATTTGCCTAGACACTCATCTCCTTGGTTTGGGGCGCAGGATGAGCTCCCTGAGGACCCCGACTTTCTGCGTGCCATCTTGGAGGAGGCGCAGCAGACTTACGCGGAGTCCACCCGGCTGGTTGGGCTGGTGATTGATCACTGGCGTCGCCTGGCAGCGGCGACCCCCTGGAGGACTCAGGACACTGATCTACATGCCCACAACGACCTTTTGGGGCTAGATACTTTGCTGGAGGAGGCCCGGTTGGCGCAAGAAGACTTTGCTCTCCTAACGCGGTTGTTGGCTGAGCTTGCGCTCCACGGGACGCAACAGGAGTTGGCGGCCCCAATTCAGGGGCCTGAGTTCTGTTTCCCAATAGCGGGGGATCAGGGGGGAGATGTTCTGCAAACTGTTCCGGATCCCGCCCTATGCCGCCGGGAAGCACAGAACGCTGCCGCCAGGACAGTCCTGGTTCTTGTGGATTTCACTCCGACCACGGCGACGGCAGCCGACGTTGAGAAGATACTAACTCCTGAATTCGGTCCTGCCTCTGCGGATCTGGCTCAACAGGTCCAACCGCTGTTGGGCCAGCACAAGGAAATCCAAATGCTCTTGGAGCAAGCGGCCAAACCAATTGTGATTGCTGCCGCCACTGCCAAACTTGAGGCGGACCGAGCGCTCACTGACTGGAGGCGGGCGGAGGAGCAACTGTTGGCGGATGCGGCCGCTGCTCGGGCACGGGCGATGGCAGGAACTGGAGCGCGGTCGAAAGTTAGCAGGGAACTGGACTGGTCTTTCCCCTTGTTTTCTTTGGGCTCCCCTGAACCTGGCCTGCCCCAGGAAGTGGCGCACAGGCAACGGCTCACCTTTGCTCCTGATGTGCAAGAGTATTCGGAGGAAGAGGACTTGTATGCAGAGGAGGGCGACTGGAATATGAACTACCGAGTCAGCCAAGCCCGACGGACTGGGGGGGCTGAGGAGGAGATTCATGCCTTGAGGTTTAAAAACCAAGAGCTGTTGGATCGTATGGCCCATATGCAGGACCAAATGGACGTGTCGCCTACAGTGAGCTCAAGGGGCGCCTGCGCAGGCACTGGTCCCAGGCCAACAACCCCCGGTGCAACCGCCTCCGGGGCAGCCGGCCCCGGCGCAACCGCCTCCGGGGCAGCCGGCCCCTGGTCAACCACCGGCACCACCACCAGTGGGACCGGTCCAGCCTGTGGTCCCAGTCGTGCAGTGGAAGCAACCCCGTTTGCGAGTGACATTTGATGGCTCCGCGGACGCTTTGCCCTGTTTCCTACACCAAGTGGACAGTTACATGTGAGAACAAGGGCATTCCTTTCCCACGGAAGACAGCCGAGTAAGATTCATTTCCTCACTTTTGACTGGAAAGGCTGCAGAATGGATGGTCCTCCAGTTTGATACCCGGGCCCGCTCCATACGGTTGCTTAATGAATTCATGCGAGCGTTGAGAAGACGTTTTGAGGATCCATTTCAAGGGGAGAAGGCCAAAGCGGCCCTCCTACAACTCCGTCAAGGATCCTCCTCAGTCCGAGAGTTTGCGGATGAGTTCCAAGGACTCGCTAATAAAATAGTGGATTGGATTGAAGCTACCCGGGTGCATTACTTCAGAGCAGCGTTGCATCCTGAGATTCTAAACTGGGCATACATGCAGCGAGACCCAGCCACCTTGGAAGAGTGGATTTTACTGGCGGAGGAAGTGGAAAGCCGCTGCCAGTTTATTTCCCTTGCCCGACAGCAGGCCAGGGAGGGGGGAAGCCAGAGAAACCCTCCCAAACCTGCCGCTCCTCAGGCCCCGCGGAGGCCGGCTATACCTCCGAAAGACAGAGCGTTGCGGTTTCAAAGGGGAGCCTGCCTCATTTGCGGTGCCATGGGTCACTTCACTGCCACTTGTCCATCACGTCCAGGACTGCCGAGTCCCACTCCCTAGCCAGAGGGGACTCCTCGCGGGAGAGGGCGCGCTCAGGGAAGAAGCACTGCATCCGAGCAGAGCATCGCTCCAAGATGAAAAGCGCCCCCAGCTCTGCACGCCGGAGAAGGGACAACGGACCTTTCGCCAGCGGACTCGTCAGGGTCCAGGATTACAGTTACTACTCCTGGGGAGGGTAGTTCCGCTTCTTCAGAGGAGGGTGACCACTGGAACTCCCCAGCCCTAAACTTGGAGTCTCCCCTCGAACAGCCAAAAAACGGACTGGGTCTGCGGTAGAAGGAGCGATACCGCAGACCTCCGCAGGTGTTTCTGCGAAACCCGAGGCTCCTTTCATGGTGAGTGAAGTAGAAGAGACTGTGTATGTAGATGTGATATTACGACATTATAGAAAAGGTCCTCAATTACAAGTTAAGGCCTTAATAGACTCTGGATGTGCCCGCTTGTTAATTAACGAAACCACCTTTAAGGCGCTCCAAGTGAAACAGTCCCTTTGCCTGCACCTGTTCAATTTGCTCAAATGGATGGCAGTGATTTCAGGGGGGGCAGTCGACTGTTGTACTGACGGAGTGGCGATGGGGATTGCCCACCATTGGGAACAAATCAACTTTACTATTGTGCCCAATGTTTGATATGCTGTGGTGTTAGGAGCAAATTGGCTCAAAGGACACAGTCCCACCATAGACTGGGAAGCTGAGACATTAACGGTCAATAGCCCGCTGTGTGAGTTACACCGATATGAAGTGGCTGTTAAAACCGTAATCAAACCAACTCCTGCCCTGGCCTCGGACACCTCCAGTCCGACTCAAGTGCCGCCGGAATATCAGGACTTTGCAGACGTGTTTAATGTGCAGGAGCGTGATGACCCCCACCACCACTGGATGGACTGTGCTATTGAAGTGGTTGGGAATGGAAAACTGCCAAAGAGTAAGAGCTACCCAATGAGTCCTATGGAATGGATGGTGCTCCGCGAATTCTTAGACAAGAACTTGGCTCGCGGTTTTATCCGACCCTCCACAGCGCCCTATTCGGCGCCGGCTTTCTTCGTGCATAAGAAAACAGCAGATCTGTGTTTGTGTATTGACTTTCGAAAACTCAATGCTGTTACTCAAACAAATGCTTATCCCATCCCCCTCATTTCTGATCTCTTGGGACAATTGAAGGAGGGACACATTTTCACCAAATTGGACTTAGTCGAGGTTTATTACAGAGTCAGAATCCGGGAGGGGGATGAATCTTTGACATCCTTTTCCAGTTGCTTTGGGATGTTTGAATTTATGGTGATGTCTTTTGGATTAAAAGGGGCCCCGGGGGTCTTCATGCAACTCATTAATGAGATCCTCCATGATCTACTGTTCAAAGGAGTGGTGGTCTATTTAGATGATATTCTCATTTACTCTAAAACCATGGATGAGCATGTTGCCTTGGTTCGAGAGGTGTTGCAACGTCTCAGAGACAATCAGCTCTATGCTAAAGTGTCTAAATGCGAGTTCCATAAAAAGCAATTGACTTTCCTAGGATATATTATCTCACACCAGGGACTGACTATGGATCCTGAAAAAGTGCAAGCGGTGCTTGGTTGGGAACCACCCTCTACCTGTAAACAGGTCCAAAGATTTCTCGGGTTCGCGAATTTTTACAGGGAGTTCCTCCCACATTTCGCTCAGCTCGCGCTACCCATCACTAACCTCCTTAAAACTAAGGGAAAGGGGAATACAGCTAGGGCTGTTGATTCGGTTCGGCCCAAACTGAAAAACAGCCGAATTTCCTGATTCGGTGGTTTTTAGTTTGGGACGAACCGAACTAAAAAATGGAGGGCAACCGGGGGAGCCGAATTCAGCGAGTTCGGGGGTTCACGAATAAATCCGGCCAATTCGGGGCGGCAGTAAGCAGCATAACCGTCAGTAAGCAGCATTCTTCTTCCCCGGGCAATCGGTGGCCAAGCTGGGTCTTCTTCTGGCCAATCAGTCAGGATTGAGTACTGGAGGAATCAGCTGATGTGCGGCCCGACCGGGGAGAGAGAGAGAGAGAGGGAAACCCTCCTGTATGTGTGTGTGTGGGTGCTTGTGCACATTTGCTCCTTTCTGTGGCTGCAGGGGGTGTATTTTTTGGGTTACAGACCCCAAACTTTCAGCAGAGATTCAGACAAGCCTTCTTAAGAGACCACCCAAGTTTTGTAAACATTGGGTCAGGGGGTCCCGAGATATGGGCTCCCCCCTTTCTTCTTTCCATGGCTGCAAGGGGCGCATTTTTGGGGGTACAGACCCCAAACTTTCAGTGGAGCTTCAGATGAGCCTTCTTAAGATACCCCCAAGTTTTGTAAACATTGGGTCAGGGGGTCTCGATATATGGGCTCCACCCCTTTTCCCTTCCCCCCTTTTCCATTTCTGTGGCTGTAGGAGGCGCTTTTTTGGGGATACAGCCCCCAAACTTTCAGCATAGCTTCAGACAATCCTTCTTAAGATACCACCCAAGTTTTGTAAAGATGGGTTCAGTGGGGGCAGAAATATTGGCTCCCCCCTTTTCTCTTTCAATGGCTGCAGGGGTGCATTTTTGGGGGTGCAGATCCCAAACTTTGAGCGGAGCTTCAGACAAGCCTTTTTAAGAGACCACCCAAGTTTTGTAAACATTGGGTCAGGGGGTCC
Source organism: Euleptes europaea (assembly GCF_029931775.1). NCBI lineage: Eukaryota > Metazoa > Chordata > Lepidosauria > Squamata > Sphaerodactylidae > Euleptes > Euleptes europaea. Next base: position 66,065,029 of record NC_079323.1, read on the forward strand.
CGAGATATGGGCTTTCCCCTTTCCCCTATTGGGATGAATGGATCAGCTGATCCTGTGCATCTCCAGAGCAAAACGTCCCATGCCTAATTGGAATCATCTTGGATTACAAGTCCTCCCCAGCCCCTCCTGATGGAACAGAAGACAGCCACAGTAAGACCCCTTTGGGGGCTTTAATCTGTAATTTTTCTCCTGTGTGTGTGTGTGGGGGGGAAGCAGAGTCTGTGTGTGTGTGGGGAGGGAGCAGTTTCTGTGGGTGGGTGGGGGGAAGCCAAAGGGGGCTTTTGCCGGTTCTGCCTGGGGGTGTGTTCTCCCTCGAGTCTCTCTCTCCCTGGTTTGAGGGGGGGGGGTTTCAGTTGTGTGTCTTCAGGTTTTCCTTCATTCATAAGAGCGGTTAGGTCTATTTGGATGCTTGCTCAAAACTGGTTTTCAAATGGTGACTTAAAGAATGCATTTGGAGTCCCATGCAAAAGGGGAAATTCCACCCCTCCTGCTCATTATGCATAGCTAGCTACCTCTGTCCCTTTCCATGGTTTGCAAACTCCCAGGTGTCAGGTGTTGCTTTGCACAGTTGCAAAGGTGTTGCTTACAAGGTTGTGTTGTTTTGAAGTCGTGTTGCAATGCTTTGCAAACTTCTCAGCTGTTTGTCGGGGCTGGGAGCTTTGTGCGTGGGCGGCAAGCTCTGCTCAGACATGCACATTAAGGGTGGGGGGACCCCTTTCGGGGCCCATATCTCAGCCCCCCCGACCCAATCTTTACAAAACTTGGGGGGTCTTTCAAGAACCATCCTTTGAAGCTCCGCTGAAAGTTTGGGACCTCTACCCCCAAAAATGCCCCCCCAGAGCCACGGAAAGGCGTGGTTGTGTTTTTAATGGCTTTATTCGACCGAATTTTTCCCCGAACTTTGAATTCTTGCCGAATTGCATGGACCCAACGCGGGGGAGTTCGGACTTCGGCATATCCCGAATCTAAACGGGCCGAATTCAGCCGAATCCGAACTATACCGAATTTTTTTTAATTCAACAGCCCTAAATACAGCCACCTTACCCAACGCCTGGGTGGAGTGGACCCCCCAGTGTCAAGCCGCCTTCGATAGTCTTAAGCAGCTTTTTACATCCGAACCTGTTTTGCAGCACCCAGACTGCAATCAACCATTCGTAGTGCACGTAGACGCTTCCGATGTAGCTATGGGGGTGCGCTCCTGCAGCGGGGGGAGGATAGGCACTTGCATCCATGCGCTTATTTTTCTAAAAAGTTCACTCAATCCGAACTCAATTGGGCCGTTTGGGAAAAGGAAGCCGCCGCTGTAAAGCATGCCCTGACAGTGTGGAGACAGTTTTTAGAGGGTTCCAAGGTGCCTTTTGAAGTGTGGTCCGATCACAAAAACCTAGAGGCCCTAACCGGGGCTCGCAAGCTGTCCGCGAAGCATGTGCGCTGGGCGGACTTCTTTGCCCAATTTCGATTCGTCCTAAAATATGTACCAGGGAAGCAAAACCTTCTGGCTGACGCTTTATCCAGACTTCCCCAATATCCCACCAAGGTTGATCGGCCCACAGAGTCGCTCTTCACCCCTGCCCAACGAGGTCTATTGCCCACCTTAGCCGTACAAACCCGTTCTCAGACCCGATCCCCACCGCCGCCACTTTCGGTGGGAGGGGAAGCCCCACGCCCGGATGAGCCGGCAGGGCTACCCGCCTCGCTTCCTCCTCCCCCTGAGCGACTGACAGCCACGGTTCCCGAGGTGCAGGGACCTGAGCCACCATTCAGTCACTCCCTGCACCTGTGTTGTCTCCGTCCCCGGTCCAGCTGCCCGCTGGCACAACACCGGAGGGGGTGGAAGGACTGACTGATTCCTTTATGAAGACTCTTCTTCGCAGTTATCAAGGGGAACTATTTACGCTATTTACGCTGTTATGTTAATTACCATCAAGGTGATTGGGTAGACCTGTTGCCTTTTGCTGAATATGCTTATAATAATGCGGTTCCCCAATCCACAGGGTTCAGCCCTTTCCAGGTTGTCCATGGTAAAGAGTTTGGCCCCGCTGGTCATGTTGATGTTTCTGAGGAGCAGGGGGGAGCTGATGTGGCCGGATGGGTGCGTTCCATTCAAACTACCTGGCCATGGCTGGTTAAAAATCTGGAGCGAGCCAAACGAAAGTACAAGGCTCAGGCTGACAAACATCGCTCCCCCAGTAAGGAATGCAAGGTGGGGGATCTCGTCTAACTGTCCACCAAGAACCTACGATCCACCCGCCCATGCGATAAACTCAGTTCCAAGTACGTGGGTCCGTTCCCCATTTCCCGAATTATTAATCCAATGACTGTAGAACTCTCCTTGCCCAAGTCTCTACGGAGAATTCATCCTGTGTTCCATATCAGTCTTTTAAAACCGTACATTCCTTCCCAAAAATGGCATCCTGAGCCACAACCCGAAGTGCCTGAAATGGGGGGGGAGGAACATTTTGAAGTAGCTAAAATACTGGATTCTCGCATTCGCTACAGTACCCTTCAATACCTGGTTCACTGGAAACATTTTAGTCCCGCCCAGGATGAATGGGTGCGCGCCTGTGATGTCTCCGCCCCCCGCTTGGTACAAGAATTCCATGCCACCTATCCTCACAAACCCACGCTGGGAGGGTGAAGGGGGGTCTTTAGGGGGGCAGAATGTCAGGAGCAGGCCATGAGGATGGTATGTGGTGTTGTTGTTGTGCTGCTTCCAGGTGCAGTTGTGCTATTCTGTCCAAGGCCAGTCTAAGCCCCGTGTTTAGTCTTCATAGATTCCCATATTGTGGGAATCACCGAGTGCTCCTTCCTGCCTGTTGGAGGGGGGGGCGTTGCCTGGGTAACCGGTTATCTCCTTTTGCTCTCCCATATATGCTATGTGCCTTGCCTTTGACCCTTACTAGTGTCCTTTTGAATATGGCTTCTGAAACCTGTCGATTCTAACCAATAAAACTGCTTTTGTGGATTTGCCGTCTGCTGAAATCTGTTTATGGGTTTGCCGCAGGGCTAGAGCTTACAGTCCCATCCATTGTTTTGCATTTCCAACACTACTATCAGCATTTTTATTCATCTTTTTAATGTCCATTGGATTTATATACCATCTGAAGAACTGTTTATACCAATTCTCTCTCAAATTATAGCTGACAGTAAATTTTATTGATTTTGACCATAAATGTTCCCATTGTTGTATCGTAATTTCTTTTCTGCAATTCTGCATCCACTTTACCATACATGCTTTCACTTGCTCAGTTTCGGTTTCATGGTTGAGTAACAGTTTATATATCTTGCCCAAAAGATAAACCTTTTCTTTGCTTATCAAACTCTCAAATTCTGTGTTTTCCCTTATTTTCTCTTGTTCAAAGCAATCTTTTCTCAATCTTGCCACTAGTTGATTATAGATTAGCCAATTCACATTATTTTTTGTCCTTTCCATTTCTTCCCAGGATTTAATCTTGCCATGTTCAGTGATCATATCTTGATATCTTATACAGTTAATTGTCTTCCTCTCAGCCGTATGAATAAATTTATTTATGGCAAAGGCCAGAATAAAACTACCAGAATCCCAGCTGTATTATAATATTGTCGGAGACATCAAAAGAGCAGGGGTCGGACTCAATCTTTTTTTTAATACCTCAACCAAATCTTCATTAAGCCATCCCTGATAACAGGTCTATGTTTCAACAAATCTTGCTTCGTAGCTTTCCAGTGATAGTAGTGAAGCCCATATTTCCAGTCTCCTTTCTCTATTCTCATCATGTTCAATTCCGGATCTCTAATCCAATCAGAAAGGAGCCACCGCTGCTGCTGACGGGGCCTGGAAGTCTCCCGGTGGGGGACTCGACCTGGGTGCTGAGCATGCACTGGCTAACTCCTTCCTCTGTTGCGCACCTTCCATTTAAGGAGCGACAACAGAGGAATGAGAATACCCGGGGGAGGTAGCGAAAGGGGGAGGGGTCAACATGTGCTTGGGCGAAGCATGTGCGTGAAGACCTCGCCAATTCACTACATTCCTGAGAGTGAAGGGAGAAAGCTGCCATATGCGTTAATGGCCAAAGATTCTTGAAATAGTCTGTGATTTCTGAGGTCCATTTACATGTATCTGGAGGGCTGTTTGCCATCAATTGTTATAAAATACAGGGGATAAACTTGTATACAAATGAGTGTAAGTATAGCCCAGTGGGCCTTTTTGGGTTTAAGCTGCTTCTGGGAAGGGTGATTGATACTAGAAAAACAAGGAGACAAGTGGTGAAGCCCTAACCCATCTCTTTCCCTACCCTCTGCTCCATCCTCCAATTAACCCTCATCGGAGCTTTTCCCTACCAAGTATTGATACTAGAGAAACAAGGAGACAAGTGGTGAAGCCCTAACCCATCTCTTTCCCTACCCTCTGCTCCCTCCTCCAATTAACCCTCATCGGAGCTTTTCCCTCCCACTAATTGACTAATAGGTATTATGCCTAATAGCAGTTGTCATCAATCTCTCACCTTCAATATTTCTCTTTTTGTGGATTACTTCATATGCGAGGTTTTCTAAATAAAAAAAAAGGAATAAGGGCATGTGACATGTGAGTCTTAAATCAGTTGGTGTTTAAAGTGATATATAATACAAATATGAAGGCTGTGGCATACTCTGTCCCACATTGACAACCTTCACAGATGGAACAAGTAGTTCCAGTGACATTCACAAGTTCATTATAGTTTTGGGTTCTAAAATAGTTTATCAGATTACAATACAAATGTATTTGTATTTATCTACAATATTTCTGCCCTGCTTTGCATCCCAAAATTTCAAAGGGTTGAAAAATATGTATAGATAAATAAACTTCCAAACAATTAAAACATCATCTCGACCCAGAAGTAGGATATCAGCACAGTAGTGGGCCAAGAACTATACTCGTCCGGAGACACTTAGGTACTTCCATAAAGCCCATCAACTCATGTGCCAGTTATGGTCCTTCACCAGTTTCTGATCTCAGTCCTTCCCACCCCCTTCCCTTGGGGGGCCATTTCTGTCTAAGTATTTTGTTGGGCTTTTCCCATCTCTGCCCTTGTGCTAGGAGGCAGTCTTCTGGCATTGGTCCAAGAGATGCTGATAGGCTTCTGCAAGATTTGTAAGGCTGTTCTTTCTCAATGGTCCACATGGTGCACATGGCCTGACTGAGGACATAAATGTATTTATTTAGGACTCCAGTAAATGGACATTCTATAATGGTAAGTTCACATTGTTTTTAGCTCAGAGTTCTGTGATGTGTGGGCTCCACAGGTGGAGGTGGGTGGGAGCGGGTCTCTGATGCTACCAAAAGTATAGTTTTTATGTCTGGATGTTAGTTTGATTCAGAGCAGGGATAACTGCCCAGCCCACCTCTACACATCCTTCCTACAGATCATATAGTTTCCCTGATTTTTGTGGTCCAAAATAGCATCAAGCAAATGTAGATAAATTTTGTGTGTGTATACATATGTAAAGTTAAAGGGATAGTTTTTAGAACAAACACAACATACGGTATATCCAGGCAGGAAAAATAATTACATTGGGCACTGTGAAATATCGAGGTGTGTTTAATTCCTCTTAAAAATTAAATTACCTCTGTTTGGCCTTGGAGAACTTGCAGGAGTTATTTCTTTCACCGAGCTCCCTGAACAACCATCAGAACTCAATTTCTCCAGTGAAACAGCTGAGCATTTTGTGTGGGGGGGGGGTGGGGGTGGGAGATAGAGGCCAAGAAAGAAAAAAGGAAAGATGAGAAATAAAGTAAATCATGGGATTTCTCTCTCTCTCCCTATAGATCAGACAGTTCCCTTTTTTATACACCAAAAATGTTGCAAGCAACTACAGACCAAGCTACCGATGACACTGAGAAATCTATTAATGGATCCCTCTCCCATTTAATAGCAGCCAGGAGAGGAGGGCAATGTACATTGTGGAAGAGGGATTTATGCCATTTTCCTGACCTTACTTGCCCTCCCATTTGTGTTCACCTCATGTGGGAAAATAAACAGGGGCCTGTATTGTGCTATTTATCTTACAGGGCAAGTCCCTGGTTGGCTATGGCCTCTAACAGCCAGGAGCAAACAGAGCCATGGAATCATACAGTTGGAAGGGGCCATACAGGCCATCTAGTCCCCCGCCAACAGCGCTGCAGAAGCCACTCAGACCTGGCCAGCAGTGCTCACGATGGGTACTGCCTCACCCGTCACCTCTGATATAAGTCAGTGGCTCTAGCAGAGCTGGCTTATAGTCCTGCAGGGACCACCCCTCCTGGCTTGTTCCTGGGCCATTCTAACTTGCCAGTCTGTTTACGCCTGGATTTCCTCCCTTGGCCACATAGCAACTCTGGAGGGAAGCACTTGAGGTTGAAAACCAGCATGGGGTTACTGTACAGTGCCATGGCCCTGATCCAGACTAGTGTGGTTTCTCATGGCTACTACTAAGCCTGAAAAAAAATGACTGAACCAATCACAGATCCCCCAACGTCATGTCTAGTTTGTCCTTTACTTTCTGTACATGCCTGCAGCCTAAATTTAGGGGGTGAAGCCTAAGATCAAAGGCAGCACTGGAAGTCAGCGTGGATCAGCAAGAACCTAAATCGCCTCGCTATATGCATGTTCATGTTTACTCATAAGTACATCTTATTGTATTTAACAGAAATTACTCCAAGAGTATTGAATCTAATATGCTTAAATTAAATGAACTTTATTGATTTTAACAATCTGAGAAACAAGTATTAACTGAATGCCCAAAGGCTTGTCTAATATTGCAGTGCTTTACCTTAATTGAAGGGTGGAAACAACCTTATTTCATACTTGGCAATTCGGTAGTAAAGGTAGTCCCCTGTGCAAAGGTAAAGGTAAAGGTAGTCCCCTGTGCAAGCACCGGGTCATTCCTGACTCATGGGGTGACATCACATCCCAATGTTTACTAGGCAGGCCATGTTTACGGGGTGGTTTGCCATTAACTTCCCCAGTTGCCTACACTTTACCCCCAGCAAGCTGGGTACTCATTTTACCCACCTTGGAAGGATGGATTTCCTTTATATTACCAGAAAAGGTGCTAGAGAGTTACTTTTTAAAGAAATTATGATGAACATTCAGGAAAGGGGCCTGGAGTAACTCTGAGAGGACACATGTATGTGTGTGTGTATCTCCTTGAGTCTGCATATTTTGCAGACACATTGCACAAAGAGTTTAAATGCCTATACCTGTTTGCTTTCAGCCCTGAAATAAATATCAGCAATGCCGCCTGCTTTCATATAAATAGTTAGAAAAAAAGCAGCACACAAGCTCAGTGTATAACAACAATCTTGTAATAATTCATATGATTCTGATACAGTGTTAATTATCACAATGGTATTCTCTATACACAATACAATTTATATGGCTATGATCGTGCCAATGGAGAAAAGAGACCGCAGTATAAAGATCCCAAAACAAGTTGGTAAGTATGAGTTCAGTGAAAGTGCGCCTTGGCAAGTGCGGCCGCATCAATGATGATCCAAAAGAGCGTCCTGAAACACAATGCCCGCCCGAAGGCTGCTAGAACTCTTCACCTCTCAAAGTGAGGCGAGGTCAGGAGACCGGGAGGTCCCGGCGTGGCCGCGGAGAGCCACAGAACATCCTATCTGGAAATGTTTTCACCAACAGGCTTCATCAGCCCAGATTTCTAACAATAACAATAAAGATTGTCTGTTGCACAACCGTACAGAATAAAATGATACAATGATACAAAAATACTCATAACATGATTTTATACATACTCTAAATGTAGCTTTCAGTAGACCTAAAATCAGGTTCTTGTGGCAGGATTCACAAGGAATTCTCCAGCCATTTGTTTAGAAAATACATTAGCTATTTAACAATTCAAAGGTGCAATGAGTTGCAGGTGGAACAGCTGCGAACTGCCGCGTTCCGTCTTAAAGGGATATGGATCTATTAAAGATCTTTCAAAAGATAGCAAACTCGCATGAATCCAAAATTTCTAAACATAAGAGGACAACCATGTGTGCATGAGATTATTGTTGGAATTCTCTTAGATTGTACAAATTGCAATTTATAAAAAGCACGATAAATCAAAATCTGTGTTAAGACCGGTGGGGGCTAGTGTTTGGAACATGTAGATTAGTCTCATTTCTTGTCTGAGGAGGATTTGTGAAATATTACTGTCATTGTAAGGGTGACCTTTGTATGTCCATGCCACAAAAAACTCAGATCATTAGCATCATGATGGTGTGTGACAAAATGGGACACGAGGGGCGCTTCCATTATTTTCGTGCGTATGCGCGAGTGGTGTTTGCCTATTCTGATCCTGATTGGTCTAAAGGTGGACCCAAAATATAATTTTTGACATGAGCATAAGATGGCATAAACGATCTGTGCAGTGCCACAATTGGAAAAGGGTCTAAGTTCAAATCTAAATTTTGTGATAATGGAACTCATGTTTTTCACTGGCAAACTTAACTTTAAATGCCTATACCTGTTTGCTTTCAGCCCTGAAATGAATATCAGCAATGCCGCCTGCTTACATATAAAGGCAAGTGCTGGTGGTTGGTCTTAATGAAAGGCATTACATCACTTTTGATTTTGGCTTTTGCTATGGACCAGCCCAGCTACCTGGTCATTCAGGGTAGCGGTGAAGCCAGCAACAGACAAATGAGCTCCATGGAGGAAAGGGGGAGCACAATAGATGGCTAATTTTGAGGGAGGGAGGGAGGACCATAGCCAGACACTCCACAAACCAAGCTATGCTTGAAAACATAAATTACCTCTACTGGAGCTTGGAATGTCTTTGTGAACAATTTCTTCTACAGAAGGCCCAGAACCACTACAAAGTGATAAAACTGGAAGAGAGAGATTGGGTCACAGATCACACATACCCTGCAAAGAACACTATAATCACATTTTAAATTATGCAACCTCCCCCACACACAAAAATCCTTATGGCATTGTATCCAATCCCTACCTTACAGAATGTAGGTGGGCAGAGAATGTCTTACAGCCTTGAACGCACACTTAGACAATTTCATTTGCTGTCAAAAGCAACCAAGTGAAAATGGCAAGGCCTTTTCATTTAAAGAAGGTGTGCATTTCAGCACTAACACAAACAGACAAATGATCTAGGAAGTGAAGGAGGCATCGCTACAAAGAAATGTAGCAAAGTTTAGAAGTGTTTAAAAGAGCTAGTACAACATTTCTATGTTTAAGTATGTTTGCTCCAGTGTGGTGTAGTGGTTAAGAGTGGTGGTTTGGAGTGGTGGAGTCTGATCTGGAGAACCGGGTTTGATTCCCCACTCCTCCACATGAAGCCAGCTGGGTGACCTTGGGCTAGTCACAGCTCTTTCAGCCCCACCTACCTCACAGGGTGTCTGTTGTGGGGAGGGGAAGGGAAGGCTATTGTAAGCCGGTTTGAGTCTCCCTTAAGTGATAGAGAAAGTCAGCATATAAAAACCAACTCTTCTTCCTCTCTAAACCACTTATAAGTGAAATACAACAAACTATTTGTAAACTATAAAAATGGCAAAGGCCTAGAAGAAGAAGGATTCAGCTCTGAGTCATCCCATAGGCAGTGCCTGCTGGGGGCTCCTCACACTCACAAATCACCACCCAACTCAGTGCCTTCACTTGTTCTTGAAATATCAGCTGGGAAAATTTGTTCATTAAGATGCCTCTGAATAATTGACTCAGCATGCTCTTAAGTTAGTTTATTTATTTACTTTATTTATATCCTGCCTTTCTCTCCATTGGGGACCCAAAGAGGCTTACATAATTTACTTCTCCTCCTTTTTTATCCTCACAACAACTCTGTGAGGTAGGTTAGCCTAAGAGTGTTTGATTGGCCCAAGTAGGATTGTCCAACCTCCAGGTACTAGCTGGACATCTCCTGCTATTATAACTGATCTCTAGCCAATAGAGATCAGTTCCCCTGGAGAAAATGGCCGCTTTGGCAATTGCACTCTATGGCTTTGAAGTCCCTCCCCTCACCAAACCCCACCCTCCTCAGGCTCCACCCCAAAAACTTCCTGCCGATGGCGAAGAAGGACCTGGCAACCCTAGGCCCAAGGTCACCCAGCAAACATCCATGGCAGAGTGGATATTCAAACCAAAGTCTCCCAAATCCTAGTCTGACACTTTAACTGCCATGCTGAATCAGCACACAGAACTCTTACAATCTGCATGGGGACTGTCAAAAAGGATTGTTGCAGATTTTAACTTCAAGTCACTGTTTATGATGTTTTACACAGTAGGCCTGAGACCACTGTTCTAGCTAAACAGCCTTGAAAAATAACTTATGAATAAATGGCTTTATGACCAGAGTAAACGCCGAGAACAAGTGGAACCATGTTTGCAGCAGTTATTCTTTGGGGTGCTCAGAGGTGTCTTAGATAATACCTTTAGAGATTACAAATCAGAACGTTTAGTAAAGACACATGCTAGCCTGTGCAATAGCTTCTATACAAGATGGCCACACCCTGTAACCTCTGGAACTCTCAGATCTGGAATTCAGTGAAATCGGCTTTCCTCCTTTTTGGCAAAGCTCTGGGTAAGCTTCAAAATTTAACTTCTTTCTTAAAGTCAACTTAGAATAGTAATGACAAGTACCGTATTTTTCCGTGGATAAGACAACATTTTTTTAAAAAAAAATTGCCCCCAAATTGGGAGTTGTCATACATGGAAGCCACCTGTTGTGGCTAGCTTCGCCTGTCAGCTGACAGGCGGGGCCAGCGGTAACAGCCGGCCAGGGCCACTGACGGGCCCAGCTGACGGACGGTGAAGAGAGCGAGTGGGGAAAGAGGCCGTTGGGTGGGCGGCGACCGGTTTGAACGCCAGATGCCGGCCGGCCAGAGCGACAGGACTCTTTCGCCCCCATGTATAAGATGACCCCTGTTTTTTTTTCTTAATTTTAGGTTTAAAAAAATAGGGGGCGTCTTATAGATGGAAAAATACAGTATGTTGATATAGGACTAACTTCTATGGTGTATGGCAGTGTTTTGTGTTTCTATTTAATAATGTTTTGCTTAATCAGATCTACAGTTATCAGATTATTTTTAAATACAAGTTTCAGTTAATATATTGACCATTTATTGGCTGGGAAATACAGGGTTTCATTTTGAATGTAGAATGAACAAACAAACATATCTCAATATCTCCCTTTGAGATTAAGGGCTGTACCCTGCAATGACTGAATGCTGTAAGGCAGGGGTCTCAAAACTGCGGCTCCAGAGCCGCATGCGGCTCTTTGGCCCGTTGAGTGCGGCTCTCCAAACTTGGTTCGGAGCCCCTGCTCTTGCGCCCGCTTGCGCCGGCAGCCGGGCTGCGGAGCCGGCGCGCCTGAGAGAGCGAGCGGGCTCGCTGTCTCTTCCCCCCCCCCCCCGCCGTGGAGAATGGCCGGGTCCCCCTTTCCCTTGCCCTCAATGGTTGGGAGGCTAAAGCCTCCCCTCCCCTCTAGCCGTGCAATTGCTGGGCGGGCGGCTCAGCGGTTCCTCCCCCCCGCCTATCAGCTGTTGGGCAGGGCGGGCTTCCTTTGGTAGACCTGGCCTCCAGCTGAGCCCCACTGGGAGGCCATGTCTACCCACTGGCTTTCTTGGCGGTAGACCTGGACTCCGAGGAGGGGGAAAAGTCCCCCTTCAGAGGCCAGGTCTACCAATTGGCTTCTATGGGCCTCCAGAGGCAAGGTCTACTGCCAAGAAAGCCAATGGGTAGACCTGGCCTCCCAATGGGACTCAGCCGGAGGCCAGGTCCACCGATAGGCTTTTATGGCAGTAGACCAGGCCTCCAGACGAGGACTCCGGATGGGGAGGGGGAAATGGCAGGGACTTACAATTTAATTTTTATCAATAAATAAGATCACTATTAAGTATGATATCAAGTTTTATTCAGTGTACCTATAGTTTAATTAAGACTTAAAAGTTTAATTAAAGTTTATTAAGTTAATAAACAGTGTACCTACCTATATAGTTTAAGTTTAAGAAATTTGGCTCTCAAAAGAAATCTCAATCGTTGTACTGTTGATATTTGGCTCTTTTGACTAATGAGTTTGCTGACCCCTGCTGTAAGGGAGTAGTAAGTTAACAAGCAGCATTGTGATTTAATGGTTAACGTATTGCTTTAATTCAAACAGAGAGGTTTTAATCTCCACGTGGCTGTTTAAAACACACACCCCCACAGGTGGTTCCCAGCAACCTCACCTAGTGTACTGTGTTCAGTTTTGGGCACAGCAATTTAAGAAAGATGTAGACAAGCTGGAACGTGTCCAGAGGAGGGCAACAAAGATGGTGAGGGGTCTGGAGACCAAGTCCTATGAGGAAAGGTTGAAGGAGCTGGGTATATTCAGAGGAGAAGACTGAGAGGGGATATGAGAACCATCTTCAAGTACTTGAAGGGCTGTCATAAAGAGGATGGTGCTGAGTTGTTTTCTGTTGTCCCAGAAAGTCAGACCAGAACCAGTGGGTTGAAATTAAATCAAAAGAGTTTCTGTCTATACCTTAGGAAGAATTTTCTAACAGTTAGAGCGGTTCCTCATTGGAACGGGCTTCCTCGGGAGGTGGTAAGCTCTCCTTCCCTGGAGGTTTTTAAGCTGAGTCTAGATGGCCATCTGTCAGCGATGCTGATTCTATGACCTTTGGCAGATGATGAGAGGAAGGGCATCTTGGCCATCTTCTGGGCATGGAGGAGGGGGTCACTGGGGGTGTGGGGGGAGGTAGTTGTGAATTTCCTGGATGGTGCAGGGGGTTGGACTAGATGACCCTGGTGGTCCCTTCCAACTCTATGGTTCTATGAGTCTACATGTGTCCTTGCAGTCTAAGGAGCTGCAATATTAATTTGTCCCAGTGCCGGAGGTTTCCCCGGCAATTGGATGACCCGTCCCCTTCCATTCTGATTCTCCCTTCCGAAGAGAGATTTGGACAGGGGATCGTGGCAACAGTATTTCAGTGGGCGAGTCCTGTGGCAACCAGAGAGCAGCATCAAGCTCTTGCTTGCTATTCTAACGCTCCTCAGAGCCACCGGTGGGGGGCCTGGATGGGCCCAGGGCAGGCATTGGTCGGTCACTCCCTCCCTCCCTCACCTGCAGCCGAGGTGCTGGAAATCTCCTCTATGGAGCCCTCGCTGTCCACCACGAGGACCACGGGCCCTTCCCCAGCCATGACCACGGGGGAGGCCCCTTCCAGCCTGGGGCGCGGATCCCTCGCCGGCTGCAGCCTGGACCTGTGCAGGGCGTGGCAGTGGGCGTGTCCCGGTGTGTAAGAAGGGGAAGGGCGTGGCTCGGGCTCTAGGCCCTGGGTGAAGGGGGGAAAATATTCCGCGATGGGGGCGGGAGGGTTATGGGAAGGGACGTCCTCGGAGGGCGGGGATCTGCGCCCTAAACTTTGCAAGGGGGGTTTTTAGCAGGGAAGGCGCTGATATTCTGGCCCCGATCAGATGCACACGTTGCTCGGGTTACAAACGTCCATTTCAAACACAAGCACACGTGACGCGAGAGTGGCATCGTCTGGCATCTGGGGCATTTGGGAGAGGCCAGAAGTTTTAGCCAGTAGGAAGGAAAGGAGTTGAAGTAAGTGACGGGCTGGAGGGCCGGAGGATGCCCCGCGCGACAGGAGAAGAACTGCCTCGCCCTGCAAGGGAGAAAGGCATCCTCAAAGGGCACAGAGGCACTAAAACGAAGGACAAGTCAGCCCATTGGAAGCAAAGGGAGAGGCGGCCCAGCCCCTTGAAGATCATGGGGAAAGAGAGGGTCGGTTGACTTGCATTGACTCCATTGAAAGACATGACAGCACAAAAACGGGTGCAAAGAAAACGTGGAATGGATTTCGCAGTAAGGTTTCTAAACCATTCTGAGGTGGGGATGACAGATCCCCAAGGGGAGTGAAAGCCTCTGGGACCCCCAGAACTGTTTTAGGGTAGGGATGACAGCCCCTGGGACCCCTAGAAGTGTTCTGAGGTGGTGATGACAGATCCCCAAGGCGAGTGAAAGCCTTTGGGACCCCTAGAAGTGTTCTTAGGTGGTGATGACAGTTCCCCAAGGGTAGTGAAAGCCTCTGGGACCCCCGGAAGTGTTCTTGGGTGGGGATGATAGTTCCCCAAGGGGAGTGAAAGCCTCTGGGACCCCAGGAAGTGTTTTAGGGTGGGGATGAAAACCCCTGGGACCCCTAGAAGTGTTCTGAGGTGGTGATGACAGATCCCCAAGGGGAGTGAAAGCCTCTGGGAGCCCCAGAAGAGTTCTTGGGTGGGGATGACAGCCCCTGGGACCCCTAGAAGTGTTCTTAGGTGGTGATGACAGATCCCCAAGGGCAGTGAAAGCCTCTGGGACCCCCGGAAGTGTTCTTGGGTGGGGATGACAGCCCCTGGGACCCCTAGAAGTGTTCTTAGGTGGTGATGACAGATCCCCAAGGGGAGTGAAAGCCTCTGGGACCCCCAGAAGTGTTCTTGGGTGGGGATGACAGCCCCTGGGACCCCTAGAAGTGTTCTTAGGTGGTGATGACAGATCCCCAAGGGGAGTGAAAGCCTCTAGGACCCCCAGAAGTGTTTTAGGGTGGGGATGACAGCCCCTGGGACCCCTAGAAGTCTTCTTAGGTGGTGATGACAGATCCCCAAGGGGAGTGAAAGCCTCTGGGACCCCAGGAAGTGTTTTAGGGTGGGGAAGACAGCCCCTGGGACCCCTAGAGAGGTTCTTAGGTGGTGATGACAGATCCCCAAGGGCAGTGAAAGCCTCTTGGACCCTTGGAAGTGTTTTAGGGTGGGGATGACAGCCCCTGGGACCCCCAGAAATGTTCTGAGGTGGTGATGACAGATCACCAAGGGTAAATAAAAGCATGCCCTTTATGCTTTATTATTTGTAAAATATTGTTCTGAAGTATCTGCAATGCATGCCACTGTTTTCTATGGAATCATTATGAGTTTAAAGTCTGTTCCCGCCCATTCCTGCTGTTATCGAATCCCAGGGATTGCATCATTGTGCATTTGTGCATCTCCGGGGTTTTTTCCAGGTTGTCTCTTCCCAAATCTGCTTGGCTGCAAATGTTTGTGAAAGATCTCAGCAAACCCTGGATGGCTGTAATGTGAGTAGAATTTTGCCTGGCCAACCCACACAAAAGCCATCTTACCATCCCCTTTCCCGGAAGCAGAAGTTCACCCCCTCTGGCACTAGGGTTGGCAACCTCCAGGTAGTACCAGGAGATGTCCTGCTATTACAACTGATCTCCAGCCAATAGAGTACTGCTCACCTAAAGAAAATGGCCGCTCTGTGAACTGGACTCTATGGCAGTGAAGTCCTTCCCCTCCCCAAACCCTGCCCTCCTCAGACTCTGCCCCAAAAAACCCCTGTGATGGTGAAGAGGGACTTGGCAACCCTCTCTGGGACCGTGACTCTTTTTATCAGCACATGAACATCATTATATCAGTCTTCTGTTATAACGATGTATCTTGCAGAATATCTTAATTTCCAGCTTTCATTTTAACAGGAAAGTCTCTAGCCCTTTTCATTGCTGAGATATAAGGGGAAAACATATTTTCGACAATAGTAGATAGACACTTATTAAAAAAAGGAAGTTGGGAATTTGGAGAATTACAGAAACACATTGTAATGTCATCATGAAATATTACAGAGGTTCTAATTGGCAAGTTAAGAATCATGGAACCATTTTGGCGAAATCTACACACTTTCCTGATTTATTTATTAAAATGTTAAGTATTTCATGCCACTGTACAATTTATTATTCAAGGTGGCGAACACTGAGTGTACTTCAAGCATCTGTCATTCCACCCCTGTGGCTGTCATCCCCACCTCAGAACACCTCTGAGGGTCCCAGGGGCTTTCAATCTCCTTGAGGGGCTGTCATCCCCCCTTCAGGACACTTCTCAGGGTCCCAGGGGCTTTCAAACCCCTGGGGGGGTCAGTAATACCACCTCAGAACAGTTCTGGGGGTCCCATGGGCTTTCAATCCCCTTGAGGGCCCGTCATCAACCCCCTCAGAATGCTTCTTGGGGTCTCATGGGCTTTAATCCCCCCCTCAGAACATCTCTGTTATTATTTAATGTTTTTATTTAAAGATAAGGGTACAAAAAGGAAAAAGAAGGAGAGGAACAAGGGAATCCATCCTATGTTAACAAATCTATTGATATATAATCAAGTAAGTTCAAGCACATTTAAAATTTTCAAAAATAAATTACCAAACATTGTCATTAATTTAATCTGGTTACATTTAATTAATTGTATTCTCCATTTTCTAACCACAAATTTGTCAACTAATTAGCTAACGTATATGTATAAAATGGATGCCAGAAGACTTCTGAAGGACCCAGGGGCTTTCAATCCCCTTGGGGGTCTGTCATACCCCCTTCAGAACACTTCTGGGCATGCCAAAGGCTGTAATCCCCATCACAGAACACGTCTAGGGGTCGCTGGGTTTTTCCCCTTGAGGGGTCTGTTAAGTCCGCGTGGGGATGACACACGAGGTCGAGACGGAGTTCCAACAACAACGCAGCTTTATTGATTTCAGCAATGAACAGATGGAACTGAGGAACTGTACAACCTGGCTCTGCTTATATGCACCCCTGGCCCCCGGTGGCCACTCCCCCCCCCCCGATCCGTGATAATGGGAAAACAACCCCCAGGTCACCAATGGCATGGCCTGGCTTAGGGCCAATGGGATGTGTTGGCTGTGGCCAATCATGCGAGCAGGGCTTAGGAGCCTTCGCCCAGGACTCAAGCTCCTGGGCTTCCTTCGCTATGGTCTTAACTGATGCACATACATTACAGGGTCATCATCACCACCTGAAATGTCTGAGTCCACCTGTCAAATCCCAAAACAACAGGCATCCAAACAGAGTCGTCTAAGAAGCAGTTTATATGAGAAGCATAAGCTGTAATGCAGCAACTTACAGGGAAAGGTAAGAGGAGTCAAGTGAAGGGAGAGCTGGCAGGTTGACACATAAACATCAGAAAGGCACCGTTGGGTACCAGGCAGAGCCTGGTTCCCATGATAGATTACAGCTAATGCACCGGGGCGCAGACCGTCATAGCAAACCTCCGAGCAACTCGACCTTTAGGCCAACTGCGCTCTCACACCACCTCAGAACCCTTCTGGGGGTACCAGGGGCTGTCATCCCCAGCCTATAAGTCTTCTGGGCATCTCAGGGGCTGTCATCCCCACCCGGGAAGTTTTCTGTGGGTCCACGGGGCTGTCATCCCCACCCTAGAACACGTCTGGGGGTTCCAGGGGCTTTCTGTCCCCTTGGGGATCTGTCATCACCACCTAAGAACACTTCTAGGGGTCCCGGGGACTGTCATCCCCACCCAAGAACTCTTCTGGGGGTCCCAGAGGCTTTCACTCCCCTTGGGGATCTGTCATCACCACCCAAGAACACTTCTAGAGGTCCCAGGGGCTGTCATCCCTACCCTAAAACACTTCTGGGGATCCTGGAGGCTTTCATTCCCCTTGGGGATCTGTCATCACCACCTAAAAACACTTCTGGGGGTCCCAGGGGCTGTCATCCCCACCCAAGAACACTTCCGGGGGTCCCAGAGGCTTTCACTCCCCTTGGGGATCTGTCATCACCACCTAAGAACACTTCTAGGGGTCTCAGGGGCTGTCATCCCCACACTAAAACACTTCTGTGGGTCCCAGAGGCTTTCACTCCCCTTGGGGATCTGTCAACTCCACCTAAGAACACTTCTGGGGGTCCCAGGGGCTGTCATCCCCACCCAAGAACACTTCTTGGAGTCCCAGAGGCTTTAACTCGCCTTGGGGATCTGTCATCACCATCTCAGAACACTTCTAGGGGTCCCAGGGGCTGTCATCCCCACCCAAGAACATTTCTGGGGGTCCTAGAGGCTTTCACTCCCCTTGGGAATCTGTCATCACCACCTAAGAACACTTCTAGGGGTCTCAGGGGCTGTCATCCCCACACTAAAACACTTCTGTGGGTCCCAGAGGCTTTCACTCCCCTTGGGGATCTGTCATCCCCACCTCAGAATGGTTTAGAAACCTTACTGGGAAATCCATTCCACGTTTTCTTTGCACCCGTTTTTGTGCTGTCATGTCTTTCAATGGAGTCAATGCAAGTCAACCGACCCTCTCTTCTCCCATTATCTTCAATGGGCTGGGCAGCCTCTCTCTTTGCTTCCAATGGGCTGACTTGTCTTCCGTTTTAGTACATCCCCTCAGGGCCAGGTTTGTGGATATTTACTTCCGAGTAGACGCTCACAAACGTGGGCTGGCAGCTGACCGCAAAGGGATCTTCGGACCTGACCGTCACTACCCAGCTTTAAAGTGCAATAACCACCAAACCGAGAACATTTCGTTTTTCCCCACGCGTGCGAATGTCGTTGTTTTATTTCACGCGTGGATACCCTCACATTCCAAAGACGGAAGTTTAAAAAGCGTTTTAAAATCTTTATTGTAATTTATCTATTTTTAAAAATCTTCATATTGCTTACGCTTTTAGAAAGGCTTCTAAACTCCAGGGACCCGTGCAAAAAAGTTTCGAAAAGTTGCCTTTTCATCTCCAAAGGGGAGCGCACCTCCCCATTCAAGGTGTTCCCCTCCTCGGATGAGTTCGACATCCGTGGGAAGCCGAAGGGCAAGTCTCTCGCGCGCCATCCAAAAGAAAAGGAAAGAAAAGTCCGCGGCGCTTTTCCTAAGGGGAAGCCTCCTTGTCCTTATCATACGGCCTGAACCAAATGGTTAAGAAAGGCCAAATAAACACGGTTCCATCTGACCGGAGCGCTCGTACCAGAAGGGCGGCGGGGGGGGGGGGGCGAGCCCGTTCACTCCGCATCCCCAGTGAAGCCCAGCCGTGGGAAACCGGTCTCGACTGAGGCTTCCCTGCCCTCTACTGGCCGTAGGGAGGCAGCGCGCGTTTCTAATAAAACACTGGTGGCATATTATCCTAGCAAGGAAATCTGGAGCAGAAGCTCATTCCACAACGTTTCTCCAAGGCTGACATCTTATTTAACAGGAATGAAGGTTTTGGATACTCTGTATGCTATGTTTACAGTTAGTTTCTTCACCAGAAGTATCAATCAGCTACTGGGGGAAAAAAACCCAGAAAATGTTGGGGGACAGAATGACAATGTCAAAAAAATTCTATATTTTCTACCAGTGCAAGGCGGAAGAAGAAGAAGAGTTGGTTTTTATATGCAGACTTTCTCTACCATTTAAGGGAGACTCAGACCAGCTTACAAGCACCTTCCCTTCCCCTCCCCACAACAGACACCCTGTGAGGTGGGTGAGGCTGAGAGAGCTGTGACTTGCCCAAGGTCACCCAGCTGGCTTCGTGTGGAGGAGTGGGGAAACAAATCCAGTTCACCAGATTAGCCTCCGCCACTCATGTGGAGGAGTGGGGAATCCAACCCGATTCTCCAAATCAGACTCCACCGCTCCAAACCACCGCTCTTAACCACTACACCACGCTGGTTCTCTAAAGGCAAAGGAGTGGGACAGACTTTCGCTGCAAATTTTAGGCATAATCAGCACAGCATGGTAGAAAAGCACAACCACAGTGTTATACAGTTCATAGTGGCCCAGTATAATTTAGGCAAAATAGCATGTATACTTTTTAGTTGGCAAACATTTTCAGTGAATGGCTTCTGCATTGCAGAACTAGAAACTGAAATTGGTCTTCAGAGTTTGCTACTGGAACTGCTCCTCTGGTTTCTGATGTGACCAATCTGCTTAGTCCAAATCTACATTAATCCACTAAAGATCAGCCATGATTGCAAATGCATCACATATGAACACACATGAAGCTGCCTTATCCTGAATCAGACCATCAGTTCATCATGGTCAATATTGTCTACTCAGACTGGCTGCTGTTCTCCAGGGTCTCAAGCTGAGTCTTTCACATCACTTACTGCCAGATCCTTTTAACTGGAGAAGCCAGGGATTAAACCTATAAGTAATTACACATTCTCTGTTGATATGGTGAGGTGGTCAGTGTGCTGAAATGGAGAGACCTGGTGCAAATCTCCAGTCAGTTATAATAGTGGATGACCTTGGGTCAGTCACTGTGTCTCAGCTTAATCTGCCTCACAGGGTTGTTGTGAGGATAAAAGAAAGAAGGGGGAGAACTCCTCTGCCATATAGATCCCAGGTGGCAAAATGGGACAAAAATATGACAGCTATCTACATCCTGTTTTCTTGTTCTTAACACAGGGTCCATAGAAATCTCTTCCTGATTTGATTGGCTCCCCTAATTTGTGACACTTTACTCAACTGGGAAAATAAGTGAGGCTAAGATGTGTAAAAAAAATGGTGGGCTAAGAAGTCAAACAGGTGGGTGTTTAACATTCTTTCATTATAGAATTCCTTTGGCATAGGAAAGATATGTCCACAATGTCCTGCAGCTATCCTTTCTGGCACTGCTTATCACATTTTTACCTAATGCATTTCTATTCTCCCTTTCCCCAAGAAGCTCAGGGCCCTGTAGGCAGAACTTTTCCCACTGGAGCATCACAGCAGCTGGGAAGTAAGATGGGCTAAGAGGAGGAGGTAACTGGCCAAGGCAACCCACTGAGGGCAGGCAGGGGCCAAGTCTCTCTACCTCAGCCCTCCGGCCATTCTACCCTACCGGCATTTTTAGCCAGTATGTTAGTCTGGTGATTACAGGCACCTGTGGGAACAGAAAAGAAACCAGTGTCAATCTGTACAGTGCCATAAGGTTTACTCCCCTTGACCGTGGAAATATTACGTTGTGAACAATCCAGAAGGCCCAAACAAGACAGGGGAAGCTGAATAAACATTTGTATAGTTAATTTGCTTCCAGTTACTTGAAGACCTTATCACCCCCTTAAGCAGCTTGACAGTCCAGTTAAGATACTCTATTTCTAGCCAGACTATATTGAATTTTGCCAATGTTTTAAAATTGGGCAAATAGAAATGTAATCAGGGTTTGAATGTTATGAGTGAGCTGTGGTGCTGCTTATTTCTTTCAACCTACCTGGAGGTTGGCAACCCTACCTGTGGACTGCATGGCTATGCTAGGTGTCCAGGTATTCTCACCCATACCTTTGGCCCCTCTTAGGCCTGGGTGAGAGGCCACAGTGGTGGGATAGGTTGACTGGTCAGGTTAGGTCTTACACAATGGTGCCATCAAGGCCATCAATAGTGCTCGGTAGCAACATGTTCTGGATGAAGGAACACTTAATTGAACAGCTTGCTCTGTCTATATTTGTTACTTGGAAACCACATTCGCAGACCTATAAGTTTATCTTCAGTATTGTTCTCCTGTTTTGTATTCCATTAAATGCAATTTTTGTTTAATTAGAAGTGCAATCAGAGTGTCTGTGATTCTGATCAAGAGTTCAATTCAGCCACTCAGGACTTAGACTCAGAACCTGTTTTCAGTGACGGGACTGGAAGAAGTGATATAGTAAGAAAGAACAACACCTGCCTCAAAGGTTGTTGTGAAGACCAAATACAAAGGGAAAGGAATGTCAAGACCTAGGCAGCCCAGGTAGGCTTTATACCCAGAACGTTTTGTGCGAGGTCAGTTCTTGAATGTATGTACTTGGAGTGTCTCCCCCCCCCCTTGTCACATTTGTACTCTGGGAAATTTTCTTTAGTTTATCCTCCCCAACATTGCTGCAAGTAGATTGTGCCCAAGAAAACAGCTCAGGGCCACATCTTTCCAGACCAACATTATATGCACTAGATCTCTCACACCACAACAGGGCATACCTAAGCAGAGCTATACCCTATTAACCCCACTGACTTCAGTAGACTTAGGTGTAACTCTGGCTAGGATTGCATGGTCAGTGTCATTTGGTGCATTTTTAAGCGCATTTAAAAATCTGGTGTAATTATAACTGGAAAGGGTAGTTGGGAAACCCAGTTTATTATGGAATTCAGCTACTTGCGTAGACCTGGGTGTAATGTAATGATATGTCATAATATATGAGAATCACTCACACTTCTGCATATATCCACTAAAATAACAACTGGAATCCAAAGTCCTGCTTGAACCATGGACCAAGGGCGTGCCCAGTAAGATTTCATAGTTGTTGCTTTGACCAGTAGAGACCAAAACAAACTGTTTTTGAAAGTTTCAAAAGAAGCTTGCTGTCAGGTTCTCCAGCCAGCCTGGGCAATTCCCAAAGAAGCCACTCGCTCAGATGGTCAGGTCAGAAGCAGGTAAACTTTATTGTAGAAGCAACAGGTACAGCTAGGGCAACTTGCAGGTTCAAAGCTGCTAATGACAAGTCAAACTACAATGCCTAACTTAAAGCATGATTACATGATTACATCACAGGTGCAGTTCCAGACAGTCCTGGGAAAGGAATAGATAACGGTGCCTGGCAGGAAACGAGGGAGAAGCAACCTAAACACAGTAGGGCTCATTAGCCGCTCAAGGCCAAGGCAAAAGGCGGGGGGAATCAGGAGTGGGAACAGCAAAGCAATTATATAAACACTGGCCTAACTCATGTCAAGAGCCTGACAGCTTGTACGGGCCAGCCCAAGCATGGCTAGTAAAGGAATCAGGAAACCTTCAGTGAAGAATCAAAAGACAACCTCTGACATTCTGCCCCCCTTAAGACCCCCCTCCCCCATCCGGGTTCGGTTGAGGCTTCAGCAGGTAGGCGCAGTGAAATTCATGAACTAGTCGAGGAGCCGCCACATGTGAGGCTGCCACCCACTCATCATGGGCCGGTCCTAGATGTTTCCAGCGTACCAAATAAAACAACTTCCTCATTTCAGCTTGGAATCGAGAATCTTAGAAACCTCCAGATGTACCTCCCCCCCCACCATGGTAGGCACTTCCGGCTCGGGCTCTGAATGGAAGTGGGGGGCTGCCGTATAGGGCTTGAGGAGGCTGATATGAAACACCGGGTGTACCCCTCTAAGTGCTTTAGGAAGCGCCAATTCCACAGTGACTTCATTGATCACTCTAGTGATAGGGTAGGGACTAACATACTTCTCACTAAGTTTCTTACTGTGGCGTAAGGACCGTAGATTTTTTGTGGACAGATACACTTGATCCCCCACCTTAAGATCCCACCCTGGTGAGCGATGCTTATCCGCCTGCTCCTTATATTTGCTTTTAGCTCGTTCCAAGTTTTTCTGGAGCCAAGGCCAGGTGGTTTGTACTATGTGTACCCAGTCATTGATTTCCCCTGCACCCTCCACCTCCAGGGTAATGGCCGTGTTCCCAAAAGGTCCAAACTCTCTGCCATAAACCACCCGAAAGGGGCTAAGACCTGTTGACGAATGGGGAGCATTATTGTAAGCATACTCAGCGAAGGGCAACAAATCTACCCAATTGTCTTGATGGTAATTCACATAACACCGTAAATAACATTCGATCACAGCATTGACTCTTTCTGTTTGTCCATCCGTTTGAGGGTGGTAAGCTGAAGACAACCCTTGTTCCACCCCCATCAATTTCAAAAAGGCCTACCAAAAGTTCGCCACAAATTGTGGCCCTCTGTTGGAAATTACCTTACGTGGGAAAGAATGATATTTCATCACGTGTGTAACGAACATGCATGCTAACTTTTGGGCGGAGGGCAAACCAGAACACGGAACAAAATATACTTGCTTGGAAAATAACTCCGTTATCACCCATAATACTGTTTTGCCCCGACTAGGAGGAAGGTCCGTAATAAAGTCCATGGCAATGACTTCCCAGGGAACAGACGGAACTTCCAAAGGTTTGAGAAGTCCTGGGGACTTCCCCATGAATCTTTTTGAGGTTGCACAGGTGGGACAACTGCGCACAAACAGATCTACATCCACCCTCCTTCCCGGCCACCAAAACTGACGCCGCAGCAGATGCAAAGATTTAACGAACCCAAAATGTCCTGCTGTTTTGGCCCCATGAACCAATTCCAAGACATCCCTTCTAACAGTTTCAGGCACATAGAGTTGTTCTCCATGGAACCACAGGTCCCCTTGGTGAGTGAGGGCTTGAGGAAGGGTCTGGCCTCCCTCCTCCTGAAGTGCGGCTTCGCTCAGTTTCACCCAGAAAGCCTCTGGGAGCCCGCTGGTCACGGTGGCATCTTTTGCCCGGCTTTGAGCCCGGGTAGTTACGGCCAACCTGTGAGCTCTTGACCCATAGAACCAGAAATCACCACAGAGACAATCAGATTCCAAGCAGATGGCTTTTACTGGTCAAATAGGCAATACAGTGCATTGAGGATAAGATGACAGCTATGAGTTGTCTTGCTCGTTAGTTGGAAATATAAGGCATAGAAACGGCGGGAGATTACAAAGCATAAACAGAGCACTATTTCCCAGGAGTAGCGTTCCCAGGCTTTGGTATATGGAGCTGTCCTTGAAGTCTGGACGGTTCAGCAAAGGACCGAAAGGAAACATCTAAACTGAGATAACAGCCTGACACAACCCAGAAACCTCCCCCCGCTGCTCTGGGGTGAAGAGGGAATCAACAGGACGATCAACTTGACCACGGTACTGGGGAAGCCGGGACAATGGGTCAGCCAAAGAATTTTCTTTCCCTGGAACATGTTTTAGCACAAACAGAAACTTGGGGTCCAACTCTCACTCTAGCCTGTAAAATGGGACCCATTTTAATTATTTTCATGGTTATGTTCCTCACGCCACTTCCTTTCTCTTCTTCTCTTTCTTTTCCAGGACATACCTTTCCCTTTGATGTACTGGTTTAGAAGGAATCACTTTTCCCTAGGGAACCCTGGGAATTGTCATTCTCTTTTTATGTTGTGGTAATCATAAAAAGCATTTTTAGCACCCATGCTAAAGTTTAATTTTCAGGATTTTTTTGGAGAGTGGGGGAAGAGCCATGACTGTTCAACTTGTGTAGAACCAAGATAAATGTGTAGGGTTGGACCTCAAGGTGCCTATTTTTGTAACCTAGGATGGATTCATCATTCATGGAGAAAGACATGATATAGGTCCATATCCCTTTAAGAGAGGAGGCTTTTGCCTGCACTCGTTTCACCTGTTACTCATTGGTATTTTAAATAGCTCATGTATGTTCTGATCTGAATGCTGGAGAATTCTTTGTGAATCCTGCTATAGAAACCTAAGTGTAGGTCTGCAGAAAGTGACACTGTTGGTATGTATAAAGTCATGTAATTTATTAGCATTATTTCGTATTATTTATTCTGTTTGGTAGCATTATGGAATTCTCATTGTTTGTTAGAAAGCTGGGCTGATAAAGATGATTGGTGAAAGCGTTTCCGGATAGAACGTTCCCTCTGTTTATCTTAGGATCGCAGCTCTCCATTGCTGCGCCGGGACCTTCCAGTCTCCTGGTCTTGCCTCCTCGGCGGAGGTGAAGACTTCGGGTAGCCTCTGAGCACATTAGGGACGCCACTGTGATCTTCATTGACGCAACCACTCTTGCCTTTTGCGTCCTGTTTGAACTTATACTTATCAACTCGCTTTGGGACTTGCATTCCTTGGTCTCTTTCGTCTTATGGACATTTCCACAGCCTGAGATATTTTGTGTTTGTATTTTCATGATTAAGGCATAAGCATTTATATTGCATTAAGAAACTTACCTTATAAAAATAAGTGATTTGTTTGTAAAATATTGAGCTTGTGTGCTGTTTATTTCCTAAGTACCTGGAGGTTGGCAACCCTACATGTATGGAAGATCACTGGCATCTACTGGCATCTTTATAATGTCTGTTTGATTCACAGAAAGCAGTGAAGCAAATAGATTGTGCCATTGCCAATCCTGCTGCAGTTCTCTGAAGCAGCAGCGCAGCTCCCTGCAGCTCCACATGCAGCATTCAGGCCAGGTGAACTCACAACTCCCTCTGCCTCATTGAACAATCAGATTCAAACTTTCCAGCTGCCTCTTTTCTCACCAACTGGTCTAGGTTTCTGTTCTCCAAGCAAATTTATTAGTTCATTTGAAAGATTTTTTACCTTGATTTTTCCTAAATAGCCCAAAAGAATTGAATCAGGATTTTTTTCCTGTTAACTTCCACTGAGGAAATATTCCCTAATAATCCCTGACTATTGGAAGCAAAGATGCTCTATCACATAGGAAGGATCACCATACAAAAGGGCCCATGTAGCAGAAAGGCTGAAACAGGGAAGAACACTATTTTTTGAGTTTTTAAAAGTGTCATATCCCAAGGCTCAGGATGGTTAGCAATTATTTAGCAATTTAAAGCCAAAATTGATACACATAAAATATATCTAGACTATATTGTGGCATATCACCCAGGATGGGACTCTTGGTGATACCATAGAATACCTCTTTAGAATGGATTGGGCTAATGATGAGGTAATTCTCCAGAGACCGTGGGATAGGCTTCTTCATTATCTCTGGTAGTGTTGGTGCATTACTTACTAAGGCCCCATAGACAGTATTCAGATATATTAAAAACAAATAAAATTTTCAGCTGGAAACACTGTATATTCTAATCATCTATGGCCAGTGAATCCATATCCAAATGCACCACATCTCAAAGATCCTTGCTCTGCAGGTTACACAGAAATGGCAAACAGCAGATGTCTGAGAAGTGATGAACATCTCTGTTTTCCCTGTTTCCAGATAACATGCTAAGGGGGATTTTGGTTATTATCCTCATGGTGTGACAAGTGAATATCAAATTATTTATTTATTTGGAAAATGTATGTTCCCCCTCTCCAGTGAGCTGCTTAAGGCAGCTCATGAAATAAAAACAATACAATAAGACCACAACACAAAATTAACAATAACAGAAGATAATAAAAACAGCACAAAACAACACTCAGAAGCCTAAAATGATATTTGTAAAACAGTCCTCATAAAAACAGACAGATATTCGTAGAAACAGACCATAAAAACAACTAAAAAAAGATGGATCCCCTAAGTTAAAAGCCTGGTTTAAAATAATTTTTTGGCCTGGCACCTAAAGGACAGTAATGAAGGCTCCAGATGAACCTCAGATGTTAAGCAGCATAACTGCCAAGCAGCAGTCTTCCAGCACCACCTTTCTGTAATGCAAGAAGCATAGTGCCC
Organism: Euleptes europaea; assembly: GCF_029931775.1. Classification (NCBI taxonomy): domain Eukaryota; kingdom Metazoa; phylum Chordata; class Lepidosauria; order Squamata; family Sphaerodactylidae; genus Euleptes; species Euleptes europaea. Next base: position 66,091,953 of record NC_079323.1, read on the forward strand.
CAAACTCCCAAACTACCCATCCTCTCCAGAAGGATGCCATGGCTGATATTATCCAAAGTCACAGAGAGGCCAATGGGAATTAACTGGAACATCCTCTTCCTGTCATTCTCCCAGCCAAAATCAACAGCCAAACCTAGGGCTGAATCCAAATTAGGGTTGCCAGATCAAAGTTGGGAAATTCCTGGATATTTGGTGGGGTGGGGTGGGTGAAGCCTGAGGAGGGTGGGGTTTGGGGAGGCACTTCAATGGGGTATAATGCCGTAGAGCTCACCTTCCAAAGTGGCCATTTTCTCCAGGTGAACTAATCTCTGTCACTTGGGAATCAGTTGTAATAGCGGAGATCTCCAGCCACCACCTGTAGGTTGGCAACCCTAATCCAAATTGATAATGGTCTCCCTAAACTATCTCTTCTAAGACCACCTGCAGCTGCATAGTCTTCATCACCATTTGCATCTTGCCCAAGAATGGAATGCTGGTCCCCAGGCAGTAGTTATTTAGGGATGGCTTCTTCAACTAGAACAAGACAAATCTGTAAAGAGGCATATATTACCTTCCGGCCTGACCAAATCCACCTGACCCAGCTTGCTACTATCAGCCATGAAGGGAAAAGATATGGTGGGCCAACCACTTACAAACATCTTGTCTATCAGACCTTGAAGCGGGTCAGTGCCTTTCGATTGACTATGCTCTTAGAATCGACCCCTTCCTGAGAAGTGGTATGTTATCTTATTCAGTTAGTCACCTACTAAGCAGGACTCAACTACTTTACTCACTTAAAAAAGTAAGTCTTTTTATTGATGTGCTCCAATGACATTATTTGTATATATGTGTATATGCAAGTTTTCCAAAGTCTTAAAATTCAATAACAATGTATACAGTAAAACAAGCAAGTTCTACATACTATTCAGTTTTAAAATCCAATAATTAAAATATAACAGTCTGATTTAGTTCAAAGTATCTAATTCACATTTTAGAATAACATATAATTCATTCATACCAAGACCATCTTCTGAGACCCTCAGTCCAAAGACTTAGAGAGGTCTGAAGTTCTAGCCCTTTCTCTGCCCATATTTATACTGTTTCATACTGTATTTTCACTGTTAAAAGCCACCATATTCCGACTTAGCTGGGTTTCCATGGCTAGACTTATACCATATAAGGATTTCCTCTCTGTATTCCAGCTGGCCTCCATATAAGGATTTCCTCCTTGTATTCCGACAGGCTACCATATAAGGATTTCCTCCTTGTATTCCGACAGGTTATCATATAAGGGTTTTCCTCCTCCAGCTGGCTATTTGCCTATTTCTTAAACAGTCACTTTTAAGCTTTAATATGATGCCCAACATTATCAGTATCCTCATCTCTCAAAGAGTACGATCAAAATGAATCTATTCTGTAGTAATTCTTTCATATCTAAACTTTAGAACACAATATTACCTTTATACAATTCTATTTTATAACAGTCAGTGTTCGTGGCAGGCTGAATTTCACAAGCTTAGTTGGATTCCAGAAATTCAGTTAGATTCCAAAAGCTTATCTTACAAAAGATTAGGGTTTTTTAAAACAGTAGAGGAGTTTTCAAAAAGTGGCTCTTAGCCAGGCATGTTCATTTTAAATGAAATACAAGCCTCTAAATGGTCTTTATGAAGAATAAGGTTTCATATTGAATAATTCTGCATATGTACAACACTAATATAACAGTTTATATGCTCTAATATGTCAAAGCCTGTAACACCTCACCGACTGAAAGTTATCCATACAACTAGGTCCAGACTGCACTCTAATAGCATCTTGAGATTGAACTGAACCGACATCTAAGGACCAAACTAGATGTTATGTTTTCAGAGAGTCAGGGTCGGGTTCCCCAGACCTGACTCACTCCACAGCCACACACCCGCTGTGGAGAATATCTCTTTAAAAATGAGGGAAAGCCTGATTTGACTTGGAACGGCAGTGTGGGGAGTGGAGGGGCCCTTAGTTACAGTGCCAGCAAGCAATTTCATGCATGCAATGCACTGCAATAGAAGCCTGTATATTTTCCAGATCTACATCCTCAGGGTCATGGGTAAAAGCCTGGAAAACGTCTGTTAGACAGCATTGCAGAGATGCAGTGGAGATATCCACGTGAGTTTGTTTTGCTGCAATTACTGCCACTGAGCAGGCACAATAATGCATTTTCATCTGTGTTTGGTTGCATTCACTGTGCATTTTTCCTCCACTTGCCCTCCATCTGTCTGCCTAAGTGGTTGACAGATCACACTCAAAGAGTGCTTGTTAATGGTGCCTCATCCACTTGGAGAGAAGTGACTAATGGAGTTCCTCAGGGATCTGTGCTGGGCCCTATGTTGCTCAACATCTTTATAAATGATTTGGTGAAGGAATAGAGGGGATGCTAATTAAATTTGCAGATGAAATTAAATTGGGAGGGTTAGCAAATATGGTAGAAGACAGAGCCAAGATACAGGATGATCTTGACAGGCTGGAGAATTGGGCTAGAACTAATAAAATGCATTTCAAGAAAGACAAATGTAAAGTTCTGCATTTAGGTAGGAAAAATCAAATGCATAATTATAGGATGGGGGAGACTTGTCTGAGCAGTAGTGTGTGTGTGAAAAGGATCTTGGGGTCTTAGTAGACAAACACTGAACATGAGTCAGCAGTGTGATGTGGTAGCTAAAAAGGCAAATGCGGTCTTGGTGTCAGCCCTTGGCCCACAGAACCAGAAATCACCACAAAGTCAGATAGAGTCCAAACAGATGGCTTTTACTGGTCAAATAGGCATACAGTGCAAACGAATAAAATGACAGCTATGAGAGACTCACTAGCTGGGAGATATTATAAGGCAGGAAAGGCGGGAGATTACACGCACAGGCTGAATACAGTTTCCCAGGAGCTGAGTTCCCAGGCCTAGGTATGCGACCTTGGGGGGCAGACAATACAGCGCAGAGACAGAGGCAATAACGAAACCGAGATAGCAGCCTGACATTCTGCTCCCCTCAAGGCCCCCTCCCAGTTCGCAAGGGGGCTGGTCTATCTGGGTAAGCAATGTGAAAGGCGTCGACGAGGTCGGGGGCGGAGACATCCCGTGCGCGCACCCATTCGTCATAGGCAGGGGGGAAATGTTTCCAACGGACTAAATATTGCAGGTTGCCATGGTGAACACGGGAGTCAAGGATCTTGGAGACTTCGAAGTGTTCCTCCCCCCCCACCATGATGGGTTGCGCAGGAGGTGGGTCCGGATGCCACTGTGGAGAAGCAACATGGGGTTTGAGGAGGCTAATGTGGAAAACAGGATGCACACGCCTCAAGGATTTGGGGAGAGCCAGTTCCACCGTGACAGGGTTTATGACCCGGGTGATGGGGAAAGGGCCAATGTATTTAGCACTGAGCTTATGGCACGGTTGGGTGGAACGGAGATTTTTGGTGGAAAGGTAAACCAAAGCACCCACTTGCAGATCACCCCCGGGGGAGCGATGTTTGTCAGCTTGCGCTTTGTATTTACGTTTGGCCCGGTCGAGGTTGCTAACGAGCCAGGGCCAAGTGGTACGGAGGGCGTGTGCCCAGGAGGCAATGTCGGGGTTCCCCTCCCCCTCTACATCATCTGCAGGAGCGATGGGACTGAAATCTTGCCCATACACAGCAAAAAATGGGCTAAAACCTGTGGATTGATGCATGGCATTATTGTAGGCATATTCTGCTAAAGGTAACAGTTCCACCCAGTTATCCTGGTGGTAGTTAACATAACAGCGTAAATAACATTCAAGTACAGCATTGACACGTTCAGTTTGACCATCGGTTTGAGGATGGTAAGCACTAGACAACCCTTGTTCCACTCCCACCAACTTGAGGAAAGCTTTCCAAAACTTAGAAACGAAACCACTTCCGCGGTCACAAATTATCTTACGCGGAAACGAATGTAAGCGAAAGATATGCGTCACGAAGAGGCGGGCCAGTTTCTGAGCAGAGGGGATCCCTGCGCATGGAATCAAATGTATTTGCTTAGAAAACAAATCAGTAACAACCCACAACACAGTTTTACCCCCACTGAGAGGGAGATCAGTCATGAAGTCCATAGCAATCACTTCCCAAGGTTTGCTGGGCGTTTCAAGAGGTTGTAGCAGTCCCGGGGGTTTTCCCTGCGATCGTTTCGCAGCGGCACAAACGGGACAGCTGCGGATGAAGGAGTCAATGTCGGAACGCATTCCCCCCCACCAGAACTGTCTGCGCAATAAGTGAAGGGTTTTCAGAAACCCAAAGTGCCCAGCTGTTTTGGCTCCATGAGCTAAATGTAAAACGTCTTTTCGGAGAGCTTTGGGTACATACAATTTCGAGTCCTTGTACCAGGAGCCTCCTTGTTCCAAAACACCAGGAGGTAGGGTATGAGCGGTGCGTTCTAAAAGGCACTGGTCCCGAAGGACAGTTAAAAAGGACTCGGAGATGGGGATTTTGGAGGGGGCCCCCCCGTCGGCCATGGAGATCTTAGAAACAGTTATGGGGCTAGTGCTTACGTGCGGCGGCGCGCAGACTGCAGGCGGCTGGGCGGTCGGAGGGGTAGGAAGGGCGGGAACTCCGGTTTGTTGCGGTGGCGGCTGGGCAGTCGGTTGGGCTGGCGGAGCTTGTACGTTGGGTAAGGTGTGCTGATGCTGGGATCGAGTTTGCACAGCCAGCATAGGTAGAGCCCCACGTTGCATAGGGGTGAACAGAGAGTTGGTGGGTCTTTCGAGTTTTACCGGATATTGTGGTAAACGGGAGAGGGCATCCGCGAGAACGTTCTGCTTCCCAGGGACGTGCTTCAGGGTGAAACGGAACTGCGCAAAGAACTCCGCCCACCGTTGTTGTTTCGCCGATAGCTTATGGGACCCCGTGAGGGCAGCTAGATTTTTGTGATCGGTCCAAACCTCAAAGGGGACTTTAGACCCTTCCAAGAATTGTCGCCATAGAGTCAGTGCATGATGAACTGCTGAGGCCTCTTTCTCCCAGATGGGCCAGTTTAATTGAGCGTGCGCAAATTTTTTTGAAAAGTAAGCGCAAGGGTGAAGAAGACCATCCGGTCCTTGCTGGAGGAGAGCCCCTCCCATGGCTACATCGGAAGCATCGACTTGCACAATGAACATTTGATTTGGGTCTGGGTGCTGTAGCACCGGCTCCGAAGTGAAGAGGCGTTTGAGGGCCAGAAAGGCGGCTTGGCATTGCTCAGTCCATAGGATTTTTGCGGAGGGCAAGGCAGCCGAGCTTACTTTTCCCTTAGTTTTCAGTAGGTCCGTAATGGGTAGAGCCACCTGGGCGAAGTTAGGGATGAATCCTCGATAGAAGTTTGCAAATCCCAGAAATTGCTGTACTTGCTTCCGGTTGGTGGGGGGAGTCCAATCGAGGACGGCTTGGACTTTGGCGGGGTCCATGCGAAGACCTTGGTGGGAGATGATGTATCCCAAAAACGTGAGTTTGCTTTGGTGAAATTCGCACTTAGCTAGTTTTGCGAAAAGTTGATGGTTACGCAGGCGTTGCAGAACTTCCCTGACCAGAGCCACATGCTCGTCCATAGTTTTCGAATAAATGAGAATGTCATCTAAGTAGACCACCACCCCACGATATAGAAGGTCATGTAGGATTTCATTGATGAGTTGCATGAAGACCCCCGGGGCCCCTTTTAATCCGAACGGCATCACAAGGAATTCATACATTCCGAAACAGCTAGAGAAGGCAGTGAGGTGCTCATCCCCTTCGCGGATACGGACTCGGTAGTAAGCTTCCACCAAGTCTAATTTAGAGAACACACGGCCTTCCTGTAATTGTCCCAAAATATCGGATATTAATGGGATAGGATAGGCGTTGGTCTGGGTAACCGCATTGAGCTTTCTGAAGTCAATGCACAGGCGAAGGTCGCCCTCTTTTTTCCGGACGAAAAACGCGGGGGCCGAGTTTGGGGCATTCGAAGGGCGAATGAACCCTCTGGCGAGGTTTTTGTCCAAAAAGTCCCGGAGGACAGTGCGCTCGGAAGCGCTCATAGGGTAAATCTTACTCTTGGTTAATGTGCAGTCCTTTACCACTTCAATCGCACAGTCTGAGGCCCGGTGGGGGGGTAAGGCATCACATTCCCTAAGGTCGAAGACATCTTCAAAGTCCCGGTATACAGCGGGTAGAGCCGGTGGTGCTGGGGCAGTAGAGGTTAATGCTGGAACGGGCGGATATAGCAGAGCAAAGTTTTGCCGATGCTGGTCGCAGGTGGGACTGGCGAAGGAGATAGTGTTTGTTTCCCAATCAATACTGGGACTATGTCCTTTAATCCAGTTAATTCCCAAGACCACTTCAAATCGGATAGGGGCTATAGTGAAGTCTATTTGTTCCCAGTGGGAACCAATTCCCATTGCCACCCCTATGGTGCGGTGATCAACTGGACCCCCCTGGAAATGGCTTCCGTCCATTTGGGCAAATTGGACGGGGGCGGGTAAAGCCTCAGAGTCGGCTCTGAGTGCAGCAAAAGTGGTTTCGCTTATGAGAGTGCGACAGCAACCGGAGTCAATTAGTGCTTTGACGGGGATTTGTGGGCCACCGTTAAGTTGTTGTAAAACTGCATCCACGTAGACGGTGGAGTCCACTTCTTTGATTTTGGTAGGAGCATTCGGTTTGATAGGAAGATCCTGAGAGGTCTGTGGAGATGCTCCATTCACCACAGACCGGAGCCGTTTTTTGACAAGTCGAGGGGAGATTCCAGGTTTAAGGCTGGAGAAATCCAAGGATTTTCCTCATCCGAAGAGGGAAAGTCGTCCCCCAATGGGGCACTTGTAATCCGAGACCCGGCGGGGTCGTTGGTAGTAGGCAGGGAGGCTGGGTCCCCGGCATGGAGTGCAGAGGGTGTGGGTCTTCCCGGAGCTGCGCTGCGGGTGGCCGCGGTGCCTCTGCGTGGTGGACGACCTCGGGCGCGGGTTGTCGTGCTGGGACGAAATAATTCCTGGCGGCGTGGGCAAACGGCTGCAAAGTGGCCCATTTCTCCGCAAGTAAGACAGGCACCCCTCTGAAATCGGGCTTCACGTTCCTGGGGCGGACGTGGGGATTTCGTGGGACGAGCAGTGGTGCCTTGGGTTGAGGCTTTTGGGTGCCTTTTTCCTTGTGCTTTTGACGGACGAGAGAAATAAAGCGTCGGCGGCTTTCCACTTCCTCGGCTAATAGGATCCAGTCTTCGAGGGTATCGGGATCGCCTCGCATGTAAGACCAGTTCAGAATGTCAGGATGCAAGGCTTCTCTGAAATGATGGATCAGGGTGGTCTCGGGCCAACCTACAATTTTACTTGCCAGTCGTTGAAATTCATCGGCAAATTCTCGAACTGTAGCAGAGCCTTGTTTTAATTGTAAGAGTTCCGTTTTGGCTCTTTCCCCCAGGAAGGGGTCCTCAAACCTCCTTCTCAGGGCAGTCATGAAGTTGTTGAGGGAACGAATAGCACGAGAGCGGGTGTCAAACTGGAGGACCATCCAGTCAGCCGCTTTACCTGTCAGAAGGGAAGCTACGTAACGCACCCGGCTATCTTCCGTGGGGAAAAGTTGTCCTTGTTCTCGCATATAACTGTCCACTTGATGCAAGAAACAAGGCAAAGTCTCGAGAGATCCGTCATACGTAGTCCTCAATTTGAGTTGCTTCCAAGGGCCGGGCGCAGGTTGACCCGGTTGCACGGGTGGTCCGGGTGGAGGAGCAACAGGAGCTCCAGGAGGCAAGGGTGGAGCAGGCACATTAGCGGGTGGTTGCACGGGTGGTCCGGGCGGAGGAGCAACAGGAGCTCCAGGAGGCAAGGGTGGAGCAGGCACATTAGCGGGTGGCTGTACGGGTACCCCCTGACCCGGTATCGGAATGGGCTGTCTCTGAGCTATCAGGGTTTGTTGTAATTGCCTGTTCTCTTGAAGCATAAGTTCCATTACTTCCTGGAGTTGATCAACACGGTCGGAGAGCTCCCGATTCTGGGCTCGTAAGAGATGAACCTCCTCACTCGGGCCACCAGTAAGATGAGGCTTACTGGTCCGGAAGCTTGTGGCCCATTGAGAGCTATCCCCATATAAATCCTCGTCTTCAGACTCTCCTGAGTCTCGACGTCGGTCAGCCAAACGGCGTGCTCGTTGGGTCGCGCGCGACGGGACAAACGCCGGGGAAAAAGACAGACCCGATAGCCCTAGTACATTGTCCTTGGGGCGCGTGTCCACGTTCGCCAGATTCCTAATCCTTGCTGCAGCCGTCCTGGCTGCTTCCGCAGCCTCTCTCTCTCTTGCGACCTTAGCCGCTTCGGCGGCTTGCTGATCCGCAAGAACTTTGGCGTTCTCAAGTCTTAGGGCAGTCTCTGCCGTAATGCGCGGCAAAAGTTCTGTCTCCAGGAGTGTGAGTAGGGGGTCGGGTTCCCCGCCCAGCAGAGGTTGTACTCGAACCGCCAGTGTGGGTGCCTCGGCTCCAAAAGTCGAGGTCAAAACTTGAGCCAAGGTGGCTACCGGGGTGTCCTTTGTACATTCCACAAGGAGAAGAGCGGTGCTAATAGCGACTCGCTTGGCCTCAGCCTGACAGCTGGCTGCATCCGGGATTAGGGAAAAACCCTCCGGCGGGGCTCCCGCCATGGTAGAAAGAGTTTCTCGAGAAATAAGATTATCCAAAAGTCCAGTTAATATTTGTAAATCCTCAGTCGCCAATCGGGCATCGTCCAGTAATTGATCCAAGTCCTGAAGATCTAGACGAGCATCAGTATCCTCCGACGTTAACATCCAGAGACGTCCTTTAAGAGATTGCCACTGTTCCTGTACCAGTCCCCTCAAGCGGCAAACCTCTCGGGTCGTCCGGAAAAGTTCAGCGATTAAGTCTTGTAACAGAGTAGGATCCTCAGAGAAGGGCTCCAGGGTGTAGATCACCTGGAGAGCTGCACAGCTCCCATCCAAGTGGCAGGCGAACCCCCCTGGGCTCCAGCCTGGCTAGTAGAATGGTGAAGAGAAGGGATAGCTGTCATAATGTCAGCCCTTGGCCCACAGAACCAGAAATCACCACAAAGTCAGATAGAGTCCAAACAGATGGCTTTTACTGGTCAAATAGGCATACAGTGCAAACGAATAAAATGACAGCTATGAGAGACTCACTAGCTGGGAGATATTATAAGGCAGGAAAGGCGGGAGATTACACGCACAGGCTGAATACAGTTTCCCAGGAGCTGAGTTCCCAGGCCTAGGTATGCGACCTTGGGGGGCAGACAATACAGCGCAGAGACAGAGGCAATAACGAAACCGAGATAGCAGCCTGACACTTGGGCTGCATTAGGGCTGTTGATTCGGTTCCATCTGATAAGAAAAACAGCTGAATATTCCCCGATTCGGTGGTTTCTAGTTCGGATGGAGCCGAATTCAAAAAAGGCAGGAAAACGGCCAGCCAAATTCAGCGAGTTCAAGCGAACGCCGAATAAATTCAGGAAAATTCGGCGGCCCCGAATCAGCAGCATAACCATCAGTTAGTTAGCAGTATTCTCCCGCAGCCAATGGTGGCCAAGCTGGGTCTTCTCCTGGCCAATCAGAGCAGGGATTCTCACTTTTGAAATGGCCAGAAGAGTATAAAAACTCCCATCCCGACTGCATTCATTTCCTTCCATTTTGGTGCTGCTGCTGCTGAGAGATCCTGATTGGGCCAAGCTGCTGCTGCTTACTGGAATACGATTGGATTTACTTCTCCGTGCTCCTGCTGGAAGACATCCACACAGTTTTATTTTGGGGTTTTTTCTCTATACCTTTACTTCTGTGTGTGTGTGTGTGTGGGCAAAGCAGATTCTCTCTGTGTGTGGGTGCAGATTCTATGGGGGGGGGGAAGCCAAAGGGGGGGTGCCCGCTCGCCTCTGTAGGAGTGTGCGTTCTGCTTGTGTTTTTTGCCCGTTGCTACCCTCGCCTGGAATTGAGTGCGGCGGTGTGTAGTGAGTCTCCCTCCGCTCGGCACCTGCGCACCTCCTCTTCCTTGCTTTGTTTCTGTTTCGGGTTGAGCCGAGCCATGCTGGTTTGAGAGGGGGGGGGCTTCGCCTTTTCTGCCCGGAGGGGTGCCCGCTCACCTCTGCCGGAGTGTGCATTCTGCTTGTGTTTTTTGCCCGTTGCCACTCTCGCCCGGAGTTGAGTGCGGCGGTGCGTAGTGAGTCTCCCTCTGCTAGGTACCCGCGCGCCTCCTTCTCCTTGCTTTGTTTCTGTTTGGGGTTAAGCCGAGCCGTACTGGTTTGAGATGGGGGAGGCTTCGCCTTGTCTGCCCGGGGGGGGGGGTACCCGCTCGCCTCTGTAATATGTTGTGCTTTGGGGTTTGTTTATTTGTATGGAAGACATAAAATCGTTTTTAAGAAGAGATTAGATGGCCATCTCTGTCACCAATGCTGATTCTGTGACCTTGGGCAGATGATGAGAGGGAGGGCATCTTGGCCATCTTCTGGTCACTGGGTGTGTGTAGTTGTGAATTTCCTGGATTGTGCAGGGGGTTGAACTAGATTAACCTGGTGGTCCCTTCCAACTCAATGATTCTATTCTATTCCTTGTCCCCTGCTGCTTGGTAAACCACAGGGGCATTCCAGGTTCCACAGTAGGGGAGGAAAATAATCCTGTCTCCCACCTGGGCTGTCTCTGCATTTCAAAAGTCAACCACCTTTCTCTTTGGGGGGAGTTGTGCAAGTTTCCCTTTCAATGTAACCTTGGAAATGGGAAAAAGGGATGTGGGAGTCACTTCTATGTTGACTTTCTCTGCTGTGCTATAATATCTGAAACTTCCCTTTGACTTAGGCTCTTGAGGACCACAGCTAGCAGGCTGTCACAGAGCGCTACTCTTTGCTATTCAGAATTGCAATATAGTAGAGCATCATCAAAGGGCTGGGGCTGGCACTTTCTTTTCTTAATCAGTCCAGTTTAGGGAATTTTAACGTGATGTGTTAATATTGTTAGAATTTTACGACTTGAATATGAGTAGAAGTTCATAAAACCTCAGCTGCTTCCCCAGAGTGAACTTGAATGGCTTTGACTGCCAACAGAACAGAAACCTGAATTGTGTAATTCTCCCTCAGGAGCCTTTCACAGCACATGGCCCCCAGGTTGTCCATATGTGGTAACTGGCATGAATTTTAGGAAGCAATGCCCACTGGAGACATCTGTCTTTAAAAGCAACATGTATCTTTGTAAAGTTAATTGTACCAGTAATGGCTTTCTAGTGTGTCTCGCTTCTCTAGGCGATCAGAGAATGAGTGTACTGGATGTAATTTTGAGCAGTACAACATGAAAAGATTAACTAACACAATCATTCACTGTGCATTCTCTATTGCACGCCTTTAGTTTTGTCACACAGTCTTCCTTGGGTACATTTGGCCCAGCGTGAGGAATGCCTGTGTCTGGCACTTGGCTCCTTTGCCATCAGTCAGACTGATGTAATCAATTTGAAAAGCATGGAAGGACTGCAGCAAAAGAAGTGCTTGTCAAACCAGTTGTGAGAAAGAGAATTTAAAAGTGGTGCTCGACAAGATTATTAAATCCATACAGATTTATAACATCATAGTTATGGACTTTTTGAGATTAAACTGCTGTTACTCACAAGGCAAAATGGCTGTTCCATCCTAGCAGTTGGAAAAGCTAGCCTGGGTTAACTAAACTTTCTTATTTTGTTTCCTAACCTTCTGTGGATAAACCTCAGTCATCTCATGAATATGGATTTGTATGACAAATTATCTTAATTTTTGATATATATGGAATTATATTTCCTACCTGGATTTATTTATTTACAAGTATTCAAAGTGCAGAACCAGTCATTCAAAACTAAAATCTTAGGTTCTTGTAGGTTATCCGGGCTGTGTACCCGTGGTCTTGGTATTTTCCTTCCTGACGTTTTGCCAGCAGCTGTGGCAGGCATCTTCAGAGGAGTAACACTGAAGGACAGTGTCTCTCAGTGTCAAGTGTGTAGGAAGAGTAATATATAGTCAGAAAGGGGTTGGGTTGAGCTGAATCATTGTCCTGCAAAAAGTATCAAAGGTAATGTGCTAATCATTGTCCTGTAAGTATCAAGATAATGTGCTAATGAGGGTGTGGTATGTTAATATGGAACCACTGTATCCTGAAGTGATCTGTTAATGTGTGAAATCCAAAGCTAATCTGCATGGCTATTGTTGAATGTTGTCTTTGTTAGTCTGGAGGTTTTCAGGACAGGAAGCCAAGCCTTATTCATTCTTAAACTCTCTTCTTTTCTGTTAAAGTTGTGCTGATGTTTATGAATTTCAATGGCTTCTCTGTGCAATCTGACAAAATAGTTGGTAGAATTGTCCAGTCTTTCAGTGTCTTGGAATAAGACCCTGTGTCCTGTTTTTGTCAGTCCATGTGCAGCCACTGCTGATTTCTCAGGTTGGCCAAGTCTGCAGTATCTTTCATGTTCTTTTATCCTTGTTTGTATGCTGCGTTTTGTGGTCCTGATGTAAACTTGTCCACAGCTGCAAGGTATACGATATACTCCTGCAGAGGTGAGGGGGTCTCTTTTGTCTTTTGCTGATCGTAGCATCTGCTGTATTTTCTTGGTGGGTTTAAACACTATTTGTAGGTTATGTTTTTTCCAAAAGTTTCTCCATCCTATCAGTGACTCCTTTAATAAATGGCAAGAATACCTTTCCTATGATTTTTGTTTGGTTTAATGGCCCTTCTGATTTCATTTCTGGAATAGCCGTTTGCTAGCAGTGCGTGATTTAGATGATTAGTTTCTTCCTTGAGAAACTGTGGTTCACAGATCCGTCTTGCACGGTCCAGTAATGTTTTGATTATTCCTCTTTTCTGTCGGGGGTGGTGGTTGGAGTTTTTGTGTAAGTAGCGATCTGTATGAGTTGGTTTCCGGTAGACCTTGTGACCTAACTGAAAGTTTGTTTTACGGATGACAAGAGTATCAAGAAATGGGAGTTTACCCTCAATTTCCTTTTCCATGGTAAACTGAATGTTTGGATGGATATTATTAAGATGGTTTAGAAAGTCCATTAATTTTTCTTCACCATGGCTCCAAATAGTAAATGTATCATCTACGAACCTGAACCAGACTGAAGTTTTTTAAGGTGCCGATTCTAATGCTGTCATTTCAAAATATTCCATGTAAAAGTTTGCTATTACTGGACTGAATGGACTTCCCATAGTTACTCCATCAATCTGTTCATAAAATTCTTTATCCCATAGGAAATAACTTGTTGTCAAACAATGGTGAAATAAGGCTGTTATGCCTTCTGGAAAAATCTGGTTAATCAATGAGATTGTGTCTTTTACTGGAACCTTGGTAAAGAGGGATACAACAACAAAACTGACTAATATATCCTGTGGATTGAGTCTCAACGGACTGATTTTGTTGATGAAATGAGTTGAATCTTTTATGTAAGAAGTGGTTTTTCCAATGTGGTCCTGTAGGAGGGTGGTCAAATATCTAGCTAATTCATATGTTGGGGAACCAGTGGGGCTCACGATGGGTCGGAGTGGGACGGAATCCTTATGAATTTTAGGCAGTCCATATAATCGTAGTGGTTGTGCTTCTGTCTTGAATAGTTTTCTGTGTGTGTCCGGATGAAGAGTGGAATTCTTGATCAGTATGCTAGTTTTCCTGGTAATTCTGCAAGTTGGATCTCGTTTTAGTTTTTTGTATGTGGCAGGGTCCAGAAGTTCCTCAATCTTCTTTTTGTATTCTTCTGTTTTCATGATCACTGTGGCATTGCCTTTGTCAGCTGGTAGAATAATAATTTCTGGATTGAGGGTCTTGATGGTGTTTCTCTCCTTGCGTGTTATATTGCTAGCAGGGGGCTTTGCTTTTCGTAGAATTCTTGCTGTCTCTCCTCTTATTTCCTCAGCATCTTCTTCAGGTAGATTACAAATGGCAGCTTCTACATTTGCCATGATGTCTTCCACCGGAATTTGGGTGGGAGTGACTGCAAAGTTTCCTCCCTTGGCTAAGATGGAAGTTTCTTCAGACCACGGTTACACAGCCCGGATAACCTACAAGAACCAATGAACTCTGACCATGAAAGCCTTCGACAATATTCTAAAATCTTAGATTTGTCCACTTTTAAATTTGGCTTGGGAGAACAGTGCAAGGGGGTGGAGAGGCCTTCTCTCCCATGCTGTTTTCTTGAGCTGCAATGGCCGCAGGGGGGCTGTTTACCCTTCTCCATGTGTGCTGCTGTCAGTACATACAGAGCTCCTCAGCTGGTCAAACAGACCCCCACCCGGCTGTTGTGGCTCAGGATAACAGCATGCAAGGGAAGGTTGAAGCCCCTCCTCTGTTTGTACTGTGCTCCTGAGTTAGGGTTGCCAGCTCCAGGTTGGAAAATACCTGGAGATTTTGGGGGCCGAGCCTGAGGTGAGCGGGATTTGGGGAGGGAAGGGACTTCAATGCCATAGAGTCCAATGGCCAAAGTGGCCATTTTCTCCGGGTGAACTGATCTCTATCAGCTGGAGATCAGCTGTAATAGCGGGAGATCTTCAGCCATCACCTGGAAGTTGGCAACCCTATCCTAAGTTGAATTGGGCCCTGGAGCCCTTGGTAGCTTTAGTTCTCCAATATTATGTATGACTGCAAGTCAGGTCAACTCGTGTCACAAATATCATCTGGTTTGGCCTAGGCATGTGTGATAGTGGCAGGTCAACTTTATGTCCATCAGCTACAGCTGCCATTCCAGACTGAACAGGAAAAAGGTACTCCAAGAAATTTCATCTATCTCTCTGTGAACAATGAAGTATCCAAGAGTACCTCCATTTTGCACACTTGCTTTTTCAGGGCAAAGTATAGCCCTGTCCAGAACAAGCTGTATACCTATCCCTGTACCAGACTCACTCCTTTTGATCAACAATACTTCCCTCTTGTCTGGATTACATTTCACTTTCTGTTACTCATCTTTACTTTAATACCTGCAAACATTGCTCACCATTTTCCTGGAGTCAGGTGGAAAAGAGAGGTAGAGTGATGTCTCATCAGCATACTTTGCTTCAGCTCCCTAGATAATCTTCCTGAGTGGTTTAATTTAGTTGTTAAACAACAGGGGGACCAGACAGAACATTGAAGTACTACACAAAAATCTTTCAGGGACATCTCCTGAACTTCACCCTTTAGAAAAGATTGAAGCCAATGAAGGGCTATGACACCAGCCCCATTCTTGCAAGGTAATCCAGAAGGAGATCATGCTTTGTCCAGGAGTCGTTTGGCCATCACACTGTTTCTAAAATCTAGCCTAGGATCTGGGAGACCCAGGTTCAAATCCCCACTCTGCCATGAAAGCTGATTCTCACCCAGCCAAACCTACCTCACAGGGTAGTTATTGTAAGGATAAAATGACAAAGGGCTAAATAACGTTGCAAGTTGCTTTAGCCCCCGTTGGGGAGAAAACAGGTTTGCTAACCTCCAGGTGGAGACCTCCCACTATTACAATTGTTCTCTAGACCACCAAGATCAGTTCCCTTGGAGAAAATTGCTTATTTTGTGACCCTATCCTCCCATATCTGGCTTCCCTGACACCCATGAACTAGTGTGCAGAGTTAAGGGACTATACAGGAAGCCTACATCACAGCCTGACCAAGCATGGAAGTTACCCAGACACTATCCTGGACCAAGCTGTATGGAGCCAGCAGGACTCTGCAGTTGGCAAGCAGCAATATGAATCCTGACAAGGAAGTGAACTGGAATTCATCTTGGATGTGGTTGCACAGAGAGAGGACAGCACTGACCTCTGGACTCGCCTGCTCCCCCACCCGGAAGAGCTGCTCTCAGACAGACAATGGACAGGATATTGGGATGTTTGCATAACCATCAATGTGGCTGTCCTATCAAGATCTGCCTGAAGACCTGAGCAAGAGAGCAGTGGCGCTCCCCTGTCACTCCTTGAATTCCTTCCCTTGGATAGCCTGGGACCAGGCTAATCCCATCACCCAAATCCTCCTCATCCTCCCTCACATCCTCCAGTTCCTGATAACTGCTTGATATCGCAATCACCCGATACTTGACAGCTATCAATAATCCCATCGCATTCCAATTAACTCAGCACCCTTCCTTTCTCCCTACACCATCCCTCCACTGGAGGAGCAATTTTACCTTTGTGCCCCAAGACCACCTGCCTGGTGAGGCACGTTGCCTCAGGGCTGATTTTTGCTGTAAGTATTGCTACCCTTGAGGTAATAATTTGCTTCTCATTCACTTGGATTCAGACGATTGCCCTGTGTCTCTGCACGGCTTCCCGATCAGAAAGCGCTGGCTCGCTGAGCGATCCTTTCTTCTGCGGCAGCCTCTCTCACTGGAAACCTCGCTGGAAGATAGATAATAGCCTCCCATTTTGCTATCTCTCTTAGGACTCTCTTGGTGTGCTTGATTTGTTTTATTGCTTTTGTGTGTGCTTGTACCCCCTTGATTTCCCCTAATAAAACCAACCTGTTTGTACTTTAATTTGTTTCCTGCATCGTTTATTCCTTTGGCTTGCTCATCCCTGGTATACATTAGTCAAAGAACCTGCTCTTAAAAGCCTCTCGTTAGAGCTCAAATTTGGCTTCAATAAGCTAATTCCCCCATTAAATGTTGGAGACCCCCAGCATTCCCCATAACACTTTGGAGGGTTGACCCTATGGCATTATACTGACTGAGGTCCCTTCCCTCCCCAAACCCCACCACCTCCAGGCTCTACCCCAAAGTCTTTAGAAATTTGCCAACATGGAGTTGGCAACCTTAGGAGAAAAGCAAGGTATAAATACATTTTTTAAAATAGCAAAATTCACTAACCCAGTAACACCTTTTTGTTCTGGTTTAATACAATTATTTGGGTTCTGAGATTTATCACTTGCAAACTTAATGTGGGATAGAAAGAAGAAACTAATTTTATTTTTTTATTTTTTTATTTATATAATTGAAGGGTACAGGAAGGAAAAAAGGGAAGGGGTAAACGTTATATTTATAAAAACAATACAGTATTATAAGATGATTTCTGAATAAAACATAATTACAGAGTATCTTTAGTTTGTTGTACTTGTGTCAGGCTGGTTTCTGATATCTAAAAATTCATATTCTACTTGGCAGTTAGATGGAGTAAGAAAATATGGTACATGGTTTATTATAAGTGTTTAAACATGCTTCATTTAAATTAGCTACATTTTATATAAATATAAAAAGACGCCCACTTCTCCTCAAATTGCTCAGTAGATTCGCTGAGTTTAGGATTTAATTCAAAAGTCATTTTGGCCATACTTGCATATTCCAAGAGTTTTTCTTTCCAGTCATCGATTTCAGGTGTATGGGTTTGTTTCCAGGTTTTAAGAAACTAATTTTCAAGACAAACATATATTATGAGCAGTATAGATTTTATACTTGTGCTACAGATATGGGAAATGTGAAAAAGTATCCCTCCCCAACTAAACTAATATAAGCATCAGTTATATAAACAGTTATATAAACAGCCTACAACATGAGCAGTATTCATTCAAACACAGAAAGACTTGGGAACCAATTTTGTCCTTCACAGAGAAGGAATAAACATACAATATGTCTTTTCAGCATTTTCTTCTCATTTTTAATTCCACCTCTTTGTTTTGCCCTTTTCCCTGGAAAACAGAACTAAGTATAATAGAATGAAAACATCTTTTGGCAACAGATAATTGCTACGTGTTCAGAAACTAAATAGCACCATTTCAGTGAGTGTTTTTATGAGATAAAACATTTCATTGGTGTGAAGAGTAATTTTTGGGAAAAGGCTTTTTAAAAATGTTTCTTTTCTCTTAGTAAGAATAGCAGATCTTATTGCATGGAGTTCCACAACAAGTAGGCAGTTACTGTTGAAACCATGTTGATACCATTGGAAGCAGGTAAAGCATGGTTCATTGATTTAACTGAACTCCAGTTTGAATGGATTAAGGATTGATTAAAGATTTTTCTGGATAAGATTTTCAGCATGTGGAAGACACAGTCCTTGCTGATTTCTGACTTGTTTCTTCTTATGACTCTGCACACTTAGTAGATTCTGCTTTGGACATGATACTACAACTGGATTTGTGTTGCAATTTAAAATCAGACTCTGGTGCATCAAAAAGTGTACACATAATTGATTCACCTTGGGCTGATAGAACTCAATAGGGGCTGTTCCTTTCTGATCACTGCCATATGTGTGTGTTAAAAGAGGTAGTTTGCCATTGCCTTCCTCTGCATAGTGACCCTGGTATTCTTTGGTAGTCTCCCATACAAGTACTAGCCAGAACTGCCCCTGCTTAACTTCTAAGATCTGGTGAAATCAGGCTAGCCTGGGACATCCAGGTTAGGGCGAAAGCCAAATATCAACATGAAATTAATTTCTGAGTTAGAAAAAGTCACATGAAACCACCCTCATAACATCACTAAAAGTACCCTGAGTTTTAATTGTGTTTTCCCCCTTTGTCTAGCATTTTAAGTTGAATAGTATTTTTGCTGGGATTTAATTAATGCTCTCGTTATTGTTATAATTTGTGTTTCTGCTAAAACCTGCTGTGACAAACAAAGAGTTAATCTTTGAGAAAAGCTCAGGAAAAAACTAGCCGGGAGTGGGCAGAGCTAGGGAGCTCACTCTCTCTTTTCTGAAAAAAGGGAGAAAGTCTGTTTTTGGTAACCTGCATATTCAGTAACTGTTTTGACTCTGGTAACCTGAGGGTTCAGATTTGCCTAAGCAGTTGTGAAACAACTCTGTGGAGTGACAGGCAGAGATTGGGAGGAAAGGGTCCCTTTCTCAGGTAACTGAAAGGGAATAAGTTCTGGGAAGGAGATATTCCAGATACTGGGTTTTGTTAAGGGATTACTGCCACAAAAGTGGGGTAGATCTATAGAGAGAACTGGAAGAGAGATTTGAGGAACAATCTTCATACTTTTTTGTTCTCTGGGGAAGAGAGATTGTATAATCTCCATACTTCCCTGTTAGCTAGGCAGCAGAGTCTGAATAGGAACATCTATAGGAAGTTCTGTGAACTGAATTTGGGAACTTAATTTAAGAATTGTAATTCTGTACTAACTAAGCCATCTAAGATCTATGCCTTCACTGTAGTAAAACTTATAAACTAGCTGTGGTTCTACACCTTGCCTACCTACCATTTTCCCTCCAAGTCTGTCCCTTGTACAGTGCTTAATAAATCTCTGTTACTGTGAGCACTTGTCCCATGACAATCCCATAAACAACATCCACAGACAAGTAGTCCAAAAGAGAGTTGATTTATTGGAAGATCCATAGGTTTACAGCAGCTAAAAGCAAGATGGCACTAATGAGAACTAAGAGCATGGTACAGGGTATATATGAAATCAAAAGCATTGGATGCCATGAGAACCCCCCTCCCCTTGAGGCAAGATTCACACAGAGTCCAGAGTCAAAACACTAGTTGGCAGTTGCTACAGCTGACCTTGGCCAGCACCTGCAGTAAGCATAACATCCTCAGTCAGACCTTGCCTGGCATTTCCTGTACAGGCTAAGCCTGACATTCTGCCCCCCAAAGGCCCCCCCTTCCACTACTCGGGCGCCGGCTTGTGCTGGTAGGCAGCATGGAATTCACAGACCAGATGGGGGGTGGAAACATCGCGTGAGCGCACCCATTCATCTAGAGCAGAACTGAAGTGCTTCCAATGAACCAGATATTGGAGGGATCCATGATGGATACGCGAGTCCAAGATTTTGGCAACCTCAAAATGCTCCTCCCCCCCACCATCACAGGCACTTCAGGCAGTGACTCGGGATGTCATTCTGAGGAGGGGACATGTGGCTTTAACAGACTGACATGAAACACTGGATGGATTCTTTTTAATGACTTTGGAAGTGAGAGTTCCACAGTGACCGGGTTGATAATGCGGGAAATGGGGAATGGACCCACAAACATGGCACTGAGTTTTCCACACGGGCAGGTTGACCGTAGGTTCTTGGTGGACAGATAAACTGTATCTCCCACCTCGTACGTTTTACCTGGCGACCGGTGTTTGTCAGCCTGAGCCTTATACTTGTGTTTGGCATGTTCCAGATTTTTCATTAACCACGGCCAGGTTGTTTGAATCGTATGTACCCAGGTAGCCACATCTCCACCTCCCTCCTTTCCAGATGTCAACAGGGCCAATGGGGCCAAAGTCTTGCCCATACACAGCTTGAAAAGGGCTAAACCCAGTGGACTGGTGCACAGCATTATTGTAAGCATACTCAGCAAAAGGTAACAGTTCTACCCAATCATCTTGGTGGTAATTGACATAACAACATAAGTAGTATTCTAACACAGCATTCACCCGTTCTGTTTGGCCGTCAGGTTGGGGATGGAAGGTGGTTGACAGTCCTTGTTCTACCCCAACCAATTTTAAGAAAGCTTTCCAGACCTTAGCCACAAAACTACTTCCGTGGTCGCTGACCACCTTGCGCGGAAATCCATGTAGGTGGAAGACATGCGTCATGAAAAGGCGGGCTAGTTTTGGGGCGGAAGGGATACCTGTGCAAGGTACCAGATGCACCTGTTTCGAGAACAGGTCCGTGATTACCCAGAGTACAGTTTTTCCCTCACTGAGGGGTAGATCAGTCATAAAGTCCATCGCTATTACCTCCCAGGGTCTAGTGGGGGTTTCCAAAGGCTGTAAGTCTGGGCGGCTTGCCTTGGGGTCTTTTGGCAGCAGCACACACTGGACAACTATGGACGAATGAGTCCACATCAGCCCGCATGCCCGCCCACCAAAATTGCCTCCTCAACAGATGTAAGGTTTTAAGAAACCCAAAGTGTCCTGCAGTTTTGGCTCCATGAACCAAATGCAGAACCTCCCTCTGCATTCCCTTAGGTACATACAACTTAGAGTCTTTAAACCAATAACCCCCGCGTTCAATCAGAGACGTTGGGAGGGTGTTTGCAGAAAGTTCGGCTTGGCAACTGCAACGGAGGGATTCCTTAAAGGAATCGGTCAGTCCCTCCATGTCTGGTGTAGAGGGTACTGTGTAAGCAGGTTTCATTGCAGGACTAGAAGTCGAAGCCGGGGAAGGGGTTTGGTAGGACGGTTGCACTCCAGGACTGGCATCTCAGGACTGTGTGGGGGGTAGAACCAGAGCCGGCGAAGGAGGCGTAGATGGTCCGACCGATGGGGTCGGGCTTAGGGCTTCCCCCCCACGGAGACTGTGATGGGAGTCGGGTCTGCGACCGGGTTTGCACCACCAAGGTGGGCAGTGAACTCCTCTGAGCTGGAGTGAAGAGGGACTCTGTGGGGCGTTCAGTTTTGGTAGGGTATTGGGGCAGTTGGGATAAAGCATCGGCCAGCAAGTTTTGCTTTCCTGGCACATATTTTAATACAAAGTGGAATTGAGCAAAGAAGTCCGCCCATCGTACCTGTTTAGTGGACAGTTTGTGAGCCCCCATTAATGCTTCCAGATTCCTATGATCGCTCCACACTAGGGCTGTCGATTCGGTTCGTCCTGAACCAAAAAACAGCTGAATTTCCCCTGATTCAGCGGTTTTTAGCTTGGATGAAACCGAACTAAAAAAAGGCGGGAAAACGGGGAGTCAGATTCAGTGAATTCAGGGTGTTCGGCGAATAAATTCAGCAAATTTGGGATTCGGCGCAGCAGCATAACCGTCAGTAAGCAGCATTCTCCTGCAGCCAATCGATGGCCAAGCTTGGTCTTTTTCTGGCCAATCAGTTTGAGCGATTGAGTGCATGAGCCCAGCTGCTGCGCGGCCTGGAAAAAGAAAGAGTATCTGTTTGTGTGTGAGAGAGAAATCCCTGTGGGGGGTATGCTTGTGCACATTCGCTCCTTTCTGTGGCTGCAGGGGGTGCATTTTTGAGGGTAGAGACCCCAAACTTTCAGCGGAGCTTCAAAGGACCCTTCTTGCAAGACTCCTGAAGTTTTATAAACATTGGGTCAGGGGGTCCCGAGATTTTTTTTCAACAGCCCTACTCCACACTTCAAAAGGGACCTTAGAACCTTCTAAGAATTGTCTCCTCACCGTGAGGGCATGGTTGACCGCGGCTGCCTCTTTCTCCCAGATCGGCCAATTGAGCTGAGACTGCGTGAACTTCTTCGAGAAGGGCACTGATGAAGGTGGCCATCCCCCCTCACTGTAGCAACGCACCTCCCATCGCTACGTCAGAAGCGTCTACCTGGACTACAAACATTTGTTCAGGATCAGGGTGTTTCAATACCGGTTCGGAGGTAAACAGTCGCTTGAGACTGTCAAAAGCCATTTGGCATTGGGGGGTCCAATTCACTTTAGCCGACGGCAGGACGGCAGCGCTCCCCTTTCCTTTAGTCTTAAGGAGGTCTGTGATTGGCAGAGCGACTTGAGCAAAGTTGGGAAGGAACCCCCTGTAGAAATTCGCGAACCCGAGAAATCTTTGAACTTGTTTACGGGTTGAGGGTAGGTCCCAACTGGGTACGGCTTGTACCTTTTCTGGGTCCATCATAAGTCCTTGATGCGAAATTATATAACCCAGAAAAGTCAACTGTTTTTGGTGGAATTCACACTTGGACACCTTAGCATAGAGTTGATTGTCTCTAAGACGTTGCAACACTTCCCTAACCAGGGCAACGTGCTCTTCCATGGTCTTCGAGTAAATAAGGATGTCATCTAAGTAAACCACCACTCCTTTATACAACAAATCATGTAGAATGAATTGCATGAAGACCCCCGGGGCCCCCTTTAACCCGAAAGGCATCACCAAAAATTCAAACATCCTGAAACAACTGGAAAAGGATGTGAGGTGCTCATCCCCTTCTCTGACTCTGATTCTATAATAGGCTTCGACCAGGTCCAATTTAGTAAAAATGCGTCCTTCTTTTAACTGCCCCAAAAGATCAGAGATCAGAGGAATGGGGTAGGCATTGGTTTGGGTGACCGCATTGAGTTCCCAAAAGTCAATGCACAAGCGCAAGTCACCGGTCTTTTTGCGTATGAAGAAGGTGGGGGCTGAATACGGAGCGGTAGAGGGTGGGATAAAACCTCGAGCCAGATTCTTGTCCAAGAAATCACGGAGCACTGTTCTTTCAGAAGCGCTCATGGGATAAATCTTGCTTTTCGGCAGTTTTCCCTCCCCCACCACCTCAGTAGCACAGTCAGATCTGCGGTGGGGGGGTAACACATCACACTCTTGTAAGTTAAAGACATCCACAAAATCCTGATATTCGGCAGTTGGGATGGTCCGGGGGCATCTGAAACCAAGGCGGGGGTCAACAGGAGTACGGTTTTAACAGCTACTTCATACCGATGTTGTTCGCAACCAGTGCTGGAAAATGACAAAGTCTCGGCCCCCCCAGTCAATGGAGGGGCTGTGTCCCCTCAGCCAGTTTATGCCCAACACCACAGTGTATCAAATATTGGGGGCTATAGTGAAGTCGATTTGCTCCCAATGATGGCCTATGCCCATCGCTACACCCCATGTGCGATGGTCAACCGGCCCACCTTTAAAGTCACTGCCATCCATCTGGGCAAATTGAACAGGGTTCGGTAGAGGTACCGCTTTCACCTTGAGTGCCTTGAAAGTGGCTTCATTGATCAAAGAGCGGGCACATCCCAAGTCTATGAGGGCTTTGACTTGTAATTGGGGTCCCTTTCTATAATGTTGCAAGACTACGTCCACATATACAGTTTCCCCCACTTCACTCACGATTACAGGAGCCTTAGGTTTGGCAGAAACATCTGCAGAGGTCTGCGGGGCCGCTCCACTCACCGCAGACCCAGCCCGTTTTTTGAAAGATCCAGGGAAGACTCTAGGTTTAAGGCAGCATCCCAGTGGCGGTCCTCATCCGATGATGCAGAACCTTCCCCTGTTGGGGCTGGCTGACTCGGAGATGGGAATTCCATTCCTCCCCTACGTGTAAGTCCCTGTATAAGTCCTCATCATCCGAGTACTCCATTACGTCGGAACTAAAAGCGAGTCGGCGTCTGCACGCCATATCACGAGGCAAACCACCATCTGGAGAAAACGAGGGGAAATACTGTCCCAGTCCCCCGCTTCCCCTTGGCCATACATCGGCTCCTGCCGCCGCTCGCGGCCGAGCGGCGGCCGCATCGGCCATCTGTTGCTCCTCCTCTCGCTTCTGGTCAGCGAGAGCCTGATCCTTTTCAAGTTGGACGGCAGCAGCCGTCGTCACAATCGGTAAGGCCTCCTGCTGCAAGAGTAGCTCAATCTCTTTAGGTTGGCCCAACAGCGGTTGGACCCGGGAAGACAGATCCGCCGACGCTGAGCCGAACTCAGAGGTCAGCAGTTTCTCGATGTTGGAGGCCATAGCCATAGCCAGTGGCAAGTCCAGCAGAACCATGACCGTCCGGGCTGCCATGTTCCGTGACTCCCGTTGGCACAGGGCAGGATCCGGAATGGATTGCGGAACTGCTTCCCCTATAGCTCCTGCCATGGGCAAACAATCGACTGGTCCCTGGATCGGGACCGCTGGCGCCAATGGAGTCTCGTGGAGCATAAGTCTTGCCAACAAACAAGTCAGTGTTACCAAGTCCTCTTATGACAGGCCCTGACATGATCATGGTATCTTGTGAACATGTGCAGAATTAACTCCTTATAGAGCTTAAACACATCATACACATACAGAGGTTTGTGTAATGTATAATGAAAGTCTGTGTCATGCTGACAGGCTAGCTCTGTGTCAGGCTGACAGACTACTCTCAAGGTTAGCTCTATCAAAGCTAACTACTAAAGTTACTCTGGCTTTGTCCTTGAAGGGACAGAGCTGAGCACCTTCCCTTGAAGGGGCAGCAAAAGTCACCTTTCTGACTCAGCTGCCAGATGTCAGAATACTTGGCCTTTTCAAGGTCTCAATAGCTGAAACTGTGCTACTGAGGCATTTAAGTTCTCTTAAAGATAAGAGTAACAGGCTTACTTGCTCTTCTGTAATCTGCCCAAGGCTGTCAGTTACTAAAAGATGTTACAAAATGACAAATGTAAACAATAATTGTGTTTCATGAGTTATATAGTTAAACGTTGTGCTACAGATTTCTAAGTAGTCTCATTTAATGTGTATAGTCCTAACAAAGAGGATGGTATAGAAATTAAATATGTAACGTGATCATGTAACTCAGAAATGAGTATTTATACTTTAGGCACAGAGGAATGAAAGGGAAGGATGTCCATATTTGGACAATAAGATATCAGAGGACAGGAGCAGATGCCACTAAGCTCCTGGTATCTGATAAGAGAGAATAATGGTACCCTTTTGAAGGATAAGGAAGAGGGGATAAAGGAACACTCTTAATGGGTCTAGAAATAGTATAAATAACAGCCACAGTACAGCTAGCACTTTAGAGTGCTATGGCTGGCAGACTGCAGCTGTCTGATGTAGCACCTCCATCTCAAAAGGCTTGAGATGTAAAACATTGAAACTCTGTTCTTGCGTGGACAGCAGTTCTCAGAGATATCTTGAAGTATCAAGATCTGGATATTTCAACATATCTTACTTACAGTCTTCTTGTGAGACTGCTCTATTCCTAGAAGAGGATAGAGACCCTTAGAATTCCTATTCTTTGAATAGGAATCTAAGTGCAGTGATCTTTCCATGTATTGGAACACTGAGAGTCCATCAGATTTATGGATTCTTACAAACTAAGCCTATTTGGCTTACCAATGCTAAGAAGCATCCTGAATACAGGGCTAATAGCTAGATCTCTGAGGTTGTGTCAGAACGTCCTCTACTTAACAGAGGGACTTCTGAACCTCCTCAGAGCAAGAGACCAGAGAAGGGAAAGGAGACTCTCTGTACTCTGTGAGATATGCACAATGCACATACACAGATTGGCACAGTCAAAGAGACTGTAAATAGCTTTAAGCTAACACATAGTATTTATATATTCAGCATTGCTGTCTAAAACTAGAAAGAGCATGCATAGCATGTACATAGACAATGCCTGATCTTAATGATGATCAGTTAAGAATATTAATAGAAGTCTTTAAAGGATTAAAGACTTAGCAAATACAGATACTCTGGGATAACTTCATATGTTCTCATAGAGCTTACACTCTTAAAGGACTCCAGATGATACAGATGACACAGCAAGGTATAGTGTGTCTTCTGTACAGAAATGTTATGATGTTTTGAATGATTTAAGTTAGGATACTTCTAACCAAATCTTTCTCCAAAGAATTAACCATATTTTGACAGGATTTCTGTAACCTTATATTCTGAATGAAGGTGCATTGCACTAAGGATACTTTATGAGTATATTCTGACTAAAATACTCCTTTATGGAGGCATAGAGAATGTGAATGATTACTTGCTACATAAACATGTTTAAGACTAATGATGTCTATCCTTATATGATATTTTAAGGCTTTGCAACCAAAAAGCATATATTGTATAATGTAAATAAATGTGTTTTTTATATACTTTTACTCTTGTCCATTATTATAAATTTATTGGCGTGTTCAAGAGATGTCCTAGAAGCAATAACAAGTTTCTAGGAACCGTTGATTCCGGTCTAGTGGTGTCTCGCTGAATAGATAACTCCATTTCTCAGTAAATGGTACATTCTAAGAGTGTAGGCACTTAACGGCCCGAACCGCGACACTCTTGCACCAGTCGGACCTCTTCCAGGAGCACGTCCAGTTGTCGGAAGTCGTCCTGGGCACGTTGATCAGCGTCTGGTGTCTTCCAGGGGAACGTTGCAGCCAGGTGACGCCACTGGTCAGCTACAAACCCAATTAGCCAGGAGGCTTCAGCGTCCGTTCGCAGTGTTTCCTCCAAAACATCCTGCAATAAGCCAGGATTGTCGGGGAGCTCAGCCGGCGTTCCCAACGACAAAAACGAGCTTTCAGGCGAATCCTCCAGGGCTCCAGCCAGAGCAGTTCACTCGGGGAGCATGTCCTATACTCCAACCTGAGATCCAGGTGAACCCTCTAGGGCTCCAGCCAGGAACAATTCACTCGGGGAGCACGTCCTCAGCTCCAACCCGAGAACCCGGCGATCCCTCCAGGGCTCTAGCCAGGGATTAAAATCCAAGTGAAAGAGGTAGGGAGATTAGTGCCATAATGTGAGCACTTGTCCCATGACAATCCCATAAACAACATTCACAGACAAGTAGTCCAAAAGAGAGTTGATTTATTGGAAGATCCATAGGTTTACAGTAGCTAAAAGCAAGATGGCACTAATGAGAACTAAGAGCATGGTACAGGGTATATATGAAATCAAAAGCATTGGATGCCATGAGAACCCCCCTCCCTTTGAGGCAAGATTCACACAGAGTCAAAACACTAGTTGGCAGTTGCTACAGCTGACCTTGGCCAGCACCTGCAGTAAGCATAACATCCTCAGTCAGACCTTGCATTTCCTGTACAGGCTAGGCCTGACAGTTACTTGGTTGTTAACCTGAAAAAGTCTCTGGTGTCTCATTTCTACTGAGATAAAATAAGTAAAGGGACTAAGGAGAAAAATTAAAACTCCAATTTAACATTTCGGAAAGCAGTCTCTCACTTGGTACACACGGATCGTGATGCCTGCTTTATGTGTTATTTAGCAGAAAAGCTGTCTAAAATAAGAAGCTTCCTAAACGGAAGCTTTTTTAAATTAAAAAAGTGTTAGCGCTTCCAAAATAATGTAATAATATGCAAAAGCAGTTAGCACTATTGCTGTTATCTGGAAGATCAGAAAACAACAAGCAAAACACCTCAAAATCTCTTTTTATCATGAAAAGGATCTTGGCAGTCTGGTCTTTGGAGCTCCTGGGAGCTGAGTAAAGGGAGTGTGTGTGGAAGTCTGCTGAGTGTGTGGATCGGTACATGCATTTCCTGTTTGTGTTTTTCCTATCCTCAGTGTCACATCTCTCTAGATTTTACAGTTTATCTTTAAACTTTTTTTTTAAAAAAAGGGATTAAGCATCACTGTTGGTCACTGTGGCAAAATATACATTTGGGGCCACAGGAGGGCAGCAAATACTTACTTCCATCTCAAAAGGAAATGTGGTTTTCACTTGGAAATAATGAATATGCCCATCTACATGATTTCTTCTTTCTTGTCTAGAGGGGTTTTTTTTAATATGGAAGGGATACAATTATTGTCAGTATATCTGACAATCTTATAAATTCAAAGAAATATTCTATTTTTAGTCTTATATTGAGTCCTGTTGCCAAGTCAGCAAGGTGTGTATAAGTGTGCACATGCATGCATATGGAAGAGAGGCAGGAAGATCAGGGTTGGGGGGGGGGTCTCACTGGAGTTGGACCCAGCCCTGAACTCAGATCATCATCACTCAGTGTGGGAGAAAGTCACACCCACCCCAATGAACACACAGCCATTTGGGCTCTTTAAGGCCTTGCTGCCACCACCATGAGCAGCTGAAGCTGGTCCAAGGCTGGGGAACAGAGGGCGGGGTGGTAAACAGCCACTTGATTGATCAGCCTAACTCTTAGCCTGCTGTGGGGTTAGGAGGACCAACTCGGCATTTGCAGCTCACAGGCCAGCAAGGAGGGCAGTATCAGCTCTCTCCACAGTCTACAGGAGAAAGGTGGAGGAGAGGAAGTAGACTAAGGTGATGAGAACTCCCTCACTTCTCCATATCTGAGGAGGATCCTATATCTATGGGAGTATCAGACTAGGGATAATAGAAGGAGATTTGCTCAAAGGATGGAATATGGACAATCCCCTAGCCCATTCAGCTACTATGAGTGATAGTTACTTAAATTTCTTACCAGTATTGTATATATCAAATAATTCAATAAAACCTATCAACACACATAACACCAAAACAAGGGAGAAGGGCCAATCAAAGTTAATTGGGGGTATGCCAAACAAAACAAAAACATATTTCCTCACTGGCAAAAGACAACAATAGAAAGAGACATGTCTCAAGGGAGGGAGTTCCAAAAATTTTGAGCCACAACTGAGAAGGCCCTTTTTGTAGGGTGTGAAGCCTGAGGAAGGCTTGATTTGAGGAAGGGTATAATGCCATAGCAAAACCACCTCTGTTGGTCTCTTGCCTTGAAAACCCCATGGGGGGTTGCCATAAGTCGGCTGTGACTTGACGGCACTTTACACACACACACACATAATGCCATAGAGTCCAATTGCCAAAGCGGCCATTTTCTCCAGGGGAACTGATCTCTGTCACCTGGAAATCAGTTGGAATAGCAGGAGATCTCCAGCCACCACCTGGGGGCTGGCAACCCTACCTTTCTCAGATTACTACTTGACTAGCCTCAGATGGCAGGGCACCCAAAGAGAGCCTCTGAAGGGGACTGTAGTGGATGGTTGATTTATATGGGAGAAGGCAGTCCTTAAGGTATCCATGGTTTGAGGGCTGCTGATTGGAATTGTGTGAGCATGTGCATGTGCTGCTATGCACCTTTCCTTTTCCCGAGCCAGCTAACTGTCTGAGGCCCAGTCAAGAGTTTCTGACTGAGGTGTGGACAAGCAGCCAGGTGCCCCGGGTGACATCTTTGAACACAGTCGGAGATCTTTAGAAGAAGAAAAAAATATCTTAACTAAAATACAATCTTGGTTCACTAGAGCACAGGAGCCTTGGAAACACTATCACTATGTAACACTACAGGGTGTTACAAAAGGTTGCCAGCTCTGGGTGGGGAAATCCCTGGAGATTTGGGGGGCGGAGCCTGGGGAGGGTGAGGTTTGGAAAGGGAGATGATGGACCTCAGCAGGGTATAACGCCATAGAGTCCACCCTCAAAAGCAGCCGTTTACTCCAGGGGAACTGATCTATCCTGAAATTGGGTTTGAGTTGCCAAATGTACTGCCTTACACTTTTCTTCAATCTTACCAAGACACATGTCCCCAAACTTTTATGCCCAACTCAGGATATCCAAATAGCCATCTTTCTTCCCCCTTCCTGGCAGTTGGACAAATGGTCATTTCCATTGTATCAATTGTCTCCATAGAGGAAAACTCCTCTCCTCTCAACCTAAAATCTGAGGAGGTTATTGCTCTCTTCCCAGGAAAGAATGTTTTCTCTGTGATCAGTGCCTCCCTGGGTATTAATCAAGGTATCCTGCATTCCTCTATCACACAAACCGCAATAACTTTGAGCTAATAAGTAATGGGCCTGTACCATTTTCAGCTTACAGATCTGCTGCAGCCCCTTATTGGGTACCAGAATTTCCCCCCTTGCAGGTGGCAAAGCTGCTTGGGATAGAGGCATGCAATTTTGACCAGAAAAACTGCTAGCAGGAAGAGGGTTGTTGCTAGGGTTGCCTGCTCTGGGTTGAGAAATACATGGAGATTTTGGGGGTGGAGCCTGAGGAGACAGAGTTTGGGGAGGGGAGGGACTTCCATGGGGTATAATGCCATAGAGTCCACCTTCCAAAGTGGCCATTTTCTCCAAGTGAACTGATATCTGTCACCTGGAGATCAGTTGTAAAAGCAGGAGATCTCCAGCTACCACCTGGAGGTGGGCAACTTTAGCTGTTGTCCCTTCCCTTACCATTTCTTTGCTTTGCACAAATGTGCGGAAATGTTAAATGAAACTGTGTGTAACATCAATTTGGTATTTGTCCCGGATTTGAATAGCTATTACGCCGCCATTCAATTAAAGTCATTATTAGAGATAGGAGATGAAAGTGACCAGAAATGGGTTAGATTTGAAAATAAGATTAACAGTGACATAGGAAGATTTGGCATTTTCTCAAAGGTCATAAGTAAAGATTTAAAATTAACCATAGGGCGCAGACGCACAGCACTAAAGGCATGGAATAAATGGCAACTTTTATGGCTAGGAAGGACTTCAAGATGGGCACCGTTAGAGACTATCCACACTGAAATGAGGGAATGTAAATGGTGGGAAACCCTAAGGTCAAAAGGATACTATAGACTGGCTGATATGTACAGAGGAGGAACCCTAAAACCTCTACAGGAGATAGTAGAAGAGCTAGGCAAGCAACATTGGTTAAAAACAACAGGCCTTTACAGAAGGGTTAAAATGATTAATGAAAAAGGGGAAATATGGTCAGAGCAACCAATGGAAGAAATATATAAAGAAATGCAAAAATCAAAACAAGGATTGGCAGGAAAAATCTACAGGAAAATGATATCAAATAAAGATAAGACAATATCATATTTACAAAAAACTTGGAGTAATGAAGGTCAGATATCAGAAAACACAGCAGATAAAATTATGAAAGGATTAGAGGAAATTAAAGTGATTACATTTAATGAATTGGAACACAATTTTTTCACAAAATGGTACAAAACACCAGCGCAATTAGCGAATATGTTTCCAGGACTAAGCCCCATGTGCTGGCACTGTAGACAATCTAAGGGATGGTTCTCCCACGTGGTGGGAATGCCCAGAGGTTAGGGACTTTGGGACACAAATACTAAAAATTATAAGGAGAATATGTAAAGTATCCTTAACCGTAGATTTTAAGCTAATGTTAATGAGTACAACAGAGAACTCAGGGGTAAACAAGAGTGACCAGGCCACATTCAAGGCTATGTTACTAGCAAGCAAAGCAGTAATAGCTCTGGGTTGGAAGGATAAAAGTAAATGGACTATAGAAATCTGGCACAACTATCTGTTTGAATTTATACAGTCGGATATCGTCGAGATGATGCGTCAGAAGACTTCATGGGAAGATAAGAACAGGGAAATCATGAGTAGATGGAAGACCTATTTAGAGTGGATATCAATGGAAGGAAGAAAAGACATTTGGTGGAAGATTCAGACTTTGTGCCCGTGGCTGGGGTTAAGAGACTAAAAATTATAAGGAGAAGGAGTGGGGTTAGGGAGGGGGATGGGTGGGAAGGAAGGGAATAAGAAAAGAATATGTTATACTAACAATGTATGTAGAAAAAGAAATATATATTTGAAACGTGTATAAAAAGAATAATAATAATAATAATAATAATAATAATAATAATAATAATAATAATAATAATAATAATAATAAACATCAACTTGGTATTTATTTCCTTAAACCCTACACAAAACATTAGTCTGTGACTCGGCTGAGGATGCACGCTTCATCTGCTCTTTTCCCTCGACATATCCAAGGTAAGCAGCTGGTCTGAACCCAAGAAAGCAAAACATTTTTTCCCCATTTTGGATGCTAAACAGCCAACCTGTTAATGAAGAGGAGGCCACATGGAAGGCGCAAAATCAACAGATAACTTTATTGTAATCCCAAAGGTACAGAACTCAATCGGCTGCAAGCAAGGACAGAATTGAACTGGAAGTGGCAAGTGAAACTGCTCTTGCTAAGAGGCTGAATTCCAGCCAGGAAGGCTAATATCAAATATCAAAGTTTAACTTGACAGAATAATGATATTCCTAATACAGTGATCCAATGATTTCATTGTGATTTAGTTGCTCTCAAATTGTTTGCTGGGTGGGAGTTTCTTGTTCTCCCTTCATTGCTTGTTCCATCCCTTCTTGAGCAATTAACATTTTAAAAGCACTGTCGGCTGAAATCTGTTTCTAGGATACAACAGATGGTGCTTGTTCCCCGTTCAGTTCATCTTAACCCTGTCTCTTTTCCCTATGAAAAGTCTGTTTTCTACTGAAATTGATGATTCTTGGTTCCAATGGGTTCAGATAGCTACTGGCTCATTTGCCTGCTTATTAGTGATTAATTTAAAATGGCAATGCCCTTTAAGAACAGTGTGCTTTCTTCAGTTTTTTTTTTTTTGTACTCTGATTCCTGGAAAGCAGCCTGGATAAACACATCCTCCTGTGATCATAGTACAAATCTTGTCAAAAGGAGTCCATGATAGGGCTGTTGAAAAATAAAAATTTGGTAAAATTCGGATTTGACAAAATTCGGCCTGTTTTTATTCAGGAAATGCCGAAGTCCGAACTCCCCCCTATTCGGATCTGTGGAATTCACCATGAAATTCTGCGTTCCCAAATAAATTCGACCGAATAAAGCTGGCAGCTTGAATCGGTTTAAAGACCAACCCGCCCGCCTTCTCGGGGCTCCCAGGAAGGTGGGCGGGTGGGTCTATAAACTGGGTCCGCGCTGCCAGCCTTGGCAGCAGGGATCTGTTTAAAGAGCCACCCCCTCTTCTCGGGGCTCCCGAGAAGGGTGGGTGGGTCTTTAAACTGATCCGTGCTGCCAGCCATGGCAGCACGGATCTGTTTAAAGAGCCACCCACCTGCCTTCTCAGGGCTCTTTCCAAAAGGCTGGAAAAGGCAGATTGGGGATGCCAAATTTGCACGAATTTATTCGGCGTGCCCCCGAACTCGCTGAGTTTGGCTCGTCGTTTTCCCGCCTTTTTTACTTCGGTTCTATCTGAACTGTAAACTGCCGAATCAGGGCAAATTCGGCTGTTTTTCAGTTCGGATGGAACCGAATCGACAGCCCTAGTCCATGAATGGCCTCTCCACTGAAGCCTGTCCTTTCACCAGCTGTAATCAGAGTAATCCCATTGTTAGCCTTTCCATCTGTGAGGCTCCTCCAGGTATTTCATTTTGTGTTTGTCAGCACAACTGAAAGGCACTTGGAAAGCACTATAGTTAAATTATAGTTTATTTACAAGTAAAGATGCCTTGAAACAGGGTATCTGGGTCTTCAGTGTTGCATGCAGTTGATACTCATACTTGAAAGGCCCAGGCCCTAAATAAAGGTTCAGACCCTTAAGGTTTCATTAGGCTCCAGCGTGCACAGCTAAAGGTCTGACGGAGGCATAATTTAGCTGTGTCTAGTGTTCACAGCTTTGGTGGGGGATAACAGGAACAGCTGGATGTTCGCAACAAGCTCAGGTTGGCCTTGAAAGGTGACGGAGAGTTACTCAGTGATGTAAAGATGGCCAAAACACACCTCTTGTTTCAAAGTGGTCCTCCTCCAAGGATGACTGAGCAATCGCAGTGGGAGTTTAATTATATAAGATAGTAAGTTGTACGCATGCTTGAATAATGATGAGTAGATGTGCCAATTAGTAACGTGCTTTTCAAATATATATAATGAAAGGAGGAAATGAGATGCTATATATTGTTGTTCGTGATTGGGAGTGATGATGTGCGTCCCGGGTCGCCCTCTCGCCCAGGCTCCCAGGCCGTCCAGGCTACCCCAGATACCAGCAGCAGCCCCCGATGGAGGGGGGAAGGGCCCTTGAACCCCCTCTCACTGGGGGAAAAGTCTGGAGAAGCGGCGAGTGCCCACTGGCCAGGGCCTCCTCCCAGCGCCCCAGCAAGCGAGCAGGAAGCCCCTGTGACCGCCGACGGGCCCGCTCATCAGCTGGCGAGCAGGAGGAACGGCCCAGGCAAACCATGCCTGGCCAACGAGGCGCCGCCCCAGCCACAACGCCACAAGCCTCCCAGACCGGCCAGCAAGCCAAGGCCCATCAGCTGGCAGGCGGAGGGGGGAACGTGACAGGGGAAGGAGGTCCCAGAACGGCAGCCAGTTTAGCTTGGCTCCAGCCCCGGCTGCTGCAGGGAAACAGTTGGCGAGACAGGAGAGAGAGCAGGTGCAGAGAAGTGATGCCTGAGGAGAAAACCCGCCCAGGGCAAGACAGGCTCAGGGCAGGCGGAAGAGCCCGGGAAGGGCAAAGACGAGGTTCCCGCCCTCTGAGAGAACTCTCCTGGTAGGGAGAGGAAGAGGTACAGGGGAGGGGACATTTATAGCCTCGGGTAGAGGTGAAAGGGGGTGGAGCTCAGAGGGTGGGAGTATAAAGCAGCATGGGTGGAGGCCAATGAGGACAACTGGTGCATTACGTTCAATAGTACCTGAGAGCTATCAAGCTGGCCAGCTCAGGGGAGGAAGGTTCGTCCTTCTCCTCTGAGTGGTCTGAGGCTGAGGAAACCCTACCTGCAGGGGGGTTAGCTCGGACAGGTGGTGCCCCGCCAGGGGAGGTCCGGCTCGAAGGTCCCGCTCGGCACCAGCTGGGACGCAACAGTGTGCTTCTCTCTTCAACAGCCCCTTGAGCTGAGGGGGGCACCTTATTTGTGTGGACAGAAATAAACTTTTATTCCTTTTACCCTCTTGGTGTGTGGTTGTTGGTTCAACAGCACCAGGGTCAAACTTATTGATGGTAAAACAGTAATGATACAAACTTATTTTCCCTGTTGGAGTTCTGTGTTAGAAGAGTGAAAAAAAGAATGCTTTGCTAACACAAGCAAGGCTTATGCCATCACAGACAATTATGAGTCAATGATAGTACCATGCTGTGAGAAGACATTCAGATTCAGGCTGGCCCTGCTGAGCTCTGGACTGTAGCAGCTTTTACTGTCCCTCAGTTGTGAAGCGTTCATTCTCAAACTGTCAGCTGTGAGAGCAGCACAGTACGGCAGCGCTGAAATGTCTCCACCCATTTTGCTGCCTTCTTTGCCACATGCAGATAGGGGTATTTTTCTTTTGGAGTGGGGATTGTCAAAACGGGAAAACTTTGCCCAAGTTATCAGTGGTGACAATTTGCTCTGTAGATTCTAGCTTGTCATTTTTTCCCTTTAACTGTTTTTAACCTAACAATGCTAGAGTAAACACTAGGGGCATGCAAAAAAAAAAAAAAAAAAAAAGGTACATTTCGGGTTCCGGTTTATTGGGACTGATTTTTTTCAGTAAACCTTGAATAACCCATACCGGTAAGGGGGTATTTCAGCTTTATTTGCAATAAATAAATTCAATAAATAAATAAAATTATTTCTGGGTTTGCCAAAAAAATTCGGTTCCATTATATTCTATGGGGATTTTTTTCAGAGCTCCTGTGGAGGCATTTTAGGAGGTAGAGTCCCTTCTGCCTCCAGACTATTCTGATCCAGATCATTCCACTGAATGGTGATGGAAATTTGTCAGTCCAAGTTGGCTCCGATTACACAACCTTTACCTCAAAAGGGCCTCAACTATGGGGCCCTAACAAAACCAGTCAGAGATAGAAAAATGGGAGAAAGCTCAGAGCTGTGCATCTGAGCAAATGTGAATAGCTGAAATCCAAAAAAGCCGAATGGATATTTTCGGGAATCACCTATTCGGCTTTGGGCAGATTCCCAGGTTTTGGTATTCAGTCGACCCGAAATCTGAATATTGTTGAAATGGCTAATCACAGGTTTATTTTCGGTTCGGGTATGTCGATAAGCACAACCCTAGTGAACACAATTGTTCTTACTCAAAGCTAAAACGGAGTGAGAGCAATGCTCCTTGTCCTCCCTCCTGTTTAATGTCATGATTGGTTTGGACCAATTAGCTATTTTTGATGCAGAGAAATAGAACTTCCTGTCCTCAGAGGATGTTGCTTGTTGCCTATCTGTATGAATCACCCCTCCAGGGCTGCTTTCTTGTGATTAGAAGGCACAACAAGATCAGACAATGCAGATGGGCTCCTGTGAGAATGGGTCTTATGCACTGATTCAAACTTTTTGGTTCTAAGACTGAAATATGGCCCCAATTTTAATTCAATCAATCAATCATTTCTTTATTGGCATAAAAAGGCACAATACAAAAGGATATGAAAGGAATAGAACTATTAAAAGGTGCCCTTTAAAAATAGTTAGTAGATAGTTACATCGAATAACATTGTTTGTTGATAATACCATCTAATTAACTTTTTGGCGGGCTTTTAAAACAAACTTTAAAAACTGTGCCACCGTCTCCAATATTTGAGGCAAACGATTATTCAATAAATAGGCAACATTAAAAGAATCTGGGACATTCTGTCTATCAATCAACAGGGGGCTTAATAGTTCATTGCGAGACTCTGTATAGAAACTGCAATAAAATAGGACATGCACAACTGTTTCAATACAATTGTTGTCACAGGGGCAAAGCCTGGCAGACAGAGGGATTTTCCGAAATCTGCCTTCAAGTAGTGCAGATGGCAAAACTTTAAATCTAGCCAGATAAATGACTCTACGTTGAGAGGGATCACATAGGTGAGATAAGTATAGGGTGGGTTGGTAAACACCAAAAGGTACCCCTATATTTAATGGGGAACATGTTTTATTAGCAGCTCTATTTAAATCTTGGAATCCTGTTGGGAGCTGAGTTTGGGACAGTGGCAACCTGTCTTAATGCAGTAGCCAGGTCGTTTAGGAAAAGGTTGAAAAGAGTTGGGTCCAGAATGCAGCCCTGCTTAACTCTTGGTGTTAATTTTAGGGGATAGCTTGCCCAGCGGCGTACACTTGACTTGACAGCTTGTATCAGTATACAACCTTCTGATTAGGAGAACTAATCTCTTGTCGATGTTCATGCTCATTAGCTTATCCCATTAAAGGTTTCTTGGGATGGAATCAAATGCTCCCTTCAGGTCCAAAAAGGCTGAAGTAGTACTTATTGGAATACTTTTTGTATATAAATTTTATTAGGTTTTATACTAGAAGTTTTCCATTACATTGAACAACATCTATAACAATATCAAATTTCAATTCTAACTTAGAGTTGTTATAGTTCCATATCTTATAATAAAAAAAAGAAAAAAGAAAAATGGAAAAAAAATTTTTTTGACTTCCCCTTCACCTCTATCTGCCTCTTAATAAAAAGTTCATCCCGTCGTAGGTAATCTAATCTTAATAAACTATCGATACCATATATAGAAAAAAAAATCATAGTCTGTTAGTAAATATACTTATACTTAATCATTATAAAAAAGATCAGAAATAATCCTCTGGATCAGATTAGAAAATATTCTTCCATTCTTCCCATTTTTAACTCATATTCACAATAATGCATCCACGCCCCCCATTCCCCCAAAAACCGAACGTCATTTTCTTCATTTAGAATAGCTGTGAGTTTTCCATTTCTGCAACTTCAAACATTTTAACAATCCAGTCTTTTTTCTCAGGAGTTTCTAGCCCTTTCCATTTCGCTGCATAAAGCAGTCTCGCAGCTGTTATGGCATAAATCAAAAAAGTTCTTTGTATTGCTAAGTCATCTGGAATCATACTCAGTAGCATCATTTCTGGTGTTTTGGGTATATTCTTTTGTAGTATTAATCTCAATTCATTATAGATCATGTCCCAGAAGTCTTTGGCTTTGTCACAGGTCCACCACATGTGATAAAAGGAACCAATTTCTTTGTTACATTTCCAACAAGTAGGGGACATCGTTTTATAAATCTTTGCAATTTTCTTGGGTGTTAAATACCATCTATACATCATTTTATAAATGTTTTCTCGCACTGACTGTGCTTTTATTCCTTTTAGATCTTTGGACCATAATCTTTCCCATTTATTTAAAACAATATCATGTCCCAGATTTTGAGCCCAATCAATCATAGTTGGTTTAATCGTATCCTGCTCACAATATATTGTTAAAAGGAGATTATACATTTTAGAAATCAGTTTTGTATTATTATCTAGTAAAATCCTTTGAAAAGGAGATTTTTCTTTAGAAAAACCTTTTTTTGCATCTTGTATAAAAACTGATTTGATTTGGTAGTATTGGAGCCATTGTAAATCATCCTTAAGAAGTTGAAAGTCTTTTAGTGAGCATTTCTTTCCTTCCCAATTAATTAGATCTTGATAAGTAATAAATTTGTCTGGTCTAGGTGGGCGCAAAGTTAGCATTTCTTGAGGCGATATCCACATCGGTGTTTCTGGTTCCAAAATATGTTTATATCTCATCCAGATACGAAGTAAAGAGGACCTGATTATATGATTATGAAATGTTGCTTGTAATTTAATTTTATCATACCACAAATAACCATGCCATCCACTTAAGTTATTATAACCTTCCAAGTCTAACAAACGTATATTTGACAAGTTCATCCAGTCTTTTAGCCATACTAAAGCTGCCGCTTCAGCATAGAGTTGAAAATTAGGCAGTGCTAAACCTCCTCTAGTTTTTAGATCCACCAAGTATTTATAGGCAGTCCTTGGTTTTTTCCCTTGCCAGATGAAGTTTGAAATGTCTTTCCTCCAAGTTTCAAAATATTTAGTTTGTGATATAATTGGTAAATTTTGGAATAAGAAGAGCATCCTCGGTAAGACATTCATTTGGATCGTTGAAATACGTCCCATTAGTGACAATTTTTTGTTTGACCATATAATCATATCAGTTTTAATCTTACCCCATAACTTGAGGTAATTGTTGGTTATCAAATCTTTATTCTTTGCAGTAATCCAAATTCCCAGGTATTTAACTTTGTTAGCTTTCTCCCAGCCAGTATAAGATATAAATTCCTGTTGCTGTGTTTCCGATAAATTTTTAAATATTATCTTTGTTTTTTCTTGATTCACTTTAAAGCCTGATACTTTTCCAAAATCGTCCAAAGTCTCCTGAAGTATATTCATTGACTGTGTTGGATTTTCCAAAATTAGCAGTAGGTCATCCGCGAATGCTCTCAACTTAAATTCATGTTTTTTAATTCTTAACCCGCGGATGTCGTCCATACTTCTTAGTTTCACACATAGCGGTTCCAACACCAACAAAAATAAAAGTGGAGACAAGGGACATCCCTGTCTAGTCCCTTTCGTGATTTGGCAATTATCTGACATTGATTCATTAACCAAAATTTTAGCTTGTTGGGAGGTATAAATAGCCGATATACCTTTCTGAAAACGATCTCCAAAATTCAATTTATCCAAAATCCGTTTCAAAAAGTTCCAAGAGACCATATCAAAGGCTTTTTCTGCATCCAAAAATACAAAAGCCGCAGTTTGTTGAATATTCTGGTCATAGTATTCCAGTGAGTCTAGTAAAATTCTTACATTGTCTTTTATTTGCCTTCCTGGTATAAAACCTGCTTGGTCCTCGTGTATAAGATCCTTAATAAATTGTTTTATCCTACATGCCAAAACCGAAGCAAAAATTTTGTAGTCCACATTTAGCAGCGATATAGGTCTATAATTGGATGTTTTTTCTGGATCTCTTCCTTCTTTAGGTATCAATGATATAAATGCATGTGACCAAGTCTCCGGGGATGTTCCCTCGTCCAAAATTGCATTGTAAAGTGAGCCAAAAAATCCAACTAAATTGTCACTAAATGTTCTATAAAATAGTGCAGTAATTCCATCTGGTCCAGGTGTTTTATCCGTCTTCTGTCTCAGTATTGCTTCTTGTATTTCTTCCCTTGTTACTGGAGCTTCAATACATTCTCTCTGGGTCATTGACAAAGCTTTCATCTGTATTGAGTTTAGAAATTTATCTATTTTCTGTTTTGGAGTATTTTCTTTCTGATATAACTTAGAGTAGAATGAAACAAATTCTTTCTGAATTTCTGAAGTTGAATAAACTGGTCCTTTAACAGTTTGGATTTTTGTTATAATCTTCTTTTGAAATGAGTCCTTCAGTTGTGTTGCTAAAAATTTTCCTGGTTTATTTGCATATTCAAAATACTTTTGTTTAGCAAGTTTCAGATTTTTATTCATTTCCTCCATTATTACCAAATTTAATTGGTGTTTAGATGCAGAAATCTTTATTTGAATTTCTCTTTTCTCCTCTTCCTGTGTTACCGTTACCAATTTCTGCTCCAAATTTTGTAAATTCCAAAGTATATTGTTTGTAAATTGCAATTGAGTCTTCTTCCAGGCCGAATGTTTCTGTATCATAAAACCTCTCAGAACAGCTTTGAATGCATCCCAAACTGTATTCAAAGAAGTTTCCCCATTAAGGTTAATTTCAAAAAAGTCTTTCATTAAAACCTGTAATTCCTTTTGTATCTTATTGTCTTTTAAAAGTTTATCATTCATTCGCCATCTAAATGCTTGTTTATTGTTCCAATCAAAAGTAACAGGATTATGATCAGAAAAAGTTCTAGGTAAGATATGAATTTTACGTAGTTGCGTGAAGATTGATTTACTGGCCCATATCATATCGATTCTGGAGTGTGAATCATGTCTTGCTGAATAAAAGGTGTATTCTTTAGCTGTTGTATTCATTGTTCTCCAAATGTCTTGTAATTCTAATTCTGAAGCCATGGTAAAGAAAGTTTTAGGCAAGCATCCATCATTGATGTCTTTTGCTTTTGATTTTTTATCCAGAGATGGGAGAATAATTCCATTGAAGTCGCCCATCAATAAAATTTGGTCTTTTGCGTGCTGGGCTATCAAATCGTGTAATTTTTCGTAGAAGGGTTTTTTCCCTTCATTGGGTGCATAAATTCCAACCACTATTGTCCTTTGTCCCAGTATTTTAGTTCTGATAATTACAATTCTTCCTTCATTGTCTTTATATACTAATTCTGGACAAAGATTGGGGTGGGCATAGATTACCACTCCCTTTGTTTTAGTTTTGGCTGAAGCAATAAATGCTTGTCCAAGCACCTGTTTCTCCAAGTATTTTTTATGCTTTGAAGCTATATGGGTCTCTTGTAGACAAATTAGGGAGTATTTATATTTCTGTAGATATTTGAAGATTCTAGCCCTTTTAGTTTTCTCATTCAGTCCATTTACATTCCAAGAAATTGCTTTTGCCATAATGTAGTATTTTTTAGCAGAATAAAAAGTCTATAATTTGGTACCTCCTTCTGCACCCTGTACCTCTTCTTCTTCCTCTTCTTCTTCCTCCTTCTCTCCAGGTAATTCTTTAAGGTCCATCTTATATTTTCTCAGAAATTTCCCCACATCTGCTTGAGATAGAATTGTCGTTTTCACTTCCTTGTAGGTGAAAGCCAAACCTTGTGGCATAATCCAACGGTATTTGATACCATTAGCTTTCAGTGTAGACACAAAGTCTTTGTAGTTATTCCTCTGTGAGAGTAGATGCCTTGGAATATCCTTCAGTAGTATAAGAGAGGAATCTCCTGCTGACACTGGATTTTCATAATGAATCTTCATAATCTTATCTTTAACTCTGGTGTCATAAAACACTATCATCAAATCTCTTGGCTTAGATCTTCTCATTCTGGCAGGTAATGGTATCCTATATATTCTATTAATGGCTTGTTTTAATTCTTGTTCATCTATCTGAAATAAGTAGGCCAAGTTTGGTATTGCAGTTTCTTTATTGTCTCCCATCATATCTAGAAAGTTGCGTATACGAAGATTGGTCTCTCTCACTCTCATCTCCATCATTGCCATTTGATTTTTTGCCGCCATCTGATCAGTTTGTATTGTTTCAATCTGTTTTTCTTGGCTTGTTAATTTTTTCTTTGTGTCCTTGTGCTCATCCATCACTTTCTTAATTGATACATCCATCGCTTGCATATCTGTCTTCATAACAGTCATTTGAGT
This sequence comes from Euleptes europaea, assembly GCF_029931775.1. Classification (NCBI taxonomy): domain Eukaryota; kingdom Metazoa; phylum Chordata; class Lepidosauria; order Squamata; family Sphaerodactylidae; genus Euleptes; species Euleptes europaea. Next base: position 66,133,919 of record NC_079323.1, read on the forward strand.
TTTTACTTCTTTCAAGTCTCCAGTGACCACATCCAACTTCTGATTAATAGCTTGGGATGCTTGACCAAGATTTGTCATCATAGAAGTCAACTGTGCCATCTGTGTAGACATCTGTTCAAACTGTTTATTTGTTGCCTCAGTTTGTTTAGTTAGCATATCCTGTAACTTTTTTTCCATGGTCGAGGTTTGTAAAGAGTCCCTTAGTTTAGTATAGGCAGGGCTGTGTAGTGAGCCAGAGCGGGGTCGAGACATTTACATTAAAAAAAAACTGGTAAAATACATGTCCACAGACAGGGCCTTTAAGGTGCTGATTAAAAGATGATAATTCAAACATCAGCCTAATAGTTTTTTCGGGTTGAAAAGAGTCGAAATTGGCTTTAAATTTGCATTTTAAAGTTTTAAAATACCAGTGAGTTTTTTCGGTCGCTCTAGATCGGGTTAATCAGGAAGTATACCGGAAGTTGCAAGTGCTGCGGACCTTCTACCGCCTCTTCTCGATGGTTATTCCTTCAGGAATGATTTCAAAGTAACTCGAGTGCGACGCATATTCAGTCCCACAGCTACTTCCTGTTGTTTTAGTTCCGATGATAGAGAGGGTGTTATAGAAAGTCTTCCGTTCCAGGCGCTCCCTTACTACAAACGTGGCAGGAAATTCTTTTCGCCGGAAAATCAGGAAAAAAGATCACCCTCCCCTTCCCTCGGACCTTCTCATTGGTGATAGTTCTTGTCAATCTAAAAGGTATCCTTCCGACTCTTTGTTATGGTTTAGGCTGATCAATTTGATAAAGGTCCTGTCGCTAATCCCGATGACTAACTCAGATCAAACTTTTTCAGTTCGAATTAAGGAGGAATGGGGGTCTCAGAAATGTTCTTATCAGCCCCCCGTCTGTTCAAATATTCCAGTAAGTAGACGCAGAGTTCTTTGTACTCACTTGGGTGTCAAGAGGTGAGGTTCTTTTCTTTATGTAGTCCTTATGCTGGTAATAAGGTGGTGGAGGGTAGAGCTTGAGGCCAGAGTTGCGTTTTGGCGATGTCCTTCCCTAGTGCCCTCGCAGGACCGGCGTCCAGGACTCCGAGGGGCTTAAAAAAGCCCCCTCAGAGTACCTAGGAGGTCAAACCGCGTTTGCGGGCTGCAGGGAGTTCCTGCTTTCCAACCCACTTGCAAGGGTCGGATTGGGGTATCTATGTACCCCAGAAATAACGCAAACTTGGATTTCTCCCAGGACAGCCTGGGGAAATGGAGTGCTCTCTCCAGCGGCACCACCGGAAGTTCCTGTAGTACTTATTGGAATACTTATCGACTAGATGTGCAAGTACAATGCAATGGACTAAAGTGGATTTCCCCTGGCAGAAACCTACTTATTCGGGGCCTAGAATCTTATATTCTGCCATCCAGGCTAAGAGTTTATTCAAAAGATGTTTGGCATAGAGTTTCCCTACAATCGAGAGGAGACTGATGGGTCTAAAATTAGCTGGAATTGTATAGTCTCCCTTTTTATGTATAGGCACCAATACCACTTTGGTCCATGCCTCTGGGATAGTGCCAGTTCTATCCACCCAGGTAAACAATTGAGCCAATACAGGGGCCTACCAGTTGGGGTCTGCTTTAAGTACTTCAGGGCCAAGGGCAACTGGGCCGGGGGCTTTCCTCAGTTTAATATGTTGAATTAACTCAATTATTTATTCCGGGGAAACAGGCGGCCACTCTGTCACAGCTAGAAGGGGGGGGTAGCAGCTCATTCCCACCTGGTCCATCCTCATGGAATACTTTTGCAAAGTACTGGTACCAATTGCTAAGTGAGATGTTCGACATATTCGGGCCTCTGGGATTAAGTGCCCCAGAAGCTAGGGACCAAAAGGCCCTCAAATTGTTGGAGTTTATGGCCTGTAGAAGGTTTTCCCATTGCTTATTGGTGTATTCCCTTCTCTTATCTCTGATAAGTTGATTGAACTGTTTCTTCAAATTGAAATATTCTATTGGCAATGGGGCATTTCTAGAGTTCCAGTACTGACTGTAGATGTCACGGATGTGAATTTTGAAAGCCCTACATTCCTTATTAAACTAGGTATTAGTGGGAATTTTTCTTAATACTGTCTGCCCCTTGTATTGCTGGTTTGCTGAGTCACCTATACATGTAATTAAATTTTCATAAGATTTAACAACTTCCCTGGGATCCTTTGAGCAAATTATGGTATTTCCTTACTCAAATAATTTTTCCAGTTTTAAATAATTGAAGTATCTTATTAATTACATCTGGGGACCAATGAATTCTTGGAGAATTATCTGTTTCTTTCTCCAGCCCCAGAGTTAAAATGGACAGAATCAAAGGAAATTCTACATTAAAAGTCATCATCAGTGGGGGATGGTTGCTAACAATACAGTCGCCTACACCAAAGGATTTTACACAATCTCTAAAAGCTAATGAAGTTAAAATATAGTCAATCACACTATGGCCTCTTTTTGAGATGAAGGTAAATTCACCTACATCATCAGAGCCAACTAATCCATTAAGCAAGACTTTGCTAAATTGTATAGAAAATTTGACCAAACATATGCCTGAGAAATTTAAAATTTTGTCCCTGGATCGCCTATTGACTAAAAAAAAAAAAGGTAATGGCATCTCCTCGTGATTAAGCCCCAGCTTTCTGGCCAGTGCCAAGACATCATTACCCAATCTAGTGTTAAAATCGCCAGCTAGAACTATTTCCGTCAAAGGGAACTTCTGTTCTAAGTCCCCGATGTAATCACCCAATAGCTTCCATTGTAAATATAAACTATGGGCGAAAACGCATGGTCGCTTTATCCTGCTTTAATCCCTGTTTTAGCCAGGATCGAATGCACATTAGGCGAAATGCATGCGTTTGATCCAGGCTGAATCCTGGCTGAAACAGGGATTAAAGAAGGATAAAGCGACCATGCATTTTCACCCCACGTCTTTCAGAACATGGAGGCATGTAAATGTTAACCAAAATTAAAACACTTCTACTAAAAGTAATCTTACAGGCTTGATTATTAGCATTGCAATCCGGCAGGGATATTATGTGCAAATTTAGGTGTGACGAAATAAGGAAGGCTAGACCAGCTTGGCAGTGGTCCCTCTGGTTTAACTTAAATGCTGATGCACAATGAGCTTTATTTCCCTCTAACACTAAAGGACCAAGTCTCCTGTAAAAGGATTATATCAAATTTCTTAAGAAATTCTAGAAATTCATAGTCCTTAACCTTATTACTCCACCCTGCTATATTCCAGGAAAGAAGTTTAACAGCTGTGGGGAATTTTAATTCAGAAAAAACGTGCACCTCAACTTGCAGAAGAAACAGGCCAAATCAGATTTATTTATTTATAGTCCGCTTTCTCACAGGGACTCAAAGTGGATTGCACATAGTTAGGCAGTACAATCGACAAAATGGGACATTCAATAACAAATCCATTAGGATTTTAGAAGTCTGGAACCACCAGAAAGAACTGAAGCATAGTATAAGTATTAATATGACACATTCAGCGGTACAAAAATTACACAATAGGAACGTACTTATACATAGCAGTTTAGACCACAGTCTCTAATGATTTATCCAAGTAAGTTTGTGAACCAATTTGTACAGTATAACTCTACTACCTATGCAGAAAAGCCCTCTTGAATAGTTCAGTTTTGCTTAGTTTGTGGAAAGCCAGGAAAGTGAGAGCTTTCCTGACCTTCTTGGGCAGGACATTTCATAAAGAGGGGGTCCCAACAGGGAAAGCATGTGGGACTTCCGGTGCCTGAGTTGGTCCCGGCAACAGTCTCCAGGGAGAGTTCCCAGGAGAATCCAAGATACGCTTTAAATTGGAGTGCAAATAGCACACCAACCTGGTCCTAAACAGCGGGCTGGGATGCAGGAATTCCTCTGCAGCCCAAAGATAGCAGTGTGACTCCCATACTCTCAGAGGGAGCTTTTTTAAGTCCCCCAGAGGTGTGGATGCTGTCCTGCTCGGCATTGAGGGGAGAAAACATCGCCTTGGGTGTTTTCTTGGCTACTGGCTTGGACCTCCAGCATCTATAACCATCCTATGAACTATTTAAGGAAAATACCTCACTCTCAGAAGTCTAAGTGAGTACAAGAAATACTTTTGATCTTACAGAGTAAATAAAGTCAACCGGGTAGCTGGCAATTCCAGGGGCCTTTGCATACTCCCCCCCCCCCACAACAAGACTCCTTTTGTTATGATAAGCCATCAGATAAAGCGGCAGGAACTCTATCAAATTGATCTATGGGTAGACTTAACAACTGATCTTTTCTGATCGATGTGAGAAGGACCAATCAAGTTGTGGCATTTGAGGGGATAGGAGGAATAAACCCCTCCCTCCCCTTGGCCATCTTACCTCTTTTTTGGCCGCTCCCAGTTTGTGCTTTTAACTTTTGTTTCTGCAATTTCCGGATGTGCTCTGCAAAATACGTCTGCTGATTTTGGGAAGAAGGGAAGCTCTACGAACACGCAGGACCGGAAGGAGTCCCCTGGGTGCACCATCTAAAGGTTACCTTGAAAAAACAACAAAAAGGGGACATCGGAAGGTCTGCAGCTGCATCGTTTCCAGTTTACTTCCTACTTCCTGTTTGTGCTGACCTAGAGCATCTGTAAAAAACTTGTTGGTTTTTTAAAACTTCAACATTCAATATTACAAGTTTTAAAGCACTTTTTGGAAAATTTTTTTGACAATTATGCTCACTAACTGTTACTAAACTACCCATATCCATTAGAACTCTTATAAAAGGACCTGCCAAAATTGCTTTAAATAGTGACAATTGGTAAATGTCATGTCCAAGATCCGGATCAGTAGTGTCACCTGCAACATCTAAGCCCAAGGTTTTTTCTCAAGAAGCAACCATGGACAAGAAAATTCAAGAACTGTTCGGTAAGCAAAATGAAACTGCTGCCAAACAACATGAACAGCTGTCTAAACAAATGGAGCAATTGACTACAATGATGAATTCCTTGGCCCAGACATTGACACAGAAGATGGATGGAGTATCTGAAGAATTGAAGGAAGTGAAGAACCAGGTTACTACAATCACCACGGATGTGAAGACACTGGATAGCTCATTAAAGAAAGTAATGGAAGACCAAAAGGATGTCAAGAAGGTAGAGAGCCATGAGAGACAAATTGATGCAATTCTGGTCCAAGAGGATATAGTGAAAGACCAATTGGCAATAATGGACATGAAGGCTAGAGAATCTAACCTATGCATACGGAATCTTCACGAAGACGTAGGTGACTCCAGACAATCATTAATAAGGTGTCTTGCAGATTTAACTCAAATTAATGAACAAGAATTAGATGCTGCAGTGAATAGAATTTACAGGTTTCCTTTACCTACCGGACTCAAGAAAACCAAATCAAGGGACGTAATGGTTACTTTCTATGACATTAGGATGAAAGATGCTATTCTGAAACTCCATTATGATAATCCAATGATGGTAGGAGATACCGCATTGATAATACTGAAAGCCATTCCTAGATACTTAATGGCAAAAAGTAATATTTTTAAAGATTTCACTGCAACACTTCGAAAAATGGTGTACAATATAGATGGATACTGCCGCAGGGTTTAATCTTTATCCACAAGGGAGTCAGAACAACTGTCACTTCCCTACAAGATGTGGGGAAATTCATGAGGAAGTACAAAAGAGATTTTGCAGATGGTACGTTTACTGAATCAGAAAAGGAAGAAGAAAAAGAAGAAGAAGATCTTTCACTGAAAGGAGCATCAGGAGGAACCAGATTATAAGACCCTCATATCACACTAAAGAATCATCATGGCGAAAGTTATTTCATGGAATGTAAATGGACTTAATGAAAAAATAAAAAGAGCAAGAATCTTCAAATTGTTGCAAAAACAGAGATATACATTAATTTGTCTACAAGAAACCCACATTGCCAAAAAGGACAGAAAATATTTGGATAGGAAAATACTGGGCCAAGCATTTATTGCTTCATCTACAACAAAAACTAAAGGAGTTGTAATTTATGCACATCCAAGTTTGAATCCTGAACTGGTGTATAAAGATGAAGAAGGCCGTATTTTGGTAATTAGGACAAAAATATTAGGTCAGAGAACATTGGTGGTAGGAATATATGCACCTAATGAAGGGAAAGCTAAATTTTATGAACAATTACATGAAATTTTGTCACAACATGCTCAAGAACAGATCCTTCTGATGGGTGACTTTAATGGAATTACCTTTCCCCTTTTGGACAAAAAAAAAACACGAGTTAAAACTGAGAAATAAGGAATCCTTCCAAAGACCTTCTTCAATATGATGACTGATTTGGATTTACAAGATATTTGGCGAACAATGAATACGACAGCCAAAGAATTTACCTTTTATTCAGCAAGACATGATTGATATGATTTGGGCAAGTAAATGAATTTTTACACAATTGCGGAAAATACATATTATACCAAGGACTTTTTCTGATCATAATCCTATCTCTTTTGAATGGAATAACTGACAAGCTTTTAGATGGAAGTTAAATGATAAACTTTTGAAAGACCAGAAACTATTGGAGGAATAATCTATTTTGATTAAAGATTACTTTGAAATCAACTTGAATGGGGAAACCACCTTAAATGTCGTATGGGATGCCTTTAAAGCAGTGGTTAGGGGATTTATGATCCAGAAGAATGCTGCATGGAGAAAGCAACAGCTCCTGTTGATAAATACCATATTATGGGATTTAGGGCTGTTGAAAAAAAAATCTGTATAGTTCGGCTTCGGCAAAATTCGGCCCATTTTTATTCGGGCCGTGCCGAAATCTGAACTTCCCTGCTTCGGATCCCCAGAAATTCGGGGGGATCCGGAGTTCGGGGGAAAATTCGCCCTCCCGCGCGCCTTCAGGGAAGCCCCCTGAAGGCGCGCAGGGGGCCCTTTAAACAAGCCCCTCTGCGCTATCTGTGCAGACAGTGCAGAGGGTTTCCAGACCCCCCCAGCCCTGCCGGGAGTCCCGGCAGGGCTGGTGGGGGGGCTTTAAATAGATCTGTGCCTCCTAGCCAGGAGGCACAGATCTATTTAAAGGGCCCGCCGCGCACCTCCAGGGAAGCTCCCTAGAGCTGCGCGCGCGCGCGGGGGAAAACAGAATTCACCAAATCGGGAACACCCTGAACTTGGTGAATTCAGCTCCCCGGTTTCCCCTCCTTTTTGAGTTCGGTTCGTCCGAACTGAAAAACCGCCGAATTGTGGGAAATTCGGCTGTTGTTTGGTTTGGACCGAACCGAATCGACAGCCTTAATGGGATTTACAGAAACATGAACAAGATTTGACTCTGGAAGTACAAAAAGACCTACGGGGTAACATATTGGAAAGGATAAAGGCTCTCAAGCATCAGTTAAATATGGTGGTTTCTGAAGAAATGAACAAAAATCTGAAATATGCAAAACAAAGATATTTTGAACAAGCAAATAAACCGGGAAAGTTTCTGGCAACTCAACTTTAGGACTCGTTTCAAAAAAGGATTATAGCTAAACTACAAACAGTAAAAGGACCTGTTTACACCACAGCAGATATTCAGAAAGAATTTGTATCTTTTTATGCTAGGTTGTATCAAAAAGATGTAATACCAATAAAAAAGATGGAGAAATTTTAATGTTCTACAAATATTAAAAAACTTTCAATGGCCCAACAGAAATTTCTTGATGAACTGATCTCTTTGGAGGAGTTAGAAGAAGCTTTTAAAAAACAGAAAATAGACCGGATGGTATAACTGCTTTGTTTTATAGCACTTTTAAACTTCCAATGATGAAACCATTTTTGACACTTTGCAATTCAATAATGGAAACAGGAATGGTACCAGAAACATGGAAACATGCGTTCATTTCATTGATACATAAATCTGGAAGAGATCCTGAAAAAGTAACTAATTATAGACCAATTTCACTACTTAATGTGGATTACAAGATCTACGCTTCAGTTTCGTCATCTAGAATAAAAATTTTTATTGTGGACCTGATACATGCAGATCAGGCAGGTTTTGTACCAGGAATACAAATCAAGGATAATATTAGAGTACTTTTAGATGCTTTGGAATATTATGAACACCATATTCAACACAAGGCAGCTTTTGTTTTCCTGGATGCAGAAAAGGCATTTGATATGGTTTCCTGGGACTACATGAAAAAGACTTCGGAAATAATGAATTTTGGAGAAAGATTCAGAAGAGGTATAGGTGCTATATATACTAAACAACAAGCAAAAATATTGGTGAATGAATCAATGTCAGGAGAATGTAATATACAAAAAGGGACCAGACAGGGATGTCCACTTTCACCTTTGCTTTTTATTTTGGTGCTGGAGTCCCTATGCCAAAAGATTAGTGAGTCAAAAGATATAACTGGGTTGAAAACAAATAAACAGGAATTTAAAATGAGAGCATTTGCTGATCATTTGTTATTGAATTTAGATGATCCCAACCAATAGGCAATAAAGCTGAAAGAGATATTGGATTCATACAGTAAAGTCTCAGGTTTTAAAATCAATCAGGAAAAAAACACAGACGATTTTTAAAAATGTTAGTACTTCAGAACAACAAACTTTTACTGCTATGACAGGCTGGCAGAAAGTAAAAAAAGCGAAATACCTGGGAATTTGGATCTCTACAAAAAATGTGAACTTGGTTGTGAATAATTATATTAAACTGTGGGAAGAAATAAAGAAAGACATGATGATATGGACAAATAAGAACTTATCCCTGTTAGGTCGCATTTCAACGATACAAATGAATGTACTTCCAAGATTGCTATTCCTGTTTCAAAATTTGCCTATTATATCTCAAGCAAAATATTTTGACACTTGGAGAAAAGATTTACTGAACTTTATTTGGCAAGGTAAAAAAACGAGGATTGCATATAAATATTTGATAGATCTTAAAGAAAGAGGTGGACTTGCACTTCCAAACTTTAAACTATATGCTGCTTTAGTATGCTTAAAATATTGGATGGACTTTAAAAATATCAGATTATTGGACTTGGAGGGCTATGATAATAGAAGTGGATGGCACGGTTATTTGTGGTATAACAAAATTAAGATCCATGCATCATTTCAGCAACATATGGTTAAATCTTCTCTTTACAGAATATGGATTAGATATAAACATCTGTTAGAACCAAAGACTCCACTATGGATTTCACCACAAGAAATGTTAACCTTGCGCCCACTCAGACCTGCTCAATTTTTAACTTATTGTCAGCATTTGCCCTATCGAGAACCACTAACCACAGCAAGAGACGAAGTTGTCCAAAGAAGTTGGTTTAATGGTAGAATAGGTAAGCAGAGCATAGAGAACCCAAGACAGCAATGGAGGAAACTGGCATGTACTTGATAATATAAAGCATTGCAAAAAGCACTCAGCAGTACAGTCTCATGAGATTATTTTGAACACATTACAAACAGTACAGAGGCGCTGTTGCTCCCACGGACATCTGCAGGCTTCAAAGAGAGCAGGAATACAAAACAAACCTTGAGGGAGAGTGGGCGAGAAAATGAAACCAACTGAAACACAGGCCTGACATTCTGCTCCCCTTAGGGCCCCCTCCCGTTCTGCAAGGGGGATGGTTTATGAGGGTAAGAGGTGTGGAAGGCGTGCACTAAGTGTGGGGCGGAGACATCTCGAGCATGAACCCACTCATCATAGGCAGGGGGAAAGTGTTTCCAACGAACCAGGTACTGCACACGAGAGTCCAAAACCTTTGACACTTCAAAATGCTCCTCCCCCCCACCATCACAGGCTGCTCAGGAGGCGGTTCCGGTGCCAATCTGTGGAGCCAACATGAGGCTTGAGGAGACTGACATGGAAGACAGGGTGGATACGCCTCAAGGTTTTAGGGAGAGCCAGTTCCACAGTGACGGGGTTAATTATCCGGGTAATGGGATATGGCCCCACGTACTTGGCACTGATCTTATTACATGGCCGGGTGGACCGCAGATTCTTGGTGGAAAGGTACACTAAGTCACCAATCTGAAAGTCTTTGCTGGGAGAGCGATGCTTATCTGCTTGAGCTTTATATTTGCATTTGGCCCTGTCCAAATTCTTTACTAGCCAGGGCCAAGCGGTGTGGATAGTTTGAGTCCAAGAGGCCACATCAACATTACCCTCCTCCCCCGTGACATCTACACAACCAATAGGACCGAAATCCTGACCATACACAGCGTAGAAAGGACTAAAGCCTGTAGATTGATGCACAGCATTGTTGTAAGCATATTCAGCAAAAGGCAATAGTTCAACCCAATCATCTTGGTGATAATTGACATAACATTCCAAAACAGCATTGACACGCTCAGTTTGCCCATCCGTTTGGGGGTGATAAGCACTAGATAAACCCTGTTCCACCCCCACCAACTTGAGAAAGGTTTTCCAAAATATTGCCACATAGGTACTTCCGCGGTCGCAAATTATCTTACGCGGAAAGGAATGTAGACGGAAAACATGTGACACAAAAGGCGGGCCAACTTGGGGGCGGAGGATATACCCGCACACGGAACCAAATGTACCTGTTTGGAAAACAAGTCAGTAACAACCCACAGTACAGTTTTCCCTTCACTGAGTGGGAGGTCGGTCATGAAATCCATGGCAATCACTTCCCAGGGTCTGGTGGGAACTTCCAGTGGTTGCCTTGGGACTGTTTGACAGTGGCACAAATGGGACAGCTGCGAACAAAGGAATCCACATCAGTACACATGCCTACCCACCAAAATTGTCTGCACAGCAAGTGAAGGGTTTTTAGGAAACCAAAGTGCCCTGCCGTTTTAGCCCCATGGGCCATTTGCAGGATCTCTCTCCGAAGTATTTTAAGGACGTACAATTTCGAGTCCTTATACCAACAGCCACCCCATTCCAGCAGGCCTGGGGGCAGTGTCTGAGCAGTGCGTTCGGCTAGGCATTGAGTACGAAGGGAATCCAGGAAGGAGTCGGATAGGATCACCCCCCCTGCAGAGGAGGGTGAATCAGGAGCCATCGGCGGTGGCGATGGAGTGGGGGGGGGAACCGGTTGATGTGGGGCGCTGTTGATGGGCTGTGCGGATGGGTCTGGTGAGGGAGTCAGCTCTTTTTTGTCTGACGCTCTGTTGTCCACTGCTTGGGTCTGGGACTGGAGCAGAGTTTGGGACCGAGTCTTTACAGCTAGAACAGGTAGAGCTCCTCTGTGTGCCGGGGTAAATAAGGAGTCCGTAGGACGGTCGATCTTTACTGGATATTGGGGAAGCCTGGAAAGAGCATCAGCAAGCACGTTTTGCTTTCCAGGCACGTGTTTGAGTACAAAATGGAATTGAGCGAAGAAGTCAGCCCAACGTTGTTTTGCGGACAGTTTGTGGGTCCCGGTGAGGGCCTCTAGATTTTTGTGATCGGTCCAGACTTCAAAGGGGACCCTGGAACCCTCCAGAAATTGCCTCCATGTAGTGAGGGCATGATGGATGGCGGCCGCCTCCTTTCCCCAAATGGGCCAGTTCAGTTGAGCATGCGCAAATTTCTTCGAAAAGTAAGCACAGGGGTGAAGAAGACCATCAGACCCCCTCTGCAGAAGAGCCCCCCCCCATGGCTACATCAGACGCATCTACTTGCACAACAAACATTTGATTTGGGTCGGGGTGTTGCAGTACAGGTTCAGAAGTGAAAAGCTGCTTGAGGGTTGCAAAAGCAGTTTGACATTGCTCAGTCCAATGCACCTTGGCGGTGGGTAACGTAGCAGAGACCCCTTTACCCTTAGTTTTAAGAAGGTCAGTGATTGGTAGTGCCACTTGAGCAAAGTTGGGAATGAAACCACGGTAGAAATTGGTGAAGCCTAGAAACTGTTGCACTTGTTTGCGGGTGGAGGGAGGAGCCCAATCAAGTACAGATTGTACTTTGGCAGGGTCCATACTGAGGCCCTGATGGGAAATTATGTATCCCAAGAAAGTTAATTGTTCTTGGTGGAACTCGCACTTAGATAACTTTGCATAGAGTTGATTATTACGTAGACGCTGCAACACTTCTCTGACCAGAGTAATGCGTTCATCCATGGATTTAGAGTAAATAAGGATATCATCAAGATAAACCACCACACCCCGATATAATAAATCATGGAGGATCTCGTTAATGAGTTTCATGAAGACCCCCAGGGCCCCTTTTAATCCAAAAGGCATCACGAGAAATTCATACATTCCGAAGCAGCTAGAGAAGGCTGTGAGGGGTTCGTCCCCGTCACGAATCCGGATCCGGTAATAAGCCTCAACCAAGTCCAATTTGGTGAAAATGAGCCCCTCTCATAATTGTCCCAAGATATCAGAAATCAAAGGTATGGGGTAGGCATTGGTTTGGGTAACTGCGTTGAGTTTTCCGAAGTCAATACACAAACGCAAGTCACCCTCCTTTTTACAGACAAAGAAAGCAGGGGCTGAGTTGGGGGCGGTTGACGGTCGAATGAACCCTCGAGCAAGATTTTTATCCAAAAAGTCTAGCAACACAGCACGTTTAGAAACGCTCATAGGGTAAATCTTGCTTTTAGCCAAAGTGCAGTCTTTCACTACTTCGGTTGCACAGTCCGTGGTACTGTGTGTGTGGGGGTAAGGCTTCGCATTCTTTTACATCAAAAACGTCTTCAAAGTCTCGGTATACTTCAGGTAATGGGGTTGGCAACAAAGTATCGGGGGTTAAGGCTGGATTGGGTGAAGGTACAACCGCTACCTCACGCCAGTGCTGTTCACATTTAGGGTTGGTAAACGTAATTGTGTCAGCCTCCCAGTCTATGGAGGGACTGTGGCCTTTGAGCCAATTAATCCCCAAAACGACTTCGTATCGGATGGGAGCTATGGTAAAGTCTATTTGCTCCCAATGGGAACCGATACCCATCGCCACCCCCATGTGCAACGGTCGACTGGCCCCCCTCTAAAATGGCTACCGTCCATTTGAGCAAATTGGACGGGAGCCGGTAGGTCTTCGGACTTGACTTGTAGGGCTGCAAACATGGCCTCATTGATTAAAGTGCGTCCGCAGCCGGAGTCTATGAGTGCCTTGACACGTATTTGGGGGCCTTTTTATAGTGTTGTAACACTACGTCCACATAAACAGTGTTTTCAACTTCACTCACCATGACAGGAGCATTGGGTTTTGCAGGAGATTCCGCAGGGGTCTGTGGGGACGCTCCACTCACCACAGACCGTACCCATTTTTTGACAGGTCAAGAGGGGATTCCAGATTTAGGGCTGGAGAATTCCATTGATTATCCTCGTCGGAAGAAGGAGAGCTGTCCCCCACTGGGGCACTTGTAATCTGGGACCCTATGGGGTCGATTGGTGCTGGAAGGTTAGACGATTCTCCGACGTAAAGTGCAGAGGGTGTGGGTCGTCCAGGCGCTGCGCTGCGGATGGCTGCGTGCCTCTGCGGTGAGGTCATCCCCGAGCTCAAGGCGGTATGCTTGGTCGAGTGGGTTCGGGACGTTGAGGACAAGCCGCTGCAAAGTGACCCATTCCACCGCAAACGAGACAGGCCCCTCTCTAGAATCGAGACTCGCGGTCCAGAGGGGGTCGGGTTGGTCTCCGCGGGTTGGGAGTCGAAGGTTTGGTGGGTGGCTTTTGTCCGCCCTTCTCCTTGGCCCTATTTCGGACTAGCGAAATGAATCGCCGGCGGCTTTCAACTTCCTCAGTCAGTAAAATCCAATCTTCAAGGGTATCCGGGTCGTCCCCATATAAGACCAGTTCAAAATGTCCGGGTGTAAGGCTTCACGAAAGTAGTGGATTAGGGTAGCTTCAGGCCAGTCCACTACCTTACTTGCGAGTCGTTGGAATTCATCTGCAAATTCCCGAACTGGGGAGGAGCCTTTTCTGAGTTGTAAAAGTTCCGCTTTGGCTCTTTCTCCCATGAAGGGATCTTCAAAGCGCCGTCCCAAGGCAAACATAAAATTGTCGAGGGAGCGAATGGAGCGGGACCGCGTATCAAACTGGAGAATCATCCAGTCAGCCGCTTTTTCCATTAACAGGGAGGCAACAAAACGGATGCGGCAATCTTCGGTAGGGAAGAATTGTCTGTGTTCCCTCATATAACTATCCACATGATGCAAAAAACGGGGTAAGGTTTCAACAGAGCCGTCATAAGTAACCCTCAGTTTCGGCGGCTTCCATGGCATTGGGGGTATAGGCGGGTATCCAGGAATAGGGGTTCCTGGTAATCCCGGTGCACCCGGTGGCACTGGTAAAGCAGGTGCAACAGGCACTCTGCCAGGCGCTGTGGGGCCTCAGCCCAGAACTACGGGTCCTCCACCAGGAGCGACGGGACCCTCGCCAGGAGCTGCGGGGCCTCCACCAGGAGGAACCGCCGGCGCAGCTGGTTGTTGCACTGGTGGTTGCAGTGGCTGTTGCTGTGTCATGGGAGTGGGGGCAATGGGTGCAGCTTGAGTCCGTTGCAACTGGTCATTGTCCCTGAGTACTAAAGTCAGTTGATCCTGCAAGCGTGCTACCTGTTCCATAAGATCCAGATTTTGGTAACGTAGCAAAAATACCTCGTCGCCAGTGCCGCCAGTCCGGCGGGACTGGCTGACCCGTAAATTAGCGGCCCTGAGAGATTCCCCACCATATAAGTCCTCCTCGTCGGAATTGTCTGGCCTTTCGGGCAAAGTCCCCGCCAACCTGCGGGAGCGTTGAATGCTACGAGACGGGATGAAAGACAGGGAGAACGGGGGTAACTCATAGCCCCCGGGCTGTCGGGAATGTGCGCCGCTCCGCGCCCGTTCGACGGCTAAGCGTTCCCTCTCCTCCTGCTCTGCCTGAGCTTTTGCCGCGGCTTCTGTCGCTGCCCATGCTTGCTCCTCCGCTTTCTTGCGGAGGACCTGGTCGGCTGCCAGTTTGGCGGTCAGTGCTGTGGTAACGAGTGGAAGGGCCTCCTGTTCCAAAGTGTCGAGGAGCTCAGCGCGATCTGGCAGGTCCAACATCAGTTGGATCTGTACCGCCAAGGCCGCCGCATCTGCACCGAAGTTGGGTGTGAGATGTTTCGTAAGTTCTGAAATAGTGGCCACAGTGTGGCCCTGGAAGAGGGCAGTCACCCATGTGGCTACCGCCTTTGCTTCCGCTTGGCAGAGCTTGGGGGGTGGTGTGACCAGGGTCGCCATGTCGGTAGAACGGATTGGGACCGCGGTCAAAGTTGGTCGCGATTTACAAGTAGTGAGTCCAGCCAACAGGCTAGTCAACAGTTGTAAATCCTCAGCCACCAATCGAGCATTGTCCACCAACCGGTCAAGGGTCTGGAGGTCTTGGCAGGCGCTGGTATCCGCAATGTCCGACGTCCAGAAGACCGTTGTGGCCAGGGAATGCCACTGAGCCCGAAGAAGTCCAGTCAAGCGATTGACTTCTGCATCGGTTCGATGTAGCTCAGCTATAACATCCCGTACGAGTTCGGGGTCGTCAGTCGGTGTTCCGAACGGAAGGGACCACGGATGGAAGCCTTCCAGGGCTCCTAGCAGAAACCCGCCACCCGGGGATCAGATCCACCGGGCCCGGGGCGAACCACATGGGGCTCCAGCCACAGGTAGATCACTCGGAGAGCACTGTCCTTGCTCCCATCCGAGTGGCAGGCAAACCCTCCGGGGCTCCAGCCTGACAGGTGAAAGATGTGATTGCTGTCTTAATGTCAGCACTTGCCCACTAACCACAGCAAGAGACAAAGTTGTCCAACGAAGTTGGTTTAATGGTAGCATAGGTAAGCAGAGCATAGAGAACCCAAGACAGCAATGGAGGAAATTGGCATGCACTTGATAATATAAAGCATTGCAAAAAGCACTCAGCAGTACAGTCTCATGAGATTATTTTGAACACATTACAAACAGTACAGAGGCGCCGTTGCTCCCACGGACATCTGCAGGCTTCAAAGAGAGCAGGAATGCAAAACAATCCTTGAGGGAGAGTGGGCGAGAAAATGAAACCAACTGAAACACAGGCCTGACACTTATCAAGATCTTTTGAAATGGGATGGTACAAAATGTTCACTTAAAGAATATGAAGAAGTTAAAGAGTCATTGAATTGGTTACAGTATCATCAAATTAACTCGGTGTATTTGCAGGATTTAAAAACAGGATTTTCCAGTACTAAATCAACTCTTCAGAAACTTTTGTTGGATACTGGTGACCATTTAATATCTAAAATGTATAAACTCTTACTAGAACTTTATTGTGAACAAGATCGAATAAAACCTACCATGACTAGTTGGGCACAAATGCTGGGACATGATATAATGTTGCAGAAGTGGGAAAGACTGTGGACAAAAGACTTGAAGTTAATATCTTCACAACTGTTAAGAGAAAATGTATATAAAATGATGTACAAATGGTATCTAACACCGAAGAAACTGGCAAAGACATTTCCCTCAATGTCACCAAATTGTTGGAAATGTGAGAAAGAAATTGGTTCCTTTCATCATATTTGGTGGACTTGTGAAAAAGCCAAGATATTTTGGGAAATGATATATGAGGAAATAAGGTTAATTTTACAACAAAATATACTTAAAACACCTGAAATGATGCTATTGAGTATGATACCGGACACTATTTTGACTCATAGAACTTTTTAATATATGCCACCATAGCTGCACGGTTGATATATGCAGCAAAATGGAAGACTGATGAGATACCGGAAAAAAAGGACTGGATATATAAGATGATGGAATTGATGGAGATGGTGAAACTTACTGCTTATATTAATCAGACTGATAATGTACAATTTTGGGGGGAGTGGGAGGTGTGGAGAACTTATTGTGAAAAATATTTTTCAATGGGTCATTTTAAAGGATACTCTTTGATTTAATCCCTCACATTTATTTGGTATAGTGAAATATTAGGATGATTACAGGTATATTAATTAGATTAAGTAAGATACTTATAAAGTAACTGAGCAGGGGGTTATACTGTTAGCAAAAGTATATACAATTTAATTATGGACAGAAGAGAGTGAAGGGGAAGTCAATTATGTTTCATTATTTTTTAGATTAGAAATTTTTAGAGATTCAACTTTATATTGTTAAGTATTAATGGAAAATGATTTATGATGTATAAAATGAGAAAACAATAATTTTTTTGTTAAAAACAACAACAGCAGAGAAAGCATGTGTAACAGGCAGTTGTTGCTTTTGCACATTTGCAGGTTGGCACCCGCAGAAGCCCCTACTTACATGAGTGAAGCTGTTGTGGCAGAGCATAGGGGGAGAGGCGGTCCCACAAAAAAGAGGGGCCAACCCTTGTGGGTGGTCAATGGAAAATTTTCCCTAGTTTGACACCCATTATTTCCCCATCTGCATCCTATTCTCTTCCCTTTGCTGTGTGTAAACCACTTTCAAGGGGAACCCAGAGTTCTCCTGGAATTACAGCTGCTCCCTAGAGTAGATGGATCAGTTCCCCTAGAAGGAATGGCTGCTTTGGATGGTGGACTCTATGTTACCACATCCCTGCAGAGCTCCCTCCCCTCCCCAAAATTGCCCCCCCTCAGGCATCAACCCCAATTCACCAGAAATGTTCCAAGCCAGAAATGATCCTGAGGAAACAGCTCATTGGGCAAATCCTTCAGTGGGACGTCTTAATGGACACGGTGCTTTCTGAATGCAACAAAATGGAACTTCCTGCTTCCCAGGTCCCCTTGAAATTTGGGAAGAAAGGAGCAAGCCATTGTCACCTTTTGTCATTCTTGCTGACTCTTTGGCCAAGCTCAGATGCTTATGTCACGGCTCAATGTAGTTAAGGGGTCTACACTCTTAGAATGTATCACTTACTGAGAAGTAAAATTATCTATTCAGCGAGACCTCACAGACAGGAGTCAATCATAATTCTTACTACAGTAGGCTTTCTATTGAAGTGTGCCAGAAAATTTATAAACAAGGAACTTCCTTTAAATAACATTTATTTCACATAAAATATATATAGGCATGTGAATATTTACACACTCTCAAAACATGTCATAAAGTACAAACATTATGATTCTTTTACATGTTCATTTATGCAAGCAGTTTCAAATAATCTTTATAAGCAATTTCTCTATGTAAGGTTTTCTGACCTTAAACCTGTAATGTATTTCATTCAGGAATAAAGCAGTTTACAGAAAGCCTGTCAAAACATGATTAGTATAAGGAGAGAAAGTTATGGTTAAAAGCATCTTAATTCAGAATACCTAGAATATAAAACATAAGTTGTATTAAACCAAGCACAACCTTATACCAATTCCAAATCTCTCCTAGCTTATATTCAGGATTTTCTGTAAGGACATAGTCTTTTCCCATGTTTCTATGTCTTTACCATATCTTTGATTCTCTGGCTTTTAGTTTATTTGAGAGCTATAGTCAAAAAGCTCTTTGAGTATTTCATGCCAGTTTAGGTTCATTGAAATACTGTTCTGAAGTCTATTTATCAGAGAAAGCTGAAGTTAGAGCTATATGAGACCATAGTCAGTTGTTATAGCTATGTGTAGTAGCTTTAATATTCAAGAGTTGTTCCTCAAACTCTGAAGTCTCTATATGCCAATTGTAGAGAGAATCTATATGAACCTTAGTTCCAGGTAAGAGCTCTATAGCTCTATATACATCATGTAATCTGTGTTTGCCACTCATTGTCACTGAGTGTAGAAGCTTCCCCTGTTATGTTGGGGAAACCTCTGACTCTTTGCCCTGAGAGATATCTCTGGTTGTTTAGAGGAATCTCTAAGAGTATCTAAGAATTCTGTTTCTGGTTCTGAGAACTGAAGAGACCAGTTCTGTAACTTGGGTTTCACAACTTCCATGTTTCTCAAGGAAAGCCAAGTCAGACCATTTAGATCATTCAGTGAGAACTCATCAATCTTTACTAGGATTAATGAGATGTCAGTGTTTCCAAATATGGAACTGATCCAATACTCTTAGACCCCACAGTAAGGTTAGTAGGAATACTAAGAGTCTCCATCATATGGAATAGTCTACAAGCAGTCATTTCAGACATCCAGCCTTAGCAGGTCATCTTGAAATGAATCTCTCTCAAAGAGAGTCTTTTCCATTCTCACAAAGAGCTTGTGAAATGGTAGAGTTTCATATCACGCAAGATATGAAATAATAGAATGAGCCATGGCCAGGCAACCCAGTGTTGTCCTCCAAGAACTCACTCAGTTCTTACATCTCATGCAAGAGATGAGGAAAGCTAATGATTAGACAACAGTGTTGTCCTTCACTAACAATCCTAGGTTTTACATCTTTCAAGATGGAGAGAGCAAGGCTAGACAGATTGAAGCCGTTTTCCAGTTACTCTCTGTTAGTCTCACGCAAGAGACAGAGAAGGCTTAGTCTCACGCAAGAGACCTAGAAAGCTTGATAGCCAGACAATTTTGCATTGTCCTCTACCAGCGTTTCTTTCCAAGTTTTACATCTTTAGGGGATGTGGAGAGTGAGGTCAGACAGACTGAAGCTGTCTTCCATCAACTCCCTGCTTTCTAGCAGTTTGGTGCTGGCTTTTATTCTCTCAGAGCAGTGGTTATCTGAGCTTAGCTGAGAGGCTAAAAGCTTCTGTCCTGGGTGGCTGAATTGGTCACTCTTGGTAGTGGCATTGTCACTTCCACTTGGTCTGTGAAGAAAGCTTTACTATGTATGTGGCATTAAGTCACCAAGTTCACAAGTGCAAGGTCACCATCTGTTGTACTGTTTAAAGACTAGGTTTGAGTCATTGGATGGTGGAATTATTTCTTTCTTACACTGTATCTATCAGAGAGACCAAATCCCCAGGCTGAGATGACCTTCTTGTTAATGCCGAGAATGAAGCCAAGCACCGGATAAGTAATTCCGATATTTTTCCACAGTGATTTCAGGGGGGGGGGGCAGTAGATCGTCACACTGATGGGGTGGCAATGGGGATTGGCCACCACTGGGAACAAATCAACCCTACTATTGTGCCCAATGTTAGATATGCGGTGGTGTTAGGAGCAAATTGGCTCAAAGGACACAGTCCCGCCATAGACTAGGACGCTGGGACTTTAACGTTCAATAGCCCGTTGTGTGAATTACACCGACATGACATGGCCGTGAAAACCGTAGTCAAACCAACCCCTGCTCTAGCCTCAGACCCCTCCGGTCCGACCCACTTGCCACCCGACTATCAGGACTTTGCGGATGTATTCAATGTGCAGGAGTGTGATGTTTTACCTCCCCACCGCTGGACTGATTGTGCTATTGAGGTGGTGGGGGATGAAAAACTGCCAAAGAGTAAGATTTACCCAATGAGCCCTACAGAACAAACTGTGCTCCGCGAGTTTTTAGACAAAAACTTGGCTCGCGGTTTCATCCGACCCTCCACCGCACCCTGTTCGGCACCAGACTTTTTCGTGCGGAAGAAAACGGGGGATTTGCATTTGTGTATTGACTTCTGTAAACTCAATGCTGTTACTCAAATGAATGCCTACCCCATCCCTCTCATTTCTGATCTCTTGGGACAATTGAAGGAAGGTCACATTTTCACCAAGTTGGATTTAGTCGAGGCTTATTACAGAGTCAGAATTCGGGAGGGGGATAAATCACTGACAGCCTTTTCCAGTTGCTTTGGGATGTTCGAGTTTATGGTGATGCCGTTTGGATTGAAAGGGGCCTCGGGGGTCTTCATGCAACTCATTAATGAGATCCTCCATGACCTGCTGTTCAGAGGAGTGGTAGTTTATTTAGATGACATTCTTATTTACTCTAAAACCATGGATGAACATGTTGCTTTGGTCAAAGAGGTGTTGCAACATCTTAGAGATCATCAGCTCTATGCCAAACTATCTAAGTGCGAGTTTCCCAAGAAGCAATTAACTTTCCTAGGGTATGTCATCTCACACCAAGGGCTGACTTATGATCCAGAAAAGGTGCACGCTGTGCTCAGTTGGGAACCCCCCAAACAAGTCCAAAGATTTATCGGGTTTGCAAATTTTTACAGGGCATTCCTCCCTCATTTCGCTCGGATTGCTCTGCCCATCACGCATCTCCTTAAAACTAAGGGGAAGGGGAATTCGGCCACCTTACCCAATGCCCGGG
The DNA here is from genome assembly GCF_029931775.1 of Euleptes europaea. Lineage (NCBI taxonomy): Eukaryota > Metazoa > Chordata > Lepidosauria > Squamata > Sphaerodactylidae > Euleptes > Euleptes europaea. Next base: position 66,154,920 of record NC_079323.1, read on the forward strand.
TAGAGTGGACCCCCCAGTGTCAAGCCGCCTTCGATAGTCTAAAGCAGCTTTTTACGTCCGAGCTGGTCTTGCAACACCCCGACTGCATTCAGCCCTTCATAGTTCACGTAGACGCATCCGACGTAGCGATGGGGGGTGCACTTCTGCAACGGGGGGAGGATGGACACCTGCATCCGTGCACTTATTTTCCCAAAACGTTCACCCAATCTGAGCTCAATTGGGCTATTTGGGAAAAGGAAGCCGCTGCTGTAAAACATGCCCTGACAGTGTGGAGACAGTTTTTGGAGGGTTCCACGGTGCCTTTTGAAGTGTGGTCCGATCACAAAAATCTAGTTGCCCTAATGGAGGCTCGCAAACTGTCCACAAAACAACTGCGTTGGGCGGACTTCTTTGCCCAATTCCGATTCATCCTGAAGCATGTACCAGGGAAGCAAAATCTACTGGCTGACACCTTATCTAGACTTCCCCAATATCCCACTGAGGTTGACCGGCCCACAGAGTTGCTCTTCACCCCTGCCCAACGAGGTTGTGAGCACTTGTTCCCGTGGTAATCCCATAAACAACATCCACAGACAAGTAGTCCAAAAGAGAGTTGATTTATTAGAAAACCTACAGGTATACAGAGCTAACAGGTAAATTGGCATGAATGGGAACTAAAGGCATGGCCTGCGACCTATATGGAAAAGCATTGGTCATATCAAGATAGTGGTTGCAGTCATGGCAACCACCCTCCTTATGAGGGCCGTTCCCACAGCTAGGAAAGGAATTTGACAGTTACCAGTTCTCGGCCTTAGACCGCACCTGGTGAAACCAAAACATGCAGAGTCTGTTTCTCTCTGCAGAGAGCAGGATTTCAGGCCCCTTAAGGCCCCCCTCCCACCGCCCAGTGAGTGGGCGCAGGTTTGTGAGGGTAAGCAGTATGGAACTGACAGAGTAGGCAGGGTGCTGAAACATCATGTGTGCGTACCCATTCATCTTGTGCAGCACTGAAGTGTTTCCAACGAACTAGATACTGGAGGGAGCCGTAATGAATGCGTGAGTACAAGATTTTTGCAATTTCAAAATGTTCTCCCCCCCCCTACCATCACCAGTGGTTCAGGGAGAGGCTCAGGATGCCATTCCGGGGAAGGCACATGCAGCTTCAACAAACTAACATGAAACACGGGATGGATTCGTCTTAATGATTTTGGGAGTGAGAGTTCTACAGTGATTGGGTTGATGATTCGAGAAATGGGAAAGGGTCCAATGTATTTGGCATTGAGTTTGTTACACGGGCGGTTGGACCGCAGGTTCTTGGTGGACAAATAAACCATGTCTCCCACTGTATAGTCCTTCCCAGGGGAGTGATGTTTGTCAGCCTGAGCTTTGTATTTACGTTTGGCTCGTTCCAAGTTCTTTACAAGCCAAGGCCAGGTTGTTTGAATTGTCTGTACCCAGTCAGCAACTCCTTCACTTCCCTCCACCTTGGAGACATTAGCATGACTAATGGGACCATAGTCCTGGCCATACACGGCCCTGAAGGGGCTATACCCTGTAGACTGATGTACAGCATTATTGTATGCATATTCAGCAAAGGGCAACAATTCAACCCAATCATCCTGATGATAGTTAACATAACAACGCAAGTAGCATTCTAATACAGCATTTACCCGCTCAGTCTGGCCGTCAGTTTGGGGATGGAAAGCACTTGAAAGACCTTGTTCCACCCCCACCAATTTTAAGAAAGCTTTCCAGAACTTAGCTACATAGCTACTTCCGTGGTCGCTTATCACTAGGGCTGTCGATTCGGTTCATCCTGAACTGAAAAACAGCCGAATTTCCCCTGATTCGGCGGTTTTTAGTTCGGATGGAACCGAACTCAAAAAGGGGGGGAAATGGGGAGCTGAATTCAGTGAATTCGGGGTGTTCGATGAATAAATTTGGCAAATTCGGGGTTCGGCACAGCAGCATAACCGTCAGTTAGTAAGCAGCATTCTCCTGCAGCCAATCGGTGGCCAAGGTGGGTCTTCTTCTAGCCAATCAGTTTGAGCGATTGAGTGCATGAGCCCAACTGCTGCGTGGCCCAGGAAAAGAAAGAGAGAGTATCTGTTTGTGTGTGAGAGAGAAATCCTCGTGGGGTGTGTGCTTGTGCACATTTGCTCCTTTCCATGGCTGCAGGGGGTGCATTTTTGGGGGTAGAGACCCCAAACCTTCAGCGGAGCTTCAAAGGACCCTTCTTGCAAGACCCCCCAAGTTTTGTAAACATTGGGTCAGGGGGTCCCGAGATATGGGGCCCGAAAGGGGTCCTCCCCTTAATGTGCATTTTTATTCCATTTAAAGCACACATTAGCTCCTTTCCGTGGCTGCAGGGGGCGCATTTTTGGGGATAGAGACCCCAAACTTTCAGCAGAGCTTCAAAGGACCCTTCTTGCAAGACCCTCCTAGTTTTGTAAACATTGGGTCAGGGGGTCCCGAGATATGGGGCCCGAAAGGGGTCCTCCCCTTAATGTGCATTTTTATTCCATTTAAAGCACACATTAGCTCCTTTCTGTGGCTGCAGGGGGTGCATTTTTGGGGGTAGAGACCCCAAACTTTCAGCGGAGCTTCAAAGGACCCTTCTTGCAAGACCCCCCTAGTTTTGTAAACATTGGGTCAGGGGGTCCCGAGATATGGGGCCCAAAAGGGGTCCTCCCCTTAATGTGCATTTTTATTCCATTTAAAGCACACATTAGCTCCTTTCCGTGGCTGCAGGGGGCGCATTTTTGGGGGTAGAGACCCCAAACTTTCAGCGGAGCTTCAAAGTACCCTTCTTGCAAGACCCCCAAAGTTTTGTAAACATTGGGTCAGGGGGTCCCGAGATATGGGGTCCCCCCTTTTCCCTATTGGGATGAATGGGATCAGCCAATCCTGTGTGAATCTCGAGAGCGGCAAATCCAAGGAAAATCCTCCCGTGCTTAAATGGAATCATATTGGATTATCCAGTCCTCCAAGTCCCTCCTGATGGAACAGAAGACATCCACAGTAAGACCCCTTTTGGGGCTTTCATCTATAATTTTTCTCCTGTGTGTGTGTGTGTGGGGGGGGGAAGCAGAGTCTGTGTGTGTGGGGGGAAGGAGCAGTTTCTGTGGGTGGGGGGGAAGCCAAAGGGGGCTTTCGCCCATTCTGGGGGGTGTGCCCCTTCGAGCCTCTCCCTGGTTTGAGGGGGGGGTCTTCAGTTGTGTGTCCTCAGGTTTTCCCTCATTCATAAGATCGGTTAGGTCTATTTTGATGCTTGCTCAAAAATTGTTTTCAAATTGTGACTTAAAGAATGCATTTGCCTGGTCCCGAGTCTGATGCAAAAGGGGAAATTCCACCCCCTCCTGCTCCTGATGCTTAGCTAGCATGCCTCTGTCCCTTTCCATAGTTTGCAAACTCCCAGGCGTCAGGTGTTGCTTTGCATGGTGCAAACGTGATGGTTTACATGGTTGTGTTGCTTTTCATGGTTTGCAAACTTCTTCACACCTGCCCCGCCCTTGCTCCCCGCAGCTCAGCTGTTTGTTGGGGCTGGGAGCATTGAGTGGGCGGCAAGCTCTGCTAATTGCAAATGCACATTAAGGAGGGGGACCCCTTTCGGGGCCCATATCTCAGCCCCCGCTGATCCAATATTTACAAAACTTGGGGGTTATTGCAAGAAGGGTCCTTTGAAGCTACGCTGAAAGTTTGGGACCTCTACCCCCAAAAATGCCTCCCCAGAGCCAGGGAAATTTGCGGTTGTGATTTTAATGGCTTTATTCACCGAATTTTCCCCCGAACTCCGGACCTCATACCGAATTGCACAGACCCGAAGCGGGGGAGTTCGAACTTTGGCATTTCCCAAATAAAAACAGGCTGAATTTTGCCGAATCTGAATTTTACCAAATTCTTTTTTTTTCAACAGCCCTACTTATCACCTTGCGCGGAAAGCTATGGAGTCAGAAGACATGTGACACAAAGAGGCGGGCCAGTTTTGGAGCGGATGGGATACCTGCGCAAGCAGTGGTTCCCAACCTTTTTTTGACCAGGGACCACTAGGACTTTTTTGTTCGGCGCAGGGACCCCAAGGTTCAAAATAAAAATTCCGGGAATTTGAAAATAAACTTTAATCATAACTGTTAGTTAAACATTACACTTAGAATAATATTTGAATGTATATTTTTATAATAGAGAACTTTTAATTGAAAATATTAATTTATTATGGGTTTATAACTTTGTTTCGCGGACCTTAATTTATTTCTCGCGGACCCCTGGGGGTCCATGGACCCCCGGTTGGGAACCAGTGTGCGCAAGGGACGAGATGCACCTGTTTAGAGAACAGGTCAGTGATTACCCAAAGTACAGTTTTTCCCTCACTGAGGGGGAGATCAGTCATAAAATTAATTGCAATTACTTCCCAAGGTCTAGTGGGGGTCTCTAACGGTTGCAATAATCCGGGAGGTTTTCCCTGGGACCTTTTGACCGTAGCGCATACTGGGCAACTGCGGATGAACAAATCCACGTCGGTTCGCATGCCCGCCCACCAAAACTGTCTTCGTACCAAATGCAATGTTTTTAGAAATCCAAAGTGCCCCGTGGTCTTGGCCCCATGGACTAGCTGCAGAACCTCCCTTTGCAGTCTCTTAGGCACATACAGCTTTGAGTCTTTGTACCAATACCCCCCATGTTCAATCAAAGAAGTGGGAAGGGTTTGCACTGAGAGTTCGGCTTGGCATCCGGAATGAAGAGAGTTCATAAAGGAGTTTGTTAGACCCACCCCATCCGGCGTTGTGGGCACTCCGGTGGCAGGCTGCACTGAGGGAGGGGTAGCTGGTGTCTCCGAGGGGGGTCAGATGGTTGGATCGCCCGGACGGGCGGGCGCAGGCAGAGCTGGCGAAGGAGGCAAAGGGGGTGGAGCAGTCGGGCCGACCGATGTGGTTTGGTTTGGAGTTCCCCCCCATGCGAAGACTGTGGCGGGAGCCGGGCTTGTGATCGGGTCTGAACCGCCAGAGTGGGCAGCAAACGTCTCTGAGCAGGAGTGAACAGGGACTCGGTGGGGCGTTCAACCTTGGTAGCGTATTGGGGCAGTCTGGATAGAGCATCTGCCAGGACATTTTGCTTCCCTAGTACATGTTTTAATATGAAGCGGAACTGAGCAAAGAAGTCTGCCCAGCATACCTGTTTCGCAGACAATTTACGGGCCCCTGTGAGCGCATCCAAATTTTTGTGATCGCTCCACACCTCAAAAGGGACTTTAGAACCTTCTAAAAATTGTCTCCACACCGTGAGGGCATGGTAGACGGCGGCTGCTTCTTATTCCCAGATTGGACAGTTGAGCTGAGACTGCGCAAACTTCTTAGAGCAGTAAGCGCACGGATGCAGAAGACCGTCCCTCCCTCGCTGTAGAAGCGCACCCCCCATTGCCACGTCCGAGGTGTCAGCCTGGACAATGAACATTTGTTCAGGATCAGGGTGTTTTAACACTGGTTCGGAGGTAAACAGTCACTTGAGAGTATCAAAAGCGGTTTGGCACTGGGGGGTCCAATTGATTTTAGCCGAAGGCAATGCGGCGGCACTTCCTTTTCCCTTAGTCTTAAGGAGATCAGTGATGGGGAGTGTGACTTGAGTGAAGTTGGGGATGAACCCTCTGTAGAAGTTAGCAAACCCAAGAAATTGCTGAACCTGTTTGCGGGTTGAGGGTGGTTCCCAACTGGTTACAGACTGCACCTTCTCAGGGTCCATAGTGAGGCCGTGGTGTGAAATTATATAGCCCAAGAAGGTCAATTGTTTTTGGTGAAATTTGCACTTCGACACCTTAGCATAGAGCTGATTGTCTCTGAGACGTTGCAATACTTCCCTCACCAGGGCAACGTGTTCATCCATAGTTTTAGAGTAAATGAGAATATCATCCAAATAAACCACCACTCCTCTATACAACAAGTCATGTAGGATCTCATTAATGAATTGCATAAAGACCCCCAGGGGCCCCTTTAATCCAAAAGGCATCACTAAGAATTCATACATGCCAAAGCAACTGGAAAAGGCTGTTAGAGGTACATCGCCTTCCCGAATCCTGATTCTGTAATAGGCTTCCACCAAGTCTAATTTAGTAAAGATATGCCCCTCCTTTAATTGTCCCAAGAGATTAGAGATCAGAGGAATGGGATAGGCATTAGACTGGGTGACTGCATTGAGTTTTCGAAAGTCGATGCATAACCGCAAGTCACCTGTTTTCTTGCGCACAAAGAAAGAAGGGGCAAACTGGATGGGAGCTGGCAGGGTCTCTGACTTGACTTTGAGTGCTTTGAAAATGGCTTCATTGATCAGGGAGCGGGCACACCCGGAGTCTATGAGTGCTTTGACTTGTAACTGGGGGCCCCTTTTATGGTGTTGTAACACTACGTCCACATACACAGTATCTTCGATCTCACTCACCTTCACTGGAGCTTTGGGTTTTGCAGGAACAGCTGCGAGGGTCCGCGGTGTTGCTCCACTCACTGCAGACCCCACCCGATTTTTGACAGATCCAAAGGAGATTCAAGATTTAAAGCAGGGGGGTCCCAGCCTCTGTTCTCATCCAAAGATGGTGAGCTGTCCCCTCTTGGGGCACTTGTAATCCGGGACCCCGATGGGTCCATCGGTGCAGGCTCGCTGGGCGCATCTCCGACGTGGAGTGCCGATGGCGCGGTCTGTCCTGGTGCAGTGCTACGGTTGGCTGCGGTGCCTGTTTGCTGAGTTCGCCCCTGAATCGGGGGGGGGGGGTCCATCAGGTCAAGAGGGAATTAAACGATCTGGATGAAGCCGGCAGGCGGCAGCAAAATGGCCCATGGCACCGCAAACAAGACAGGCTCCCCTTTGAAAATGAGATTCATGGTCTTGGGGCGGGTTGAGCCGGTCTCCACGGAGTAGGAGTTGCAGCCTTATATGGGGTTTTTTGGTGGCCCCCCTCGGCTCGACGGTGGGCCAATGAAATGAATTGGCGGCGGCTTTCCACTTCTTCAGCTAGTAAAATCCATTCCTCCAGAGTGTCTGGCTCTCGTTGCATATAAGCCCAGTTCAAAATGTCCGGGTGTAAGGCTTCCCGGAAATAATGTATTCGGGTAGCCTCAGTCCAATCTACTATTTTACTGGCAAGTCTCTGGAATTCATCTGCGAACTCCCGCACAGGTGTGGAGCCCTGTCGAAGCTGCAGGTTAATCGGGTTTAATCGTTTCGCGATCTCGGCCACAGTGGCCGTGGCCGAGGTCAGTCCCACTAACTGTAAAGCCGTCTGGGATGCCACGTCCTGTGCCTCTTTTAGGCACACGTTGGGATCGGGAACTGTTGACATCGGGGGGCCCTCCGCCCATGTTCCAGCCATGGGAGAGTCACACACAGGCGGATCGGGGCCGCCGCCGGCTCCTGTTGTGCCTCATGCACTGTCAATCCTGCTAGCAAGCGGGTCAACGTTGCTAAATCCTCCTGCGCCAGCCGAACTTCCTCCAACAACCTGTCCAGTGTCTGGAGGTCGTGCTGGGCACTTTGATCTGCGTCGTGGGTCATCCAGGGGGTCGTTTCAGCAAGGCGACGCCACTGAACCCGAATAAGTCCAATGAGGCGGTTGATCTCCGCATCAGTCCACAGCGCCTCAGCAAGAACGTCATGCAGCAGAGTAGGGTCGTCGGGGAACTTGTCCGACACCAACGGAAGGTACCAATGTTCAGGACCCTCCAGGGCTCCAGCCAGGAACCCTCTACCCGGGGAGCACTCTCCCTGCTCCCCAGGTGAACCCTCCGGGGCTCCAGCCACAGGCAACTCACTCGGAGATCACATCCCCTGCTCCAATCCGAGATCCCGGCAATCCCTCCAGGGCTCCAGCCAGGCAGGTGATGGTAGAAAGGGTTTTGTGACAAAATGTGGGCACTTGTCCCCGTGGTAATCCCATAAACAACATCCACAGACGAGTAGTCCAAAAGAGAGTTGATTTATTAGAAAACCTACAGGTATACAGAGCTAACAGGTAAATTGGCACGATTGGGAACTAAAGGCATGGCCTGCGGCCTATATGGAAAAGCATTGGTCATATCAAGATAGCGGTTGCAGTCATGGCAACCACCCTCCTTACAAGGGCCGTTCCCACAGCTAGGAAAGGAATTTGACAGTTACCAGTTCTCGGCCTTGGACCGCACCTGGTGAAACCAAAACATGCAGAGTCTGTTTCTCTCTGCAGAGAGCCGGCCTGACAGAGGTCTAGTGCCCACTCTGGCTGTACGAACCAGTTCTCAGACTCAATCCCCGCCGCTGCTGCTGCCGGAGGGGACGGACGCCCTGCGCCCAGCCGAACTGGTAACGCCGCCCGTCTCACTTCCTCCTCCCTCAGAGCGATCTACAGCCACGGTTCCCGAGGCATGGGGACCCGAGCGCCCTGTTCAGCTGCCCCCTCCTCCGGTATCAACCCCGTCCCCGGTCCAGCTGTCCGCCGGCACTACTCCGGAGGGGGTGGAAGGTCTGTCTGAGTCCTTTAGGGACACTCTTCTACGCAGTTGTCAAGCGGAACTTTCCTTGCAGACTCTAATCTGGAGAACCGGGTTTGATTCCTCACTCCTCCACATGAGCGGCGGACTCTAATCTGGTGAACTGGGTTGGTTTCCCCACTCCTACACATGAAGCCCAACGTCACCAGCTGGGTGACCTTGGGCTAGACTCTTAGAGCTGTCTCAGCCCCACCTACCTCACAGGGTTATTGTGGAGAGGGGGAGGGAAAGTGATTGGAAGCTGGTTTGATTCTCCCTTAAGTGGTAGAGAAAGTCAGTAGTTGTCAAGCGGAACTTTCCTTCCGACTACTCTAGTTAAACGCGGGGAATTTTGGTACAGGGATTCTAAGTTGTATGTTTCAGAGATGTTGCGGGGGGAGGTTTTGGGTATGGTTCATGGTGCCAAGACCGCCGGACATTTCAGATTCCTTAAGACGTTGCATTTACTTAGGAGGCAATTTTGGTGGGCGGGCATGTGATCAGATGTGGACTCCTTCATCTGCAGCTGCCCCATATGTGCAGTGGCCAAATGGGCACAGGAAAAACCGCCCGGACTTTTGCAACCGTTAGAGATCCTCTCTAAACCTTGGGAAGCAATGGACTTCATGATGGATCTACCCCCTAGTGGGGGAAAGAATGTACTTTGGGTAATTACTGATCTGTTTTCAAAACAGGTGCATCTTGTGCCCTGCGCAGGTATCCCTTCTGCCCTGAAATTGGCCCTCCTCTTTGTGTCACATGTCTTCCGTCTCCATTCCTTCCTGCACAAGATAGTGACAGACAGGGGTTCAAACTTTGTGGCCAAATTCTGGAAGGCTTTCCTCAAACTGGTTGGAGTGGAACAAGGACTGTCTAGTGCCTTCCATCCCCAAACAGATGGTCAAACCGAACGGGTAAATGCGGTCTTGGAATGTTATTTGCGCTGTTATGTTAACTACCATCAAGATGACAGGGTAAACCTGTTGCCTTTTGCCGAGTATGCTTACAATAATGCGGTTCACCAATCCACAGGCTTCAGCCCGTTTCAGATTGTTCATGGTAAAGAGTTTAATCCTGTGGGCCATGTTGATGTTTCTGAGGAGGAGGGGGGAGCTGACGTGGCCGAATGGGTGCGTTCCATTCAAACAACCTGGCTATGGCTGGTTAAAAATCTGGAGTGAGCCAAACGAAAGTACAAAGTTCAGGCTGACAAACATCGCTCTCCCGGTAAGGAATACAGGGTGGGGGATCTCATCCATCTGTCCACCAAGAAACTACGATCCACCCGCCCGTGCGATAAACTCTGTGCCAAGTATGTGGGTCCTTTCCCCATTTCCCGGATTATTAATCCAGTGACTGTAGAACTCTCCTTGCCCAAGTCTCTACGGAGAATTCATCCTGTGTTCCATGTCAGTCTTTTAAAACCGTACATTCCATCCCAAAAATGGCATCCTGAGCCACAACCCAAAGTGCCTGAAATGGTGGGGGAGGGAGAACATTTTGAAGTGGCTAAGATACTGGATTCTCGCTTTCGCTATGGTGCCCTTCATTACCTGGTTCGCTGGAAGCATTTTGGTCCCGCCCAAGATGTGTGGGTGCGTGCCCATGACGTCTCCGCCCCCCGCCTAGTGCAAGAATTCCATTCTGACTACCCTCACAAACCCTCAGTGGGAGGGTGAAGGGGGGGTCTTTAGGGGGGCAGAATATCAGGAGCATGATTGAAGACGGTTCATGATTGTGCTTCCAGGTGCTGTTTTGCAGTTCTCTCCAAGGCCAGCCCGTGCCCCGTGTTTAGACTTCATAGAGTCCTTCACAGATTCCTTTAGTGTGGGAATTGCCAAGTACTCCTTCCTGCCTCTGGGGGAGGGGGGGTTGCCTGGACTACTGGTTATCTCCTTTTGCTTTTCCATATATGCCATGTACCTTGCCGTAGCCCCTTACTAGTGTCATTCTGAATATGGTTTCTGTAACCTGTCAATGTTAACCAATAAAACTGCTTTTGTGGACTTGCTGTCTGCTGGAATCTGTTTATGGGTTTGCTGCAGGGCTAGAGCTCACAGCATGCAAAAATGATGATAAAGAATAAAAATATTAATGAACAAAATGGACCAAACCCAAATACCATTTCTGTGCACACCAGTAACATTTGGAGATAACTGATCTATAGAAGTAGAAAAGGGCAAGAGTCCAGTAGCACCTTAAAGACTAATAAAAATATTTTCTGGTAGGGTATGAGCTTTCGTGAGCCACAACTCACTTCTTCAGATACAGCTGTGGCTCACAAAAGCTCATACCTTACCAGAAAATATTTTTGTTAGTCTTTAAGGTGCTACTGGACTCTTGCCCTTTTCTACTACTGCAGACAGACTAACACGGCTACCCACTGTGAATGATCTATAGAAGAAAATGTAACTAGAAATGTAACCTTATATATACCCAGAACACCCAGAAAGTATTGGTTTTAATTGGTGTCTTTTTCCAGGTATTCATATCATAGTCTTCCAAAACTTTTCAATTCTGAGACAATTTCCTAAAAATTAATCCTGAAAGTTCAGCAGAATCAACTGAAAACAAAAATGCAAGTTTGTTGCGACATACAGCATACTTCAAAGTATTTTAATACAGAGATGGTACCTTTCCAAATAGAATGAGACAAGTAATATCATACAATATAGATTACTACTAGAATGTCACTTCTCTGTAGAATTCTATGAGAGTGTATGGTTGTGTTTGGTTCACAAATATTCCTACTCTTCCTCTTTTCTGTTTTGCTTGTAAACACTTCAATCACAAGCCCCAGTGTTTAGGGAAATGATGGGTATCCCCCAGTAGTCACACCTCCTGAACACTCTTCAGCATTTGGGTGTACCTCTGCATGTGAACAGTGTAGGAGGTTTTCTCAGCCCATTCAGATAGATTTACTCCACATGGACCCATGTTCAGAAGGGTGGAATAAAATAGTTCCCATCATTATCCCTAGAAGTTAATTAGCTGTGACAGTGGGAAAGTGACAGTCAACAGAGTCTTAGAAATTTATAGACAGAACTATCATTTACAAAGTGAACTAAGTTACCCACATCAGACAAGTGCATGGAACCAGCTTTCTAGCTGCTTATAACTTGGCAACTATTGTTTTTTCTTAGTGTCTTCTTAAATGGCAGTGGAAATTATCAAAGTGATATAACGTGTACTTAGTGCCCTGAACAGTATGCTGTAACAAGCTGGGAGTACGTGAGGAATCACTTAATCAAGAGAAATAATTTGGGAATTCCCCCCAAATTTCCCTGCAGGATTATATAAATTGTCATGGGATTCCTTCCCCCCTTTTCTCTTTAACTAACTCTCCACTGGTCTAAGCACTCCATTCTTCTGGAGACTTTTTGGGTCTTATCAGGCCACTTTTTTTTAGTTACCTTACAAAATGATCTTTTGCTGCATGCCTGACAAGCCCCTGAGCATGTGGAGCCTTCTGCTTTGTTTGACAGCCAGCATGGTCTACTGATTAAGAGCAGTGTTTAAGAGTGGTGGTTAGGAGTGGTGGACTCTAATCTGGAGAACCGGGTTTGATTCCCCACTCCTCCACATGAGCGGCGGACTCTAATCTGGTGAACCGGGTTGGTTTCCCCACTCCTACACATGAAGCCCAACGTCACCAGCTGGGTGACCTTGAGCTAGTCTCTTAGAGCTGTCTCAGCCCCACCTACCTCACAGGGTGTCTATTGTGGAGAGGGGGAGGGAAAGTGATTGGAAGCTGGTTTGATTCTCCCTTAAGTGGTAGAGAAAGTCGGCATATAAAAACAATTCTTCTTCTTCTGTTTGTGAGTGAGCTGCTTTTTTGTTTTTTTTGTAACTGACACTAGATTGTCAATTTTATTTTTATATACAGTGGACAAACTTGGGGTCCCATAAGAATCATGGGGTTTTAGAAGTAACCATTTGGAAATCCCACCCCTGGAATCATCTATGCCGGGATTCCCTACCGTCTCATGGGCTTCATCAAGCTAATTTCTCCTTCTCCTCTTCCCCTGACAGCGACTCTCAACATTCTCTGCTCTTGAAGCATATTCAGTCCACATCAGGCTGTCTTTTGATGCTGCTGCTGTTGTGGTGTGAGTGTTCCTTTTCTTTTGTGAAATTTACCAAATCATATTTTTCTGTAAACTTGGGGAATCCCCAGACTATTATAGAGCCTTGTCTACTATGGTCTGTTTTTGCATCTTTTGTGATTGGCATGGAGGCCAGCCAGTTTCCTATTAGACTGCCTCAAGATTAAGTGAACAACACACCTTTGTTCTTCACTGCATGTCTTAAGACTGATTAAATGCCAATGTTAATTTTAGTGGGGGGAAATTCAGTACATGAAAACCATCTGTGATTTGAATAACAAACTCCTGAACTAGAAGGAACAAAATAGAATATGGAATGTATTTTTTTGGATGCCTTGTACCTAAATGAAACAAGCAGGATCTTTGATTTTGTTTTGTTTAACAACTATTACTCAGGTGCTTGAAGGGATTATGTAATTTATGATGGAAGTTCGAATGTGCACACATGAATGCTCAGTAGGGTGGGGAATCTACAAAACTGAGCAGAGTTCTATTCCTGGAGATGGGCTCCCCCCTTTCCGCAGTCCCCTGAACCATGAAAAGCTGCTCCTGACATACTCTCTGGTATGCCTTAGAATTTGGCATATGGGGCTGCAGGTGGAGAAGTAAATCTTCTTTCTGGTCTAAGTGTGGACAAACAGCCAGGTGACATGGGTAGAGATGTATGTGAAGGCGGGGGACGGAAAAAATAGGAAGAAACTTTCTAATGGAAAAATTGAAATTTTGGGGAGTATGAAGAAAATTCCTATGAAATATTTTCTTTTTTAGAATGAGTGAAATGCTTTTAAAGACAAGGTGGGCATGCTGTAGCTATATATGGCTTTTAAATCCAACATACATTTCTGCACCTAGAAGGATACCTAATCTTCATCATTGCTTCTCAACAGTTGTATGCCTTCTGTTGTCCTTTAGACCTGATGTGGTTGACCTTTTCAACACTCCCTCAAACCATTGTGACACATTTACAAGGTAAATGTGTAAACTGGGAAAATATTGCCCTACATTGCAGGAGGAGAAAAAAGATTAGAAGGAAGTGGAGCAGAAACTGCACCAAAGCCTCAGAGGACAACTGAAAATTTCATTGAGAACTTATCACTCTCTAACCAGACAGTAAAATTAAGGTACATGTGCTAAGATAGCATAGGCAATTTTCTGGCAATTTTCACTCAACTACTGGATATATTTGCAAGTTTGCTTGTATAAAACCAAGGCATTTATGACTGGAAATGGTCAATTTACATTCCAAATCCAAAAAAAGGAGATGTCAAAGACTACAGCAACTATCAGACTATCACATTAATTTCTCACACAGGTAAAGTGATGCTCAAAATCTTATAACAAAGACTGTCACCAAATATGGAATGAGAAGTGTCTGATGTTCAAGCTGGATTCAGAAAAGGAAGAGGCACTAGAGATCATATCACAAATTTACATTGGTTATTGGAGCATACAAGAGAATTGCAGAAGAAAATCAGCTTCTGTTTCATAGATTACAGCAAAGCTTTTGACTATATGGATCATGAAAAGCTATGGCTGGTTTTAAAGGAAATAGTGTGCCACAGCATTTGATGCTTTTGATGCACAACCTGTACTCTGGACAAGAGGCTACTGTTGGGACAGAATATGGAGAAACAGAATGGTTTTCAATTGGCAAAGGTGTTATACAAGGATGTATTTTATCTCCCTATCTCTTCAATCTATATGCAAAACATATCACAAGGAAAGATGGATTAGATTTAGATAAAGGTGGAGTGAAAATTGGGGGGAGGAACATTAACAATTTGAGATATGCCAATGATGCCACATTTCTGGCAGAAAATAGTGAAGACTTGAAATGACTACTGGTGAAAGTTAAAGCAGAAAGTACCAAAGCAAGACTATATCTGAACACCAAGAAGACAAAAGGAATAACTACTGGAGAACTATTCAGCTTTAAGGTTGGCAATGAGAAAATTGAAATTGTTCAAGATTTTCTATTCCTTGGCTCCATCATCAACCAAAAGGGAGACTGCAACCAAGAAATCAGATTGAGACTGAGAAGGGCAGCCATGAAGAAGCTAGAAAAGATTCTTAAGTGTAAGGATATGTTGCTGGCGACCAAAATCAAGTTAATTCATGCCATAGTATTCCCTGTTACTATGTAGGGGTATGAAAGTTGGACAATGAAGAAAGCTGACAGGAAGATTCCTTTGAAATGTGGTGTTGGAGGAGAGTTTTACAGATACCATGGGCTGCCAAACCCAACCCCCCACAAATAAGTGGGTTCTAGTTCAAATCAAGCCTGAATTCTCCCTAGAAGTTAAAATGACTAAACTGAGGCTATTGTACTTTGGTCATGTTATGAGAAGACAGGAGTCACTGGAAAAGACAATCATGCTAGGAAAAGGTGAGGGTAGCAAGAAAAGAGAAAAACCGAACATGAGATAGATTGACTCTATAAAGGAAGCTACGACATTCAGTCAGCAAGACCTGAACAATGCTGTTAACAATAGGAATTTTTGGAGGACATTAATTCATAAGGTCACTATGAGTTGGAAGCGACCTGACAGCACTTAACACACACACATAAAATAATGCAATATTACACGTGAAGGAAGCAATAAATGATACATTTTATGTTGTTAAAGCAGTATGATTAGTTGAGGTTTGATAGAACAGTAAGTATTGCACATATTTCCCCAAAATTTCCATTTTTTTTATAAACCCCTCCTGAGGAAAAACTCCTCCCGCCCCTGCTTCAAAATGTATGGAGATTTCATATCTCTAGCCCTGGGTGAGATCTTTGAAGGCAGTCTGAGATCAATTCACCCTTCCCAACATTATTTTGACCTCCATGGGATGACACATCTAATGGGAGTATGTGTCTGGCTCAGTTCTGTCAATGACCAGGGCATGTGTGGAGCATCTTCAGCATGATAGAACAATAACTGTATGTGGTTTGTCCATGCATATAGTTTTTTCAGGTTTATGTAGTTTTTTAAAAAACCCTGCACAACCTTTTTCACCAATGGGTGAAAGAAAAGCTTGTATATGCCTTCAAAAACGTTGGTTCATACTGCCTGTAACATTGTTCTAAAATGATTGTCACCAGGGTTGGAAGAGAGAGTTATCTACAGTGCAATGCTATGCAGAGGTTTGCTAGTGCAAACCCATTGGTTTCAATAGACCTAGAGTGTAGTAACTCTGCCAAGGATTGTGCTGGTAGGGAGCTCAACAGAGCAAACACTGGGCTAGGCTTGTCATATTCCTGGCTCCCGCTCACCATATTGGTGGGATAATTTTTTTTAATGGCCATTGTGCCAAAGATGTGACAGCATTTCCTGGTAAAACCCAGAAATGATGTCTGCCCTGGGAAAATCTATTGTTTTACCATAGAGTTTCTGATGATTCCTAGAGAGGCATGACATCTCTTCCAGGTTTCCCTAGAGGTGACTTCATACTGTCACTGAGGGTACTTTCCCATGACCCCTCCCCCCTCCCTGGTTTCCTGCTAGTTTCCAGGCCCTGTCTGGCAACTCTACATTGTGCCCTCACTCCCTGAAATGCCAGAGCTGCTAATTAAATAAGGGCATTGAAGGCATTTCCCATTAAAATGCTTTCCCAGTAGCCCAGTATATTTCTGGCTCAGACAGGGCAGTCTATTGTTTGTATGGATTATAGTTTTTAATTGCTTTATTTTTAATTGAATCTAAGAGAAAGGTGAAGTAAATAAGTAAATAGACACTATAAAGCTTCCAGTTTTATACAACTGAGAGTCAATAGTCATTAGACTAGGATGTGGGGGATCCAGTCCATGAAGTTTACTGAGTAGGGTTGCCAGGTCCCTCTTAGCTACTGGCGGGAGGTTTTTGGTGCAGAGCCTTAGGAGGGCGGAGTTTGGGGAGGGGAGGGACTTCAATGCCATAGAGTCCAATTGCCAAAGTGGCCATTTTCTCCAGGTGAACTGATCTCTATCTGCTGGAGATTAGTTGTAATAGCAGGAGATCTCCAGCTAGTACCTGGAGGTTGGCAACCCTATTACTGGGTGACCTGGGAGCAGTCACTGTTCCTCAAGTCTAACCTACTTCATAGAATTTTAGCATAGATAAATTGATGGGATTACTTGAGCTCCTCGGAGGAAGGGGGAGGGATAAAGACGTGATAAGAGATGAGAGTTAGATCTACCACATTCTTGCAGTCTGAACAACTTGTTGCAGAGGGTTGTTGCAGATTTTCCCACTGCACTGCGAGGCACAGACATTCTTACTACTGACACTGGCCTGGCCTCCTACATTAACTGATTTCCCTTTGGCTTAAGCACCCCATATAATGAATGGGATGTCCAATATATATATAGTAGTGATTGATGTGAAAGGTATTCACCATCTAATGTTTATGAATTATCTATCCCAGTATTTAAATGGAATTAAAATTTTATTAGGTTGCAGTAATAAGGTATTGTATACTCCTTGAATTTGTGGGCTTAGATCAGGGTGAAAGTGAACAAGTATGGGCTAGTACATAGTACTGAGAGAGAGAGAGAGAGAGAGAGAGAGAGAGAGAGAGAGAGAGAGAGAGAGAGAGAGAGAGAGAGAGAGAGAGAGAGTGAGTATTGGTAAGAAATTTATTGAATTTATTGAAAAGATGTATTAATTCAAGCAAGGTTAACACAAGTGTTATGGGTGTATTCTGTGAGAGGCTGCTGTTTTTCAATCCATGTTGATTATACCTGTTACTGGTTATTTTTGACACAGTACCTTACCCAGTGAAGGCAGATGTTAAGGAAGTTTTCCATGAGGGACTATCAAATATCTAACTAGTCAACACAGGCAGAAAATATGAATGCTTACTAATGAATAATGAGACTGTTTTCAATTTGTTTAAAATAACAGAGTGGTGGTTACTGATGTGAAAGAGTTTGCTAGTTCATTGATTACTTGGCCTTCAGACCGTGGGAAAATGGCACAATATTGTTTCGTTTACAGGATGTAGTCATGCACTACCATTGGTATGCTGGTCAAGGAAGCTGAAGTAATTGAAGGAATAATGAAGGTGCAAATAGTCGCCATTCAAAGATGGACAGGAATCTACACTTAGACACTGAAATGGTTAATAGTATAGGTTGGACTTTAGAAAAGCTAATTTTAACTCAAAGTTATGCTGGGTAGAATCCCATGGTCAGAAATACTCAAGGAGAAGGGAGTTCAAGAGGGGTGGGAGTTTCTAAAAAGTGTGATATTGAAGGCCCAATCACAAATGATTCCAATGAGAAATAAAAATGGGAAGAACCTAAAGAAACCAGGGTGGACTCCATAAACAGCTTTCTAAAGATCTGAGAATTAGGAAATGGACACACATTTAGGAAACTGAAGGAGTGCCATATAACCAAGGATAAATATAAACAAATAGCCAGTGTTTGTAGGGAGAGTGTTAGAAAAGCTTAAGCTCAGTATGAGCTAAGGCTAGCGAGAGATGCTAAACACAACCCAAAAGGGTTCTTTGGTTATGTTTGGAGCAAGAAGAACAATGAAGTGGTAGGCCCAATGCAGGGAGAGGAAAGAGGAATTTTAACAGTGTTATGCCAATTAGAGGGGTCTCCTTTTATTGGGGGAAATTTAGCTAGGAGACCGATAGAGCTTTGTGAGAGGTTGGCATAGGAATCTTTGAACCTATTTTTGCGGAGATGAGCGCATCAGTGGAAAAGGGTTCCCAATAAAGAAACTTTTATAAATTTTAAGGGTTTTATTAAAAATAATCAAATTTGCATACACACTCACAGGAAAACACACAGAACTAGCAAAATAGAGGTAGGAAGGGGTGGACACAACGATTAGAGGTTCCCAGGGGAAAGTATATTTACCAATTTTTTTGGGGGGGAGAGCAAGGTCCAGATGAAGGCAGCTGCATGGAGATGAGTAACAACCAGCGTTTCTCATAAGGAAAGTGAAGGAAAACTGTACACACAGGTACAGGGCTCATGTTTTGGATCCAAGGAAAACATGCTAGCAATTTGCCATGGCAAACAGGGATATATTTATACCCAAATGAGGAGTTGGAGGTATGGTTTCACTATACTGGGCAATGTCTGGTAGTAGCCTGTCATTGCCAGTGGAGAAAAGGTCTGATTGCTCTTGATGAGTTTAGGAGTAGGAGGGAGAAAAGAACAGGAGGTGAGGTAGATCAGAAAAAATGCCTAGGTACTTTGGGCTATGTACCCCTGAGGATTGGCTATAGATTTTTAGATGAAGGCAAGGTCTGGGAAACTATCTGCCAGGGTGAGTCAGAGGGCTTGGCTAGTAACTGGATGAGTTTATTTGTGTCCGTCTCGATTCTCTGAATGGAATATTGACTCTGATGAGATTACTGTGCCTTATCTGCTGTAAAGGTCCCCTGTGCAAGCACCGGGTCATTCCTGACCCATGGGGTGACATCACATCCTGATGTTTGCTAAGCAGACTTTGTTTATGGGGTGGTTTGCCAGTGCCTTCCCCAGTCATCTACACTTTACCCCCAGCAAACTGGGTACTCATTTTACCGACCTAGGAAGGATGGAAGGCTGAGTCAACCTTGAGCTGGCTACCTGAAACCAACTTCCATTGGGATCGAACTCAGGTCATGAGCAGAGCTTGGACTGCAGTACTGAAGCTTACCACTATGCACCATGGGGCTCCTATCTGCTGTAGGACAGTGCTAAACAAATGCTGAAGAAGTCTAGCTTTTGTCCTTTTGTTTCCAAGTTACACCAGTGTCCTCTCAAGGAGAAACAGGCAAACAAGACTGAACTTTCCCAGTCGGCTCTGTAGCTTGGCACACAAGATGGATTCCAGGAGACCCATTTTGTCTCTGGCTATACAGCAGATGTTCCATCCCTGTACACTTGCTCCAGTCCTGAACACCTTGCCTGGTGTACCAGGGTAGCCTAGGGCTGTCAGGATGCCACAACAACAGGTGATAAAGAGAGGGCAGCACTGCTCAATTCCTACTTTTCCTTAGTCTTCTCTTGCAAGGGAAATGGTGTATTACCTGGCAAAAAGGGAACACACGATGAGGGAATGGAGTTGCAGCCTATGATAGGCATAGGGGTGGTACATAAATGCCTAGTTTCTTTAAATGAAATTAAGTCCTCAGGGCCAGATGCCCAGCATCCAAGGGATAACATTATTTTTGAAAATTCTTGGAGAACAGGTAAAGTGCAAGAAGATTGGAGGCAGGCAAGCCAGAAGATTGGAGGCAGGCAAACCCTCTCCAGGATAATTCAGGTAACTGCCAACCCATCAGCTTGATGACTATACCTGGAAATGTTTTAGAACAAATCATCAAATGGTCCTTGAGCATTTAGAAGTATGGCTGTGATTACTAAGAGCCAGCACGGGTTCCTTAAGAACAAGTCATGTCCGATTAACGTACCTTTTCCCCCCCATCTAACTTACCTTGTTGGATCAGGGAAATGCTGTTGTCCAGAGCTCACAGCTGTGGACATATTTTATCTTGATTTCAGTAAGGCTTTTGATAAGGTTCCATGTGATATTCCTGTGCACAAGTTGGCAAAATGTAGCTTGGATCCTATTATAGTTAGGTGGTTGTGTAACTGGTTGACAGATTGCACTCAAAGAATGCTTATTAATGATTCCTCATCCTCTTGGAGAGGAGTGACAAGTGGAGTGCTTCCGGGATCTGTTCTGGGCCCTGCACTGCTCAACATCTTTATAAATGACTTGGAGATTATGATGGCCTTTGGCCACAAACAATAAACTTTATCATATCATATCAAATGACTTGGATGAAGGAATAGAGAGAATGCTAATTAAATGGGCAGATGATACTAAATCGGGAAGGGTAGCAAATACAGTAGAAGACAGAATCAAGATTCAGAATGATCTTGACAGGCTGAACAACTGGGCTAAAACTAACAAAATGTGTGTCCAACTTTCATACCCCTACATAGTAACAGGGAATACTACGGCATGAATTGATTTTGGTTGCCAGCAACACATCAACAGAAGACAGGCACGGAGACGGAGGAAGGAGTGCTCGGGGCAAGGGGGAGGGAGGTGGTGTACCACACATGCTGTCAGGCCTGCTTTCCTGTCAGGCTGCTATCTCGGTTTCGTTATTGCCTCTGTCTCTGTGCTGTGTTGTCTGCTCCCCAAGGTCGCATGCCTAGGCCTGGGAACTCAGCTCCTGGGAAACTGTATTCATGCGTGTAATCTCCCGCCTTGCCTGCCTTATAATATCTCCCAGCTAGTGAGCCTCTCAGAGCTGTCATTTTATCCGTTTGCACTGTATGCCTATTTGATCAGTAAAAACCATCTGTTTGGACTCTATATGACTTTGTGGTGATTTCTGGTTCTGTGGGCCAAGGGCTGACATTATGACAGCTCTCACTCATCTTCACCGTTCTCCTAGCCAGGCTGGAGCCCAGGGGGGTTCGCCTGCCACTTGGATGGGAGCTGTGCAGCTCTCCAGGTGATTTACTACCCTGGAGCCCTTCTCAGAGGATCCTACTCTGTTACAAGACTTAATAGCTGAACTTTTCCGGACGACCCGAGAGGTTTGCCGCTTGAGGGGACTGGTACAGGCGCAGTGGCAATCTCTTACAGGACGTCTCTGGATGTTAACATCGGAGGATATTGATGCCCGTTTAGATCTTCAGGACTTGGATCAATTACTGGACGATGCCCGATTGGCGACTGAGGATTTACAAATATTAACTGGACTTTTGGACAATCTTATTTCTCGACAAACTCTTTCTACCATGGCAGGGGCCCCACCGGAGGGTTTTTCCCTGATCCCGGATGCGGCCAGCTGCCAGGCTGAGGCCAAGCGAGTCGCTATTAGCACCGCTCTTCTCCTTGTGGAATGTACAAAGGACACCCCGGTAGCCACCTTGGCTCAAGTTTTGACCCCGACGTTTGGAACCGAGGCATCCGCACTGGCGGTTCGAGTACAACCTCTGCTGGGCGGGGAACCTGACCCCATACTCTTGCTCCTCGAGACAGAACTTTTGCCGCGCATTACGGCAGAGGCTGCCCTAAGACTTGAAAACGCCAAAGTTCTTGCGGATCAGCAAGCCGCCGAAGCGGCTAGGGTCGCAAGAGAGAGAGAGGCGGCGGAAGCAGCCAGGGCGGCTGCAGCAAGGATTAGGAATCAGGCGAACGTGGACACGCGCCCCAAGGACTATGTACTGGGACTATCAGGTCTAACTTTTCCCCCGGCGTTTGTCCCGTCGCGTGCGACTCAACGCGCACGCCGTTTGGCTGACCGACGTCGAGACTCAGATGAGTCTGAAGACGAGGATTTATATGGGGATAGCTCTCAATGGGCCACGAGCTTCCGAACCAGTAAGCCTCATCTTACTGGTGGCCCAAGTGAGGAGGTTCATCTTTTACGAGCCCAGAATCGGGAGCTCTCCGACCGTGTTGATCAACTCCAGGAAGTAATGGAACTTATGCTTCAAGAGAACAGGCAATTACAACACACCCTGATAGCTCAGAGACAGCCCGTTCCGATACCGGGTCAGGGGGTACCCGTACAACCACCCGCTAACGTGCCTGCTCCACCCTTACCTCCTGGAGCTCCTGTTGCTCCTCCGCCCGGACCACCCGTGCAACCACCTGCTAATGTGCCCGCTCCACCCTTGCCTCCTGGAGCTCCTGTTGCTCCTCCGCCCGGACCACCCGTGCAACCGGGTCAACCCGCGCCCGGCCCTTGGAAGCAACTCAAATTGAGGACTACGTATGACGGATCTCTTGAGACTTTGCCTTGTTTCTTGCATCAAGTGGACAGTTATATGCGAGAACAAGGTCAATTTTTCCCCACGGAAGATAGCCGGGTGCGGTACGTAGCTTCCCTCCTGACAGGCAAAGCGGCTGACTGGATGGTTCTCCAGTTTGACACCCGCTCTCGTGCGATTCGTTCCCTCAACAACTTCATGACTGCCCTGAGAAGGAGGTTTGAGGACCCCTTCCTGGGGGAAAGAGCCAAAACGGAACTCTTACAATTAAAACAAGGCTCTGCTACAGTTCGGGAGTTTGCCGATGAATTTCAGCGACTGGCAAGTAAAATTGTAGGTTGGCCCGAGACCACCCTAATCCATCATTTCAGGGAAGCCTTGCATCCTGACATTCTGAATTGGTCTTACATGCGGGGCGATCCCGATACCCTCGAAGGCTGGATCCTATTAGCCGAGGAAGTGGAAAGCCGCCGCCGCTTTATTTCTCTCGTCCGTCAAAAACACAAGGAGAAGGGCACCCAAAAGCCTCAACCCAAGGCACCACTGCTCGTCCCACGAAATCCCCCACGTCCGTTCCAGGAACGTGAAGCCCGATTTCAGAGGGGTGCCTGTCTTACATGCGGAGAAATGGGCCACTTTGCAGCCGTTTGCCCACGCCGCCAGGAATTATTTCGTCCCAGCACGACAACCCGCGCCCGAGGTCGTCCACCACGCAGAGGCACCGCGGCCACCCGCAGCGCAGCTCCGGGAAGGCCCACACCCTCTGCACTCCATGCCGGGGACCCAGCCTCCCTGCCTGCTTCCAACGACCCCGCCGGGTCTCGGATTACAAGTGCCCCATTGGGGGACAGCTTTCCCTCTTCGGATGAGGAAAACCCTTGGATTTCTCCAGCCTTAAACCTGGAATCTCCCCTCGACTTGTCAAAAAACGGCTCCGGTCTGTGGTGAATGGAGCATCTCCACAGACCTCTCAGGATCTTCCTATCAAACCGAATGCTCCTACCAAAATCAAAGAAGTGGACTCCACCGTCTACGTGGATGCAGTTTTACAACAACTTAACGGAGGTCCACAAATCCCCGTCAAAGCACTAATTGACTCCGGTTGCTGTCGCACTCTCATAAGTGAAGCCACGTTTGCTGCACTCAGAGCCGACTCAGAAGCTTTACCCGCCCCCGTCCAATTTGCTCAAATGGACGGGAGCCAATTCCAAGGGGGTCCAGTTGATCACCGCACCATAGGGGTGGCAATGGGAATTGGTTCCCACTGGGAACAAATAGACTTCACTATAGCCCCTATCCGATTTGAAGTGGTCTTGGGAATTAACTGGATTAAAGGACATAGTCCCAGTATTGATTGGGAAACGAACACTATCTCTTTCGCTAGTCCCACCTGCGACCAGCATCGGCAAAACTTTGCTCTGCCATTTCCGCCCGTTCCAGCATTAACCTCTACTGCCCCAGTACCACCGGCTCTACCCGCTGTATACCGGGACTTTGAAGATGTCTTCGACCTTAGGGAATGTGATGCCTTACCCCCCCACCGGGCCTCAGACTGTGCGATTGAAGTAGTAAAGGACTGCACATTAACCAAAAGTAAGATTTACCCTATGAGCGCTTCCGAGCGCACTGTCCTCCGGGACTTTTTGGACAAAAACCTCGCCAGAGGGTTCATTCGCCCTTCGAATGCCCCAAACTCGGCCCCCGCGTTTTTCGTCCGGAAAAAAGAGGGCGACCTTCGCCTATGCATTGACTTCAGAAAGCTCAATGCGGTTACCCAGACCAACGCCTATCCTATCCCATTAATATCGGATATTTTGGGACAATTACAGGAAGGCCGGGTGTTCTCTAAATTAGACTTGGTGGAAGCCTACTACCGAGTCCGTATCCGCGAAGGAGATGAACACCTCACTGCCTTCTCTAGCTGTTTCGGAATGTATGAATTCCTTGTGATGCCATTCGGATTAAAAGGGGCCCCGGGGGTCTTCATGCAACTCATCAATGAAATTCTACATGACCTTCTATATCGTGGGGTGGTGGTCTACTTAGATGACATTCTCATTTATTCGAAAACTATGGACGAGCATGTGACTTTGGTCAGAGAAGTTCTACAACGCCTGCGTAACCATCAACTGTTCGCTAAATTAGCTAAGTGTGAATTTCACCAAAGTAAACTCACGTTTTTGGGATACATCATCTCCCACCAAGGTCTTCGCATGGACCCCGCCAAAGTCCAAGCCGTTCTCGATTGGACTCCCCCCACCAACCGTAAGCAAGTACAGCAATTTCGGGGATTTGCAAACTTCTATCGGGGATTCATCCCTAACTTCGCCCAAGTGGCTCTACCCATTACGGACCTGCTAAAAACTAAGGGAAAAGTAAGCTCGGCTGCCTTACCCTCCGCAAAAATCCTATGGACTGAGCAATGCCAAGCCGCCTTTCTGGCCCTCAAACGCCTCTTCACTTCGGAGCCGGTGCTACGGCACCCAGACCCAAATCGAATGTTCATTGTGCAAGTCGATGCTTCCGATGTAGCCATGGGAGGGGCTCTCCTCCAGCAAGGACCGGACGGTCTTCTTCACCCTTGCGCTTACTTTTCAAAAAAATTTGCGCACGCTCAATTAAACTGGCCCATCTGGGAGAAAGAGGCCTCTGCAGTTCATCATGCACTGACTTTATGGCGGCAATTCTTAGAAGGGTCTACAGTACCCTTTGAAGTTTGGACCGATCACAAAAATCTAGCTGCCCTCACGGGGTCCCATAAGCTATCGGCGAAACAACAACGGTGGGCGGAGTTCTTTGCTCAGTTCCGTTTCACCCTGAAGCACGTCCCTGGGAAGCAGAACGTTCTCGCGGATGCCCTCTCCCGTTTACCACAATATCCGGTAAAACTCGAGAGACCCACCAACTCTCTGTTCACCCCTATGCAACGTGGGGCCCTACCTATGCTGGCTGTGCAAACCCGATCCCAGCATCAGCACACCTTCCCTAACTCGCAAGCTCCGCCAGCCCAACCGGCTGCCCAGCCGCCACCGCAACAGACCGGAGTTCCCGCCCCTCCTACCCCTCCGACCGCTCAGCCGCCTGCAGTCTGCGCGCCGCCGCACGTAAGCACTAGCCCTATAACTATTTCTCAGTTCTCCATGACCGACGGGGGGGCTCCCTCCAAAATCCCCATCTCCGAATCCTTTTTAACTGTCCTTCGGGACCAGTGCCTTTTAGAACGTTCCGCTCATACCCTACCTCCTGGTGTTTTGGAACAAGGGGGGTCCTGGTACAAAGACTCAAAATTGTATGTACCCAAAACTCTCCGGAAAGACGTTTTACATTTAGCTCATGGAGCCAAAACAGCTGGGCACTTTGGGTTTCTGAAGACCCTTCACTTATTGCGCAGACAGTTCTGGTGGGGGGGCATGCGTTCCGACATTGACTCCTTCATCCGCAGCTGTCCCGTTTGTGCCGCTGCGAAACGATCGCAGGGCAAACCCCCAGGACTGCTACAACCTCTTGAAACACCCAGCAGACCTTGGGAAGTGATTGCTATGGACTTCATGACTGATCTCCCTCTCAGTGGGGGTAAAACTGTGTTGTGGGTTGTTACTGATTTGTTTTCTAAGCAAATACATTTGATTCCATGCGCAGGGATCCCCTCTGCTCAGAAACTGGCCCGCCTCTTCGTGACGCATATCTTTCGTTTACATTCGTTTCCACGTAAAATAATTTGTGACCGCGGAAGTGGTTTCGTTTCTAAGTTTTGGAAAGCTTTCCTCAAGTTGGTGGGGGTGGAACAGGGATTGTCTAGTGCATACCATCCTCAAACCGATGGTCAAACTGAACGTGTTAATGCTGTACTTGAATGTTATTTGCGTTGTTATGTTAACTACCACCAGGATAACTGGGTGGAACTGTTACCTTTAGCAGAATATGCCTACAATAATGCCATGCATCAATCCACAGGTTTTAGCCCGTTTTTTGCTGTGTATGGACAAGATTTCAGTCCCATCGCTCCTACAGATGATGTAGAGGGGGAGGGGAACCCCGACATTGCCTCCTGGGCACACGCCCTCCGTACCACTTGGCCCTGGCTCGTTAGCAACCTCGACCGGGCCAAACGTAAATACAAAGCGCAAGCTGACAAACATCGCTCCCCCGGGGGTGATCTGCAAGTGGGTGCTTTGGTTTACCTTTCCACCAAAAATCTCCGTTCCACCCAACCGTGCCATAAGCTCAGCGCCAAATTCATTGGCCCTTTCCCCATTACTCGGGTCATAAACCCTGTCACAGTGGAACTGGCTCTCCCCAAATCCTTGAGGCGTGTGCATCCTGTTTTCCACATAAGCCTCCTCAAACCCCATGTTGCTTCTCCACGGTGGCATCCGGACCCACCGCCTGCGCAACCCATCATGGTGGGGGGGGGAAGAACACTTCGAAGTCTCCAAGATCCTTGACTCCCGTATTCACCATGGCAGTCTGCAATATCTAGTTCGTTGGAAACATTTCCCCCCTGCTTATGACGAATGGGTGCGCGCACGGGATGTATCCGCCCCCGACCTCGTCGACGCCTTTCACATTGCTTACCCGAACAGGCCAGCCCCCTTGCGAACTGGGAGGGGGTCTTGAGGGGAGCAGAATGTCAGGCTGCTATCTCGGTTTCGTTATTGCCTCTGTCTCTGTGCTGTGTTGTCTGCTCCCCAAGGTCGCATGCCTAGGCCTGGGAACTCAGCTCCTGGGAAACTGTATTCATGCGTGTAATCTCCCGCCTTGCCTGCCTTATAATATCTCCCAGCTAGTGAGCCTCTCAGAGCTGTCATTTTATCCGTTTGCACTGTATGCCTATTTGATCAGTAAAAACCATCTGTTTGGACTCTATATGACTTTGTGGTGATTTCTGGTTCTGTGGGCCAAGGGCTGACATTTCCACAGCTCTAAGCAGCCTGTCAGACTCTGACTGTTTACTTTCGGTTCTACCAGGTGCCTCTCAAGGCCAGACTTGCTAACTGCTGCATTCCTGTTCCAGTGCTATCTCCCATGGGAACGACTCCTCAGTAGAAGGGGGGCTGCCTTGATCTGTTGTGACTAATACTTTCCCTCATAGGCCTACCCCGTGCTCCCAGTTGCCATTCGTGCCAATATACCTGTAAGCTCTGCATACCTGTATGTTTTCCATTAAATCAGATCTCTTTTGGACTCTTTGTGTCTGGATGCTGTTTGTGGGATTACCACGGGACAAGTGCTCACACATGCGCACTGGAGCCAGGTGCTGGTGACCTCAGGGATGGTTGCTGCCACGCCACCAAGTGCTCCCTCGCCCCCTGGCCTCATGCGCAGCTGCTTTATGCGAGGCACGGGCAATGAAGCTCTCCTGCTTGTGCTTGGGGCACTTGCCCCCCAGACCCCCCAAAGATCTGGCCATAACAGAAGAATAGTATCCAGATCACACAAAGTGATAGGGTCACTTTATTCTGCTCTGGTTAAATCTCACTTGTGTTCAGTTTTGGGCACCATAGTTTAAGAAGGATGTAGTCAAGCTGGAACATGTCCAGAGGAGGGCAACAAAGATGGTGAGCAGTCTGGAGACCAAGTCCTCTGAGGAAAGCTTGAAGGAGCTGGGTATGTTTAGCCTGGAGAGGAGACAATTTTGAGATAATATGATATTTTAAGGGCTGCTATATAAAGGATGGAGCAGAGTTGTTTTCTGTTGCCCCAGAAGGTCGGTCCAGAATCAGCAGGTTGCAATTAAATCAAAAGAGTTTTCAGGTAAACATTAGGAAGAATTTCCTGGCAGTTAGAATGGTTCCCTGATGGAACAGGCTTCCTCGGGAGGTGGTGGGCTCTCCTTCTTTGGAGGTTTTTATGCAGAGGCTAGATGGCCATCTGACAGCAATGCTGATTCTATGAATTTAGACAGATTGTGACAGGCAGGTTAGGAAGGGATGACCCAGTGCTTGACCCTTGTGGCTCTTTCTTATATGCCCAGGGTAATGCCAATCACCATTTTGGGGTCAGAAAGGAATTTTCCTACAGGCAAGATTCACCCACCAATCCTAGAGGTTTTTTGCCTTCCTCTGGGCCACTGAGGGAGTGGGGGGAAGCTGAGAATTTCCAGTATTGTGCAGCGGGTTGGACTAGATGACCCTTGGGATTCCTTCCAGCTCTGTTTCTGTGTTTCTATGTGCTTTCTATTATAAGCGAATTTCAGTCTTGTTATGTCACTATTTTGTTTACTTAGTTCAATGGTTGGATTCTTCCTTCTCAACCAGATCTTTTTCCTGGCAATCTTTTTCCTGATAATAATATTCTGATTTATAAAGTCAAATTTAATTCATCACACTGTAGGTGTCAAATTCCTTCCTGTTACTCTGGAATATGGAAGGTGGAGATAGAAAATAGTTTTGAGGCTGGAACCCCATCCAGACTCAATGGGACTCCCCAACTCACTTACCCAGAGCTGGGAACCCCACAGAGGCTGGGTGATGATGCCCTGATGGCCACCACTCATTCACAGAATGGGCCCCACAAGGGCTTGGCGGCAGCACCTGGACTCACTTGGCTCAGCTGGAAGTAGGAAGAAGTGGGTGGAGGGAGTTGAGCTGAGGTCAAGGAAGACAGGGTGCAGCACCAAAGGAGACATGGCAGAGAGGGGAGTGGGGAGAAGGAAAAAAGGGAATGGCTGGGGGTTAGAAGAGGAAAAGAAGAAGGGTGGGACAAAGGAGAAAGAGAGGGATTTGGTAGAGGAGAAAAGAAGGAAGGCGGCTGGAGTAGAGGAGGAGACCTGACGGACATCACCTCATCACAGACAAATGTAGCTGGAACCTCCATGGACACCAATGACAGCCCAGTCTCCTTCAAGGGAGTTGGAGCAAGGTGAGGATGGACCATTGAAATGAATCACATGGGCAAGTCTGAGAGGAAGAATAAGACTTACCTTGTTAGCTGCCACGAGATGTGACTTTCTGCATGTTCAAGAACCCTCACAATGGTTTTTAAGATACTAGCTAATCAGTGTTATCCACAGCCAGTTTTTGTTTTAAACCTGCCGACCTCCCACCCCCCGCCCCCGTCCCAAAGTCTGCAGAAGAAAGGTATGGATGGCATGTAGCAAGGATGCTTACAGATCAGCTGCATTGCTTTAAAAACGTTTTAAAAACGTCTTCACCTTGTGATTATTAGTATGGAATGGGTGTGTCATTTGACTGTATATTTTAAAAGGATGGATAGCATGACCCATGCAATAAAAATTGGCTATATATTTTAGAGTGTTGAGAGTCTGACTTGTGCAAGAAAATGTAGTTTTTATTAGCAACAGTCAAAATGAATGAGCACAGCTCTATATTCCCAGGCTAAAAACCGCCCTCTTACAGTCTCATTTGTTTCACAGTCTTCTATCAACATGTCGTCTTGCTGCAGTTTTTCTCCCATCTATTTTATGCAAGCGACGTGCTTATACAAGGTGACAATTTCTTGGGTGGAAAAAGAATGAGTGTAGGAGGTTTTGCTAGTTAATTCCAGGAGTTCAAAAGTCTTTCAGCAAAGTTGTGTTTTTTCTTTGTACTAAACTCACAAAAAAATTGCTGAATGTCAAAAGGGTGAATTAGCTTATGGAGAGTCAGGCTTGCAGATTTCCCTTTATGATCCACAAAGGAATAAAAAATACCAGAAATTCAGACTAGAAGCTCAAGAACCCAGCCAGGATCGACTGGCTCTTCCAACTGTAGACAGCTCTGGCATTATTTATCAATATATCTAATTCTCAACATGGCCCTATCTGTGGATACTTAAATCTGCTGATTGGAGTAATGTCCACACAAGATAGATCTTTCTATAAATCTGAGCAAAGCCCCAGCTTTGCAGAAAAATTTGACCAAACAAACAAACAAACCTCTCATATAACAGAAGCAGCACCTGTAGCTTTAAGAAACAAATGCTCTCTGACCTCAGTGGTCATTGCTAGACAACCACAACAGGGAAGGCCAGTGAGAGCAGGAAGTGGTAAAAGAGGAGATGCTATGGGGGCTTTCAGGAAAGTGAAAAATGAGATGTCCCCTGCAAGTCCTTGCAGGTCCTTCACTTGTCATTTACAATTTCAGTGCCAGAATCAAAAGAAAAATGTCAGTGTTGCCTGCAATGTAAACTGAACATTCATCTATGGTTGGAGGTGTTTTCCTTATATCTCTAAAGGACTTTTCCCCTTCAGTAAAGAAATCTCTGTGATACCTCCTACAGCAAGAAGCAGAGAGAAACATCTTACTGAAGATAACTCCATCCCACTTTCCCCAACCCCAAAATAATTTGACAAAGACCAAGATATACTTGCTGTGTTGGCTCCTTTCATTTCTTCAAAGGATATGTGTTGTTGGAGTGAGAGCGACTCAGCATGCCTGGACACTTGGGGGGGGGGTAATTTAAGTGTGTAGTTATCTCTTGAATGGGATGCTCCTCTTTGTCTGAACCTGGGGACTGCCCTCTGACCCCTCCTCCTTCTCTCTCAGTAGCCATTGTCTCTCCCTCCTTTCCACATGGACCTGCAAGGAGGCAAACATTTCTACAGGTCTCTCCTGTAGAAACAATATATCATACTTGCACGCATGTGACACTGGATTAGCTAGCCACTTGTATAGGGAAAATGTATTCTTTAGGCTATTTCTTTTATCAACTGCAACAAAAATGTGAACAGAATCTACTTGAATAAATATAAGTTTTACTTTTTGCAATTTACTTCTTGGGAAGATGATTTTTACTGCACTCAGTATCACGCTTCCATGACTGGGCAAACCAAATATATAAACCCAATAATGTGGTCCTAAGTTCTGCAATAAGTGCTAGGTGTGGCTATATTTCAAAAGCCCTAGGAAAATTGCTAGCTCTAGAGTTTATGGCTTGTACCTTAAAACAAGTCTCACAGGCAACGATTATTTAAGATGAAATGGCTGTGGTGCAGATTAGCTTGTCAGTACGTGGTGCAAAAAAGGCTCCAGTGCATTTAATAATTGATGCCTGGCAGAGATTTGCAGATGCTGCTTTTTGCTATTCCAGTGGAAGGCAAAGTTGCACCTGTTGATAGGGTTGACAGGGTTGGGAGATTCCCTGGAGATTTGGGGACGGAGCCTGGGGAGGAAGCTCAGCAGGAATGAGGTCATGGAAGCCACCCTCTAAAGCCACCATTTTCTCCATAGGAACTGATCTCTGTGGTCTAAGATCAGTCATAATTCTGGGAGAGCTCCAGGCCCCACCTGAAGGTTGGCAACACTATCTGCTGAATATGTTGCTGAGGTACAGCTAGTAGAAGCATGTTACTCTTTTTTAGGGTAATGGATGGACAATGCCAGTATGTAGGCACTTCATGAGTCTAACGAGCTGGATGGATAAGACCAGGAGACCTGCCCTTGGTGATCTTATGTGAAATAAATGATTATGTGATACAATGCAGGTTAGAATAATTTATGATTTTCATCAGTCTGGTCCTTTTCAATGGCTTGGTTTTGGGATTAGGATCAAGTGTATTTAAATATAACTTACCCTGATACTGCCCAAAATTACAGGCAACCATGTTGGTCCACAGCTGGAGATGACCATAGGTATTACTTTTTATAGGAACCAACCAAAAGCTTTCAGGTTCTCCAGAGCTCTGTATTAGGCTGATTGTATTGTAAAACAATAAAATCCCATGCAAAAAGGGCCTCTTTGCACTATTGCTCCCTTTAAAAAGCCTGAACATAGGCCTGATCAGAACTGCCTTTCACACAGGCTAATTAAAGTGATAAAAGATTTTCTCCCTTGGAGTAGCAAATGGGCAAACCTGATACAGACTAGGTCACATGTAAGCTACTCAAAGTGAAAAATCCTCCCCCCGCTTTGAGTATCCTGTGCACAGTCCTGATCCGAATCAGATTGGCATACAGGATATTGACAAAGATTAAAACTTTAATCCAGGGGTGCCAGCCCAGATCTGAATGGGGTGGGGGTGTCCAAAAGGTAGGGAGAAAGAGAGTGAGAGAAAAAGAGAGTGACAGAAAGAGTGAAACAGATAATAGAGAAAGGGGGAGAGAAAGAGGGAAAGAAAGGAAGAAAGAGAGAGAGAGAGAGAGAGAGAGAGAGGAAGAAACAGGGATAAAGAAAAAGAATGGAAGAGAATGAAAGAGAGGGAGAGAGGGGGGAAAAGACAAAGAGGGATGGAGAGGGTAGGTGGCTGGACTCACGGGGTGTTGTGGCCCTGCTGTGCCCAGAAAGGGACAGGCGGGTTGCTGGCAAGGCATGCGAGGGCTCTCGGGACTTGCTGCGCCCAGAAAGTATTAAAGTGCCTATAAACTTCACTTATGGGAAAATATATATTCTTTCACATGTATACACACACATAGGGTTAGGAGATGCCATGCTCAGATATGAGAGCATAGCATCAGGCACATACATATATTCTGCACACAAATGTAAAGGCATTGCCCCATGTATAAAGGGCAAGAGAACTAATCTTTGGTTCATAGTCACTAGGTGTGAATAGGAGTTAGCATAAGCTGGCAGCCACTGCGAATCAGGTGTCAGTGAGCTCATCCTGCAGGCCTGGTACAGCCAGGCTCCTTAACAAGGCCTAAAGCCAAGTGATTGAATACACCACAAGTGTCAGAAAGGAATGTTACGTTTCGTTTCTTCATGGCCAGCTAAAGTGAACGCCTTAAGACCACTCTCATAGGACATGCAAATGAGAGTATATACCACTCTATTATGTATTGGCTCTAATTGTAATTAGTGCTGTCCATCTTCATGGCTATAAAACATGGTGTCTTTCTTCTGTGAGGACTGTTCTAACGCTTTCTTGAGAACAGATCCACGCGCGCTGTTCTTTTATTGGCCTAATAAAAGACTCATTTATCCTTGATAACCTCTCCTGAATTACTTTGTTTGGGCAATTAAGTAATTAAGGCATTTCAGTATGGGGGGGGAGATGGCAGATTGGGCGTGCAAGGCCCATGGGGGCCTCCTGCACCTGGGAAGCTACAGGGGTGATAGCAAGGAGGCCTCACTGTGCCTGAAAAGGACATGGGGGGAAGATTGCTGGGTAAGCAAGGCCAGGTTTCCAGCCACGGCCCAAAAGAGAATCAGAGGCCAGGTCTACCCATTGGCTTGCATGGCAGTAGACCTGGCCTCCCGATGGGGACTTTCCCTCTCCCGTGGAGGCCAGGTCTACCCAGCGGTTGAGTAGGCGGTAGACCTGGCCTCCCGATGGGGCCTTCCTCCCCCCAGAGGCAAGGTCTATCCATTGACTTTGGGATTTTGACCTAATAGGCATTTCTGAAACTTGGTGGGATGTCACTCATGATTGGAATATTAAGATTGAGGGGCACAACTTGTTTAAAAGGGATAGACTGATAAGGAAGGGGGGAGGAGTAGCACTGTATGTCAAAGATGTGTACACTTGTGAAGAAGGATATGAATCTGAGCATGGTAGTGCAGTCGAGACTGTATGGGTAAACATAAAAGGAATAAGAAATAATTGTGATATTCTCGTGGGGGTCTGCTATCAACCACCAAACCAGGCAGAGGACTTGGATGGGACACTCCTAGACCAGATCACAAAGTTCTCAAAGAGACGGGACAGGGTGGACATGGGAGATTTTAATTACCCTGATATCTGTTGGAAGTCCAACAGATATCAAGTTCAAGAAGGGTGGGCAATTTTTAAAAATGCAAGATCCAATAAATTCCTGACTTGTCTTGCTGACAACTTCCTTTTCCAGAAAGTGGACAGGGAAACAACGGGATCTGCTATCTTAGGGGGTTACCGCACTTTTATTCTCAGCGATGTATTAAGAGTTTGAAAACGTTTTAAAAAATACTGTTCGCACTTTCTATGTATTCCCAGCGATGCATTAAGAGTTTGAAAATGTTATAAAAAATACTGTTTGCACTTTGGCCCTTTAGCTGTGAAGACATTTTCCAACCATTTATAAGCCGTAGTATCCAAAAACCCATTTAAAGAGATGTTTTTAATAACATTTTCAAACTCTTAATACATCGCTGGGAATACAAAGTGTGGTAACCCCCTTAGACTTGATTCTCACCAACAGGGAAGAACTGGT
The DNA here is from genome assembly GCF_029931775.1 of Euleptes europaea. Lineage (NCBI taxonomy): Eukaryota > Metazoa > Chordata > Lepidosauria > Squamata > Sphaerodactylidae > Euleptes > Euleptes europaea. The sequence goes on from NC_079323.1 coordinate 66,189,268, forward strand.
CGATGAGGTTAAAGTAGTAGGCACCCTGGGTAGTAGTGACCACCTACTCTTGGAATTTACAATCTTGGGGAAAGGAAAACCTGTACGTAGTCAGACATATAGGTTGGACTTTAAAAGAGCAAATTTTAACAAACTTAAACTTATGCTAGGTAGAGTCCCATGGTCAGAAATACTGAAGGAGAAGGGAGTTCAAGAAGGGTGGGCAATTTTTAAAAATAAAATACTGAAGGCGCAATCCCAAACCATTCCTTTGAGAAGGAAAAATGGGAGGAGCCTAAAGAGGCCAGGGTGGCTCCATAAACAGCTTATTAAAGAGTTGAGAAATAAAAAAGACTCATTTAGGAAGTGGAAGGAGGGCTTTATAAACAAAGAGGAATATAAACAAATAAGTAGTGCTTGTAGGGAGAGTGTTAGGAAAGCTAAAGCTCAGTAAGAACATAGGCTAGCGAGAGATGCTAAACGCAACAAAAAAGGGTTCTTTTCCTATGTACAGAGTAAGAGTAAGAACAAGGACAAGATAAGCCCATTGCGTGGACAGGAAAGTGAAATTGTAACAGGAGATGAAGAGAGGGCAGAACTCCTCAATTCCTACTTTTCCTCAGTTATTTCTCATGAGGGAAGTGGTGCTCAACATGGCATAAACAGAACATGTGATGAGGGAAGGGATTTGCAGCCTAGAATTGGCATTGGGGTAGTGCACAAACACCTGGTTTCTTTAATTGAAACAAAATCCTCTGGACCAGATGAATTGCACCCAAGGGTACTCAAAGAACTTGCAGATGTAATTTCGGAACCTCTGTCCATTATTTTTGAAAAGTCTTGGCAAACAGGTGAGGTGCCAGAAGATTGGAGGGGGGCAAATGTTGCCCCTATCTTCAAGGGGAAAAAGGAGGATCCGGGTAACTACTGACCCATCAGCTTGACTTCTATACCAGGAAAAGTGTTCGAACAAATCATCAGACAGTCCTTGAGCATTTAGAAAGGATGGATCTGATCACTAAGAGCTAGCACGGGTTTCTCAAGAATACGTCATGTCAGACTAATCTTATCTCCTTTTTTGAGAAAGTTACTACCTTGCTGGATCAGAGGAATGCTGTAGACATAGTTTATCTAGATTTCAGTAAGGCTTTTGATAAGGTTCCACATAGTATTCTTAACAAATTGGGAAAATGTGGGTTAGATCCTATCATTGTTAGATGGATCTACAACTGGTTGACAGATCGTACCCAATGAGTGCTAGTTAATGGTTCCTCGTCCACTTGGAGAGAAGTGACTAGTGGAGTTCCTCAGGGATCTGTGCTGGGCTTTGTGTTGTTCAACATCTTTATAAATGATTTGGATGAAGGAATAGAGGGGATGCTTATTACATTTGCAGATGATACTAAATTGGGAGGGGTAGCAAATACGGTAGAAGACAGAGCCAAGATGCAGGATGATCTTGACAGGCTGGAGAAATGAGCTAGAACTAATAAAATGCACTTCAACAAAGACAAATGTAAAGTTCTGCATTTAGGTAGGAAAAATCAAATGCATAATTATAGGATGGGGGAGACTTGTTTGAGAAGTAGTATGTGTGAAAAGGATCTTGGGGTCTTAGTAGACCAAACACTGAACATGAGTCAGCAGTGTGATGCGGTAACTAAAAAGGCAAACGCAGTCTTGGGCTGCATCAACAGAAGTATAGTGTCCAGATCACGCGAAGTGATGGTATCACTTTACTCTGCTCTGGTTGGACCTCAACTGGAGTACTGTGTTCAGTTTTGGGCACCACAATTTAAGAAAGATGTAGACAAGCTGGAACGTGTCCAGAGGAGGGCAACAAAGATGGTGAGGGGTCTGGAGACCAAGTCCTATGAGGAAAGGTTGAAGGAGCTGGGTATGTTTAGCCTGAAGAGGAGAAGACTGAGAGGGGATATGATAACCATATTCAAGTACTTGAAGGGCTGTCATATAGAGGAGGGTGGCGAGTTGTTTTCTGTTGCTCCAGAAGGTCGGACCAGAACCAACGGGTTGAAATTAAATCAAAAGAGTTTCCGTCTAGACACTAGGAAGCGGTTCCTCAGTGGAACAGAGCGGTTCCTCAGTGGAACAGACTTCCTTGGGAGGTGGTAAGCTCTCCTTCCCTGGAGGTTTTAAAGAAGAGGTTAGATGGCCATCTGTCAGCAATGCTGATTCTGTGACCTTAGGCAGATGATGAGAGGGAGGGCATCTTGGCCATCTTCTGGTCACTAGGGTTAGGAGGGGGGAGGTAGTTGTGAATTTCCTGCATTGTGCAGGGTGTTGGACTTGATGGCCCTGGTGGTCCCTTCCAACTCTATGATTCTATTCTATAAGTGGTAGACCTTGCCTCCAGATGGGGACTCCCCCCCCCTTTCCACCTCATGGAGGTCAGGTCTACCCATAGGCTTTCATGGAGGTAGACCAGGACTCTGGATGGGGACTCCAGAAGGGGGGGATAGCAGGGATGGCGCTTGAGGCCCATGGGGACCTCAGTTCACCTGGGAAGCTACAGGGAGGATGGCAGGGAGTGTGCACGAGGTCCACAGGGGCCTCACTGTGCCCAGGAAGCTGCGGCGGTGGGGGGATGGCAGGGAGGGTGCGACAGTCCCGTGCGCTGCACCCAGGAAATGACAGGGGGATGGCAGGGAGGGCACGTGAGGCCCAAGAGGCCTCGCTGCGCCTGGAAAGGATGGGGGAGATGGCTGGGCAAGCAAGGCTGGAGCAGCCTTGCTCAGCCCTGAATGGGAGAGGTTCACAATTTCAGAAAGCGGGGCCACCGTGTTCCCATTAAGGGAGTGGGGAGTGGGGGCTGGCTGCCTCGGCTTGCGGGCCAGAGAACAGCCCTCCGGGGGCCGGATCTGGCCCGCAGGCTACATGTTTGACTCTCCTGCTTTAATCCCTTTGAATAGCTTGAGGGTTGGCCTGTCAGAAATGCACTGGTTACTCAAAGGGAATAAAAGGTTTTGGCTTTAAATAACTGGCAAGAGGGGACCAATCACAGCTGTTTGAGGCGGGAAAGCAGATAATGAGTTGGAGAACTTCCTCCTGTGCCTATATTCATAACACACATCCTGACATCTATATGCATGTTTTACGAGGTAAAAGATAAATAAAAGCCTTTTGGAAAAGGAAAACAAGTGAAAAAGTCAATTAGTATAACTTTAATAAATAACATACCCAAAGAATTTCATTTTTTTTTTAATTGTATGGTTACCTTTTATTTTGTGTGGCTTTATTTAGTCCATGTGTGTTAAAACATGGTTGCTAGCTCACACCTAGGTCAAAAATTATATTTTAAAATTCCCATCTTCTGTGTCTTTCGGAACTGATGAGTCATCCTGTTATGGACATTTTGCTTCTATGGGAACTGATGAGTCATTTTGTCATGGACACTTCTGAACTTACCTGCTTTCCACCGATGGTTTTATACCTTTGTGTTTATTTCAATATACCTGCAAAAAGAATTATTGCATTAATCTAGGGTTTATATTTACTTACCTTGTTGATGTTTTGTATTCAATTATAAGCTTTAGATTAACAACAGTGGTACGCTTGTGTGAGACATTGGGAGACTTATTTTTCTTCGCAGTAAGTTTCTAGTAAATTGTAAGTTTATAGTTAATAGATCCCTTGCCTTTGTGCTGGTTATTTGAGACTTCTGGTTACAGCACATATGGATATAAAAATTGAGTTGTGTTATCCACACTTCTCCATTAAGTAACAGTAAATTCAATCCCGGTTTTACCATTTGCAACATTTCCTCTTAGGGGGAAAAAGGAATATCTTTAATGTCCTCCTCCCCACTTACTCATGAAGTACAGGGAAGACTGATTTGGTTGCTGATCATTTGACTGCTTTTTCTTGGCGACATTCTGTGCTTCAGCTTTTTTATTATCACGCCCTTCTTGCCCCTTTTTGTTTTATGCGGCATTGCTGTGGGTTCCCAAAGGAGGGTAGTATTGGATTGTTCTTTGACTTAGTGAAGAATCACAACACAGTTTGTCTCTAGTAGACTTTGGCTGGAACACAGTTAAGATGCTGGGAGATCCATGACTGGTTCTTCCCAGCATCTGTTAAAACATTATTACAGCTGTCTGGGTCCACAATCAGGATCAGGTCCTTACAGGAAAGCAGAAGAGAGAGAGAAGGGGTACTTTAACTCTTTAATTCTTGCACAGTTTTGCAAACCATAACTGAGGCCGGTGTGCAGTGATAGTCCTTAAGAGACAAAAGACAAGCAACAGAGGGGCACATCTTTTTCCCTATAAAAGATTAAAAGCAGAATGGGGCAACCAGCTTTGATTAATGAAGCTATGCAGGAATAAAAGGTGTGAACCCATTCTGCCTTCCTTGTGTGGCCCTAACATTGTGAGGCTGTAACTTCTTTAAAAGACCAGTTGGGAGCTGTGATCTCCATCATATCTTATTTGGCCCTTTGATCGATGACACATCAGTGGAAATGGAAAGGTGTTTCAGAAGCAATTTGAGCTATGGAATGGTGGGTCTGCTGTCCAAAAAAAAAAAAAAGTCAATGGGTCCTTTGGGCTTGTGCAGGTGGATTGAGGTAAGCCTGAGTGGCTCTTTGGATCCAGATCTCAGTGCAACTGCAGTGGCACCTCTTTTCTGGACTCAGTGGACAGCACATGACCAAAGTGGCCATGGGCTTCTTTGGAAAACATTTTGGTGTAATATACTTCATGGGATTTCACTTGATGCACACACAGTAGAGCCTGTAAAAATCCAGCTGTTATAGTGCATTCCTAAAGAGAGTTACTCCAGTCTAGGCCCAGTGAAACAAATGGGCTTAGACTGAAGTATGTCTCCTTAGGAATGCACTGTTAGAGTTTAAATCATTTGATGCATTACAGTAATTTAAACTCACTTATGTAATTCAAAATTTCTGTAGCACTCTATTATTTTCTCTAGCATTAGTTCACTTAGGATATGAGTCAGTGAGTTCTGCTAAAGCAACGTAAGGAATAGTGGATGTGCTTATAAACCCCACATTCAAGAAAGAACAAAAAGCAGGGAAACAATAACTTTGTTTGAAAAAATGTAATGTTCAACAGGGAACAAAGAAAAAGGCCTAAGTAATTTTACAGCTTAAAGAAATACACTTTCAGCCTTGCTAAGCAACTTAAAGAGTAAAATAGAAATGAAAATGTTTAGATAAAAGGAAAGTTTGAAGAGGGGAAATGTCTGTTGGGATATATGTGGTTGCCACCCCATGTAAACCCTCAGGTTGAGGGTCTTAGTGACCCCAAGATTAGTGAAATGGAATATGGTAACAATGACCCAGTACCCCTAAAGCCTGAGATTGTAGTCAGAAAACCCAATGGCTGCATTGTACAGAAGATAGACACAATCTTGCCAGCAATCCAAGATTGACTCCCACCCACTTCCGTAAAAATCTTTTCATGGAATGTAGCAGGCTGGATTTCCAAGATTGGGTCGCCAGGTGTGGCTGAGTTTTTAAACCAGTTTTCAATAATATTATTACAAGAGACCTGGGTACTAGAGGATGTGTATCTTTTGGGGTACACATCCCTCACGGGGCAAACATTAAAAGGGGATAAAGGTGGTTGCCCTAAAGCTGGTCTAGCATGTTTGATCTCGAACATTCTACAATAAGACAGAGTAGAACTCCTTGAATCTTGTCCTTTCATGCTATCTGCTTATATGGAGTTTAAGGCATGTTCCCTTATTCTGGTGACAGTTTATATTCCACCTAATTTGAGTAAACACTCTTAAACCAGGCTTGGTCTCAACTAGAGGATTTATTAGATAGATCAATTAGTCTCCATCCTAAGGCAAAAATTTTGTTGGCAGGGGACCTTAATGCCCGTATTGAGAAGCAGGGTGAAATATGGCTGGCCAAAGCGAGGCTCACTGAAAGCGAGGGAAAAGATCTGGGTTACCTTTACTTTTATGAAAGATGCTCCCAGGACGACAAATTCAGTTGTGCAGGTTTGAAACTCCTGGACTTTGTTCTCAAGACCAACATGACAGTTTTAAATGGCCGGACGGGCATCAATGAAATAGGAGAGTATACCTTCTTCTAGAGTAGAGGTGCAAATCTGATAGACTATTTTTTAGTCTCTCCAAATTTATTTCCTTGTGATATGAAATTGTAAGTTGAAACCTTCCATGGAAGTGATCATCTACCTCTTTCACTAACAATCGAAGGAAATTTTGGTGTTCTATCATTGGCTCATAAGGTCCCCCTATTTCAAAAGGGAAATTTATTGAAGCCAGCTCGATGGTCCACTCATGTGGAAGTTAGAGCTGCCGCCTCTCTTGAAACTCCAGATGCCCAGATGCTAATCAATGAACTGGAAAACAGGCATAGTACAGAAAGTGCCCCAGTAGCTCTGATCAAATTTTTAGAACTTTTTTTTTTAGTAAATAATTTTTGTATTTTTCCATACAATCATTATACATTTCATTACATATTGTAAAAAGTCTAATTCTTTGACTTCCCCTCCCCCCTCCTCTGATCCTTTAATTAACATTTTTTTCTCTTTGTATTGTTTTTCTAATTCAATTATAACAAAACCGTCAATACCCAATACATCCGTTCTGAATTAGATCAAAATACATTTGTTAATATCACATTTAAGTTCATCTCTACAATAATTAATCCATGCCTCCCATTCTTTTGCAAATTCATTATCATCCTTTTGATTTACCGACGCCGTAAGTTTTGCCATTTCTACTAATGCCATCATTTTTTCAATCCACTCCGATTTGTTTGGTATATCTGTCATTTTCCCTCTCCTAGCATATACCATTCTGGCGGCAATAGTAGCATACATCAAAAAAGGTCTCTGGTTCACTATAGTATCAGGTATTATACTGAATAGCATCATTTCTGTTGTTTTAGGGATATTTTGTTGTAATATCAACCTTAATTCATTATAAATCATGTCCCAATAATTCTTAGCCTTCTCACATAGCCACCAAACATGATGAAAAGAACCCACTTCTTTTTGACATTTCCAGCAGTTCGGTGACATATTACCATACATTTTGGCTAATTTCTTTAGTGTTAAATACCATCTATACATCATTTTATAAATGTTCTCTCTCATAGATTGTGAATATATATATTTCATATCCTTTAACCAAAGTCTTTCCCACTTGTGCATATGTATATCATGACCCAAAGTTTGTGCCCAAGTTATCATTGTTGGTTTAACCAAGTCTTGTTCAGTATATAGAGTCAATAACATCTTGTATATCTTGGATATTAAATGTTCATTGTTATCTAATAGCATTCGTTGAAAAAGTGATTTATCTTTTGTAAAACCCAACCTCATATCTTGAATAAACACAGATTGTAATTGATGATATTGGAGCCAGGTAATCTGTTCCTTGATTTCACTATGTTCCTTTAAGGCACATTTATTATCCTTCCATACCAATAAATCTTGATAAGTAAGAAATTTTTAGAACTTTTAATGCCAGCCTTTACTTGCACAGCATTAAGAACCAAGCATTTTGATAGCCCATAGTTTGATAAAGAATGCAGAAATATGAAAAAATTTATACAAATCAAACATCGAAGATTTAGAATTTGCCGTAGTCCTCTATCACTTCGGGACTTTCTCCAATCAAAAGAGAAATACAAAACCATGGTTTGGAGGAAGAACCGGGAAGCAATTTATAATGGATGGAACACTTTAATAAATGTCTCAAGGAATAGCAATTCCAAACAATTCTGGGCATTAATCTCTTCCTTCCAAAGTACTAATAAATTAATCACCTTCTGTATTCCTCCAATGTTGTGGAAGCGATACTTCTTGGCGTTATATGCTTCCAATTGCCCAGTGGACCCTACTCATGAACAACGTGAGAATTTACCATGTTGGCTGGAAATAACAAGAGAAGAAGTTGGGGAAGTTATCAGGGGGATGAAAACAGGTAGAACACCTGGGTCGGATTTAGTTCTACTTGAATTCTTTCTGGCTAATCTAGACTGGTGGTGTGATATATTGGCACCTATCTTTACTGTCGCTAACCAAACAGGCCAAATCCCTAGCATATGGCGAAGGGCAATAATTGTCTTTATCCATAAGAAAGGGGATAAAAATGATCTGAGTAGCTACTTACCTATCAGTCTACTATCGGTACTGGGGAAAATTTATGCTTCTGTCTTGATGCGTCGCTTACTTGATTGGATCTCTAGAGAGAACATTATTGGTCTGGAGCAGGCAGGCTTTATTAAAGGACGAGCAACCATCGACCACTGCATGCTGCTATATCATCTAGCTAAGAAATACATGGCTGTTACAAAAAGATACCTGTATGTGGCCTTTGTCGATCTGCAAACAGCCTTTGATTCAGTCCCCAGGAAACATCTATGGGGAAAATTAAGGAGGACTACAATTGACAGAAGACTCCTGTGGCTAATACAAAAACTATATGAATCTTCAGTTGCCCAGGTCAGCTGTGGAGTTAGACAGATGAAGGACATCTAAAGGACATCTGTCTAACTCCTTCTCTATACAAAGAGGAGTAAGACAGGGATGTCTGATGCCCCCTACATTGTTAATCTCTATATCAATGACATGGCCCCCAGATTAAATAATCAACAGTATCATCCCCTATATTGGCACAAACTCCTATTTCACTCCTACTGTATGTCGATGATACACTGCTACTCTCTAGATCCCCAGTGGGTTTACATTGATGCCTGAGCGCTTTTGCAGAATACTACTGCTCAGAGGGCTTGACTATAAATTATAGTAAATCTAAAATGATGCAGTTCTCTAGGTCCTCATGCCAGCAGAGACATCTTTGGTGTGTAAATGGTAACCTCATTGACCAGGTCACTTAGTTTAAATGTCTTGGAGTTTACTTTCAGTCCAATATGCTCTGGACAACTCATATCAGAAATGCATGGACCAAAGCGCTCACTGCCAAAAAGGCAATAATCCAATTTTTCTATTCTAAAGGTGATCAATACATTCCTGCTGCCATTACCATTTTCTAACAGTAAAGTAGGATCACAGTTTCTATACAGTGCGCCCATCTGGGTCGAAACCTGTGAAGAATCTATCGATACCTTTCTGAATAATTTTCTTCGTAAATTTACTGTTCCTTCTAACTGTGTTGCTGGGGTATCATTGTGTGCTAAACTTGGCCTTAGCTCCCTTGAAGCTTGGATTTGGGCTGCGACCTTTAGATTCTGGGTTAAGATTTATTTCTCCACAGAGTTGAATGGATATTTACATCTTCTCCAAGATGACTCTTATCAAACCCCATGGAGTAAACTGGTTGAATGTCGCATCCAGGCTTTAGGAATCTCTCTTTCTGACCTAAAAGAGCACGGGTCATGGGCAGCTCTTTCCTCCATCTTGAGCTGCGTGCAAAAACTGGATTCTGGAAGTACTAAAATTAGAGCACATAGAGTGTGCTCACCTCTATACCTAGGTCTAAATTTGCTGCAATCCCTCCCAATGTATTTTGATTTTCTGATAATCCCGTGATACAGACAATTATTTATGTTGGCTAGACTGAATGCCATTCCATCAGGGGTATTAATAGGTCATTTAAATAGGGTACCATATTGCAAGAGAATATGTCAATGTGGTTCTGGCCAAATACACTCTTCAGCATGCTTTGTTTAGCTGTGACTTGCTCAGCGAGGCTAGAGACAGATGGATAAAGCCTTTTATCCAGTAATCTGTCTCTAAATTACTTTAGCAGGGTTGGATTTTAATATTACATTGGCTATTACCAAATTTCTTTCCCAGACAATTAAGATTAAAAAATATTAATTTATTTATGGGCTAGTTAGATAGTTACTTTTTCTTTGTTTCTTATTTTGATCTCAGTGTGACATTGTTCAGGGCCAAATTGGCCATGTGAACAATATCATTAAAGTAAGTATGTGGTTGCCAGATGAATGTTTTCATCTTTGTTTCGAAGGGCTCCTTCTCCTCCTCCTTCTCCTTCTCCTCCTCCTCAAAAGTGACAATTCATATTGTAGTCCTTATAGCTAACAATGAATCTTATCCACAGTTTCCAAACAAATGGCCTTCACTGTGGTGTATTTGAAGTTCAAGCTCTGGTTTCAATTTTTATCAGTCCAACGCTGCTAAAAATGCAAGATCCAATAAATTCCTGACTTGTCTTGCTGACAACTTCCTATTCCAGAAGGTGGACAGGCAAACAAGGGGGTCTGCTATCTTAGACTTAATTCTCACCAACAGGGAAGAACTGGTCAATGAGATTGAAGTAGTAGGCACCCTGGGTAGTAGTGACCACCTACTCTTGGAATTTACAATCTTGGGGAGAGGAAAACCTGTACTTAGTCAGACATGTAGGTTGGACTTTAAAAGAGCAAATTTTAACAAACTTAAACTTATGCTACATAGAATCCCATGGTCAGGAATACTTAAGGAGAATGGAGTTCAAGAAAGGTGGGCACTTCTTAAAAATAAAATACTAAAGGCGCAATCCCAAACCATTACTATGAGAAGGAAAAATGGGAGGAGCCTAAAGAAGCCAGGGTGGCTCCATAAACAGCTTATTAAAGAGTTGAGAAATAAAAAAGACTCATTAGGAAGTGGAAGGAGGGCTTTATAAACAAAGAGGAATATAAGCAAATAACTAGGGCTTGTAAGGAGAGTGTTAGGAAAGCTCTTAGGCAGTATGAACTTAGGCTAGCGAGAGATGCTAAACACAACAAAAAAGGGTTCTTTTCCTATGTACAGAGTAAGAGTAAGAACAAGGACAAGATAAGCCCATTGCGTGGACCGGAAAGTGAAATTGTAACAGGAGATGAAGAGAGGGCAGAACTGCTCAATTCCTACTTTTCCTCAGTTTTTTCTCATGAGGGAAGTGGTGCTCAACATGGCATAAACAGAACATGTGATGAGGGAAGGGATTTGCAGCCTAGAATTGGCATTGGGGTAGTGCACAAACACCTGGTTTCTTTAATTGAAACAAAATCCTCTGGACCAGATGATTGCACCCAAGGGTACTCAAAGAACTTGCAGATGTAATTTCGGAACCTCTGTCCATTATTTTTGAAAAGTCTTGGCAAACAGGTGAGGTGCCAGAAGATTGGAGGCAGGCAAATGTCCTCATCTTCAAGGGGAAAAAGGAGGATCCGGGTAACTACCGACCCATCAGCTTGACTTCTATACCAGGAAAAGTGTTCGAACAAATCATCAAACAGTCAATCTTTGAGCATTTAGAAAGGATGGATCTGATCACTAAGAGACAGCTTGGGTTTCTCAAGAATAAGTCATGTCAGAAAAATCTTATCTCCTTTTTTGAGAAAGTTACTACCTTGCTGGATCAGGGGAATGCTGTAGACATAGTTTATCTAGATTTCAGTAAGGCTTTTGATAAGGTTCCACATAGTATTCTAGTTGACAAATTGGGAAAATGTGGGTTAGATCCTATTATTGTTAGATGGATCTGCAACTGGTTGACAGATCGTACCCAAAGAGTGCTAGTTAATGGTTCCTCGTCCACTTGGAGAGAAGTGACTAGTGGAGTTCCTCAGGGATCTGTGCTGGGCTTTGTGTTGTTCAACATCTTTATAAATGATTTGGATGAAGGAATAGAGGGGATGCTTATTACATTTGCAGATGATACTAAATTGGGAGGGGTAGCAAATACGGTAGAAGACAGAGCCAAGATGCAGGATGATCTTGACAGGCTGGAGAAATGAGCTAGAACTAATAAAATGCACTTCAACAAAGACAAATGTAAAGTTCTGCATTTAGGTAGGAAAAATCAAATGCATAATTATAGGATGGGGGAGACTTGTTTGAGAAGTAGTATGTGTGAAAAGGATCTTGGGGTCTTAGTAGACCAAACACTGAACATGAGTCAGCAGTGTGATGCGGTAACTAAAAAGGCAAACGCAGTCTTGGGCTGCATCAACAGAAGTATAGTGTCCAGATCACGCGAAGTGATGGTATCACTTTACTCTGCTCTGGTTGGACCTCAACTGGAGTACTGTGTTCAGTTTTGGGCACCACAATTTAAAAAAGATGTAGACAAGCTGGAACGTGTCCAGAGGAGGGCAACAAAGATGGTGAGGGGTCTGGAGACCAAGTCCTATGAGGAAAGGTTGAAGGAGCTGGGTAGGTTTAGCCTGAAGAGGAGAAGACTGAGAGGGGATATGATAACCATGTTCAAGTACTTGAAGGGCTGTCATATAGAGGAGGGTGGCGAGTTGTTTTCTGTTGCTCCAGAAGGTCAGACCAGAACCAACGGGTTGAAATTAAATCAAAAGAGTTTCCTTCTAGACACTAGGAAGCGGTTCCTCAGTGGAACAGAGCGGTTCCTCAGTGGAACAGGCTTCCTTGGGAGGTGGTAAGCTCTCCTTCCCTGGAGGTTTTAAAGAAGAGGTTAGATGGCCATCTGTCAGCAATGCTGATTCTGTGACCTTAGCAGATGATGAGAGGGAGGGCATCTTGGCCACCTTCTGGTCACTAGGGGTGTGGAGGGGGGAGGTAGTTGTGAATTTCCTGCATTGTGCAGGGTGTTGGACTTGATGGCCCTGGTGGTCCCTTCCAACTCTACGATTCTATGATGCTATGATTCTATGTTTCACTAACTGTTCCCTTTTGTGAACTCGCATTATGGTTCCAGGCAATGTTTTCCAGTGCTATAACAGTTTTTTAATCCATTTTGTGATGTCATAGGTGGGTCCCAGTGAAAAGCAGGAGAGCACAATGCCCAGATTGCTCAGTTGGAAGAGGCAGAGGTTCCAGTATCCTAAATCTTTTCTATGAGCACGATTGAGACATCACTGTTGTTATACGGAGGATCAGCCTTGTGAACAATTGCTTAAGCATTTAGCCCTTGTTCTGCGCAAGTGCTAAAGTACAAACAAAAAAAGTAAGTTAGACATTAAAGCAGGACAAAATCAATGTTAATTTTTTTCCATATACAAAATTATGTTTTGGAAGCAATTTCTTGACTTGTTTGAATACATGCGTGGCACAGCTTTTTTCTCTGTTGTTGTGTCACAAAGCGAAAGTTCCCTTAGAAAGCCCAAACTTTAAAAAAAATTGTTTTCATTTTGTATGTAATTATATAAATAGATATGGTTACTGGAAAAGGTTTCTATAGTGATCAGCTATTTCTACTGTAAGAGGAGGAGGCACGGCCCAGTGGTGGAGCAGCTGCTTGGCATGCAGAAGGTCACAAGTTCAGTCCCCAGCATCTCCAGTTAAATGATCTGGCAGTAGGTAATGTGAAAGACCTCTGCCTGAGACCAGGGACAGCTGCTGCCACTCTGAGTAGACAATACTGACTCTGATGAGCCAAGGGTCTGATTCAGTATAAAGCAGCTTCATGTGTTCAAGGTATTGTTTTTATGGATGCAAGGTAGGACAGCATGAACAAAATCAATTATGTTAACATTTGACTTTTCTGTTATCATACATCCCACTCAAAGTAGCTTTCTTGTGCAGAGTTTATCAGAAACACTTCTCATATTACTAAGACTAGCTGTTTTGCATTGCAGTTGAAGAGAAGTTTTCTTATTGTGTAACAGCAAATCATCAGCCTGTCTACAGTTAAATGGTGTAACTACACCATGCCTAGAAAGCATATTCTCAACAGTTTGCAAATGTTAGTTTCAGCTGACAAAAGCAAGCAAAAGAAAGCAAACAAGCAACTCATGGAAGAAAGTTTGTTGTAGGTTGGGAACTCTTCCCTCCACCCAAAACCCACATTGGTACTCTTGAACCCTGGCATGACAGCTCCAGTTGGTGGCATCTTATTCTTACAACAGAGGACAAGAAACCTCAAAAGACCTCAATGTTGATTGACCTAAACAACAGTTTACACAAAACACGTACTTTATCTTTTATCATATCCCAAATCTCACCAAGAACATTTGAAACAAAGAGCCACTGTATTCTTTAAAGAAGGGGGGATATGTGGCATTTGCTGAACTCCATCTGTGCAGCAATGTAGCAAACAAAATGCACAATAAGACATCTTCATATACCACATTTCTCTGCCTCCTTCAAAAGGCAGACAAAGCACAGGCAAGATGGTGGAGGAATGCTAGATATGTTTAACATAATGCTAGAATATCTAGAAATGCGAGATATAATGAGACGAGCTATGGCCAGTTCCACGAGAACTGTAAAATAGTGTAGAATAGTAGGGTAATGTGGTCTGCTCAATTTGTTTCTAAATATTTGTGCTCTATCGTAATTATATGTTGGATATCTTTATCTTTCCCCTTTCTCTTTTTTTCCCTTCTGAATATAAAATAAAATATTTTAAAAAGAGAAATGCTAGATATGGTGATGATGTGGAATTGAGTATTTCACTTACTAGATATTACCATGGAGATGTGTGGGAGAGATAAGTTGGCAGTGGCAGTGGAATATCTAGCAAGGCTTTGAGACATGAGTTTTACATTGGGCTTTTTTGCCATTATCAATTGATGTTGCTAACCTGAAGTAAAAAGCCAGGGAAGATTGCATTTTTCAGCATTTCAGAGAATAGTAAATTACAAGTGGGGACCTGGGAATGGCCATCCCATTCCCCCCAATTTTGTTTGCGCCCCTTTGCCCCACCTTCTCTATTAATCACTCTTTCTCCCCTTTGTCTTGCTCTCTTTTCTCCATGCCTGCTGCTTTTTTCTCTCTTTCTGCCTCTCACCCACCACTCACTCTTTCTGTCTCCCCTACTCCATCACTCTTTCTCTCTCTCTCTTTCTACCCCTACCCCATCTCTCTCTCTCTCTCTCTCTCTTTCTGCCTCCCACCCATTACTATGGCCACATCGCAAGAGTCTGCTGCTCAAGGAAACCCGGGGTCAACATGAATTTTCCCGCCAGGGAAGGCAGCGAGCACCAGCCAGCTCACTCCATCATTGGACTACCACGGCAGTTGAGGAGCGACAAGCACTCGTCAGCGACACGTCCAGAGTAGGGAACTCAACAAGGGGACTATCAAAAAAGCCCTTCAGCATTCCTGGCCGGGGGCAAGTCTTTGCCAAGCTCAACCTCACCCAGGCATACCAACAGTTTCCAGTCGATAAGGCCTCTGATGAAGCTCAGACAACTGTCACCCATAGGGGGGCGTTCTGTGTCAAACGCCTCCAGTTCGGGATCAGCACAGCACAGGGGATCTTCCAAGGCCTAATTGAAGATGTCCTAAAAGGTCTTATAGGGGCCATTCCCTACTTCGCAATGTCCTTGTCGCTGGTGAGTCTGAGGAGGAACTCATGAATTGTGTTCGTCAAGTCCTCTGTCATTTCAAGGTTGCCAGCCTCACCATCAAGTGAGAGAAATGCCAGCTGGGTCCGCTGCAAGTAGAATTTTTAGGATTCCTCATTGATGCTTCTGGAATCCACCCAACTCCTGCAAAGGTCAAGGCCATCCACAATTCACCACCGCCCAAGACCAAGCGGGAGCTTCAGGCATTCCTTGGACTCCTGAACTTCTACCATTCCTTTTTGCCCAACAAGGTGTCCATTGCAGAGCCCTTGCACCGTCTCCTTGATAAGATGACACCAATGTCCTGGGGGTGTCTGCAACAATCCGCCTTCAATGCTGTGAAGCAATTACTGTTGTCGTCCAGTCTTCTGGTCCACTTCGATGAATGGAGGCTGGTTCTTCTGACCTACAACATCTCACCATGTGGTATTGGCACTGTCTTGAGTTTTAGGTTTCCAGATGGCTGAGAGGCCCCAATTGCCTACTACTCATGGACATTGTCTCTGATGGAAAGGAACTATGCCCATATCGACAAGGAGGCACTGGCAGTCATCGCAAGCACAAACAAATTCCATGACTACGTGTATGGTCGCCCCTTCACAATCGTCATGGTCCACAAGCCGCTCCTGGGCCTCTTTGTTCCTGACTGGCAAACGTCTCAGATCCTGTCTCCTCAGATGCTCAGATGGTCCATCTTCCTTCCCTTGTACAACTTTGAGAAGCACCACCGTCACGTTGATGCCCTCAACTGCTTGCCTCAAGACTAGTTGGAGCTGGACCCCTCACCAGCCCATGATATCATGCTCATGGATATGCTGCCAGAACAACCGCTCCATGCTTTAGACATTGCCACCTATTTGGCAAAAGACCGCCTCCTCTCCCGAGTGCTGAACTGGGTGTGGAGGGGATGGCCGACAGGCCGCCTTGAAGCTGAGTTTGCCCCATTTGCTGCCTGCCAGCATGAACTCTCAGTCCACAAGGGTTGCCTCCTTTGGGGAAGCAGAGTCATCGTCCCGAGCAAGCTGCGCACCAGAGTAATGGAGGCTCACCACACCTGCCACCCGGGCATTATCAGAATGAAGGCACTGGCAAGAAGCTATGTATGGTGGCCGGACATTGACGCTGCTGTGGAGGAGTGGGTCAAACGCTACTGGACCTGCCAGGAAACATGGCCTGAGATGCCTGGGAGTCTACACATGCACCATAGTCTTGCCTCCACATTGACTTTGCAGGACCTTTCCAGTGACAGATATTTCTCATTATTGTGGACTCATACTCTAAGCAGCTGGAGGTTGTCCCCATCATATCCATGACCGCTCGAATAGTCATCCAAGCACTGAGGCAGGTCTTCATGACCCACAGCCTACTCGACATGGTCGTTTCGGACAATGGGGTTCAGTTTACATCTGTGGAGTTCTTGCAATTCATGTCCAGAAACCTGATCCAGCATGTAACATCAGCGCTATTCCACCCATTGACCAATGGGCAAGTGAAGCGGATGATGCGGACAACAAAGGAATCCCTGGGCCAACTGGTCCATGGAAACTGAGACGTGCACCTGGCAGACTTCCTCCTTGGCCTGACACCATGCACTGCCACTGGTTGGAGCCCGGCGGAGATACTGATGGGGTGCCACTTGAAGACCCTCCTGGACCGTCTTCATCTGGACCTGACATCCTATCGACCTCCAGGTCAGGAGGCTCCAGTTCCTCCCAGATCCCTGGCTCAGGATGAGCCGGTGTATGTCTAGAACTATGGCTTGGGGCCACTGTGGGTGCCCACAACCATCAGTGAGGCCACTGGTCCGGTCTCATAAAGAGTTACCACCCCTGACGGGTGGGTCCTCTGGTGCCACATTGACCAGCTGTGGCGCCTGCTTGCGGACCCCCCAATGGACGGGGTGGCCCCAGTAGCCTTACCTGGGCCTGAACTCAGGGAGAGCCCTCCAGCTGCTCCAACACCAGCATCTGGTCCAAACCCCCCCTCCAGTGAACATTACCGACCAGAAACCATAGGACCAACCTGTCAGCTCCAGTCGAACCTACAGCAGTGGCTGCCGAGGGGCCGTGCCGGTCTCGGTCTCAGCCAAGCTACCTGTGGGACTATGTGTGCTGAAAGCAGGTACGCTCATTCTTAGGAGAGAGAGGTGTAATGTATTTAGCTGGTGCAAGGATTATATGCTGAACTATTGAACTCAGCTGTGCTGAACTTGAGGCTCTGTTCCAGGCTCCGTCATCTGTTTCTCCTATTGGACTGTGGACTTTGGCTGTTCAACCACAAACTGGGGGTAGTGGCTTTGGGTGGTTGGGACTGTATATAAATTGAGATGTTTTGCAGTTGTTAGTTCTCTCTTCCCTGTTAACTGAATAAAGCAGTTGCTAATGGAACTGTCGCTGGCCTCTTGTGTAACTTACACATACATAATAGCTTCTGCTTTCCTTCCACCTTTTTACCTATTGTGTTTCTCTCCCCAAGTGTCTGTTTTGCAGCAAACTATAGATTTGCTGGTATATCCAGACTGGCAAACTAAGACTTGCACTTTTCCTTCAGGCCAGAGTTGGGAACTTTTGATCATGGTTTCCTGTTCTGTTTTGATGCATAAGACCAAACTCAGGTTTGTAGGTCCAAAGAGGTGGCATCTATTGTTTGCTGTGAAAGGGATGAAACTGGAGTTGTTTGGCATCATATGAGAACCAAGCTATCCAGACTTGCTCATTGGGTTATAGATTTTCATATTGCATTCTCAACTTTTGTTATGCCAAGAGATAAATCCAGTTTGTCTGAAATGTAGATTTAAATCAATAAACACAGAGTATCGCTTCTCTGATACCTAACTTTCCCATGCTGTCAAATAGGAACAGAAATATTTCCTAAAATGAAGATTAACTGTGATAATCAAATCTTGACTACCCTGTTGTTCATCTTGTGTGCATCCAATGGAATATCAATCAAAACTCCTTGAGGATTGGAGGACTTCAGATAAATTCTCCAAATTGATATGTTCTTCTCTCCTTTGCTGAATTAGCTATTCTATAGTCATGGCTTAGCATCTTACTGAAGGTGGAGAAGAAACAGCTCTGAAAACCATACATTGGGTAAACATGCTTTGTAATGCTAAGTTTCTCACTGGTTTTCTTAGTGTTCAATATCCGAGCGTGGAAAGAGTATAAGTAAGAATGGGTGTTTATGCTTCCTTTGTTTTCTAAAATATTTGAATTTTGTTCAGTTTTTCCTATTCACTATATAACCATTTACTTTGGGAATTCAGCAGCTGTGACCTACAACTTCATAAGCTCAATTTAGTTGTTACTTGGATGAGTCGGGAAAAATATTTTTATTAATGATGAATCAGTATGCAGACTGTATGTCAACTTGATTCTGGTTGCTGCTTTAACAAGGTATGTATACTTGCTTAGATAAAAATATATGGGAAAAAAAGCTAAGGCAGCTACCCTGAGCAAAGTTCAGATGTGAAAACTGCTTACTTCTTCAGTGCTAGAAATAACTCTGAGGCTGGGTCTGGGTGTGGGAAGCATGTTTGATCAACTAGATCACTCTGTGACATGTAGGTAGGGTTTCCCACACCTTCATATCTACAAACTATATGAATTCACAGCAATATACTTGCCTTACTTTGGCAGGTGCTCTGCAGATGGCGCAGGAGGCTGTTCCCACCCATTTCTAGCTGTGTACTGCCACCTTCTGGTGGTTTTTACTGCCTTGCCTCTTGCATTATATATATTTGTGCATTATCACGATTCAGACAGTAACATGATAGGAAGAACAACCATACCTCACTTCAGTTTATAAATGGGTAATCCTGAAATTGGGTAGGTTAGTTCCAAACTGGGAGAAAATGAGGTGGGAATTAAAGAACCTATCACCCCATAAGAACTCATGTCTAAACTTTCAGAATTCTCAACCCAGGAAATTCATCTAAACACTATGCAGAAGGAGGTGATGACAGAATTCTTGACCATTTCAAAACATAATTGCATGAACAGATGCTGTGAATAGTGTATGGAAAATGTAATTCCACCCATGGGTGAATGCATGCCATATTTTGATGTCTGTGCTTGTCAAAAGGTTTCTGTCTGAAGTACAGTAACATATTAGGGAGAGGGATATGTCAGTCCTTTTATCTCTGGTGTACTATTTAACTACATGCAGAAAGTTTTTTTTTAATTATTGGGGACCATTTAAAAATATGACCCCTCACTTGAAGTCTGAAGTGGAACATCCCACAGTCCTGCCATCTCATTATCATCTATATATCTAACCGCAATATGTGGCTCCCATCTGCGGATATCTAAATTCATGGATCAGGGCCACACTGATGCTAAACAGATTTTCCTGCAAACTTGGGGGACTCCTCAGGTTTGCAGAAAAATCTGAAATAAAAAATAAAATATATGGATGGCTTAAATCCCCCCCAATACAGTATGGATGGCTTAAATCCCCCCCAATACAACACATGTGCAGACAACACACTGTCCTTGGCAGAGCTGGCAGTGGCAGACTTCAGGAGCTGCTCTGGCCCTGGCTTCAGGCAGCCACTCCAGTCCAGCATCTGGGCTGAAAGGTGGGTGGTGGGGCCTAGAGCCACCAGGCTCAGCAATGGGAGGAGATGGGATTCTCACCCCCACCCCCCGTGGCCCTACCCTGGCTGCAGTCACCGTGGCTACCAAGGTAGAGAAAAAGAAGAGGAGGGGATTGTCTGAGGGAGAAGGGAAAATAAAGAATGGGGGATTGTCTGTAGGAGTGGGGGAGAAAGAAGAGTAGTGAGATTGGGGGAGAGAGAGGGGAGAAAAAGAGAGGGGCAGATTGAGAAGAGCAGAGGTGGTAAGGGGGGAGATTGGCATACAAGGGGTGAGGGGGGGAAAGGGGTAAGAGGATTTCTAGAGGAGGGAGTAGGGGAGAAAGAGAAGAGGGAAGACTGACACAGAAGGAGTGAGGGGAGAGGGGGTGAGGGAAGATGGATATATTATGGGTGAAGGCAGAAAGAGAGAGGGGGACTTTAAAGAGAAGGGGGAGAGGGAAGGAAATAAAGGCAGGGAATGCCTTCTCCCCAAGTTTGAGGGTTTCCACTTGTATATTCTAATACCCAGGTTGGCCAAATCTGGGAATACTTAAATCTAGTGATTGGATTTATATACATATATATGTATATTTAAAACTCCAAAATGATAAACAGAGTGTCTATAGCTTTAACAAACAGATTCCCTCAGTGGCTGTTGGTAAGCAACCACAGCATTCAGGATTCCTTTCTGTAAGTGAAAGGCAGGGGGAGGGGACAGGGTCCTTTCGAGGGCTGTCTTGGCCTTTGAGGGAACACTCATTGAGGCCAAGCCTGGATTTGGCTATTGTGTAGAGTGGGCGATACACGAAGAGACAGACGGAGTTCAGGGTACAACATCTTTATTGCAAGAAATCATAATGGCGAACTGAGAACAAAGCTCAATTGCCCTACTTTTATGCCCTCAGATAGCCCACCCTTCCCCCCTTCCGTGCTCTAATTGGTGGGTTCAGACTGCGATCCAATAGGGGCTATCTGCTCACGGTTTCAAATGTTCCCGTTTAACTATCAAGGTTTATTGCATACATAACATGGCAATAACCACTGGATGACTTGATACCACCTGACTTGCATGACTCAACTAGGCCTAGCTGCTTGTTATGGTTCACCAGCAGCCACTCTATGAAAGCCAGTGTGTTATAGTGGTTAGAGCTTCACAGTAGGGTCTGGGAGAGCCAAGTTCAAATACCCATCTGGCTGTAGAAGCTCACTGGATGATTTTGAACCAGTCACATACTTTCAGCCTAAAATTCCTAACAGGGTCTTTGTGAAGATAAAAGGAGGAGATAATAGTGTAAGCTGCTTTGGCTCCCACTGTGGAGAAAGGTGGGATACAAATGAGGTAAATAAATAATAAATGTAGGTGAAGATGAGAGGCAAATAAAAGGCAGGTTGGTGAATGGCTGAGAAGGAGAGAAGGAGGTAGGGAAAGGGAAGAGAATATGGGGGTTGCCAGGAGGAGGGAAAGAGGAAATCGTGTGGGGAGGAGGATACAGGGGAAAGTGATGTGCTCCCTCATGTCCTTGAGGGTTCCCTACCATGCAAGTGGCCCTGGCCAAGTGGTTGGCACCACACAACTGTGCCATAGCTTTCCTAGGAAGCTGCTGAGGGCAAGAGAGAGAAAAGTGAAGATTTAGCATGCAGACATGTTGAGAGTGAAGACAAGCCTAGGGAGAGGGCAGCAGGATGGGGGTTCCTGCATTCCAGCTAAAGTATGCTTTTCAATCATGAGGTTTTTTTAATGGCCCCTTCCAAAGTGCATGGCTCTCACACTGTCATTTCACACTGAAAATACTGAATTGTGTGCAGGTAGGACCCCACAACCATGCAACAAAGGTACATACCCACAATTTTCCCTTGGAAGGAAGGCCTCAGAAAGTGTGGGGGTGGGGGGTGGGGTTGTTATGCACTCAGATCTCCTCTCTTTGCAGTCTCCCACACCATAACTTTGGTGCTATGGCTGCCTTTCATCACTGCTGGCTGTCCTCTTCCCACCTCCCACACCCCTCTCCTGCAGAGAAGAAAGGGGGGAAGCACTTGAATAGCTTCATTATTGTTGTAGCCACTCCATTGGTTTCTGCTTTGTAATGTTTAAAATGCTGGCCCCTATCCTGGATGGCCCAGGCTAGCCTGATCTCGTCAAATCTCAGAAGCTAAGCAGGGTCAGCCCTGGTTAGTATTTGGATGGGAGACCACCAAGGAATACCAGGGTTGCTGTGCAGAGGAAGGCACTGGCAAACCACCTCTGATAGTCTCTTGCCATGAAAAACCCAAAAGGGGTCGCCATAAGTCAGCTGCGACTTGATGGCACTTTACACACACACACACACACACACACACACACACACACACACACACATCCTACTACGTCTCTTTCATCTTTGAAGAGATGAAGAACAGTTTTGGTGCAGCTGCATTAATCTCAGCATGCAAATTTGGTTTGGGGTGTATCTACAAGGGGCTGAATGAGCCAAGAACCACCTTCAACATCCCCCTGTGCCGCAAGGCCATTAAGGGTCAATGGAGGCTTCAGTATGCATGCAGGTGGGTTTGAGGTGGCATTAGGGGTTGGGGAGGGGACCACCAATCAAACTGGAAATCTGACCTGCCACTTGTTTCTAATTTTGACTTTTTTATTCCAGAAAAAGTGTTTCACCCCAACATCCCAAGACAGACTCTGAGGGGATGTAGGTGCAAGCATGTGCTCACCTCAGTCACCCCCAAAGTCCAGAACTGGGTAGTTGAACAGAGGCAAGTTGACCTTGAGGAAGACCAACTGCTCTGTGTTCCAGGGTCCAAGGGATGTGGGTTGAGGATGTTACCGAGATGGGAAAAAATGCTCTCACTCTGGACTCTCATTGAAGGACAAGAGAGGAGCTTCTGGGCCTTTAGAGAGAGGTCCAGCCAGACCAGCTCCTTCATGGCCCAGTAGTTCAGTGGAATCATGGACTGCAACTCGTAGGGCTCTGAAAGTAGTGGAGGATATGGGGCCTTGTTTCATGTGCCTCGTCCTCCTAAAGGGGCTGAGTGCCCACCCAATGAGCACCATCTCCAGGCTCAGGCTCATCTCAATGGTTGCCCTGTGGGGGGATGTCCCCCTTTGGGCTTGCATTTACTGCACATGTTGGGAAAGCTCGTCTCTCCAGTGCACCAGCTTGAGCAGCAGACCCCCACACAGTGCCCGCACCTGTGGTCACCTCTGTGGGTGGGGAAGCTCCAGAGGCCCCCCTCGACAAATAGAGTCCTGTGTGGATTCTATATCACACCACCCCAGCCTCTGGCAGCTCTGGAGCTGGTCTGCACAGGTCGGGGTAAAGCCACAGCCCTCCCCTCCACCCCTCTAGCCTTCTCCTTCGCTTTGACCACAGGGCCCCTCTGAGCTGTACCTCTGCCACTCATTGTTCCCCTGGGCCAAACTCTGGATAACTGTAATACAGGGAAATTAAGGGTCTGGCTACCTTTCCTGTACTACAACCAGTCCCTGCCCTGAAAACATTTTATGAACCCTCTCTCAAGAAAACTAAGGAGGGTTTTTTTTTTGGGGGGGGGAAGAATGAAAAAGGCCCTGACCTAATCTTGAGTTAAAATGTTGTTGTTTGTTTTTTAACAATGGCTCCCACAGGCATCTAGGCTCAACCAGGAAAGCCAGCCTCACCTTCTCTCTGGATGGAGAGGAGCAGAAGATTGACCAAGGAGCTTACAGCTCCAGGAACTCACCTACAACCTGCCCCACAGCAATGTATCACACAAGAAGGAGTCAGGACACACACCCCAGGTCAGACCCACACCCAGGAACAGACTCCTCATCTGATGATGATCAGGGTGAACCAGAGACCATCTTGGAGGTGATCAAGAAGCTCAGGGGACCCACAACACCATCAAACCCCCTCCAGACCCTGATCCCCTGGATTCTGAGGCCTCTGTTGAAGGACCTGCCTCTGAAGGCTCAGCCCCAGATGGTGCTGCCAGCATGTCAGACTCCAGCTGTGAGCACTTGTCCCATGACAATCCCATAAACAACATCCATAGACAGTAGTCCAAAAGAGAGTTGATTTATTGGAAGATCCACAGGTTTACAGCAGCTAAGAGTCAAGTTGGCACTAATGAGAACTAGAAGCACGGTGCAGGGCATATAATAAAAAGAGCATAGACCAAATCAGGGTAGATCTGGATGCCATGGCAACCCCCCTCCCATCGAGGTAAGATTCCCACAGAGTTCGGAGTCAAAACACACAGTTGGCAGGGTTAGAGCTGGCCTTGGCCAGCTCCTGGGAAAACCACAACAATCTCGGTCAGGCCATGCCTGGCATTTCCTGCACAGGCTATGCCTGACATTCTGCCCCCCCAAAGGCCCCTCCTATCGGATCTCAGGCGCTGGTTTGTGAGGGTAGGCAGCATGGAAATCACGGACTAGGTGAGGGGCGGAAACATGGCGTGAGCGCACCCACTCATCCTGAGCGGGACCGAAGTGTTTACAACAAACTAGGTATTGGAGAGAACCATGACTGATACGTGAATCCAGGATTTTAGCAACTTCACAATGTTCTCTCCCCCCCCCCCCACCATTACGGGTGCCTCGGGCGGCGGCTCAGGATGCCACTCTGGTGAGGGAACATGCGGTTTTAATAAACTGACATGAAACACAGGATGGATTCGCCTTAGTGATTTTGGGAGTGTGAGTTCAACAGCCACCGGGTTGATGATTCGGGAAATGGGGAACAGACCCACATATTTAGCACTGAGCTTGTTGCAAGGGTGGGTAGACTGTAGATTCTTGGTGGACAGGTAAACCAAATCACCCACCCCATATTCTTTCCCCGGTGCACGGTGTTTGTCAGCTTGAGCTTTATATTTGCGTTTAGCACGTTCCAAATTTTTGATTAGCCACAGCCAGGTTGTCTGAACTGTGTGCACCCAGTCGGCCACATCTGAACCACCCTCCTCCCCTGACACATCAATATGACCGATGGGGCCAAAATCCTGCCCGTACACTGCTCGGAAAGGGCTAAATCCAGTGGACTGATGCACAGCATTATTGTTTCAGTACAAAGCAGAATTGGGCAAAGAAGTCCGCCCATTATACCTGTTTCGCGGACAGTTTATGAACCCCTGTTAACGCCTCCAGGTTCTTGGGATCGCTCCACACCTCAAAAGGGACTTTAGGACCTTCTAAAAATTGTCTCCACACCATGAGGGCATGTTTAATCACGGCCGCTTCCTTTCCCCAGATTGGCCAACTGAGCTGAGATTGCGTGAACTTCTTAGAGAAGTAAACGCATGGATGTAGTTGACTGTCCCCCCTCGCTGTAGTAGCACACCCCTCATTGCGACGTTTGAGGCGTCTACCTGGACCACAAACATTTGTTCAGAATCCGGGTGTTTCAAAACCGGTTCAGAGGTGAACATTCGCTTGAGACTGTCAAAAGCAGTTTGACACTGAGGGGTCCAATTCACTTTAGCCGTAGGCGAGGTGGCTGCGCTTCCCTTCCCTTTGGTCTTAAGGAAGTCTGTGATGGGCAGCGCAATCGGAGCAAAGTTGGGGAGAAACCCCCTGTAGAAGTTTGCGAACCCGAGAAACCTTTGAACCTGTTTACGGGTTGAGGGTGGTTCCCAATTGATTACGACTTGCACCTTCTCTGGGTCCATTGTGAGTCCTTGGTGTGAAATTATATAGCCCAGAAAAGTTAACTGTTTTTGGTGAAATTCACACTTGGACACCTTAGCATAGAGTTGATTGTTTCTCAGATGTTGTAACACTTCCCTAACCAGAGCGATGTTTTCATCCATGGTTTTAGAATAAATAAGAATTTCATCTAAATAAACCACCACTCCTTTATATAACAAGTCATGTAGTATTTCGTTAATGAGTTGCATGAAGACCCCAGGAGCCCCCTTCAATCCAAAAGGCATCACCAAAAATTCAAACATTCCAAAGCAACTGGAAAAGGCCGTTAGGGGTTCGTCCCCCTCTCATATTCTGATTCTATAATAGGCTTCGACCAGTCTAACTTGGTGAAAATGCGTCCTTCCTTTAACTGCCCCAAAAGATCTGAGATCAGAGGAATGGGGTAGGCATTGGTTTGGGTGACCGCATTGAGTTTCCGAAAGTAAATGCACAATCGCAAGTCACCGGTCTTCTTGCGCACGAAGAAAGCGGGGCTGAATACAGGGCAGTAGAGGGTCGGATAAAACCCCGAGCCAGATTCTTGTCTAGGAAATCACGAAGCACTGTTCTTTCAGAAGCGCTCATGGGATAAATCTTGCTTTTTGGCAGTTTCCCCTCCCCCACCATCTCAATAGCACAGTCTGATCTGCAATGGGGGGGTAGCACATCACATTCTTGTACATTAAAGACATCCGCAAAGTCCTGGTATTCAGCAGGTAGTTGGGATGACCCAGGGGTGTCTGAAGCCAAGGCAGGGGTTGTCGGGAGTACAGTTTTAACAGCTACTTCGTATCGATGCCGTTCGCAACTTGGGCTGGAAAATGTCAAAGTCTCGGCCCCCCAGTCAATGGAGGGGCTGTGTCCCCTCAGCCAATTTATTCCCAACACCACAGCGTATCGTATATTGGGAGCTATAGTGAAGTCGATTTGCTCCCAATGGTGGCCTATGCCCATCACCTCTCCCCAAGTGTGACAGTCAGCTGGCCCACCTTTAAAGTCACTGCCATCCATCTGGGCAAACTGAACAGGGGTGGGTAGAGGTACTGATTTTACCTTGAGTGCCTTGAGTGGCTTCATTGATCAAAGAGCGGGCACATCCCAAGTCTATGAGGGCTTTAACTTGTAACTGGGGTCCCTTTCTATAATGTTGTAATACAACAACCACATATACAGTCTCTCCCACTTCACTCACCATTACAGGAGCTTTGGGTTTGGCAGAAACGTCTGCGGAGGTCTGCGGGGCTGCTCCACTCACCGCAGACCTAGTCCGTTTTTTGATTGATCCAGGGGAGACTCCAAGTTTAAGGCAGAATCCCAGTGGCGGTCCTCATCTGACGATGCAGAACCATCCCCTGTTGGGGCTATTGTAATCAGGGACCCCGACGAGTCCACTGGCGAAGGCTCGTGTGCCGACTCCTCGAAGTGGAGGGCTGGGGTCGCTTTCCGTCCTGGTGCGGCACTGTGATCCATCACGGCGCTTCGCCCCCAAGTGCGTCCTCTCCCACGCGGTGTCCCCTCCAGGCAGGGAGCGGGAGTTGGCTGTTCTGAACGAAACGGGCAGGCCGCAGCAAAATGACCCATGGCACCGCAAATGAGGCAGGCTCCCCTTTGAAAGCACGACACTCGGTCTTGCGTGGGTTGAGCCGGTCTCCGTGGGGCAGGTGCGGCGGCCCTTGGAGGGGTTTTCTGGCTTCCCCCCTCCTTGGCCCGATGTCGGGCCAGGGTTATGAACTGGCAGTGGCTTTCTACTTCTTCCGCCAGTAGGATCCATTCCTCCAGAGTGGCTGGATCCCGTTGCATATAAGCCCAGTTCAGTATTTCGGGGTATAAGGCTTCTCAGAAATAATGCACCCGGGTAACCTCAGTCCAATCCACAATTTTACTCGCAAGTCTCTGAAACTCATCAGCAAAGTCTCTGACTGTAGAGGACCCTTGACGGAGCTGTAGGAGGGCAGCTTTGGCCTTCTCCCCTTGGAACGGGTCTTCAAATCTTCGTCTTAATGCTCGCATAAACTCATTAAGCGAGCGGATGGATCGGGCCCGGGTGTCGAACTGGAGGACCATCCAATCTGCGGCCTTTCCCACCAAAAGTGAGGAAACGAACCGTACTCTGCTATTTTCCATAGGGAAGTTGTGCCCCTGTTCCCTCATATAGCTATCGACTTGGTGTAGAAAACAGGGTAACTTATCTACGGAGCTGTCATATGTCACTCGTAGATGGGGTTGATTCCACTGCACAATCGGGGCCACCGGAGGCTGCCCAGGGAGTGGTTGGGCTGGCGGCGCCAGGGGCGGCTGGACCGGTAGCGCTGGAGGCGCTTGCAGTGGGGGTGCCAGAGGCACTTGCAGTGGTGGCGGCGGAGGCACTTGCGGCTGTGGCGCTGGAGTCGCTTGAGTTCGCTGTAGATGGTCGTATTCACGCATCAGTAGGTCCATTTGGTCCTGCATACGGGCCATACGATCCGTTAAGTCCCAGTTTTGGAACTGTAGGACATGGATCTCTTCCTTGGATCCACCAGTACATTGGGGTTGGCTGACTCGGAAATGGGTATTCCAGTCCTCCTCTGTACACAAGTCCTCGTCATCCGAGTACTCCAGCATGTCGGAAATGAAGGCGAGACGTCGTCTGCGTGCCACATCTCTAGGCAGGCCACAATCCGGGGAGAACAAAGGGAAAGATTGTTCCAGTCCCCTGCTCACCTTCGGTCGCACATCGGCTCCTGCCATCGCTCGCCCCCGAGTGGCGGCCGCATCGGCCAACAGTTGCTCCTCCGCCCGCTTTTGGTCAGTGAGCGCTCGGTCCGCCTCATGTTTGGCAACCGTGGTGGCCATCACAATGTGTTCGGCTGTTTGTTCCAAGAGTAATAGGATCTCCTTATGATTTCCCAACAGCGGGTGTATCTGTTGAGCCAAATCAGCGGAGGACAAACCCAAGTCCGGATTTAAAACCTTTTCCACATCCGCTACCGTTGCCGTGGCTGACGGTAAGTCCATAAGGACCAGGACTGTCCGGGCGGCAATGTTCTGTGCTTCCTGGTGGCATGTGGTGGGGTCCGGGACAGCCAGCGGAACGTCTCCCCCTCCGGTTCCCGCCATCACGGAACTGGACCCGAGCCCCTGGATGGGGACCGCTGACTCCAGTCGCAGGTCGTTGAGTGTCAGTTCAGACAACAACCGAGTTAGCAAGGCAAGGTCCTCATGCGCCAGCCGGACTTCTTCCAGTAAAATATCCAGTCCCAAAAGGTCTGCGCGGGCACACAGATCAGCGTCTTGGATCGTCCAAGGGGTCATCTCAGCCAGGCGATGCCACTGATCAGTCACCAGCCCAACCAGCCAGGTGGCCTCCTCATCGGTTTGCAGCGTCTTCTCCAAGACGGCATGCAGTAAATAGGAATCCTCGCCTCGTACCTCAAACCGAGGAGACAAGTGCCCCGGCAAACCCTCCAGGGCTCCAGCCAAGGGCTATGCACTCGGGGAGCACGTCCTCTGCTCCAACCCGAGGTCCCGGCGATCCCCCTCGGGCTCCAGCCAGGGATCAAAAGTCAATTAAAAGAAATAAGATGATTAGTGCCAAAATGTGAGCACTTGACCCAGGACAATCCCATAAGCAACATCCACAGACAGTAGTCCAAAAGAGAGTTGATTTATTGGAAGATCCACAGGTTTACAGCAGCTAAGAGTCAAGTTGGCACTAATGAGAACTAGAAGCACGGTGCAGGGCATATAATAAAAAGAGCATAGGACAAATCAGGGTTGATCTGGATGCCATGGCAACCCCCCTCCCATCGAGGTAAGATTCCCACAGAGTTCGGAGTCAAAACACACAGTTGGCAGGGTTAGAGCTGGCCTTGGCCAGCACCTGGGAAAACCACAACAATCTCAGTCAGGCCATGCCTGGCATTTCCTGCACAGGCTATGCCTGATACCAGCACAATCAGCTCCACACCTTATAGTGCCAGATCCCAGACCACCAGTCCCCTGGATTATCCTGCCACCCAGCAGGAGTGGTAGAGACAACAAGGCCACAAGGAAGCAGCTCAGTGGCGATGAAGCACCAGGCTAGCAGCCCTTGTTCCAGCTGCTGAGCCAGATAACTGCCTGAGTACATATCGGGTCTCAATCAAGCCCTGGCTGGAGGAAGCTCAAGTACAGGTAGTGCTTCTCCCACTTTAGACTATTTAAACCCTGGACTAAGCTCTTTTCCTGGGTGATGAGTTACATCAGGGTGAAGTAGAGGCAGGTTCAAGATGAAGCCTCTTTGATGGATGCAAAGAAGTAGTGGCTGGAAGGAGGGGTTTCTGCTAGGGCTACCTAGCTAGCTGCATGGCAGAAAATGGGCAGTTGCCCCACGCAGGCTGCCCTCACTGTGGTTTGCAGTGGGACTACCTGGGACTGCTGTTTGTTGCCACAGCCAATCCCAGCGCTGTGGGAGAGCTGGTTTGGCGCTGCACTGGGGCCTGTTGTAAGCCTCTTTTAGTGCCCCTGCACCTCTGGCACCCTCAGCAATTGCTAGGTACACCTAATAGATGAGCCGACTCTGCAGATGTGCGTACGTGTGAGGAGTAGAGATGGGGAATAGGCCTTAGGGAAGGCATGACTTCATCATCAAAGCTCCTCCCTCCCTTCCTCCCCCCTTCCTCCCTGTACAGTCCCTCTGTTTCAGAAGGCTGTACCCAAGCCAGCTGCGTGGGACTAGGCACACCAATCAAACTAATGAAAGGCAATAGTATGCATGTGTCTGCATGTGAAATCTTGCAGGATCAGAGACTGCCAGTAAATAGAGTTGCCAGGTGGGAGGTACTGGCAGACAATTGCCTGCCCATCCACCCAGCCGCTCTGGAGCAGTGGCTGCAGGTGTGCTCATGCAATGACAGCACTTCCAGTTTTACTTCTGGAAACACTGCATCACCGTGGCTGCTTTAACACTCAAACCCCAGAATTTGAACCCCAGAATCGGCCGCAGCGATGTGGCACTTCCAGAAGTAAAACTGGAAGTGCTGTAATTGTGTAAGCATGCCCGTGCGCATGCGCAGCCATCCAAGCCCCCTAAAACTTTCCACTGATTGGGAGGGGGGACCTGGCAACCCTACCAGTAAACCAGATCCAAATGCACCTTCCATGATCATCGGAATTAGGGATTATTTTGCACATTTGGATTTATGCTTGTGATTCTTGATTTAAGGTGTTGGAGTTGGACTGTGATGCGGACGTATAGGCAGGTGGAGAGGAAAAAGGAAATGGGAAATTGATCTTTTTAGTCAGCTTCTCTTCTTTCACAAAAATTTTGTACTACATTTATGAAAATGCAAAACAATTTTCAGGCTGGGCGTATCTAAAAAGGTTCACAAAAATATTTTTCTTATCTTTTATATTTGCTAAGAAAATGCCAACAGGGGGAGTTTCAGATCTATAACTGATTAATAATCCCTCAAAAGCCCCTATTTTTAGTGAAGGTGACCATAAAATGTTAATAATAGCCTAAAAAAATAACACATTTTTCTTGTTAACACATCTTTTAAAATATTTCTGTAAGTCATCTTCTGGATCAAGATAAAACTTCATTTCAGCACAGAGTTTTCATAAGCAGAACAATAATAAAGAACATTTCTAAGTACTGGCATAATCTTTTGGAAGAGCAATGTTTTTTGGTTTGGTATTCTTTAGAGCTCTTGATTAGTTTAGTCAGTCTTCATGTCCAGTCCCACGAAAATATGCTGCTGAAAAGGAAGCATGTTATGTGAAGAACTTGTAACAGTAAGTTATGGGCATGATCCAACCCAAATATATCATGTTACATGACATATTTACATGGATATAATCTTTCTTTTTAGCAATAAGCAGGTGTTTCTTGTACACAGAACAGTTGTCACTCACCCTTGAAAAATGGAGCCTATAAATGTCAGAAGAACACATTTATAAAAATTCCAAAAAGATATTCTCCAAAACAATGGTTTACATCTGTTTGTATATATGTAGACCTATTAATATACAACTCAAAGAAAATACATCATCTCTTTGTATTGTGAAAGTCATCTCTGTATAAAGTACTACAAATGGGATTGTTTTTAAAAGAATCTTGTCGAAGGCTTTCACGGTTAGAGTTCATTGGTTCTTGTAGGTTATCCGGGCTGTGTAACCGTGGTCTTGGAATTTTCTTTCCTGACATTTCGCCAGCAACTGTGGCAGGCATCTTCAGAGTAGTAACACTGAAGGACAGTGTCTCTCAGTGTCAAGGGTGTAGGAAGAGTAATATATAGTCAGAAAGGGGTTGGGTTGGAGCTGAGTACTGTCCTGCAAAAGTAATGTGCTAATCATTGTCCTGTAAGTATCAAGATAATGTGCTAATGAGGGTATGGTATGTTAATATGGAACCATTGTATCCTGAAGTGATCTGTTAATGTGTGTAATCCAAAGCTAATTGTAAGCCCTTGGTCCAAATGAACCAGAAACCACGACATAGACAATCAGGTCCAAAGAAGCTGGTCTTTACTGGTCAAATAGAATAACAGAGCATAAAGGAAAGGGTGACAGCTATGAGCTGCCTGGCTAAAGCTTGGTAATATAAAAGCATCGAAACGGCGAGAGATTACATATCATAAACAAAGCTGTGTTCCCAGGGCTTCAAACAGAGTTTCGTAGGCATAACAGTTCTCGACATAACGTCCTTGAGCCTGGTCGGCGGGGAATCGAAAGCAAACATCAACTAAGATACAGGCCTGACATTCTGCCCCCCTTAAGGCCCCCTCCCACCATGCAAAGGGGACAGACTATCCGGGCAGGCGGTGTGGAAGGCATTTACTAAGTGTGGGGCGGAGACATCTTGTGCACGCACCCACTCATCGTAGGCAGGGGGGAAGTGTTTCCAGCGAATTAAATACTGTAGTGACCCATGTCGTATACGTGAATCCAGGATTTTTGACACTTCAAAATGCTCCTCCCCCCACCATCACGGGTTGCTCGGGAGGCGGTTCTGGGTGCCATTCCAAGGAAGCAACATGAGGTTTAAGGAGGCTGACATGGAAGATGGGGTGGATGTGTCTTAGGGTTTTGGGGAGAGTCAGTTCCACAGTGACAGGGTTAATGATCCGAGCAACGGGATATGGTCCAATGTACTTGGCACTAAGTTTAAGACAGGGTCGAGTGGATCACAGGTTTTTCGTGGAAAGATATACCAAATCACCAACCTGGAATTCCTTGCTGGGGGAGCGATGCTTATCTGCCTGCACCTTATACTTGCGCTTGGCTCTATCTAGATTGCTCATTAGCCAGGGCCATGTGGTGCGGAGGGCATGTGCCCAAGAGGCTACATCAGGATCCCCCTCCCCCTCTGGAACCTCCGTAGAGGTAATAGGACCGAAGTCCTGACCGTACACAGCATAGAAAGGGCTGAACCCTGTAAATTGATGGACAGCATTATTGTACGCATATTCTGCAAAAGGCAATAGTTCTACCCAATCATCCTGGTGGTAATTGACATAACAGCGTAAATAACATTCTAGCACAGCATTGACACGTTCTGTTTGTCCATCCGTCTGGGGATGGTAAACACTTGACAACCCTTGCTCCACCCCCACCAGTTTGAGGAACGCCTTCCAGAATTTAGCCATTTAACCTGTTTGGAAAATAAATCAGTAACAACCCATAGTACAGTTTTGCCCCTGCTAAGGGGGAGATCCGTCATGAAATCCATGGCAATTACTTCCCAGGGTTTGCTGGGAATTTCCAGCGGTTGTAGTAGTCCTGGGGGTTTGCCTTGAGATCGTTTGACTGTGGCACAGATAGGGCAGCTGCGAATGAAGGAGTCCACATCAGAGCGCATTCCCCCCCACCAAAACTGTCTGCACAACAAGTGAAGGGTTTTTAGGAACCCAAAGTGTCCCGCAGTTTTAGTTCCATGGGCCAACTGCAGAACCTCTCTTCGAAGTATCTTAGGCACGTATAGTTTTGAGTCTTTGTACCAACAACCACCTTGCTCGAGTACACCTTGGGGCAAGGTTTGGGCAGTGCGTTCGGCTAGGCACTGAGCCCGAAGGGAGTCCAGAAAGGAATTAGAGATGGTGAACTAGGGGCTGGCGGAGTTGGAGGGGGGGAGAAACTGGTTGTTGCGGAGCGCTGGATACAGGTGGCGCATGGGGGGCAGGCGAAGGAACCTGCTGGTTAGGGTTGGATACCTTGTCGGCTACTGTGCGATTCCCCTGCTGGAGTCAGGTTTGGGACCGGGTCTGCACGACCAGCATGGGCAGGGCTTCTCGTTGTGCTGGGGTGAACAAAGAGTCTGTCGGCCGGTCCCGTTTTACCGGGTATTGAAGCAACCGGGATAGGGCATCTGCAAGCACGTTCTGTTTCCCGGGCACATGTTTAAGAACAAAACGGAATTGAGCAAAGAAGTCCGCCCAATGCTGTTGTTTTGCGGACAATTTATGGGTCCCCGTGAGGGCAGCTAGATTTTTGTGATCGGTCCAAACTTCGAAGGGGACCCCTCCAGAAACTGCCTCCACAGAGTAAGGGCATGGTGGACGGCTGATGCTTCCTTTTCCCAAATGGGCCAGTTTAATTGGGAATGGGCAAACTTCTTCGAGAAGTAGGCACAGGGGTGAAGGAGATCGTCTGGTCCTCTTTGGAGTAGAGCCCCCCCCCCCATGGCTATGTCGGATGCATCGACCTGTACAATAAACATTTGGTTCGGATCTGGGTGCTGCAGGACCGGTTCCAAAGTGAACAGCCGTTTGAGGGCTACAAAGGCGGATTGGCATTGATCAGTCCACAGTATTTTGGCAGAGGGCAATGTTTCGGACACTCCTTTACCCTTTGTTTTCAGGAGGTCAGTAATTGGCAGCGCCACTTGAGCGAAGTTGGGGATGAAACCGCGGTAGAAATTAGCAAAGCCCAGAAATTGCTGCACTTGCTTGCGGGTGGAGGGCGGAGTCCAGTCAAGTACCGATTGGACTTTAGCGGGGTCCATGCTAAGGCCACGATGAGAGATTATGTACCCCAAGAAGGTTATCTGCTCTTGGTGAAATTCGCATTTAGACAGTTTTGCATAGAGCTGGTGGTTACGCAGTCGTTGTAACACTTCTCTGACTAGAGCAACATGTTCCTCCATGGTTTTTGAATAAATAAGAATATCATCCAAATAAACTACCACGCCGCGGTACAGCAAATCATGGAGGATTTCGTTAATGAGTTGCATGAAGACCCCCGGGGCCCCTTTTAATCCGAAAGGCATCACAAGAAATTCATACATTCCAAAAAAGCTAGAGAAGGCGGTGAGGGGTTCGTCTCCCTCACGGATACAGACACAATAATAAGCTTCCACTAAGTCCAACTTGGAGAAAACGCGACCCTCCTGTAATTGCCCCATAATATCCGAAATCAACGGTATGGGGTAGGCGTTGGCTTGGGTAACTGCATTAAGCTTTCGGAAGTCAATGCATAAACGCAGGTCACCCTCCTTTTTCCGGACAAAGAACGCTGGGGCTGAGTTGGGAGCGTTCGATGGCCGAATGAATCCTCGAGCAAGATTTTTATCCAAAAAGTCACGTAACACAGCGCGTTCGGAAACGCTCATGGGGTAAATCTTGCTCTTAGTCAGTGTGCAATCTTTTACACCTCAATCGCACAGTCAGTGGTACGGTGGGGGGGGCAAAGCATCACATTCTTTAACATTAAAGACATCTGCAAAGTCTCTGTATGCTTCGGGCAAAGGCGGTGGCTATGCGTTATCGGAGGTTAAAGCTGGAGCGGGTGGAGACATCACCGCGACTCCCTGTCGGTGTTGTTCGCACTTGGGATTGGCAAAGGAAATAGTGTCTGTTTCCCAGTCTATATAAGGACTATGACCTTCAAGCCAATTAATCCCTAGGACAACTTTGAACCGGATGGGGGCTATAGTAAAGTCTATTTGTTCCCAATGAGAACCAATACCCATCGCTACTCCCTGTGTGCGATGATCGACTGGTCCCCCCTTAAAATGGCTCCCATCCATCTGGGCAAATTGGACGGGGGCTGGTAACACCTCGGACTTGACTTTGAGGGCTGCAAATGTGGCTTCACTAATTAAAGTGCGACCGCAGCCAGAGTCAATAAGTTCCTTGACAGGCAGTTGGGGGGCCCCCTTATAGTGTTGCAACACTGCGTCCACATAAACAGTGGTTTCCACTTCACTCACCTTGACGGGAGCTTTGGGTTTAGCAGGAGATTCTGCAGGGGTCTGTGGAGACGCTCCATTCACCACAGACCGAGTCTGTTTTTTGACAGATCAAGAGGGGTTTCCAGGTTTAGAGCTGGAGCATTCCATTGATCCTCGTCAGAAGAAGGAGAGTTGTCCCCCATCGGGGCACTTATAATCCGAGACCCTGCGGGGTCGCTTGGTGCAGAAAGGTTAGCCGATTCCTCAACGTGAAGTGCAGAGGGTGTGGGTCGTCCCGGCGCTGCGCTGCGGGTGGCCGCGGTGCCTCTGCGTTGAGGTCTTCCTCGAGCTCGGGGTGGCATGCTGGGGTGGGTGGTCTCCGGTCGTTGAGGACAAGTCACTGCAAAGTGATTCCCCGCACACGAGGCAAGCCCCCCTCTGGAACCTTGTTTCGCGATCCTGAGGTGGTCGCGTTGGTTTCCGTAGGCTGGGGAGCGGTGCTTTTGATGGGGCTTTCTGGGCACTCTTATCTTTGTTTCGTTGCCGGACCAGGGAAATGAAACACCGGCGGCTTTCAACTTCTTCAGCCAGTAAAATCCAATCTTCGAGGGTGTTAGGATCGCCCCGCATATATGATCAGTTCAAAATGTCAGGGTGTAAGGCTTCCCTGAAGTAGTGGATTAGGGTGGCCTCCGGCCAGTCTACTATTCTACTGGCTAGTCTCTGGAATTCATCTGCAAACTCTCGGACTGGAGAAGAGCCCTGTCTGAGTTGTAGAAGTTCTGCTTTGGCTCGTTCTCCCATAAAGGGGTCCTCAAACCGTCTCCGCAAGGCAGTCATGAAATTATTGAGGGAGCGGATAGACCGAGTGTCAAATTGGAGGACCATCCAGTCAGCTGCTTTCCCCGTCAATAGAGAAGCTACAAAATGGACGGCTATCCTCTGTGGGAAAGAATTGCCCTTGTTCCCACATATAACTGTCCACTTGATGTAGGAAACAGGGTAGAGTCTCGAGCGAGCTATCATAGGTCATTTTCAATCGGGGTTGCTTCCATGGACCGGGTATGGGTTGTCCCGGCTGTACGGGTGCCCTGGGAGCTGGTGCAACTGGCACTCCGGGGACCAGTGGTTGAACAGAGAGGTTAGCTGGTGGTTGAGCTGGCACGACCAGCTGAACTGGTGGGTGAACTGGTGCTGCGGGTCCAGGAAGAATGGGCTGCGCCGGAGTCACCTGCGCCCGCTGTAATCATTCGTTTTCCTGGAACAAATGTTCCATTTGGTCCTGAAGACGGTCTACACGATCGTATAACTCCCAGTTCTGCACCCGCAACAAGTGCACCTCGTCCTCAGGTCCCCCCGTACGATGTGCCCGGCTGGCCCGGAAGCCCGTGGCCCATTGGGAGCTGTCTCCATACAAGTCCTCCTCGTCAGAATTGTCGGATCCCCGAAGCCGTTCTGCGAGGCGCCGCTCGCGTTGGGTGGTGCGGGACGGGGCAAAAGTTGGGGAAAACGTTGGCCCCCACGAAGGGCTGGTTCGACCGGGGTCTTTGGGGCGCACATCTGCCCGTGTTCATTCTGCAGCAACTGTTGCTCCCTGTCCCATGCGGCTTGAGCTTTGGCCGCCGCCTCTGCCGCCACTGCTGCTTCTCTGTCCGCGAGAGCTTGGGCGGCCTCGAGTTTCAGGGCAACATCTGCAGTCACAAGCGGTAGAAGTTCTTTTTCCAAGAGGGCGAGGAGCGGTTCGGACTCCCCACCCAACAGCGGTTGAATCTGGACTGCTAGCGCAGGTGCATTAGCCCCGAAAGTTGGGGACAACAATTGTGATAGAGTGGCTACCGTAGTATCCTTGGTTAGATCCACAAATAGAAGCGCTGTTTGGATAGTGATCCATTTCGCCTCTGCCTGACAGTCAGCTGCATTCGGCACCAAAGAAAAACTTGCCGGTGTGGCTCCTGCCATGGCTCCTGTTGAGTGAGTTTCACGAGCAATAAGTTTATCCAACAAACCGGTTAGTATTTGTAAATCCTCTACCGCCAGTTGAGCATCATCCACCAACCGATCAAGGGCTTGGAGGTCTAAACAGGTGTTGGCATCCTCAACGGCAGACATCCAAGGAGAAGTCACTAGAGAACGCCACTGGGCCTGTATTAATCCATGCAGGCGACTAACTTCCGTGCTAGTCCTGCTCAGCTCAGCTACAACGTCCCGTACGAGATTGGGATCGTCTTCCAGGGTTCGTCCAGAAACCCGCAACCCGGGGATCACAACCGGCGGGTTTGGGGCGAGCCGGCCCCTGTCGATTCACTCGGAGAGCGCTTCCCTCGCTCCCATCCGAGTGGCAGGCGAACCCTCCAGGGCTCCAGCCTGACAGGGGAGAAGTAGATTGTGAGATAGCTGTCACAATGTAAGCCCTTGGTCCAAATGAACCAGAAACCATGACATAGACAATCAGATCCAAAGAAGCTGGTCTTTACTGGTCAAATAGAATAACAGAGCATAAAGGAAAGGGTGACAGCTATGAGCTGCCTGGCTAAAGCTTGGTAATATAAAAGCATCGAAACGGCGAGAGATTACATATCATAAACAAAGCTGTGTTCCCAGGGCTTCAAACAGAGTTTCGTAGGCATAACAGTTCTACTGTGTTCCCAGAGCTTCAAACAGAGATCAGTAGGCATAACAGTTCTCGGCATAACGTCCTTGAGCCTGGTCGGTGGGGAATCGAAAGCAAACATAAACTAAGATACAGGCCTGACACTAATCTGCATGGCTATTGTTGAATGTTGTCTTTGTTAGTCTGAAGGTTTTCAGAACAGGAAGCCAAGCCTTATTCATTCTTAAACTCTCCTCTTTTCTGTTAAAGTTGTGCTGATGTTTATGAATTTCGATGGCTTCTCTGTGCAATCTGACAAAATAGTTGGTAGAATTGTCCAGTCTTTCAGTGTCTTGGAATAAGACCCTGTGTCCTGTTTGTGTCAGTCCATGTTCAGCCACTGCTGATTTCTCAGGTTGGCCAAGTCTGCAGTATCTTTCATGTTCTTTTATCCTTGTTTGCATGCTGCGTTTTGTGGTCCCGATGTAAACTTCTCCACAGCTGCAAGGTATACGATATACTCCTACAGAGGTGAGGGGGTCTCTTTTGTCTTTTGCTGATAGTAGCATTTGTTGTATTTTCTTGGTGGGTTTAAACACTGTAGGTTATTTTTTTTCAAAAGTTTCTCCATCCTATCAGTGACTCCTTTAATAAATGGCAAGAATACCTTTCCCATGGGAGACCGTTTTTCCTGAGTTTTCTGATTTTTGTTTGGTTTAATGGCCCTTCTGATTTCATTCTTGGAGTAGCCGTTTGCTAGCAGTGCGTGATTTAGATGATTAGTTTCTTCCTTGAGAAACTGTGGTTCACAGATCCGTCTTGCACGGTCCATTAATGTTTTGATTATTAATCAAAAGACGGATCTGTGAACCACAGTTTCTCAAGGAAGAAACTAATCATCTAAATCATGCACTGCTAGCAAACGGCTACTCCAAGAATGAAATCAGAAGGGCCATTAAACCAAACAAAAATCAGAAAACTCAGGAAAAACAGTCTCCCATAGGAAAGGTATTCTTGCCATTTATTAAAGGAGTCACTGATAGGATGGAGAAACTTTTGAAAAAAAATAACCTACAAACAGTGTTTAAAGCCACCAAGAAAATACAACAAATGCTACGATCAGCAAAAGACAAAGGAGACCCCCTCACCTCTGCAGGAGTATATCGTATACCTTGCAGCTGTGGACAAGTTTACATCGGGACCACAAAACGCAGCATATAAAGAAGGATAAAAGAACATGAAAGATACTGCAGACTGGGCCAACCTGAGAAATCAGCAGTGGCTGAACATGGACTGACACAAACAGGACACAGGGTCTTATTCCTAGACACTGAAAGACTGGACAATTCTACCAACTATTTTGTCAGATTGCACAGAGAAGCCATTGAAATTCATAAACATCAGCACAACTTTAACAGAAAAGAGGAGAGTTTAAGAATGAATAAGGCTTGGCTTCCTGTTCTGAAAACCTCCAGACTAACAAAGACAACATTCAACAATAGCCATGCAGATTAGCTTTGGATTACACACATTAACAGATCACTTCAGGATACAATGGTTCCATATTAACATACCATACCCTCATTAGCACATTATCTTGATACTTACAGGACAATGATTAGCACATTACTTTTGCAGGACAGTACTCAGCTCCAACCCAACCCCTTTCTGACTATATATTACTCTTCCTACACCCTTGACACTGAGAGACACTGTCCTTCAGTGTTACTCCTCTGAAGATGCCTGCCACAGTTGCTGGCGAAACGTCAGGAAAGAAAATTCCAAGACCACGGTTACACAGCCCGGATAACCTACAAGAACCAATTTAAAAGAATCCTTTGAAATCTCTTTGAAAATTCTTCGTTTATTAAACAGAACAGGATCATGTGAAGAGCTGTATATCTGTTTGCAAAATTCTCCTTCAAATGGCAATTTCATATCATCGTAGGCTCATTATTTACCTCTCTGTCCTTTTAATAAGCATGACAAAGTCCAATTTTTTTCTTTTTGCCTGAAATTGGGGCTTTATCAACTTGTTCAGTACAGAAAGCCACTGTGAAAACATTTAATTACTTGGAGCACTGCAACTAATTTGCATATTTTGTTTATGAACAATTATCATAAAATGTGCTTGCAATTTGCATGAGAATTGTGAATGTGTTACATTTGTGGACATGTTACATTTCTTCTGTTATGCCATCTGTGCATTTTCTAGCTTTAGAATAAGAGTGACAGCTCTCAGGATGTCTTGGGATTTAACCATTGGTGATAGCAAATCTCAGTTTATATGTCTCATGATCTATCACTGAAAATATTTTGCCCATAAATATGTACATGAGATACATTCTTTCAACTGATCATGAAATTCTGGTACAAGAGATTCATGATAGCAGTTACTGAACAGTACTCTATAAATGAGCTCATTATGTTCAGTGGGCTCAGAAAGGTGCTCTGCTTGGGATTGCACTGATAGTTTCTTCGTGATTTATCTCGAATGAACTTTCATAACAGCCCCATAGGTCAGGAGTGTGAAATGACATATGTTGTTTTGTTTTTGATATTGCAAAAAACAACCCTCTCCTACACACAAACTAAGAATTGGGACAAGTCCCTTTTCACCTCCTGAATTTCTTTTTTTAATGTTTAAAGGTCTTTATTATTTTACTTACATAGGACCCTTCCCTTCAGGAAAGAGCCAAATTTGTCTGTATGTTTTCATGGTCCCAATAAGTGAAGGTTCCCGGCTCGGCGGAAGCCTCATTTGCCGGCTGGGTTGGGGAGAAAGCAGGGAAGCGCGGGGGCGAACGGCGCGAGCGGCTGGGGCAGGCACATGGAGCCGGCAGTTGGCCGGGTGACTGTGCCTCGTGCCTACTTTTAGCCACCCACCCGGCCAATGGGGTTTGCTTCTGTGGCTCAAACGAGCCAATAGGAGCTGTAGCATGGGCCTGGTTGGAGGGGCTGGGCTAGAAGGATCAGAGGGAGAGGTTTTCCCTCTGGTCCTCCTCGGGAGGATAAATTGGGCATTGCATTGCCCAGGAGCTCTGTCTGTCTCTGACTTTGTCCCGTCCCACCCTCCCTTTATTGCATGTGTTTATGGTTTGTTCACTTGTCACAACTTGGGACGGGGGACCATGGGGCTGTTGTCAGTTTGGGAGGAAAGCAGCTTGCATGCCCCTTTCCTCTGGGTTAGGGGACTCCAATAAGGGGTTTTGGGGAGAGGCAGGCAGCCTCTTCCCCAAGTGGCGGGGGAATACATGTCCTGGTAAAATCCTGGTACTGCCATCCCTGGATGCCCACAGCAGGACCGCTGTGGGTCGGACCATACATCTTGCCACATTGGGGTCAGCTGATGTACCTGACACAGCTCCCATGCAGCTGTTGCCAATAAAGTTGTGGCCAAATAAATTTCCAATAAAGTTTAATGTTTTCAATAAAAGTTAATGTTATAAATAAAAATTTAATGTTAAAGTTAATGATGTGTGGTGTGATATAGTTAAGCGCTTACTTAAATTCCTACGCGTTGACCCTGGTCCGGCAAGGGGAAAGCTGTGTCTGCTCAAACACTTTCACACTGGGTGACGAAAGCCATCAGGATTGCATGAAAGATGGCCAAATGGGATTGACCTCTGGATGTTCACGCCCAATCCACAAGGGACCGGGCATCGTCAGCCATTTTTTCTGCTGCTGTGGATTTACAAGACATCTTCAGAGCGGCCATGTAGTCATCCCCTATGACTTTTATTCACCATTATTCTATTGATGTAGTTGCCAGTGTGGACGCAGTCTTGGTGTGTATTTTATGCATCTCTGAAGTTATGCATCTCTAAGTTGGAATTAGAATTAAATAAAGGAAATAAAGGTATGATAGTGAGGGTATATAAACTGTTAATAGAAATAAATTTAGAACAAGAAAGGATAAAACCAGTTATGGTAAAATGGATGAGGGACTTAGGTTATAATATCAATTTGGAGGTATGGGAGAGGCTTTGGAAAAAAGAATTTAAATTTACACTAACTAATGAAATAAGAGAGAACTTATATAAGATGTTTTATAGATGGTATATTACACCAGTGATAATAAGTAAAATGAAATCAGGAATGACGGATTTATGTTGGAAATGTGAAATGGAAAAAGGAACATTTATGCATGCCTGGTGGGTATGTAAAAAGATCAAACAATTTTGGAGAAAAGTATTGAAAGAGACTTCTAATTTGATTAACACTAAAGTAAAAATGGAACCTGCTTTTTGTTTATAGGGAATTCCCAAGGAAAATATGAATAAAAGGGATAGAGTTATATGTCAATATAGTTTCTCTGCAGCAAGAATTACAATAGCTAAATCCTGGAAGCAAGTAAATAGAACTCTAAAGACTGGAGAGAGAAATTATGGATATATATGCGGATGGCCAAACTAACAGACTCCCTTCATGGGAAGGATTTGGAAGAATTTAAAACGACATGGTCAAAGGCCTTTGCATATTGGGATAAAATGGCAAAAATGAATTTTACTAATATAGTGAACGAATTATAGATACAATTTTGAAAAATAAATTGTTGGAAATTATGTTTAATTTTAAACTGCTTAGACACTTCTCCTGAAGTCGACCACAATGGTGATGGGACACATGTTAAGGTCGGTGGTGGGTTTTTTTGATGATATCTTGATTATTCAATTATATAATGAAGTTTTATTATGTATATTGAAGATATCAGTTTGTATTTTTCTTTTTTGTTTTGTTTTATGTTATAAAAATAATAAAAATATATTTTTAAAAAACATGAAGTTTGCCTTCATGTTTTCTCTAGCTTGTACTTTTGGAATGAGTTGCGGTTAGGGATTCAATGCGAGTTCCATTTCTGTCAGGGTAGTTAAAGAGTTAACTTTATATCAACAGTTTAGATAGTCTCAAGGTGATGATGAAATGACAAGATGTAAGTATTCTATTGGCTAGCGAATCGCCATTGCAAACGTGCAGAAAGGCACGGAGTCAGAATCGTTTATTACCCTGTTCCTTTGTTAAAGGTGTGAAACTTTGGGGCAG
This sequence comes from Euleptes europaea, assembly GCF_029931775.1. NCBI lineage: Eukaryota > Metazoa > Chordata > Lepidosauria > Squamata > Sphaerodactylidae > Euleptes > Euleptes europaea. Next base: position 66,232,482 of record NC_079323.1, read on the forward strand.
GATGAGTTAGTTACTTTTGAATCTCACAAAAGCAAGATGCCTGTTCTAAGCTCTCCTGAGCTGAGACACAGACAAACGGGTTTAAGCCTTAGTACCTGCTAGTATTCCTAGCAAGATTTATAGGGAACTAGATAGAAAGATTGTTATTTGTTTTTACTCCATGTAACCCTCCCTATTTTAGGAAAGTAAAGAATTTTTGTTTGATTAAGAGAAAAGACTTTGTTTTATTGTGTGCTTGACCTGATTTTCTCTAACCACAATCACAATCCATTGGGCCTGGATCAAATCCATCAGTTGCCCATAAATTTTTTGGACCCACAACAAGAGAACACAGAATCATAGAATCATAGAGTTGGAAGGGACCACCAGGGTCATCAAGTCCAACCCCCTGTACAATGCAGGAAATTCACAACTACCTCTCCCACCCACACCCCTAGTGACCAGAAGATGGCCAAGATGCCCTCCCTTGTTGCCCACTTAAAGCAAAGGGCTAAAACAAGAGATTATGAATTTATAGAGAGGCTTTTCCCCCATCTTGTTCACCTCCTGAGTTTCTTGTGTGCTGTAAAGTGCTGTCAATTTGCAGCCGATTTATGGTGACCCCCAGCAAGGGGCTTTCAAGGCAAATGAGAAGAAGGGTGGTTTGCCATTGCCTTCCTCTGCAGAGTCTTCCTTGGCCGTCTCCCTTCTCCCAACCCTGCTTAGATTCTGAGATCTGATGGGATAGGACTATAACTTGCCACCTTCCCTCCTCCTGAGTTTCTTAGCCTCTTGCAGTTATATCTCCAAGCTGGGGTAAGAAGGGTGTAGTTTTGTTTAGGATTGCACTGTAAGGTAGCAGTGCTATACAGGGTGTATGACAGATCTTATTTTTCCTCACCAACCCATTCCAGAGATTTATGACTTGTCTCTTGTTGTGTTTCGGACCCACACTTAGGACAATGAGGAATCTGCCAAAATATATTTGTTTAAATCAGAATGTGGCACATGAAAGGCTAAATGAAATAAGAACTCAAAACTATTTTATTTTTCTCTTTTGGGGGAAATGGTAAAGTCAGGTTGGCAAGGAGGTTTCAGGCATAAACCTAGCAGGTAACACAAGAATAGGCATGAGGTTAATTAGACATAACAGATATTTTGTATTCAGAAAGTAGCTGATAGGTTTCACAGACAGGTATTTGTTACTTTTAAGAGACTGAATACTTGGCAGTCACTTCTTAGTTGTATGGACATAAGCTTCTTTGAAATAATATTTCTGAAGTTGGTGGAATCAGAAACAAAACACAGTTTACCAGTTTTCTTCCTTAAAACTGGTTAAGGATCACCTCTTTACTTTGGAACTATTTCTCTTAGGGAAGGACACTCCATTTACTTGATCCCTGTCAGGCCTGTTCTCTGCTGAAGCGGCCTGACTGAGATTGTTTTGGCTTCACCAGGTGCTGTTCAAGGACAGCTCTGCCAACCGCCGAATTCCTAGTCTGCTTCTGAGTCCCGTGGGAATCCACCCTCATTGGGAGGGGGGTTGCCATGACTTCCATCGCGATCTTGATATGACCATTGCTCTTTCATATAGGCCCTGCACCATACCCCTAATCCTCATTAGTGCCAATCTAACTGTTTGCTGCTGTAAACCTGTAGATCTTCCGAATAAATCAACTCTCTTTTGGACTATTCATCTGTGGATGTTGTTTATGGGATTATCACGGGACAAGTGCTCACATTTTGGCACTAATCTACTCTTTACCTATTTTATCTGGATTTTAATCCCTGGCTAGAGCCCTGGAGGGTTCGCCTGGGTCTCGGGTTGGAGCATAAGCCGTGCTCCCCGAGTGGACTGTCTGGCTGGAGCCCTAAGGGGATTGCCAGGACCTCAGGTGGAGCAGAGGACGTGCTCCCCGAGCGCATAGACCGTGGCTGGAGCCCTGGAGTGTTTCCCAGGACGCTCGTCTCCTCGACGTGAGCCGCTTGGAGGGGGCAACCAGCTCAACCAGCCCCTGGAGGGGGGCAACCAGCTCAGCCAGCCCCTGGAGGGGGGCAACCAGATCAGCCAGCCCTGGGAGGGGGGCCAGCACAGCCCCCCTCAGGACAGCTGGGACAACCCGCTACCATACTACCAGCTCCGGCACCTCCACCCACTGCCTCTGTGATACAGTGGAACCAACCCCATTTAAGAGTAACATACGATGGCTCCGTGGATGCCTTGCCCTGTTTTCTTCACCAAGTGGACAGTTATATGAGGGAACAAGGGCACAACTTCCCCATGGAAAACAGCCGGGTTCGGTTCGTGTCCTCACTTTTAGTGGGAAAAGCAGCGGATTGGATGGTCCTCCAGTTTGACACCCGGGCCCGATCCATCCGCTCGCTCAATGAATTTATGCAAGCGTTAAGACGATGGTTTGAGGACCCGTTTCAAGGGGAAAAGGCCAAAGCTGCCCTTCTACAACTCCGGCAAGGATCCTCATCAGTCAGGGACTTTGCCAATGAGTTCCAAAGACTCGCTAGTAAAATCGTGGATTGGACTGAGGCTACTCGAGTACATTACTTCCGAGAAGCCCTGCACCCAGAGATATTGAACTGGGCTTATATGCAACAAGATCCCGCCACCGTAGAGGAGTGGATCCTACTAGCTGAAGAAGTAGAAAGCTGCCGCCAGTTCATTTCTCTTGCCCAACGATGGGCCAAAGAGGGGGAAAGCCAGAAACCTCCCCCCAGAGCCGCAGCGCCTATCCCGCAGAGGCCGGCTCAACCCACACAAGACCGAGTGTCCCGTTTCCAAAGGGGAGCCTGCCTCATTTGCGGTGCCATTTGCTGCAACTTGCCTGTCACGTCCGGAGCAGCCAACTCCTGCTCCTCACCTGGAGGGGATGCCTCGCGGTAGAGGACGCGCCTGGAGGAGAAGCGCCGCGACTGACAGCAGCATTGCGCCGGGACGGAGGGCACCCCTGGCACTTCACATCGAGGAACCGGCCCATGAGCCTTCGCCAGCGAACCCGTCGGGGTCCCGGATTACAATTACCCCCTCAGAGGACGGCTCTGGATCGTCGGACGAAGACCGCCACTGGGACCCCCCTGCCTTGAATCTGGAGTCTCCCCTGGATCTATCAAAAAACAAACTGGGGCTGTGGTGAGTGGAGCGACACCACAGACCTCCGCAGATGTTACTGCAAGACCCAAGGCTCCCCTAATGGTGAGTGAAGTGGCAGAAACAGTGTATGTGGATGTAATGTTGCAACACTACAGGAAGGGTCCCCCGTTACAAGTTAAAGCCCTTATAGACTTGGGGTGTGCCCGCTCTTTGATTAATGAAGCCATCTTTAAGGCACTTAAAGTGAAGTCAGTAGCTCTATCGGCCCCTGTTCACTTCGCCCAGATGGATGGCAGTGACTTTAAAGGTGGGCCTGTTGATCGTCACACCTGGGGAGTAGCGATGGGAATAGGCCACCATTGGGAACAAATCGATTTCACCATAGCCCCCAATATCAGATACGCTGTAGTTTTGGGTATAAACTGGCTGAGGGGACACAGCCCCTCCATCGACTGGGGAGCTGAGACTTTGTCATTTTCCAGCCCAGGCTGTGAATGGCACCGATACGAAGTCGCTGTCAAAACCATGCTCCCATCAACTCCTGCCTTGGCTTCAGACACTAATGAGTCTCCCCAAATACCTGCTGAATACCGGGACTTTGCGGATGTTTTTAATGTGCAAGAATGTGATGTACTACCCCCCCACCGCAGAACAGACAGTGCTATTGAGGTGGTGGGAGATGGGAAACTTCCTAAAAGTAAGATTTACCCCATGAGCGCGTCGGAACGAACTGTGCTACGTGAATTCTTGGACAAAAACCTAGCTCGAGGTTTTATCCAACCCTCTACCGCTCCTTCTTCAGCCCCTGCTTTTTTCGTGCGCAAGAAGACAGGTGACTTGCGGTTATGCATCGACTTCCAAAAACTCAGTGCGGTCACCCAATCCAATGCCTACCCCATTCCTCTAATCTAAGATCTTTTGGGACAACTGAAAGAGGGAAGTATTTTTACCAAGTTAGACTTGGTTGAAGCCTATTATAGAATCCGAATTAGGGACGGGGATGAGTCCCTCACAGCCTTCTCCAGTTGCTTTGGCATGTTCGAATTCTTAGTGATGCCTTTTGGTTTAAAAGGGGCCCCGGGGGTCTTCATGCAATTCATTAACGAAATCTTACATGACCTACTATATAAAGGAGTAGTGGTTTACTTAGATGACATTCTTATTTACTCTAAAACTATGGATGAACACATTGCCCTGGTAAGGGAAGTGTTACAACGTCTCAGAAACAATCAACTCTATGCTAAGTTGTCCAAATGTGAATTCCACCAACGACAGTTGACTTTTCTGGGTTATATAATTTCGCACAAGGTCTCACCATGAACCCTGAAAAGGTGCAGGCCGTAACAGATTGGGAACCACCCTCAATGCGCAAACAGGTTCAGCAATTTCTTGGGTTCGCTAACTTGTACAGGGGATTCATTACCAACTTCGCGCAAGTTGCACTCCCCATCACTGACCTCCTTAAGACTAAGGGAAAGGGAAGTGCAGCCACGTTGCCTGCGGCTAAAGTAAAGTGGACCCCCCAGTGCCAAACTGCATTCGATACCCTCAAGGAACTATTTACCTCTGAACTAAATCACCCTGATCCTGAGAAAATGTTTATAGTCCAGGTTGACGCCTCAGACGTGGCAATGGGGGGTGCACTGCTTCAGCGGGGGAAGGACGGTCAAATACATCTGTGCGCTTACTTCTCTAAGAAGTTCATGCAGCATCAACTCAACTGGCCAATCTGGGAAAAAGAAGCGGCCGCCGTACACCATGCCCTCACGGTATGGAGACAATTTTTAGAAGGTTCTAAAGTCCCTTTTGAGGTGTGGAGCGATCACAAGAACCTAGAAGCGCTAATGGGGGCCCGTAAACTGTCCGCTAAACAGGTTCATTGGGCGGACTTCTTTGCCCAATTCCGCTTTGTATGAAACATATACCAGGGAAGCAAAATGTACTAGCTGATGCTTTATCTAGACTACCCCAATACCCTACCAAGATTGAACGCCCCACGGAGTCACTATTCACTCCTGCTCAGAGGGGTTTGCTGCCCACCCTAGCAGTCCAAACCTGGTCGCAGGTCCGACTCCCAGCACAATCTCCGCAAGGGGGAGGGACCTGAAACCCGTCCACGTTGACTGGCCCGGCCGCTCCGCATCTCCCGCTTCCTTCACCGGCTCTGCCTCCACCCCCTGTGCAATCCTAGGATGCGAGACCTGAGGTGCAGGCGCCCATTCGCCCCAGCGGCAGCGGACCAGACACCCAACCCCTCTCGGTAACACCTACTTCTTCTCCTACAGGGAAACCTGCCAGCTCAGTGCCCTCAACGTCGGATACGGAGGGACTGACAGATTCCTTCAGGGACTCCCTTCGTTACAGTTGCCAAGCCGAACTCTCTGCACAAACCCTCCCCGCTTCTCTGGTTGAACGTGTGGGTTATTGGTATAAGGACTGTATGTGCCTAAAGAGCTGCGGAGAGAGGTTCTGCAGCTGTTCCATGGGGCCAAAACCGTGGGTCACTTTGGATTCCTCAAAATGTTGCATTTATTAAGGAGACAATTTTGGTGGGCGGGTATGCGAACTGATGTGGATTCCTTCATCCACAGTTGCCCAGTTTGTGCTGCTGCCAAAAGACCCCAGGGCAAATCTCCCAGATTATTGCAACCTTTGGAGACCCCCACTAGACCCTGGGAAGTAATTGCAATGGATTTTATGACTGATCTGCCTCTCAGCGAAGGGAAAACTGTCCTATGGGTAATCACAGACCTGTTCTCCAAACAGGTGCATCTCGTTCCTTGCGCAGGTAGCCCGTCCGCCCCAAAACTGGCCCGCCTCTTTGTGTCACATGTCTTCCGGCTACATAGCTTTCCACGCAAGGTAATCAGAGACCGCGGAAGTAGTTATGTAGCCAAATTTTGGGAAGCTTTCCTGAAGTTGGTTGGAGTGGAACAGGGTCTGTCAAGCGCTTTCCATCCCCAAACCGATGGTCAAACAGAGCGGGTAAATGCTGTATTGGAATGCTACCTATGCTGTTATGTAAATTATCATCAAGATGATTGGGTCGAATTGTTGCCCTTTGCTGAATATGCTTATAATAATGCTGTGCATCAATCCACTGGGTATAGCCCTTTTCATGCTGTGTATGGACAAGACTTCGGTCCCATTGGCTGTAATGATGTATCGAGGGAGGAGGGAGGTGAAAGTGTGGCTGACTGGGTACACACAATTCAAACAACCTGGCCTTGGCTGGTCAAAAATCTGGAGAGAGCCAAACGTAAATACAAGGCTCAGGCTGATAAGCATTGTTTGCCAGGCAAAGAATATGGGGTGGGGGATTTGGTTTATCTATCCACCAAGAACCTACGGTCAACCTGTCCGTGTAACAAACTCAACGCAAAGTTTGTAGGACCCTTCCCTATTTCTCGAATCATCAACCCAGTGACTATAGAACTTTCGCTCCCTAAATCACTGAGACGTATCCATCCCGTGTTTCATGTCAGTCTATTGAACCCACATGTTCCCTCCACGGAGTGGCATCCTGAGCCTCTCCCTGAGCCGCCGGTGATGGTGGGGGGTGGGGGAAAAGAACATTTTGAAATTGTGAAGATCTTGGACTCGCATATCCATCATGGTTCCCTCCAATATCTTGTTCATTGGAAATACTTCAGTTCCACTCAGGATGAATGGGTACGCTCCCGCGATGTTTCCGCCCCCCGTCTGGTCCGTGATTTCCATGCTGCGTACCCTCACAAACCAGCGCCCATGAAGTGAAAAGGGGGGCCTTTGGGGGGGGCAGAATGTCAGGCCTGTTCTCTGCTGAAGCAGCCTGACTGAGATTGTTTTGGCTTCACCAGGTGCTGTTCAAGGACAGCTCTGCCAACCGCCGAATTCCTAGTCTGTTTCTGAGTCCCATGGGAATCCACCCTCATTGGGAGGTGGGTTGCCATGACTTCCATCGCGATCTTGATATGACCATTGCTCTTTCATATAGGCCCCCTATATGCACCATACCCCTAATCCCCATTCTAACTGTTTGCTGCTGTAAACCTGTAGATCTTCCGAATAAATCAACTCTCTTTTGGACTATTCGTCTGTCGATGTTGTTTATGGGATTATCATGGGACCAGTGCTCACAATCCCACACACCACTGGGTTCCTCTCACTCTGGCTGCCAGTTTCTGTCAGCGTCAATCAGTTTCTAACTGTCACACTTCAGCTGCCTCTCTCAACTCCCAACCATAGAACTCTATTTGAACTCCCTGTCAGTCAAGGGTTCCTAGACTGAAATAGTCACAGGGCTATTCAGTTGGGCTTACTCCCAGGCAAGTGTTCTTAGGATTGTTTTGCCAGACTTCTGGAATTGTTCAAAATATTCAAAACATTAGATATCCAAACATAGGCTAGCAACTGAAAGAATTTTCTCAGTCCTTAAGGGGGGGGGGGGAAACTACCTGCCTTTAAAGTTTTCTATACAAGCCATTAGGGCTAAGAACATTTTGTAGATGAAAGCTGAAGTGCTCAAGATTTTAAAATGGGCCCATTGACTAGGCTGCATCCAAACATCTTGATTAACCATGGTTTGTTGGATGAACCATGGGTAGTGCAGTAGACCACTGAAACTAGACAAGGTCTGCTAAAAAATATGACTGTGTCTGCTGCAAGTGAGGGCTTACTGTAGCAGGAATGGCAAACCCTCTGCAGTGTGGCTCTGTGCCCTGGGGACAGTGCTACCAAACAAGCCAAGGTTAAGCCAGGGTTCCTACATTTGGACATAAGGTCTAACTGATATAAGGGCTAAGTAGTAAACCAGGATTTACAAGACAGGCTGTAACACTGGTTAGAGTTCCTAGTTTGAGGCCTTCCTACTAACCAGAAATAGTGGGGTGGCCAGAATTTAGATGTCTATCGCCATTTAGCATGATGTCTAAATGTAGCCTACGTGTTGCCCTCTCATCCCTTAAAATTTTCAGTGGTGCCTTAAAGTATATCATGTGTTCAATTATTATTCAGAAAAATGCTTCATCAGCTTTTAAGTCACCTTTTAATTTTATGTTCTACATTTATACTTTTATACAGTCTACATTTATACAGTTCTGCTCCCAATACAGAATTAAATTGGATTGCTGGACAGTCTCCCACTTAGGCACTAGCCAAATCCGGAGCTGTTATGCTTCACCAAGGTTGGTATATCAAATGCCTAACCATACCCAGGGACTCATCTGTCTCTAAAGCTCCAATTTAGTGCTCAAAAATGACAGCTGGCTTTGTCTAGAACATTGTTCCATAGAGATACAAATAAGGGGGGCAGGTTATTCCTCCTGATATTTGCTAGAGCTGTATTTCTCTGCAGAAATTTGATTCAGGTTATCACAGTGTATGAACAGCTCTCCCAATAAATTTTTCAAAGGATCCTCCTTTGCTAGAAGGTAAAACGTCCAGAGAAATTGTATCAGGGAAGCATATTGGACACTATCTAAGGCTAATCACAATTAAGTCTGATTGAAAATACATAGTATGCAACATGTTTAACAATACACAACCCAGCAAAAATATTTTAAACATTTAAAACTGATTTTAAAATATGATTTGCAATAAAGTTTGAAAATATCAAGCACTGAAAATCTTTTAAATTTGTTTTAGAAAAATAAACACAAATAATTGCAATAAATGTATCTGTTAAACCAAATGGCAAAGTAATATATTTACATGGGTTTGGGGTTTTTTACTGCTGGGTAGTTGAGGACTTTGCTAAGAAGCATGAACAAGGCAGCCATTATGTCATCTCTAATCAAGAAAGGCTTTTTTGGGTCATAAAAACCTATATTTTAATATTCCTAAATGTAAGGAGATAAATGAACAATTGACAATTTATTGCAATGTAATTCTGTCAGGTATCAGTACATAGGTGTCAGGGCTTTGGCCTGGTCTCACTTCCCAGGACCTCTCTGCTGTTTGTGCTTTCAATTTAGCCAGACCAAGCACCTGGGATGTGTTGAGTCTCCAACCGTGGGAATCCTTATCTCCGTCGTTGCTGGGGACCCCAGAAGAAGTGCTTATAGTCTAGTAAGCTTTTCTTGAAAAGTATTGCCTGCTTTACTATGCCTGTGAGTGGTCAAGTCTTAGTCTTAGCCTGCTTGTCTTTGAATAAAGTGTTTTACTTCAGACCACACCTGTCTGAGTGAGTCCTTTACATAGATCTAGAGGTGGACACCTGAGCTTGACATTAGGCAGCAAGCTCTTATTGGATTCATGGAGATTTTGCAGTGGAGCCTGCAAAGGGTGGGGTTTGGGGAGGGAATTCAGCAGGGTATAATGCCAAAGAGACCAACTTCCAAAGCAGCCATTTTCTCCAAGTGAACTGATCTCTATCAGCTGGAGACCAGTTATTATTCAGGAAGATCTCCAGCCACCACTTGGAGGATACAACAATTATACTTGGATTGCAATATAAGTTATTCAACAAGGAAGCAATCACTATGGCAAAATTCAATGTTTTACATTATAACAAAAACAATAATATGAAAATGATTGAAATAAATTTGTTATATTGGTTTTGTTCTTCACAAAAATGAAGATATTCCAAGATCAAAAGTTCAAATTCCAGGACCAAAAGTTCAAGACAGACCTCCGGTAGAAATTCCGTTTCACAACTTTCTTCAGTTGGAAATAATCACAGTCCATAAGGAATAAATCAAAATTGTCCCAAATAGTTAATCTTCTATATTCTTTTCATTCCAGATACTTCATTCTTTGAAGTTAATTGAAGCGTAGCGATGCTCAAAGGCTATCCCACGACTTTTCTCATTCTAATTATTTAAAAATAATTTTACAAAGAAATATCATAGGGAAACATAACCATAATTAAACATGCATGCAGCAATAACAATAAATACTCACAGACAACTTTTCACGTCTTCATACTCATTAAGATGACTCCATGAGTCAATTGCCCTGACCTGGATGGCCCAGGCTAGCCTGATCTCGTCAGATCTCAGAAGCTAAGCAGGGCCAGCCCTGGTTAGTATTTGGATGGGAGACCACCGAGGAAGACCAGGGCTGCTGTGCAGAGGAAGGCACTGGCAAACCACCTCTGTGAGTCTCTTGCCATGAAAACCCCAAAAAGGCGTCGCCATAAGTCGGTTGTGACTTGAAGGCACTTTACACACACACATGAGTCAATTCCTCATTTCAATGTGGGATATATGGGAGGGAACAGGTTCACATTTATAGAAACGCTGACATGAAGTGCTCGCTAGCAACCAAATTTACAAGAAGGCTGAATAGTCGCATGCCGAATTCATTAGGGATCAATGTATCAAACATGGTAATGAAGTGAGCCTCTCTCTGATAGAGTATTTTATCTACATGTTCTCTGCTGAAACGTTTCTTACAATATTGCCAAAAGGCAAAAAATCTTAAATCCGAATCATGATGCTTAGCCTGGATGAAATGTGAAACAACAGGTGCCTCTAAAACGGAATTGAGTATGCGTGATAAATGCTCACCGATCCGTGTTTTCAGGGATTGATTGGTCTTGCCTATGTATAATAATTGGCAAGGACAAAGAACCACGTCAATCACATTTTCAGAGGTACAATCAGTATAGGATTTCATTTCAAACTTCAAACCAGTTTTTATACATGTGAAACATTTAACAGGAAGCGTATATTGGCACATACTACATGATCCGCAACGAAAATGGCCCGTTCTATGGTAAGTAATAGGGCGATCGATTACATCGGTATGCATAAGTTTGTCCTTAAGGGAAGTTGTCCGTCTATAGCCCAACAGAGGTGGTTCTGAGCATCCCAACACAGAGGAAATTATGTGCCAGTGTTTAAGGATGATTCTGCGTATGCCACCCACCAAGGGAGTATACTGAAGTTAACCTGTTATCCATTCTTTTTGGGCGCGAAAATAATTCATCCCATACGTGGGAATCGGCTCGGTCTTTAGCTACATCTATACATACCCTTCATAGAGGGTTTGTTTCAAACTAAAGGCTGCCCTATCATAATCTTCTTGCCTTGAGGAATTCCTTTTCAGCCTCAACATCTGGCCATATGGTAGATTCTGCTTAAGATCGGCTGGATGGTTAGATTTAAAATGTAATAGAGCCATCCTATCCATTGATTTCCTGTAAGGTGATACCCAAATTTTACCACTAATATCCTTATTTATATTAATATCCAAGAAGCTGATAAATTCATAATGCATTTTGCATTCAAATTTTATGTTAGAGTCACAAGCATTTAGTATATCACAGATCACATTAAAGTTATTAGCATCATCTATGCACATTACCAGATCATCCACAAATCTTGAATAAAACAATACATGCTCTTTGAAAAAATCATTAGAAGCGTATTATTTGGAACTATTAAGCCTTCAATCTTTTTTATAAAGTCCCCAGTGTCTACAATATATGAAGGTGTATCAATGGCAAACTGGTGCAAATGATATTCAAGGTACTTAGTGATGGGTCCAAGGCTCCATTCGTGCCAGAAATTATAGGTCTCCCTGGTGGTCGAAAAAGGGTTTTATGATTCAGTTTGCCTCTTTCTAAATCCACAACCACCTGGATGAGATTGGTTCCACCCATGTGGTTGCAGACCTTTAAACTACGTACAAGTGCTATGCAATAAGTCAATTAAAAAAAACTAATAGAACTACTTTAACATTTATGGACCCTGCACTTACAGTGGTTTCTGAAGCCATTGTTTCCCACACTTGCTTCTCCTACCTATTTAGGGATCATACAGCCTTCCAAAGAGCATCTCTCAATTCTCCAGTGACAAAAGATTATTTCCATTGATTCAGGTGAGGCCTTTAACTACGTTATACTGATGAATTCCTAGTGATCTTCTACATAGGTTCTTGTCTCTGCTGCCCTTAGTTCTTAGCCAGAATTCTTAGCACTTGCTTCAGGATTAAAGCAACACTTACTCTGTCACGCCGCTCCTGGGCTTCTGGGACCCCCGGGGTCTCTGCCTGGACCAAGGGTGGGGGCGGAGGAGCCTCCTCGGCCTCAGACCAGTCCGAGGGGGAGTCAGAGCTTTCTCCCCTCTCGGACGTTGCCAGGTTGTCAGCTCCCTCTCTCGCAGCCTCCTCACAACCTCCGTTTGGCTTCCTCCCTGGCCGCGGCTCCCCTCTCGCCTTATCACCTTTTCCAGACAGAGAGGCCCTGCCCCTTTTCCCCACACCCCCGTCCCGCCCCCATGCTCCCCCCCCAGCCGGGCGTTGCCGGCGTCTTGCGGCGATCGGCCTCAGCTGCGCCGGCCGCTCTCCCCCGCCCCAGCCGCGCCCGCCCGCTCAACAGCTGTGGGGGGCGGAGTCTGTGCGGCCGCGTCATTCTGGCTGCGCCGGGCCTCGGGATTTGCGGCGCCGCCGCTCCGCTCCTAGGTTGCCGGGCCCCATCTGATCGGCTACCTGGGGGAGAGAGAAGGAGCAGCGTTGGCTTCCCCCGATTCTCTGGGGGGGGCTGGGCGACAGACTGTACCCCCTCCGCTTCTCCAGCGGGTAAGCCTGGGCCCGGGGCTGTGGGTCCGGGAGAGAGGTCGGCCCGGGAGCCGGCCAGCTGGCCCGTCCCGGGACATACTCTGAGTAGTAATCACACTGAGTTGGATCCTACCAGCTTTTCCACTTGATTTTAACCAATTTGCATCCTCACTACAGAACATAGACCAATAGAAAACCCAGTTTGTCATCCATGTACACTTCCATAAAAACTGAAAGCTGAAACTGACTGTAGTCAGAGTTCATAGTTCAGATTAACCCTCTTTAATATTTGCCTTGTGATTTAATCTCCAATGCTACCAATCTAATTTGTTTGAATGCTAACTTGTCTCTGCTTTGATGCTGCTCCTACAGTCTGCTTTCTTATGTGTGCATTGTTTCATCTCTTTAGAAATTTAATCACTTTATTTTAATATTGGTAAGAACTCTAAATGTCATGGAAGTGCAAATATTCACTATGAGGCAGACTGGAGACGTGAATATCAGTGACTACAATTGCCAAGCAAAAGCATGGGGTGCAACTGATAGCTTGCAGTTGTGTAGTAGCCTCCCTTTATCAGGAGATTATTTACACTGCACTGGAGCAACAGATCAAAGACACAGACTATTTTAATATGCAAACGGACCACAAAGCAAAATCATCTCCCATCTCTGTGAAGGTGGAGGAAGGAGAGGAGGTACATAACTGAAGGGGGGAAATCCAGTTAGAACATTTAGTAAATCATACAAGAAGATCAAATAAGATTAATATTACTTGGTTGGATGTGAAACCAACAGACCAATTTGATTCTATGTTGCCTTTGTTCAGTGGGACTTATTTCAAAGGAAGTATTGAAACCTCAGTTTTTATTTGAAGAAAATCTACGGTATTAAATTTCTGAAGATATTGTTACATTTCTCTTCTCTTCTCTTCTCTTCTCTTCTCTTCTCTTCTCCCCTCCCCTCCCCTCCCCTCCCCTCCCCTCCCCTCCCTTCCCTTCCTCTCCTCTCCTCTCCTCTCCTCCTCTCCTCTCCTCTCCTCTCCTCTCCTCTTCTCTATTAAGACCTTGCAAATGTAGGTTATTTTTGTTGCTATGCTTATTTAGGCTAAAAATAATTAATTAAAGGGAACAACAGAAGGAATTAAACAGTTTGGCAACATTCTTTGGAGATATTTGCACCAATGGAAAAGTTTGGTAACTGAAATAAGCGGAAGAAAATATGGTGGCAATATTTGTCTTGACTTTATAAAGAAATAAAAATAAAAATGCTGAAAAAATTAAAATGCTAACAAAAGTTACCTGGAGAACACATATAGCTGCCTTATATCCAGACTATTGGTCTATCCAGTTCAGTGTTGTTTATGCTGATGGGTAGCAGCTTTGTATAGGGTAGGGTAGAGGAAGGTCTTTCACAACACCCTGCTCTCCAAGATTCTTTAAGTGTGGGTGGCAATGACTGAACCTGGGACTTTCTACATGTAAAGCATGTGCTCTGCCACTGGTCCTTGGTCCTATACTGTAAGTACAGACAAGAGACATTATTTAATATAGCTTAAATAATGGGATGAAGTCCTCAGGAAAACAAGGAAAGCCCAGAACAAAACATATTTTGGCCATCATCAAGGACATTTGTTCTTCTATCTACAGAAGGAATGTACCCAAAATACCCCCAGAAAGCAATAAGAAATTGGAAGGACCTGCTCATGTATGTGATTAAAGTGTATTCAACTAGCAGGCAAAATCACTGAGGTGAGATAAAGGATGAAGGTAAAGAATTCATATATCAATACACAATTTAGTTGTTCATTTGGAAGGTCAGGGAAAGGACGATAGATCACAAGGGGACATTAAAAACAGGTGAAGTACCACCTACTTTAGCTCTTAAAGTGGAAAGTCTGTTGTTCATTGAACATATATTTGCTTACTAAGTAAAAGTAAATGAAAGGCTGAGGCGGAGACAATGATAAGGAGGAAATCTGTTTGATCATTTGTGGGCTGAAATGTGTTGATTCATTCTTTGAAGAAGCCGATTTCAAAGTGCTCACAGGAAATGCTCCAGCAGATAAACTTTGTCCTTCAAGGTTCATCCCAGACACTATTCAGCTTTTTGCACTTTGTTATCTAAATAGACAATTTTATGATCCCAGCCCAAAGAACCCTTCCAATAAAAATGACTGTGATAAAGCTGAGGGCTGCCTTCTCCCTGGACATGAATGAAACTCTTTGCCTTGATAGTTTGTAAGGCCCAGGAGCTAATGGGGAAAATGCAGAGAGTCTGATGGCATTGGTACTTTTTATCATTTGAAGTCTTCTATTAATATGTTATTCTATGGTCCAAATTAAAGTAAAATGAGAAAAAGTAAGCTGTGTTTTTAAAGTAATACCAGTATTACTATATATCAGTGATGGCGAACCTTTTAGAGACCGAGTGCCCAAACTGCAACCCAAAACCCACTTATTTATCGCCAAGTGCCAATGCGGCAATTTAACCTGAATACTGAGGTTTTAGTTTAGAACAGGGGTGGGGAACCTTTTTTCTGCCAAGGGCCATTTGCATATTTATAACATCGTTCGGGGGCCATACCGGGCGTAGATCTCCTGGTGTGTGTGTGTGGGGGGAAGCTAGGGTTGACAGGTCCTCTTCACCACTGGCAGGAGGTTTTGGGGGTGAAGCCTGAGGAGGGCGGGGTTTGGGGAGGAAGACTGCACAGCCATAGAGCCCAATGGCCAAAGTGGCCATTTTCTCCAGGGGAACTGATCTCTATTGGCTGGAGATCAGTTGTAATAGCAGGAGATCTCCAGCCACCACCTGGAGGTTGGCAACCTTAGGGGAGGGTATGCAGAGAAGGCTTGGAGGGTGTCTCAGCTCCCCCAGGTCTTCCCCCTCCTCCCAGGTGGGAAGGCAGCCAGCGGTGGGCCCAGGCAACCAAGGTGCCAGGGGGGCGCAGCTTGCAGCCTGCGGTCGATCTGCAAGGAAGGAAAGAAGGAAGGAAGGAAAGAAAGAAGGAAAGAAGGAAGGACAGAAAGAAGGAAAGAAGGAAGGACAGAAAGAAGTAAGGAAAGAAGGAAGGAAGGAATGAAGGACAGAAAGAAGGAAGGAAAGAAGGACGGAAAGGAAGAAGGAAGGGAAGAAAGGAGGACAGATAGAAGGAAGGAAGGAATGAAGGACAGAAAGAAGGAAGGAAGGAAGGAAAGAATGAAGGACAGAAAGAAGGCAGAAAGGAAGCATGGAAAGGAGAGAGGGGGGGAGGGGGAGGGAGAGGGGGGAGGGAGGGAGAGGGGGGAGGGAAGGGGGAGGGAAAGGGAGGGAGAGAGAGGGAAAGAGAGGGAAAGAGAGAGAGAGAGAAGGGGAAAGAGAGAGAGAGAAGGGGAAAGAGAGGGAGAGAAGGGGAAAGAGAGAGAGAGAAGGGGAAAGAGAGAGAGAGAGAGGGAAAGAGAGAGAGAGAGAGAGAAGGGGAAAGAGAGAGAGAGAGAGAGGGAAAGAGAGAGAGAGAGAAGGGGAAAGAGAGAGAGAGAGAGAGAGAGAGAAGGGGAAAGAGAAAGAGAAGGGGAAGGGGAAAGAGAAAGAGAAGGGGAAAGAGAAAGAGAAGGGGAAAGAGAAAGAGAAGGGGAAGGAGAAAGGGAAGGGGAAGGAGAAAGGGAAGGGGAAGGGGAAGGAGAAAGAGAAGGGGAAGGGGAAAGAGAAGGGGAAGGGGAAAGAGAAAGAGAAGGGGAAAGAGAAAGAGAAGGGGAAAGAGAAAGAGAAGGGGAAAGAAAGAGAAGGGGAAAGAAAGAGAAGGGGAAGGGGAAAGAGAAAGAGAAGGGGAAAGAGAAAGAGAAGGGGAAGGGGAAGGAGAAAGAGAAGGGGAAAGAAAGAGAAAGAGAAGGGGAAAGAAAGAGAAAGAGAAGGGGAAAGAAAGAGAAAGAGAAGGGGAAAGAAAGAGAAAGAAGGGGAAAGAGAAAGAGAAGGGGAAGGAGAAAGAGAAGGGGAAAGAGAAAGAGAAGGGGAAAGAGAAAGAGAAGGGGAAGGGGAAAGAAAGAGAAAGAGAAGGGGAAGGGGAAAGAGAAAGAGAAGGGGAAAGAAAGAGAAGGGGAAAGAAAGAGAAGGGGAAAGAAAGAGAAAGAGAAGGGGAAAGAGAAAGAGAAGGGGAAAGAGAAAGAGAAGGGGAAAGAAAGAGAAGGGGAAAGAGAAAGAGAAGGGGAAGGAGAAAGAGAAGGGGAAAGAGAAAGAGAAGGGGAAAGAGAAAGAGAAGGAGAAAGAGACAGGGAAAGAGAAGGGGAAAGAGGAGAGAAAGAATAGGAGAGTGACTGAAAAAGGAAGAAAAGAGAGAAAAGCCTTCACACACAGCCGGCTCCCTGCGACCGGGCTTCAGCCTTCCCACCTCTCCCCCCCCCACCCCCAAGTCCACAAAAGTCCTCCACCTGATCGGCGTGCAGGGATGCTTCTCCTTCCCGGCTTGGGGGAAGCGTCTTCCTCCCTCCCGCCTCCCGCCTCCTCTTGCCGATGGCGAGAGGGGGTTTAAAGGGGCCGCAGCGTTCCTGCACGCTGCGGCTTCAGAGAGGGCCGTGCTGCGCTGCGTTTCTCTGGCAGCTGCAGCGGAGCCCAGGCTGGGCCAGAGGCTCCGGGGGCTGCTTGGGCGCAAATCCCGCCGGCCGCCACCGCAGCACGCCCCCCCCCCCGCACGGGCCGCTCCCGCTCCCCGGCTCCGCTTCACAGGCCGCTCGGCTGGGCAGAACCGGGGCGGCGGCGGCGGCTCCTCTTGGCCAAGCGGGGGAGGCGCCGCAGGTGGCGGCCCGGCCTTCGGGGGCCTTTTTCAGCGGGCGGGCCCTGAGGGCGACTGCTGCCGGCTCGCCCGCTGTCCCCGCCCCCAATCCGTAGTCGCTGTGGACCGCCCGTGGCGCGGGGCCAGGCAAAGCCGCGCCTCGGCCCCTCGCCTCCAGCCCGGGAAGGGAAGGGGAAGGAAGGCTGCTTCCCCGGGGGCTGAGTGGAGGCGGCCGGGCGCGTGCCAGCAGAGAGGGCTACGCGTGCCAGAGTCGGCACGCGTGCCATAGGTTCGCCAACACGGCTATATATTGAGAGGAAAGAAGATAATTTTATACAGATGTCAGCGACAGAGTCTTTAAACATGCAAGCAATCAACTGTTGTTGTATCTGCAGCCCCCTCAGTGCACCAGGTCATTCCTGACCCATGGGGTGATGTCACATCCCGACGTTTTCTAGGCAGACTTGGTTTTCGGGGTGGTTTGCCAGTGTCTTCGCCAGTCATCTTGCCTTTACCCCCAGCAAGCTGGGTACTCATTTGACCGACCTCAGAAGGATGGAAGGCTGAGTCAACCTTGAGCCGGCTTCCTGAAACCAACTTCCGTTGGGATCGAACTCAGGTCGTGAGCAGAGCTTGGACTGCAGTACTGAAGCTTACCACTCTGCACCACGGGGATCTTTTTTTCCTTTTTTAAAACCTTTTTTACCCCTCAGTGCAGAGGGCCTAGCAATGCACAGCAACCAAGCAGATTTGGCAAGTCCATCTCTTTTGCTGAACTGAGAGATGAGAATAGGAAAGAAGAAAGTGAAACACAGTGAAGAGGAGATCAAAGTAACAGTAGACTACAACTACTTTGAAAAAAATTAATTATACCTATCTACTATAATCTGCACTGACCTGGATGGCCCAGGCTAGTCTGATCTCGTCAGATCTCAGAAGCTAAGCAGGGTCAGCCCTGGTTAGTATTTGGATGGGAGACCACCAAGGAATACCAGGGTTGCTATGCAGAGGAAGGCACTGGCAAACCACTTCTCTTGCCATGAAAACCCCAAAAAGGGTCAGCTGCGACTTGATGGCACTTTACACACACACACTATAATCTAGTTTTCACAGATGCTAATGTGAGTACACTAGCTCATCACAAAGCCTAACTATAAAGAAGGATTGTGATAGTGGCAATGGCTGTATTCAGACTTCACAAGCAAGTCTCTGCTCGATTGTGACAGGCACACTCTTCACTTGTTGTCTTATTTGTGCATCCCTACTTCTCTTATGTGCAGAGCAGGAAGGGTTGCGTCAGTGTTTGGCTCTAATGGCCCTTTCTTACATGCCCAGGGTAACGCTGACCGCCACTTTGGGGTCAGGAAGGAATTTTCCTCCAGGCAAGATTGACCAGGGATCCTGGAGGGTTTTTTGCCATCTTCTGGGCATGGAGGTGTGGGGAAAAATTAGTTGTGAATTCCCTGTATTGTGCTAGGGGTTGGACTAGGACTAGAAGACCCTGGAGATCCCTTCCAACCATATGATTCTATGAATGCAATTGACAGCTTCCTGATTTTGGAAGCCTTGACTCAAACTCTGATTTGATGATGTTCAAATTCTGTCACCTAGGAAAACTGGATTATGTTTCCTTCCCACAAAATGGGATTGTAAAACCAGGAAGCCTTCCTTTATCCTCTGTGGCTGTACATCAGTTGAGAAAGGAGCACAGCAACAAGCTGCATTTGTGCATATCATGGAGGTCTGTCAAAATATTTGACTGCAGCCAAAAGTACTCTGATCCAAATTCCAAGACAAATACCCCATGATCAATCAAGTGTTCATTCTTATATTAGGTTTGTGGCCATGAACATAAAGGCTGCAGCAACTCTTAGTTCTGAGAAGCCAGGTGTGTGAATTGGTTCAGATTATTTTAACCACTGCAGCAGGCCTTTTCTTTTTCATTTGTTTTTACTAACATGATTAAAATGCTCACATGCCATGTCACATCATGCACACAGCTCCATACATGCTTAGGAGCCAACACAATTGGTCAACTTGATGGCAACCACACTGCTGATGTAATGGAAATAGTCTCCAAGCTGATTCTGATGCACAAGAATGTGTCAACACACTCCAGTCAGATTTAAAAATGTTTGCACCCATATATTCTGCTTTGTCTACTATACAGTGTAAATAAGTTTCCTTCCCCTTAAAAGATTTTGGCCATATTTTTAGTTGCTTCAGCAACCATAGTGATGGCTGAATGGTGGCAAAAGGAAGGACTGTTGTGAGAATTTGGCAAACTCTATTGGACATTTACTGCTTGCTGTGTTGTTTTTAAGAAGAAGAAGAGTTGGTTTTTATACCCCACTTTTCTCTGCTTTTCTCAAAGAGGCTTACAATCCCCTTCCACCACCACCACCACCACGTCCCCAATGGCTAGGGAACCGAGGAAAAGACTAGCTGCTCTAGCCCTTAGGCTGAGGTAGAAGCATTGGGAGGTGGAGGATCAAAACAGCGGTCCATCTAGTTCAGTATCTCGTTTTACATGGTGGTAAACCAGTTGTCCTGGCAGCCCACCAAACAAGGCATAGAGGCCAAGGCCTTCCCTAGATGTTGCCTCCTAGCTCTGTTTTTCAAAGGTTTAGAACTTCTGAATGTTGAGGTTCCCTTTAGTGGCTATGGATAGTAGACTTTGATGGACCTGTCCTCCATGAATCTGTCTTTTAAAGCCATCTATAAGAGTTGTTGTACAAGCCCAACTATGTTTATTTTGCAGAGTTCTTCCATTAGTTCTCCAAGGTAGCTTACTCATGCATGAACGAAGCTGTTTTCAGTCTCATGAAGGGAAAGTGATGGTAGATGTTCCATGGTAGATCAAATAGAATGGGAGTGAAGCAAATGAAAATATGTAGGCTGGGTTTTTTTGGGGGGAATTGCATATGACATAGTTCTTCCCATGCAGAGCTGACTTGATAGCAGCCTGAACCCTCATGGAAGGGACTTGAAGGAATCACCCTTCAGTGATGTCAATGTTAGCTCTGGCTGGCTTGGCCATCCTTCTTGTAAGCATAACGACATTTACTGTGAAGCATCCTTAATCTTTACCTTATTTATCAGTGAAATTAATAAATCA
Source organism: Euleptes europaea (assembly GCF_029931775.1). Classification (NCBI taxonomy): domain Eukaryota; kingdom Metazoa; phylum Chordata; class Lepidosauria; order Squamata; family Sphaerodactylidae; genus Euleptes; species Euleptes europaea. Next base: position 66,252,909 of record NC_079323.1, read on the forward strand.
TGCTATATATTATCCAAACTTTACTGTTTTCACAGCTGAGCATTCCATGAGATCAGTTCTAGCAAATCTAACACACACACAAATCCCCAAACAGAAGAACACTGCCATGCCTGACTGCTGCTCCTTTGCATACATAAATGTATTTCAAGGTATGCAAATATAATCTTTGCCTGTTAACTAACAGGGAGACTGAGCCAGTGAAAACAAGCAGTAGGGGAGGTCTGGCTACAGCAACTCAAAAACGAATAGTGCTGTATGGTGCCCATATGACAGCCCTTCTGATTGCCCTTGCAGGAAGGCATCTAGAAGGAATTAGTCTTCCTCCAAGGTCTCACACACTTTCCCACGCTCACAGCATTGCAAGCAACCAATGCGTGGGAGCCCTGCAGTTTCAATCAGTCAGGTAGGCTGGGTTTCTCTTAGCCTGACTACATACCTTTGAGTTCTATCAGCATGCAGTGAACAGTAGAATTCCTGGCATTTTTGTCATAGCATCAGAGGCAGAACAAATGCCAGTGACCTGCTGTTCTGCCAGGACTTACCTATTATTTTCAAGTCAAAGGTTAGGCCTATTTATGTAAATCCTCTGCAATGTGCCAAGTAATCTGACCTTCTGGTTTTCATTCTCTTAATTGTTTAGATATTCTGCTTCTCAGAAAAAGAACAGTTTTGATCAGTTAGTCCTAAAAAGAAAGGAGGGGAAAAGCCTTTCTCTAGCAGCTCAGTAATCTTTGAAGAATTTTAAGAGTTTTCTAAGCCCAGCTAGTTTGCAAAGTAGAAACATTGGTTAATGGATTCCTGTGGGTAACTTTTACAATTAGTTAGGAGGGAATAGTTATTTTTTAAAAAATGTGTATGCATATCAAATCTTTGAACATAGGAATGCAAGATGTAAATGATTAATTATATTTCCCCGTTACATCACTTTCTATTGGATTACTAGAGCCCTTGTCTGTATTTCTAGAGAGTGGATGCTTAAACCCTATTGATCAATGAGATTTACACAGCTGAACAGTGTGCTGCATTTCAGTATACAGTGATGGAGGGATTTAAAAGTGGTGAATGAAGAAGCATATAGGAACTTGCAAGCCTAGTAATTTGTTTGTTGTGTATTGTACATAAGAATGTAAATCACTTGCAAATGCACACCAGAGTTCATCTAGTACTAGCACTCTGTCTGTACTAGATCAGTAGCCAACCATTTACAAATCATGATGGAGATAGCTACTGTCTACTGTTAGCACCTAGCAGGGCTGCCCCAAGGAATTTTGGCACCCTAACCAACTATGACTTTGCCACCACTCCCATCCCCAGTCAACAGAGACAAAAATGAGAAGACTAGAGTAAACATTTTACTTACAAATTTTTCTGGCTCACAATGCTCAGCTGTATGATAAACTGAGCACCATTCCCCCCAGAGGTTTTTTCTGTGTCTCAGAAAGGTAAATGGGGTTCTGCATACCAAAGCCAGATGCTTTGTTGGTGCATGCACAGAGATTCTTTAATGTGCTTCTTTAGGAAGCTCTCATTGCTCACTGTGAACTATGTGCCAGACCACCCAACCAAGTAGATTTTTGCTTAGTGACTGTCTTCTCTGTTTGAGTAACTTCTCTTAATTGTTTCTTGAAAATGTTTCATAAGATTACCCCCCCTCCATTTCTAAAACGTTTCTAGTTCCCAGATGTGTTTGTGGAGTGCAGTTGAATTTCCAGGAAGCTCACCACCAATGCTGGTGCTGTGAGGTGTGTGCATAGCATGTTAAACCAAGCTACAATTCCCAGTAAAATAATGTGTATGTGAATGGCACGGTCAGCATGCCTGTTCCAACAACCATGAGAGAACACTCAGGGGCATTTTTCACAGTAGATTTTGCTTCTGTTTTGCCACGGACTAAAAAAAAACATGATTTAAATGTTTTTTTCATGGCGGCGATTTATCCCTGTCAATCTCGATGTAGTTTTAGTTTTTCATGGGAACAAAGCACGCTGTATTTGACAATGGTTTGGTCTGTCCCTTTTGCAGGAGGCCTGCCCTTCCAACAGGCTCATTGTTTATGCCTGCCCCCAGCTCCACCCCAACTCCGCCCAGCAGATTACCTCGTGCGGTTCACCAGCCCCAGCGCAAAAAACAAGCACCAGTCCCTCTGGTCTCCTCCATTTTTCTTCCACCCTCGCTCTGTTCTGCTTTTGGAACAGTCAGATTCCAAATTGGGGGGGGGGGGCAAGGCAGCGCTTTCCTCAAAGCTTCCCTTTATTTTCTATAGGTGTGGAACCCATTGCCCTTTAATGATAGACAGGATTGGGGGGGAGGCAGGAATTGCATCCATGTGCCCAGAGAAGTGTTTAGCTGAAAGTAGGAATGGCGGGGGGGGGGAGAGGAAAGAAGGCCCCTGGCTTGCGCGCCGGCCATGATCCGGCCACAGTGCATCGAGAGAGAGGAGGGAGATAAGAGCAGGCTGTCCGCCCCTCTTCAGAAGAGTGATGGGAGGGGGTTTTGCGCTCTCAGGATGCACACTTTTCCCATCCGAATTCTCAAAAATCCCCCCTCCCCGCTGGGGTAGAGGGGCATGGTGGGGGGGGGAGAGGAAAGAAGGCCCCTGATTTGCGCGCTGGCCATGATCCGGCCACAGTGCATCAAGAGAGAGGAGGGAGACCCAGAGCAGGCTGGCCTCCCCTCTTCAGAAGAATGATGGGAGGTAGTTTTGCCTTGGGTTTTATGCTCTCAGGATGAACATTTTTCCCATCCGAATTCTCAAAAATCCCCCTCCCCGCTGGGGTAAAGGGGCCAACAGCCCCTTCCCTTGAACATCCCCCCCACGGGTCCAGCTGCCCTAGACCGAGCTGCCACCCCCCCAGTGCACGAGGAGCACATGGCGGGGCCCCACCGGTCTCCCCCTGGAGCCGTCCGTCCAACATCCCCCTGGGCTTGGAGGTGTGGGCCCAGCTCCAAGGCCCATCCCGGGTGAGGGGCGGGGAAGGTGTGCTGCCTGCCCGCCCGCCAGCCTCCAGGATGCAGGGAGAGAAGTGCCAGGACTCTAGGCAGGCAGGCAGGCAGGCAGCAAAAGGGGCGGTATTCTTGTCTGAGTGTGAAACTCCCCCAGCCAATCACCGTTCTTGGGGGAGGAGAAAGGAGACGTCAAGGGGAGGGACAGCGGAACCGAAGCAAACATTTTTCATGGGCATCCAATCAACAAAACGCGCTTCTACTGGAAAGTACGGCTCAGAAGTGGTTTGGTTTGCCGCTGACATAACGCTGCTTTTATACCTCTATCAGGGAAAAGCCCGATCTGCAGTGAATAACCAAAATTTGACTCAGACGCAAATCAGCGTCGAAACAGCAGCAAATCTCCGTGAAAAATTCCCCTCAGAAAACACACAAGCTTTTTCTGAATGCTCACCAAGAAAGCTCTTAAATACCAAGTCAATTCTGAATTGAACCAAGGGGAGCTTTCCCACTTGTACCTTTTACACTAGTTTAATATTAATATTATAGGGAGTGCTCTACAATATGTGCTGCCTTAGTCTGCAGTTGCACTTGGAATTAAGTTGTATTGAAATCAGTGATAAATGAAACATACTTAGGATCAGGCTGTTACAGCGCAATCCTAGGCAGAGTTACTCCCTTCTAAGCCAATTGAAATAAATGGGCTTAGACAGGTATAATTTTGCTTAGGCTAAGGAGCAATCTTAAGTGGATATTCTAGTCCCATTTTATTCAATGATGCTTACTGTCAGCTCCTGACCCTTAGAACCAGAAATCACCACAGAGTCATATAGAATCCAAGCAGATGGCTTTTACTGGTCAAAAAGGCAATACAGTGCAAACAGGAAAGTATGGCAGCTATGAGAGTCTCACTAGCTGGAGGATAATATAAGGCAGTAAATGGCGGGAGATTACAAAGCATCAATAACGCACAAGCAGAATACACTTTCCCAGGGGTAGCATTCCCAGGCTTTGGTATGTGAGGTCGACCTTGAGTCTAGACAGTTCAGCATAGATACAGAGGCAATACGGAAACCGAGATAGCAGCCTGACACTTACTCCCAGAAACATTTTCTTAGGATTGCAGTTTTGTAGTGCCATTCCAAACCTATGCTACTTAGAATCCTACTCAGGACTATTCAGTGGGGTTTACTTCCAGGAAAGTGTTTCAAGACTCCATTCTTAAACTGCAGAAAATGCTTGCAGTTTGAACCCTTTACCCCCATCCTTTTTTAAATAAAATTAGTTCTAAAATAGATTCCCCCACCCCTTGGTGAAATATGTGAATAAAACTGTGCTGCAACAAAACTGTGCTGCAGCATGTCGTGACTAACGTGCCATAAAGCTTTTCCCCCAGCAGCAGATGAAGTCGGTTCATTTTAGAAAGGAGTAGGAGTTAGAACATTCCGTTGGAGCTGACAGAGCGAAGCCCTTGCTAAAATCAAGGAGGGGCGGCTCGAGCCCAGCTGCTTTCCGATCTTCCGTGTCAAAGGCTGAGGAGGCTATATTGGGTTTATCAGTTAAGTTATGTATTCTACAAGAACATTGTAACATTTTATGACAGGGGTAGCATGTGATTGCATGCCACTAAGAGATATCTTGAAAGCGCCAAAGGATAAAGGAGTAGTTCCTTTGCCTTGCAGTTATTTTTATTGATTTCTTTCCAGGTACTGCGAGTTAGCACAACACGGCTCATCATGGCAGATGTATGTAGCCCGAGCAAGGAAAGGGTGGGGGGAAGAATCTCAAAGCCAAATGTGAAATAAGCTGTATGGTGACTAAGAATGTTGTTTGTTCTTGTTCCTCCTACCATACACTCTCACTCTCTCACTCCCCCTCCCACCCCAGCCAGCCTTCCCAGGGCTTCCAAGAGCCTCCATGGGCCACTGGACAAAGGTTCCACCTGGGACCCCATAAGACCCTGATCCAAACCAAATATAATGACAAAACATGTCACTTGGCTGGCTGTTACCATGCATCTATAATTATAAAAGAATCTGCATGTCCCTCTGTCCATTTGTGGCAGGCATAACTCATTAGAAAATAAAGCTTGGAGACTCGAGATTGGCCACCAGCTTCAGGATGATCGTGGGAGTTCCAAAGCCAAAAATTAAAAGAATCAGAATTTCCTGGTCCTGGTGACCTCCAGACACTCCCTAGTGCTATTTGCAATGGAAACTAAGCTAAGTCCTAACTTCTGTTCCTTAATTTTAACCACTAAAGCAGAAACACTCTGTTTTCAGGCACATAAAGTGTGGAGAAGGGGAGCATCATTTTACATCTTTGATAGGTTATGATAAAATATTAACTCTTCCCTCCTGTAAATAATATTAGCAAATGTTTGCTGCTATACTACTATTAAAAATGTTCTAAACTGCCAACCAGGATGGAAGAGAGGAGTTGAGACCAAGACTGAAAAATAAGTGGGGGAATTAGAAGTGGGGATAGAAGAATCATAAAAGGAAGAGAGCATAACAAAGGATGAGAAAAGTATGGAAAGCAGACAAATTAAAGAAAAGACAACAAAGGACTTATTTATTTATTTATTTATTTATTTATTTATTTATTTATTTATTTGCCACCACACAGTAACAGGCCTGCCCTTTTGCAAGATCTGGCCATGCAGACAGAACTATGGAACTGGGGGGAACTAGAGGAAGAGTGAAACCATAGACTGCTGGAGATGACAACCTTATTAAGACGCTGCATCCTGGCAATGACTGCAACTTGTCCTGGCTGGTCTTGCCTTGCTTCAGTGCTGGTTTGGTTGATGGGTTTAGCATAGGGATGCCAGCCTTCAGGTTGGACCTGGGGATCCACCAGAATTACAGCTCACCTCCAGACTGCAGAGATCAGTTCCCCTGGAGAAAGTGGATGCTTTGAAAGGTGGACTCTATGGCATTGTACCACACTAAGGTCCCTGTCTTCCACAGGCTCCATCCCCAAATCTCCAGGAGTTTCCCAACCTGGATCTGGCAACTCTACCCCTCATCCCACACCAGCAGCTAGGGGGAACCTGGCAGCCCTAGTTTAGCAGGCTTTGATCAGCCTGCTAAACTAGGCTCCCTCAGCCTTGTACAAAACATTGTAGAAAGGCCCAGCCTGAGGGCTTTTGGTAGGATTGCCAACTCCCAGTTGGGAAATTCCTGAAGATTTGGGGGTGGGCCTGTTTAGGGGAGAAATCTCAGTGGGGTGCCCATAGAGTCCACCCTCTGAAGCATCCATTTTCTCCAGGGGAACTGATCTCTGTAGTCTGGAGATGAGCTGTAATTCTGGTGGGTCCCCAGGGTCCCTATCTTTAGACACTAACATAACAGCATCTCAGTCAGCAGAAGCAGCATACCTACATGGAGCTGCCCATGTTTTTTCTCTGCCACCCACACTTTCATCCCACAAACAGTATCTCTCTTATGAGCTACAGTGAAAGCTATTAATGCTTTTAATACACGAGTACAAGTGTACTCATGATCTCATGGGGACTTTGTTGTTAGGAGAATATCTCTGATAAATGGTCATATAAAAAGGTGGATTTGAAATGATTTGATAATCTGTATGCATTGGGTGTAGTTGTGAGGAAAGCAAGGCACCGTTGCTACACCTATTGGGCTTTAGGTGACACACACACACAGACTCAGGCATGTCTCCAAAGACAGTGTTTGCCTTATGGCTCCCTAGTTTCTGACCTTTAACTTATAGTAACCATTGTGTCAAGAAAACAGACCTCTCTTCTCTCTGACTGAAAGGTTGCTTATGCATGGGAGTTTAACCTGAGGTTCGTTGCTTGATGGACCCATACTTCCTTCTTGCAAAGCTATGCACCAGCAGTCTCAAGCTCAAAACAAGAAGTGTGTGAGTCCCTGCCCCTTGAAATGCTGCTTTGTAATTGGATGTATTGCTTAGAATTAACCCCCCCACACACACACAACCCAAGTGCCAGGTCAAAAAGCATTTTAAAAACCAAAAACAAAATGGAGCTCCCTAAAAGGAATTGGGGGGGGGGAAGAAACCCAAGCCTAATTTCTAAATGCCTTTCTTCTGCTCAGAAAGAACTCCCAGGAAGCAGGAAGCATTTGAGTCCCTGCCTCTTGACATGCTTTGTAATTGGCTGTAGTTCTTTCTGTGAGAGAAACCTCCCCCGCCAAGCTTCCTTGTCCCATGCTTTGCCTTATGCATGGGGATTTCAAGCGGGCTTAGCACAGGGGATAGAAAGAATCAGTTTAATAGAGGGATGGGAACTCCCAGGATTTGTGAGGGCTGGCAGCGAGGTCATCTCTAATGGATGGAAAACTCATGCATAACTCCAAGGAACAACTGAGACAGACAGGGGCGAACGTGAGTGAAAGTACCCATGCATAACCAACCAAACTCTTAGCTCATAAAAGTCCTTAGGTAGTGACTTACCACTGCATTTTCCCACAATATAATTCTGAAATTTTCCCACACAATAAAATAAAGTAACCATTTCAGACCCACCCACCCCCACCATATACACACAGAGAAACCTCCTTGGTTAAATTGCACCACAACTGGTCCATCTCCTTACAGGTCCATCTCCTGGAGGCTCTGTTGCCGTTTCCCATTGCTGGAATCTCTTTGTATTTTTTACATTTGGGTTTCTGCATAGTCAGTCAGTCCTTGCTTGAGATGCTTAGCTTTTTTTCTATCACACCCACATAATTACAACAGCATAGTGGGCTGGTGAAGCAGCAGCATTTTAAAAACCACATATTCTGATCTCCAGGCAATCTTTCCCACCTACTTCTTCCCCCATCAGCAGGGGTGTCAGCTGTGTTGCTTCGAACTTTCTCTGAGTCATCTTCTCAAGCGGCTTGTAAATACTTGAATGCACCCATCAATGTCAAAGTAAAGTACCTAATTACAATATGATCGAGGGTCCTCAAAGTTTTCTTCAAGCTGACACAACTTTGGGGTTATAAGTAAAGTCGGCAACTTTTTAGCTAGACTCTACAGCTGTAGCAGCAATTACCAAGTGATAATACAATCTCCATATTAGAAAATGTAGGGATTCAGGGGGAAATTATTATAAATAATCCCAATTGGAAAAATTATTGATGGTTAATAATATTTGGAAATCTTTGGATCTGTCTGGCTTAGAGTTCAAAGGGGAGGGAGAGTGAGAAGGAAGTGATTCAGAAGATATGTGACTAATATCTATCAATCAGCAGAGTTACATAAAGATCTTGGAGCCAAAATTGATTGTTTTGAGAGGACTTTCCAAGGTGTGGTTTAAACCAGTTGCATTGCTGTATTATTTATTTATTATTTAGGCATTTTAATATCATTTGCTCCCCAATGGGAAACCAAAAATACAATATAAATAAATAGAAAAAATTGTACAATAAACTGCAGCAAGAAAAAAAGAAGAAGGAAGCCACTTACCTGCTTCTTGTAGGAGGGCTCCTACTGATCCTTCTGGGTCTCTGATGCTGCTCAAATGATGAGCATTTCTGGCTGAAAAACCAGGTGGTGTTATTGCATTGTCATGACTCTAGGAATCCCCTGGATCTCTATGGTCTGTGGGGTTCCTAAAGTGACACTACAACACAGTGATGTCACTTCTGTTTTTTTGGCAGGAAATGATGCCAAGAGGGCATGATAATGCCCTTACTACCCATCCCTGCTGCTACAGCCTCATGATACAGGACTTGGAAACCTATACAATAAAGATAATAAAACTACAATAAATCACAACAAACTATGTCCTGGTGTGATCCCAGATCCCTCAGGGTCACAGGCTGTGAGTCATGAGCTAAGAACCAAAGGTTCTTACCCTTCAGCTTGCACTTAAAGTGTCATGCCTCTGGCTTGCAAATAGCAAACTTATTCAGTGACAGAGATGTTCTCAGGAATTCCTCTCACTTTGCTCATGGAGCTTCTGGCCATGCCCAGACTTAAATACCTGAAAATAGGGAGCGTAATGGAGGTTCATCCCAAATCTTACTATCTAGCAGAGATGTTCCAAGGAATCATTTGCTTATGGAAGAGGCTCTAGTCGCAGGGATCAGCAGTAAGGGCATCATCACGCCCTCTTGACATCATTTCCTGCCAAAAAAATCCAGAAGTGACATCACTGCATTGTAGTGACACTCTAGGAACCCCACAGACAATAGAGATCCAGGGGATTCCTAGAGAGTCACAACAATGCAATAACACCACTTCTGGTTTTTCAGCTAGAAATGACATCAAGGCATCACATGATGACATTTTCCCTTCACAGTTTCCCACTGTTGCTCATTTGAGCAGCGTTGGGGACCAGGAAGGATCAGTAGGAGCCCTCCTACAAGAAGCAGTTAATTGGCTTCCCTCTTAGTTTCCTTCTTGCTGCAGTTTATTGTACTTTTTTTCTATTTACACATGTGATTGGTGTCAGGCATAGCCTGAGAATGGTATGTTGTGGGTGAGCCAGATGCCAGCCAAGGCCAATGTGTTATTCCTTTTCCTAAGTGTTTTGACTCCCTTCATGGGAACCTCTGGAAGCCGCTCTTGGGAGGGGGGTTACCATGGTACCCTGGGCTATCTGTTTTTTGATTATCTATTTATGCCATGCACTGTACAATTGATCCTCACTAGTATCCTCTTGATTCTTGGCTTCTGTTACCAGTTGATCTTTCCTAATAAATCAGCTTTCGTAGGATTCCCTGTCTGCTGAGTCTGTTTATGGGATTATCATGGAACTAGAGCTCATAATTGGAATGGTCTTTTCATTCTGCCTATCTATTGCATAGAGGTTTAATTTCAGCTCAGTTCAATGATGCTACTTGTGGAGTCCAGGATTAATCATCCTGAGTTAAGGCAGGAAAACTGGAGCAATACCTTTCTCGTGTTCACTGGTAGGGCTCTGGGGAAACATATGTGTGGCACTCCTTTCATTCCCCTGGGCACCAAATAAAGAATGGGAGTAATTATGAAGCCAAGAAGCTTTCTGTCTCACTCCTTTATTTACCTTTGCCATTATTTCCTTCCACTCCCAGGTAAAGGAATGTAGCTTGTCTGAAAGATTGACTTGCAGGGGTGTGGCAACAAAGTTAACATGAAACATTGCTGAATACTTAGTCATTCTTTAATGAATTATGGAGGAGGCTATGAATCATTATAAAAAATCCTTAAATTCCTAATTTGGTATTCATATGTTCCATTTATACATCAAGGGATTAATAGATCCCTCAAACAAACATGCCTCCAGCATACATCCAAATTCACTTTACCATATTTATATATACATTTGTAATGAGAGATTAGGAGAAATATACATAAAAGTTCCCACTGAAATGAAAATAGATACATAATTGTTTTCAGACTTAAAGGGAAAGGTATAGAACTACAGTGCTTCCTGAAAAAGTATTGATCCTAGCAGGTAGTATTGGTCAAATATTGTTGTGATGGATTTCCTGAGGACTAGCCACCACCCCAGAAGATGTTTCCCTCTGTCCTGCCTACCCACTGCACTGGGGGTCCCAATGGGAAATTAAAAGAGAAAACCAGTTTGAGGAGACAGGATCTAGGTTTTGCAATATATTAATCCTGAGTATAAACCCCCAAACCTGGATCAATAACTAGACTTACCAATTGCCTGGTGGGAGCAGGTACAAGCCTACCAATCCACTGGGTTGCCTGCTGACCAGCTGAGGGTCAGTGGGCAAAAGAGGGGGAGGCACGTAATGTGCACACATGCAACCCTCGTGCTGCACTGACATCACTTCTGGGTTTACCTAGAATTGACCCGGACGCTCTTAGCAACCTTAGGCGAAACTATGAAAACCATAGAGTTTCGGAGGAGATTGCTAGAGCATCCACGTCACTTCTGGGTAAATCTGGAAATGACGTCTGTATTGCCAAAGGGAAAACAGTCCTTGTCCCTTGGGAATTTCAAAAGCAATGAGTACAACACTGAGAAAATTTAAGCGGTTTTATTGCTCAATAGCTTTAAACAAACGAACAGAATAACAGAAGAATACCCACGCCCCTTTCCTTTGCAAGGACCCTGAAATAAAGCCATAGGTAGACTCCCATACAGTTTCCATAGTGGTCTGGGATGAAGAAGTTCCCCTCAGGTGCAAATTATTCCCTCTTCCTCCCCTGTGCTGTTGCTAGGGGAGAAGATAGAGTACTTTGACCCCATTAACCCCTTCCTCCCCAGTTTTGTCACAGACGATCTATAATATGGTGAAGAAGCATGTGGTTCACCACTCATTATCTCCTCGTGTTACAATGGTCTTCCGCAATTTTCCACTACAATGAGCATTGTGCAGGGTGCATGCACGTATCACGTGCCCCCAGCCATGCCCCCCCAAAGCTCCTGCTGGTGGAGCAAAGGGACCTGGCAACCCTATCAATAATTGAGATAAAGCTAACAGGCACAAGATGGATTGCTTTTTTAAAGTGAACAAAAACAGAATTTGGTTTAGGAAACACACACACAACTGAGACAAATATTAACACTGAACCAAGAGGTTTACACAGTACATGTCTCAAGAAAACACGCTCAGGCAGGCTTATAACCCATTAGTACAATCCTCTGCTGCAATTTAGTTACATCCTAAATCCAGCAAAACCCTGCTGGACCACTCTAGCAGCACCATGGTTTCCTAGGCAGGGAAACTTAACCAAAGATCTGATATCTCCTCGGATCTTTAATTGACACCCCTATTAAATGAAACCTTTTCTCTCAACTATCAAAACCTAATTTCTGAGCAACTTAACCTCCCCCCACCCCCCGCATCAGATCTTAACTTCTCCCAGTACAGCTCCCATTGGCTGATTCAGAGCTGAGCTCTGACTTGCTGCTGTGTCTCTGGGGTACATTTCTATGCTCAATCTGTCACAATTGTGCTGAAGGAAAACTACAGATCACTTGATTTGGTAGGTAACTTCCAAAACAAATTTCAGAGATCCAAATGGACTCCCTTGTGACAGTTGGGTATAATAGCATTTCTTAAACACCATCATTTTGTATTAACCAAACACTGCATAATTATTCCTTACCAATCCCTGTAAAAGAAAGCAGAATCTTCCTAAAACATTTCACATTATTTGATGCTAAAGTTTCTCTTCTACTAGCCCTGAATCAAGTCCCATCTGGCAACTGATGGGAGACTTACCTAGCTGGAGAGGGCTTTGGTGGTGTTGTAATGATGTTGCTGGCAACATGCTGACATCACTGTCCATGTGCCTGGAAGTGATGTCAGTGCATTGCTGGGGATGCTCCGGTATTTGAGCAAATTTCTATGGTTTAACCACAGAATTTTGTTCAAATGCCAGATATTCCCCAGCATCCCCTGGTGATGCACTGATGTCACTTTTGGGCAATGGGGAATGTTGTCAGTGTGTTGGCACACTGCTGATGTTCCCATGGTTTCCTGCCATTTCCCCCCACTGGCCAGCTGAGCAGCAGTGGGGAAGTACATGCTGGTGATGGGGGACCCTCTGTCCATAGTGGGGGCTTGGTAATCTTGTCCTGAATAGTTAGATAATTCTACATGGGCAGCCTGACTGAAGCCCCTCTTGCTTCCCCATCCCCCAATATTGGAAATTATCAGCATGTCATGCAGTTTCCAACGCTAATCTTTATTTTAGATACATTAAGATTGCCATGAGTCAGAAGCGACTTGATAGCACTTCACACACACACACACACACACACACACACACACACACACACACACACACACACACACACATGATTGGTCAGAATAGCAAATCAGTCATAGCCAGGGCCACTTCCAGGTTTTGGGAGCACTTGGCAAGATGCTGTCCAGCAGGTCCTTCTCAGGCATGGCCTTGACACTTTGGGGGATTTTTCATGGAGCTTTGCAGCAGTTTCACAGCCGGTTTGCATCATTGCAAATTTTTGGTTACTCATGGCTGCTCCGATTTTTTTCGGATTGAGTAATAAAAGCCACGTTATAACCGGGGCAAGTCAAACCACTTTTGCGCCGTTCTTTCCTGTTGCTGCGCAGTTTTTGGCTCGGAGCTCCATGAAAAAAACTGCCTTTGTTCCTTGGTTTGAACAATTGTCCCTGCCCATGCCAGCTAATTTCTCCTCCCCTGCCCCTTTTGCTGCCTTCCTGCCTGCCTAGAGTCCTGGCACTTCTCTCCCTCTGTCCCGGAGGCTGGCGGGCGGGCAGGCGGCATGCCTTCCCCGCCTCTCGCTTGGGATGGGCCTTGGAGCTGGGCCCACACCTCCAAGCTCAGGGGGATGTCAGACGGACGGCTCCAGGGGGAGACTGGCGGGGCCACGCAGTGTGCGCCTCGCGCACTGGGGGTGGTGGTGGTGGCAGCTCGGTTTAGGGCAGCTGGACCCATGGGGGGATGTTCAAGGGAAGGGGCAGTTGGCCCCTCTACCCCAGTGGGGAGGGGGATTCTTTAGAATTCGGATGGGAAAAATGTGCATCCAGAGAGCGGAAAACCCAAGGCAAAATTCCCTCCCATCACTCTTCTGAAGAGGGGCGGCCAGTCTGCTCTGGGTCTCCCTCCTCTCTCTCGATGCCCTGGGGCCAGATCAGGGCCGGTGCTCAAGCCAGGGGCCTTCTTTCCTCTCCCCGCCCTCGCCATGCACACTGGCTGGATAGGGACTGGAGCGCAAGCCAAGAGCCCTCCTCTCTCTCACGATGCACTATGGCCGGATCAGGGCCAGAGCGCAAGACAGGGACCTTCTTTCCTCTTCCCCCCACCATGCACACTGGCTGGATAGGGGCCAGCACGCAAGCCAGGAGCCCTCCTCTATCTCATGATGCACTGGGAACGGATCAGGGCCGGCGCGCAAGCCAGGGGCCTTCTTTCCTCTCCCCCCCCGCCATCCACACTGGCTGGACCGGGGCCAGTGTGCAAGCCAGGAGCCCTCCTCTCTCTCACGATGCACTAGGGCCAGATCAGGGCCGGCGTGCAAGCCAGGGGCCTTCTTTCCTCTCCCCCCTGCCATGCACACTGGCTGGATTGGGGCCGGAGTGCAAGCCAGGAGCCCTCCTCTCTCTCACGATGCACTGGGGCTGGATCAGGGCCGGTGCGCAAGTCAGGGGCCTTCTTTCCTCTCCCCCCCCCGCCATGCACAATGGCTGGATCGGGGGCGGCGTGCAAGCCAGGAGCCCTCCTCTCTCTCATGATGCACTGGGGCTGGATCAGGGCCAGCGCGCAAGCCAGGGGCCTTCTGGGGGGGACATACTCTGGGAAATTGCTTTAATGCAAGAGGTTTACAATGGGCATTTATGCACGGGAGGTTTTTCCTTGGATTTGCCGCTCTCTAGATGCACCCTTTTCCCATCCAAATTCTCAAAACTCAACAATCAGCCCCCAAGAAGAGTTTTGAGAATTAGGATGGGGAAAATGTGCATCTAGAGAGCGGCAAATCCAAGGCACACCTCTTGAAGCGGCATAGGTTGGAGCTGCTCCATTCCCACTTTCAGCTAAACACTTCTCTGGGCACATGGATGCAATTCCTGCCCCCCCCCCCAATCCTATCTGTCATTAAAGGGCAATGGGTTCCACACCTATAGAAAATAGAGGGAAGCTTTGAGGAAAGTGCTGCCTTGTCCCCCCCCCCCCCATTTGGAATCTGACTGTACCAAAAGCAGAACAGAGTGAGGGTGGAAGAAAACTGGAGGAGACCAGAGGGACTGGTGCTTGTTTTTTGAGCTGGGGCTGGTGAACTGCATGAGGTAATCTACTGGGTGGAGTTGGGGCGGAGTTGGGGGCAGGCATGAACAATGAGCTTGTTGGAAGGGGAGGCCTCCTGCAAAAGGGACAGACCAAACCATATTGTCAAATACAGCGTGCTTTGTTCCCATGAAAAACTAAAACTACATCGAGATTGACGGGGATAAATCGCGTCCATGAAAAAAACATTTAAATCGGGGTTTTTTTTTGGTCCGTGGCAAAAGAGGAGCAAAATCTACCATGAAAAAAGATGCAGGCAAATGGCCGCTGCCATAGCAACAGCCATCCTTGTTTTTTGGGCAGAAGTGAGCTGTGGAGAACAGCATGCAGCAGCCACTACTGGCTACCTTGGACTACCTTGCACAGGAAGGGGGAAGAGATGAGGAACCACTGCCTTCTGCGATGGAGGCATGCGTTCCAAGAGAGGGTCAAGGGGTGGGCAGTCCCACTTCTTCCAGAGAAACATTTGGGCTAATGTGTTGGGGAATTTCCACTTTAGGGGAAAAAAAGACAACTTAGTAAGAGCCCCGTGGCGCAGAGTGGTAAAGCTGCAGTACTGCAGTCCAAGCTTTGCTCACGACCTGAGTTCTATCCCAGCGGAAGTTGGTTTCAGGTAGCCGGCTCAAGGTAGACTCAGTCTTCCATCCTTCCGAGGTCGGTCAAATGAGTACCCAGCTTGCTGGGGGGTAAAGGGAAGATGACTGGGGAAGGCACTGGCAAACCACCCCATAAACAAAGTCTGCCTAGTAAGCGTCAGGATGTGATGTCACCCCATGTGTCAGAAATGACCCAGTGCTTGCACAGGGGACCTTTACCTTTTTAAGAAGAGCAATGATACAGGTTTATAAAATTATGCATAGTGTGAAGGAAGTGGGCAGGGGGATAAAGAGAGCTTTTTCTCCCTTTCCCAAAATACTAAAACTTGTTGGCACCCAATGAAGCTAATGGACAGATGAGTCAGTTCAAAGAGAGTACATTTTCATACAACACACCTTGGAACTCATTATCAGAATATATAGTGATGGACACTAGGGTATGTGGTTAAAAAAAGGGATTAGACAAATTCTCGGAGAGTATGTTTATCCATGGCTACCAGCCCAGGTGGATAAATAGAACCTCCACTTCAGAGGTAGTATACCTATGAATAGCAGTTGCTGGTGGGGGCTAACAACCAGGGGAGATATTGTCGAAGGCTTTCACGGTCAGAGTTCATTGGTTCTTTTAGGTTATCCGGGCTGTATAACCGTGGTCTTGGAATTTTCTTTCCTGACGTTTCGCCAGCAACTGTGGCAGGCATCTTCAGAGTAGTAACACTGAAGGACAGTGTCTCTCAGTGTCAAGGGTGTAGGAAGAGTAATATATAGTCAGAATACATAGTCAGCTCAAGCCCAACCCCTTTCTGACTATATATTACTCTTCCTACACCCTTGACACTGAGAGATACTGTCCTTCAGTGTTACTACTCTGAAGATGCCTGCCACAGTTGCTGGCGAAACGTCAGGAAAGAAAATTCCAAGACCACGGTTACACAGCCCGGATAACCTACAAGAACCAACCAGGGGAGACTTTGTCTCTGTGCCCCTTCATGTGAGCCCCCTGTAGAAACAGACTTCTGAATTAGCAAGATTTTGGTTTGACCTAGCAGAGCTGTTCTTTTTTTTAATATAATAATTTTTTATTGTTTTCTTCATTTTGTTAACATATATAAAAACATCGATTATTAAGAATTTAATAAGGTAATAAAAAGGAAATAATGATAGTAATTAAATCATAAAATGACTTTCCCCTCACTCTCTTCCATCTTAATTTAAATTGTATGTACTTTCGCCAACAGAACTAATCCCCATCTTATTTGATTGATATATACTTGTCTTATCTTGTCTAATATTGTTAATTCAATACCTTAATATAGCCATACTACAAAATATATATAGGGGATTAAACCAAAGAATATCCTTTAAATGATCCCATTAAAAATTGTGTTTCACAGTAAGTTCTCCATGCCTCCCATTCCCCCAAATATTGTGCATTGTCATTCTGGTTTATCAAAGCTGTAAGTTTTGCCATTTCTGTCAATTCCAGCATCTTATTTATCCAGTCTGTTTTAGTCGGAATCTCGTCAGTCTTCCATTTAGCTGCATATATCAAGTGTGCAGCAGTGGTGGCATATATCAGAAAAGTCCGATGAGTAAAAATTGTATCCGGTATCATACTTAGTAGCATCATTTCAGGCGTTTTAGAAATATTTTGTTGTAAAATCCCTCTTATTTCTTGATGTATCATCTCCCAGAATTTCTTAGCTTTTTCACAAGTCCACCAAATATGATGAAAAGATCCTACTTCTTTATTACATTTCCAACAGTTTGGTGACATAGAAGGAAAAGATTTTGCTAATTTCTTCAGTGTTAAATACCATTTATACATCATTTTCTATACATTTTCTCTTAATAATTGCGAGAATATAATTTTCAAATCTTTTGTCCATAACCTTTCCCATTTTTGCAACATTATATCATGACCCAACATTTGTGCCCAACTGACCATGGTAGGTTTTATTCGTTCTTGTTCACAATACAATTCTAACAGCAACTTGTACATCTTGGATATAAGATGGTCATTTGTATCCAGTAAGAGTTTTTGTAAAGTTGATTTGGTTTTAGAAAATCCTGTTTTCAAGTCTTGTAGAAAAACTGAGTTTATTTGATGATACTGGAACCAAGATAATAAATCTTTAACTTCTTCATACTCTTTAAGTGAACATTTTGTACCTTCCCATTTCAAGAGATCTTGATAAATTACAAATTGAGCAGGTCTTAATGGGCGTAGAATTAGCATTTCTTGTGATGAAACCCATAGTGGAGTTTTTACTTCTAGTAAATGTTTATATCTAATCCATATCCTATAGAGGGATGATTTGATCATATGTTGTTGAAATGATGCCTGGGTTTTAACTTTATTATACCACAAATAACCATGCCAACCACTTCTATTGTCATGACCCTCCAAGTCCAATAAACGTGTATTTTTTAAATCCATCCAGTCTTTTAGCCATACAAAAGCAGCCGCTTCAGCATATAATTTAAAGTTAGGAAGTGCAAGTCAACCTCTCTCTTTTAAATCAGTCAAGTATTTATATGCTATCCTTGGTTTCTTACCTTGCCAAATAAAGCTCATTAAGTCTATTTTCCAGGTATCAAAGTATTTTACTTGGGATACAATCGGACGATTCTGAAACAAAAATAATAGTCTTGGTAGTACATTCATTTGTATCGTCGAGATGCGGCCTAATAGGGATAGATTCTTATTTGTCCAAATCATCATATCCTTCTTTATTTCTTCCCACAGTTTAATATAGTTATTAGTAATCAAATCCGCATTTTTTGTAGAAATCCAAATTCCCAAGTACTTCACTTTGGTCACTTTCTGCCAACCTGTAAGCTCCTGACCCTTCGAACCAGAAATCACCACAGAGTCGTATAGAATCCAAGCAGATGGCTTTTACTGGTCAAAAAGGCAATACAGTGCATACAGGGAACTATGGCAGCTATGAGAGTCTTACTAGCCGAACGATAATATAAGGCAGTAAATGGCGGGAGATTATACAACATCAGCATACACAGACAGAGGCAACTTTCCCAGGAGCAGTATTCCCAGGCCTTGGTATGTGTGGTCGG
The DNA here is from genome assembly GCF_029931775.1 of Euleptes europaea. Lineage (NCBI taxonomy): Eukaryota > Metazoa > Chordata > Lepidosauria > Squamata > Sphaerodactylidae > Euleptes > Euleptes europaea. Next base: position 66,271,235 of record NC_079323.1, read on the forward strand.
CCTTGAGGCTAGACAGTACAGTACCGACACAGAAACAATACTGAAACCGAGATAGCAGCCTGACATCCTGCTCCCCTTAAGGCCCCCTCCCAGTCGGCAAGGGGGTTGGTCTGTCCGGGTAGGCAGTGTGAAAGGCATCAATTAGTTTGGGGGCGGAGACATCTCGTGCACGAACCCACTCGTCGTAGGCAGGGGGGAAGTGCTTCCAACGGACCAAGTACTGTAGGTTGCCATGGTGAACACGGGAGTCAAGGATTTTGGAGACTTCGAAGTGCTCTTCCCCCCCCCACCATAATGGGCTGTTCGGGGGGCGGATCGGGATGCCATTGTGGAGAGGCCGTATGGGGCTTCAGGAGGCTAATGTGGAAAACGGGATGCACACGCTTCAGAGTTTTCGGGAGAGCTAATTCCACCGTGACAGGATTTATGACCCGTGTGATTGGGAAAGGGCCAATGAATTTAGCATTGAGTTTAAGGCACGGACGGGTGGAACGTAGGTTTTTGGTGGAAAGATAGACCAATTTACCCACTCGCAGTTCGCCCCCGGGGGAACGATGCTTATCAGCTTGTGCTTTGTATTTGCGCTTGGCTCGGTCGAGATTGCTAACGAGCCAAGGCCAAGTGGTACGGAGGGTGTGTGCCCAGGAAGCAACGTCAGGATCTCCCTCCCCCTCCATATTATTTTTGGGCGTAACAGGACCGAAATCCTGTCCATACACTGCATAGAATGGGCTAAAACCTGTAGATTGATGTACAGCATTATTGTAGGCATATTCTGCAAAAGGTAACAGTTCTACCCAGTTATCTTGGTGGTAGTTTACATAACAGCGTAAATAACATTCAAGGACAGCATTTACACGTTCAGTTTGACCATCAGTTTGAGGATGGTATGCGGTAGACAATCCTTGTTCAACCCCCACCAACTTGAGGAATGCTTTCCAAAACTTGGAAACAAAGCCACTGCCGCGGTCACAGATTATTTTGCGCGGAAACGAATGTAATTTGAAGATATGTGTAACGAAGAGGCGGGCCATTTTTTGAGCAGAGGGGATCCCTGCGCATGGAACTAAATGGATTTGCTTGGAAAACAAATCAGTAACAACCCATAACACAGTTTTTCCCCCGCTGAGAGGGAGATCAGTCATAAAGTCCATAGCAATCACTTCCCATGGTCTGGTGGGTGTTTCTAGAGGTTGCAGTAGCCCCGGGGGTTTGCCTTGTGATCGCTTCACTGTGGCGCAAACAGGGCAGCTGCGAATAAAAGAGTCAACGTCAGAACGCATTCCCCCCCACCAAAATTGTCTGCGCAATAAGTGGAGAGTTTTTAGGAATCCAAAGTGTCCAGCTGTTTTTACTCCATGAGCTAAGTGTAAGACTTCTTTTCGAAGTGCCTTGGGTACATACAATTTAGAGTCTTTGTACCATGAGCCTCCTTGTTCTATTACCCCAGGGGGTAGGGTGTGAGTGGAGCGTTCAGAGAGGCAGTGGTTCCGAAGGGTATTTAAAAAGGATTCGGAGATGGGAACCTTGGCGGGAACCCCCCCCCGGCTATAGTAGTCTGAGGACCCGCTATGGGGGTAGTGCTTACGTGCGGTGGTGCGCAGATTGTAGGCGGTAGGGCAGCCGGTGGGGTTGGAGGAGTGGAACCGTCGGTTCGTTGTTGTTGCGAGGGCGGTTGGATAGCCGCTCGGGTTGGAGGTGCTGGAGAACTGGATCTGGGGTGCTGTTGCTGAGATCGGGTTTGCACGGCCAGTACAGGAAGGGTTCCCCTTTGCGTAGGGGTGAACAGAGAGTCAGTTGGTCTCTCGAGTTTTACCGGGTATTGTGGCAACCGGGAGAGGGCATCTGCGAGAACGTTTTGTTTCCCAGGAACATGTTTTAGGACGAAACGAAACTGAGCGAAGAATTCAGCCCAACGTTGTTGTTTTGCTGATAGTTTGTGGGACCCCGTGAGGGCAGCTAGATTCTTGTGATCGGTCCAAACCTCGAAGGGGATATTGGACCCCTCTAAGAATTGTCTCCATAGAGTCAGGGCATGGTGAACGGCTGCTGCCTCTTTTTCCCAAATGGGCCAGTTCAATTGTGCGTGCGCAAATTTTCTCGAAAAGTAAGCGCACGGGTGAAGGAGGCCATCCGGACCTTTTTGGAGGAGGGCCCCTCCCATAGCTACATCGGAGGCATCGACTTGCACAATAAACATTTGGTTTGGGTCCGGGTGCTGTAGTACGGGTTCGGATGTGAAGAGGCGTTTGAGAGCCACAAACGCGGCTTGGCATTGATCAGTCCACAGGATTTTTGCGGAGGGTAAGGTAGCTGTGTTTGCTTTCCCTTTGGTTTTTAGTAGATCAGTAATGGGTAGGGCCACTTGTGCGAAGTTAGGAATGAATCCTCGATAAAAGTTTGCAAATCCCAAAAACTGTTGCACTTGCTTGCGGTTGGTGGGAGGATTCCAATCGAGAACGGCTTGGACTTTGACAGGGTCCATGCGAAGACCTTGGTGGGAGATTATGTATCCTAAAAATGTGAGTTGGCTTTGATGAAACTCGCATTTAGCCAGTTTTGCAAAGAGTTGGTGGTCGCGCAGGCGCTGCAGAACTTCTCGGACTAGAGTTACATGCTCTTCCATGGTTTTTGAATAAATAAGAATGTCGTCTAAGTAAACCACCACCCCGCGATACAGCAAGTCATGAAGGATTTCGTTGATGAGTTGCATAAAGACCCCCGGGGCCCCTTTCAATCCGAACGGCATCACGAGGAATTCATACATACCGAAATAGCTAGAGAAGGCAGTGAGGTGCTCATCTCCTTCGCGGATGCGGACTCGGTAGTAGGCTTCCACCAAGTCCAACTTGGAGAACACCAGGCCCTCCTGTAATTGTCCCAAAATATCAGATATTAATGGGATAGGATAGGCGTTGGTTTGGGTAACCGCATTGAGTTTTCTGAAGTCAATGCATAAATGAAGGTCGCCCTCTTTTTTCCGGACAAAAAACGCGGGGGCCGAGTTTGGGGCATTCGATGGGCGAATGAACCCTCTGGCGAGGTTTTTGTCAAGGAAGTCCCGGAGAACAGTGCGCTCGGAAGCGCTCATAGGGTAAATCTTACTTTTGGTTAAGGTGCAGTCCTTGACCACCTCAATTGTACAGTCGGAGGCCCGGTGGGGGGGTAAGGTATCACATTCTTTAAGGTCGAAGACATCCGCAAAGTCTCGATACACATTAGGTAGGACTGGAAGTGCTGGGACATCGGAGGCCAGTGCTGGTACGGGCGGATATAATAATGCAAAGTTCTGCCGGTGCTGATTGCACATGGGGCTGGCGAAGGAGATAGTGTTTGTTTCCCAGTTAATACTGGGACTATGTCCTTTAATCCAGTTAATACCCAAGACCACTTCAAAACGGATAGGGGCTATAGTGAAGTCTATTTGCTCCCAGTGGGAGCCAATTCCCATTGCTACCCCTACGGTGCGGTGATCAACTGGACCCCCCTGGAAATGGCTCCCGTCCATTTGGGCAAATTGGGCGGGTAGAGCCTCAGATTCGGCTCTGAGTGCAGCAAAAGTGGCTTCGCTGATGAGAGTGCGACAGCAACCGGAGTCGATTAGTGCTTTGACGGGTAGTTGTGGGCCACCGTTAGTGTGTTGTAAAACTGCATCTACGTAGACGGTGGAGTCCACTTCTTTGATTTTGGTAGAAGCATTCGGTTTAACAGGAGGATCCTGAGAGGTCTGTGGAGACGCTCCATTCACCACAGACCGGAGCCGTTTTTTGATAAGTCGAGGGGAGATTCCAGGTTTAAGGCTAGAGAATTCCAAGGATTTTCCTCATCCGAAGAGGGAAAGTTGTCCCCCAATGGGGCACTTGTAATCCGAGACCCGGCGGGGTCGTTGGTAGTAGGCAGGGAGGCTGGGTCTCCGGCATGGAGTGCAGAGGGTGTGGGTCTTCCCGGAGCTGCGCTGCGGGTGGCCGCGGTGCCTCTGCGTGGTGGACGACCTCTGGCGCGGGTCGTCGTGCTGGGACGAAATAATTCATGGCGGTGCGGGCAAACAGCTGCAAAGTGGCCCATTTCTCCGCAAGTAAGACAGGCACCCCTCTGAAATCGGACTTCACGTTCCTGGGGCGGACGTGGAGGATTTCGTGGGACGGGCGGTGGTGCCTTGGATTGCGGCTTTTGGGTGCCTTTTTCCTTGTGCTTTTGACGGACTAGGGAAATAAAGCGTCGGCAGCTTTCCACTTCCTCGGCCAATAGAATCCAGTCTTCAAGGGTATCGGGATCGCCCCGCATGTATGACCAGTTCAGAACGTCAGGGTGCAAGGCTTCCCTGAAATGATGAATTAGAGTGGTTTCGGGCCAGCCTACAATTTTGCTTGCCAGTCGTTGAAATTCATCGGCAAATTCTCGAACTGTAGCAGAGCCTTGTTTGAGTTGTAAGAGTTCCATTTTGGCTCTTTCCCCCAGGAAGGGGTCTTCAAACCTCCTTCTGAGAGCAGTCATGAAGTTGTTGAGGGAACGAATAGCTCGAGAGCGGGTGTCAAACTGGAGGACCATCCAGTCAGCTGCTTTACCTGTCAGAAGGGAAGCTACATAACGCACCCGGCTATCTTCCGTGGGGAATAGTTGTCCTTGTTCTCGCATATAACTGTCCACTTGATGCAAGAAACAAGGCAAAGTCTCGAGAGATCCGTCGTACGTAGTCCTCAATTTAAGTTGCTTCCAAGGGCCGGGCGCAGGTTGGGCCGGTTGCACGGGTGGTCCGGGCGGAGGAACAACGGGAGCTCCGGGAGGCAAGGGTGGAGCAGGCACATTAGCGGGTGGTTGGGGTGGCTGGATGGGCACCCCCTGACCCGGTATCGGAACAGGCTGTGCTTGGGCTATCAGGGTTTGTTGTAATTGCCTGTTATCCTGAAGCATACGTTCCATTAGTTCTTGGAGTTGATCAACGCGGTCGGAGAGCTCCCGATTCTGGGCTCGTAAGAGGTGAACCTCCTCACTTGGGCCACCAGTGAGATGAGGCTTACTGGTCCGGAAGCTCGTGGCCCATTGAGAGCTATCTCCATAAAGATCCTCGTCTTCAGACTCTCCTGAGTCTAGACGTCGGTCAGCCAAACGGCGTGCGCGTTGGGTCGCGCGCGACGGGACAAACGCCGGGGAAAAAGACAGACCTGATAGCCCTTGTACAGTGCCCTTGGGGCGCGTATCCGTTCTCGCCCGATCCCTCACCCTTGCTGCTGCCGCCTTGGCTGCGTCAGCAGCCTCTCTCTCTCTGGCGACCTTAGCCGCTTCGGCGGCATCCTTATCCGCAAGAACTTTGGCGTTCTCAAGTCTTAGGGCAGCCTCCGCCGTAATGCGCGGTAAAAGTTCTGTTTCCAGGAGTGAGAGTATGGGGTCGGACTCCCCGCCCAGCAAGGGTTGTATTCGAACCGCCAGTGCGGGTGCCTCGGCTCCAAAAGTCGAGGTCAAAACTTGAGCCAAGGTGGCTACCGGGGTGTCCTTTGTACATTCCACAAGGAGAAGAGCGGTGCTAATAGCGACTCGCTTGGCCTCAGCCTGACAACTGGCTGCATCCGGGATCAGGGAAAAACCCTCCGGCGGGGCTCCCGCCATGGTAGAACTAGAGGAAAGAGTTTCTCGAGAAATAAGATTATCCAAAAGTCCAGTTAGTACTTGTAAATCCTCAGTTGCCAACCGGGCATCGTCCAGTAATTGATCCAAGTCTTGAAGATCTAAACGAGTATCAGTAGCCTCCGATGTCAACATCCAGAGAGTCCCTTTAAGAGATTGCCACTGTTCCTGTACCAGTCCCCTCAAGCGGCAAACCTCTAGGGTAGTTCTGAAGAGTTCAGCGATTATGTCCTGTAACAGGGTGGGATCCTTCCGAGAGGAATCCAGGATAGTAGGTCACTCGGAGAGCTTCTCAGCTCCCATCCAAGCGGCAGGCGAACCCCCCTGGGCTCCAGCCTGACTAGTAGTATAATAAAGAAGATGAAAGATAGCTGCCATAATGTAAGCTCCTGACCCTTCGAACCAGAAATCACCACAGAGTCGTATAGAATCCAAGCAGATGGCTTTTACTGGTCAAAAAGGCAATACAGTGCATACAGGGAACTATGGCAGCTATGAGAGTCTTACTAGCCGAACGATAATATAAGGCAGTAAATGGCGGGAGATTATACAACATCAGCATACACAGACAGAGGCAACTTTCCCAGGAGCAGTATTCCCAGGCCTTGGTATGTGTGGTCGGCCTTGAGGCTAGACAGTACAGTACCGACACAGAAACAATACTGAAACCGAGATAGCAGCCTGACACAACCTGTTGTAGCAATAAAATGCTGTTGCTCTAATCCAGAAACATTCTTAAAAATCATTTGAGTTTTCTCTTGATTAATTTTGAAACCCGAGACTTTACTATAAGAGTCCAATATCTCTTTCAATTTAGTTTCAGATTCATTAGGATCATCAAGAATCAATAACGTCATTAGCAAATGCCCTCATTTTAAACTCCTGTTTGTTTATTTTTAATCCTTTTACATCCTTTGATTCATGAATCTTACAGCATAGGGACTTCAACACTAAAATAAAAAGTAAAGGAGAAAGAGGACATCCTTGTCTCGTCCCTTTTTGTATATTGCATTCTCCTGACATTGATTCATTTACCAATATTTTCGCTTGCTGTTTAGTATATATAGCATCTATACCTCTTCTAAATTTTCTCCAAAATTCATTACTTCCAAGGTCTTTTTCATGTAATCCCAAGACACCGTATCAAATGCCTTTTCTGCATCTAGGAAGACAAAAGCTGCATTGTGTTGGATATTCTGTTCATAATACTCCAAAGCTTCTATAAGTACCCTAACATTATCCTTAATTTGTCTTCCTGGAACAAAATCAGCTTGGTCATCATGTATTAAATCCTTGATCAGCTTTTTGATTCTAGATGATAAAACCGAGACATAAATTTTGTAATCCACATTAAGTAACAAAATGGGTCTATAGTTGGTTACTTTTTCAGGGTCTCTTCCAGACTTGTGAATTAATGAAATAAAAGCATGTGTCCATGTTTCGGGTATTTCTCCCATTTCCATTATCGAGTTACTAAGCATCAAAAATGGTTTCATCAAATGAGATTTAAAAGTAGGATAAAACAAAGCGGTTATTCCATCTGGTCCTGGAGTTTTATCTATTTTTTGTTTATTAAAAGCTTCTTCTAGTTCCTCTAACGAGATTGGTTCATCCATAAATCTATGTTGGGCTGCTGACAATTTTTTAATATTTATAGAATGTAAAATTTTTTCCATTTTTTTAGTTGATATTTCTTCTTTTTGGTATAACTTAGTATAAAAAGATACAAATTCTTTTTGAATCTCTGTTGTGGTATATATAAGTCCATGTGTTGTTTGTAATTTAGCTATAATCCGTTTCTGAAAAGAGTCTCAGAGCTGAGTTGCCAAGAATTTGCCAGGTTTGTTTGCCTGTTCAAAATATCTTTGTTTTGCAAATTTCAAATTTTTGTTCATTTCTTCAGAAGCCACCATATTTAACTGGTGTTTAAGAGCATTTAATTTTCCCAAAATAATACTTTTTTGATCTTCTTGTAATTCCAAAATCAAATCTTGTTCAAGTTTCTGCAAATCCCAAAGTATAGTATTAATCATCTGTAACTGTTGTTTTCTCCATGCCGCATTTTTCTGAATCATAAATCCCCTAGTCACCGCTTTGAAAGCATCCCAAACTGTATTTAAGGTGGTTTCTCCATTCATGTTAATATCAAAGTAGTCCTTAATCAAAGTAGATAATTCCTCCAACAATTTCTGGTCTTTCAAAAGTTTGTCATTCAGCTTCCATCTAAAAGCTTGTCAATTATTCCACTCAAAAGAAATCAGATTGTGATCAGAAAAAGTTCTTGGTACAATATGTATTTTATGTAGTTGTGTAAAAATAGATTTACTTGCCCAAATCATGTCTATCCTAGAATGTGAATCATGTCTAGCTGAATAAAAAGTAAATTCTTTAGCTGTCGTATTCATTGTTCTCCAAATATCTTGTAAATCCACATCAGCCATCATTTGAAAAAAGGTCTTTGGAAGGGTTCTTTCTTTTTCACTCTTGGCTTGTGTTTTCTTATCCCAAAAAAGGGAGACTATTCCATTAAAATCTCCCATCAATAGTATTTGCTCTTGAACAGGTTGAAGTAAAATCTCGTGCAATTGTTCATAAAATGTGGCTTTCCCCTCATTAGGTGCATAAATTCCTACCACCAATGTTTGTTGACCCATAATTTTTGTTCTGATTATCATTATACGGCCTTCTTCATCTTTATACACCAATTCAGGGCTCAGACTAGCATGTCAATAGATGACTATTCCTTTAGTTTTGGTTTTCGATGATGTAATAAAGGCTTGACCCAACAATTTTCTATCCAAATATTTCTTGTCTTTTTTTGAGATGTGAGTTTCTTGTAGGCAGATCAGTGTATATCTTTGTTTTTGTAAAAATTTAAAAATCCTTCCTCTTTTAACTTTTTCATTTAGTTCATTGTATTCCATGAAATTACTTCAGCCATGGTGATTCTCTGATGTGAGATAATAGTCTTATAATCTAGTTCCTCCAGCTGCTCCCTTCAAGGAAAGATCCTCTTCTTCTTCTTCTTCCTCCTCATCCAATTCACCAGAAGGGACCTCAGCAAAGACTCTTTTGTACTTTCTCAGGAACTTTCCAACATCTTGTAATGCGGTGATAGTCGTTCTGACTCCCTTATACGTAAAGGTTAATCCTTGTGGTAAAGGTTAATCCATCTGTATTTTATTCCATTTTTCCGTAATGTTGCAATAAAGTCTTTGTAGACATTTCTTTTTGCCATTAAATTTCTAGGTATATCTTTAAGTAGTATCAAAGAGGTCTCCCCTACAATCATTGGTTTGTTGTAGTGAAGTTTCATAATTTCATCCTTCATCCTGATGTCATAAAAAGTAATCATCACATCTCTTGGTTTAGTTTTCTTCAATCTTGCCGGTAGGGGAATCCTGTAGATTCTATTCACTGCATGATCCAGTGTCTTTTCATCAATTTGGGTTAACTCTGCCAGGTTTCTTATCAGTGCCTCTCTGGTGTCACCCAGATCTTCATGGAGGTTGTGTAAACGAATATTAGATTCCCTGGTTTTCATATCCATCATGGCCACTTGGTCTTTCACTGTGTCTTCTTGAACTAAAATTGCATCTATTTGTCTGTCATGACTGTCCACCTTCTTCTTGACATCCTTCTGATCTTCCATCACCTTCTTTAATGATCCATCTAAAGTCTTCACATCTGTTTTTATTGTATTAACCTGGGTTTTCACTTCTTTCAAATCTTCAGTTACCTCATTCATTTTCTGAGTCATTGTCCAAGATAGAGTATTCATCATTGTAGTCAATTGTTCCATCTGTTTGGACAGCTGTTCATGCTGTTTAGCAAAAGATTCATTTTGCTTTGCAAATGTATCCTGGATTAAAATATTGTAGAAGGCTTTCACGGTCAGAGTTCATTGGTTCTTGTAGGTTATCTGGGCTGTGTAACCGTGGTCTTGGTATTTTCTTTCCTGATGTTTCACCAGGAACGTGCCTGCCACAGCTGTTGGTGAAACGTCAGGAAAGAAAATACCAAGACCACGGTTACACAGCCCAGATAACCTACAAGAACCAATATCCTGGATTTTTTTCTCCATATTAGCTTCTTGCAAGGGTTCCTTAAATTTAGATATTGCAGGCGATACTGTGTGAAATGATCCAGATCTTTGACGAGTTGAAGACATTTAAAGTTGATGCTTCTTTTTGACAGTTTTGGCAGATCTTAAAAAACCAGTTTTCCAGGATGTGGGTAGATTAGCAGTTCATGCCAAGCATAATCGCTGGATTTCCCCCCAAAAAAATCTTCAAGAAACAGGTAGAAAACAACTTTTAAAATTTAAGGTACCAACAAGTTTTTTACGGACGCTCTAGGTCGGCATAGAACAGGAAGTAGGAAGTTAGCCAGAAACAATGCATCTACGGACCATCTGTCATCCCCGATTTGTAGTTTTCAATGCCAAACCTTTTATTTGGTGCACCAGGGGATGTCAGATCCGATCCTGCATGTCTTAATACTTCCCTTCTCCCCAAGCTTGCTGCAACACGATGATATTCCTAGAGGTCTTCCAGCCCCAAAATTTTGAGAACGTAGCAGGAGGGCTGGAAAGGTAAGGTGACCAAGGGGAGGGAGGGTTTTATTCCTCCTTTCCCCTCAAAGGTCACAAAGTCTGATTGGTTCTTGTTCTGTCTGTCCAAAGTGCAGTTGTTTAGTCTACCCACAGATCAAATTGATAGCATCCTTGCCACTTTATCTGATGTTTTATCTTTACAAAACCGATCTTGTATGAAGGGGGGGAGCGTGCGGAGTTCCCAGTTATTTCTGCCAGCCAGGATGTCTTGCTATTCCCGGTAAGATCAAAAGTATTTCTTGTTACTCACGTAGATTTTGGAGGGTGAGGTCTTTTGTAATTAGATAGTTCATAAGTTGGTTATAGGTAGTGGAGGTCCAAGCCTAATGCCAAAGAAATGCTCACGGCGATGCCTTCTCCCCTCAATGCCTAGCGGGACAAACATCCACACCTCCGGGGGACTTAAAAAAGCTCCCTCGGAGAGTATGGGAGTCACACCGCTTTCTTCAGGCTGCAGAGGAATTCCTGCATCCTGGTCCACCGATTAGAACCGGGTTAGTGTGTTATATTAGGTGCTCTGGAACACAGGCAGGATGCTGCTGCTGCAGTCGTCTGGTTTGGGACTGAGATAGTGAAAACTCACGGGAGGCTTTGCCTTGGATTTGCCACCCTCTAGATGCACATTTCCACCTGCCTAACTCTCAAAACCCAACAATAAGTTCTCATGCAGAGTTTTGAGAATCTGGCAGGGGGAAATGTGCATCTAGAGGGCGGCAAATCAAAAGCAAAACCTCCCATGCATAAATAGGCAAGGAGAAATAATGGGAGGTTTTGCCTTGGATTTGCCATTCTCTAGATGCACATTCCCCCCAGCCAAATTCTCCAAACTCAACAATAAGCCCCCATGCAGAGTTTTGAGAATCTGGCTGGGGGAAATGTGCAACTGGAGAGTGGCAAATCCAAGGCAAAACCTCCCCTGCTTAAATGACCAAGAGGTTCACCCAGCCATCTCCCCGGGTCTCCCAGGGAGTCGGCTGGGTGGTTCTTTAAAAAGAGTCCCTCACCCAATCCTGGGTGCTACCCTACCTAATAACTAGTGCACCCTTACACAAAGTTAACCACCAACATCACAATTCACAAACAAGGCAGCTACCTAGAAGCAGATGGATCTCCCCTGCAATCAGGAATCACACAGGTGAGGTGGCGCAACACTCTAGGAACCCAAGCTAACTTCAACCAAAGTACACTGGATCCCCCCTGCAGGCAGAGACTCATACTGACCAACTTAACTCCAGCCAAAGTTGGCAACCACAAAAAACAGCAGGAATAACACTCCTACAAAGGCAAGCCCACCCCAACCAGAACATTTTAATCCCCCCCCCCGGAACCAGAACAGGCCATAAATCACAGCACACACACACAGAGCAACAACCCAAACATCAAATTTAAAATAAAGAGCCCCAAACCAGGCCAAGCTTAACAGAGACTGTCAGTAAAAGCCTATGCCAACTCCAGGCCACAGCAGGAATTAGAAAGCCAAGCTTGGGAACAGCAGCACAGGCCATAAATCACAGCCCGCACACACAGAGCAACAAACGAAACACAAATTTAAAATAAAGAGACCCAGGCAGAAGCCTGGGGCTTGCCCCAAATAAATACAGCAGAGTCTGCTCCCCCCGCAAGTTATAAAGAAAAGCCCCAAATTAAGTAAAATGATAGGATCAAACTGTGGATGTCTTCTTCTCTTCTCTTCCACGTCGAGGGACCACCACGAAGCAGGCAGGCACAGTCAGGGAATTATAATCCAGTTAGATAGATCCAATTCCAGCAGGCAGGTTCACCTCAGGATCCCAAGAGGAGCACTCACAGCAGCCAGCACCAGCTGGATAGAGGTCTATAAAATTGTGCATGGTGCAGGGAGAGTGGACAGGGAAAAGCTTTTCTCCCTCTCTTATAATAACTAGGACATGGGATCATCTGCTAAAGCTGGAGGCTGAGAGATTCAAAACTGATAAAAGAAAGTATTTCTTCACACAATGCACAGTTAAATTGTAGAACTCCCTGCCACAGGATGTGGTGATGGCTGCCAACTTGGAAGGCTTTAAGAGGGGAGTGAAGATGTTCATAGAGGAGAGGAATATTCATGTCTACTAGTCAAAATGGATTCTAGTCATGATGCATCCCTATTCTCTCCTGGATCAGAGGAGCATGCCCATTTTATTAGGTGCTGTGGAACACGGACAGGATAGTGCTCCTGCAGTCGTCTTGTTTGGGGGCTTCCTAGAGGCATGAATATACACTGTGCAAGAACCGAAGGAGATCCTTCCAGATCCATTGCAGTCAATGTAGGGTCGATTTTGAAGCTCGCTCAAACCTCTCTTAAAAACAAAACAAAAACTTTTAAAGCCTTTAAAATGACTATTGACTGTCCCGATACAAAAGGAGAAATTCCATCCCCACCCCACCGCACTCACCTGCTCGTTGTTTGCATGTGTGTGTTAAGTGCCGTCAAGTTGCTTCCGACTCATGGCGATCCTATGAATCAATGTTGTCCAAAATGTCCCATCTTTGACAGCCCTGCTCAGATCTTGCAAACGGAGGGCCGTGTCTTCCGTGGCCCCCGCCGGCGGCAGGATCGCCCAGGAGATTGCGGGGGGAGATTGGAGGGGGGAAGGGCAGGCGATCCTCCTGGCCCCCGCTGGCGGCAGGATCGCCCAGGAGATTGGAGGGGGGGAAGGGCAGGTGATCTTCCTGGCCCCCGCCGGCGGCAGGATCGCCCGGGAGATTGGGGGGGTGGAGATTGGAGGGGGAAGGGCAGGCGATCCTCCTGGCCCCTGCCGGCAGCAGGATCGCCTGGGAGATTGGGGGGTGGAGATTGGAGGGGGGGAGGTCAGGCGATCCTCCTGGCCCCCGCTGGTGACAGGATCACCCGGGAGATTGGGGGGGAGATTGGAGGGGGGAAGAGCAGCCGATCCTCCTGGCCCCCGCCGGCGACAGGATCGCCCAGGAGATTGGGGGGGTGGAGATTGGAGGAGGGAAGGGCAGGTGATTCTTCTGGCCCCCGCCGGCGGCACGATCACCTGGGAAATTGGGGGGGAGATTGGAGGGGGGAAGAGCAGGCGATCCTCCTGGCCCTCGCCGGCGGCAGGATCGCCCGGGAGATTGGAGGGGGGTAAGGGCAGGAAATCCTCCTGGCCCCTGCCAGTGCCAGGCCCCGGGAGAGTGTGGGGGGTGGGGAAGAGGAGGGAGGCAGCCGGGTGGATCTTCAAAAAGACCCACGCTGCCTGGCACCACCCAGGAGCCTCCCAGGACTTCCTGCTGAGCTCTTTTTTGTTTTGTTTAGGAAGGCAGGAAAATGGTGATTGGCAGCAATACGGGAAGGAACGTCGAAATTATCTGAATAAATTCGACGTTCCCTTAAACTTGCCGAGTTCGGTTCGTCATTTTCCAGCCTTTTTTTTACTTCGGTTCCATCCGAAGTAGAAACTGCCGAATTGAGGGAAATTCGGCTGTTTTTTCGGTTCAGATGAACCGAATAGACAGCCCTAGTGAAAACATTTCTGCAACAACATACAAGATTTCCTAAGAGCCGGATAAGAAAAATGCCTTTTCTTGACCTTTTGAGCAATCCAGGTGCCAGTTATCAGATGATGATCCAACTTTTTAGATGGCTACTGGGCAGCAGGGTGATGATATAACTGATCTTTGAGTTTTCCCTGTGAAATAAATTCAGGTAGCTCTGGATAACTTTATTATTTCATTCTAAAAGAGTAAGTACCATCAGTGACAATGAATCTGGTGGGAGAGAGAGTGTGTACATAGCAACAGAATTCATAGCCGTTACAAAGCAAGTAAAGTTGCCATGGACACAGTGGCAACCCATATTAAAAAAGAAAATATAGAATTGTTCAGCTGGTTGAGAACATAGCAATGATTGACAGATGAAGAAAGCAATATGCATCTATCAGTGCTGGTCCCTAATATCTGGGTCAATCAACTAGATGAATTTGAGGGCCAACTAAGGTAATATTGCTGCTGCACTGTGTATGTATTATGTAGCATCAAGTCTTTTCCGACTTATGGTGACTGTATGAATTAATGACCTCTAAAACATCCAAGGAGGAGCCCCCTGGTGCAGAGTGTGGTAAGCTGCAGTACTGCAGTCCAAGCTCTGCTCACGACCTGAGTTCGATCCCGAGGTAAGTCGGTTTCAGGTAGCCGGCTCAAGGTCGACTCAGCCTTCCATCTGTGAGGTTCTCCAGCCAACCTCAGCAATCCCAAAAAGTCACTCGCTCAGACAGGCAGATCTAAAGCAGGCAAACGTTTATTCAGGAGCCGCAGGTACAGCATAAGCAATCCACAGGTTCAAAGCTGCTAATGACCATCCAGTCTACAAAGCATAACTTTAAGCACAAAGCAATCCCAGGTGCAAGATCAAGCAGGCCTGGGAATTGGGAGATAACAGTGCCTGGTGGGAAGCAGGGAGTGAGCAAGCCATAATACTCACGTTGCCTGCTTGTGACTTAAGGTCAGAGCGGGGGGGGGGAGGCAGGGAGCGGGGATAGTTTGAACAGCTCAGGGAAACAAAACTGAAAGATGCTCTTGAACAGAAACGGGCCTGACTCATGTCAAAAGCCTGCCTGGACCGCAAGACTCCTGACTCCTGACATTCTGCCCCCCTTAAGATCCCCCTCCCGGTTCCGAGACAGGTTGAGGTTTTTGAGGGTAAGCGTCATGAAACTGTCGTACCAGACGGGGCGCTGCTACATGCGGAGGTGCAACCCATTCTTCATGTGCTGGCCCCAGATGATTCCAGAGTACCAGATAAAACAACTTCCCTTTTCTTATTTTGGAATCAAAAATCTTAGAGACTTCTATATGTACCTCTCCCCCCACTACAGTTGGTACCTCGGGTTTAGGTGCTGGATGGAATTGGGGAGCCGCTACATAGGGTTTGAGGAGACTGATATGAAACGCTGGGTGAATTCCCCTGAGGGCTTTGGGAAGCCCTAGCTCTACAGTCACTTCGTTGATTACCCTGGTGATAGGATAGGGACCCACATACTTGTCACTAAGTTTTTGCCATGGTTGTAGGGTCTGGAGGTTCTTGGTGGACAAGTAGACTTGATCCCCCACCTTAAAATCCCACCCCGGGGAATGGTGTTTGTCCGCATGTTCCTTGTACTTGCATTTAGCCCGCTCCAGATTCTTCTGAAGCCACGGCCACGTGTTCTGGACCACCTGTAACCAGTCCCCCACTTCGCCTTTACCCCCTCCTCCCGGTGTAGGTCTACGTTCCCAAAGGGACCAAAGTCTCTGCCATATACCACCCGGAAGGGGCTGTACCCGGTAGACGCGTGGGGAGCATTGTTATAAGCATATTCAACAAAAGGCAATAGATCTACCCAATCATCCTGATGATAGTTCACATAACAGCGTAAATAGCATTTCAACACTGAATTAACTCATTCCGTTTGTCCATCAGTCTGAGGATGGTGCACCGAATACAACCCTTGCTCCACCCCCATTAGTTTCAAAAAGGCTTTCCAGAATTTAGCCACGAATTGAGCCCCCCTGTTGGAGATTATCTTACGTGGGAACGAGTGATGTTTCATCACATGTGTAACAAACACACGTGCTAGCTTCTGGGCAGTGGGTAAACCCGTACAAGGGACAAAATGCACTTGCTTAGAAAACAAGTCCATCACCACCCACAATACCATCTTCCCCCTGCTGGGAGGAAGATCCGTAATGAAGTCCATGGCAATGACCTCCCAGGGAAAGGATGGGACTTCCAATGGTTTGAGGAGTCCCGGGGTTTTCCCCATGAGTCTTTTGGCAGTTGCGCAAGTGGGGCAACTGCACACAAAATGGTCCACATCTGCTCTCATGCCCAGCCACCAAAATTGATGTCTCAATAAATGTAAAGACTTGACAAATCTGAAATGTCCTGCAGTTTTTGCCCCATGCGTCAACTCCAACGCCTCCCTCCGAACAGTCTCCGGGACACACAGTTTTTCCCCATGAAACCACAACTCCCCCCGGCGAGTGAGAGCTTGCGGGAGTGTTTGGCCCCCCTCTTCCTGGCGCGCAGCTTCAACAACCCTCCCGGGAGGCTTCCGGGAGTCCACTTGCTGGGTCCGCCGCTCGGCTCTGAGCACGAGTAACTACGACTAACCCAGGCACCTCCCCCTGTTGTTCCGGAGTGAATAAGGAATCCACTGGGTGGTCGATTTGACTGCGGTACTGGGGAAGACGGGACAACGCACCTGCCAAACAATTTTCCTTTCCTGGAACATGTTTCAGGACGAACCGGAATTTGGCAAAGAACTCTGCCCAACGAATCTGTTTGGCTGACAATTTTCTAGACCCTTTTAACACCTCCAAATTTTTGTGATCGGTCCAAACCTCAAATGGGACATCAACCCCTTCTAGAAAATGCCTCCAGAGAGTGAGGGCATGTTTCACGGCAGCAGCCTCCTTTTCCCAAATGGGCCAGTTGAGCTCAGCTTGGGAGAATTTCTTAGAAAAATATGCACAAGGTTGCAATCGTCCACCCTCACCCATTTGCAAAAGTGCCCCTCCCTAGCATTATTATATTTTCCAGTGAGTATTGTTTTCTCATAATGTCACCAAAGTACGATAGCCTCAGTTTAGTCGTTTTACCATCTAGGGAGAATTCAGGGTAGATTTGATGTAGAAACTACTTGTCTTTTTGGCTATACATAAAACTCTTTTGGCTATACATAAAACTCTCCTCCAACATCATATTTCAAAGGAATCTACTTTCTTCCAGTCAGCTTTATTCATTGTCCAACTTTCACACCCATACACAGTAATAAGGAATACTATGGCATGAATTAACTTGATCTTGGTCACCGGTGATACATCCTTACACTTAAGGATTTTTTCTAGCTGCATCGTGGCTGCCCTTCTCAGTCTCAATCTCCTTCTGATTTCTTATAATCATAGAGTTGGAAGGTACCACCAGGGTCATCTAGTCCAACCCCCTGCACAATCCAGGAAATTAACAACTACCTCCCCCACACACACACACCCAGTGACCCCTACTTCATGCCCAGAAGATGGCCAAGGTGCCCTCCCTCTCATCATCTGCCTAAGGTCATAGAATCAGCATTGCTGACAGATGGCCATCTAACCTCTTCTTAAAAACCTCCAGGGAAGGAGAGCTTATAAACCTCCAGAGGAAGCCTGTTCAACTGAGGAACCGCTCTAACTGTTAGAAAATTCTTCCTAATGTCTAGATGGAAACTCTTCTGATTTAATTTTAACCAGTTGGTTCTGGTCCGACCTTCTGGGGCAACAGAAAACAACTCTGCACCCTCCTCTATGTGACAGCCCTTCAAGTACTTGAAGATGGTTGTCATATCCCCTCTCAGTCTTCTCCTCTTCAAGCTAAACATACCTGGCTCCTCCAACCTTTCCTCATATGATTTGGTCTCCAGACCCTCACCATCTTTGTTGCCCTCCTCTGGACATGTTCCAGCTTGCTGCATCTTTCTTAAATTGTGGTACCCAAAACTGAACACAGTAGATGGAGTGTGTTTCCCTATGTAGCTGGTTCTCTTCATGTGCATGAAGAGAGATGTGATCTGGACACTCTACACGTGATCTGGACACTATATATCTGTTGATACAGCCCAAGATTGCATTTGCCTTTTTAGCTACCACATCACACTGCTGACTCATGTTCAGTGTTTGTCTACTAAGACCCCAAGATCCTTTTTGCACGCACTACTGCTAAGACAAGTCTCCCCCATTCTACAATTCTGCATTTGATTTTTCCTACCTAAATGTAGAACTTTACATTTATCTTTGTTGAAATGCATTTTATTGGTTTTAGCCCAATTCTCCAGTCTGTCTATATCATCCTTTATCCTGGCTCTGTCTTCTACCATATTTGCTACCCCTCCCAATTTAGTATCATCTGCAAATTTAATAAGCACCCCCTCTATTCCTTCATCCAAATCATTTATAAAGATATTGAACAACACAGGACCCAGGACATATCCCTGAGGCACTCCACTAGTCACTCCTCTCCAAGTGGATGAGAAACCATTAACAAGCACTCTTTGGGTGCGATCCGTCAACCAATTACAGATCCACCTAACAGTAACAGGATCTAGATCACATTTTTCCAATTTGTCAACAAGATCATGAGGAACCTTATCAAAAGCCTTACTGAAATCAAGATAAACTATGAAAATTGTGATAAATCAAGATAAACTGAAAATTGTGAATTGTTAGGAAGAAGAAACATAACATTTTAATATCCTAGTCGAGTTACTTGCTTTGTAGGAAGTAAGATTAAACATAAAGGCTTTCACACAAACCAGGAGAAATAAGTCTCTGGGCATGTCCAGATGATAGTTTTTAAGATATTAAGATGTTCATGCATTGGAGGCTACATGCCTTGAACATCAGGCTGTCTTTGTCCACACTGCAGGCTCTGTTGAGTGTACAAGTCTTATTTAAAAGGTAAGAAATATCTCAGCATAGGTAAGGATTTGGTGAAGGACATGGACAGGAACTGTCATCTCAACAAAATGCCGGGCTGGTATTTTTCAAACAATTTCATGCTTCCCATAGGAAAGGTATTCTTGCCATTTATTAAAGGAGTCACTGATAGGATGGAGAAACTTTTGAAAAAACATAACCTACAAACAGTGTTTAAACCCACCAAGAAAATACAACAAATGCTACGATCAGCAAAAGACAAAAGAGACCCCCTCACCTCTGCAGGAGTATATCGTATACCTTGCAGCTGTGGAGAAGTTTACATCGGGACCACAAAACGCAGCATACAAACAAGGATAAAAGAACATGAAAGATACTGCAGACTTGGCCAACCTGAGAAATCAGCAGTGGCTGAACATGGACTGACACAAACAGGACACAGGGTCTTATTCCAAGACACTGAAAGACTGGACAATTCTACCAACTATTTTGTCAGATTGCACAGAGAAGCCATTGAAATTCATAAACATCAGCACAACTTTAACAGAAAAGAGGAGAGTTTAAGAATGAATAAGGCTTGGCTTCCTGTTCTAAAAACCTCCAGACTAACAAAGGCAACATTCAACAATAGCCATACAGATTAGCTTTGGATTACACACATTAACAGATCACTTCAGGATACAATGGTTCCATATTAACATACCATACCCTCATTAGCACATTATCTTGATACTTACAGGACAATGATTAGCACATTACTTTTGCAGGACAATACTCAGCTCAAACCCAACCCCTTTCTGACTATATATTACTCTTCCTACACCCTTGACACTGAGAGACACTGTCCTTCAGTGTTACTACTCTGAAGATGCCTGCCACAGTTGCTGGCGAAACATCAGGAAAGAAAATTCCAAGACCACGGTTACACAGCCCGGATAACCTACAAGAACCAATTCATGCTTATTGTTTAGGGCTCACAGGGTCAATCCTCATCGAAACCCTTGCTCTCAGGCAGGATACTAGGGCTGTCGATTCGGTTCGTCCTGAACCAAAAAACAGCTGAATTTTCCCCGATTCGGCGGTTTTCAGTTTGGATGGAGCCGAACTCAAAAAAGACGGGAGGTTCAGGGAGCCAAATTCAGCGAATTCGGGTGTTCAGCAAATAAATTCAGCAAATTCGGGGTTCGGCGCAGCAGCATAACCGTCAGTTAGTAAGCAGCATTCTCCCGCGGCCAATCGGTGGCCAAGCAGGGTCTTCTTCTGGCCAGTCAGTCGCGATTGAGCACATGAGCCCAGCTGCTGTGCAGCCCAGGGAGAGAAAGAGAGAGTATCTGTATGTGTGAGAGAGAAATCCCGGGGGGGGGGGGGTTTCGTGTGCACATTCGCTCCTTTCCATGGCTGCAGGGGGGCGCATTTTTGGAGGTGCAGCCCCCAAACTTTCAGGGTAGCTTCAGAGGAGCCTTCTTGGAAGAACCCCCAAGTTTTGTGAAGATGGGATCAGGGGGTCCCGAGATATGGGGTCCCCCCTTTTCCCTATTGGGATGAATGGGATCAGCCGATCCTGTGTGCATCTCAAGAGCAGCAAATCCAAGGCAAAACCTCCCGTGCTTAAATGGAATCGTATTGGATTACCCAGTCCTCCCAGTCCCTCCTGATGGAACAGAAGACATCCACAGTAAGACCCCTTTTGGGGCTTTAATCTATAATTTTTTCCCGTGTGTATGTGGGGGGGGGGGAAAGCAGAGTCTGTGGGGGGCAGTTTTTGTGGGGGGGGGAAGCCAAAGGAGGCTTTTGCCCATTCTGCCGAGGGGTGTGTGACCGCTCACCTCTGTGGGAGTGTGTGTACTGCTTTTAAAGTTTTAAAGTTTAAAGTTGAGTCTGTGCGGCGGCTAGCGAGTCTCTCTCCGCTCGGCACCCAGGCAGCGCCTCCTCCTTGGTGTTTTTCCCTGTTTTTGCCCCTAGCCTGGGGTTGAAAGCAACAGGGCAGCTTGCGTGAGATCCCCTGCGTCTTGGATTTTTTCCCCGTTTGGGGGGTGCACTGCACCGCCGTATTGGTTGGAGAGGTGGGGGTGGTGCTGGTGAGACTTGCTTGAGTTTGGTGGGGTCGTTTGCATAAGGGGGGAGTGTCCCTCCACCATGAGAAGAAGGAGCAGGGCAGAAAATACAAACTCTGGGGAGGGGGTTTGCACGGTCTGTTTTGCTGCTCACTCAAAAATGTTTTTGCAAAATCTGACTTTCACAATCCATTTGCACGGTCCAAGTCACCTTCTCCTTTTTCCCTTTTTGCTATAGCTAGCCTAGTGCACCTCTGTTCCTTTCCATGGTCGCTCACGTGTTGCTTTGCATTGCAATGGTTAGCACGGGAGGTTTTGCCTTTGATTTGCTGCTCTTGAGATGCACAGGATCGGTTGATCCCATTCATCCCAATAGGGAAAAGGGGGGACCCCATATCTTGGGACCCCCTGATCCCATCTTTACAAAACTTGGGGGTTCTTCCAAGAAGGCTCCTTTGAAGCTACCCTGAAAGTTTGAGACCTCTACCCCCCAAAATGGGGCCCACGCAGCCACGGAAAAGCGCCAATGTGCTTTAAGTGGCTTTATTCCTGTGGGTGATTTGGGGGGGGCAACCTCTTCCGGGCCTCATATCTTGTGACCCCCTGATCCTATCTTTACAAAACCTGGGGGTTCTTGCAAGAAGCGTCCACTCAAGCTACCCTGAAAATTTGAGACCTCTACCCCCAAAAATGCCCCCCAGAGCCGCGGAAAGGCGTGAATGCGTTTTTAATGACTTCGTTCGGCCGAATTTTCCCCCGAACTCGAACTAGGTGCCGAATTTCATGGATCCGAAGTGGGGGGAGTTCGGACTTCGGCACATCCTGAATTAAAAAGGGCCGAATTTTGCCGAAGCCGAACTATACCGATTTTTTTTCCCAACAGCCCTACAGGATACTCTATTTGTTTAGCATCATTGGTATCACTTAACTCCCACTTATAGTTTAGCCAACCTTGCTGTGACTTGTGCCACAGGCAGAGCTCATGAGAGATTATGGTGCCTTTGATGACATGGTCTCTCCCTCTAGAATGGCAGACTCTAATCTGGAGAACCAGCTTTGATCCCCCACTCTTCTACATGAAGCCTGCTGGGTGACCTTGGGCTAGTCACAGTTCTCTCAGAACTCTCTTCACCTCACCTACCTCACCAAGTGTCTGTTGTGGGGAGGGGAAGGGAAGGCAATTATAAGCCACTTTGAGACTCCTTAAAGGTAGAGAAAAGCAGGGTATAAAAAACCCAACTCTTTTACTACTACTATCAGAGGAGATGGAGAGTTAGAAGGACAAGCAATAGACAACACAGAGCATGCAGCGGTAGAATTGTTGAGAGGAACTGTTCCCTACCTACTGCAACAGGGCAAACTTCCCTGTGGCTTTTCTCCAGAACTTATGCTATTTCCCTTGCCATTCAAACAAGGAACCATATTCTGGGTGGGGAGACAAGATAATCATGCTGGAGACAAAGCTGAAGGACCTATAAAAGATGACAGCATTCTCTGGAAGAAGATGGCAGGCAGAGAATGAGGCAAGTGCTATTCCCCCTCCAGCCTACAATCAGCCCCAAGAAGGGAATTTGTCCTGCTGGTAAACATAAACTGCTTTCTTTGAGCTATGCATGGAGAGTCTTGTAGCTGGTCACTCTAATGCCTTTTAATTGGACTGAGAAAGCACCAGTGGGCTTACTGAAGGGGTTACCCTTTCTTGTATTTGGGTTGTTGTACCTCCTGTCCCTAAGGTTTTGCCAGATTATTGTCTGGTAGTCACTGACTCTCCCAGTCATAACACCTGGGGAAGTGTAAGTATAATACCCTAACTTCTACCAATGAAGCCAAAAAGAGCTGTTTAGGGTGTGTTTGGATAGCCAAAGGATTTACCATTCAGAAATCTTGTTGCCCACAAAAATTGATTGTTCTAATCAGAACAGACTGGCTCACTCATTTCTCTTCCTTGGTATTCCATTCTACAAGACTGGACATTCTATTAAGTGCTTGCATACAGCTTCTTGGGATTAAGGGTGGGGCTACAATTGGATTCTGTGCTGAGCATGAAGAATAAACAGACTGAAAACCAGGATAGTGTGAGGGCTAAAGGTATGACCTATGAACTGGAAGTCCTCAGTTTAAATCTCAAGTCTGTGAACTAAATTTGGTTAGCCTTAGGTAAGCCAAATCTCTCATCCCCAAGACCCATCAGTAAGAAATGCATAATAATACTGGCTTGCATTTCAGGGCTATTGTAATGGTCACTGAGACAATGTATGTGGTACACTTAGAAAAATATTAGTTAAATACTACATATTATTACTATATATTACTACTACTACTGATTCTGTAGAATAGTCACTGCCAAGGATAACATAATTCACTATCTGGTTAGACCTCTGGTTAGACCTCAGCTAGAATACTGTGTTCAGTTTTGGGCACCACAATTTAAAAAAGATGTAGACAAGCTGGAACGTGTCCAGAGGAGGGCAGCAAAGATGGTAAGGGGTCTGGAGACCGTCCTATGAGGAAAGGTTGAAGGAGCTGGGTATGTTTAGCCTGAAGAGGAGAAGACTGAGAGGGGATATGATAACCATGTTTAAGTACTTGAGGGGCTGTCATATTGAGGATGGTGCCGAGTTGTTTTCTGTTGCCCAAAAAGGTTGGACCAGAACCAACGGGTTGAAATTAAATCAAAAGAGTTTCCGTCTAGACATTAGGAAGAATTTTCTAACAGTTAGAGCTGTTCCTGAGTGGAACAGGCTTCCTCGGGAGGTGGTAAGCTCTCCTTCCCTAGAGGTTTTTAAGAAGAGGTTAGATGGCCATCTGTCAGCATTGATTATTCTGTGACCTTAGGCAGATGATGAGAGGGAGGGCATCTTGGCCATCTTCTGGTCACTAGGTGTGGGGGGGGAGGTAGTTGTAAATTTCCTGGATTGTGCAGGGGGTTGGACTTGATGACCCTGGTAGTCCCTTCCAACTCTATGAGTCTATGATCTATTTAATACAATAGTCTTCAACCTTTCCAGATCTGGGACCCACATTTAGTCCCCAAGAATCAGCAAACACATGATAGAAAGTCACATGACATCACAGTCACATGACATCACACTTGATAGAAAGTCACAGACATCACAGGAAGAGAGGGAACCAGAGTTATGACTTCACTGGTGTCAAGAGCAGGACTTTAGGCAACAAATCAAGAAAGCTGGGAACAGGGAACACAAACTAGGCACCAGAGGTTGAAGCATAGTGAAGAACAAGCCTAGTATCAGAGCTATGGAAGAACCCCTTTTCACCACTGAGTGATGTCATCTGACTGTTCTGTGAGATGAGCAAAAAGAGGCAAACTGTGGTTCTTTATTCTCTACACATTATAACTAGGAGCATGTTCTTAAAAAAAAAGCATTTTTAAACGTAGCTCTGTAATGGCTCATGACTTGACAACTTGTCTGAGTGTCCTGATGCATTGGTTGAAGATCAGTGATTTAATGTAATGTCCCATTTGTGGCAGAGGACTGACCTGAATAAGTATCTATCAAAGATTTTTTTAAAAAACCTAATTACAGGATTGCTGCATTTTAAATAACAGTGACCCAGTGTGCACTGTCTCTCATCACAAAATTTTATTTAAAGAAATGGCAGCTATATGTATTTCTCTCTGCAACCCACTTTACATTCTCATTATCCTAGATTCTTCTTTGCTCCCTGGTATAGAGTCACACTATGGTTACTACCAGATTAAGAAAGATGTCAGAAGACCTAAAAAGAGACAAGTCACTTTTTCATGAAGTGTTTCACTCTTCCTTTGCTGCCTGACAACAGCATTGTCTCCCTCTACCAATGATCTTTTCTCTGCATTATGTATAAATCAAAAATTAACTTGAAACAAATTAAGCCAATAAACAGTGAATATAATGAAGAAAGGAAAAGGCTGAGCAACATTTGGAAACCCTTCTGAGTTGTATAGATATAGTACATATACCATCTGTGGCACCCTCGTGGTCCCAGAGCACCTGGTTGCCCCCTCCCGTTGGGTGGAGAAAACAGCTTGGCATCACAATGGGTTCATCTCTTCTTTCTGGCTGTAGAGCTTAGCCACCTGGCTAAGCGCTTAGCCACCTGCCTTTTCCCTAGCAGCTGTCTTCCTCCTCAGCCTGCCTTCCTCCCTTTTATCCTCCCGCCACCTGGTCAACTCTCCCTCAAGAACCCCGCCCTCTCCTCATTCCCCGCAGATGGCCAGAAGAGTCGGCCCCCGTCCACCTTGCTCTCCCCACACTCCTCTCTGCCTGTCTTACTTCTTCCTGAGACACTGCTGCCATGCTATGGGGCAGCTGCCTGGCTTAAGTGGCCCCTGGTAGCTCCAGGGCCATCTCTCCCTCTCCTGGCTGCTCCTGGAGCCGCTCCTTTCCCCGACCAACTAACAAGGCTCCCCTCAGCAGGCTGACATGTCCGGGCAAGGTCTTGGCTGGCAGCGGGGCCTGTCCCACTGCGGCACTGCCCCTCTTGAATGAGGTTTGCTTTGTCATTTCGGTTGGTGGTGGGGCTTTCTGTGGTTGGTTGACCAGCCGTGGTGGGGATTCTGGGTGCGACAGGGCTCACTTTGCTGTTTCAGGAGCAGGCCATGAAGCTAGTGCATGGTTGTGCTCCCAGGTGTTGTTTTGCAGTTCTCTCCAAGGCCAGTCCGTGCCCCGTGTTTAGACTTCTTAGAGTCCTTCATGTATTCCTTTAGTGTGGGAATTGCCAAGTACTCCTTCCTGCCTCTGGGAGGGAGGTTGCCTGGGTTACTGGTTATCTCCTTTTGCTTTTCTATATATGCCATGTGCCTTACCTCAGCCCCTTACTAGTATCATTCTGAATATAGTTTCTGTAACCTGTCGATTCTACCCAATAAAACTGCTTTCGTGGATTTGCTGTCTGCTGAATTCTGTTTGAGGGATGGAGCGCAGGGGTAGAGCTCACATTATGATACCAGTCCTCTTCATCGGTTTTAATTGCTGACCTTGGCTGGAGCCCTGGAGGGTTCGCGTAGGCACTCGTCTCCTCGGCTTGGGGCGCAAGACGAACTCCCTTAGGATCCCGATTTACTGCGTGACGTCTTGGAGGAGACGCTACGAACTGACGCGGAGGCCACCTGGCTGGTTGGGATAGTGACTGCTCAGTGGCGTCACCTGGCAGAGACAACCCCCTGGGAGAACCCAGGACGCTGATCTACATGCCCGCGATGACCTTTTGGAACTGGATACTTTGCTGGAAGAGACCCGGTTGGCGCAGGAGGACCTTGTCTTGCTAACTTGGTTGTTGTCTGAGCTGACGCTCGGCGAGCCGCGACAGGAGTTGGCGGCCCCGATCCGGGGATTTGAGCTCGGTTTCCCAATGGCGGGGGCTTGGGAGGGAGACGTTACGCAAACCGTTCCGGATCCCACCCTATGCCACCGGGAAGCACAAAACGCGGCCGCCAGGACGGTCCTGGTGCTCGTGGATTTAACGCTGGCCGCGGCAATGGCGGCCGACATCGAAAGGTTGCTGATTCCCAAGTTCGGTCCTGCCTTGGCAGGCCTGGCCCCACAGTCCCTATCACAGGGCCAACACAAGGAGATCCAAATGCTCTTGGAACAAGCTGCTGAACCAATTGTGACGGCTGCTGCAGCCGCCAAACTCGAGGCGGACCAAGCACTCGCTGACCAAAGGCGAGCGGAGGACCAACTGTTGGCGGAGGCGGCCGCCGCCCGGGCGCGGGTGACGGCAGGGACTGAAACACGGTCAAAAATTACCGGGGGAATGGACTGGTCTTTCCCTTCATTCTCCTGGGGCTCCCCGGAACCAGGACAACCCCGGGAAGTAGCACGCAGACAGTGGCTCACCTTTGCTCCTGATGCCCCGAAGTTGGCCCGCCTCTTTGTGTCACATGTCTTCCGTCTACATTCCTTCCCGCGCAAGATGGTGATGGACCGGGGTTCAAATTTTGTGGCCAAATTCTGGAAAGCTTTCCTCAAACTGGTTGGAGTGGAACAGGGACTATCTAGTGCCTTCCATCCCCAAACGGATGGTCAAACTGAACGGGTAAATGCGGTCTTGGAATGTTATTTACGCTGTTATGTCAATTACCATCAGGATGACTGGGTAAACCTGTTGCCTTTTGCCGAGTATGCTTACAATGATACGGTTCACCAATCCACAGGCTTCAGCCCATTTCAGATTGTTCATAGTAAAGAGTTTAATCCTGTGGGCCATGTCGATGTGTCTGAGGTGGAGGGGGGAGCGGATGTGGCTGAATGGGTGTGTTCCATTCAAACAACCTGGCCATGGCTGGTTAAAAATCTGAAGCAAGCCAAACAAAAATACAGAGCTCAGGCTGACAAACATCGCTCCCCCAGTAAGGAATACAGGGTGGGGGATCTCATCTATCTGTCCACCAAGAACCTACGATCCACCCGCCCGTGTGACAAACTCAGTGCCAAGTACATAGGTCCGTTCCCCATTGCCTGGATTATTAATCCAGTAACTGTAGAACTCTCCTTGCCTAAGTCTCTAAGGAGAATTCATCCTGTGTTCCATATCAGTCTCTTAAAACCGTACGTTCCTTCCCAAAGATGGCATCCTGAGCCACAACCCGAAGTGCCTGAAATGGTGGGGGGGGGAGAGAACATTTTGGGTAAGATACTGGATTCCCGCTTTCGCTACGGTGCCCTTCAATACCTGGTTCGCTGGAAACATTTTGGTCCCACCCAACATAAATGGGTGCGTGCCCGTGACGTCTCCGCCCCCCACCTGGTGCAAGAATTCCATTCCGTCTACCCTCTCAAACCCTCGATGGTTGGGTGAAGGGGGGTCTTTAGGGGGGCCGAATGTCAGGAGCAGGCCGTGAAGCCAGTTCATGGTTGCGCTCCCAGGTGTTGTTTTGCAGTTCTCTCCAAGGCCAGTCCGTGCCCCGTGTTTAGACTTCTTAGAGTCCTTCATGTATTCCTTTAGTGTGGGAATTGCCAAGTACTCCTTCCTGCCTCTAGGAGGGGGGTTGCCTGGGTTACTGGTTATCTCCTTTTGCTTTTCTATATATGCCATGTGCCTTACCTCAGCCCCTTACTAGTATCATTCTGAATATAGTTTCTGTAACCTGTTGATTCTACCGAATAAAACTGCTTTTGTGGATTTGCTGTCTGCTGAATTCTGTTTGAGGGATGGAGTGCAGGGCTAGAGCTCACATCGGCGTCTTCCCTGTGGCTTCCCAGGAGCCTGTGGTGCCCTCTCTCCCTGAGCCTTGGGAGACCTGCAGCAGGCTGAAAGGTAGGTGAAGGTTCGCTCTGGGGATGGATGGTAAGGGCAGAGGTGCCAAAACTGGATACACACCCCTTTCGCAGGCTTCTTTTCAGCTGGTGGGCTCTTATAGCCAGGATAGGAAGTCGTCCGGGTCATTGGCGGATGATGAAGCTGTAAGGAGAGAGAGAGGGATACCATCATAACATCTGTGCATTGTGCTCCTTCATGCAGGACATTCATTGCAGGGGTGCATGGTCAGTGATCAAGGTGTAATACTGTAATGTTCCAATAGCCCATTTGACTGCCAGGGCCTCTTTCTCCACCATGGAGTATTTCAACTCAGCTGGCTGCAGCTTGCAGCTGATTAACAAAATGGGGACCTCTACCCCCTCATACTCTTGGGACAACACTGTGCCGAGGGCTATCACCGATGCGTCATCTTGCTCCACAAATGAGTCGGTGAAATCAGGATTGTGGAGCACAGGATCTCGAGTGAGCACCAACCTGAGGTCTTGAAATGCCTGGAGATGCTCAGCAGACCATCACAAAGTTGCTGGTTGATTTTTCCTCAGGCAGTCCATCAGGGCACTGGCCCAGCTGGCAAAGTGGGTAGTAAACAGATTATAATATCCCACCACCCCTAAGAACTGCTGCAGCTGTTGTTTGGTACAGGGTGGGGCACACTGTTCCACAGAGTCAACCTTGTCCAGGAGCAGTTGGAGTTTCCCTTGACCCATGATGTACCCCAGATATTTGAGCTCTTAGAACCCCACTCGGCTCATCCCTGGATTGCCTTTCAACCCTGCTGTGTTCAAGGCATTTAAGTCTGCCCTCAGATGTCAGGTGAGACAGCCAATCAGGGCTGAAGATCAGGATGTCATCTATGTAAGCCATGGTAAACCCTTGACATTGAGCCAGCACCGTATCTACCATTCATTGAAGCATGGCCCTGGCACCATCTTGGAGAGAAGTGACTAGTGGAGTGCCTCAAGGATTTATCCTTGGCCCTGTGTTGTTCGATATCTTTATAAATGATTTGGTGAAGAAATAGAGGGGATGCTTATTAAATTCGCAGATGATACTAAATTGGGAGGGGTAGCAAATATAGTAGAAGACAGAGCCAGGATACAGGATGATCTTGACAGGCTTGAGAATTTGGCTAGAACTAATAAAATGCATTTCAACAAAGATAAATGTAAAGTTCTGCATTTAGGTAGGAAAAAATCAAATGCATACTTATAGAATGGGGGAGACTTGTCTGAGCAGTAGTGTGGGTGAAAAGGATCTTAGGGTCTTAGTAGACCAAACACTGAACATGAGTCAGCAGTGTGATGCGGTAGCTAAAAAGGCAAATGCAATCTTGGGCTGTATTAACACAAGTATAGTGTCCAGATCATGTGAAGTGATGGTATCAATTTGCTCTGGTTAGACCTCACTTAAGAGTATTGTGTTCAGTTTTGGGCACCACAATTTAAGAAGGATATAGACAAGCTGGAATGGGTCCAGAGGAGGGCAACAAGGATGGTGAGGGGTCTGGAGACCAAGTCTTATGAGGAAAGGTTGAATGACCTGGGTACATTTATCCTGAAGAGGAGAAGACTGAGAGGGGATATGATAGCCATCTCCAAGTACTTGAAGGACTGTCATTTAGAAGATGGTGCTGAGTTGTTTTCTGTTGCCCCAGAAGGTCAGACCAGAACCAATGTGTTGAAATTAAATGAAAAGAGTTTCCGTCTAGACATTAGGAAGAATTTTCTAACAGTTGAAGAGGTTCCTCAGTGAAACAGGCTTCCTCAGAAGGTGGTAAGCACTCCTTCCCTGGAGGTTTTTAAGCAGAGGCTAGATGGCCATCTGTCAGCAATGCTGATTCTATGACCTTAGGCAGATGATGACAGGGAAGGCACCTTGGCCATCTTCTGGGCATGAAGGGTCTTTGGGTGTGTCACTGGGGTGTGTGGGGGAGGTAGTTGTGAATTTCCTGGATTTTGTAGTGTGTTGGACTAGATGACCCTGGTGGGCCCTTCCAACTCTGTGATTCTGTGATCCTTGCGGTGTGGCAAAGTCCATCTTCTCCTTATTGGCCAGGTTCATGGCTGCACAGCTCCTACCTGATTAATCATCACGTCGGCTCGAGGCATAGGATAAGCGTCGAATTGAGCCACAGCATTGATGGCCCGATAATCGATTCAGAACCGCAGGCTATCATCCGGCTTTGCCACTAGGACAATGGCGCTCCACCAAGCACTTCTCGAGGGTTCAATGACATCCATTTGTAGCATTTTCCGCATTTCTCTCTCCACATCTCCCCATCGATGTTGTGGGATGGGCGGGCTGTCACGTGGCCTGAGCTACCATCCCTGGGGGGGGGGTAATGATTGAGGAAAATACCCAGGTGGTCCTGCCATGGGGTTGTGTCGTGGGCTGTGAGACCCTCATATTTATTTGATTGTACATTTGATTGCATTTTGAAAAATATGAAATCTCTAAGCTGAACTGTAATCAGTAAACTCTCAGTGACAACAGTAACAGTCAAATTAACAGGTTCCCCCTGCTCTGTGAGACACTGAATGTTTCACAGAGACTGAGATATTTGCCAAGAACCAGGCATACTGCCCAACCTTATTACAACTTCAGCAGTTCTACTACTTCTGAGAACACATAAACAATTATTATCTTTGAAGTGGCAGAATGCCAAATAACATTGGTTCAGAGTACCAGCTCTGAATTGACCAAAGAATCTGATGGCCCGTCTTGACTAGAGGTGAAGGCAGCCTGGCCCTGCTTTTACATTGAAAAAGCAAGGATGCTCATATTAAGGATAGGGAAAGCAGATTTGAACCCATTAATTCATTATATTACAGGCATACATATAGGGTGATAGACACAAGGAGTTGGGCTTCTCTGGGACCTATAGGTACAGGAAGTCTCACTTACTCATTTACTCATTCATTCAATGTTATGTATGTATCTTATCTTTTATACTTAGAAGCAGGCATTTGAATCAGATCTAATCTGTTTTATTTGACAGATTTTCTATCATGTTAAAGCTAGTTTGCATTATATTTGTAACATTTATGCTTTTGTAACTCATCTTTTCATAGCTCATTTATTCTGTTTGAAGCTTTACAATAAAAAGAACTGTTCAAGTTCAAATAAGTTGTGTCCTGCCTAAATTGTAGGTAAATAAGATAAACTATCTCTTCTTAGGAAGGGATTCATTCTGTAAGCTTATTCACTAAATGGTAGAGACTGCTTCAGGTGGGAGAAGACCGGGGGCAGATGGATTAGTTGTTGCACCTGTTGCTGCTGGTCAGTTATGAGGTGATCATCCAGGATGGATGTTGGTGGGCTCTTTGTTGTGGGTTCCCAGTGGAGTTCACCCTCCATCAGCTCACTGGGCTTATTTGCTAGTTGGTACCCTTCATTCTCTTGCACATGCCATTCCTTAAAGTTGTTTGTATGCAAACATTGATTTTGCCAGCTCATGAGACAGCACTCTACTTCATACGACAGTGGGCCCAGGACCTGGGTCACAGGGAAAGGCCCTCGATATGGGTCATCCATCCCCAGACCCATGACTCGTTTGCACACAAACACAGGATCCCCAACTGCCAATGTGCGAGGCCACGTCCTGCAGTCGTATGTTTCCTTTGGGTCCTGTTGGGCTTCGACCAGATGCTGGGGGGCTTCCGCCTGCACATTAGCCAATCACTCTTGTAGCTGGCAGATGTAGTTCAAAGGGGTTTGTAGCTGGCAGATGTAGTTCAAACGAGTTCAAAGGGGGAATAGCCGGTGGAACCTTGGGGTGTTTCTCAAGCTGCAAATAATACAGGGTCCACAAACAAGTCCCATTGCCTCGGTTTGTCATGGGCTAGTTTCCAGAGTCTGCTCTTGAGCGTCTAGCTAAATTGTTCCATTAACACATCCGTTTACAAGTCATCAATATTTGTCTGATCCCTAGAGTTGGGCACAACTGCCTGGTTTGGTGGGCTGTGAACGGGGTGCCCCCTATTGGTCAATATCTCCCTGGGTAATCCTACCTGGGCAAAGAACTGCACTAGGGCCTGTCCTACGGCCTTTGCCCGCATTGTATAGAGGGGGATGGCCTCAGGGTATTGTGTGGCATAGTCCATGATGACCAGCAGGTGTTGGGCACCCCAAGGGGTCTGGGGTAGAAGCCCCATTAAATCCATGGCGATATGACCAAATGGCACCCTAATATTAGGGAGTGGGGAAAGGAAGGTCCTGGTTGTGGGGCCAGCTGACGTCCTTTGGCAAACCTCATAGGATTGGCAAAACTGCCTGACATCCTGTGAGAGAGAGGGCCAGAAAAAGTTAGGGTGCTTTTTATTCCCTGGTATTCCACCCACCTGTGGTCATGACTCGCTTCCAACACCTTCACCCTGTATGACTGCGGCACTAGGACTTGTTTATCTGGGGCAGCTTGGCCAGGGGCCATTCTATATCACACACACTTTCCTGCAGGATGTGAAGAAACCTCGCTGTGTGGCAGCCATAGATGATCACCCCATCACTCACAGCTACTATGTTGTCTAACGCAGCTAACAACTCATCTTGCTCTTATGCTCTAGGAACTTGGGGTCCCCTGTCCACTCAGGTCCAGATGGGAGAGCTGTCCTTCATCTGGATTATTGGCTTCCTCCACAGTCTTCGGGGTGGAAGCTCCTTCGATGGTTTCCACAGCTGCTTCTCATTTGGTGCCTGTGGCCAGAAGTGTGTCAAATTCTGGGGTATCTCACCCCAAGAGTATTCCACAGGGCAGCTCAGATACCTGAGCCACCTCCATGTCCCATGCCTTGTCATGCCACGTGACCCAGATGCGCACCACTGGATAAGTTTCCATATGGCAATGGAAGCAGGACACTGTTACACTCCTCATTATGGGTAGGCTATAGGGGAGCAATCCAGTGCGGATCATTGAGACTGAGCTGCTGCTGTCGAGCAACGCTTTCAGGCGCTGACCCCTCACCTTCAGCATGACCACCAGTGGCGGGGGCTACATCCCTGACACCACTGCATGCAGGACTTCTTCATCCCATCCCATGTCACACTCCATCAGGGGGCAGTCCCACCAGAAGTGCCCCCTCTGTCCACATGTAAAGCATGGCCTGGACCCCTGGGGTCCTCTTTTTTCGCTTGGCCCTTTTTCACCGGTTGCTTTGAATCCAGGGGTGAGTGCTCAAGGAGGCCTGGCAGACAGGGTTGAAGCCATCCACCTCAGGTGTATCCAGGCCCCATAGAGCCACAAGTTACAAACTGGGCCCTGCCATCTTCTGGTGCATTCAAGCTGCTGCTGCGTCCCCAATCTTCTGATCTCATCCCCTCATATTCCTTGCCCTCTCATAGTTCTGCAGCCACAAAGCTCTCCAACAGGGCAGCTGCTGCTTTGAGATCTTCCAGGCTCCCTTGCAATATCCAGCAGCAGGCCCAGGGTGGCACTACTTGTAGCAGCTGCTCCACTGCCACCTGCTCTTCAATTCGCCTGCCATCATCTGTGAACGGGCTTCAGCCACATCTCTCAGTGAGGTTACGAAGGCCCGTGGGTGGACTGTTTTAGGGAAGGTGAGACCGGAACTTTTGGCGGTAAGCTTCTGGTGTAATTTTGTACCGATCAAGGATGGCCTCCTTCACCTTCCCGTAATCTGCGGCCTCAGCCATAGTTAACGACTTCATGGCAGCTTGGACTTCTCTGGTCAGGTACCATCCAAGCATGAAGGCTCATTGCTCCTTGGGCCACCATGTGGTTTTGGTGGTATGCTCAAACATTTCAAGAAATCCATCAATATTATCCTCTGATCCCAGCTTTGTTATGGGAAGCCACAGTCATTTGCCCGTTAGTGGCATGGGCCATCCCCTTGGCCCTGCCTTGGTCTGTCCTGTGGCTGAGCCCTGCTCCAGCATTCGGCACAAATTCCTCAGCATGGCAGCTTATGCCTCTTGTTGTGTCATCACATCCCATAACAACCAAGCCAGCACCTCTTGTTGCTGGGATGTGACATCTTGTAGCAAACTAGCTTGCTGTTTGGCCATCCACTGCCCGAACTATGTCTGCCAGGTTGGGATGGATCAGGACTGGTTGAGGGGTGCCTTCTTGGCTATCTCCCAAGTCTCCATTGGATGAGCTGCTCTCTCCCGGGGCCTCCAGACTGGATCCGGACCGGTTAGTGCCTTGTGAAGAGGGCCGGCAGTCATGGTGCCCTCACGGTCCGAGGGCATTTGGCTGCCCTCTTCTGTTGGGTGGAGGAAACAGCTTGGCCCCAGAATGGGTTGGTCTCTCCTTTCTTTAGAAAGCATTCACCCTGGCTGTAGGGCTTAGCCAGCAACCCAGTCAATCATCCCTCAAGAACCCCGCCCCGACCTTATTCCCTGCAAGTGGCTGGAACTGTTGTTGCCAGCCCACCGACTTCCTTGATGTTCCCACGCTCCTTTCTGCCCGACTTACCTGTTCCTGAGATGCCACATCGTGGGGCTGCTACCTGGCTTCCTCTCCCAGCCTCCCCGGAGCCACTCCTTCCTCTGGCCAGCTAATGAGGCTCCACTCAGCAGGCTGGCTTGTCCAGGCAAGGTCTTGGCTGGTGGCAGGGCCCATCCCGCTTTGGCGGCACCCTCTTGGACGAGGCCTGCTTCAACATTTGCATTGGTGTTGGGGCTTTCTGTGGCCGGTTGGCCAGCTGTGGCAGGGAATCTGGGTGTGACGAGGCTTTCCTCTCCACATCAATTGGCATCTTCCCTGTGGCTGCCCCAGAGCCTGTGGTGTCCTTCCTCCCTGTGCCTCAGGTGACCTGCGGCAGGCCCGAAGGTAGGGGAGGGTTTGCTCTGAGGAAGGACGGCAAGGGTGGAGGCACAGAAGCCGATCATTAAAATGTTTTCACTTTCTCAGATGTACCACACTCAACTATTTTTTCAGTCAGTAGGAATGCTAGTCTATTGAAATGTCATTTTATAGAACAGTGCTACCTATCATTCTGAAGGGAAATGAATATGTTTGGATTTATGGGGCAAAAAACGGGTTACCCTTATGAACAGACCTAAGTAAAATTACCACCAATAAGTTTGCTATAATCTTTTTGCATTTCAGTTGTAGTGTGTCTAATTTGGAATGTCCTTGGGAATTACAATGCCATTTAATTTGTATGAGAATGTTTTAAAAGTTTCTGACAGGCCAGTGTTGTGTAGTGTTAGGACTAGGAAGACCTGGGTTCAAATCCACAGAGGCATAATGCTCACTGGGTGATCTTGGGCCTGTTACTTTATCTCAGCCTACCCTACCTCATAGTGTCATTGTGAGGATAAAATGGAGGAAGGGAGAAATATGTGCAGTGTCCTGATATCCTTGGAGGAATGGTGGGATAAAAATGTAATAGACAGGCTAATTGGATAGTTTTAGCTTGTCCTTGCTTGCCAGGAAGGCTTGGTCCCTTCTGGCCCACCAAAGCAAAGAAGCTGAGAAGCACTTCAGGATAATAGCTGTAGTACCCAATGTACCTCATGATATGGTGAGAAACACTATTCAGAGATTTTCAAAAGCCTGAGATGTGTGAGATTTCCCAGCCAATAGACATAGAACAAGCAACAGCTTTAGGTTCTGTGGGGAAAAAAATAAGGGAAGGAAGCAATAACCCACTGAATTTTTTTTAAAACAAATTTTGGCATACGGCAGAAGCGCCTGAGTGTTTTCGGGCACAAATGAATCAGCATTAAGCTGATGCAAAGTATTAAAGTAAACCTATGATTCATAGTAAGTCTAGTAACTTGTATTCTTGCACAGACTGTTTGAAGCAATGTAAGTAATCTGTTTAATGGCCACTTTTTAAAATCCTAATGTAACAGTTGGATACTGTTATTCTTGCTGTGGCTCTTTCATCAGCACTTCTCATGGGTACAAGTAATTTGCAGGTACAATTTAGATCACTGAGACTCGCCTGTGAAGGTATTGAGCCAGCTAGATAACCTCCACCGTAACAGCAGTGATAATTATTGCAGAAAAATTGCTCCTGCAGGAACCTCAGCCCACTGTTTTCTCAGTGCAAAAAAAGAAGCCCCATGAAAACAAGAGTTGGCACTTTTTAGAAATGGTTAAAGGAAAATAACTTTGTCCTCACTTTTAATTTCAGACTGGGTTTTTTAAATCCCATCTAACAGATAGCATGGCAGTGTTCAAAAAGGAGCCCCATGAAACATGGGCAGAATGAACAGGCCATTAAGACAAGCACTTAATGGATACCTGCTTATCAGTGCCTTTGTTTTTGCAAGAACTGTCCAGACTACATATCTATTTGATGGTAACCAGCATGCAGTCAATGTATGGATTGCAGAAAGCACAATGGAAAAGTGAGAAGGAGCTTATTCATATCCTTTGGAGCCTCAGAATACAAAGGGAAAAAAGAGCTAACAGAAGCACAGAGTATCTATGCCCCATTGCGTTTGCACTACAATTTACATTACGTATAGATAGAAGAAGAAGAAGAGTTGGTTTTTATATGCCGACTTTCTCTACCACTTAATGAAGAATGAATCTGGCTTACCTTACCTTCCCCTCCCCACAACAGGCATCCTGTGAGGTAGGTGGGACTGAGAGAGCTCTAAGAGAGTTGTGACTAGCCCAGGGTCACCCAGCAGGCTTCATGTGTAGGAGTGGGGAAACCAACCTGGTGCACCAGATTACTGTCCGCCATTCATGTAGAGGAGTGGAGCAATCAAACCTGTTTCTCCAGGTTACAGGTCCAGATTAGATACCGTATATACCCATGTATAACCCGACCCGCGTATAAGCCGAGGTGCCTAATTTCTCCCCCAAAATGGGAAAAAATTAGGCACCCGCGTATAAGCCGAGGGTCGGCTTATAACCCCTCCCCCCCACAGGCTTACCTTCAGGCCCGGTGGTGGTGGTGGCGGCGGGCCCCCCGCAGGAGGCTTCCCCCGGCCCTTCAAGGGCGGGGGGATCAGGGCGCGCCCGGCGGCGACGGCCACACGGCCTTCCAGGGGCCGCAGGAGGCTTCCCCCGGCCCTTCCAGGGCGGGGAGAGCTGGGCGCGCCTGGCGGCGGAGGCCGCGCGGCCTTGCAGCACCCGCAGGAGGCTTTCCCCGGCCCTTCCAGGGTGGGGGGAGCCGGGCGTGCCTGGCGGCGGCGGCCGCATGGCCTTCCAGGGGCCGCAGGAGGCTTTCCCCAGCCCTTCCAGGGCGGGGGGAGCCAGGCGCTACCGGCGGCGGCCGCGCAGCCTTCGAGGGGCCGCAGGAGGCCCACACAGGGTGCTCCTGGCCGGGGGAAGCCGCATGGGCCCGGCAGCAGTGGCGGCGGCGATGGCGGCGGCGGTAAGTTGCCCCCTCCCTCCTCCCCTCCCCTACCGTATTGACCCGTGTATAAGCCGAGGCCGGCTTTTTCAGCCCTTTTTTTGTGCTGAAAAACTCGGCTTATACGCGAGTATATACGGTACTGATTTTTCTGAAAGGTATTTGTGGACCTACAATTGCCCAAAGTGCTCATATTCATTTTTTTGTTCTGCTCTGGTCAAGCTGTTTTTTAGGGTTCTATAACATTTCAAGCAATACTTTGGAAAAGTCAAATTTAGATCTCAATAGAGTGATGACTGCATGTGTGTCTCTAGATCAGGGTTGGGGAACCTTTTTCCTGCCAAGGGCCATTTGCACATTTATAACATCATTCGGGGGCCATAACCAGGTGTAGATCTCCTGGTGGGAGGGAGGCTAGGGTTGCCAGGTCTTCAGCCACCACCTGGAGGTTGGCAACCCCAGGGGAGGCAATGCAGAGAAGGCCTGGAGGGGGCCCTCGCTCCCCCTGTCCTCCCCCCTCCCAGGCGGGAGGGCAGCCAGTGGTGGGTCTGAGCAAACGAGGCTCCAGGGGGGTGCAGCCCGCAGTCGATCCACAGGGAAGGAAGGAAAACAGAGAAAGGAAAAGGGAGGAAGGGGGAAAGGAAGAAAGAAATGGAGGGAGGGGGAGAAAGAAAAGTATGGAGGGAGACTGACAAAGAGACAGAAAAAGAGGGAGAGAGGGAGAGAAAGGAGAGTGACAGAAAAAGAGGAAGAAAAGAAAGAAAAGCCTTCCCCCCGACACACACACCCGCGCATGCTGGCCCCACGCGACCAGGCCCCAGCCTCCACACCTCCCCCCCCACACACACACACATGGCCCCGGAGATCCCGAGGGCCATGGAAAATGTCCTTGGGGGCCACATACGGCCCCCGGGCCTGAGGTTCCCCATCCCTGCTCTAAATAATACCCATGGTGAGTAGTAGGGATGTGCAAACAAACAAACAAAGGTAAAATTTGGCTTCGGATCTAATGGACTTGAATTTTTTCAGGAATCTCAAATATTTCCAACCCTCCATATTGGAAAATCCAGGATCCCTGAAAAAAATTGGGTCCATTAGACCTGAATCTGAATTTTACCCCCCATCTCCCCTCCCCTCCCTTATCTGAACTACAGCAGTGGGAGTGGCTGCCTTTGAGTCCCAAATAGAACCAGGAGGCATGCTGGTGGAGTTCTGTGCCTGCCACAGTCTCCGAATCCCACATGGAACCCAGAGGCTGTGATGGTGGAGCTCTGAGCAGAGCTGCAAGCCCACCTTGCCTGGCCCAGCTGGGCTTGCAGCTCTGTGCCTGCAGTGGTCTCCAAGTCCCACGTGGAACCCAGAAGCTGCAGCAGTGGAGCCAACTAGCAGGTAAGTGGGGGGGGGGGAGGTTAAAAAATGGCAGTGGGGCAAAGTGGCCCAAATCATGCTGAAAGAATTTGCCATGATTTGGGATCCACTTTTTGGTTCCCTTTACTGCCACCTTTTTCTGGGTGGAAAAAAAAACACCTTGAAAAAACACCAATAAGGTATTTTCTGGGTTTTTATTTGATTCAGCTAAGCTGAACACACATCTACTGAGTAGCAAACTAACATACACACACATTACCAGCCCTTGTGCATTTTGGATACTTTTGTATGGCCAAATTAAGCCAAATGCTAACACAAAGTAGGACCAGCTAGGGGATGATGTTGTGCTACATGCTTTCTTTAAATAAGTAAATTAGTAAACGAGAAAGACAAAAATCTAGATAAGATGTACTTTCCATTTACCAATTGACCTGATATATTGAAAAAATTTGTTCAACAATGGGGATTACTTGTTTTTGTACCTGAAAGTAAACTCAAAATACTCAAAATACAAGAATTAGCTGATATGTGCTGCTTTAAAACACACACAACAGAACTTGTGAGCCTATTCCCAAGGGCTGCTATTCAATATCTCACTTGTAAATGCTGATGAAATCACCACGGAGAGGAAATCTATTTTAGTACAATTTTTGCATATATTGTGTTGCATTCTTTACACAGGGTTCTATACCATTTCAAATACTTCAGAAAGTCAAATTTAGATCTTTTTCTATAGATCATTATCATTTTTGTCCATCATAATAATTCATGACACTAAATGAGATTTTGGTCTTAAAAAGGAACTTGTGATATATATATATATATATATATATATATATATATATATATATAAACTCATTTTTAAAAAAGCCAAGGAGAGAGTGATTTCTTGATGGTCCATTGTTAAGGAGCCTGCCATTTCAGCCACAAGGAGAAGTTAAGTAAAGTTGAAATTGTGCATGCTGTTGCTGTTGCTTGATGTCTGTACTTCAACCAGTGCTCAGTTTGCACTTATTTCAGGATGTGCTTCCTTACATTCCAAACCATCCAGGGGAAAGACCATATCCTTAATTCAATGTAATTAGGTAGAAACTCATTTTGAATCATCTTGCTTTCGGAATGTGCATAGAAGAAACATCTCACACGAACAAATTTGCATATGAAAGTGAAGGCAACAGTATACATTCTATTAGGCAGATTAGGATAATGTCATGCTCGGGGAGTGCGCCCTCTACAGAGGCGGGTCCATGGTGCCTTGCGCGCCTTCAGCAGGCATTGGGTCCACTGTGTCAACTGTGGTCCTGGGTCTTTCCTCCCCAAGAGTCGACTTTCTTTCTCCCTCTCGCCCGGGCAGGCCTGTCACTGTCCAGTCTCTGAAGCTACTCCCCCCCCCCTCACTCTCCCTTTGCCTGAGCAGCCTTGGCCTCAGATAGGGACGTGGAGCCTTCAGGCAACCGCACTTTCCCCCTTCCTCATAGGATCTGCTTCTGTCTGGCAAACCCCGGAGTACCATCCTCCTCGGCCTCAGCTCCCCACCCTCCTTTATACCTCTCACCACACCCCCATCCGCACTTTCATAGGGGCCACCCTGGCTTCCTGCCAGCTCTTGGTGCTGCACCAAGAGTCACGTGTATGCGTGTTCGCTCTCTTGTCCACCACCTTCCACTCCCTCAACCCCAGGCCCTCCTGGGGAGGCATCTGCCTCATGGCCTTTCTGCTGTGATTCCTGCCCCTCCTCCTTCTCTCTCTCCCCTCCTGGGCCCCGGCTGTGAGCAGCACTGGTTTGGACCGAGCCATGTTCCCCCAGCATGCCTTCCTGCCTCTCCTTGTCACCTCGTCTTCGGCAGCCACCCGCCTCGTCTTCCAGGGGGTTCCTCCCTAGCCACCACTGCCTCCGCGGCCTCCTCCTCTGTTGTCAGCATCTTCTCCAGCCAGCCCCTCAGGTGTGTGAGTGATTTTCCGGCTTCCTCTGACCTTTCAGGGCTCCCAGGCTCCTGGACCTGGCAGAAGGGGCCGGAGTTGCAGGGGAGTCAGGTGATGGGATTCCCCATCGCACGACACACACACCCTCCAGGCTCTGGCTCCACCTTGTCGGTTTCTTCAAACATCCTCGATATGTAGTCTGCATCCATGTGCTGACTCCTGGCTCTTTGGAGGACGGTGAACGTGAAAGGGAGTAAAGAAATATACCATCACATGACTCTGGCATTATGATTTTTCATGGTGCTCATCCACTTTAGGGGGGCATGATCTGTCACTAACGTAAATTGATTGTTTTCCAAATAATACTGTAAAGCCCCTACGGCCCATTTGATAGCCAGAGCCTCATTCTCCACAGTGGCATACCACCACTCCGCGTCCTGCAACTTCCTACTTATGAACAAGATCAGCCATTCTTGGTTATCATGGTGTTGGGTCAACACGGTGCCCAAACCTGTGTCGGAGGAATCCGTGAATACTGAGAAGGGTAAGGTAAAGTCGGGATTATGCAGGACTGGGTCTTTGGAGAGAGACCTGTGCAGATCTTTGAAGGCCCGTCTGCTATCATTAGTCCACCACAGCTGGTTGGGCTCCATCCTCTTTAATAAATCAGTGAGAGGGCTAGCTCAAGTCACCAAGTGAAGTACAAACCACCCATAATAGCCTACCATGCCCAGAAATCTTCGTAGTTGTTTTTTGGTATGTGGACTAAGGGCGTTTGATGGTCATCACTTTAGTAAGAATGGGACGGAGTTGACCCCGACCTACCAAGAAGCTCTGATATTTCAATTCTCTGAATCCCAAACGGCTCTTGGCCGGGTTCACTTTCAGACTGGTGCGGTGAAGAGCCTGCAAAACCTGTGTAAAATGTTGCTTATGTGTCTCCCAATCCAGGCTGAATATAATGATGTCATCAATGTAAGCAGCTGTGAAGCTCTGGCACTGTGCCAAGATCCAATCCAACAGCCGTTGAAAGGTGGCAGCCACCCCATGTAAGCCAAAGGGCATGACACAGAACTGGTACAGGCCTGATGGAGTGGTGAAGATGGTCTTTTCTTTATCAGGGGGATGCATGGGTATTTGCCAGTACCCTTTTGTTAGATCAAAGGCTGACAAATACTGGGCCTGTCCCAGCTGATCTAGTAAGACATCCGCAGGGGCATCGGATAGGCATCAAACTGGGATACCTTGTTAACCTCCCGATAATTCACGCAGAACCTGATGCTACCATCTGACTTTGGCACAATTACAATAGGGCTGCACCAGGAGCTGTTAGAGGGCTCTATTATCCCCATTTCCAGCATCTTCTTCACTTCGGCCTCCACTGCTGGCCACCGTTATCAAGGAATTGGACATCATACGGCCCTGGCCACTTGAACCGGTTGTGTTCGAATGGCATGGGTGACCCAGGAGGTACGACCCAGTTTTTGTTTGAACACCGGTGGCCATGATTGTAGCAGCCTCTCCAGCTGTTGCTGTTGGTTGTCTGTCAAGTCCTCATCCAGGTTGGATTTCCCTTCTGGATCCCTCCCTGTACTCCAGGGGCCGTCTCCCTCTGGCAGTTCTGCCAGGTCCATCTCCAGGGCACATTCCTCCGCTTCATGGTCACACCAAGGCTTGAGATCATTTACATGCAGCCGCTTCTGCTGCTGATGGTCATCCCCACACTGCACTTCATAGGAGAGGAGACCTAAAACCTGTGTCACCTCACCTAGTTCTCAGGGTGCGGGAGGAAATGACCACCTAATTGGATTTTTCTCACCTATCTGCACAATGGGCTTTTTTGTTTGCGAAGCTCCGGGGGGGGGGGGGGCATTTTTGCAGGTAGAAGTCCCAAATTTTCAGGGTAGCTGAAAGGGACTTTCCTTGCAAGAATGCCCATGTTTGGTGAAAATTGGGTCAGGGGGTCGGATTTTATGGGGTCTGGTTACCCCTTTCCTCCATAGGGACCAATGCAAAGTGTTTGCATTGGTTTTCAATAGAGGAAGAGGGCAACCTCTTCCAGACCACATAACTTTGGAACCCCTGACCCACTCTTCACCAAACTTGGGAGTTCTTGCAAGGAGAGTCCCTTCCAGCTACCCTGAAAATGTGGGACCTCTACCCACAAAAATGCCCCCCAGGAGCTTCACAAACTAAAAAACCCCATAGGCTAACACGGGAAATTTTCCCACTCCATTTTCTCCTTTCTTAACTAATGCAAGCAACCCAGCCAAGCCCTACACAACCACCAGACAACCTAGCATCACAACCTAGCTATGTAGAACCACAACACCTAGCAGCACAACAAAACACATGGAGAAGTCTATGCCCCAAACCCCCAA
The DNA here is from genome assembly GCF_029931775.1 of Euleptes europaea. Taxonomy (NCBI): domain Eukaryota; kingdom Metazoa; phylum Chordata; class Lepidosauria; order Squamata; family Sphaerodactylidae; genus Euleptes; species Euleptes europaea. The sequence continues at coordinate 66,314,163 of NC_079323.1, forward strand.
AACAAAAAACCCCAAAACACAAGACACCAGAACAAAATCCAAAGTGGGGGCCCTTTTGCCATCCCTTACCAAACCTATACTATGCGCACAGCGGAGGCTGGACACAGCAGCACCCAGGCACGCTCTGGCAGCACACGCCCCACAAAACCCATGTCTACTCATATGATGCCAGGTAGCTGGAGGTCTGGGGGCACTGCTGCCAGCCCAGATGTGGCACCAACCAAGCCAATCTGATGCACAATGCCAAACCTGACAACAATCAGGCATGCAATAAGGATACACAAACCCACCAGCAGCCAAGTAAAATGGCTCCCTCCCCCCAGAAAGAAACCAAACAGGCAACACTTAAACAGGAACCAAACCAAACTTTAACACTTTTAAAGAGAAATTAAAAAGGAATTAAACAGGAATTCAAGCAGTTATGAGCTATAACAACTCCAAAGTGTTAAAATCAATGTGAATTCAGTTCCAGAAACCCCTCCCCTTGCTTGCATGCAGCCAAGTTTGGGAGGGGGGGAGCCTCAAATGAAATAAAGTGATCGGGTCTCAAACTGTTAGATGTTTTCTCTTCTCCTCCAGGTAGCAGGCAGGAAATAATCCAATGGAAGCAGCAGGCTATAATCCACCAGGTCAGCTCAGGATGAGGCAGCAGGAGCAAAAGCCAAGGTTTTTGCACCAGAACAAACTCTCTCTCAGTGAGCAACAGCCAGTAGATAGAGACCAGGTAGTACAGCCTTTGGCCAAAACACAGAAAAGTTTGAATGGAGAATCCAGCTTCTGTGATTGGCCAAAGAACACTCTTCTCTCGGGTCCAGCCACTGTCTTGGAGTTAAATTCCACCCATCCCTACCCCTTGTTAGGCTGTCCAGGCAAGGTAGGTTGCACCAAGGAGAGCTTTCTCCTTGCAAAAACACGGGAAATAGCTGAACCCGGATAAGTCGAATTCTTTCGGCTTATCTGACAATCGCCCAATTCGGCTTGGCTATTTACCACGTTTTTGTGTATCTGGTAAAACCAGAACCCAGAAAAGCTGAAATGGCATTTATTCGGCTTTTTTCCGGTTCAGGTTTTACCGAATGTACAGCCATAGTAGCACCTGGGTATAGTTCTACTATGATGCTTTTATTGCCTGTTACCAGCTGCTCTAAACTGTCTCTATGCCACCATTGGCCTCTCTCTCACTGCCTTTCTGAGAGTAATATCATTATTCAGTATAGGATTTAGCTTGCTCATGATGCACTGCAGTATCTTCATTTGAGATGTTTAGGTAATTGCCAAGTGTGTCCTGTTATTTTTTTGTACTGCTTATAGTACAGTAATTGTTTCCTAGGGATGAATTTTGCTTTTGTAATTTGGTGATCAGTAGACTTATGATAATACCTAAAATTTTGGAATGTATTTCTCACATGTTTCATCTGTCTATCATGGGGATTAGAACATATACAGTGATGATTTGGATGTATATTTTAGAATGTTTTCTGTACTGTGGAGTATAGCTACTAATATGGAGGTATGTACAGTCATCAGTTGGCTTCTTGTATAAGACAGTTTCGAGGAAACCTTTTGTAAAATAATCATGGTGTCTAAATCCTGGTAAAGCTCATATTAGTAGCTGGGAGAAAGGAGGTGAAATCTTGGCTGACTCTTTTAAGCAATTTCTTGTCAATCAATATTAGGAAGATGTCATTTATACATCAGAGGCATACTGGAGTCATATGGTAACTGTCCAGTTTAAAAAGAATCTCAGGTAGCAATTGCTTGGAAAATCTCTGCTTGAAACTTAGCTGCTGTCAGAGTGCACAGTGCTGAGTTAAATGGACCAACTCAGTACAAGATGGCGTCACAAATGTTCAAATGTCAGAAGCCATATATTTTGCATGCACATACAACTTTGGTATGTACAGACAAGAACCTGGGAAAGTCCGCATGTTGGTTTGCATGTACTGAAGCTGTGTGAACATGCAAAATATAATTCATTGTCCCTATATTCAGAAACAGTGACTGCACAGGCCAAGAGGATCTACCCACGATTCCTGATATAGGTGGACATAAAACCTGAAAAGTACTAAAAGTTACTACATTTGAGACATGTTCCATAATATATCTCTCAAAAGTTATATTGTATCAAAATCAACAATCTGACTTTACTCAGAACTGCTGATATTGTTATTTTCCGTTGTCGTTTATTTACTTCATTTATATCCTGCCTTTCTCGCCAGGGGGGACCCAAGGCAGCTTACTAGGTTCTCCTTTTGTCTGTTTTATCCTCACAACAGCCCACAGAGTGGGTGTGACTGGCCAAAGGTCACCCAACAAGCTTCCATGGCTTGAGTGGGATTCTAACCTAAGTTTACCCAGATCCTAGTATGACACTCTAATAACTGCACCACACGAACTCTGTAGTTGATTAGTTTGTAAATGGAAACACAGGTCTTGAGCCCCAGAAGAGGGAAATCAGCTAGAGAAAGGAATTGCAAGACAAAACTAGAAAGCTTTACACTTCTCTGCCGCAAATTACCCCCTCCTAATGCCATTGAAAAAGCAACAGCTGGATGTTTACATACAAAAGCTGGCCAGCAACACTCTGCCTAACAGAAAGGGTTGTAGTAAAAATTGACCAATTGGCCATCTGTTCAGTGATATCTGAAATTAAAAACTTTCACAGTGCAATCCTAAACAAAGTTACACCATTCTAAGACTATTGATTTCAGTGGAGTTAGAAGGGTTTGACTGTGTTTAGGACTGTACTGTTAATCAGTGCTAGGTTATTTGTTTCCAAATCTTGAATTGTTATTCTAGAAATATTGAGCTTTGCAGGTGCCTTACTAAAAGCCAACAAGGCACACATTGGAGAAGTACTTTATGGAAACAATTGATCAGGCTAGAGTCTTGTATCTGGCAAATTTGCTAATATTATGATCTTTATTTCATGCTATCACTAGACATGGCACTATATAAAGTAATATAAACCAAGAAAGCATGACATTGCCCTTTAAGTTGTTGATCTGTGATGAGATCTCCTACACACATTTTGGCTTTAAAACAATACAGATTGTATCAAAGCTCTAGCACTGCTCTTTTCCATGTTTGCCACAATCGGGAAAGAGGGTAGGAACCCTGACTTTGACTACTGGAGCAAATTGCAGCTTGGAAAGGGGAATAATTTTTATTAAGGAAACTGTATTTTGGGGGGGGAGTGTTCGATTTCCCTTTGCCAAGTGCTGTTGTCCCATTGAGAACTGGGACTTCCCACAGCTGCTTTGTAGTGTGAAAAAATAATGACAGATCCAGTCACAGATCTATAGCATGATAGGGAGAGCAAGATGTGAGTCTAGTAGCACCTTAGACCAACAAGATTTAGGGCTTTTGAGAGTCGAAGCTGCCTTCGCCAGACTCTCAAAAACTCAGACCTTGGAAATCTCATTGGTCTCTAAGGTGCTGCTGGAGTCCAATCTTGCTCTTCTACTTCAGACCAACATAGCTACCCACCTGAAACTAGCATAATGGGTAGTTGGGCGTTTAGGTTCTGGATTAGGGTTGCCAACCTCCAGGTCGTGGTACAAAACTGGAATACCCTTATGCTACAATGTAAACTAAATAAAAATAGACAGTATAAGCCAAAAAGGTGCAATATATGTATATCTATCAAATAGTACCAAAACCATAAAATATATAACAGTTACATGTGTTCTCAGACAGAGTAATGAACAACCACACAACATATCCATGGAAGTCTTTAGACTAACACATAGTATTTTCTTTATCTCCTGTAGAAGATGTGAGAAACGAATGAATCACAGGAAAAATGTGAGTAGAAATACCATATGACTTGAAGCTTGTATTTCTTTCCTTTTCTTTGCAGGTAACTTATACAGAAGACAATGTCTTTCCAAAGAGAAAACTTCAAAGATGAGAAGATGTCATACCACTGTTGCTTCCATCCTGGTGAATCAAATCACTGTCTATATCAGGATGAATTTACAAGAATGTTATTTTGGAGAATTGAAAAAGCCTAGCTAATTTTGAGCAATGCAAAATGGTTGTCGCCATCTTCTCTTCTTTGAAGTTTTCTCCTTTGGAAAGACATTGTCTTCTGTATAAGTAACCTGCAAAGAAAAGGAAAGAAATACAAGCTTCAAGTCATATGGTCAACTGTATTTCTACTCACCTTTTTCCTCTGATGCATTCATTTCTCACATCTCCTGTAAGAGATAAAGAAAATACTCTGTGTTAGTCTTAAGACTTCCATGGAATATGTTGTATGGTTGTTCATTATTCTGTCTGACAACACATGTAATTGTTATATATTTTATGGTTTTGGAACTATTTGATAGATATACATATATTGCACCTTTTTGGCTTATGCTGTCTAATTTTATTTAGTTAATCTCCAGGTGGTGGCTGGAGATCTCCTGGGATTACAACTGATCTCCAGCCAACAGAGAAAAGTTCACCTGGAGAAAATGGCCTCTTTGGAAGGTGGACTCAATGGGATTATACCCCATTGAAGCCCTTCCCTCCCCAAACCTCTCCCTCATCAGGCTTCACCCCCAAAATCTTCAGGTATTTCCCAACTCGGAGCAGGCAACCCTAGTTCTAGTGTAAATATACACCCAAATGTGTGTTAGTCCAAATTATTTTTACCCATGGATACATGAAGCTGCCTTACACCAAGTCAGACCCTTGTCTATTGAAGTCCATATTGTTTATTCTGCCTGGCAGCAGCTTTCCATGGTCTCAGGCTGAGGTCTTTTACATCACCTAGTACCTGGTCCCTTTAACTGGGTGTCAGGCTTAGCCTGTGCAGTATACAGAGAATGCCAGGCATGATCTAACAGAGGATGTTGTGCTATCCCCAGGTGCTGGCCAAGATTGGCTCTACTGCCAACTATTTGTTTTGTCTCAGTGCTCTGTGGGAATCTTACCTCAGTGGGAGGGGGTTGCCATGGCATCCTGAATAGTTCAATGCTCTCTAATATAGGTCCTGCACCATGCTTTTAGTTTCCATTAGTGCCATCTTGATTCTTAGCTGCTGTTGACCTGTAGATCTTCAAATAAATCAACTCTCTTTTGGACTACTTGTCTGTGGATGTTTGTTTATTGGATTATCACGGGACAAGTGCTTACATTATGGCACTAATCATCCTTACCTCTTTTAACTGATTTTCAATCCCTGGCTAGAGCCCCAGAGGGATCGTCGGGATCTCGGGTTGGAGCAGAGGATGTGCTCCCCGAGTGAATTGTTCCTGGCTGGAACCCTGGAGGGTTTGCCTGGACGCTCGTTTTCTTCATTGGGAACACCGGATGAGTTCCCCGACGACCCTGACCTTTTGCAGGACGTTTTGGAAGAGACGCTGCGGACGGACGAGGAGGCCACCCGCCTAATCGGACTTGTGGGTGATCAGTGGCGTCGCCTGTCTGCAACAGCCCCCTGGCAGACTCCGGAAGCTGATTATTGTGCCCAAGACGACCTCCGGCAACTGGACGTTCTGCTGGAAGAGGTCCGGCTGGCGCAAGAGGACTTGGAGACACTGACACATTTGTTGGCGGGACTTATGCTCCACGAGACACAGCAGTCATCAGCGGTCCCGATCCAGGGACCTGACGAGTCTTTGCCCATGGAGGGAGCTCCGGGGGGAGAGGTTCTGCAAACCGTTCTGGATCCCTCCTTGTGTCAATGGGAGGCACGGAACGTGGCAGCCCGGACTGTCATGGTTCTTCTGGACTTGCCACCGGCTACGACGACAGCGGCCGACGTCGAAAAACTGCTGGTCCCTGAGTACGGCTCGGCCTCGGCGGATCTGGCTCCCTGGGTCCAACCACTGTTGGGCCAACCTAAAGAAATTGAACTGCTCTTACAGCAAGAGGCCTTACCGATCGTGACGGCGGCTGCAGCCATTCAACTAGAAAAGGATGGGGCTGTCGCCGACCAGAAGCGAATGGAGGAGCAACTGTTGGCTGACACGGCTGCCCCTTGGGAGCGGGCAACGGCAGAAGCCAATGTGCGACCGAAGGTGGTCGGGGGACTGGGTAATTCTTTCCCCTCGTTTCCCCGGATGGTGGCCTGCCTCGAGATGTGGCACGCAGACGACGACTCGCTTTCGCTTCCGACGTGCTAGAGTACTCGGATAACGAGGACTTATATACAGGGGAGGAATGGAATACCCATTTCCGAGTTAGCCAACCCCGACATACTGGAGGGTCCGAGGAGGAGATCCATGTCCTACGGTTTCAAAACCGGGACTTAACGGATTGTATGGCTCGTATGCAGGACCAGATGGACCTACTGATGCATTAATACGACGGTCTACAGTGAACTCAAACCCCGGCGCCACAACCGCAAGTACCGCCGCAAGTACTGCTGCAAGTACCGCCACAGCAGCAAATACCGCCGCAGCCGCAAGTGCCACTGCACACGCCCACAGCGCTACCGGCCCAGCCACCCTTTGCGCCGCTGCCCCAACCACTACCTGAGCAACCACCGGCTCCACCTCCGGCGGCCCCAATTGTGCAGTGGAATCAACCCCGTTTGCGGGTGACATATGACAGCTCCGTGGATACTTTGCCCTGTTTTCTACACCAAGTGGACAGCTATATGAAGGAACAGGGGCACAACTTTCCTACGGAAAATAGCAGAGTACGGTTTGTTTCCTCACTTCTGGTAGGAAAGGCAGCTGATTGGATGGTCCTCCAGTCGATACCCGGTGTCAGATAGGCTCTCTGCCGGCCCCGGATATGAAACAAGATGGTTCCCCTCACGGACAAAGTGGAGTTTTTTGCACTCCTTTCCCCCCGTTTGCACCTGGTCTCCTGCCCAAGATCTGCACCTCAATGGAGACCCGCCCGAGTAATCGCTGATCTGATACCGGGTCCCGCAAGACAATGCCAGTAGCCTGGAAAGATCAGCCAGTTAACGCACGCGTTTATTTCCTGTATGTGTTGCCTTAAGTCTTTACCGGTAGTTAACTTCTGTATTGTTTCTTTGTTTCTCTAACCTAATCGACCCCATTGTATTTACCCTATATATGTACCGATATTTCCCCATGTCTGTATTCTAGCCTTATGTTTCTATGATCTGCTGAACTCGCTGACTTGCTGAAATAAAACTTTTAACTCGCTGCACCGTCTGGAGGAAAGTCTTTATTACCACGAACGCAATGTGTTGCTGAGACCTGACACCCGGGCCTGATCCATCCGCTCTCTCAATGAGTTTATGAGAGCATTACGACGACGGTTCGAAGACCCGTTCCAAGGGGAGAAGGCCAAGGCTGCCCTCCTACAGCTCCGTCAAGGATCCTCTTCAGTCAGGGACTTTGCTGATGAATTTCAGAGACTTGCATGTAAGATTGTGGCTTGGACTGAGGCTACCTGAGTGCATTATTTCTGAGAAGCCTTGCACCCCGAAATATTGAACTGGGCTTATATGCAACGGGATCCAGCCACCCTGGAGGAATGGATCATACTGGCAGAAGAAGTAGAAAGCCACCACCAGTTCATAACCCTGGCCCGACATGGGCCAAAGAGGGATGAAGCCAGAAAACCCCTCCAAGGGCCGCAGCTCCTGCCCCACGGAGACCAGCTCAACCCGCGCCTGACCGAGTGTCGCACTTTCAAAGGGGAGCCTGCCTCATTTGTGGTGCCATGGGCCACTTTGCTGCGGCCTGCCCATTTCGTTCAGAACAGCCAACTCCCGCTCCCCGCCCAGAGGGGACACCTCGCAGAAGAGGACGCGCTCAGAGGAGAAGCGCTGCGACAGATCGCAGTGCCGCACCAGGACGGAAAGCACCCCCAGCCCTCCACGTCAAGGAGCCAACACACAAGCCTTCGCCAGCGGACCCGTCGGGGCCCCGGATTACAATTGCCCCAATGGGGGATGGTTCCATCTCGTCGGATGAGGACCGCCACTGGGATGCAGCCTTAAACCTAGAGTCTCCCCTGGATCTGTCAAAAAACGGACTGGGTCTGCGGTGAGTGGAGCGGCCCCGCAGACCCCTGCAGACGTTTCTGCCAAACCCAAAGCTCCTGTAATGGTGAGTGAAGTGGGAGAGACTGTATATGTGGACTGTAAGCACTTGTTTGTCCTGAAAGTCCAATAGCCACATCAAGAGACAGATAGTCCAAAAGAGTTGGTTTATTGGTAACAGGTATGCAGAGCTTAGAAATCAAAAGGCAGGAACGAAGGGGGAAGGGTGTACATTCAGTTATATGGAGAAAGCCAGACACTACAGTCATATCAAGATAACATAGTTTACACTACCAGGCTCCCACAGAGCTCCCAGGCCCTGAGAAGCTATGCCAGCTGGAGGCAGTTCTGGTAAACAACCTTGAAGCTGGAGGCAAATGGAGAATCTAAAAGTCAGCCTGACATGGACGTGGTTTTACAGCATTATAGAAAGGGACCCCAGTTACAAGTTAAAGCCTTCATAGACTCGGGATGTGCCCGCTCTTTGACCAATGAAGCCACTTTCATGGCACTCAAGGTGAAATCAGTACCTTTACCGACCCCTGTTCAATTCGCCCAGATGGATGGCAGTGAATTTAAAGGTGGGCCAGTTGACTGTCGTACTCGGGGTGTGGCGATGGTCATAGGCCATCATTGGCAGCAAATCGACTTCACTATAGCCCCCAACATACGATACGCTGTGGTGTTTGGAATAAATTGGCTAAGGGGACACAGCCCTTCCATCGACTGGGGGGGCCGAGACTTCGACATTTTCCAGCCCTAGTTGCGAACAACATCGGTATGAAGTGGCTGTTAAAACCACACTCCCGATAACCCCTGCCTTGGCTTTGGACACCCCTGGGTCACCCCAACTACCTGCCGAATATCAGGACTTTGCGGATGTCTTTAATGTACAAGAGTGCGATGTGCTACCCCCCCACCACAGATCTGACTGTGCTATTGAGGTGGTGGGGGAGGGGAAACTGCCAAAAAGCAAGATTTATCCCTTGAGCACTTCTGAAAGAACAGTGCTTCATGATTTCTTAGACAAGAATCTAGCTTGAGGTTTTATCCGACCCTCTACCGCTCCGTATTCAGCCCCCGCTTTCTTCGTGTGCAAGAAGACCGGTGACTTGCGATTGTGCATTGACTTTTGAAAACTCAATGCGGTCACCCAAACCAATGCCTACCCCATTCCTCTGATCTAAGATATTTTGGGGCAGTTAAAGGAGGGACGCATTTTACCAAGTTAGACTTGGTCGAGGCCTATTATAGAATCAGAATTTGAGAGGGGGACGAACCCCTCACAGCCTTTTCCAGTTGTTTTGGTATGTTTGAATTTTTGGTGATGCCTTTTGGATTGAAGGGGGCTCCGGGGGTCTTCATGCAACTCATTAATGAGATACTACATGACTTGTTGTATAAAGGAGTGGTGGTTTGTTTAGATGACATTCTTATTTACTCTAAAACCATGGATGAACACGTCGCTGTCAGACAGGGCTTCTGACAGCTCCAGTCCCAAACAAGATGGTTTTCCCGCAAACAAGATGGGGTTCTCCGTGCACTCCTTCCCCCCATTTTGCACACGAACTCCGGCCAGGGATTTACAACTGTATTGGGACCCGCCCGTGTAAATCTCCCATCTGATATTGGGTCCCGTGCACAAAGCCGAGAGCTCGGCCATCTCCTCCACTGAGTGCTCTTAATGGTTTCTGTTTCAGTTTTACTTAAGTCGTTACCGGCAGGAAACGACTACATTGTCTCTTTGTTCCTATAACCCTATTGTATCAGTCCTATATATGTATCCTCTCCACCCCAGTTGTGTATTCCAGCCTTGCTCGTCTCCTTACTGAAATCATTGACTTTCAGAATAAAACTTTGAATCGCTGCTCTGCCTGGATTTGAGTTCTATTGCCAGAAACGCCGTGCATTTGTTGAAGCCTGACATTAGGCTGGAATCCATCTTTTTTATTTTCTACTAGTTAGTTCTTGAGAAAGATGTTCCCCAGTTCGACCCGATCCGCCGAACTGATCCGGCGGTACGAATGTCTCTGCCTGACGGAACAGCAGGGAGCGGTCTTGCCCTGGGAGGAAGCAGCCCCGAGAGGAGCAGACCCAAGCTGGGAGGAAGTAACCCCGGGAAGGAGCCCCGCAGAAGTTGCAGACAGGGCACCGCGGATCGCTGGACAGTACGTCCACCAATCAACCACGGGGCCAAACTTCGATCACCTATATTGAGGCCCACTGAAGGACCTATACTCCAGGGAGGAGGAACTGCTCCTAGACCGAGCTGCAGTCACCTCTACCCCATACCCTCGAGAAGAGGAACGCCGTCTTCTGCAGGAGCAGAACCACGACCTGACTCGACAGAACCGGGAGCTTCAGGACCAGTTGGAGATCCTAAGGAGGGAGATGACGGCGCTAGCAGGGATGGTGCGAGGACTCCGATCGTCCATCGGCGCTGCGACTACCCTCCCTGTTTGTTCCCCATGCACAGTCGCCCGGGACCTGCAGATTTCTTTTGATGGGACCTGCGCCCAGTTACCCCACTTTCTACTGCAACTTTCTGGCTTCATGAATGATCAGGGTGAGACTTTTCCTTCCGAAGAAGCCCGGGTGTGGTACGCCATCGGGCTTCTAAAGAAGGAGGCAGTAGAGTGGGCGGTGGCAGCGACAGAGGTTAACCCTGGACTTTTGTGCTCCCTCGATGATTTCCTGGAAGCCCTGCACCGCCGGTTTTGAGGACCCTCACCGGGCAGAGAGGGCCAAGATTGCTATGCGCAGATTGAGGCAGGGGTCCTGGTCTGTGCTAGAATATGCCCAGGAGTTCCAGTCCCTGGCGTGCAAGGTGCGAGAGTGGAGCGAAGCCACCAAGGTCCAACACTTCCGCAAGGGACTGTGCTGGGAAGTGTTGGAGGGCTGCCTGACTCTGGGAGACCCTGACACTGTGGAGGGCTGGATCCAGCTGGCAGGGCAAGTAGAACACCACAAGCTAACCCTGCAGTTCACCAAGGATCGCCCGGGGAAGGAACCTTCCTCCAGAGGCCCGACCAAGGGGAACACTACAACGGAGGTACACTGAGGCGAAGGGAATCGAAGCTGTTTCCCGGGCGAGAGGGCGCGCCACTTCAGAGAAAGTTCCTGTCTACGTTGCGGTAGGATGGGACACTTTGCCGCCAAGTGCACCAGCGGATCGCCCAGGCAGGTGACAGACAAGAAAACTCTGACCAGCTGCCAAGTTCCGGATCTGAAGAGGGCGGAGGGAACACCCACCCGGCGCGGGACAGTGGCGTTAAGTGCGGACCTGGAGCCTGTCCCGTGTGAACATCGCTGCTGTTCCAGAGAGGTCTCACCGCCAAAAAACGAAGAAAGCTTCCTGTGAGTGAACCGGCACAGGAGGCTACTTTGCAAGAAACCGAGCCGGTTCCGACCTGGGTGAGTGACCAGGGGGAGACTCTCCTGGTGCCCATGGTGTTAAAGAATCCCCAGGGAGGGGATCCAGTTGCAGTAGTGGGCATTTTGGACTCTGGTTGCTCCATGCCTTTAATTGACCAAGACGTATTTAACCGATTACAGTTGGGGGCGGTGGAATTGAACCAGCCCTTGCGCTTCCGTCAAATGGACAGGAGGGATCTTCAGGGGCGGCCCGTTCATTTGAGCTCTGACCCTGTGTTGCTAGGGCTGGGGGATCACTGGGAGCAAATCAGCCTCACCATAGCCCCTGGGATTGCTTACCCGGTGGTTCTGGGGAGCAATTGGTTGGCGGGTCACAATCCCAGCATCGACTGGGCACAGCGCCAAGTAGTTTTGAGTCCCCCCAATGCAGGTGGCATTGCAGGGAGGACATGCCTGATGGGGGGAGGGTGACTGCTGCAACAGCAATTCCCGTAACGCTACCCCCGGAATATCAGGACTTTGCGGAGGTCTTTGAGGGGAAGGACTGTGACTTGCTACCCCCTCACCGCACCACGGACTGTGCCATTGAGTTAATGGTGGACATGAAGCCCTCCAAGGCTCGGGTTTACCCCATGAGCCCTCAGGAAAAGACTGTATTAAGGGAGTTTCTGGATAAGAATCTGGCCAGGGGGTTCGTCCGTCCGTCCAAGGCTGCATTCTCCTCACCCTGCTTCTTCGTGTTATGTGTGGACTATAGGGGGCTTAATGCAGTTACTGAAACAAATGTGTACCCCATCCCCCTCATCCCTGACCTTCTCAGCCAGCTACAAGAGGGCAGGGTGTTTTCTAAACTGGACTTGGCGGAGGCCTACTACCGGGTCTGGATTAAAGAGGGGGATGAGGCTAAAACAGCTTTCTCATGTTGTTTTGGGCTTTTTGAATTCTGTGTAATGCCTTTCGGGTTGTCTGGAGCTCCGTCCTGCTTCATGCAACTTATCAACGAGATTTTGCATGATCTGTTGTTTCAGGGGGTCATCGTATACCTAGATGATATCTTAATTTATTCACGAGACCCGGAAGAACACCGGAAATTGGTGCTGGAGGTTTTGCGCCGGCTGTGGGAACACCACCTGTACGCCAAATTGTCCAAGTGTGCCTTTAACCAAGACAAACTTACTTTTCTTGGGTTTGTGGTGTCTCCCAACGGGTTAAGTATGGACCTCGAGAAGGTCCAGGCGGTCCGGGATTGGGAACCTCCCCAGACCCGCAAACAGGTTCAACAATTTCTGGGCTTCGCAAATTTCTACAGGGGTTTCATCCCAGATTTTGCTGAAATAGCCCTCCCGATCATGGAACTCCTTAGGACCAAGGGGAGGGCATAGCGGCCACTGCCGCTAACTATCGAGTAGCATGGGATGACCGATGCCAGGCGGCGTTTGATCTGCTTAAGAGCCGGTTTACTACTGGACCCATTTTGGCTCACCCCGACTGTTCCCAACCTTTTACCCTGCAAGTAGATGCTTCTGACAGGGCGATGGGGGGAGCACTCTTACAGAGGGATGCTCAGGGGAGGCTCCGACCCTGCGCCTATTTTTCCAAGAAGTTCTCTGGGGCCGAACTCAATTGGCCGATAGGAGAGAAGGAGGCCATGGCAATTAAACACGCCCTCACGGTCTGGTGCCAGTTCTTGGAGTGGGCGGTGGTACCGTTTGAGGTTTGGATGGACCACTGGAACCTCGAGGCCATCCTGGGGCAGAGGAAACTCTCAGCCAAACAACTGAGGTGGGCGGATTTCTTTTCTAGATTCCTGGCGGACGGTCTCTCCCGCATGCCGCAGTACAACTGCAGAGTCGAGCGGCCGCTTGGATCCCTTTTTACCCCAGAACACCTGGGCTTGGACCCGGAAGGGGCAAGCGCAGGAGTTCTAACCCGGGCCCAAGCCCGGGCGGCGGGTTCTTCTCCGCCTCCCCTGACCCTTCCACAGAGGGAGACTCACCATTCCCCCTGTTACCAGGAGGTTCCTGGAGAGCTGCCCTCAGCTGCAAAGACCAGGTGGGAGGAGGCCCTCCATGAGGAATGAGGGGAGGGCCCTCTTGGGGTGGAAAAATCTGGGACCCTGGAAGGAAAGACTTATGTTCCCCAGAAGCTGCGCCGGGAAGCGCTAGAATGGAGCCACAGCTCCAAGACTGGGGGTCACTTTGGTTTCGTGAAGACCCTACACCTGGTATGGCGGCGCTTTTGGTGGCCAGGGATGCACCAGGACATTGATGGCTTCATAAGTTCCTGCCCAACATGTGCTACCAATAAACATCTCATGGGAAAGCCCCCTGGACTACTGAAACCCCTGGAGACCCCGGAGGCTCCCTGGTGGGTGATTGGTATGGACTTTGTAACCAATCTCCCTCCTAGCCAGGGTAAAACTGTACTTTGGGTCATCATGGATCTGTTTTCTAAACAGATCCACCTTATTCCTTGCGAGGGGTTGCCCTCAGCCCACAAGTTGGCCCGCCTATTTGTTCAACAGATCTTCCGCCTGCACGGTTTTCCTCGGAAGATCGTGAGCGACAGAGGCTCGGTGTTCCTGTCTAAATTCTGGCAGGCGTTTTTGGGAATTGTTGGGGTACAACAAGGTTTATCATCAGCCTATCACCCCCAGACGGATGGGCAGACGGAGAGGGTGAATGCTGTGGTTGAATGCTACTTGCGCTGCTTCACCAATTATCACCAGGATAATTGGGTCAACCTGTTACCCCTGGCGGAGTATGCCTATAACAACTCTGTGCACTCTGCTACTGGGCAGAGTCCCTTTAAGACTGTTTATGGGATGGAATTCGACCCTTTGGGGGCGGTACCCCTCCCGCCGGGAGGCGACCCTCCGGAGGTGGTGGCATGGTCTAACACCATCAGAAATACTTGGCCGGGACTTGTTAAACAGTTGGACCAGGCTAAGGAACGATACAAGGCGCAGGCTGATAAACACAGAGCGCCTCAGTGGGATCTAGTGGTCGGGGGAAAGGTGTACCTTTCCACCAAGAACTTAAAGTCCCTGCGTTTGTGTAGAAAACTATGCCAAAAGTACGTGGGTCCGTTTACCATATCCCGAGTAATCAATGAGGTCACTGCCGAACTGGACCTCCCCAAGACTCTGCAAGGTGTACACCCCGTGTTCCATGTGAGCCTTTTGAAGCCCTTTTCTCCCACTCCCGGTTGGCACCCCGAACCCCCGGCGGCGACGCCCATCATGGTGCAGGGGGAACAGCATTTTGAAATTTCCAGGGTCCTGGACTCCAGGCTGCGGAGAGGTCAGCTGGAGTACCTGGTGCACTGGAAACACTTGAACTCAAGTCATGATGAGTGGGTCGCAGCAGAACACTGAGTTCTCTGATCACTGAGTTCCATCAGTGTTGTCCCGACAAGCCTGGGAATCCGGGGAGGGGGTCTTTGGAGAGGCGGGATGTCAGATGTCGCCCTGGTTAGGGAAGTGTTACAATGGCTTAGAGACGATCAACTCTATGCTAAGGTATCCAAATGTGAGTTTCACCAAAAACAGTTGGCTTTTCTGGGCTATATAATTTCACACCAAGGACTCACAATGGACCCGGAGAAAGTACTGGCCGTAACCAATTGGGAACCACCCTCAACCCAAAAACAGGTTCAGAGATTTCTCGGGTTCACAAATTTCTACAGGGGGTTCCTCCCAAACTTTGCTCAAATTGTGCTACCCATCACAGATCTCCTTAAGACTAAAGGCAAGGGAAGTGCAGCTGTCCTGCCCTCGGCGAAAGTGAATTGGACACCCCAGTTCCAAGCTGCTTTTGACAGTCTCAAACAATTATTCACCTCCGAGCCGGTACAGAAACACCCAGATCCGGAACAAATGTTCATAGTACAGGTGGATGCTTCAGATGTTGCTATGGGGGGGTGCATTACTACAGCAAGGGAGGGACGGTCAACTTCATCCGTGCGCGTACTTCTCTAAGAAGTTCACACAGTCTCAGCTCAATTGGCCTGTCTGGGAAAAAGAAGCGGCCACAGTCAAGCATGCCCTCACGGTGTGGAGACAATTCTTAGAGGGTTCCAAAATGCCTTTTGAAGTGTGGAGCGATCACAGGAACCTGGAAGCGTTAACAGGAGCTCGTAAACTGTCCGCAAAACAAGTACGCTGGGCTGACTTCTTTGCCCAATTTCGCTTCGTATTAAAATATGTGCCAGGGAGGCAAAACTTGCTGGCCTATGCTTTGTCTAGACTGCCTCAATACCCTACCAAGATTGAGCGCCCCACCGAATCTCTCTTCACTCCTGCTCAGAGGGGTTTACTGCCCACTTTGGAAGTGCAAACCCGGTCGCAAACCCGGCTCCCAACGCAGTCTTCGCGGGTGGGGGGGAACCCAAAGCCCGACCACAACAGTTGGCCCGTCTACCCCACTCTCCACCCCTCAGGCCATCCCGCATTGCCAGTCCCGAGAAGCACGGGCCAGTCTGGCCTGGTGAACCAACTGCCCAAAAACCCCAACGGTGATGGCACCTTCCCCGGCGTCAAAACCGGCTAGCGTGGTTCCCACAATGCCTGACATAGAGGGGCTAACCGATTCCTTTAGGGAATCCCTCCGCCAGAATTGCCGAGCCAAACTCTCTGCGAAAACCCTCCCAACTCAGTTGGTTGAATGCGGGGGCTATTGCTATAGAGACGCCAAGTTATACATACCTAAGGTACTGCGGAGGGAAGTTCTGCATTTGGTTCATGGGGCCAAAACCACGGGACACTTTGGTTTTCTTAAGACTTTACACTTACTCAGGAGACAATTTTGGTGGGCGGGCATGTGAACTGATGTAGATTCATACATCCACAGTTGCCCAATTTGTGCTGCTGCCAAGAGACCCCAGGGCAAGCCGCCCGGATTGTTGCAACCTTTAGAACCCCCCTCCAGACCCTGGGAAGTGATTGCAATGGATTTTATGACTGACCTACCCCTCAGTGAGGGTAAAACTGTACTTTGGGTAGTCACAGACCTGTTCTCAAAACAGGTGCATCTTGTGCCTTGGTAGGTATCCCGTCCGACCCCAAACTAGCCCGCCTCTTTGTGACGCACATCTTCCAATTAAATGGATTTCCGCACAAGGTGGTCAGTGACCGCAGAAGTAGTTATGTGGCTAAATTTTGGAAGTCGTTCCTAAAATTGGTTGGGGTGGAGCAAGGACTGTCAACTGCCTTCCATCCCCAAACGGACGGCCAAATGGAACAGGTGAATGCTGTATTGGAATGCCACTTATGCTGTTATGTCAATTATCTCCAAGATGATTGGGTAGAACTGTTGCCCTTTGCTGAGTATGCGTACAATAATGCTGTCCACCTGTCCACTGGGTTTAGCCCTTTTCAAGCTGTGTATGGACAAGACTTCGGCCCCATTGGCCATGTTGACATGTCTGGGGAGGAGGGAGGTACCGATGTGGCTGCCTGGGTGCACACAATTCAAACAACCTGGCCATGGTTGATAAAGCATCTGGAATGAGCCAAGCGCAAGTATAAGGCTCAAGCTGACAAACACCAGTCACCGGGCAGGACTTACGGGGTGAGGGATACCGTTTATCTGTCCACCAAGAACCTCCGGTCCACCCGCCCATGCGGCAAACTCCATGCCAAGTTTGTAGGTCCGTTCCCCATTTCCCGCATCATCAATCCGGTTACTGTAGAACTCTCGCTCCCAAAGTCACTGAGACGGATTCATCCCGTGTTTCATGTCAGCCTGTTAAAGCTGCATTGTCCCTCCCCTGAATGGCATCCCGAACCACCGCCTGAGGTGCCTGTACTGGTGGGGGGGGAGAACATTTTGAAGTTGCTAAAATCTTAGACTCGCATATACATCATGGGTCCCTCCAATATCTAGTTCGTTGGAAACATTTTGGTCCTGCTCAGGATGAGTGGGTACGCTCGCACGATGTTTCCGCCCCTCGCCTAGTCCGTGAGTTCCATGATGCCTACCCACACAAGCTGGCGCCCGGAAAATGAGCGGGGGGCCTTTGGGGGGGGCAGAATGTCAGGCCTAGCCTGTGCAGTATACAGAGAATGCCAGGCATGATCTAACAGAGGATGTTGCGCTATCCCCAGGTGCTGGCCAAGGTCAGCTCTACTGCCAACTATTTGTTTTGTCTCAGTGCTCTGTGGGATGCTTACCTAAGTGGGAGGGGGGTTGCCATGGCATCCTGAATAGTTCTATGCTCTCTAATATAGGTCCTGCACCATGCTTTTAGTTTCCATTAGTGCCATCTTGATTCTTAGCTGCTGTTAACCTGTAGATCTTCAAATAAAACAACTCTCTTTTGGACTACTCATCTGTGGATGTTTGTTTATGGGATTATCACGGGACAAGTGCTTACACTGGGCATGCCAGGGATTGAATCTCGGGCCATTTGCATGCAAAGCAGATATTCTACCACTAGGGTTGCCAGTTCCCCCCTCTCCTCTAGTGGGAGATTTTTGGGGAGGGGATCGCATGCATGTGGCCATGAGCAACGTGATCCTGTCACTTCTGGTTTACTTCCAGAAGCACTGCAGCACAACAGGACTCATGGCTCAAACTCCCATTTGAGTGGTAAATCGTCCCATTTCCTTGCAGCGCTTTTGGAAGTAGACTGGAAGTGACAGCATTACATTGCTCATGGCCACGCATGCGATCCTTGCTTTCAGCTGGCCAATGGATTGGCGGGCAATTCCAAGCCACCTAGCAACCCTATCTGCCACTGAGCCATGGCCAATCCGCTAAGCCATGGCATCTCCCCTAGCAGCTTCATCTAAATTTTCTAAAGTCTTGTTCTACATCATTGAAGTCAGATTATTTGATAGAGTATTTAATAGGTGCATGACTGGACTCTACAGAAATTGCCAACATTATGTACTTGAATTAGTTTACAAGGCTTAATTAAATACACCCTCCAGGATATCTTTTTTAAAATTTAACCCCCCCTACATTTCCATACATACATTTCATTTAAAAACTATATTTAATCTCTTCTGTGATACTATTTACATTTATAAAATTTCAACATAATTATAACACAATAACCGCCCGCTTATTTAACATTAATATTTGAAGAGGCATGAAATATGTATTGCAGATTTAAATATAAGTAACACTGATGATGGCAGGGTTTGAGAAAGTGCTATACGTCTGGTTGTGAGGGTCTCTGTCTATGTGTCTCTGCTTCCCATCACCTGCTTTGTTATCAGTGAACTCGTAAAAGCAGTTCACACCTTCTGGTCTCAGGCGCCAGGCCTGATTGCCCCTAGTATCTTCCCCCCCGCTGTTCTTCCTGTCAGTACTCCCTCAGGCCGATGCGGCCTTGGAAGTGTGATAGCTTCACCAGACTTCCTGGGACTCGTCTGATGTTTTGTATTATGCCAAGCTTGTAACTTCCCATAACAATAAGTGTGAACCCCAGTGCCCCAGTGCCCTGGAGTCAATATATTCTGTAAACCCGAATAGCCCCTCACTTGCAACTTTCTACCTGTGCCTGTCTCATCTCCTGATGTCTTCAATAAATCCTTTGTTTCTTTACCATCGTCTGAACATTTGATTTGGAGAAGCAAACTCAGAGAGAGGGGATCTCTCACATTAAGTTGCAAGTCATTGCCTCTCGGACTGCTGCTGTACCTTTTGGGACAGAATGCAAGGCGACGAGGAAAACACCCCTACTACCCCGGTGGCACCGAAGGAACCGGTGGTACCGGAGAAACCGGACCCCAAGGAGGAGGGTGCCAAGCCAAAGAAACCTAGGGATCCCATCCCCGACCAAGGCCGGGACGGACGTCCCCGAGGACTTTTCAACAATTGGCTGGACTCCCCCAAGGGTTGGTCTCTCTCCCGAACCGCGGCGAAGGATCGCCGATTAGCCTTCCCCAGCACGGGACTCGAAGGGGACCCGGCACGCAAGGAGGCCCTGATGGAGGAAGAACGCAAGCAGTGGCAGGAGGAGCGCCAAGCTATGCAGGAGCAGATGGAGACCATGCAGCGTGTGATGGGTGAGATGGCAGCGGCCCTTGACGCACTGAAAGTGCAACCGCCCGCCGGCAATCTCCCGGACGGGGCACCGGCAGCCCCTCCCGCGCCTCCTAGCCTCCCGTCCCGTCGGGACCTGAAAGTCACGTATGACGGTTCAGGGGACCAGTTGACCTTTTTCATGGTCCAAGTGGACATTTTTATGCGAGAACAAGGCCGAACCTTCACTTCCGAGGAGTCCCGGGTGCAGTACGTGGCTTCCTTACTGCAAGGGGAGGCGGCCGCCTGGATGGTGTTGCAGTATGAACTCCACTCGCCGGTGCTGCGAACCCTGGACGAGTTTATGGTAGCACTCCGAAACCGCTTTGAGGACCCGACTCTGGGTGAGCGGGCTAAAGCCTCCCTGATGCAACTGCGCCAAGGGACCAAGTCGGTGGCGCAGTATGCAAGTGAGTTCCAGTCACTGGCCAGCCGAATCCTGGACTGGAGTGAGGCCACTTTGGTACAGTGTTTCAGGGAGGGCCTCAACCCGGACCTCCAACATTGGGCCTTTATGCAAGGGAACCCCCCGGATGTGGAAGGTTGGGTTCGCCACGCTGCCGACATCGAGAATCGCAAACAACTTCTGACCTTGTCCAAACAACGCATTGGACGAGACCCGAGACCCCGGAGCGACCGGGGCCGAGACTTCCGACTGGGGGGCAGCGGGGGTCCCTCGGCCGCTGAACGCCGCAAGCGTTTTGAGACCGGTGTCTGCCTGACCTGCGGAGGTAAGGGACACTTTGCGTCGCAATGCCCCTCTCGTTCGGGCCGTCCCAACCCCCCACGCCAAGCCCCGACCGAACCACAGAAGACGGCTGCCGAGGACCAGCCCCGCCGCAGGAGCGGACCACCGGGCCGACGTTCCGGCGCACCCTCCGCTCTCCATGCGCGCCCCCAGGATGGGGTCTCCACTTCTACTGGCCCAACGGGGTCCCGGATTACAAGTACTACTTTTGATTCGGACGGGTCCCCGACCGCCACCACTCCTTCCCCCTCTTCCAGCGAGGAGGAGGAGTGGGAACAGCCGGCAAAAAACGCCGTCGGTCTGCTGTAGAGGGGGCTCCGCAGCAGACCGCCCCTGTTGTTGTGCAAGGAGCTCCACCGATGGTAAGCGCCCAAGAGGACAATGTATATGTGCGTGTCCACCTTTCCCTACCAAAAGGGGGTCCCAGTTTAGAATTCCCCGCTTTGGTTGACTCGGGGTGTGCCCGCACCATGATTAGTGAGGACACTGCCAAGAAACTGGGAGTCCGGCGCAAGCGGCTTCCGGGACCCCTCCGCTTCTCCCAAATGGACGGGAGTGATTTTAAACGGGGCCCGGTGACCCACAGAACTGCAGCCGTGATTATGTCCGTGGGGGAACATTGGGAACGCTTGTATTTTACCATCGCCCCTATAGTAACCCCTGTAGTGTTAGGGATGAACTGGCTACGGGGACACAACCCATCCATCGACTGGGTTGAACGGGTGCTCTCGTTTCCCGAAAACCCCTGTAGGTTACATGACAAGGAACGGGTTGTCCGGCCTCCGGCCGCCGCTGTGGTAGGGTTCCCCCCCCCAGCCACCGTGCCTCCTCAACTGCCCATTGAATACTCGCAGTTTGCGGACGTCTTTGATGTTAGGGAATGTGACGAACTACCCCCCCACAGGGAGACGGACTGCGCCATCGAAATTGTGGGGGAAGGCAAACTGTCTAAAGGGAAGGTCTACCCCATGAGCCCTAGTGAAAAGGCGGTGTTACGGGACTATCTGGATACCAACTTGGCGAGGGGTTTCATACGCCCTTCCAAGGCTCCTTATTCGGCCCCAGCCTTCTTTGTGAAGAAAAAGACGGGAGATTTAAGACTGTGCATTGACTTTCGTAGGCTAAACGCCGTCACCCAGTCTAACGCTTACCCTCTCCCTCTTATTCCCGACCTTCTAGCACAATTAAAGGAGGGCCGAATCTTCACCAAACTGGACTTAGTGGAAGCATACCACCGCATTCGCATTAAAGAAGGAGACGAACCCAAAACAGCCTTTTCCAGCTGTTTTGGAATGTTTGAGTACCTAGTCATGCCTTTCGGACTTTCGGGGGCTCCCAGTGTGTTTATGCAATTAATTAATGAGGTTTTACATGATTTGCTGTTTCGGGGGGTGGTGGTATTTCTCGATGACATCCTTATTTACTCTGAAACCATGGAAGAACATGTGCGCCTAGTGCGAGAAGTGCTCCAGCGGCTGCGGGAGCACAAACTGTATGCTAAGGTGTCCAAATGTGAGTTCCACCAACCTTCCATTACATTTCTTGGGTACGTGATTTCCCACCAAGGGTTAGAAATGGACCCCGCAAAGGTCCAGGCGGTGCGGGATTGGGAACCCCCCACTACCCGCCGCCAGCTTCAGCAGTTTTTGGGATTCGCTAACTTTTACCGCAACTTCATTCCCAACTTTGCCCAAGTTGCGCTTCCCCTCACTGCCCTGTTGCGTACCAAGGACAAGGGGGCTAGCGCCGCACTTCCCTCAGCCCGTTTGCAATGGTCCCCCCAGTGCCAGCAAGCTTTTGAACGTTTAAAGCTGCTTTTTTCATCCGAACCCGTTTTGGCTCACCCGGATTGCACCAAGCCTTTTGTGGTGCAAGTGGATGCCTCGGATGTGGCCATGGGCGGGGCCCTATTGCAGAGGGATGAAGGGGGGCGGTTGAGACCATGCGCCTACTTCTCCAAGAAATTTTCCCAGTCCGAAATCAACTGGGCTATTTGGGAGAAGGAGGCGGCGGCGGTCAAACATGCCCTCACCATATGGAGGCACTTTTTAGAAGGTGCCGAGCTGCCGTTTGAGGTGTGTACCGATCACAAGAATCTCGAGGCTCTCAAGGGAGCTAGAAAGCTCAACGCCAAACAAATTCGGTGGGCCCAATTCTTCGCAAAATTCCGATTCACCCTCAAGCATGTCCCTGGCAAAGAGAATGCCCTAGCCGACGCTTTGTCACGTCTTCCCCAATATCGCAACGATTTCGATCGCCCAGTCGACTCCCTGTTCACTCCCGAGCAGCGAGGGGAGGTTCCTGGCTTAGCCGTCACTACCCGGTCCCAAGCCCAACAACCAGAGACCCCCCCTACGCTCAAAGGCATCCCGGAAGCCTTCCAACAGCGGCTCCGGGACGCCTCCTTACAGGAGGAGGAGCACCATCTCCTCCCCGCTGGCTTGGAACGATCCAACACCTGGTGGGTGCAAGGGGGAAAACTATATGTCCCATCCTCCCTTCGTAAAGAGGTATTGGGACTTGTACATGGTGCCAGGTTGGCGGGTCATTTTGGTTTCATAAAAACTCTTCACCTGGTACGGAGGCAGTTTTGGTGGCCCGGTATGAGATCCGATGTAGAACTGTATGTGCGCAGCTGCCCCACTTGCGCCACAGCTAAAAGACGGATGGGAAAACCCCCAGGGCTTCTCAAACCGCTTGAGAACCCCTCCCGTCCCTGGGAAGTCATCGCCATGGATTTTATCACCGACCTACCTCCAAGTCGGGGAAAGACGGTTCTCTGGGTAATCACGGACCTCTTTTCCAAACAGGTCCATTTCGTTCCATGTGCAGGTCTTCCTTCAGCCCAGGGCTTGGCTAAACTCTTCGTCACGCACGTCCTCAGGCTACACTCGATCCCGAGGAAGGTCCTCTCCGACCGGGGGGTCCAGTTTGTTGCCAAATTTTGGAGAGCCTTCCTAAAGCTAATGGGGGTGGAGGAGCAGGGCCTTTCTTCCGCCTATCACCCCCAAACGGATGGTCAAACTGAACGAGTAAACGCGGTGGTAGAATGTTATTTGCGTTGCTATGTAAATTTCCACCAGGACGACTGGGTCGACCTGCTGCCATTTGCCGAATATGCGTACAACAATGCGCCTCATTCCTCTACCGGCTTTAGTCCCTTCCAAGCAATATACGGGACGGAATTCGGTCCTTTCGGATCCGCTCCCGTCACGCCAGATCTCCAGTCCACCCCTGATCTTCAGGAGTGGATTCAGGTAGTCAAATCTACCTGGCCATGGCTGCTCAAGAATCTTGAGAGGGCAAAAAGCAAGTACAAGGAACAGGCAGACAAACACCGGTCTCCGGGATGGGAACTTAAGGTGGGAGAGCAAGTTTATCTGTCTACTAAAAACCTCCGCTCTCTGCGTCCCTGCAAAAAATTGAGCGACCGTTATGTGGGACCTTTCCCCATTACCAGAGTAATCAACGAGGTTACCGTGGAACTGGAACTCCCAAAGACCCTCAAGGGGGTCCATCCAGTCTTTCATATAAGCCTCCTCAAACCTTATGTGCCAGCTCCCCAGTTCCACCCCCCTCCCGCACACGAGATTCCTACCGTGGTAGGGGGGGATACCCATTTGGAAATATCCAAGGTTTTAGATTCCAAATGGAAGAAAGGGAAACTTTTTTACTTTGTTCGTTGGAAAAACCTTGGGTCCGCTCACGACGAGTGGGTGGCCGCACCCCACATGGCGGCCCCTCGCTTGATCCGAGAATTCCACCTCGCTTATCCCGATAAGCCTCGCCCTCTCGAGGACCCTGGAGGGGGGCCTTAAGGGGGGCAGAATGTGAGGGTCTCTGTCTATGTGTCTCTGCTTCCCATCACCTGCTTTGTTATCAGTGAACTCGTAAAAGCAGTTCACACCTTCTGGTCTCAGGCGCCAGGCCTGATTGCCCCTAGTATCTTCCCCCCCGCTGTTCTTCCTGTCAGTACTCCCTCAGGCCGATGCGGCCTTGGAAGTGTGATAGCTTCACCAGACTTCCTGGGACTCGTCTGATGTTTTGTATTATGCCAAGCTTGTAACTTCCCATAACAATAAGTGTGAACCCCAGTGCCCCAGTGCCCTGGAGTCAATATATTCTGTAAACCCGAATAGCCCCTCACTTGCAACTTTCTACCTGTGCCTGTCTCATCTCCTGATGTCTTCAATAAATCCTTTGTTTCTTTACCATCGTCTGAACATTTGATTTGGAGAAGCAAACTCAGAGAGAGGGGATCTCTCACACTGGTATAACATTGAAGCCAACACACACCACTTACTACAAAGGGTCTCTAGGACAGTCCTATCAATTTCAGAATTACTGCCTAAAATCAATGAGAATTGAGAGCAGGATGCTCTCAAGGAATTCCTCCCCCCACACTTTCAACCTGTGATATTTTCCCAGGCTGTTCTTTTCACCATATCTCTAAAAAGCTGCTCATTCTAGGAAATTGTGTATAGTGAATGATCTGGTGTGTAGCTAAAACCATGACATTGGAAACCTCCAACTGAAATCTAAATTATATCAGTCAGTGTACAAGTGAGCTCTGTGTGATATCAGTTCACCCAGTACTTCCCTCCGTATATGTAGATTTGGGAATGAGTCTCTGTAGCCACAAAAGTCAGAGTGGTGGGCACCACCTCTGGCATCACTCTTTACACATATTGATAGGTTGGGCCTTATACCTAAGGATTGGGGTTTGGTGATTAGAGTACCTGTTTTCAAGAAGGAGAGGAGGGATGATCCAGCAAAGTAACCTTGATTTTCACCCTCCTAAGCTAGCACACTGCCAGATCTCTCTTCTGTTGAATGCTGATGATGCTGTAATTTTATCAAGAACTCCAGTAGGACTTAAAAGAGCATTAAGGACACTTGCTCGGTATTTCAGCAAGGACCACCTAGCAATAAATGGTAATGTAAAGTGCACAAAGGCAAACTTTCCAGAGGAGAGTCACAGGCGAGGATGCAGGAGGAGAGTCCAAAGGTGTTTGGTTTGCTGTGCAACCAGATCAAGATGGAGTTCAGGCCACTTCCTTTCCTGGTTCCAAGGTGCTGCTGGGCCATCTGCAGGGTCCTGCTGGCTCCATACAGCAAAGTGCAGTGGGGTGTCTGAGGTGCTCCTACGCCTTGGAGTGCGGTGCTGTGTGTCTCTGCATCCCCCTTTAGTCCAGTCATATAGTTCAGGTGTTCCAATAGTCCAGATATAGAAGGGTACCTTCACAATACTATAATTAAATTTTTACTAACAAAGGGTGGACGCTATGTCCCAGCTGCTCTTAAATTATTCAGGCTAAAACAACGGCCCAAGTTCTATATGGGACCATGATAGGTCCTCTTTCTTCTCACTTTGCCCCATTGGAATGGGTGCAAACAAAGTTTTTGAGAGCAGCTCTCCAACTTCCTTTCTGTGTGTCACATGCTATTCTCAACCCTTGATCACTGCTTGGTGCTAGACTACTTCATTCAAAAATATGCCCTAAAACCAAAAGGAACCCTGTATGCTGCCTTTGTGGATTTGAAGGCGGCCTTTGATTCAGTTGATTGCACAAGACTCTGGGCCAAATTGGGATCCACATCCATAGACAAAAGGCTTTTACACCTAATAATTAGACTACATGACAACAACTATATTCAGATAAAATATTTTTCTGATGGCAAACTATCTAAACCTATTCATTCACAAAAAGGAGTTAGACAAGGTCATCTCCTTGCCTCTTTCCTTTTTAATTTTTATGTGAATTGTTTAATAACTACTTTTTGCAATATGGATGTACATGCCCCCAAACTGATGTCAGAGAAAAAACTGCCCATACTTATGTATGCAGATGATGCTGTCCTGCTATCACTAACGAAAGTGGGCTTAAATAGGGCGCTAAAATCCTTTACAAACCAATGCCAGGAAGAACTACTGTCTGTTAATTTTTCAAAAACTAAAACAATACGCTTTCACAACAGGTTTTTGAAAACGAACTGGCAAATCAATGGAAATGACATCGAGCAAGTCAAAAATTTTAAATATTTGAGGGTAACATTTGCTTACAATGGTAGTTCCTCAGGTCATATTAAATCACTGGCTTGCTCTGCAGAGAGAAGTACAACAGCTATTTTGAATTTTTTTAGGAGAGAGGGAGCCCGATTTGTTCCTGCTGCTCTAAAACTTTATGCCCCAAAAGTGCTTGCCCTTATGAGATATGGGACACAAACCATTCAATTCGGTAATCTTAAAACCTTAGAAATAGTTCAGTCAAAATTTCTAAGATTACTTTTCAACACTCCAAGAGGTACTCCAAATGTGGTTTTGAGACAGGAGGCTGGTTTATCTACAGTATCAACTGAATTATGGCGACATACCCTTTTTTATTGGCTAAGAGTCCACTTAAAACCTACGGGTCTAATCCCCTCTGTGCTAGCTGCTGATCCCTTCCCAAAATGGTCACTTAGAGCCATAGACAAATTAAGATCTATAGGATTAGATCCTGAACAACTCTTAGAAGGTTTAAAAAAAGCAAAAAATTTGGTACACCAGCGACTTTTCGACATTGAATTGCAAACTGAGCATGCTGTCAGCTCTAGCCCCATGATAATTCCATGAATAAATTCCATGAGATGCTTAGTCCAGAAAATCAGGTTTATTCAGAAAAGTCAACAGGTTTCAGAAGCCTAAAAGTCAAATGGACTCTAATGCAAGCGATAGGCAGGTACAGAACATAAGTAGCTAAACGAAGACTGATAACAGGGCACCATGGTAACCCCCCCTCCGGAGACCAAAGGAGACCAAAGGAGACCAGCGGGGCACTCGGTGCTTCTCATGGCGCGAAGTCTAAACAGAGAACAGCTGCTCACAGCCACAGCATACCATTCCCAGGATCTGCTCCTGACACATGCCGCCTTACCGCCTTTTTATAAACATCTGAATCCCAGCCCGAGCACGGCTTTAGCATCATATCTAACCAATGTTTCAAATTCCAATCACAGATGGGCCTTTTCAAAGGCAAGATTTGATGCCTTTCCCTCCGCGGTTTTCTCTGGTAGATTTAGTCGAACCCCCATGTCTAGGAGAGTTTGCCCCTGTTCGGAAGACATGGTAGAGTCAATCTGTCACGTTTTATTTCATTGTCCTCTGTATGAAGCAGAAAGAAAATGGCTAATTGAACCCCTATTAAGGTGTCTTAATCTCCCTGGAACTTTTTCGCATCAAGCAGAAATTATATTTCTGAGATATCTCTTGAAAGATAAGCATATATGGATATCACGTTTGGTGGCCAAATTTCTGTATATCGTGATTGCCAAATGAAAGTCATTTATAAACAGGTTAGGTTTTATGTAGATAGAATACCATTTAGTTTTAATTCCACTTCAGTGCTTAGCATTATATTTGGATTTTATTCGGTTAATCATGCTTAAGATAGTGTATAATGTATTGTACACTATTTGTGCTGGTCCATTTTAATCTCCTTTTTGGAATGTAATACCTTTTATTCTGTACATGTGATGGATATTTTACTGGTCATGGACTGTTTTAATAAAACTGAACTGAACAAATGCTATTCTGCGCCTGGAGACTGGCAAGATCAAAGTAAAGGCTAGGGAATCTCTTGCTTCCATCTACCTCTGGCTCAAGTTTCTATCTTGCTTCTATCTACCTCTGGATACAGATTGCTAGTAGTATCAATCCACTGTGTGGATGAGTGCATATTATGGTAATGTCCACAATTGTCTATGGATGAATAAATCTCCAAATACAGACATTAAGGTGGTGGGCTACTTATTGAACCCTGAGGAACTAGTCTGCTGAATATGAAGCAGAGAAGGGCACAAATGTGGCCATACCTATTCTCACCTCACCAACCCCTTTCGAGCACAATAATTATCTGTTAAAGCTGCTACCCATAATTCAAAGCACCTTCATGTTTCTTCTTCTCCACACATCTATTTAACACATACAGAGTCAAGGATGTGCCATACCCTGCTCCCTGTGCCATGCAAACCACAAGCAAAGCATACTGCTGCAGAAGTACTAAGCAATGCAAAGCCATCTCCCTGTGATAAAGGTTCTGTGCCTTTTAGAGAATGCACTTCAGACCAGCCCTCTGGCCAGTTTTCCAGGAGGATGTGCAGGACTGAGGCATCAAAGTTTTGGGAGTCGTGCACACTGCCCAGAAATTTGGCCACCAGAGCCCTCTGTGGTCGCAGACTGTGTGGACATTGATATTGTAGAAGTGGTGGTGGTTCCTGTAGACATGTGGCTCCTTGTTGGGGGCCAGGAGGGCAATGTGGTTACAATCAACAGCGCTGATAATGTTGGGGAAGCCTGTGAAGGTCTGGAACCCCACCCAAATGGGGGCCAGTTATGCCTCCTTGGTGGGAGACTCAATGTGGCAGCAAATGTTGGTGACCGTGGCATCCAGGAAGGCATGGAGGCAGTAGCATGCAGAGGAGAGGGACGCCTCCAGGACATCAGCGATCACCCCCTGGAAAACTGCAGGTGGCCAGGAATCACAAGGACAGTAGCACTTTCTGTAATACAGGAATGGATCAAGGGCCATGGAGGGGCCCCTGGAGGGTGGGGGCCTCCTCCTCACAGATCATCTGGATAGCTGCCCTGTCCAGGCGGAAGCAGTCCAGGCAATCACTGTCCGAGAGTTGGAGGGTGCTGATGCGCTCTCTGCACCCGCGGGCCTGTTGACAACAATGCAATCACAGGGCCACCCACAAGTACAGAGCCAGTAGCAGGTGGAGCATTCTCCAATGGGCCAGAGTTGGGGTGGGAAAGATGAGACACAGGCAGGTTTGGAACTGGGTTCCAGCCGCATCCTGCTTGGCCACCATGGACAGAGCCTCCTGGCACTCTGCCATGGGCAGCCTCACATAGCGAGACGGACTGCCCTGGAATGCAGGGCCAGACAATGGAGTCGGAACACAGTCATCTCCCCCAGACTCAGCAGCTGCAAGGCTTCAAGGTCACACAGGCTGATGAGCAATCCTTATCTCCTGTGCTTGCTGGCCACCCCCCATGGTGGAGACTTCCAAGGCTGGCAGGGCCCCATCCCTACAGCCTACTAGACAGATGGCCTGCTGTTTGGGATCGTGGTGGAGAATGCGTCTATCACTATTCCCCCAGATAGGCGCATGCCACCACAGGTGTGATGCCGGGAATTCTGGGAGGATGTGGCCAGGAGGGTGTTCACTCGGCGCCATGAGGCCAGAATGTGCCCCTCATGCCGGAAGCAGTGGAATGACTCATTTGTCCAGGCCACAGGACTGGAGGGGACCGACAACATCTTGCGGCCACGAATTCTGGTTGCCACAGTGGAGGGGAGAGGTGTCAAGGTTCTGCATGGTGAGTTTCCTGGGTGGCAGCCCCAAACCCCCACCTCCATGCTTTCAATGGCTCCCCTCTTTATTGCAGTGTGCAATTTCCAGGAGAATGTCCTAGCCACTCCGCCATTGCCTGGAAGCCTGGCCAGCACAGATTCTTGGGCCAGCCACGACAGCAAGGGCCAGTGCATTCAGGATGGGGCACTGTCAGGATCAGATGCCCATCTCTGGTTCTTTCCCAAAGGATTCACTCAGACAACTTGCATTCTAAAGTAAAAACGCTTTATTGGAAGACTAGCAGATACAGGCTAAAGGCATGGCAGCTCAAAGGCTTGGAAAGTTGGCAATGCTCTACAGGGGAAACTGTAAGGTTTCAAAGCGCTAGACCAAGATACACATCTGGCGTTGCCAGGCAACTCTGATAAGGTTCTCACGGGCAAAGACATAATATTTGCCAGGTGCTGGATGAGGCTGAACTGAAAGCAAAAATACCCTGGGAAACAGAATCAGGCCAGGACCTGACAGGCACCTAGCAAGCAGGATCCTGGAGAGGGATGCTCGTACGACACCTCCACCGGGTCGACATAGACCCCAGCCTGTGGCCCCCTAGAGGGCCACTCCAGATCCCAGGAGGAGATGATGGCACTCTCCCTGGATGTCACCTGTCCCTGTGAGCCCAGCCTGGGATGGACTGACCAGATGGAGGCTGGGGGGGGGGCAGGAGGTCAATAGGGGATCCCCCGCTGGAGTGGACTAGTGGCAATGGGGTGCCTGTCTCTGCAGGGTTGGCTCCAGTTTCTGTGACCCTTGCAGCTCCTGTCATCTAGTGTCTCCACAACCTAGCTCCCATGGAGCAGCAAGCTGAGGCCGGTAGAGCGGTGCTGCACAGCACCGAACACCTGTCACCTCAGGGAGCTCATTGGGGGAGGAGGGCGCTGGCTGCCCGGGCTGCCCACATCCCCACCATGAGCTGGCTCATGAGTCCCCAAGGCTGGGCCCTGACCCCCTGGTGATGAGGGGGAGGTGGGGCCAAACCCTGGCTCTCGCGATCGTGGCCCTGGCCTGCGCAACCCATGTACCAAACCTTCTCCGCCATGTGGGCTGCGATTTAGATGGAGCACCTGGAGGCCAGGTGCGAGTGGTGGGAGATGACCAACCAGGCTGATCGGTCGATGGAGACACTGGTGCAGAGGTCACCATCTCCAGGGGCCATCTGTCGATGATGCTTGAGTTGACCTGCACCATTGCAGAATATCAGGCAGGAGTACTGGGGGTGTTGGAAAACCTGCCCTATGCTATAGCCAATACATCATTATGCAAATATGTCAGTTTGTCTAGGAATTGTGTGAAAAAGTATATTTTATGGGATTGTAGGAGGATGAGGGAGATAAAATCACAAATAAATATAATAATACAAATTTAAAAAATCAAATTAGAAGGTCACCTGACTAGCTGTGCAGGATAAATCAAAACCAAAGCTAAAATTCTTGTTTACATGTCTCCCCTCACATGGGGGGGGGGGAGAGAGAGTAATTGATAACCACCAATCTGATATGGACCTAACAATGCAAGTGATGCCACAAGAGTGACAGTCAAGCTGAGGTGTCCCAATGACCTCCATAGATGAGCGCTAACTTGTGTTGAAATAAATGAGTGGACAATTATGTCCGCAACATATCATGCAACTTTGTTAAAATTTGTGTAGTGGCTCTGTCCCCCCCCCCCAATGAAATAATGTAAGAGAAGTACGGTATACGCTGCAATTCTAAAAACATGTTCCTGGGAGTAAGCCACAATGAATAAAGTGGGAGTTACTTCTGAGTAGACCAGCTTAGGAATGTTCCCATATTGTCTTTACATTTTTATAAATATTATTCCAGTATAAATAATTTCTACATAAAGCTTTGAATTTGTTTGAATATAACATTTAAATCACACTTGACTTTTTTCCTTATCAAATATTCCTGTTCAAATATTTGTTGCTAAATTAAATTAATAAAATTAATACAAGGTAATTTTAAATTTTGTTTAGCAAAGTCAAAATAAATGTGCTAAATCACAACATGCTCTATTTATGGCATCAGAAAGATTTCTGGGGAAATGTCCAAGTTTCTTTTTTACAGAAAACTCACATCATTGGTTTCATCCATTTCAGTTCCACTCATAAAACACAGGCATCTCTGACACCAACAGTGGGGGACACCTGAGAAACAGTGTTAAAAGCCCCTAGTCGATCTGCTGTTTCACAGATCTCCAGCAGAACAGTTATCAAAGTCAGTTTTAGCATATCTAAACCCTTATTTTCATTCCACTTAACTAATGTGTATGTAAAGTATATCTCGTAGACAGCATTTTGCCCCAAAACCAATAAAGCAGAACGTATTATTTTCTGATTTTACTTCCTCAGCGTAATTTGTGCTATGAGCTGAGCAATGTTGTTTTATTCTTTATTGGCCTGTCTTTTTCATTAATTTTTAAGATAATCACTGTCAGCTGGGAAAGCAGAATATGTATACTCTGCAAATCTTCCTCCTTTCCAGTATTTTTTAAAATATTAATCAGAAGCTACCAAATCAGAAATTAAGAAATACCAAGAGCTGGGAAGTTACAATAAAAATGAGTTTACTCAGAATCATGTGGATTCACAGCTCTTCTACTCTTAAAGTTTTGCGACAAAGACAATAGGATTATTCACTGCATTAGTCATGCTACCTTGAATTATAATGATCTACTTTTGCAGTACTCTTATAGCAACCTAATGCTTGCTAGCTTAATGACCAGCTTAAATGAAAACTTCATCTCTTACTCACAGCAAAATCAATCACAAAGCTATAAGCAAGGTTAGGCTGACTTCTCATTAACGTAACGCAAAACACAGTATGTGTCAGCTAAGGCTTTCTGCCTCTGCCCTTCCCCCCCAGCATCTGCACCACAATGGAGACCCACCCGTGTAATCACTAGTATGATACCAGGTCCCACGGAACAATGCCTGGGAGCCCTGAAGATCATCTAGCTATTGAACGCGTTAATTTCTTGTATGCGTTTTCTTAAGTCGTTACCGGCTGTTAATCAACCCCATTGTATGTACCCTATAAATGTACCAGTATTTCCCCATGTCTGTATTCTAGCCTTAAGTTTCTATGACTTGCTGAACTCGCTGGCTTTCTTAATAAAACTTTAAACTCGCGACTAAGTCTGGAGTGAAGTTCCCTATGCAAGAAACGTGACGAGGTGCTGAGGTCTGACAGTAGGCTAGAATCACTTTTTTTTATTTTTGTACTAGTTTAGATTTAGAATAGGATCTCCACATGATCCACTAATCCGTTCCTCATGGTTGAGGACCTCCGCCAGAGTTACTGGCAGGGAGCAACTCCCCTTGATGGAGGGAACCTGGGAGAGGCAACTCCAGGACGACGCCCGTCCGAGTTCGCCAATTTCCCTGGGGGGCCGGCGTGGACCTCCTTGCCGATGCACGCCAAGCTACTATGCAGGACCGGAACCGACAGCGTGCTCGGGAGGGTCAACCGACGGCTGGCAACAGACCCAGACCATGGCTGTTTTTACCGAGGACAGCTCACGTACGGAGAGGGAGAGGAATGGAGCCGGGAATGGTTTACGATCGATAGCTGGAATGACCCCTCGACCATCCACGCTCTGAGTACCCCAGCCCTCGGTACCAGGGAAGAAGTAGCCTTACTGCGAGACCAGAACCAAGCGCTGACTCTCCAGAACCGGGACCTCCAGGCGCAGTTGAGAGCTCTACAGAGGGACATGACGGCAGTATTGGGGCAGTGAGAGATCTCAAACCACCTGTCGGCACAGAGACACCCCCACCCATCCCGCCAAGGTGACCTGCAGCCTGGGACCTGAAGGTGTCTTTCGACGGGTCCGGCGCCCAGCTGTCCCACTTCATACTCCAGTTGTCCAGCTTCATGAAAGATCAAGGAGAAACTTTCCCTTCAGAAGAAGCCTGGGTCCGGTATGTGATCAGCTTGTTGGAAAAGGAGCTGGTGGAATGGGCGGTGACGGCAACAGAGACTGAACCCGGGATCCTGAAGTCTTTGGATGTGTTTATGTAGGCCTTGCAATGTTGTTTTGAAGACCCTCCTAGGGGAGAAAGGGCCAAGATTGCCATGTGGAGGCTGAAGCAGGGGGCCCACTCTGTCATGGAGTATGCCCAGGAGTTCCAGTCTCTGTCCTGCAGGATCCGGGAGTGGAGCGAAGCCACCAAGGTCCAACACTTCCACGAAGTAGGGCTGTCAATTCGGTTCATCTCGAACCCCTTAATGTGCATTTTTATTCCATTTATAGCACACATTCGAGCCATTCCGTGGCTGCAGGGGGCGCATTTTTGGGGGTACAGCCCTCAAACTTTCAGCATAGCTTCAGAGGAGTCTTCTTGAAAGAATCCCCAAGTTTTGTAAAGATTGGATCAGCGGGGGCTGAGATATGCCCCCCCTTTCGCTTTTGGGATGAATGGGATCAGCCAATTCTGTGTGCATCTCGACAGCGGCAAATCCAAGGCAAAACCTCCCATGCTTAAATGGAACCATATTGGATTACCCAGTCCTCCAAGTCCCTCCTGATGGAACAGAAGACATCCACAGTAAGACTCCTTTTGGGGCTTTAATCTATAATTTTTCTCCTGTGTGTGTGTGGGGGGGAAGCAGAGTCTGTGTGTGTGTGGGGAGGGAGCAGTTTCTGTGGGTGGGGGGGAAGCCAAAGGGGGCTTTCACCCGTTTGTGTTTGGGGGGTGCCCCCTCGAGTCTCTCTCTCCCTGGTTTGAGGGGGAAGGCTTCAGTTGTGTGTCCTCAGGTTTTCCCTCATTCATAAGATCGGTTAGGTCTATTTTGAAACTTGCTCAAAAATTGTTTTCAAATTGTGACTTAAAGAATGCATTTTCCGGATCCCGAGTCCGATGCAAAAGGGGAAATTCCACCCCCTCCTGCTCCTTATGCCTAGCTAGCATGCCTCTGTCCCTTTCCATGGTTTGCAAACTCCCAGGAGTCAGGTGTTGCTTTGCATGGTTGCAAACGTGTTGTTTTGAATGGTTTGCATGGTTGTGTTGCTTTGCATGGTTTGCAAACTTCTTCGCACCTGCCCCGCCCTTGCTCCCCACAGCTCAGCTGCTTGTCGGGGCTGGGAGCTTCGAGTGGGCGGCAAGCTCTGCTAATTGCAAACCCCCATTGTCAGATGCACATTAAGGAGGGGGGACCCCTTTCGGGGGCCATATCTCAGCCCCTGCTGATCCAATCTTTACAAAACTTGGGGGTTATTGCAAGAAGGGTCCTTTGAAGCTACGCTGAAAGTTTGGGACCTCTACCCCCAGAAATGCTAACAGCCCTACCGCGAAGGGCTGCGGTGGGAAGTGCTGGACGGCTGTTTAACCCTAGGAGACCCGGAGATGATCACTGACTGGATCAGACTGGCGGCCCAGGTAGAAACCCTCAAACAGATGCTCCAGTTCTCCAAAGATTGCCCGGCAAAAGAGCCCTCCCGAGGTCCTTTCAAGGGGATCACCGCAGCAGAACCTCGCCAAGACAGCAGGAACCGGGGTGGACTCTCTGAGGAGAAGGCTTTAAGGAGGGAGCCTGTCTAAACTGCGGCAAGATGGGCCACTTCGCTGCAAAATGTTCCAGCAGATCAATGGATTCGTCCGCTAACAGAGTAACCCGAGGACTTGGGTCTACCCCTACCCGGATACCGGACCAGAGGGGAGTGGAGGGGACGATCACCTGGCGCAGGATGGCTGCTCTGCACGCAGACCCGGCGCCTGCTCCTTACGACCACGGCCATCGCTGGTGTTCCAGGGACTCGTTCCCGGCAAAAAACGAGGAGGGCTTTCTGTGAAAGAACCGGCATGGAAGGCTACCTTAAGTAACACCAATCCGGTTCCGAACTGGGTGAGTGACCAGGGAGACACCCTCCTGCTGCCTGTTGTGTTGCGGAACCCTCGGGGAGGGGATCCCATTGCAGTCATGGTGATGTTGGACTCTGGGTGCTCCCGGACTTTGATAGACCAGGAGGTGGTAAACCAGGAATCAGGAACTAGACCACCAGGACCAGGAACTAGACCACCCTTTGCATTTCCACCAAATGGATGGCAGTGACCTACAGGGCCCCCCCATCCATTTACGTTCCCGCCTGGTGTTGTTGGGGGTGGGGGACCACTGGGAACAGATCCGCTTTACGGTGGCTCCTCGGATCTCTTACTCGGTGGTTCTTGGTAGTAACTGGCTGGTGGGGCACAATGCTACCGTCGACTGGGTGCAACGCCGTGTGGTGTTTGGGTCCCCCCAGTGCGAATGGCACGGCAGGGAAGACATGCCCGGGGGGTGGGGGGATGCAGCTGCGGCCAAGCCCACATCCCTGCCTCCTGAATATAGAGATTTTGCGGACGTATTTGAGGGGAAAGACAGTGATTTGCTACCCCCTCACCGCACGACGGACTGTGCTATCGAATTAACTAAGGACATTAAGCCATCCAAAGCCCGGGTCTACCCCATGAGCCCCCAAGAGAAGACTGTACTATGGGAGTTCCTCAATAAGAACTTGGCCCGGGGATTCATACAGTCCAAGGCTGCATTTTCGTCACCCTGCTTCTTTGTAAAGAAGAAGGGAACCTCGGACCTCAGATTGTGTGTGGACTATAGGGGGCTTAATGCTGTCACTGAAGCTAATGCTTACCCTATTCCCCTCATCCCTGACCTTCTAAGTCAACTCCAGGAGGGCAGGATATTCTCTAAACTTGACCTGGCGGAAGCTTATTACCGGGTCCGGATAAAGGAGGGGGATGAGGCGAAAACAGCCTTTTCATGTTGTTATGGGTTGTTCGAATGTATGGTCATGCCATTTGGGTTGTCTGGAGCTCCGTCATGCTTCATGCAACTAATCAATGAGATCTTACATGATCTACTGTTTAAGGGGGTGATAGTTTATCTTGACAATATCCTGATCTACTCCAGGGACCAGGACGAACACCGGGAGTTGGTATGGGAGGTTTTGCGCCGCTTGCGAGAACACCATTTGTATGCCAAGCTTTCTAAGTGTGCGTTCAATCAGGACCAACTGTCTTTTCTCGGGTATGTCATGTCCCCCAATGGTTTGGTCATGGACCCCAAGAAGGTTCAGGCGGTCCATGAGTGGGAACCCCCCAGGACTCACAAACAAGTCCGGCAATTCTTGGGGATCGCTAATTTTTACCATAATGTTATCCCGGACTTTGCCAAGGTTGCCCTGCCCCTCACGGACCTTCTTAAAACTAAAGGAAAGGGGCAGGCGGCTACTGCTGCTCACTATCAGGTGCCTTGGGACGACCGCTGTCAGGCAGCATTTGAGTTGCTGAAAAGCCGTTTTACCTCCGAACCCATTCTGGCCCACCCTGACTGTTCGCGCCCGTTCACTCTTCAGGTGGATGCCACAGATAAGGCCATTGGGGGGGCGCTTCTTCAGGGGGATGCTCAGGGGGTGCTCAGACCCAGCACATATTTTTCTAAGAAATTCTCCGGTCCCGAGTTTAACTGGCCGATTGGAGAGAAGGAAGCCATGGCGATTAAGCATGCCCTCACAATCTGGCGCCAGTTCCTAGAGGGGGTGGCTGAGCCATTTGAGGTCTGGACAGATCACCGGAATCTGAAGGCTATCTTGGGGCAGAGGAAGCTGTTGGCCAAACAGCTCCACTGGGCGGACTTCTTCTCCAAGTTTCGTTTCACAGTTAGGCACATCCCGGGGAGAATAGCCTGGCTGACGGGCTGTCCTGGATGCAGCAATATGACTGTAAGGTCGAGCGGCCGGTGGGGTCCCTCTTTACCCCGGAACACCTGGGCTTGGACTCGGAAGGGGTGAGCGCAGGGGTCCTGACCAGAGCCCAAGCCTGTGTGGTGGCTCTGGAACCAGTCCCGGACTCCTCACAGGAGGGGGCTGATTCTGTCCCCCGGTCCCTGGCAGTCCCAGGGGATCTTCCCAAGACCATCCAAGATAAGTGGGGGGAAGCCCTTCAGGAGGAGCGAAGAGATAAGTCCCTCCCTCCCCAGGTGGAGGACGATGACGGTGCCCTGAAGGACAAGACTTATGTCCCCCAGAAACTGCAGCAAGAAGTGTTGGAATGGAGCCACAGCTCAAAGACGGGGGGGCATTTCGGGTTTGTAAAGACTCTACACCTGGTGAGACGTCGTTTCTGATGGCTGGGGATGCGCCAGGACATCGATGGTTTTATAAAGTCTTCCCCAACGTGTGCTACGAGTAAACGTCTGATGGGGAAGTCTCCCGGTTTGTTAAAGCCCCTGGAGACTCTGGAGGCGCCCTGGGGGGTGATCGGGATGGATTTCATTACTGGCCTTCCCCCTAGTCAGGGGAAGATGGTTCTTTGGGTGGTCACAGACCTTTTTTCAAAGCAAGTTCACCTCATACCATGAGAGGGAATGCCCTCAGCCCACAAATTGGCTCGTCTGTTTGTACACCAGAGCTTCTGACTACACAGTTTTCTTGGAAGATCATGAGCGACAGGGGGTCCGTGTTCGTCTCTAAATTTTGGAAAGCATTCTTAGGACTGGTAGGGGTGCAACAGGGTTTATCATCGGCCTAACACCCGCAGACTGATGGTCAGACGGAAAGGGTTAACGCAGTGGTGGAATGTCACTTGCATTGTTTCGTAAATTACCACCAGGACAATTGGGTCGACCTGCTAACGCTGGCTGAATATGCTTACAACAATTCAGTACACTCAGCTACAGGCTTGAGCCCCTTCAAGGCAGTTTACGGTATGGAATTCAATCCCTTGGGAGCTGTCCCTCCCCCGGCGGGAGGGGATCCCCAGAAGTATCAGTGTGGGCTAACACAGTAAGGAATACTTGGTCCTGGTTAGTGAAGCATTTGGAGCAGGCGAAGGAAAAGTACAAGGCACAAGCAGATAAACACAGAGCGCCCCAATGGGACCTTAGGGTCAGGAAAAAGGTATATTTCTCTACAAAAAATCTCAGGTCCTTACACCCTTGTCAGAAACTGTGTCAAAAGTATGTGGGCCCATTCCCAATCTCCTGGGTTATAAATGAGGCCACCGTAGAGTTATACTTTCTGAAAACCTTACAGGGGGTACACCCAGTATTCCACATGAGTTTGTTGAAACCCTTTTTGCCAGACCCCAATTGGCATGCCGAACCCGTGGCGGCAACCCTAATTATGGTTCAAGGGGAACAGCACTTCAAAATCTCCAAGGTATTAGATTCCAGGATATGGAGGAATCAGCTGGAATACCTCGTTGTGAGCACTTCTCCCCGTGGCAATCCCACAAACAGCATCCACAGACGAGGAGTCCAAAAGAGAGCTGATTTATTGGAAAACATACAGGTTTGCAGAGCTACAGGTAAACTGGCACGAATGGGAAAGGTTAGCACAGGACAGGGCCTATATGGGAAAGCGTTAGTCACAACGAGTCATGGCAACCCCCCTCCCAATGAGGAGTCGTTCCCACGGGAGATAGCGCTGGAACAGGAATTTGACAGTTAGCAGGCGCGGCCTTGAGAGGCACCTGGTGGAATCGAAACTAAAACATTCTTGGTCTGACAGGCTGCTGAGAGCAGTGGAAAGCAGGCCTGACACTCGTACACTGGAAACACCTGAACTCTAGCTATGACAAATGGGTGTCCGCCGTGCACGTGAACGCCCCCACCCTGATAGCTGAATTCCACCGTAATTACCCCACCGAACCGAGAAATCCGGGGGAGGGGTCTTTGGGGAGGCGAAATGTCAGCTAAGGCTTTCTGGCTTTCTGCCTCTGCCCTTCCCCCCTGGCATCTGCACCACAATGGAGACCCACCTGAGTAATCACTAGTATGATACCAGGTCCCGTGGAACAACACGTGGGAGCCCTGGAGATCATCTAGCTATTGCATGCGTTAATTTCCTGTATGCGTTTTCTTGAGTAGTTACCGGCTGTTAACTTCCGTATTGTTTCCTTGTATCTGAACTATCAAGACAACTCTGCCACTCCTCGTTCTTTTGTATTGTACCCTGAGCTAATCAACCCCATTGTATGTACCCTATAAATGTACCAGTATTTCCCCATGCCTGTATTCTAGCCTTACGTTTCTATGACTTGCTGAACTCGCTGGCTTTCTTAATAAAACTTTAAACTTGCGACTATGTCTGGAGTGAAGTTCCCTATGCAAGAAACGCGACGAGGTGCTGAGGTCTGACAGTATGTCTATTAACACATTCTGAGAGACAAAGATGGGGTAAAACAGAATAAGCAAGTTAGAAAAAGTAACATCTTCAATCCTGTATGCTATGTCTGCTAAATGGGAAAAAATGGACAGGATCCTCATTCAAGTCCCATTGATTTCTATAGTAAAGCAGCAATAGGAATCATCTGTGAGCTGCAAACAGGCACATTTCTAAACTTTGGAAAAGCCAACTTACACAGGCCATAAATTCTTGATATGATATGGGAAATTGTAAATAACTACACATTCGGTAAGAAGCATTGAGTCCTGTCTAGTAGGCGTCTGACTGAATAAGATAACATACTTATTCTCAGGAAGGGATCCATTCTAAGAGTTTAGGCACTGAAAAGCATTGACCCACTTCAAGTTCACAGGGAGATTACTGCTGCTTTGGAAGGTGGACTCTATAGCATTATACCCCATTGAAGTCCCTCCCCTCCACAAACCCACCTTCCTCAGGCTCCACCCCCAAAATCTCCAGGTAATTTCCAACCTAGAGCTGGCAACCCTAGTAACTGCTCTCTGTTGTCTGGAGATCAGTTGTAATTCCAGGAGATCTACAAGCCATCCCTCAGGATAGCAACCCCACAGCACCCCCAAGCTACAAACTTGCTGTATCAGGGGAGTGCAGTCCCCTCCAGGATAGGCTGAGGCCTTTGTTCTCAAGCAGCATTGTCATTGACCAACAGTACCTTGATCTTGTATGAACTGAATGTAAATTTATTGGCTCTCATCCATCCCATTACATTCTCTAAGGGACCTGTTCAGTACTTCTACAGACTTACCAGACTCATCTATTAAGGAAAATCAGAGAGATTTACAAACCTAACATGCTATATGAACAGGCTATATTGCTGCTATGTCACAGGCAGGGTCTGAACATGCTATATCGCTGCTATGTCACAGGCAGGCCTCCATGAGGAAGGTAAAG
Source organism: Euleptes europaea (assembly GCF_029931775.1). Lineage (NCBI taxonomy): Eukaryota > Metazoa > Chordata > Lepidosauria > Squamata > Sphaerodactylidae > Euleptes > Euleptes europaea. Next base: position 66,354,775 of record NC_079323.1, read on the forward strand.
CCATGCACCCTAGGGCTGTTGACTAAATTTTTCCCCGGTATTGTTCAGGTTCAGGTTTATTTTTCGGGAAAATCCGGAAACCTGGTGGGTGGATCTTTAAAAAGATCCACACTGCCAGGCTTGGCTGCGTGGATCCGAAGGAAGCTCCCCCCATCCGCCTCTCCAGGAGTCCCAGGGAGACGGGCAGCAGGAGCTTCCTTGAGATCCACGCTGTTAAAGGATGGCGGGGGGATCCAGAAGCTGGGAAAGCCGAATGTAGTCAGCTTTCCCCCGAAGCCGCTAAATTCGACTTCGGGATTTTCCCGCTATTTTGCTTCTGTCAATCCTGAACTGGGGAAAACCAAATCAATGTTTATTCGGCTTTTTCCCAGTTTTGGATTGGCCGAATCAACAGCCCTAATGCACTCTTTTCCCTGTTTTCCTCACCCATTTAAGGTGTAGACCTCACATCTATGTCAGGGCTGCCTGTGTATCTCTGCAAAGTGGGCTGGCCTTGTAACAAATACAGCAACATCATCATGGTGCAGACAAAAATAATCTCAACTAAGCTCTGCTTGTACATAATCTCCACAGAAAATAAAATGGAAATTCCATCAGTTGTCTCACCAGCTTCCTCCCGTATATCCAGTTGTCTCATCTGCTTCCTCCCAAATCACAGAGATCAATCCAGACTTGTTCCTACAACCCTTTGGTGTTTCCATTTATTATTATGTTTGCAGCGACATTCTTGCATTTTGAAAACTAACGAAACAGGAGTTTCCCCCAAGGCAAAAACAGAGTGGCATTTCTCACACTATCAAAAATGTTAAGCAGCAATTACTGCTAGTTAGTTGGGAGTCTCATACCCTAACTTGTTGAAGGTACAGAAGAAAATGATCGGCAATTTGTAAGATGGTGCATATTATAATTTAAACATGCTTACCTGCTCTTCAAATACAAGTTTATTTTAAAAAATACAACTTTTGTAACTTTATGGAAGTGTACTAGTTTGCACTCTAAAAAGTGGGCGGTGTGCAGTCAAATGCTCTAGGGAAGAATTAAACATAAAAGATTGGTTTGTATACTATAAGCTACAAGACATTTTCAATAAAGATAATCAACTCGGATTTAATAAAAATAAATCTGAGTTAGAAAAAATATTAGATAAAGGAAATAAGGGAATGATTGGTAGGATGTACAAACTATTGATTACAATCAATTTAGAGCAAGAAAGAATTAAACCAGTCATGATTAAATGGATGCAGGATTTAGGATCCAATATAGATTTGGACAAATGGGAAAACTTATGGAAGAGGGAATTTAAATTTACAATAACCAATGAAATTAGAGAAAATTTATATAAAATGTTCTATAGATGGCATATAACCCCAATTATGGTATCTAAGATGAATAGTCAGGACAAAGGAATATGTTGGAAATGTGGGAAAGAAAGAGGAACTTATATGCATGTCTGGTGGACGTGTAAATTTTTTTAAAAAATTTGGAAAAAAATAGTGAAAGAAACAAATCATTTGATCAAAGGTAAAGTGAAAAGGAAACCATCATTTTGTTTGCTGGGAATCCCAACAAATATTATCTATGATCGGAATAGGATTATCTGCCAATATAGCTTTGCTGCTGCAAGAATTGTGATAGCGAAAGTATGGAAATAAACAAATAAACCTTCAATTATTGACTGGAGAGAGAAATTATGGTTATATATGAGGATGGCCAGATTAATGGAATTTTTGCATGGAAATGACATGGAAGAATTTAAACAAACATGGTCTAAGGCCACCTCATATTGGGATAAGATGGCAAAAATGGATTTTATGTTGTTGTTTAGTGAGTTATAGAAAACAAATCTTTAAATAAAATCAATTTATAGATAATTGATAAAGCAATACTACCAGACACTTCTTCGGAAGTCTGGTGACTTGTTGTTGTTGTTTTTTTGGTGGGTGGGGAAAAAAGGGTATTTTTGAATATTCAGAATAATGACTGTATTGTATATCGAATTGCATTGAATATGTTGTATAAATACCCTTTTACACTGTTCTTTTATCTTTTAATGGTATTATATATTTTTTCTTTTTTCTTTTTTCTTTTTGTACTGTATGTTTTGTTAAAAATTCAATAAAAATTATTTAAAAAAAATTGGGCTGTGTGAAAAGCACACATGGGATTCCAATCTCAGTTTTTCCCCATTCCCCCAGCCCCAGCAGCAGCATTACACACACTCACACACAATCCATCAACACTACAATTTTCTATTACTCTTCTGAATGAACAAGAGTGCCAGTAGTAATTTTAGAAAATAAAGGTTCATCTAAAACTTCCTATTGGGTAAGGAAAGACACAGAATAGCATATAATAATTTAATTGAATTAAAAGAAACAGGAGGTTTAGGGTTACCAGATTTAAGAATGAATTATGAGGCATCCTGTTTTGCTTGGTTAAAGACCTGGATTTTGTTAGAGAATACCAAAATATTAGAATTAGAAGGTTTTAACCTACGTTTTGGATGGCATGCATACTTATGGTATGATAAGAAGAAGGTAAACAAAGATTTTAATATTCCCATTATTAGAGCTGGACTATTTCAAATTTGGAAAAAATATAGAAGGATTTTGGAAAATAAGACCCTGGGATGGATCAATCCAGTAGAAGCTTATATGAAGAGAGGGACACATTTAAATTTAGAAATGGATGTATATAGAGAAATTATTGAATGTAAGGAGGGAGAATGGGTTTTAAGAAGTAGAGAAGAACTTAATATTAAGGACTGGTTTTTGTATTATAAATTAAAATATATATTTAATAAAGATAATCAGCTTGGATTTAATAAAAATAAATCCAAACTGGAAAAAATATTAACAAAGGGAAATAAAGGATTGATAGGAAGAATATATAAATTATTAATTGAAACTAATTTAGAACAAGAAAGAATTAAACCAGTAATGGTGAAATGGATGGAGGAGTTAGGATTTAATATCGATTTGGAAATATGGGAAAACTTATGTAAAAGAGAATTTAAATTTACAATAACTAATGAAATTAGAGAAAACTTATATAAAATGTTCTACAGATGGTATATAACACCTGTGATGATATCTAAAATGAAAAAAGGAGATATGGATTTATGTTGGAAATGTGGAAAGGAAAGAGGTACTTTTATGCATGCACGGTGGATATGTAAAAAAATTAAAAGTTTTTTGAAAAAAGTTATTAGGGAAACTAATAATTTGATTAATGGTAGAGTAAAAAGACAGCCTGCATTTTGTTTACTGGGAATTCCACAAAAAAAATATGAGTAATAATGACAGGGTAATTTGTCAATATAGTTTTGCTGCTGCAAGAATTGTAATAGCTAAAGTTTGGAAGCAAGTGAATAAACCTTTAATTCGTGACTGGAGAGAGAAATTATGGATGTATATGAGGATGGCCAAATTAACAGAATTCCTACACGGAAAAGATTTGGAAGAATTTAAAAAAACTTGGGCAAAGGCCGTCACATACTGGGATAAACGGGCAAAAATGCATTTTACTACTTTAATTAGTGAGTTATAGAAACTAGTTTTAATATTCTTATATTTTACTGTTAATAGATATTTTTAAAACTGTTAAGACACTTCTTCGGAAGTCGGGTGATGGGTCACTTTTTTATGGTGGGTGGAGGGTCGAAAGTGTATCTTTTTGAACCTTATAATTTTGTAACCATGAATGTACCAATTAGTATATATAGATACTCTTTTGTATTTTCTTTTTTTAAATTTTTTAAAATATTATTTTTATTGTATTTGTTTGTTTTGTTTTATGTTATAAAAATTAATAAAAATTTATATTTAAAAAATTTGCATCTTTGGGAAAGATCACAGCAAAGCAGGGGAAAACCCAGAAATTGGACAGTTGGGGATGACATTGTGCAAATGCTCCAAAAAACACATTCCAGGATGCTCAACCAGAATAAAACCTCCATGTGAAGGAAATTTTAATGAATGCACTATGATGGTATCACAGTTTTAGCTCATTCTGTGCTCCCTCTCACAATGCAAAAGTCGGTTGCAGTGAAAAGCATAACACATGCTTCAGCACAGTTAACATCATTACTTAGTGCTGTAGAGCAACTGTACACTCAGATAATTCCTTCCGAAGCTGGTTTGCTCCACCCTGGAAGATAGTCAAAGCCTGCCAGTTGAGACTCCTTGGAAACAACTTAAGCTTTATATTGAAAAGCATCAGTGGAGGAGTGACTTCTGAAAATAATGTGGAGTACTGGAACAGGCAAGCTTTTTATTTGTGTGAGAGTCCTGTACCTGAGAAAGTATGACAAGACAGAGAAGCCACAGGGGAAGCTCCATCTATCGCAGCATCTCCATGCTCCAGACCTCCTCCCCCCCTCCCCGTAATGGTGCCTGTTTTCTTCCTCCTTCTTTGGAGGTAGTTTCATTTTCGCCACCATGCAAAGCTGCAACTGGGGGAGAGTGTCTCTAAAGATACTTTCCCCTTCTCTCGTTCCCCTCCAAGAGGCTTAAAATACCCCTTGCCTTCTCCCCACTTGATTGCAATCAGTTCACAATCAGTTGCTTTAAAAAGTCCAAGTATATCCCACGGTCTTACTTTTTCAGTAAATTGACTCTGCAGCCATTTCCAGTAGGCTCCTTTTTCTTTCCTGGAGCTGCTCTCCGCTGGATAGTAGTTTAGATAGTTTAAGTATTCTTTTCAATGCTCTTCAAACACTTCAGACACATTTACAGACAGACAAACCAACATGTAAACACACAGACAAACAAACAAGCACAAATGGTGGATGCGGGTCTAACCGGGTGAGCCCACGGACTCCCATTCTGGTAAAGCTGAGCATGATGCATTTGCATCAAAGGCAGCCAGCATGCCAGGCTCTCCCTCAGGAGAAGGAGGGTTTAGGAATAAATCCATGCAACTCCCGGCCCTGAACCACCGATCAGGGTCCCAGAATGGGGGTGCAATTCAGAGCTGTGAATTTCATGACCTCCCGACCTGCCGCTCCAACCGGAACTCCTCAACCATGTGCTGCTACTTGTAGCAAAATCAACAGAAGCTTTTTTTATTGACTTCATTCTGTCATGACAAAGGCCTTATGTTTTGGGAAATATAATTTAGTTGCTAATAGTTTCTCTTATAGTGTAATCCTCAGGGGAAAGAATAAGGAAGTCCCACAGTTTATATGCACACAAAAAGTATTTCATTCACTGTAGAGGCACATCCAGACCTGTATTTCTTGGCACAGTTTGCTGCAGAAGAATTACATAAGAATGTGCCACAATCTGTACTGCATTCTGTGTTCTGTTACTGCAGTGTTTGGAAAAAAAATATATCTTATACATATATCTGGTTTGTGAATTGCTAGATACAGTTACACACAGAGCCTTTTTTTATAGTTGCAAAACTAATATGAGTCCTTTATTGTAAGGATCTCCATTGCAGACAGGTTAGAGCAGAGATAGGATTCTAATCTGCCTATATTAATCCTATCCTTATAGTGCCAAGATGGAGAAGTGAGGAGAGAAGTTGTAAAAGCAGAAGGAAAGAAGTTCCCCTGAGAGTTCCCCTGAGAGTACACATCAAAGGAATAGCAACAAAGCAGTAGAGAGGAAGGATGTTCAGTGTTCTGACATAGCTATCTGTCTGACTTTCTTTCTTCTTCTTCTTGTACATTATATATAGATAGGAGACAAAAATACTTCCCTGCTTTAAAAAATCCATACAAACAGTGAACATGAAAAGCATGGCACAGAGAACACTCACACAATAAAAGGCAAGGGTAGGAGACAACCAAATGTCAGCTTTAACAAGGTTGAAACAGCACCTTGAATGTTTTGCAACTGAAACAATTCGCTATAACTCACAGTGATACTAAAGAACTCCTTATCCACAGGGCAGGTTGATATTGGCAATATGGCCACATGAAACCTGATACACTCCTCTATTAGGACAGTTTATTTTTCTTAAACAGGCACAATCAAAAGTGCTGGGTACATTGAACCACGCTGGCTGATTTAAGGGAGAACCGAGAAAGACACTGTCTCCTAAGCCATGATACTTAGATTAAGTTAACTGCTGTTTTTCTCTTCTCCCATTAAATGAAGGCCAATGTCCACAGTGGAAATGCAAGGAGCATCACCAGGAAGGAGAGCAATCACAGGTTCCAATGTTCTTTAAAAAAAAATCTTAAATAATCCATCTGTGTGGCTCTATTAACAATAACAAAGTATCTGTTCTGAATAGGACAAAGATGAAGCAAAACATGGTAATAGAAGGGGGACGGTTACATGTCATTCTTCTCACTGGCCATGCTGATTCCTGACTACTACAACCCTTATTGGATCAGTAGCTAAAATATTAGGAATAATTAAGCAAAAACATTGTTACCAATTTCAATTTCCCTCATGAGACACAGCCTTCTGTATACTTAAAAACTGTCTCACACCACACAGATTTTAGGACCACAGTTGCACTTATATATCAGAGGTTTAAAGATGGTCGTCTGTCAAGAGTAACACTGACATAAGCAGAAAGCTGGAGTTAGCAAGGCTGAACGGGAGTCATAATAATTGCAGTAATATGTCAAGCCTTCCTGTGATGGCCAAACAGCTTTTACTGGTTTGACCATGTCAAATTAAGGCAGGTTTCTCATGGAACATGTTAGGTTTTCGGTGCCTATGGGCTCATCAGGGAAGAACATAAAGCCACCGCAGTTAAGACTACCAACAGCAGAAGCTCAGCTTATGAAACAGCCAGCAAATATTGAGAGGCATGAGATCACCATACCAGTCTAGAACTCCTTTAGGAAACCCCTTCATATATAGGGCACTTTGTCAGCTCTGCTGAGGGAGAAAGTAGCTGTTGATGGGTGAAGGAACTACTTCAAGGTCATGATGTTGAGGGGGGAAGGGATGTATTGTTACTATCAGATAAAAGTTATTTTGGAGATATGTTCCTTCCCCATGCCAACCCTTAATAAAGAACGTGAAAATCAAGCTACCAAAATCCAGTACACAAATAAAAGTGAGGATTAAAATGAAACCAATAGCAGTTTAAAAATGATTAGAAAGATCCTGAACTGCATTTTGGGTACAAATATTTCACCTGTACGGCTCAACTGTGACAATATGCAGACCAAAGCCCCCAATCTGAAAAAAAGGTGGACAATCCTTCACAAATAATGTAACTGCCAAGAGATGAGCTAGAGACTAAAACTGAACCAATCCCTCATCTTCATAAAGGTGCTTAATAGCTCTCTAGAGGATAACCAACAGCAATGATGCATCCAACCAACTATCCACAAGTTGATCAACGATCTTATATAATATTCTTATGTAGTTTCTGTTGCAACGCTTGCTTCTAATAAGTCGCACTTAAGGTTAAGGTGAAAATCATTGACCCGGTCCTACAGCTTCTGAATTTGCTCTGATAACATCCTCATCTCCTCCACACTAAGCTCTTCAGACTCTTCTGTGAACTCCAATTCCTTATTATATAGCTCCTCGTGTAAAGCCTCAGGTTGATTATGAGGACTTTCTCCAAAATTATCTGCCACAGCTGGATTAACCTGAAAAAACAGCACTATGACCATAACTAGAAAAATGCATCTATCATATATAAAAAAGGACTCAAGGTGCTGGATGCTAAACATTTACTTGTGAAAGTAACATCAACGTGAAAACACTCTCTAGCTACACATATACCACAAATACAATAGCTACAATACATTAAGGTCATAGTGCTGTTTTTTCAGTCTAACTTGCTAATACAGCATGATTGCATTTTTATGCAGGTTTACTTACTTACAGGAGCCCTGTGGCGCAGAGTGTTAAGCTGCAGTACTGCAGTCAAAAGCTCTGCTCACGACCTGAGTTCGATCCCAACGGAAGTTGGTTTCAGGTAGCCGGCTCAAGGTTGACTCAGCCTTCCATCCTTCCGAGGTCGGTGAAATTAGTACCCAGCTTGCTGGGGGTAAAGGGAAGATGACTGGGGAAGGCACTGGCAAACCACCCCGCAAACAAAGTCTGCCTTGGAAACGTTGGGATGTGACGTCACCCCATGGGTCAGGAATGACCCGGTGCTTGCACAGGGGACCTTTACCTTTTACCTTTACTTACAGCTGGATTAACTGCAGAGTAATGTTCATTTGGAGGAGACTTATTGAGGGAAGTAATCACATCTTCTTCAGATGGGAGTTTTTCTGATGGACATGTGTCCATTGAAGAAGTCTTTGGGAAAGGATCTTCAGTTTGGCCTGTCTGACTTTCTTGTAGTCCCCCTCTGAAGTATGGGGTTAGGAGACAGTGAAAAGTCCTTCTGCTTGTCAGAACAAGCGATACTCAGGCCCTCTTCTCTGCCATTGTCGAACCCATCCTTGTTCATGATCAAATCAAACACCTTTAAAAACAGAATGGTGAATTTGTGCCATTGCATTCACAGGCTCACTCACCAATGCAAAACAGGAATTTAAAGCTGTACTTGTTAAAGATGAGAGGAAAGAATCTTAACTAGTTTGATTGGGTCCTAAATCAATTGTTGTGGAGTAACAGATGGGAAAGTTCAGTTTTCACTGTGTAATACTGGTTCATTGCAATAAGAAACTCTAAGGCAGCCATTTATAAAGTTCCAGAGTCAGGTAAAAGAGGAAGATTTGAGTCCAGTAGCACCTAAATACCAAACAACATTTCCAAGGTATGAACTTTCAACAGTCAAAGCTCCCTTCGACTCTTCTGAGAGCTTCAACCATTGAAAGCCTATAACATGGAAATCTTGTTGATCTTTAAGGTGCTAATGGACTCAGATCTTGCTCTTCTATTGCATACTAGCATGGCTACCCACCTGAAACTAAAGTCAGAGAAAGTACCACTGGAATTTTTTAAAATCTGACTACATATATAAGAAAAAAGTGAATACACTGGCAGTTCTAGCTCCAAAACAGGGTTGCCAACCTTGACCAGGAAATTCCTAGAGATCTGGGGGCAGAGCATGGGGAGGGCAGAGTTTAATGAAGGGAGGGAGTTCAGTGGGGATGTGATGTCATAAAGTCCATGCTCTGAAGCTACCATTTTCTCCAGGTTGGGAACAGATCAGTTGTAATTTCAGAAGACTGCCAAGGGTCTTGAGAGAGCTTTTGCACTGTGGCGCACCAGAGATCACAGCCTCTCTTTCTCTGGGTGCTGTCAGTGGTAGTCCTGGAAGGCTAGGGCCTCCCCCCCTCTCTTCCTTTACCTGGCATGTCCATTGTTGCCATATAAGCTCTTCCTCCCCCTTCCTGAGCTAGCTTTGTAGAGCAATGGCTATTGTATGGAGCTGACTACTGTTTACTCCCCTGCATGAATGATCCTAGAAACATCAGCAGCAGCTTCTGCCCCTCAGAAGGAAAAGCTAGGCTCCCAAGTGGCAGCTTCTGTTCCCAGACTCAGTGACTGCTCTTTTGTCTGGGCAGGAACAAGGGGGCCTAGAGGCAGGTGATGGTGTTTGCTTGCCTTCTCTATGTGCAACAGAAACACACCATTTCTGAGAGGGTGGGATCTTGTGGAAGACCTTGTTGTTGTTGTTTGCAGCCAGCTGAAAACTCAAATTATGTTTCTTTTCTATTCATAGCAAACTGCAAAAATGGTTTCTTTCAGTTCTCCCCCAAAGAGGAGGGATGTCACACAAATTCTAGTTGTCTTGAATAGCCACTGACCATCACAGACTATTAATTATATATATATAATTATATATATTTGTATGTAGGACTTCAGCCAAAATATATTTTTGATGCACACAGCGCCACCATGCTCAATCAGAGAACTACAGTCAATACCCTGATATTTCAAGGTATGCCACAGGTTTTATGGTACATGAGGAAATGATGCTTCTACTTTCCAAATATCCAGTTCATTGACTGTATCACACTGTTTTTATTTCATTGCTCTCTAATTGTGTAATCCAGTTTTATTGCATTGCTTATTGTATGTATTGTGCTGGTCTTTATTGCATTGTTTTTTAATCCACCTTGAGTCTCAGTGAGAAAAGTAGATGATAAATGAAGTCAAGTAAAATAAAAATAAAATTAAAGAGAAAAGGTACACACTGGCTCAGATGCCATTCAACTGCAAACTGTCCTTGTTCCATGGAGCAGATAATGCCAAAACAGTTTCACAAGAAATTATGATACTAATGTTTTTGAGAAGCATACTTTGGCAGATTGGTTATTGGTATCCTAACTTCCATTCCACCTTTCACTAAAGGTAAAACGAAGGAATCCTCTTGGTTTTGGAATAATCTTTTGGTCCTTGAATTCTTCATCCAACCACCCAATGCTTTATTGCCATAACCACATTGTCCTGATATCCCCTTTACAGGCAGCCAAGGTAGCCACCCTTAACATCTTTGCTGCTTGATGGAGCCCAACTCACATTCTGAGAACCACTTGGAAGAAGACAGCTGCAAAATCAGACATTTCAGGCTCTCATACTTCTCATCTTAGGTAGACAGCATGACAATGTACTAGGCTGATGTACACCAGTTTAAAACCTGGCCTTGTAGAAAAGAACTCATAACACTAGAAAAACAACAACTGAAGACAAACATAACAGCACTTTAGATCCTGGGCATTCAGAGAATACGGTAATTGGCTTTTACATTTTAACTACAGCTTCCCAGTTTCCCTGGGCAACAGTTTCAGTTCAGCTTCAACAAGTATTTGTTTTATATCACCACCTATTTTTGAGAAGAAGAAGAAAAAAAACAACCCACATGTACATACTGTGTTTTTTTTTAATAATCTTTAATGGCCTAAATGCTGCAATGGGAGATTAATAATGAGAGCCTGGTTGACTTGACTCTCTAAGCTCCCAGTCTGGTTAAAGACAAACTACATGTTACACTGATATTCCATAGAATGTCTATGAATGAAGATCTGATGGTCTCTCGTGTAAAACCCTGTACTGACAGGGATTGGTATCAGAGAAAGGACTAGAGTGAACTCTTGAACCTTCCCGTGCCCACCCATTTTCGCCTAAGAATGCCTCCCCCAACTGCTCTTATTCCTGCTAGTGTCCCAGACCTATGTTTACCTCACAAAAAAGTGTCCAAAGCTCTGTGGCCATTTATGCATGTGAGGTTTTGCCTTGGATTTGCCCCTCTCTAGATGCACATTTTCCCCATCTGAATTCTCAAAACTCTGCAGGGGAGCTTATTTTGAGTTTTGAGAATTCGGATGGGAAAAATGTGCATCTAGAGAGGGGCAAATCCAAGGCAAAACCTCACATGCATAAATGGCCTGTAAATATAAAAGCTGCTAGGGAAGGGGTTTCACAGGAACAAAGTCTCATAAAGAATAGGTTAACATGCTGTCTCTTATCTCTAATGGAAGCACAAAATCATTTGCCATGTATCTTTCTTTGGGCCTGGACAGTCAAACGTATCCTGTAATTGACCAACATTTGCTACACCACATTGCCTGCTTTCTTCACCTGTGCAGCCAGCAGCATCTATTTGAGAACTGATCATGAGATTAGCCAGGTGTGATGAGGGGGGAAATCTCTCCCTCATCTCCTACTTTGTTTTACCTCAGATAATTGAGACACCAGAGGTTTTATTCAGTTCAACAATAAAATAACAGAATTTTATTATACTTGAACACATGAACACATGAAGCTGCCTTATAGTGAATCAGACCCTTGGTCCATCAAAGTCAGTATTGTCTACTCTGACTGACAGCGGCTCTCCAGGGTCTCAGGAAGGGGTCTTTCACATCACCTACCTGCCTAGTCCCTTTAACTGGAGATGCCAGGGATTGAGCCTGGGACCTTCTGCATGCCAAGCAGATGCTCTACCACTGAGCCACAACCCCACACATGGAAAGGTATTGGAGGAAAAACTAGTATTAATTTTCTATACAATAATGAGTTGTTCAACAAGTACACAGATGTTATTTTACTTGACCCAGATTTCCAACTCTTTAAGGTAGCTTAACCTGCACACAGAACCTGCACACAGAGGTTCACATATATACACTGGTGCCTAAAACTAGGAAGTAAGGAAATTCTCCCTTTTCCCTTCCTTTCTCTCTGTGTGGAATTATTACACAGCACTTAAAGTAATTTTCTCACCATACTTGGGCCAGGAATACCTCTTCCCTCAGAGAGTATCCTTACCCCCTGTGACTAGAGGAGGGACCTTTTTCCCCCTCCCAAACTCTCTCCTTCATCACCCTTCTGGTTTCTTCCCCAGTCACCCTAAGCACAATCCATCACACCAGAACACAGAGTAAAAAAAAAAACTTTTCCCCTAGCAGCTCCGAGTCTTCTCTCTTAAGCTCTGCCCACTTCCTGTATGCCCCTCTCGTATACAGTCACTGACAGACATTAACCCTTAGTCTGTCACAGCAGGCATATGGGCAGACACTGGAGGCAGACGGTGTCAACTCTAAAACTTCAAATATATATATTTGTGTGTACACACACTTTCTTCACCTGTATATATATAACATGTGGTGGTGGTAGCAGATGGGTGGTCCAGCAGCAAGAAATTATAAGCATGGAAGAAAACTGCTGTAATCTGGTACCTACAAAGATAATTGGATTCTCCACCCCCATACATACTGTCTTAAACTATAGTGCTCTTTTCCTCCATAGTGATATCTAAAGCAGTGTTATTCACTGGGATCTGTGTTTCACAGAGTTCTCTCTGCAGAGCTGTTTCCATGGCTGCAAAAAGTAGCCTGAATTTTGTGCACAGCAGAATTTTAGGCAGACAATATAATTATGCAATTGTTCAAAGCAAATACAAGTTTAACTTTTTTTGCTGACTGCCTTGATTCCTAATTTTCTGTTGTGAGTTCTTGAAAATAACTTTTGGAAGCTTATAAACAAATATCTAGTCTAGGAATTCTCAAACATCTACTTCAACAATGAGCTTGATTTGCAAAGTGCTAAGTATCCCTTACTGTTACTGGGCAATGATGGAGACAAAGGTATCCAACATGTTTATTATCAGGCAACAAATCTTACATGCTTGCATAATATTATAGATTTAAGAAAATGAACATCTCTTGAGTGAGGCTTCTAAGAGTCATTTCATATTGCCTCCCCCAAGTACATCAGATATACTGATTATTTCAGTTGGGTAGCCATGTTAGTCTGCAGTAGAAGAACTAGATTCAATTCCGGTAGAACCTTAAAGACCAACAAGATTCCCAGGGTATACTTCAAGAGTCAAAGCTTCTTTCATCAGATACCCTGGAAATCTTGTTGGTATTTAAGGTGCTACTGGACTGAAATCTAGCTCTTCTGAATCCACTGATGCTCTACTAGTGTTTACTACACAGATGAAGCAGAGATGGATGTCTCTACATATGCAAGTTACAATCTATGGCAGGGTTATGAGTGCCAGAAGAAGACATATGGCAGTCTCCTGCTTCTCTTCATCTTCTGGGGAAAGGGCTTCCAAATGAATAGAGTGCAGGTAGAAAAAAACCTTTTCCATAAGTAGGAAATCCTGGCAAGGAATAGAACCAAAAGCATGTTGGGGTGTGGCCAGGGACATTCCACCATACATGTGATAAAGCCATTACTGATAAATGGTTCTTGGCACATGTCCACCAATTAATTCTTCCCTTCTGCAATGGTAAACCTGAGCTGTGCATAAAATGTGAAAATCCTGTCAGCAAAGAAAGATTATTCTGTTCAATTATAGAGGCAATGTGGACCACTGAATAGCAATGAGATGGACTTACATCTGGTACCAACTGGATGAAGTATCACAAAGACTCATTGTATTGTTACTGTGTGCTTTCAAGAAGAGATGTATGCTGGACACAGATCCATGTAAATAAGACCACTTCAGTCTGGTAAAGCCAAGCATAAGAGTGAAACCTCTCTTCTGCCACCTTTCATTCCTGATCTAAAAGAGCTGCAAATTTAGTTTTGTGTTTGTGCGAAGTGCTGTCAAATTGCAGCCAATTTACAGAGACCCCATAGGGTTTTCAAGGCGAGTAGTTCAGCAGAGGTGATTTGCCATTGCCTTCCTCTGCAAAGTCTTCCATGGTGGTCTCCCATCCAAATACTGACCTTGCTAGCTTCCAAGATCTGATGAGAGTGGGCTATACTATACCATTCCACATTCCCACTGCTACCGTGTTTCCCCGAAAATAAGACACTGTCTTATATTTATTTTTCCTCAAGAAGACACACTATGGCTTATTTTCAGGGGATGTCTTATTCCGAGGGAATCAGAACTGTCCTCCCTCTCGGCTCCTGTTCTCCCCTTAACACCCCCTTCCGGTCCCGCCCCCAGGGGCCCAGGCGCTCTGGTTGCCAGGCCTTTGAAGTGGCCATGGGAGTCTGCATCTGCTCAGCTGGGCTCCTCCTGTCTTCCCCACCCCAGAGGCCCGGGAGCGCTGGTTGCAGAGTCTTTGAAGCGGCTGTGGGAGACCACCTCTGCTGAGCTGGGCTCCTCCTGGTCTTTTCCACCCCAGCCCCGGGCGCGCTGGTTGCCGGGCCTTTGAAGCAGCCGCGGGAGACTGCATCTGCTCAGCTGGGCTCCTCCTGGTCTTCTCCACACCAGCCCCGGGGTGCCTTATTTTCGGGGTATGGCTTATATTAAGCAAATGCTTAGAAATGCTGCTACGGCTTATTTTATGGGTATGTCTTATTTTCGGGGAAACACGGTAATTAACCAGGATTAAAAAACAAAAAAACCTCAGTTGCCCAGAAATTATTTTTATATCAAACATATCATTTGGATATTCTCATCAATGCATTCTTCTATGCCTTTGTCCCAAACACCTTTAGGTGCTTCAAAGAGGGATTCCTTCCATACAACACTCTGTAGGGAATGTCATTTAAGCTTGAGGTCCACAGTCTATTAATCAAATAGCAAGCCACCTTGATTGCTTCCCCCCAAAACTTGGGGGACATGGTCCTACACATGCAGGAACTTACAGCTGAAATAAAACAATAATTTTTAAGACAGTTGAAAGTAATTTGAGAAAGGCATTGTTTCCCATGTTGTGCACTCATATTTCTTCTACCCCATTGTCAGCTCAGATAATTGAACAAGCTTGTCAGGGTTTTTTTTAATTATACAAAAAAACCCTACAAAATCTGAGTGACCAGAGACAAAAGTGGATGAGTGTTCACATTATGTGCAGCAATCCCTCTTCCAACATGCCTTCTAATTTCTGGGAAGAAACTCTTATCTTTCTGCACTTGCATCTCTGCTGCTGCTAACAGTCTCAGAGGAAGAGCTCAAGGGCCAACCCTCCATTAGCCATTCCTGCTAATTCCCTGAGCAAAGGGAGAACCCTCCATTTCTCATCTGTACCTCAGCCACTTGACAGTATGAATTGCCTGTAGCTGAGGGAAGTACAAGTCCAGAGGCTTCTATTTTGTACTGATGTCTCTTTGATTTTAGTTAGCCACTCAGAGCATCTTAAAGGAAAAGTAGGATTTAAAAAATATATAAACTTGTTTTTCCAACTGTGACATTCTCAGTTTGTTTACGGTTTTCTCAGTCTCAAGATTACACTGAATATTTATTGGAACTGAACATTATTGTTTAAGGAACCTATCTTTTGAACAGTGTCTATTTTGAACACAAATCTAAATCTACTCATGATTGTTTAGAAGAGGTCAGAAAGGAATGTGTAATCCCAAGCAAAGATATTCTGTTCTAAGCCATTGATTTAAAGGCTATAACTTGGTTTAGGTCCAGCTGTTATATGCTAGCATTCATGTATTTATGGCAAATAATTTGTTATATGATTGACTGAATGTATCAATGATGAAGTATTTTTCTTTCTCAGAGGTGGTAAAAGCACAGAGCTCCTACTTTGCCATTACTTAATTACAGATTAATTAATTACAGATCCTACTTAATTAATTACAGATCCTACTTAATTACAGATCTGGTGAACCTGCAGTGATTGAAGGAGGGTGGAACATAAGTCTTGGAACATCAGGGCTGATGCTTTTGTTGAGAGCATTGTATTGAGATGTGTAATGTGGGTGGAATCCTGTAGGAACGTGACAGTTTGTGGGAAATACGTGGAGGAGGAACTGGGTTAGTAAGACCAGATTTTATATTTTAAAAAATTGTACTCTCTTTGGACTAAAATTTATGCCTGTTTTTAAAAAAGTTCATTTGACAAAACTTTTACAAAATGAGTCGTTTTTAGTTTGGGAATTGGTAGGATATAGGCTAACTTTAAACAACTATTTTCAAGGTGACAGAATGGCTTATTTGAAAATAAGCTCTGAAGTGCCCAACCATTACAGAGAGAATATTGTTTATTGCAATTGCCAATAATTTATGTAATATTTCTCAGTGTATAAATTACTTTACATTCTTATCTACTAACAACTCTGTGAAGTAGAAAAGAGCAAGAGTCCAGTAGCACCTTAAAGACTAACAAAAATATTTTCTGGCAGGTTATGAGCTCTGTGAAGTAGGCTAGACTGTAACTGAGATGTAGTGGTTTATTCAAGGTCACTTTTTTTGTTGTGTAAAGTTAAAAACATGCCTGTCACTTTAAGAAAAAGATACTACACAGGTAGATTCAAGTCCAGTAGCACCTTCAGATCAACAAGATTTTTGCGGTATAAGCTTTCAAGCATCATAGCTCCCTTCGTCATGGGAGGTTTGATTCTCATAAACGTATACCCCGAAAATCTTATTGGTCTCAAAGGTGCTACTGGACTTGAATCTAGCTGCTCTACTGCAGATTAACATGGCCAGGGGTGTAGACTTTCCAGTTTCCCAGGGTGGGGCAGGGCCAGAGGCATTACTATGACATCATAGGGAGGAGCCTGTGTTGCCACTATCTATGGAGGCAGGGCTATGGGGGATTTTTGAGGGGCTCCCCAGAAATTTAGGGGGGCTTCAACAAATGATCTTCAGACAGCTGAAATACAACTTTAACATTTAATTAACAATGCAAACTGTTTATTTAAATTTTTTAAATGACAGTAAAATAAAATATTCTCCTAATCCCCTATTACTCCTTCTGCTGCTCCCACAAGCATCCTCTCCTGCCATATCCCACCTATCCTTCCCAATTTCCCTTCACCTCACCTCCCCAAAAGTTGTCATGTGTTGGTTTGATTAGTGCAGAAGCAAGAAGAAGCTCTGCTTGATGGAACTGTAGCCTACTTTTTTGAAGAGCTGTGTTTAATGTGTCCAAATGACCAAACAAAAGCAGCAGTAACTGTAACATGAAGTATGTAGCAAATCTCAACAAGCTTTGTGCATACCCATCTGCTTTTGCCCCAGGATCTCCTCGCTCCTCAGAAGATTCCACGCTGGCCATAACTAGACAAGAAATAGAGAATAAAACTGCTATCGACTTCTGGTAACGAGTTGGTTCCAAGCACACGTCCCTAGGGAAAGCTCCCAAGGGAATCCAAGAAACGCTTAGAATTGGAGTGTTTTTTAGCACATCAACCCGGTTCTAAATAGTGGACTGGGATCCAGGAATTCCTCTGCAGCCCAAAGAAAGCGGTGTGACTCCCATTCTCCCTGAGGGAGCTTTTTTAAGTCCCCCGGGGGTGTGGATGTTGTCCCGCTAGGCATCGAGGGGAGAAGGCATCGCCGTGAGCGTTTCTTTGGCTTTTGGCTTGGACCTCGATTACCTATAACCAACTTACGAACTCTTTAATGAAGAAATACCTCACCCTCTGAAATCTATGTGAGTAACAAGAATACTTTTGATCTTACCGGGAATAGAAGGCTGACCTGGTTGGCAGAAATAACTGGGAACTCCGCATTCTCCCCCCCCCCCATCATACAAAACGTTTTTGGTTAAGATAAGACATCAGATAAAGTGGCAAGGACTCTATCAAGTTGATCTGTGGGTAGACTAAACAATTGACTTTCTGATGGATGTGGCAAGTACCAATCAGATTCTGTGACGTTTGAGGGGAAAGGAGAAATAAAACCCTCCCTCCCCTTGGTCACGCTACCTTTTCCGGGCCGGGAAGGTCCTCCTGCCACATTTTTAAAATTCATCTTGAAGCACCGGAAGACCTCTAGGAATATTATTGTACTGCAGCATGCCTGCTGACAACGGGGAGAAGGGAAGTACAGAAGCACGCAGAACCGGAAGCGAACTCGCTTGGTGCACCAACTAAAAGGTTTGCCATTGAAAACTACAAAAAGGGGGTGACGGAAGGTCCACGGCTGTACTGTTTCCGGCTAACTTCCTACTTCCTGATGCTTGCCGACCTAGAGCGTCTATAAGAAACTCGTTGGTTTTTCAAATTTTAAAAACTTATTTTTTACTTGTTTCTTGAAGATTTTTACAAAAATATCTTAGCGACATAAACTACTAGTCTACCCACACCCTGGAAAAATGCTTTTTTAAGACCTGCCAAAATCGCTAAAAATAAGGCATCAACTTTAAATGTCTTCAACTCGTCAAAGATCTGGATCACTGCATACTATCACCTGCAAACTCACATCTCGAAAAAAAATAGGAAATACTTGGAAAAGAAATTATTGGGTCAAACGTTCATTACGTCTTCTAAAACTAAAACTAAAGTAGTCATTTATGCACGTGCCAGTTTGAGCCCTGAAATGGTATATAAAGATGAAATAGGTCGTATAATGATAATTAGAATAAAAATAATGGGTCAAAACACATTGGTGGTAGGAATTTATGCACCTAACGAAGGGAAGGCTAAATTTTATGAACAATTGCATGAGATTTTACTTCAATATGCTCAAGTACAGATTTTATTGATGGGAGATTTTAATGGAATAACTTCCCCTCTTTTGGATAAAAAACCCCAAGCTAAAAGTGAAAAAGAAGGAATCCTTCCAAAGACCTTTTTTCAAATGATGGCTGATTTGGATTTACAGGATATTTGGAGAACAATGAACATGACAGCTAAAGAATTTACTTTTTATTCAGCAAGACATGATTCACACTCTAGGATAGACATGATTTGGGCAAGTAAATCTATCTTTACCCAACTGTGTAAAATACACATTGTACCCAGAACTTTTTCATATCACAATCCGATTTCTTTTGAGTGGAATAACTGACAAGTATTCAGATGGAAACTGAATAATAAACTTTTGAAAGACCAGAAATTGTTGGAGGAATTATCTACTTTGATTAAAGACTATTTTGAAATCAACATGAATGGAGAAACCACCTTAAATATAGTTTGGGATGCTTTTAAAGCGGTGATTAGAGGATTTATGATCCAGAAAAACGCGGCATGGAGGAAGCAACAGTTACAGTTGACCAATACTATACTTTGGGATTTACAAAAACTTGAACAAGATTTGGTTCTGGAATTACAAGAAGATCAAAAATGTATTATTTTGGGGAAGATAAATGCTCTTAAACACCAGTTAAATATGGTGGTTTCTGAAGAAATGAATAAAAATTTGAAATATGCAAAACAAACATATTTTGAACAGGCAAATAAACCTGGCAAGTTTTTGGCAACTCAGCTTTGGGACTCTTTTTAAAAACAAATTATAGCCAAAATACAAACAGTAAATGGACCTGTTTATACTACAACAGATATTAAAAAAGAATTTGTATCCTTTTATACCAAGTTGTACCAAAAAGATGAAATATTAATTAAAAAGATGGAAAAAAATTTACATTCTACAAACATTAAAAAATTATCATCAGCCCAACAGAGACTTATTGAAGAACCAATTTCGTTAGAAGAATTAGAAGCTTTTAATAAACAAAAAATAGATAAAAATCCAGGACCAGATGGAATAACCGCTTTGTTTTATCATACTTTTAAACTTCATTTGGTGAAACCATTTTTGATGCTTTGTAATTCAATAATGGAAACGGGAACAATACCAGAAACATGGTCACATGCTTTTATCTAATTAATTCCTAAATCTGGAAGAGACCTTGAAAAAGTAACTAACTATAGACCTATTTTGCTACTTAACGTGGATTACAAAATTTATGCTTCAGTTTTATCATCTAGAATTAAAAAACTGATTAAAGATTTGATACATGATGACCAAGCAGGTTTTGTTCCGGGAAGACAAATTAAGGACAATGTTAGGGTACTTTTAGATGCTTTGGAGTACTATGAACAGAACATTCAACACAAAGCAGCTTTTGTCTTCCTAGATGCAGAGAAGGCTTTTGATAAGGTTTCTTGGGATTGTATGAAAAAGACCTTGGAAGTAATGAACTTTGGAGAAAAATTTAGAAGAGGTATAGATGCTCTATATACTAAACAGCAAGCAAAAATATTGGTTAATGAATCAATGTCAGGAGAATGTAATATACAGAAAGGGACGAGACAAGGATGTCCACTTTCTACTTTACTTTTTATTTTGGTTTTGGAGTCCCTTTGCTGTAAGATTCGTGAATCAAAGGATGTAAATGGATTAAAAATAAACAAACAGGAATATAAATTGAGGGCATTTGCTGATGACCTATTATTGATTCTAGATGACCCCAATCAATTTGCGATTAACCTGAAAGAGATATTGGACTCTTACAGTAAAGTTGCAGGATTTAAAATTAATCAAGAGAAAACACAAACGATTTTTAAGAATGTTTCTGGTTCAGAACAACAGTATTTTACCGCAATGACAAATTGGCAGAAAGCGACTAAAGTGAAATACTTGGGAATTTGGATTTCTACAAAAAATGCGGATATGATTACTAACAATTATATTAAATTGTGGGAAGAAATAAAGAAAGATATGTCAATTTGGACAAATAAGAACTTATCCCTGCTAGGCCACATTCCTACAATACAAATGAATGTATTACCAAGATTATTTTTGTTTCAGAATCTTCCTATTATATCCCAAGTAAAGTACTTCAACACCTGGAAAAAAGACGTAATGAATTTTATTTGGCAAGGTAAGAAACCAAGGATTGCATACAAATACCTGATTGATTCAAAAGAGAGAGGTGGACTTGCACTTCCTAACTTTAAATTATATGCTGAAGCGGCTGCTTTAGTATGGCTAAAAGACTGGATGGACTTAAAAAACACACGGTTACTGGATCTGGAGGGTTGTGAAAATAGAAGTGGATGGCATGGCTATTTGTTGTATAACAAAGCTAAAACTCATGCATCATTTCAGCAACACATGGTCAAATCATCCCTCTATAGCATATGGATCAGATACAAACATTTATTAGAAGTAAAAACCCCACTATGGATTTCATCACAAGAAATGTTAACTTTACGCCCATTAAGACCTGCTCAATTTGTAATTTACCAGGATCTTTTGAAATGGGAAGGTACAAAATGTTCACTTAAAGAGTATGAAGAAGTTAAGGATTTATTATCTTGGTTCCAGTATCATCAAATAAACTCGGTTTTTCTACAAGACTTGAAAACAGGATTTTCTAAAACTAAATCAACTTTACAAAAACTTTTACTGGACACAAATGATCATCTCATATCCAAGATGTATAAATTACTGTTAAAACTCTACTGTGAACAAGAACGAATAAAACCTACCATGATTAGTTGGGCACAAATGTTGGGACATCATATAATATTGCAAAAATGGGAAAGGTTATGGACAAGAGATTTGAAACTTATATCTTCGCAATTACTAAGAGAAATTGTATATAAAATGATGTATAAATGGTATTTAACACCGAAGAAATTAGCAAAATCATTCCCCTCAATGTCACCTAACTGTTGGAAATGCAACAAAGAAGTTGGATCTTTTCATCATATTTGGTGGACTTGTGAAAAAGCTAAGAAATTTTGGGAGATGATACACAATGAAATAAGGAGGATTTTACAACAAAATATTTCTAAAACACCTGAAATGATGCTATTAAGTATGATACCAGATACTATTTTTACTCACCGAACTTTTTTGATATATGCCACCACTGCTGCACGAGTGACATATGCAGCTAAATGGAAGACTAGCGAGATACCAACCAAAAATGACTGGTTAAATAAGATGCTGGAATTGACAGAGATGGCAAAACTTACAGCTTTAATAAATCAGAATGATAATGAACAATTTATGGGGGAATGGGAGGCGTGGAGAATTTACTGTGAAAATCAATTTTTAATGGGACCATTTAAAGGATATTCTTTGATTTAATCCCTTACATATTTTTGTACTATGGTTATATTAAGGTACTAAATTAACAAATTAGAACCAAGATAAGATACGTATACATTAATTAAACAATATGGGGATTAATTCTGTTAGCAAAAGTATATACAATTATTTTTAGAAGAGAGTGAGGGGGAATTCATTTTAAGTTTAAATTACTATTATTAATAGTTTTTATTACCTTTATCAATTTGTAGTAATAAAGGTTGGTTTATATGTTGATATATTAAACGAAGAAAATAATAAAAAAAATTCAAAAAAAAGAGAGAATAAAACTGCTATCATACTGCCCTTGTACAAATCTATGGTGAGACCACACTTGGAATACTGTGTACAGTTCTGGTCACTATACCTCAAAAAGGATATTGCAGAGCTTGAGAAGGTGTAGAAAAGAACAACCAAAATGATCAGGGAACTAGAGCAACTGTCCTATGAGGAGCACTTAAAATGCTTAGGGCTGTTTAACTTGGAAAGAAGGCAGTTAAGGGGAGACATGATAGATGCGTGGCTTTTGCTTCACATTAGAAGCTCTCTTCTCTGAAGAGGGAACTGTCACAATCCAGCTTTGCTTGTAGGTTATTAATAATACATTGGACTGGTTTAAGTTGTGAGCTGTATGTGACCACCAGAGGTAAGAACATAAGAACATAAGAAAGACCATGCTGGATCAGACCAAGGCCCATCAAGTCCAGCAGTCTATTTACATAGTGGCCAACCAAGTGATTTTAGGAAGCCTACAAACAAGACAACTGCAGCAGCATTATCCTGCCTGTGTTCCAAAGCACCTAATATAATAGGCATGCTCCTCTGATCCTGGAGAGAATAGTTACGCATCATGACTAGTATCCATTTTGAGCAGTAGCCATGAATAATCCTCTCCTCCATGACCATGTCCACTCCCCTCTTAAAGCCTTCCAAGTTGGCAGCCATCACCACATCCTGGGGCAGGGAGTTCCACAGTTTAACTATGCATTGTATAAAGAAATACTTCCTTTTATCTGCTTTGAATCTCTCATCCTTCAGCTTCAGCAAATGACCCCACTTTCTAGTATTATGAGAGAGGGAGAAAAGCTTCTCCGTGTCCACTCTCTCCAAATAATGCATAATTTTATAGACCCCTATCATGTCTCCCCTTAACTGCCTTCTTTCCAAGCTAAACAGCCCTAAACATTTTAAGCGCTCCTCTTAGGGCAGTTGCTCGAGTCCCCTGATCATTTTGACCGCAAATAAAATTCAATCATGTGCAAGTAAAGTAACATCAACCAAATTTTATACATCTCTGGTAGCTTCTACCACTTGACTTTTTTCTTCATCACTGGGTGTATCTATCATTAAATGGTTATAGGTTAGTTCAGGTGATGCTCCAGTAAACTGCTTTCTTAAGCCTCTGAACTATATGAGTATGCAGTAGAGATCAGAAAATGTTTGGGGCCAGGCAAAAGACTTGGGTGAATGAATAACTGCCAGACAAAGGAAAGATTTATGCAGGAAATCCAACATTATTTCAGGTATATCAAAGGGAAATATGAAGCAGCATTCTTCAGCACTTAGGGCTGAACTTAGCATGACTGAGTATAAAACATTGAACTGGTTCCACAAGTAAGCAAAAACAGCAATTTTATACCACTGTTGTAAGTACGTAATTCCAGGGGGCTCCACCTCTACACAAACTGTTTAAAATTGACACGTTTTTAGGTCCTACCATATAAATTTTGGATGTTTGGACAATGAGACAGTTGGGATTTTTTTTCAGCCCTCTTTGGATGTTAATGGTGCTCTTCAGAGTGAATAATACTGCAAAACATGTAATACTAGCTTAAAGAGCCATCAAGTGTGCAGAAGTGAGGTGGGATTCCCCCTTTCCTGCAACTTTGGAACTTCAGAAGAAGAGAGAGATTACCCATGTGTCAGTTGTGGCTAGATCAAAATGTAACAATGTACTTTTCCAGTACTGGAGTCTCTCAGTATATATAAAAGAGAGACATCATTGTGTTGGGGGCTAAAGCCATTCCCTACTCTTGCTGACCCCATAAGAATTATGCATAACTCTGTTC
This sequence comes from Euleptes europaea, assembly GCF_029931775.1. Lineage (NCBI taxonomy): Eukaryota > Metazoa > Chordata > Lepidosauria > Squamata > Sphaerodactylidae > Euleptes > Euleptes europaea. Next base: position 66,378,915 of record NC_079323.1, read on the forward strand.
TGAGTTCCATTTCTTGGTCACACTAAAGTGTGACAGAATGTTGGGAACTGGCTTTTATATATACAGAAAAAAACTTACTGCCAACACAATTGCCATTGCTTTCCCACAGGCCTGATTTGAAGGCTGAGAAAGTGCATCAGACCGTGGCCTGGACCTAATTAACAGCCAAGAACACGAATTTTTTAAATTCCTGGGATTTCAAGATAAAGAAATAAGGTGCTCTTAGTGGTGCCAGAACACCATGCCAAATAGATCACGAGAGTGTTCATTTTTCTCATTTGTTCAGATTAAACTAAAAGTCAAAGGCATCTTTTGGAGTGGAAAATATGATGATAAAACTTCAAACTTGTTTCTTGCATCCATACTAAAGAAAACAGAGAGAAAGCAAATGTATTTGTGAAAAAAGTAGCCTTATTTTATGAATTGCTAGAGCAGTAAGATACCATCTGTGTTAGATATACTTAAAATTATTTAAATGCATCTTAACATATTTGTGTTCAAAATATTGTCGAAGGCTTTCACGGTCAGAGTTCATTGGTTCTTGTAGGTTATCCGGGCTGTGTGACCGTGGTCTTGGTATTTTCTTTCCTGAAGTTTTGCCAGCAGCTGTGGCAGGCATCTTCAGAGGAGATGTGTCCTTCAGACACTGAAGGACAGTGTCTCTCAGTGTCAAGTGTGTAGGAAGAAGATATATAGTCAGAAAGGGGTTGGGTTGAGCTGAATCATTGTCCTACAAAAAGTATCAAAGGTAATGTGCTAATCATTGTCCTGTAAGTATCAAGATAATGTGCTAATGAGGGTGTGGTATGTTAATATGGAATCATTGTATCCCGAAGTGATCTGTTAATGTGTTAATATTTGTGTTCGTTTGTTATAGTCACCTATCTCTCTGCTAAATGTGTAGATCTGTTCTGTAAGTTTGTCTTATAAAACAAAGATTTTTTAAAAAAGTCTGGAACAATTAAAATCAACAATGAGATGTACAAATATAGCTGTTACCACAGAAGGAAATAAACTTGTTTCTTTTCTCAGTAGATGAAGCTCATTCAGTGCTAGTCTGAAAGGATAATGGAGCAGCTTGGACTGACTGCAAGAAGAGTTAATAGGGATTCCATGCATTTTGCAGTGAACACCTTTAACAACTGTAAACAACATGAGCAATCTCCATATTTGTTCAGTTTGGCAACATACAACTCAAATGCCTTGCGAACAGGTTTGCAGCGTTGTATTAATTGTGCTTGCTAGCTTTTAGTTACTTGAGAGGTGAAGGCAGCCAATCAGAGCAATCCGTTCTCCATTCAAGGGATCATGTGGCATATTTTTGCCCAGCATGATTAGGATGCACTGCTTTTCAAATGTCTGTTGTGTTTCTTCAGTGTGCCTCACTGTTTTGCACACTTTTATTTTAAATTATTTTTCCTTTACATCATTTTAAAGCATGTATTGCATTTGAGTAGCTGCTGTATATTTCTCCCCCTACATATCCAGCTTTTGTAGGATTCGATTATACTGGCTGAATAGCTTTTACTGCATGGAAAAATCTGTTAATAAAAAGAAGAATGAAATGTTCTGAATATGAAGACCAATCAGATGAGTATTCCCCTTACAAATGAAAGGAAGACAAGGGAGAACGGCAAAATTATGAAAACCCCAGATGGCCCTTTTAAACCTCAGATGAAGAAACTTGAGGTAAGCAGGGTGGGAGCAGCCTTTCTTCTTCAATATATAAAAAAACCTGTGCTGGTAATTTTCTAGAGCATAACACAAATTTATTTCAAATATCATACAGCTATAGCAATCAGTCCAAAGAAAGTGTGAAATGAACAAGGAAATGAATTTGGGACCTTATAGTAGCAGTCTCTTTCAGAATGATTCTATCCATGACCTGCACACGATGGGCAGGAATAGGACTACTTCTCAGTCTTCTTGTGCCCCTGTAGATCAAAGATGTGCTACTGTTGCTATGTGGGGGGAACTGATTGGAAGGGTGGACATGATGGGAGTAGAGTACAAACCTACATTTGTTTAGGGGCTGGTCCTACCAATAACAACAGCCATAATGTTAATATTTGCAAAAGTAGTGGGGTAAATAAAAATATACTCTTGGGGCTGTGGTGGAACAGCCCCAGTAATCTACGGGCACTACTCTATCCTGCTTTCCAAAATGTCTGGGCACCAGCAGCTGTCTGAGTCTCCACCTGGCAACGCATCACTCTCCCGGCTTTCCCGAGCCTCAGAGTTTTCTTACCCTGTTTCAGTACCACTGCTACTAACTGGCCTTTGTAGGAATTACCCACTGAGAGGATTAGTTCACCCAGCTCCCCAGCTCCTGTGTTGCCATTCGAAGGCCCTTCCCCTTGCCTGTTTCTCCTGCTACCCAGTGGCTGATTACCACAGGGACAGCTTTCTGCACTTGTGCACCATTGGGGGATTAGCAGTTTGCCAACTACCTGTCCTCCCTTATCCTGGTGCCCATTTTAAATAGCATGTTCAAATGGTGGAGGTCTACGTGGTTCAGGGAACAACTGCTAGCATTCAAAACCATAAAGAATTTATTAAAAATAAAAATTTCCATATGCATATTCTTAGCTCAGCACAGCAAGGAATCCAAAAAAACACTGTAAACACACAATTCCTTTGTCCCTCACTCTGAACAGGTCCTAGCTGATTTTATTCTAAGGGAGACTCTTTAAAGTTAAAGTGTTCTAAAAAATTTCCCATTACCATAGAGTCTTTGTTCAGGCAACCAGTCTGCCGCATAACAATGGCAGCCTTCAGCAGGAGCCCATGTGTGAGAGCTCCTTCTCCGTAGATAAAATCAGCCAGAGGGAGCTTTTCTCTCCATGCCAAAGGGTTTTATTATCTCTTGTCGAAGGCTTTCACGGTCAGAGTTCATTGGTTCTTGTAGGTTATCCGGGCTGTGTAACCGTGGTCTTGGAATTTTCTTTCCTGACGTTTCGCCAGCAACTGTGGCAGGCATCTTCAGAGTAGTAACACTGAAGGACAGTGTCTCTCAGTGTCAAAGGTGTAGGAAGAGTAATATATAGTCAGAAAGGGGTTGGGTTTGAGCTGAGTACTGTCCTGCAAAAGTAATGTGCTAATCATTGTCCTGTAAGTATCAAGATAATGTGCTGATGAGGGTATGGTATGTTAATATGGAACCATTGTATCCTGAAGTGATGTGTTAATGTGTGTAATCCAAAGCTAATCTGCATGGCTATTGTTGAATGTTGTCTTTGTTAGTCTGGAGGTTTTCAGAACAGGAAGCCAAGCCTTATTCATTCTTAAACTCTCCTCTTTTCTGTTAAAGTTGTGCTGATGTTTATGAATTTCAATGGCTTCTCTGTGCAATCTGACAAAATAGTTGGTAGAATTGTCCAGTCTTTCAGTGTCTTGGAATAAGACCCTGAGTCCTGTTTGTGTCAGTCCATGTTCAGCCACTGCTGATTTCTCAGGTTGGCCCAGTCTGCAGTATCTTTCATGTTCTTTTATCCTTGTTTGTATGCTGCGTTTTGTGGTCCCGATGTAAACTTGTCCACAGCTGCAAGGTATACGATATACTCCTGCAGAGGTGAGGGGGTCTCTTTTGTCTTTTGTTGATCGTAGCATTTGTTGTATTTTCTTGGTGGCTTTAAACACTGTTTGTAGGTTATGTTTTTTCAAAAGTTTCTCCATCCTATCAGTGACTCCTTTAATAAATGGCAAGAATACCTTTCCTATGGGAGACTGTTTTTCCTGAGTTTGTTTTACGGATGCAAACTTTTACATGGAATATTTTGAAAAGACAGCATTAGAATCGGCACCTTCCATGTAAAAGTTTGCTATTACTGGACTGAATGGACTTTCCATAGCTACTCCATCAATCTGTTCGTAAAATTCTTTATCCCATAGGAAACTTTTACATGGAATATTTTGAAAAGACAGCATTAGAATCGGCACCTTACAAACCTACAGTCTGGTTCAGGTTCGTAGATGACACATTTACTATTTGGAGCCATGGTGAAGAAAAATTAATGGACTTTCTAAACCATCTTAATAATATCCATCCAAACATTCAGTTTACCATGGAAAAGGAAATTGAGGGTAAACTCCCATTTCTTGATACCCTTGTCATCTGTAAAACAAACTTTCAGTTAGGTCACAAGGTCTACCGGAAACCAACTCATACAGATCGCTACTTACACAAAAACTCCAACCACCACCCCCGACAGAAAAGAGGAATAATCAAAACATTAATGGACCGTGCAAGACGGATCTGTGAACCACAGTTTCTCAAGGAAGAAACTAATCATCTAAATCACGCACTGCTAGCAAACGGCTATTCCAAGAATGAAATCAGAAGGGCCATTAAACCAAACAAAAATCGGAAAACTCAGGAAAAACAGTCTCCCATAGGAAAGGTATTCTTGCCATTTATTAAAGGAGTCACTGATAGGATGGAGAAACTTTTGAAAAAACATAACCTACAAACAGTGTTTAAAGCCACCAAGAAAATACAACAAATGCTACGATCAGCAAAAGACAAAAGAGACCCCCTCACCTCTGCAGGAGTATATCGTATACCTTGCAGCTGTGGACAAGTTTACATCGGGACCACAAAACGCAGCATACAAACAAGGATAAAAGAACATGAAAGATACTGCAGACTGGGCCAACCTGAGAAATCAGCAGTGGCTGAACATGGACTGACACAAACAGGACACAGGGTCTTATTCCAAGACTCTGAAAGACTGGACAATGCTACCAACTATTTTGTCAGATTGCACAGAGAAGCCATTGAAATTCATAAACATCAGCACAACTTTAACAGAAAAGAGGAGAGTTTAAGAATGAATGGAGGTTTTCAGAACAGGAAGCCAAGACTAACAAAGACAACATTCAACAATAGCCATGCAGATTAGCTTTGGATTACACACATTAACACATCACCTCAGGATACAATGGTTCCATATAAACATACCATACCCTCATCAGCACATTATCTTGATACTTACAGGACAATGATTAGTAGGGCTGTCAAAAAAAATAATAATTCGGTACAGTTCGGATTCGGTTGAATTTGGCCCTTGTGGGTTCGGTACGTGCCGAAGTCCGAACTCCCCCACTTCGGATCCGTTCAATTCGGCGGGATTTCAAAGTTCGGAAACAAATTCGGCCGAATAAAGCCATTAAAAACACAACTGCGCCTTTCCGCGGCTCTGGGGGGGGGGCATTTTTGGGCTTAGAGGTCCCAAACCTTTTTTTTTTTATATATATATAAATTTTATTGGGTTTTATGATAGAAATTTTCCATTGCATTAAACAACATCTATAACAATATCGAATTTCAATTCTAACCTAAAGTTGTTATAATTCCATATCATATAATAAAAAAGAGAAAAGAAAAAAGAAAAAAAAGAAATGGAAAATTTTTTGACTTCCCCATCACCTCTATCTGCCTCTTAATAAAAAGTTCCTCCCGTCATAGGTAATCTAATCTTGATAAAATATCAATACCATATATAAAAAACCATAATCTGTTAGTAAATATAATTATGCTTATTCAATATAAAAAAAAAAATCAAAAATAATCCTCTGGATCAGATTAGAAAATATTCTTCCATTCTTCCCAATTTTAACTCATATTCACAATAATGCATCCACGCCCCCCATTCCCCCAAAAACCGAACGTCATTTTCTTCATTTAGAATAGCTGTGAGTTTTGCCATTTCTGCCACTTCAAACATTTTAACAATCCAGTCTTTTTTCTCTGGAGTTTCTAGCCCTTTCCATTTCGCTGCATAAAGCAGTCTCGCAGCTGTTGTGGCATATATCAAAAAGGTTCTTTGTGTTGCTAAGTCGTCTGGAATCATACTCAATAACATCATTTCTGGTGTTTTGGATATATTCTTTTGTAGTATTAATCTCAGTTCGTTATAAATCATGTCCCAGAAGTCTTTGGCTTTGTCACAGGTCCACCACATGTGATAAAAGGAACCAATTTCTTTGTTACATTTCCAACAAGTAGGGGACATCGTTTTATAAATCTTTGCAATTTTCTTGGGTGTTAGATACCATCTATACATCATTTTATAGATGTTTTCTCGCACTGACTGTGCTTTTATTCCTTTTAAATCTTTAGACCATAATCTTTCCCATTTATTTAAAACAATATCATGTCCCACATTTTGAGCCCAATCGATCATAGTTGGTTTAATCGTGTCCTGCTCACAGTATATTGTTAAAAGGAGATTATACATTTTAGAAATCAGCTTTGTATTATTGTCTAGTAGAATCCTTTGAAAAGGAGATTTTTCTTTAGAGAAACCTTTTTTTGCATCTTGTACAAAAACTGATTTGATTTGGTAATATTGAAGCCATTGTAAATCATCCTTAAGCAGTTGAAAGTCTTTTAGTGAGCATTTCTTTCCTTCCCAATTAGTTAGATCTTGATAAGTAATAAATTTGTCTGGTCTAAGTGGGCGCAAAGTTAGCATTTCTTGGGGCGATATCCACATCGGTGTTTCTGGTTCCAAAATGTGTTTATATCTCATCCAAATACGAAGTAGAGAGGACCTGATTATATGATTACGGAATGTTGCTTGTAATTTAATTTTATCATACCACAAATAACCATGCCATCCACTTAAGTTATTATAACCTTCCAAGTCTAGCAAACGTACATTTGACAAATTCATCCAGTCTTTTAGCCATACTAAAGCTACCGCTTCAGCATAGAGTTGAAAGTTAGGCAGTGCTAAACCTCCTCTAGTTTTTAGATCCACCAAGTATTTATAAGCAGTCCTTGGTTTTTTTCCTTGCCAGATGAAGTTTGAAATGTCTTTCCTCCAAGTTTCAAAATATTTTGTTTGTGATATTATTGGTAAATTTTGGAATAAGAAGAGCATCCTCGGTAAGACATTCATTTGGATCGTTGAGATACGTCCCATTAATGACAATTTTTTGTTTGACCATATAATCATATCAGTTTTAATCTTACCCCATAACTTGAGGTAATTGTTGGTTAACAGATCTTTATTCTTTGCAGTGATCCAAATTCCCAGGTATTTAACTTTGTTAGCTTTCTCCCAGCCAGTATATGATATAAATTCCTGTTGTTGTATTTCCGATAAATTTTTAAATATTATCTTTGTTTTTTCTTGATTCACTTTAAAGCCTGATACTTTTCCAAAATCATCCAAAGTCTCCTGAAGTATATTCATTGACTGTGTTGGGTTTTCCAAAATTAGCAGTAGGTCATCCGCGAATGCTCTCAACTTAAATTCATGTTTTTTAATTCTTAGCCCGCGGATGTCCTCCATACTTCTTAGTTTCACACATAGCGGTTCCAACACCAACAAAAATAAAAGTGGAGACAAGGGACATCCCTGTCTAGTCCCTTTCGTGATTTGGCAGTTATCTGACATTGATTCATTAACCAAAATTTTAGCTTGTTGGGAGGTGTAAATAGCCGATATACCTTTCTGAAAACGATCTCCAAAATTCAATTTATCCAAAATCCGTTTCAAAAAGTTCCAAGAGACCATATCAAAGGCTTTTTCTGCATCCAAAAATACAAAAGCCGCAGTTTGTTGAATATTATGGTCATAATATTCCAGTGAATCTAGTAAAATTCTTACATTGTCTTTTATTTGCCTTCCTGGTATAAAACCTGCTTGGTCCTCATGTATAAGATCCTTAATAAATTGCTTTATCCTACATGCCAAAACCGAAGCAAAAATTTTGTAATCCACATTTAGGAGCGATATAGGTCTGTAATTAGATGTTTTTTCTGGATCTCTTCCTTCTTTGGGTATCAGTGATATAAATGCGTGTGACCAAGTCTCCGGGGATGTTCCCTCGTCCAAAATTGCATTGTAAAGTGAACCAAAAAATCCAACTAAATTGTCACTAAAAGTTCTATAAAATAGTGCAGTAATTCCATCTGGTCCAGGTGTTTTATCCGTTTTTTGTCTCAGTATTGCTTCTTGTATTTCTTCCCTTGTTACTGGAGCTTCAATACATTCTCTCTGGGTCATTGACAAAGCTTTCATCTGTATTGAGTTTAGAAATTTGTCTATTTTCTGTTTTGGAGTATTTTCTTTCTGATATAACTTAGAGTAAAATGAAACAAATTCTTTCTGAATTTCTGAAGTTGAATAAACTGGTCCTTTAGCAGTTTGGATTTTTGTTATAATCTTCTTTTGAAATGAGTCCTTCAGTTGTGTTGCTAAAAAATTTCCTGGTTTATTTGCATATTCAAAATACTTTTGTTTAGCAAGTTTCAGATTTTTATTCATTTCCTCCATTATTACCAAATTTAATTGGTGTTTAGATGCAGAAATCTGTATTTGAATTTCTCTTCTCTCCTCTTCCTGTGTTACCATTACCAATTTCTGCTCCAAATTTTGTAAATTCCAAAGTATGTTGTTTGTAAATTGCAATTGAGTCTTCTTCCAGGCCGAGTGTTTCTGTATCATAAAACCTCTCAGAACAGCTTTGAATGCGTCCCAAACTGTATTTAAAGAAGTTTCCCCATTAAGGTTAATTTCAAAAAAGTCTTTCATTAAAACCTGTAATTCCTTTTGTATCTGGTTGTCTTTTAAAAGTTTATCGTTCATTCGCCATCTAAATGCTTGTTTATTGTTCCAATCAAAGGTAACAGGATTGTGATCAGAAAAAGTTCTAGGTAAAATATGAATTTTACGTAGTTGCGTGAAAATTGATTTACTGGCCCATATCATATCGATTCTGGAGTGTGAATCGTGTCTTGCTGAATAAAAGGTGTATTCTTTAGCTGTTGTATTCATTGTTCTCCAAATGTCTTGTAATTCTAATTCTGAAGCCATGGCAAAGAAAGTTTTAGGCAAGCATCCATCATTGATATCTTTTGCTTTTGATTTTTTGTCCAGAGATGGGAGAATAATTCCATTGAAGTCGCCCATCAATAAAATTTGGTCTTGTGAGTACTGGGTTATCAGGTCATGTAATTTTTCATAGAAGGATTTTTTCCCTTCATTGGGTGCATAGATTCCAACCACTATTGTCCTTTGTCCCAATATTTTAGTTCTGATAATTACAATTCTTCCTTCATTGTCTTTATATACTAGTTCTGGACAGAGACTGGGGTGGGCATAGATTACCACTCCCTTTGTTTTAGTTTTAGCAGAAGCAATAAATGCTTGTCCAAGCATCTGTTTCTCCAAGTATTTTTTATGCTTTGAAGCTATATGGGTTTCTTGTAGGCAAATTAGGGAGTATTTATATTTCTGTAGATATTTGAAGATTCTGGCCCTTTTAGTTTTCTCATTCAGTCCATTTACATTCCAAGAAATTGCTTTTGCCATAATGTAGTATTTTTTAGCAAAATAAAAAGTCTATAATTTAGTACCACCTTCTGCACCCTGTACCTCTTCTTCTTCCTCTTCTTCTTCCTCCTTCTCTCCAGGTAATTCTTTAAGGTCCATTTTATATTTTCTCAAAAATTTCCCCACATCTGCTTGGGATAGAATTGTCGTTTTCACTTCCTTATAGGTGAAAGCCAAACCTTGTGGCATAATCCAACGATATTTGATGCCATTAGCTTTCAGTATAGACACAAAGTCTTTGTAGTTATTCCTCTGTGAAAGTAGATGCCTTGGAATATCCTTCAGTAGTATAAGAGAGGAGTCTCCTGCTGACACTGGATTTTCATAATGAATCTTCATAATCTTGTCTTTAACTCTGGTGTCATAGAACACTATCATCAAATCTCTTGGCTTAGATCTTCTCATTCTAGCAGGTAGTGGTATCCTGTATATTCTATTAATGGCTTGTTTTAATTCTTGTTCATCTATCTGAAATAAGTAGGCCAAATTTGGTATTGCAGATTCTTTATTATCTCCCATCATATCTGGAAAATTGCGTATACGAAGGTTGGTCTCTTTCACTCTCATCTCCATCATTGCCATTTGATTTTTTGCCGCCATCTGATCCGCTTGTATTGTTTCAATCTGTTTTTCTTGGCTTGTTAATTTTTTCTTTGTGTCCTTGTGCTCATCCATCACTTTCTTAATTGATACATCCATCGCTTGCATATCTGTCTTCATAACAATCATTTGAGTTTTTACTTCTTTCAAGTCTCCAGTGACCACATCCAACTTCTGATTAATAGCTTGGGATGCTTGACCAAGATTTGTCATCATAGAAGTCAACTGTGCCATCTGTGCAGACATCTGTTCAAACTGTTTATTTGTTGCCTCAGTTTGTTTAGTTAGCATATCCTGTAACTTTTTTTCCATGGTCGAGGTTTGTAAAGAGTCCCTTAGTTTAGTATAGGCAGGGCTATGTAGTGAGCCAGAGCGGGGTCGAGACATTTACATTCAAAAAAAGCTGGTAAAATACATGTCCACCGACAGGGCCTTTAAGGTGCTGGTTAAAAGATGATAGTTCAAAGATCAGCCTAGTAATTTTTTCGGGTTGAAAAGAGTCGAAATTGGCTTTAAAATTGCATTTTAAAGTTTTAAAATACCAGTGAGTTTTTTCGGTCGCTCTAGATCGGATTAATCAGGAAGTAAACAGGAAGTTACTAGTGCTGCAGACCTTCTATCGCCTCTTCTCGATGGTTATTCCTTCAGGAATGATTTGAAAGTAACTCGAGTGCGACGGATATTCAGTCCCGCGGCTACTTCCTGTTGTTTTAGTTCCAATGATAGAGAGGGTGTTATAGAGAGTCTTCCGTTCCAGGCACTCCCTTACTGCAAACGTGGCAGGAATTCGCCGGAAAATCAGGAAGAGAAATCACCCTCCCCTTCCTTCGGACCTCTCATTGGTGATAATTCTTGTCAGTCTAAAAGGTATCCTTCCGACTCTTTGTTATGGTTTAGGCTGATCGATCCGATAAGGCTCCTGTCGCTAATCCCGATGACTAACTCAGATCAAACTTTTTCAGTTCGGATTATGGAGGGGTGGGGGTCCCAGAAATATTCTTATCAGCCTCCCGTCTGTTCAAATTTCTAGTAAGTAGACGAAGAGTTCTTTTGTACTCACTTAGGTGTCAAGAGGTGAGGTTCTTTTCTTTATGTAGTCCTTATGTTGGTATTAAGGCGGTGGAGGGTAGAGCTTGCTGCCAAAGTTGCGTTTTGGCGATGTCCTTCCCTAGTGCCCTCGCAGGACCGGCGTCTAGGACTCCGAGGGGCTTAAAAAAGCCCCCTCAGAGTACCTAGGAGGTCAAACCGCGTTTGCGGGCTGCAGGGAGTTCCTGCTTTCCAACCCACTTGCAAGGGTCGGATTGGGGTATCTATGTACCCCAAAAATAACGCAAACTTGGATTTCTCCCAGGACAACCTGGGGAAATGGAGTGCTCTCTCCAACGGCACCACCGGAAGCCAGAGGTCCCAAACCTTTGGCAGAGCTTCAAAGGACGTTTATTGAAAGACTCCCCAAGTTTTGTAAAGATTGGGTCAGGGGGGGCTGAGATATGGGCCCTGAAAGGGTCCCCCCACCCTTAATGTTGTGCATCTCTCAGCAGAGCTTGCCGCTCACGCACAAAGCTCCCAGCCCGACAACAGCGGAGAAATTAGCAAAACAACTGCAAACACAACCTTGTTAAACAACACCTTTGCAACACACAACTGAAACCTCCCCCCTCAAACCAGGGAGCGAGAGACTCGAGGGGGAACACACACCCCAGGCAGAACCGACGAAAGCCCCCTTTGGCTTCCCCCCCACCCACAGAAACTGCTCCCTCCCCACACACACACAGACTCTGCTTTCCCCCACACACACACACATACACAGGAGAAAAATTATAGATTAAAGCCCCCAAAGGGGTCTTACTGTGGCTGTCTTCTGTTCCATCAGGACAGGCTGTAATCCAAGATGATTCCAATTAGGCACGGAACGTTTTGCTCTAGAGAGATGCACACAGGATCGGATCGGCTGCCCCATTCATCCCAATAGGGGAAAGGGGAAAGCCCATATCTCGGGACCCCCTGACCCAATGTTCACAAAACTTGGGGGATTCCTTAAGAAGCTTAATCTAAAGTTCCAGTGAAAGTTTTGTGCACCCCCAAAAATGTGCCCCCTGCAGCCATGGAAAGAGAAAAGGGGGGGAGGCGATATTTCTGCCCCCACTGAACCCATCTTTACAAAACTTGGGTAATATCTTAATAATAATTCACTGAAGCTATGCTAAACGTTTGGGGGCTATATCCCCAAAAAAGCACCCCCTGCAGCCACATAAATGGAAAAGGGGGGAGGGAAAAGGGGGAGAGCCCATATCTCGAGACCCCCTGACCCAATGTTTACAAAACTTGGGGGGTATCTTAAGAACACTGGTCTGAAACTCCGCTCAAAGTTTGGGATTTGTACCCCCAAAAATGCGCACCCTGCCGCCATGGAAAGAAAAAGGGGGGGAGCCCATATCTCGGGACCCCCTGACCCAATGTTTACAAAACTTGGGGGGGGGTACCTTAAGAAGCTTCATCTGAAGTTCCAGTGAAAGTTTTGTGTGTGCACCCCAAAAAATGCGCCCCCTGCAGCCACAGAAAGGAGCGAATGTGCACAAGCACCCCACACACACACACACGAGGATTTCGCTCTCTCTCTCTCTCTCCCTGGCCGGGCCGCACATCAGCTGATTCCTCCAGTACTCAATCCTGACTGATTGGCCAGAAGAAGATCCAGCTTGCCCACCGATTGGCCGGGGGAGGAGAATGCTGCTTACTGACGGTTATGCTGCTTACTGACGGCCGAATTGGCCGAATTTATTCGCGAACTCCCGAACTCGCTGAATTCGGCCCCCCCGGTTGCCCGCCAGTTTTGAGTTCGGATCCGTCCGAACAGAAAAGCAACGAATCAGGGGAAATTCGGTTGATTTTCAGTTCGGACCGAACCGAATTGACAGCCCTAATGATTAGCACATTACTTTTGCAGGACAGTACTCAGCTCAAACCCAACCCCTTTCTGACTATATATTACTCTTCCTACACCCTTGACACTGAGAGACACTGTCCTTCAGTGTTACTACTCTGAAGATGCCTGCCACAGTTGCTGGCGAAACGTCAGGAAAGAAAATTCCAAGACCACGGTCACACAGCCCAGATAACCTACAAGAACCATTTATTATCTCTGTTTGCCCATCCCCCTGTGGGACCAAGAAGCCTTTCCTGAGATCTTCTAGCATCTTAAACCTCTTGTCTCTCTATATCTGCCCACTCTTAGGTGTCAGCTTCTAGCCAGGGAGGTCATTAGTATTTCTAAAGCATTACTGGATGAGGTTGGAGAGCAATTGACTTCTCCCTTCCTGCTTGTTCTCTGCTAAGAGAGAGAAAACACTTTTAACACTAAAGGTGAAGGTTTTGTACAGCCTAAACCTCCAGATTAAAACACATTTCTCCACAGGGACCCAGAAGAGTCCTTCAATGGGTGAACACCACTGGGAGGGCTACTAGTGTTCTGTGGCATGCAACCATTCTGTTCATATGCATTTCCAGACATTGATGCAACCATTGTAGCATTAGACCATAGAGAGATGCAGTGTTGAGGGCAGCTGCACTGCTTCTCCTCTGCCATGACAAGAATGAGATGGTTGGATAACACATTCCTGCCCAATGCTGTCAGAACTCAATGCATTCTTTTTAGTCTTATAGCTATGTGGACAGAGATCTGTTCTCCAGGCTGGATTCTTGCGCTGATTTTTTATACAAGGAAGGGTGTAGGTAAATATCAGTCAGTATTATTGGGCACTCGTCGCTGAAATGTTTAACCCTATCCTCTGTACAAAACTAGGAAGACAGTTGTGTGGATGAATTTCAGTAACACTTCCAGGCAAGAATGTTTAGAATTGCATTATTAGTTAAAACTACTCCCTTCACTAGTAAAGTGGGTGCATTGAGAACCAAACCAAATGAGAAACTGGCAGTATAATCCTATGCATGTTTACTCAGAAGAAAAGCACCGGGTCATTACTGACCCATAGGGTCATCCTGACATTTACTAGGCAGGTTATGTTTATGTGGTAGTTTCGCCAGTCTCTATACTTTACCCCCAGCAAGCTGGGTACTCATTTTACCAACCCTGGAAGGATGGAAGGCTGACTCAACCTTGAGCTGGCTACCTGAAACCGATTTCCAACGGGATTGAACTCAGGTTCTGAGCAGAGCTTTTGACTGCAGTACTGCAGCTTACCACTCTGCACCATGGGGTTCTGTGACTCAGAAGAAAGTCCCACATTATTCACTGGAGTTTTATTTCCAGGAAAGTGTGGATAAGGTTGTATCCTGAGTGTTCTAAGTGTAGAGTTTCCAGGCATTTAAAAAAAAAAAAAAGGCATTGAAGAACCCAATCTAGATCAAATCAGGACCATGACATGGGGGCAGAGCAGGTTAAACCTTTCCCTACCCCAGTGGCAGTTGTTCAACTTGAAATGATTCCACAGAGCTGCAGCTTGCCCTACTGATACAGGAAGAAGAACGTGCTGTTGAATTGCAACCGACTTATGGCAACCCCACCCATGTGGCATTCCAGGCAAGAGATGAGCAAAAGTGGTTTGCCATTGGCTTCCTCAACACAGCAACCCCAGTTTTCCCTGGTGTTCTCCCATCTAAGTACTGCCTGTGGCCAATCTTGCTTAGCTCTCAAGCTCTAGTGAGCACAGGTAAAGCTGGGGCCATTCAGGATGCAGCTTGATACAGTACCTGCCGTCATGTGAAGGTGGAAAAATAGTGGTGGCCTTAACTCCCCCATGCTGCAGTTCAAGTCCAAATCCAAATCAGTGTGATTGGTTCCTGGTTTTTTTTAACTTTTGAAGTTCTGTCCTTGGACTGTCCATGTCTTGTTTCATTTGGCCCTGACTGTGACATACACTAGGCATCCAAGTATGGGGAACGGAGAGGTGGTTCCTACTGATAGTGGGGGAAACGCTTAAGGTTTTTTTTTTTAAAAAACCTGCTTAAGAAAAATAATCAAATTTTCCTCCCCCCAAACAAAGTTTGTAGCATAAAAGGCATAAGGATTCAGCCAGGTGGAGTAAGGAGCTGGGCTCCTGGGAAGTAAAGAGCCTGTTATTTTCATTTGCTTTCATTTGGGACCTAAGGAAAATGACATGTAAGAGAACTGAGCTTGGAAGGTACAACTGAATCCTTAACATGTGAAAAGGCCTGCCCTCTCACTGGATAAAAGACCATGGAAGAAGGGAATTGGGCTCTGAGGGTAAGGGCCCCTCAAGCACACTGGAAATTGCCTCCTCAGGCTTCCCCTTTCCATTCAGCACAAACCTCCACACTGGTTTCAGGGCCAAAGGATGCAAGATTCCTTCTGTATTATTTTTGAGCCCAAGGCACTCAAACTCTTGTAGTGGCTTAGGGGCTTGTTATCATAAAGGCTTGCACTAGGCTGAAGGAGAGGAGCTGTGAGGGACTCCCTGGATTCAGGTTCAAGGAGAGCCATCACAGATGCAGATCTTTCAGTAGTCATCACAGGAGCAGGATCAGTGGCACAGAACCCAGGAATACCATGGCATCCTCTTCCCTCAAGATGAACAGAGAGCTTCTATTTACCCTGCTCTCTTTCTCCGTGACATTTTCATAGGTCCCATATTTGGAAAATTATATTACTAAAGCAGGTAAGTATTGTTGGTAGCCACATCACTAGACTAAAGTGACACACAAATGCCACACAAACCTGTGATCACAGGGTTTTTAAAAAACGTATTCTGGAAAAGAAGCATTGAAGATGCTAAAATAAACAATCCCCATTCATTCAGGGGGGTTGCATGATGTCCTGAAGCATTTATATAAAAACAGCACTCTTTAATGTAAAAAGGCACACACCCCTCTTTGTTTGGGCTAACATAATATCTAGGGCTAGTCTGTATTGGAGATACTTTGGATTATTTAACCAAATAAATTCTTAATTGGTGATCTTGCAACATCAGTATAGTGGCATTAGGACTCTTTTCCAATTCTGCATATCATTAAATCCATATATAATTCATTTATTAAATACTTAGTAATATCTTTGAGTAAACAAGCTTTGTATAGAAAAGAGTACAGATAACATTTAGGTAGCCCAAAGGGCTTCTTGTCATTTGTAAACCCTCCTCTGGTTTTATCTTAATTTTGACTGGCATTTATGGAGAAGTAGCTATGGAAACTCAGGCTTTTCCCTGTGCTATCAGTACTTCAACAGTGAGGGGAATGTATATATTTGACTGAAGGAAAAATGGCAGTAAATCCATGCGAACAGATAATGCAAGGAGAATACACAATTAGGCCTAGAAGATCACATCAGTGTTGCAGTAGATGACTGATGAGAGGCTTCAAACATCTGGAACATCTCAGCTAGTTCTAAAATCTATGCTGAGTGAGAGTGCAAGGGGGAAAATCACAGATATTCTGGTCCCTAAATGAGGACATTCCCCTCACTATGGGGTCCTAGACCAGTTCTGTGGCACCAGGAGAGTATGGGGCGATGGTGACATTGAAAAGAATGACGAGGCTATCAATCACATTGCCATGAGTCACTTTATTTTGCAGTCATTGCAAAATGCATGCACAATACCTTCAAATATGCTTTAAGGTAAACATGAAGGAAGCTAGTAACCAAACAGGCAAACAAAAGGGAGATGCAGACATTATACTTTTCATTTTTACTGTACGCTCAACTTGGATTGCCAGATTGTGCATTACCCCTTATAACCCTGTTGGTAACAACAGAGATATTGGTTGCCTTTTGTTTTGGTTTGCTTACTCTGTAGCCTTCCCCTCTTCTTCTTTAATCAAACTAAAGCTGATTCCACATGGGAGAAATTCCCTGCATGGGACAGTGAGTTGCCTGCTGTGTTTGAGAACATCCATGTGGCATTGCGCTCCTTCTCAGCATCTCACAGGGCCTTCCCCTTTGATCGGGGTCAAAGTGGAATCTCTTCCCACGAACAATATAAGGAAGTGGGTGGTATGGAATTCCACCTTCAAAATGGAAGAGCTGTGGTCTGCCATTCTTCCCCTCTTTTAGCCCTTTACTGGGCCTTTTCTTTACATCTAAGCCATGGAGTTAGGAGCCCTGTGGCGCAGAGTGTTAAGCTGCAGTACTGCAGTCAAAAGCTCTGCTCATGACCTGAGTTCGATCCTGATGGAAGTCGGTTTCAGATAGCTGGCTCAAGGTTGACTCAGCCTTGCTTCCTTCCGAGGTCGGTCAAATGAGTACCCAGCTTGCTTGGGGTAAAGGGAAGATGACTGGGGAAGGCACTGGCAAACCACCCCACAAACAAAGTCTGCCTTGGAAACGTCGGGATGTGACGTCACCCCATGGGTCAGGAACGACCCGGTGCTTGCACGGGGGACCTTTACCTTTACTTTAAGCCATGGAGTAGCTTAGTATTGCAACTCAGCTGGGAAACAGAAAGGGGGTGTTACTGGGTGGAGGGAGGTTCAGCAAGATTGTTGTCATGTCAGGGGTTCTGCACCAATACAGCAGACAGAAAGGGGGAGGGATGGGGATTGTCATTATCACAGCCTTTCACCACCAAAGTGTTTGAAGTCTTATGTAACCATTCCTTTCCTGGCTGAAAATGCCTTTTGGTCTTGTTGCTTATACTGGACATAAGAAAACTTATATCATATCAGCTGGAAAAAATTTTGTTTTCTGTTTAGAGTTTGTTTTATTTAGCTTGCTATTAGCCTTTATTTATCCATATTTATGAATGTTTGTCTTTAGAAATTATGCTGTAATTGAAGTCTGTCATAAAGCAATGCAGCAGAACTTCATTATGCCGAAGGTGATCTATTATTAAGTAGTAAAAATAAAACTAATCAGTAAATGTGTGTTTACACTGTTCTTAATTTAACCTCACAATGGAAAATAATGTAAATAAAATGTTCTTGACAATAAACAGCTGCACAGGGAACACTTTTTGTTATTTTATTTTATGGCAGCCAAGGCAGAAATCTTCAAACTATTTAAACCAGTAGAGTGGACTGAAGTAGGTGCATCTAATCTGGAGACAGCAGATAAAAAATATTGTTTAGCTAGAATATACAGTATTTAAGCGCCAACTATGTTAAATATTTATGGGTATTGAAGAAGAAGAAGAAGAAGAAGAAGAAGAAGAAGAAGAAGAAGAGTTGTTTTTATATGCCAACTTTCTCTACCTTTTAAGGAGAATCAAACCAGTTTACAATCTCCTTCCTTTCCTCTCCCCATAACAGACACCTTGTGAGGTAGGTGGGGCTGAGAGAGTTCAGAGAGAACTGTGACGAGCCCAAGATGGCTTCATGGGTAGGAGTGGGGAAACCCACCTGGTTCACCAGATTTGAGTCCGCCGCTCATGTGGAGTAGGGAATCAAACCTGGTTCTCCAGATTAGAGTCCACCACTCTTAACCACTACACCATTACACCAATTAATAACTGACCTAAGAGATGTACAGCTCAGTCCTAAGCCTCAGATGCCAGTGTGTTGCTAGTTAGTATCATATGTTCTCCCTACAGAGAAAAGAAATGAAAAAAAGAAAAGAAAAAAAATCCAAACCCAAGAAGCAGAGACTGCACTGGACTCTACAGTGACATTGTCCATGTCCACCAATCACGGAACATCATGCCTCAGCCATATATGTTGTACAGCCAATTAATACACAATGATGCTGACACATCTTCCCTCATGTCACCCTCACCCACCCACAGAACTAACCAAGGGATGGAATTATGGACATACAGCACCCTCCACTGTAGGGAGGACCATTGGCATGACCAGTAGGAACCCCATGTATACCAGGTGCAACACAAATTTTGCCTGTCAGACCCAATTACTGACATGGGCCAATCATGCTTATTAATTATACTAGCATCCAATAATGTTGCTTAGCACCTTTCCATCCCTCTGCTGAATTCGCAAGGTAATTGCCATTTCTTATTGCCATTTCCTGCACTCATTCGACCAGCGCTCCGCCAGTTGCACAGGCTCCAGATTGAAGACCGAATCAGGTTTTAGTATTGACCTTTAAAGCCCTAAATGGTCTGGGACTGTTGTATCTGTGGGATCATCTCTCCCATTACACCCCCAAAGAGCACTTTGCTCTGCTGGAAGAAATCTGCTGGTGATCTCTGGCCTGAAAGATGTCTGGCTGTCCTCAACCAGGGCCAGGGCTTTTTTGGCTTCAATGCAATAAAAGCCAATTGCCAAAGCAGTCATTTTCTCCAGGGGAACTGATCTCTGTCGTCAGGAGATCAGTTGTAATAGATTTTTTTCTTGGAACCTCCAGAAACTTTCTTCCTGGAGCCCCTTCTAGCATTTTAAAACCTCCAAGTCTCTGATACCTGCTTGGAGAAGGGGGGAGGGGCTTGAGCCACTTCTTTGTCTTCTGATACCTCCATCTGCATTTCTAAGAAGGTGGCTCAGGTGGGGCCAGGAATCATTTGCCATGCCTCCTGCCTCCCTGCTACCCAAGGGGAAAAAATGGTTAAAGGTTTCCCTGTAAACCTCAAGGGAGAAGAAGCCTATTTCTTCACAGGCTGTGATCCCTTAGTTTTGTGGCAGAGAGCCTGACACCTAGGGTGGTGGCTGGAGATCTCCCGCTAACAGACTACAGTGAAGAGCTCCATCCACTCCATAGGCTCCTTTCAGCATCTGCGGTGCCAGTAAGGCTCCACTCCCCCACAAACAAATAACCTGTCAGGCTTCAGTACCCCATTGCGTCTCAGCAATAAACTTTACTCCAGACGTTGCAGAGAGTTTAAAGATTTATTAAGAAAAGCTAACGGGTCAGATGGTCTAACAAACTTAAGGTCAGAATGCAGGTATGGGGAATACAGGGCATCTTTATAGGGAACATACAATACATTTGGTTACATCATTGGTAGGACATGAAAGGGTAAGTTACATCAAAGGAAGAGTATTTGTCACCTCGAGAGCAGATAGCAGTTTTACCATTGGAAGGCTTACTTTGAAGTGGAGATCGCTGCCTCCTGTCTTCACACCGATTCCTCAACTTCCCACGGGAAAGGAAGTGGCTTTGATACTAAACATATGCTTATCCGGGCCCCGAATGGCTGACACTCCGCCTCCCCAAAGGTCCCTGGGACCCCCCGGCTTTGAATCTAGAGTCTCCTTTGGATCTGTCAAAAAACCGGCGGGGTCTGCGGTGAGTGTAATGACACCACGGACCCTCACAGCTGTTCCTGCAAAACCCAAGGCTCCTGTAATGGTGAGTGAGATCGAAGATACCGTGTATGTGGACGTAGTGTTACAACACTATAAAAAGGGCCCCCGATTACAAGTCAAAGCACTAATAGATTCCGGGTGTGCCCGCTCCCTAATCAATGAGGCCACTTTTAAAGCGCTCAAAGTCAAATCAGAGATTCTGTCAGCTCCCATTCAATTTGCCCAAATGGATGGCAGTGACTTTAAGGGTGGGCCAGTTAATCGTCGTACTCACGGGGTAGCGATGGGCATTGGCCACCATTGGGAGCAAATAACCTTCACCATAGCCCCTATCAAATACGAAGTGGTGTTGGGAATAAACTGGCTCAAGGGACACAGCCCGCATATTGACTGGGGGGCTGGGACCATACAGTTCTCTGGTCCTAACTGCCACCAACACCGTCACGAAGTAGCTGTTGTACCTCCATCAACCTTGGCTTTAGTCTCAGACACCCCCTCTTCCTCTCCACTGCCTGCTGAATATCAGGACTTTGTGGACTTTTTTGATGTACGGGAGTGTGATGTACAAACCCCCCACCGCAAAACGGACTGTGCTATTGAGGTGGTGGGGGATTGGAAACTGCCTAAGAGTAAAATTTACCCCATGAGCGCTTCCGAACGCACAGTGCTACGTGAATTCTTGGACAAAAACTTGGCTTGAGGTTTCATCCAACCGTCTACCGCCCCTTCTTTGGCCCCCGCTTTCTTTGTACGCAAGAAGACTGATGACTTGTGATTATGCATCGACTTTCGCAAGCTCAATGCAGTCACCCAGTCCAATGCCTACCCCATTCCTCTGATCTCCGATCTTTTGGGGCAACTAAAGGAGAGCCGTATATTCACTAAGTTAGACTTGGTGGAAGCTTATTACAGAATCAGGATCCGGGATGGGGATGTGCCCCTAACAGCCTTTTCCAGTTGCTTTGGCATGTATGAATTCTTAGTGATGCCGTTTGGACTAAAAGGGCCCCCGGGGGTCTTCATGCAATTCATTAATGAGATCCTACATGACTTGTTATATAAAGGAGTGGTGGTTTATTTGGATGATATTCTCATTTACTCTAAAACTATGGACGAACACGTTGCCCTGGTGAGGGAAGTACTGCAACGTCTCAGAGACAATCAGCTTTATGCTAAGGTGTCCAAGTGCGAATTCCACCAAAAACAGTTGACTTTCTTAGGCTATATAATTTCACACCACGGTCTCACTATGGACCCTGAGAAGGTGCAGTCTGTAACCAATTGGGAACCACCCTCAACCCGTAAACAGGTTCAACAATTCCTTGGGTTCGCTAACTTCTACAAAGGGTTCATCTCCAACTTCGCTCAAGTCGCACTCCCCATCACTGATCTTCTTAAAACTAAGGGAAAGGGAAATGCAAGCACATTGCCTTCGGCTAAAATCAATTGGACCACCCAGTGCCAAACCGCTTTCGATACTCTCAAGCGACTGTTTACCTCCAAACCGGTGTTAAAACACCCTGATCCTGGACAAATGTTTATTGTCCAGGTTGAAGCCTCAGACGTGGCAATGGGGGGTGCGCTTTTACAGCAGGGGAGGGATGGTCTTCTGCATCCGTGCGCTTACTTCTCTAAGAAGTTCGCGCAATCTCAGCTCAACTGGCCGATTTGGGAAAAAGAAGCGGCCGCCGTCCACCATGCCCTCACGGTGTGGAGACAGTTTTTGGAACGTTCTAAAGTCCCTTTTGAGGTATGGAGCGATCACAAGAACCTGGAGGCGCTCACGGGGGCCCGTAAACTGTCCGCGAAACAGGTACGCTGGGCGGACTTCTTTGCTTAGTTCCGTTTCGTATTAAAATATGTACCAGGGAAGCAGAATGTCCTGGCTGATGCTCTATCCAGACTTCCCCAATACCCAACCAAGGTTGAATGCCCCACAGAGTCCCTGTTTACTCCTGCTCAAAAAGGTTTGCTGCCCACTCTAGCAGTCCAAACTCGATCACAAGCTGGGCTCCCGCCACAGCCCTCGCATGGGGGGGGAACTCCAAGCCCAACCACGCCGGTCAGCCAGAGCGTGCCACCCCCCTCGCCAGCTCCGCCTGCTCCCGGTCACCCTGACGATCCAGCCATCCGACCCCCCTCGGGGACATCAGCTTCCCCTCCCGCCAGCACAGTGCCCACAGTGCCGGATAGGGTGGGTCTAACGGACTCTTTTGAACTCACTTCTTTCCGGTTGCCAAGCCGAACTCTCTGCGCAAACCCTCCCCACCGCTCTGACTGAACGTGGGGTTTTTTGGTACAAAGACTCTAAGCTGTATGTGCCTAAAGAACTACGGAAGGAAGTACTACAGCTAGTCCATGGAGCCAAGACGGCAGGACACTTTGGATTTCTCAAAACGTTACATTTGTTACGGAGACAGTTTTGGTGGGCGGGCATGTGAACTGACGTGGACTCATTCGTCCGCAGTTGCCCAGTATGTGCTACTGTCAAAAGGTCCCAAGGTAAACCCCCCAGGTTATTGAGACCATTAGAGACCCCCACTAGACCTTGGGAAGTAATTGCAATGGATTTTATGACTGATCTCCCCCTCAGTGAAGGAAAAACTGTACTTTGGGTAATCATGGACCTGTTCTCTAAACAGGTGCATCTTGTCCCTTGCGCAGGTATCCCGTCCGCCCCAAAACTGGCCCGCCTCTTTGTGTCACATGTCTTCCGTCTCCATAGTTTTCCGAGCAAGGTGGTCAGCGACCGGGGAAGTAGCTATATAGCTAAATTCTGGAAAGCTTTCCTAAAATTGGTGGGGGTGGAACAAGGTCTCTCTAGTGCTTTCCATCCCCAAACCGACGGCCAGACGGAATGGGTAAATGCTGTGTAAGAATGCTACTTGCATTGTTATGTTAACTACCATCAAGATGATTGGGTTGAATTGTTACCCTTTGCTGAATATGCATACAATAATGCTGTCCATCAATCCACTGGGTATAGCCCCTTCCGGGCCGTATATGGTCAGGACTTCGGCCCCATTGGCCACAACAATGTCTCAGGGGAGGAGGGGGGTGAAGGTGTAGCCGACTGGATACACACTATTCAAACAACCTGGCCCTGGCTGATTAAAACCTGGAACGGGCCAAACGTAAATACAAGGCTCAAGCTGACAAACATCGCTCACCAGGGAAGGATTATAAAGTGGGGGATATGGTCTACTTGTCCACCAAAAACCTGCATTCCAACTGCCCATGTAACAAACTCAGTGCCAAGTACTTGGACCCTTTCCCATTTCTCGAGTCATCAACCCAGTAACTGTGGAGCTCTCGCTCCCAAAGTCTTTAAGACGGATCCATCCAGTATTCCATATCAGTTTGCTGAAACCGCATATTCCTTTCCGAGTGGCATCCTGAACCTCTCTCTGAACCACTGGTGATGGTGGGGGGGGGGGAACATTTTGAAATTGCAAAAATCCTGGACTCACGTCTCCATCATGGTTCCCTCCAGTATTTGGTTCGTTGGAAACACTTCAGTTCTGCGCAAGATGAATGGGTACGCGAACATGATGTTTCTGCACCCCGTTTAGTCCATCAATTCCATACTGCTTACCCTCACAAACCAGCGCCCATGCACAGGACTGTGGGAGGAGCAGGATGTCAGGCCTGCTCTCTGCTGAGACAGCCAGACTGTGTATGTTTTGGTTCCACCAGGTGCGTCCCAAGGCCAGGCTTGTTAACTGTCACATTCCTTTCGCTAACTTTGTGGGATCTGCTCTCGTTGGGAGGGTGGTTGCCATGGCTGCCACCACTATCTGATATGACCAATGCTCTTCCATATAGGCCTTAGGCCATGCCTGTAGTTCTCATTCGTGCCAATTTACCTGTTAGCTCTGTATACCTGTAGGTTT
The DNA here is from genome assembly GCF_029931775.1 of Euleptes europaea. Lineage (NCBI taxonomy): Eukaryota > Metazoa > Chordata > Lepidosauria > Squamata > Sphaerodactylidae > Euleptes > Euleptes europaea. The sequence goes on from NC_079323.1 coordinate 66,402,925, forward strand.
TCTAATAAATCAACTCTCTTTTGGACTACTCATCTGTGGATGATGTTTATGGGATTACCACGGGGACAAGTGCTCACACTCGCTCCATTCCCATATCTTACAGGATAGGGATTGAAAGTCCTGAGCGTACTCACAGAGCGGGTTCCTTGCTTCAAACGATGCATGGCAATCTTAGCCTTTTCCCCACTGTGGGGATCCTCAAAATGACGGCGCAACGCAGACATAAATTCCGTCCGGGATTTCAAAGCCCTAGGCATAGTTTTGGCCGCCGTTACTGCCCATTCTAACGCTTCCCTCTCCAGTAGGCTGATCACATATCTGACCCGGGCCTCCTCCGAAGGAAAGGTTTCTCCTTGATCCTTCATGAACCCGGACACTTGGAGTAGAAAGTGGGGCAGCTGAGTGCTGGATCCGTCGAAGGACACCTTCAGATCTCTGGTGGTAGGTCGCCTGGGCGAGGGTGCCTCTCTACTGATGGGTGTTTCCGCGGTGGCCAGAGAGCCCACTGGGGGTTGCTGCAGGGTCTGTCTGAGCTCTCTCACTTCCCCCAGAACAGTACCCAAGTGCCTCTGCAGTGCGCCCATTTGTGTCTGCAGGTCCCGATTCTGTAGGACCAACATCTGGTTCTGGCCGCGAAGCAGGGCAACTTTCTCCAAGGTGATGACAACTGGGGTGACCGGGGGGCGGGTGAGTGAGGGCTCCTCCAACCATTCTGTAGGCACGGCCCCTCGGTTTCGTTCCATCTCTTCACTGTACTGGGTGGTTAGTGGCCCCCGGTAGAATCCGACGCCAGGATCCGACGACGCCCGTTCGTTGGCCCCGACTCTCCGTCGCTGCTCTGCTTGCATGGGCAAGGAGATCCACGTTGGCATCCCGGTAAGCCCGGATGGGCGCTGCTCGGGGGTCGCCGCCTCCTGACCAAAATCAATCAGGATTTCCTCCCCCGTGAGGAGCGAGTGCGTGGATCGCGTAGACATACTAATACTAACTATTTCCTAAACACAAAAATAAAAAAGAAGGCTTGGAGATTCTGACCTACTGTCAGGCTTCAGTACCCCATTGCGTCTCAGCAATAAACTTTACTCCAGACGTTGCAGAGAGTTTAAAGATTTATTAAGAAAAGCTAACGGGTCAGATGGTCTAACAAACTTAAGGTCAGAATGCAGGTATGGGGAATACAGGGCATCTTTATAGGGAACATACAATACATTTGGTTACATCATTGGTAGGACATGAAAGGGTAAGTTACATCAAAGAAAGAGTATTTGTCACCTCAAGAGCAGATAGCAGTTTTACCATTGGAAGGCTTACTTTGAAGTGGAGATTGCTGCCTCCTGTCTTCACACCGATTCCTCAACTTCCCACGGGAAAGGAAGTGGCTTTGATACTAAACATATGCTTATCCGGGGCCCGAATGGATGCCCTGGCTGACATAACCCCGCTCAGAGTAAAAAAAACAACACTACAGTTGTGATCTTTCAATATACTTTATTGGACGGGTTGCAGGGGCAAAGGAGCTTAGAGCCTCTGTCTTCATCTTTGTGTCTACTGAGAGAAAACAAGTGTGACTCTCCCAGTGCGGCTTTCCATTAAGGCAGAAGGCCAAGAGAGTCAGGCTTCTGCATATTCTGGATGTGTTCAAAGGGCAGGCTTGTTCTCTAGTGAAGGGGGGGGGGGTCCGTGGCAAGAGCAGGAGCTTTCTCAGTTGGATCATGACCTGAAGCAGAAAAGAATACATACAAGCATGTCCACAACAAGGAGCCAAGGACTTCTTGTTGGGCACAGAGGTGTCCCTCTGTGGGCTCCAGACGGTCCAGTCAGCAGCCCTTGGGGGGGGGTCTATGGCATCAGTGCTGCAAGTCCATCCCTCCAGCTTCAGACTTGGGACATCCAAGTCTCCATCGCCTATCTGCAGCTCCTGTCAATGCCTCAGCGTGAGCTCTATGGGTGAGTGTGTGTTCTGCTGCAAGGGAATGGGTTCAGCGAGTGTCACCCACTGTGCTGTGCATTGTGGGCCTGTAGTTGAGACCCCCACCCCCTTGCTCCCTGTCTATGGGGTGCCCGGCAACTGTCAGGACTGACAGAGCCAGGCAAATTACCTTACCTGTTTTAATGCTGTAAAAAGTTACATGTGTGTGTGTGTTTTGTTAGCAGTTAGTTATATCTAAAAGTATATTGTTCTCAAACTGTGTAGTACTATTAAACTGTGCTGGAAGCTTTCCGCAAACTATGCAAAACTGAATTGTTCAAGAGGGCTTTTTTATGCAGGCAATAGAGTTGAACTGTACCAAATGATTCACAAAGTTACTTGGATAAATTATTAGGGACTGTGGTCTATACCACTGTGTATAGCTTGCTGAAATTAGGATCCTACTATGTAATTTTTGCATCACTTACTGTGCAATCCTGAAGGAGGGGTCTGAAGCACCCTAGGAGCCAGCCCTTGCAGGTGTCCATGCCACTTTGTGCCATGATAAGTGGCATGGATGCTGGCCTGGGGAACACTTACGCTGGCGCCGGGGAGCAACACAGCTGTGCAGGCCTCAGCCACTGATGGGAGCAGCAAAATCCTAGAGGCAAGTGCCCATGCCAGCATTGGGAGGGGGCATTCCCAGGGGCAAAGCTGACATTAGTCAGCTCCCAAACCCCTTTCAGACCAGAAACATCCCTCTATGCTGCAGTGTTGCTACGCCAGCAAAATAGCATAGCCCCATTTAACTCCATGGAGGAGTTTCACAGGTTTCTATTTTTAATACATTTATTTTGTGTATTTTCCAGCTGACAACTAACTACCCCCCTTATGCTTTGCTTCAGTTTTGTTTTTAGACTTCTGGTTGGTTCTACAACCCTAATTCATAATGTGTTGTTCACTGAATGTCCCATCCTGTCAATTGTATTGACTCACTATATTGTAATCTGCCTTGAGTCCAAATGAAAAAGGCACTTTAAATAATGTAGATAAACAGAATAAATTTTTAAAAAATTAAAAAGTCTGTAGCTGCCACGTTCAACTGGTTCCATTGAAATTAGTTGCTTGAATTATTAGTTGTGTTATTAGAACCTGAATTCCTGAGTTGTCCATAAAATTCAAATGTGCACTCTGATATCCTTAGAGCATCTTCTACAAGCACTGCTAATTGATCTGCTACTTAGGTTTTGCAGATTTCCAGGCCTGGAAAGATTAAGTGAATAGTTAGTGTCATGTATAAAGGAGACGTCAAAGATCACAGCAATTATTGGACCTGACCTGGATGGCCCAGGCTAGCCTGATCTCGTCAGATCTCAGAAGCTAAGCAGGGTCAGCCCTGGTTAGTATTTGGATGGGAGACCACCAAGGAAGTCCAGGGTTGCTGTGCAGAGGAAGGCACTGGCAAACCACCTCTGTTAGTCTCTTGCCATGAAAACCCCCAAAAAGGGGTCGCCATAAGTCGGCTGCGACTTGACGGCACTTTACACACACAATTTCTCACAAGGGTAATGTGATGCTCAAAATCTTACAACAAAGGCTGTTACTATATATGGAACGAGAAATTCCAGATGTTCAGTCAGGATTCAGAAAAGGCACTAGAGATCATATTGCAAATTTGTGGTGTTTATTGGAACAATCAAGAGAATTTCACATGGGAATCAGTTTGTGTTTCATAAATTATAGCATACCTTTTGACTGTGTGTATCATGAAAAGCTATGGTTGTTTTAAAAAGAAATGGGTGTGCCACAACATTTGATTGTTTTGATGCACAACCTATATTCTGGACAAGAGGCTACTGTTGGGACAGAATATGGAGAAACAGAATGGTTTCCAATTGGCAAAGGCCTCCCACAAAGATGTATTTATCTCCCTATCTGTTCAATGTGTATGCAGAACATATCATAAGGAAAGTTGGATTAGATTTAGATGAAGGTGGAATGAAAATTGGTGGGAGGAACATTAACCATTTGAGATTTACAGATGATACTACATTACTGGCAGAAAACAGTGAAGACTTGAAATGACTGCTGATGAAAGTTAAAAATGAAAGTGCCAAAACTGAGCATCAAGAAGACAAAAGCAATGACTACAGGGGAATTACACACCTTAAAGGTTGGCAATGAAGAAATTGAAATTGTTTTAAGATTTTCTGTTTCTTGGCTCCATCATCAACCAAAAGGGGGACAGCAACCAAGAAACCAGGAGATTGAGAATGGGAAGGGCAGCCATGAAAGAGCTAGAAAAGATTCTGAAATGTAAGGATGTGTCACTGGCCACCAAGATTAAGTTAATTCATGCCATGGTATTCCCTATTACTATGTATAGGTGTGAAAGTTGGACAATGAAGAAAGCTGACAGGAAGAAAGTAGATTTCTTTGAAATGTGGCGTTGGAGGAGAATTTTATGGATAGCACAGATGGCCAAAAAGACAAATAAGTGGGTTCCAGATCAAATCAAGCCTGAATTCTCTCTAGAAGCTAAAATGACTAAACTGAGGCTATTGTACTTTGGTCACATTATCAGAAGACAGGAGTCACTGCAAAAGACAATAATGGTAGGAAAAATTGAAGGCAGCAGGAAAGACCCAACAGGAGATGGATTGACTCAATCAAGGAAGCCAAGGCCCTCACTGTAAATCAGAAGAGCCTTGAGGGCACTTAACATGCATCCATAAAGAAATCTCTTTCACTTGTTGTAGTAACCATAAAACCTGTGGCTGCATTCCACATGTCAGTTGCTTCTTCATTCCAGGCTGCAATTCTAACAGCCCATTCCTGAGGTTTCTGGGTGAAACCTCTTAGGAGGTGGCGTGACCCCACCGCCAGCATAAGCGTAAAATCGTGATTACACACACTTACGCTGGTGGGGAGGCCAGTCCCGCCGGTGGCCAAGCACTGCGGGACCGCTCCTTGCCCCTCCACCGTGCCAGCACAGGGGGGCTTTCCGGGGGGGGGGGAGGAGCTGCTGGGTAGGCAGCTTCCTATCCTGTTTCGGCTGGTTACGCCAGCGCCGGGAAGGGTGGTGCTGTGCCTGCTTTTTACCAGGCGCAGCCTCGCTGTTTCCTATGGGGCGAAAGGCCCTGGTCGGCGTACGCAAAATGGCTTAGGAAGAGGCGCCGCTGCACCTCTTCCCCGCCGTCTCCATACGCTGTCAGCTCAGGAATGGGCTGTAAGTATACTGGCTAAGAAATTATGCAATTCTATGCAGTTACTAGGTAGTTAGTATCAGTGAGCTCTGTGAATCATTCCTCCAAGAATAGATGCATAGAATCAGGCCGAGTGTGATGTTTAAGGACTTGCTTTTGAGCAACCATGCCTAAAAGGTTTTAAGAGCTATTCCATAATTACTCTGCTTGCAGTCCTACATTACTTTCAGCTGCAATTTAGCAGAAAGCCTTTAAGTCTAACAGAGAAACTTTATATATATTCCACTTTAATAACTGGGATATACTCTGAAGTAAATATGCCAGTCCCAATGCCTTCAGGGTACTTCCAGTAAGATTAAAATCCGGATTCTAAACACGGTCCCTTTGAAGCGGGCCGCATGGAATTAGGAGCATTTATTATTTCCAAGTAAGAGGCCTTCCGTGAGTTGGGAGGGATTTGCGTTTCACTTGCTGTCACGTAGTTTTGATGTGAGGCAAAACTGCTTCAAACCCGCGCATCGACCCGAGTCCGTCTCCCTCCGCTGCGCAACGGCTGGACGCCACAGCAAAAAAAGAAAGAAAAAGGGGGGGGGGGCGGCCCAGGCCAGCGCCGGCGGGTCACCGGTGGCCGCGGCCTTTTGCCTCCTCGCGTTCCCCGAAGGGGCAGCCGAGGTTGGCGGGCCCTTGGGCGGAGGCGGGCCGGAGCGCCGGCGGCTGCGTGTGCCCGTGGCCAGCGGCGCGCGCCGGGCAGAGGGAGGGTGCTGCAGCGCCTCCGCCGCCGGCTTCTCGCTCTGTGCGAGGCGGCGTGGCTGGCTGGCTGGCTGGCTGGCTGGGTGGGTGGGGAGCGCCGGGTGGGCGGCTGCCGGGCCGGGCCGGCTCGGAGGGGAGGGGGCGCAGACAGGTGGGCCGGCCCGAGCGTCGCGGGCGAGCGTGGTCGGGGAGGGCAGGAAAAGGAAGGGGGGGCGGCGGAGGGGGGGCGAGCAGCGGAGTCAGGTGACCGGCTGGGCGCTCGGTGCGCGCGTGCGGCTCGGGCAGGTTGCGGTGCGGTGCGGTGCGCAGGAGGCGGGCGGGCGGGCGGGCGGGCGCGTAGGCGGGAGGCCGGCTGGCGCGAGGGCTGCGCTCCCCGAGCGGCGCCAGAGGGGCCTGCGGAGACTTGGGCATGTGATGAAAAGCAAGGGGCGGGGAGGCAGAAGGGAAGGGAAGGGGGCGGGGGGAGCCGGCGGGAGATGCCCGGGGACTCCGGCGAGGGGGGTCGGCCGGAGGAAGGGCTCCCGGGAAGAGCGCGCGCCCGAGCGTGGAGCCGCCTCCCTCCCGCGGCATCGCAAGCGGCAGAGGAGCGGCAGCCGGCGCCGTGTGAGGCTCCCCCGGCTGCTCGGCGCGAGGGGCGGCAGAAGCCCCGCACTGCAAGGAGCCGCCGCCGCCGCCGCCGCCGCTTCATCCTGCGGCACCGCGAGGCAGCCAGGCCGAGGGAGGGAGGGAGAGAGGGAGCGGAGCCCACGTGCGCAGGTGGGCAACACCCGTCTCCACCGCATTGCCAGCCCCTGGTGGCCGCAGCCGCGCATTGGGGGAGGGCGACGAGCGACACACACACAGAGAGAGAGAGATGGGTCGGTCGATCGGTCGGGGCTGGCTGAGGGGCGGGCGGGTGTGCGCGCGTGTGTCTCTCTTTCCCAGAGACGAAATGTAGCTTCGAACCATTTGCTGCCTTTCCCCTGCTGGATGGAAGTGGAGGGCTGCGAGAGTGAGTGCGGAGTCGGGGCTGGGCAGAATCAGATGTGCTTTCCCTCCCCACCACTTCCAGTGTCAGTCTAAGAATGCATATGCATGGGACTGTAGCCTATAGCTACCCGTGTTTGTGGGGTAGATTGCACACATTGCAATTCCCCCCTTGCTCGGTTTGCTTATACTGTATAATGTTTTGACTTGGGGAGCTGGACTAAGAAGGGGGGGGCGAACAAGAGTATAAATCAGATGTGTGCATCTTGATAAGTGGTTTGGCAGTTTTTTTTACTGGGCTGGGAAAATTACCATGTGCAAAACACAGCATTTTTTGACTAGCAGTTTCCAGGGAAACTGATCAGTCTCAGATTTGGGGTGAAATGCACCTCTTCTAGTTTGTCTGGTTAGCAGCAGTTTTGATGGCAACTACCATTAGCATTGCATAGGAAAAGTGTGTGATACAAGAATAGTTACCATGCTTTTCTTACTGGTGGCATATGAGAATGGAAGGCTGACAGGGATCACAAATGAGGGTGTTTAATTTTTGTTGATTAATCTGATTGCATAAGTGCACTAATTTTGGCAAAGAAGTTATCCATATGAAATTGTTAATGTACATTTGCCTGTGGCAATAAAAATAAAATGCCCTCCCACCCTTTCCAACATCTTTGTTTATAGAGTTTGTGTACTAGTTTCCAAAAGGCATACAACCTTTATTTAATCTGGAAGTATATTCAGAGAATAACTATGTCATTTAAATGGGTGCTTACAACGATGGTGGCATTTTTGCTTTTCAGACCAAACTCATCAGTGATGCCTCCATGTGCTCATGTTAAATTATGATATTCCATCTACTAAAGCTGCAAGGCATTAAATGCTCAGGCAGCAAGTATGGCTGACTTCATGTAGACTGAAATATAATAAATTCTTTATTTTCCTTAATGTTACTAAAAAGAAATCATGGATGTCTCTGTGTATGTGTTATTGATGGAAATGGTTGAGACACTAATGCACTCTAGACTTGAGTTTGTATGTGACAGTTAGCTACCAAGAAATTAATAGACGCCTAATTTCTTCTATTTGACTATAGATGGCAGTATGGAAGCCAAGTACGAATACTGGTAGAAGTTGTTTTCTCTTTCTGAGAAAATGAAGAGAGTGTACACATGACTAGGCTTGGGAACTTGAGAAACCGCAGGTATGTAAATTGATTAATCTGACTGCCTATAGTACTCCCAGTATTTGCTGTATTCTGACAGTGGGCCATTTTGCACAAAATTTAACTTAAAATATCAAGTACGTTTGAACCAGTTTCAAAACCCAAATGGTACAGAAAACACATGCATGATAATATCCCTTTAAACGGATTGAGAAGGAATTGATAATGTGGGAATATCATAGGTTTCGCTGTTTTTGAAACTATCTTCAAAAGATTTAAAACAGTGTATTTCTTAAGTATTGTGTTAACTAAGTCCATGATCATCTGCTCCTTCTGTTACAAACATATATAATTTTCAGGTTCTGTAAAACATTTATGTGTGGGACAAATGACCTAATTAAAGCTGTGAGCTTCCTATTCAAGCTGTTTAGTACCTTAATCTGAAACACATGTACTTATACCCTGAGCCCATGGCACAATTTAGAGTAAGTTCACTTAAATTCAGGGGAATTCTATGTGTATATTTAAAAAAGCATTTAGAATCAGGATGCCAGCCAGTTCGGTATTATCACCGAACAAAGGGTATACATAGTTATCTATAGTAGGATATTCTAGAAAAGAGAGACGGCAGTGGTGAACACTTCTTTTAGTCTAGTGAGGTGGGTGGCGACTTCCTCTGATCTTGGACTGGGATTTCGAGGTGCTCAAAGCATTGAGAAGTCTGGCTGCTTCTGAATTACTTCAAGCCCCAGTGTGATGTAAGGTATTTCCTCCCCGCTCCTTTTCTCCAGGTCCAGTAGAAGGCAGGAGGGGATTCTCCCTGAACTCATTCAAGGCTTTGGAGGCATTCAGAAAGCAGTTTGTCTTTTGTAAATGCCACTTTAGGTCAGGGTGAGCCTGCCCCTTTCTGCATATTCACAAGAAGGGTGGAGACATACAGAAAGGAATTTGAAGGCACTTGGAAAGCAGTGTGTTTGCTTCAGTGTGCCTCTGAAGCCCTGGGCCACTCAGGAGAAGTGTGAAGGCTTTCCTTAATCTATCCTGGACTTCAGAAGAGGGTGGAGAGCAGCCCCCCTTCTTATAGTACAGTGTTGGGGATGAGAGGCTTCATTATGCCAAGACCCTCCCCCCATCATCGCTTCTGAAGTATTACTTCAGACTAGTGAAGCACTTCTGTTAAAGTCTTGTTTAATATTTTTCTGGTTGTCAATCATAAACTGAGTTGTGTGTTGTGAGATGCCAGTGTACTGATAATTATTTCATATTTAAAAAATTCATTATTGACCCTTACAGGATTAATTAAAATCACTTTATGAACAAGATAAATCTCTATTCGAGTATGAAGATATTCTGTGTGCTAGCGTAGTACAGTTTATACAGAATCAGCGTAATTGATCATGCATTCTCATTGACTAACACAATTGTAATTAACCACATAATACGTGTTTTAATAAGAGAATATCAGGAGCTGCTGAAAGCGTTAAGAGAATGTCATTAAAACATGCTTGCCTAACAATCTTTATAATAAATTATATTCCAGAACCAGAGTGTTATACAGTACAGCCTTGTATCGAAATACCATGCTAATATTTCATTTTTTACCTGCCTAGTTTGTTGCTTCCCAAAAGAAGTTTTCACCAGTCTCTCCTGTGTAGAGTGAAATGTATAAACCAAATAAAAAAACATTATAGTTCTGTAAATACTTTGATACTTGATTACTTATACTTCAGTCCTATACACAGTCTTTGAGAGTATTGAAATCAGTGTAATTTACTTCTGTGTTTAGAATAAAGGATGTGAGTGGAACAAAGTAATATATAAAGAAGAAATAGCCTGATTTACAGTCTCTGGATATAGGAATCAAAAAGTTTGTTGGATTGATTGCATTACTAGAAGGAGTATATCAGAAGTATAAATTCAAAGCCATGCATGTAAAAATGTAGTAACATGTCTTGGCGTTACAGTAAGCAGGCATAAAATATTAACTATAATGTCTGATGTAAGTGGAGCAGGGGGGCAGAACGCTGTACTGAAGGTTCTTACTACAGAGACTTCGCTACACTACAAGTACTATTACTGTACATTGTGATGAATTGTCATAAATAATTGAAATAAACGGTCATCACATTCAGAGAGTCTGATCCCTGGTCTGTGTTCACAAAGTAAATGGGGGAGGGGGGAAATTCTGTAATTCAGCAAGTCCTCACCCCCCCAGCAACTTATGCAACTTTTCAAATTCAAATACCTTTATTGGAATAATACAGTTCACAAAATTATGCAAGGGTTAGTAACAAAAAGTACCAGTTTGACAATTTTGGGAAAAGTTTATGCTTTTCCTGGATTTTTCTTTGGTAATGATAATGATCAAACACTGGATTCCAGCCCAATGGCAGATGCTGATGGTTTTCCTTCCAAATAATATCCTAGGATGGAAACTTTGGGGACACGAAAAGCATTCTGAAACACTTACCTGGACTGGAAGAAGTCACTATAAAAGGGAATACTTTTGGACCACATTTGGTCTGATAGGGGCATTTGCTGATCGGCAGAATATAGATTGGACTTTATCAGTTAAGACAGAAACATGTAAAGCATAAGAAAAAGAATTGGGAAGTTATTTCTAGTTGTCATCTAGGGAAAACCCTGTGGCGAGAGGAACAAGTGAAGCAGACTTAAAAGGCACTAAGATGATGAACTCTTTTTTTTATCCTTATGAATGAGCTGTTGTCTCTCGGGGGCTTGAATCACCTTTGTGGATAGTCTCAACGAGCTGAGAAATGGACCAAATCTGTTAATAGGAGGGTTTTAGTTTAATTACTTATTGTGCTCTTAATTAAAACATGGACATTGCTGTAGTATTTTGGAGTATTTTGGATATCAGATTTCCGGATAAGGGATACTCAACCTGTATCACATGGTTTGATGAGCGCATTTGTAATTTAATTAATGTTTGGGTGCTGTGCTTTGAAAGCAAAGGCAATCTCTCTTTTCTGCCCCATAGTTTATATTATTTATTTATTTTATTTAAAACATTTGTCTCCCACCTTTCTGAGCAATCAGCATCCTCAAGGTAGTGAACATATAAAAAGACAATACGGATAATCTTTAAAAACAGTAAGTATACGAGAACCAGCAATTAAAACAAACAAGGAGGGTCAGTAAGGGAACACCGAATGAAACAGGAAAGTCTTCACCTGCTTATGGAAGACAATGATAAAGGAGGACAAATGGGATCTACATGGGGAGGGAATTTGAAAGTTTTGGTGCCATGATCCCAAAAGCCCTTTCCTGGGTTAGCACCCATCTAGCCTTAGATAATGGGGGCATCTGAAGAAGGGCCTTGATGATCATAATGGTTGGGGAGGTTCTTATGGGAATTGGCTGTTGTCAAGCTATTCATGTCCGAGCTGTATATGACTTTAAATTGTTGTATCCCTTAATGAACAAGAATCATGGCAGTGCCTGTTGACTTTTATTATGGTGCATTTAACTAAACTCGGTGTATTTGTGTGTGTTTATTGGCATATGTGTGGGTGAGCTCCTCTGATGCACGTGGACAAAGCATCAAATTCGGAGTCCTGAACAAAATTCACATGCACATCAGCATTGTGAATGGTGTGCTTTTTATACACAAATGGCAACCAGGAAACAATTATTTTGTCTGATATTTGACTGATAAGAGTTACCAAGGTTTGTTTTTTAATTAAGTGCCATCCCTTATATTGTATGACATAACTGCTGAGATTGGAAAGTTGCCAGCTTATGAAGATGTTTATTTTGAAGGGTTTCTTACACATTCTTACTGTGACTATGTTGCCTGTAAGTTTCATAGTGGTATGCAGGCCATCACACAAACCATGGGCTGCTGGCTGACTCCCGTGGCAGTTTAATGTGTATGTATTTAATTTGCAGCTCTTCCCTCTGCTAAACACATAAGTGTGTGTGTGTGTAGATGAGAGCCTAATCATTTCCTGGTTCCATTTGTATGTAGTTTGGAAAGCCAAATCTTACACGCATGCACGCCATTCACAGTCCTGAAGTACATGTGAGATTTGTGCTCTGATGAATTCTTGAGTACAGAGCATAAAATATGACACACTCCAGAGATTATGGGCAGATTTATTATAACAGGTGTATTATAACAGGTGTAGAACAAGAATTGTATTTTCCAAATGGAGGAAGAAAAGTACCGTAATGTGCTGGTCCTTTTAATTCTCAATTAAAAAGGTAAAGGTCCCCTGTGCAAGCACCGGGTCATTCTTGACCCACATCCCAACATTTTCTAGGCAGACTTTGTTTACGGGGTGGTAAAATGAGTTTCCTTTACCCCCAGCAAGCTGGGTACTCATTTTACCGACCTCGGAAGGATGGAAAGCTGAGTCAACCTTGAGCCAGCTACCTGAAACCGACTTCCGTCGGGATCAAACTCAGGTCATGAGCAGAGCTTTGGACTGCAATACTGCAGCTTACCACTCTGCGCCATGGGGCTCCTTCTTCTCAATTACACTATCCATTAATGATTTCTCTGAGTACCAATTTTCAATATGGCCAAACTGGAAGTGTTATTAAAATGTGAAAGAAGTCCCTGGATAATCAGAGAATTTTCTCTTGTTGCTAACCCTAAAGAAGATTTGAGCAACAGATATGCTTACATGACCCTATACTTCACCTTATGCATAAATAGGATGTGAGGTTTTTTGGGGGTTACAAGCTTGGCACCCCTGCATTGTGTAAGTCGGCCTTCAGTGGAGTGCTGAAAAACTTTTAATTTATTTACAAATTTATACTCTGCCTTTCTGCCATCATCAGCTTAGAGCAGCTTAAAACAGACATAATGAAACATATTAGTCAAACAATTGAAACCAAATAAATACAGATATACATAAAATACACATAAAACAAAAAAGGACAATTGAAAACAGGGCAGGAAGGAGGGCTCATACAGGGAATGCCAGATGAAACAAAAAATCTTCACACGCTAGCGGAAGATGGCAACAGAAGAGGACAGGTGATTCTGGGGAGATAATTCCTGAGTTTTGGTGCCATGACTAAGAAGGACCTTTCCTGGGTTTCCACCCAGCTAATCTCAGAAACTAGTTCCTTTGTAAGAAATAATAAGTAATCACAATAAAATGATTAGCAGTTAATCTTTGCATATTTTTTCTGCTAATGTTGCAGTAAAATAACTATTCAATTAATGAATGCCTCATAAATTAAGGTCCCCTGTAATTCACTAAAAGGCTTACTTGTGCCACAGTCACAGGCCTGACCTGAATAAGTATAGTTGCAGTGAATGGGATGTAATACTGGTGAGTGATCTGCTTATCCTAATACCAAATTAGTGAATCAGGCTCAAGGTGGTGAAGCTCCTTGAATTGATTATATGTAGACTGCCCCCCTTAAGGCCCCCCCCCGGGGTCCCCGAGAGGACGAGGCTTATCGGGATAAGCAAGGTGGAATTCCCGGACTAAGCGAGGAGCCGCCATGTGGGGTGCGGCCACCCATTCGTCATGAGCGGAGCCAAGGTTTTTCCAGCGAACAAAGTAAAACAGTTTCCCTTTCTTCCATTTGGAGTCTAAAACCTTGGAGATTTCCAAATGGGTGTCCCCTCCTACTACGGTAGGAATCTCGTGTGCGGGAGGGGGGTGGAACTGGGGGGCTGCCACATAGGGTTTGAGGAGGCTTATATGAAAGACTGGATGGACTCCTTTCAGAGTTTTTGGGAGGTCCAGTTCCACAGTAACCTCGTTGATTACTCTGGTAATGGGGAAAGGTCCCACATAACGGTCGCTCAGTTTTTTGCAGGGGCGAAGAGAGCGGAGGTTTTTGGTGGACAGATAGACTTGCTCCCCCACCTTGAGTTCCCATCCCGGAGACCGGTGTTTGTCTGCTTGTTCCTTGTACTTGCTTTTTGCCCTTTCCAGATTTTTGAGCAACCATGGCCAGGTGGATTTAACCACCTGAATCCACTCCTGAAGGTCAGGGGTAGACTGGAGCTCTGGCGAGACGGGGGCAGAACCGAAAGGGCCGAAATCCGTCCCGTATATAACTTGGAAGGGACTAAAGCCGGTAGAGGAATGAGGCGCATTGTTATACGCATATTCGGCAAATGGCAGCAGGTCGACCCAGTCGTCCTGGTGGAAATTTACATAGCAACGCAAATAACATTCTACCACCGCATTTACTCGTTCTGTTTGACCATCCGTTTGGGGGTGATAGGCGGAAGAAAGGCCCTGCTCTTCCACTCCCATTAACTTTAGGAAGGCCCGCCAGAATTTGGCAACAAACTGGACCCCCCGGTCGGAGAGGACCTTCCTCGGGATCGAGTGTAGCCTGAGGACGTGTGTGATGAACAGTTTAGCTAAGCCCTGGGCTGAAGGAAGGCCTGCACATGGAACGAAGTGAACCTGTTTGGAAAAGAGGTCTGTGATAACCCAAAGAACCGTTTTTCCCCGACTCGGAGGTAGGTCGGTGATAAAATCCATGGCGATGACTTCCCAGGGATGGGAGGGGCTCTCAAGCGGTTTGAGAAGCCCTGGGGGTTTTCCCATCCGTTTCTTGGCTGTGGCGCAGGTGGGGCAGCTGCGCACATACAACTCTACATCAGATCTCATACCGGGCCACCAGAATTGTCTTCGAACCAGGTGAAGCGTTTTTATGAAACCAAAATGACCCGCTAGCCTGGCACCATGTACAAGTCCCAATACTTCCTTGCGAAGAGAGGAGGGGACGTACAGTTTCCCCCCTTGCACCCACCAAGTGTTGGTACGTTCCAGACCAGTGGGGAGGAGATGATGCTCCTCCTCCTGCAAGGAGGCGTCCCGGAGTCGCTGTTGGAAGGCTTCCGGGATGCCTTTGAGTGTAGGGGGGGTCTCCGGTGGTCGGGCTTGGGACCGGGTGGTGACGGCTAAGCTAGGAACTTCCCCTCGCTGCTCGGGAGTGAACAGGGAGTCGACTGGGCGATCGAAATCGTTGCGATACTGGGGAAGTCGTGACAAAGCGTCGGCTAGGGCATTTTCTTTGCCAGGGACATGTCTGAGAGTGAACCGGAACTTAGCGAAAAATTGGGCCCACCGAACCTGTTTGGCATTGAGTTTTCTAGCCCCCTTGAGGGCCTCAAGATTCTTGTGATCGGTACACACTTCGAATGGCAGTTCGGCCCCTTCCAAGAAGTGTCGCCATATGGTAAGGGCATGTTTGACCGCTGCTGCCTCCTTCTCCCAAATGGCCCAGTTGATTTCAGACTGGGAAAACTTCTTGGAGAAGTAGGCGCATGGTCTCAACCGTCCCCCCTCATCCCTCTGCAATAGGGCCCCGCCCATGGCTACATCCGAGGCATCCACTTGCACCACAAAAGGCTTGGTGCAATCTGGGTGAGCCAAAACGGGTTCGGATGAAAAAAGTAGCTTCAAACGTTCAAAAGCTAGCTGGCACTGGGGGGACCATTGCAAACGGGCTGAGGGAAGCGCGGCGCTAGCCCCCTTGTCCTTGGTACGCAACAGGGCAGTGAGGGGAAGCGCAACTTGGGCAAAGTTAGGAATGAAGTTCCGGTAAAAATTGGCAAACCCCAAAAACTGCTGAAGTTGGCGGCGGGTAGTGGGGGGTTCCCAGTCCCGCACTGCCTGGACCTTGGCGGGGTCCATTTCCAACCCTTGGTGGGAGATCACATACCCCAGAAATGTAATGGAGGGTTGGTGGAATTCACATTTGGACACCTTAGCATACAGTTTGTGCTCCCGCAGCCGCTGGAGCACCTCTCGCACTAGGCGCACATGGTCTTCCATGGTTTCAGAGTAAATAAGGATGTCATCGAGAAATACCACCACCCCCCGAAACAGCAAATCATGCAAAACCTCATTAATTAATTGCATAAAGACACTCGGAGCCCCCGAAAGTCCGAACGGCATGACTAGGTACTCAAACATCCCAAAACAACTGGAAAAGGCCGTTTTGGGTTCGTCTCCTTCTTTGATGCGAATGCGGTGGTAGGCTTCTACCAAGTCCAGTTTGGTGAAGATTCGGCCCTCCTTTAATTGTGCTAGAAGGTCAGGAATAAGAGGGAGGGGGTAAGCATTAGACTGGGTGACTGCGTTCAGTCTGCGAAAGTCAATACACAGTCTTAAATCTCCCGTCTTTTTCTTTACAAAGAAAGCTGGGGCTGAATAAGGAGCCTTGGAGGGGCGTATGAAACCCCTCGCCAGATTGACATCCAGATAGTCTCGCAACACTGTCTTTTCACTAGGGCTCATGGGGTAAACCTTTCCCTTAGACAGTTTGCCTTCCCCTACAATCTCGATGGCACAGTCCGTTTCTCTGTGGGGAGGCAGTTCGTCGCACTCTCTAACATCAAAAACATCAGTAAATTGCGAGTACTCAGAGGGTAATTGAGGAGAGACTGGGGCGGGGGACCCTACCAGTGCGGCGGCTGGAGTCCTGAGTACCCGTTCCTTGTCATGCAACCCACAGGGGTTTTCGGGGAAGGAAAGCACCCGTTTAACCCAATCAATGGAGGGATTGTGCCCCCTTAACCAGTTCATCCCTAACACCACAGGGGTTACAATAGGGGCGATAGTGAAATACAACCGTTCCCAATGTTCCCCCACGGACATAATCACGGCTGCAGTTCTGTGGGTCACCGGGCCCCGTTTAAAGTCACTCCCGTCCATTTGGGAAAAACGGAGGGGTCCCGGAAGCCGCTTGCGCCGGACACCCAACTTCTTGGCAGTTTCCTCATTTATCATGGTGCGGGCACACCCCGAGTCGACCAACGCGGGGACCTCTAACGGGGGGCCCCCTTTGGGTAGGGACAGATGGACACGCACAAATACATTGTCCTCTTGGGCGCTTACCATCGGTGGAGCTCCTTGCACAACGATAGGGACGGTCTGCTGCGGAGCCCCCTCTACAGCAGACCGACGGCGTTTTTTGCCGGCTGTTCCCACTCTTCCTCCTCGCTGGAAGAGGGGGACGGGGTAGTGGCCTCCGGGGAGCCGTCCGAATCAAAGACGGTATTTGTAATCCGGGACCCCGATGGGACCGTAGAGTCGGATGCCCCATCCTGGGGACGTGCGTGGAGAGCGGAGGGTGCGCCGGAGCGCCGGCTCAGTGGTCCACTTCTGCGGCGAGGCTGGCTGTCGGCGGCCGGTTTCGTCGGCTCGGCCTGGGTTTGGCGGGGAGGGGTCGGACGGCCTGAGCGAGAGGGGCATTGCGATGCAAAGTGACCCTTTCCCCCGCAGATCAGGCAGACGCCGGCCTCGAACCGCTTGCGGCGTTCCGCGGCCGAGAGGACCCCGCCACCCCCTTGCCGGAGTTCCCGGCCACGGTCACCCCGGGGCCTGGGGTCTCGCCCAATCCGTTGCTTGGACAAGTTCAGGAGTTGTTTGCGATTCTCGATGTCAGCAGCATGGCGAACCCAACCTTCCACATCCGGGGGGTTCCCTTGCATGAAGGCCCAATGTTGGAGGTCTGGGTTGAGACCCTCCCTGAAACATTGTACCAAGGTAGCCTCACTCCAGTCCAGAATTCGGCTAGCCAGTGACTGGAACTCACTTGCATACTGCGCCACCGACTTAGTCCCTTGGCGCAGTTGCATCAGGGAGGCTTTAGCCCGCTCACCTAGAGTCGGGTCCTCAAAACGGTTTCGGAGTGCTACCATGAACTCGTCCAGGGTTCGCAGCACCGGCGAGCGGAGTTCATACTGCAACACCATCCAGGCAGCCGCCTCCCCTTGCAGTAAGGAAGCCACGTACTGCACCCGGGACTCCTCAGAAACGAAGGTTCGGCCTTGTTCCCGCATAAAAATGTCTACTTGGACCATAAAAAAGGTCAACTGGTCTCCCGACCCGTCATACGTGACTTTCAGGTCCCGACGGGCCGGGGGGGCAGGGGTTGCGGGCGGAACTACTGGCGCCCCGTCTGGGGGAGCACCGGCTGGAGGTTGCAATTTCAGCGCATCTAGGGTCGTGGCCATCTCACCCATTACGCGTTGCATGATCTCCATCTGCTCCTGCATAGCCCGGCGGTCTTCCTGCCACTGTTTTCGTTCTTCCTCCATGAGGGCCTCTTTGCGGGCCGGGTCCCCTTCGAGTCCCGTGCTGGGGAAGGCCAACCGGCGATCCTTCGCCGCAGTCCGCGAGAGCGACCAGCCCTTGGGAGAGTCCAGCCAATAAGTGAGCCCCCGGGGACGTCCGTCCCGATCTTGGTCGGGGGCGCGACCCTTCGGTTTCTTTGGCTTGGCTCCCTCCTCTTTAGGGTCCGGCTTCTCCGGCTCGTCCGGTTCCTTGGGGGCATCGGGGTTAGGGGTGGTGTCCTCGTCGGCTGACATTCTGTCCAAAGCGGTACAGCTGCAGTCCGAGAGGCAAGGACTTGCAACTTAATGTGAGAGATCCCCCTCTCTGAGTTTGCTTCTCCAAATCAGTTGCTCAGACGTTGATACAGAAACAATCGATTTATTGAAGCCTTCAGGAGATGAGACAGGCACAGGTAGAAAGTTGCAAGTGAGGGGCTATACGGGTTTACAGAATATATTGACTCCAGGGCACTGGGGCACTGGGGTTCACACTTATTGTTATGGGAAGTTACAAGCTTGGCATAATACAAAACATCAGACAGATCCCAGGAAGTCTGGGCGGCTATCACACTTCCAAGGCCGCATCGGCCTGAGGGAGTACTGGCAGGAAGAACAGCGGGGGGGGGGGAAGATACATGGGCCATCAGGCCTGGCGCCTGAGACCAGAAGGTGTGAACTGCTTTTACGAGTTCACTGATAACACAGCAGGTGATGGAAAGCAGAGACACAAAGACAGAGACCCTCACAGCAAGCTTGTAATGTTAACTACTGATTAAGAGCCACTGCTTTTGTGGTAAGCTACTGCTTCAGCCCCGGGGCGCAGAGTGGTAATGCTGCAGTAGTGCAGTCCAAGCTCTGCTCAAGACTTTTCGATCCCAACGGAAGTTGGTTTCAGGTAGCCGCTCAAGGTTGACTCAGCCTTCCATCCTTCCAAGGTTGTTAAAATGAATACCCAGCTTGCTGGGGGTAAAGGGAAGATGACTGGGGAAGGCCCTGGGAAACCACCCCGTAAACAAAGTCTGCCTAGTAAACGTCGGGATGTGACGTCACCCCATGGGTCAGGAATGACCCGGTGCTTGCACAGGGGACCTTTACCTTTTTTACTGCTTCAGCTAAGAGAGAGGCCCCAAATCAAAGGTGGCTTCAAAAAGAGGCAGATGGAAAGCTAGCCTTGATTAAGACTTGGACAAATGTCAGTAGCGTTCATTAATATCTCATAAACAAAGTAGTAATATTTTTTAAACATGCTTGAATAACAAAGAATTAAAGAATATTAAAACTTCAAATTGTTCTTAATTATGTATTTACAAGTAAATATCCGCTAATGCTTTGGAGGCTAATGGATGGCAAACCTTGTTTTGACTCCAGGTTTCCTTTTCTCCTCTTGAACTCTTGGCCTAATTGAGGCTGGCAGCATGAGAGCAACGTAGATGGGCGACTTGGACATTTTGAGTAGAGATGGATGACATATCTTTCAGTGAGAACAGAGGGTCTCCACTGATGGTAGAAACATTCTCCTATCCTTTGCTCCAATCTGATTTTTCTGCTAGAGGGTGTGCATACATGGCCCAGCCAATTTACGATAGAGGATGGAATGAGAACTTTCCAGAAATTTTAAAAGCTAGAGAGAGAAATTGTTTTTCTGAAAGGTACATGGGTAGAGTTTTAAAAGATCCCCTTTTTATAGCAAAATTAGAGATAACATCTGGCAGTCTGGTTTTAAATGCTGCAGCCGGAATGGGTAATAACATCTCCAATAATTCAGGTATTTTGAAATACTAGAAAGTGAATATGGGGTTTTAAAATAATTTTTGGGGTGACAAATTGTGTATTATTCTGTAATCACCTTGCATTCTTCTGCATCTTGGTCTCAGTTTTAGATAGTAGATGATGAACATTATCTGTAACTGTTACCTTCAAGATATCTAAATTGGCTTGACTTTTTTGGGGGGTCATATATTACCATCCATCTGCTAGTTCCCCATGTAAAAATGGATGACAGGGATCAGTCAATCTGTTAAAGTAAAACATGTATTTGAAGGGGAAATGTAACTAGAACCTCTATGGATAAAAGAAGAAAAAGGACAATAAAGTCCATGGCAACAACTAAATGTAGTAATATATCTTTGTACCGTATTTTTCGCTCCATAAGACGCACTTTTTTCCTCCTCAAAAGTGAGGGGAAATGTCTGTGCGTCTTATGGAGTGAATGTGCGTCTTATGGACCCTAGCCCGGTCCATCCGGGACTCCCAGAGCCGGGCGGAGGGACTCCCGTCCCTCCTGCCAGCTGGCTGGGCACGCCGGAACAACGCGAGCCGGTGTTCCCCGCCCCGACGGCCAGCTGGGAGGCAGGCGGAGCTCACAGAGCTGGGCGTGTCGGGACGGCGCTCTGGGAGGCGGGCGGGGTGCACAGAGCTGGCTGCGTTGGGACGGCGCGAGCCGGCGTTCTCCGCCCCGACGGCCAGCTGGGACGCGGGCGGGGCGCTCAGCTGGGCGCGTCGGGACGGCGCGAGCCGGCGTTCCCAGATCCGACAGCCAGCGCGGGGGGGGGGGGGCGTCTTATGGTCAGGTGCGTCTTATGGAGCGAAAAATACAGTATCTCAATTCCAAATAATTTCACATACTGGTCACTTGTTTGTTCCTGCTAGTTAATCAGCACATATACATAAGGCATCCCTCTCTAATAGAATCAAACTTGTGATAAGTTTCATTGTACTCATCACCTGTTATGATGGAACAAATTGTTCTTCAGCCCTACTCAGAAGTAAGTCCCACTTTGTTTAATAGGCATTATTCCCAGGTATATGTTGATAGGGAGGCAGCCTAAAGCGGCAGTCCTAAACCACCAAGTTGGAAGTAAATTCAGTTGGTCTTAGTTGGACTTGAGTGGTGCATATTAGATAAAACCAGGCACTAAAACTAACTAGTCCTCATTCTTAAAAGGAGTGGGATTCCACAAATTTGCTTGTCCTTGGTACCCAGGCTAAGTTTATACTGTCATAGGCCAGTGTTTATTCTAAGGTTTTTTCCCTACTGCGCAAGTAGCCAGCATACTGCCACCCCTACCCCTGAACCTTTTGTAATTAACTGGGGAAGGAAAGAGTAGAGAAAGACACAGATAGGAACAAAGGAATGGAAAATAACCAAGAAAGAAAGAGGGAGGTTGGAAAAATAAGAGAAAAAATACAGAGGGGGCAGTAAAATGTAGGTGTCTTGGAAAGAATGGCAAAAAAGACACTTCCCCTTATTATTTGGGGATGAGATTGTCTTCCTTCCCTAACACATAGCTGGATACTGCGCACCCCATGCCCCATAAATGGGATGGCTAGGATTTGGCCCCTATGACAAAAGGGATATTGTCCTTGTAAAATATGTTGAAGGGCTCGTTTCTCTTTATTGTTGTGGTAGACTAGGGGGACTCTTGATAAAGAGGCAGCTTTAAAACTGTACAGTTTTACCTGTGAAAAGAAACTTTTGTGTTATTGACAGCAGTGTCTGGAATAAGGTCTAGGAGCACAAACATAGATCGAAAACGCATGGCCATTTTGTCCTGCAATTCTCCCGTGACTGTAGCACATTTCCCTAGTCAACACTCACGCTCGTCTCCCACATGCGGGATCAACTTTTGCAACTTCCCCAGATCTTCAAAGTCCTGCTTTGTCCTGATTTAATTAGAAGCCTTGCAGCAGGTGGGAGTGTTTGCCCATGTGTTTCAGTGCTGGGTTGACGCCCCGCCAGGGAGAAGCCTCTGCCTGGCCCCAGCAGCAGCAGCAACTATCCGTCCCCCAGAGCCCCTGCCCCTCTTCCCCCATCCTCAGCGCGACAGGCGGCTTTTGGGATCTGCGGAGCAGGGAGGCTAGTGGGAAACAGCCAGGAGACCCGTCTGTGTGGTGCCAGGGGCAGCAGCGGCGGCAACTTTCCGCCCCCATGGATGCCGCGCCCCTCTCTCTCCCCCCCTTGTTGCTGCTCTGGCCTCCCGGGGCTGGATACCTGGCCCTCTTGTGGGCTTGTGTGGGGCTCGGCATCTGAAGCCAGAGAGCGGCGGTCTGGGAGGCCTGGCAGGTACTTCTGGATTCTGGTATGTGGGGAATTCACCATGCATTTGGGCAGGATAGAAAGGCGTGGGACAGGAGAGGGAGAAACGCAGGACAAAATGGCCATGCGTTAAGGGCCATAGTAATATCAGTATATCTGAGTGTCCTTCAATTTGTCTGGAGGCCTTGTACTTCTTGGTATGTCAACTTCGGTCTGTAAGCCTTCTAGTTTGCTGGGCCTAGCTGAGCCCTTATCTTCATCTGAGACCCCAAGATGTCCAAGACAACCTGTGTTGAACTGAACCTTTCACATATCTAGTCATGGGGTATGAGAACCAACAGGTGAAGGACAAAACTAATACTGGCAAACTGGAACAAAGTGCCAGGATCCTGGGAACTGTTGCGTGATACAACAGGGACCTGTTTTGTTCTGTAGCAACAGTTGTAATTGATAGAAGGACTGGAGAATGAAAGACTAGTATTCTGAACAATGAGCTGGAAAGAGAGTTGAGGAGCCTGGCCTGACTGCTGGAAGAGACAGAACTTAACTGTACGAGCAGAACAAAGTTCTGCTGAAGGGCTGAGCAGGAAGAAGCCACTTTCAAGGCCTGGAGAGAACTGTAGCTGCTGGTCTTTTCAACCACAGCCTGCCAGACATAGAGCCTATACTAAGCTTCACCACTTTGTTTTTGGAAAGAGTTCCTTTCTGTTTCAGGTAAGCACATGGTCTGTGGCATGTTTAGACAAGGACAGAAGAATTTCAGGCAGTCCTACCACAGTGAAAGTGCTAAAACACTCCTGCTGTCTACCCTGACATATGTGGAAACTGTGCAGATGCAGGAAAATCAGTATCCAAGCCCAACAAAAAATAGCAGACAAAGTTGATGCCCTTCTCCTTTATAAATATGCAAAGAAACTGACTTTGAGTATATATCTATTTTCTGCAAGAGTAGTTGTGAGTGACATAGCATCTGCTTTTTAACAGTGCAAAGTCAGTATGTGGGACCAAAATTGACTTTTAGTAATGAATTCCAAATGCCTACAAATAATTTCTGCAGGGCACCATAGAAAACAGGTAGCCTCACTAAGAAATGGCCTGCTGATGTATTAGCACTGTCCCTGAGATGTGATAGTACTGTGGATCAAACCAGAATTGACAAAATTTATGTAATATCAAAAGTCAGTACAAAATCTAGTGATTATGGGCTTTACTATCTAGGTTCCATGCAACCCTGCAGCCATGGTGTACCAGGAGTATTAGATGCAGTCAAACATGTTTGCAGCAAGACAGTTGGATCCATGGCAGTTAGATATCTTTATGAATCCTCCCTGGTCACAGCTGGAACACCCATCAACACAGGTGGAAAGTTGTGTTTGTGGTTTCTCTTCCAGTCCCAAATGAAGGGTGGTAATCAATAATGTTCTTTCCTTCTGTTGAAAATATGATGTGTATACAGGTCTCATTTTGCATGGAGGTCAACAACTCAGTCAGTGAAGTTAGGCACATATTTTCACATCAGGCTTCAGATTTAGAAAACTTTAGGATGTTACAGAAGGCAACAACTCTCATCTCACTCCCCATGCTTTCTCAGGTCAGGAGGACTGAGTTTTTCTTCTGAATTCTTCTTGCTAGTGAATTCAGTGCCAGTGTCCTGGCTTCCCTAGTCTTCTTCAGCTCTGAAGAGAAGGTAGCGTTTTTGTTTCTTGCATTCTTCCTTGATGATGGCAAGCTATTATTTATGTGCTTTATGGCTGGTGTGCCTGTGTTCCTGAGTAGGTACCAGAAGCACCTGTAATGAGATGGGATCACTATCCTTGACATAGAGAAGCTGACTATGTCAGGAAAGTCAACATTTTAGGTGCTGGAAGAACAGCTTCTGCTTGGTGTGTGGGCCAAGATTTTCATAGATTAAGCCATCACACAACCAGATGGGACAGTGATGCTGAAAGGAATCCAGCTGATGAGAAAGCGCACAAACTGACTGGCAATCCCACCATTTATCCGACTAGAGAAGTGCTAATTCTGAAATGAAAATGTTGAATACATTTTTAAAATAAAGCAGGTTTATTATTGGTTAGGAAGTTTTTGCCTCTTTGCAACCACTGGTAAACCTGGAAGAAGTTCATAAGTTACTAGGCCCAGGTCTTGATCTGGCAGAACTTTCACGAATGTTGGGAAGATGCATCAGATAGACAACATGAATTATAATCATAAAATGGTGACCCATCTGATTCATTTTCTTGCATTATCAGATGCAGACAAAAATGTTGCAGGATTCAAGGCATGACTTCTGGCTACTAAGCCTCACAGTACTGATGTTGAACATCTCATTTGCACTTGAAGTCTGTCATGAGTGAATTGCTGCTAGTTGGTTCAGAACAGGAATTCCTCTAAACCTATGACATTCCATTGAATAGTATTCTATGACATCAACGCTCCTATGGATTAAAATACAAGAGAACCAAAGACACAACTGAAGTGACCAAATACAGTTTAAAGGAATTCATCATCAGGCGGAATCTTCATAATGACTGAAAGATATGGGCCAGTGTGGGGAAAGTGATGTATATGCATATAAAATCTTTGCCCAATAGCATCCTAGTTGGGGGCTGAAT
This sequence comes from Euleptes europaea, assembly GCF_029931775.1. Lineage (NCBI taxonomy): Eukaryota > Metazoa > Chordata > Lepidosauria > Squamata > Sphaerodactylidae > Euleptes > Euleptes europaea. Next base: position 66,427,638 of record NC_079323.1, read on the forward strand.
TTAAGCTGCCTTGACAAGCAATACAATTCATACTATTTCTTGGATGAAAATGACAAAACAAACCATGATAAGAATACTTATCATGATAAGAATGTCATGTTTGAAGCCACATAATTATACTGGGTGTCATCAGCAGTTCAGGAAAAGTGGGGTGGGGTAGATTTTGCTCAAACCTGTTCTTATCATTTAAAGCTCTCATTTGCCAACTAAATATCTTCCCCAACTAGCCTTGCCTTTGCTGTGTTATTCCTTTTTATATAAATAGTGAACATTGTGACACTTGTCTTGTTACTTTTTGTCAGGTTTAAAATTTGCATACTGTACTTCAGGTGCAGGTTTTGTTTGTAATTTGCAAAGATATTTCATATGTGCATTTCTTTCCGTTCACATTTCTTCTTTAAGGGCAGTGAAAATAAGTCACCCATCTTAAGTGTTTATCAGAATTTGCCTGAAACTCAGTAGGACTGAGATGTGAAAACAACTGCATATGCTAACTGGTTGTTTTTTATTCAAAAAACAAAACAAAAAGATGTTTTGTATATCAAAATGATCAAAATATTCAAATGCTTCTCAGAATTGTTATTGTGGCCAGGCCAGTGATCTTATAGACCAGCTTTATTCTATCTTCTGTTCCAGCAGTGGCCAACGATGTCAACAGGCAGAACATAATGATGATTGCCAATATATGTTGTTGATCCCTGGCATCCCATTGCACTTTTTTTTGTCCTGTTTGACCCAAATTTTCCTATTTAGGTATCCTGTTTAGGTATCAATTCTGGAAATACTCCAAAGCCAAAATGATCTACAGATGTCTCTATTATATATTTATATTTCTGTGACCATGTTCCCTTAAATCAAAACAAGCATTTTTAAAGAAATGAAATTTAGAATGGTAATTTCATGACGTGGGTCCTCATAGGAGTAGGTCTTCTTGGTTCATTTCTATTTGTTAATTTAATTAGAGCCTTGGCAGATTGTGGAGGGGAAATGTGCCAGTCAAACTTGTAAAAAGTAAAGAGCCGGGAGGGATGTTAAATGCTAAGGAAGTGAGAAGCTACAATACAATTATGATGCTTTGAACAAATTCCCTAAAGTCAACAATAAGAAATTCAATAAACAGATGCATAAGGTACTTCATGAGGGGAATAATCAGATACACAAATGTCAGGTAATTGGCAATGCAGCAGTGCTCCAGATGTGAAACTGCAGGCTAAATTGTACATGGGGATGAAAAACAAAGATAAATATAATTGTAATTTACTGCGTTGTATGATTATTGCAATATAATAATTTCCTTTATCTACAATTCAGTGTTTTCTGTTAATGCTGCAAAGGTGGCATCATGATAATTGGGGAACAGTGTAGGAATGATGAAGAGCACCAAAATTATTCAAAAAGTTTTAAAGGGATTGCCACCCTGTAACTCATCATGTAGATGGCCAGGAAAAAGCAACGTTAGTAGAATTCATGCTTACAGTCCTCCAAAGGCCAAAATTACCTTCTTGAAGGTAAATAACTGGGTCCGCTTCAGGAAACGAGCCGGTATGGAAGGACTGGTATAATAAGCACAAGCAAATTATTTTCTTGGTAGTACATGTGTGATGCCCCTTCTCCGCTCTCATAGAGTGCCTACCGTCCTCTACACCTCTCTCTCAAGAACAGGGTTACAAGTAGATCCCAGCTGTCACATTTCACTACTCTTCCAGTCTCTCTTAAAATATCTAGAGTGTCATGACCATTTCACCTCTGAGGTCCTCTCTCACCCTCACAGAGACATCAGCAACAGGGTAGTTTAGCTCCCCTTTAATAACAGGCCCTCACTCAAACCCTTGACAGAGTTATTGGGGTTGGGGGCTCAAACACTGTTCCTTTCAAATGTTGCCACCATTTATTCATATCCTATAATATATATAGACTGAGATATTAACTTGTGTGTGAGTTTCTTTGCCTAAGACACACAGCCCACAGGGTTAAACAAACAAGGAGTTAACTTTTATTTATGGTTTGAACATAACACTGAAGAAAGTAAGGTAGAGGTTACAAAGTTTCTTGTCCCTTGAACTTTTGAACTGTTTCCCAATTTGGGATCTTCTGTTACAAATTGACTTTTCTTTCCATTTTGTTTTAAGCTGCTTTTTGCCTCTGCCTCAGCTTCACTCAGTCAGACATACCTTAACCAACTCCCTAGCAGGGCTGTCTTAACACATGGGCACACTGGGCAGTTGCCCCGGGGGGTCCCACAAGCATATGTATGTTGTGACTTGCTGTCAATGAATAAATAAATACTATACTAAACTATAAATATTTGTTATTGGAAAATGCATATTTAGCATGTGTTTTACTAAAGATAATGAACAATATTAATGTTAATTTGGGTTTGGATTAAGAATAAATACTGAAGTATAATGTAAGAAAGGACTTGTTCATTATGGAAGCAAAATGTTTAAATATTTAGGTCTTGTTGCAAGCAGACTGATATTATTTTTTCCAGGTGAATAACCCTTTGAGCAGAAATGAAACAATGTTTTGAGTGGAGCACAGAAGAGGAAAGGAGCTGCAGAGGAGAAGGAGAAAATGAGCAAACTTCCAAAATTAACATCTTGGTTCGACCCAGGTGCAACGTCAACTACTAGTACTGCTTCTTCAAATATAGCATTCACATCTACATCCACCCCTGCATCCAATCATCCAGTTCCAGCAGATGTACCAGTGGTATCATTACCTGTTCCTGCTGCTGGGGGCATTCCACAAGAGGAAATATTCAAATCAGTAACAGTAAAGGTGTTTGCAATCCAAGACACAGATCCGGGGCTTTGGAACATTAACAATACTAACACAGTGGATTACTGGATTCATAGTGGGCCATCATCATGTCAGAATCATGATAGCAGCCTTTCAAACTCACGCCGAGTGTATAAAGAAGCTGAAGGAGAGAATAGGCAAGGTATTTATCAAACTATGTGTTCAAACATGAACTGTGGAATGGTGAGTGTGTAAAACATGAATGGCTATTCAAAATCCCAAGGTCATTTGTACTGCTTTGTATGTTGCCTGTTGTCCAAGACAGAATCTCCCTTTGCTACATCAGGATTCAATGACTGGAAAAAGCACTGTTATTGTAGAACATGAAAATGGAGAAGAACATCACAAGTGCATGACGGTGTTGGAATTTAAGACTGGTCATGGCAAGCAGGTAGATTGCTGTAATCTGAGTGACAGCCAGATGACAGCTGGTGTCACATGACTGCTGCTGACTTAGCAGTAAAGCTGGACTGAACTGGATTAAGCAGGATGAGATCTGACCACTGGGTGGCTAACTGTTGATTGGCTGCTGGACAGGGCCAGAAATGTATATATGTTGTACAGAACTTGTATAGGTGTGGTGTGTGGATTATTGATAGCCAAGCGGAGCACTTTGACTGTTAATAAAAGAGCACTTATTTATATGTGCTGAGTCTGCTGTGATTACTCGTCTATTGAGCTGTAAGCGCTTCTTAACAAACACCATTTGGCATAAAGAAACTGGAAGTGTAGATTTTTTATTACTTGAACATCATTGCTCAGAGCAGGAGTATTGTCATAAAGTGTTGACATGTGTGGTTTCTGTATTCTAGAGCTCTTGAGTTAATTTGACCCTTTTTTGGAAGAACATCTCAAACTGTATGGAAATCCTGGAAAGGGGAACCCATCATATTTATTGGCAAACATTTGTGAGGCATTTATTGAATTAATGGGGCTATTCTTAATTTATTGAATTAATGGGGCTATGTTCTTTGTGCTATTCTTGAAGAAATAAAAGGGTCAAAGTATTATTCAATAAGTGTGGATTCCACTCTAGACATCTCATGCACATCTCCAGATATCTCACAACTGTCATTTACTGTCTGGTACATTCGAGGATATGAGCCTGTGGAAAGTTTCATTAAGTTCATCCTCATCTTTTCTCATGGAGCAAAGAATCTAGCAGACAATGTTGTGGATTTCCTTAATGAGAACAAAATTCCACTATCAAACTGCCGTGGTCAATCGCATGACAATGTCTCAAATATGTCTGGATGCTATACTGGATTGCAAGCACAGATTCATCAACTGAATGGGTTTCCCAACTATGTCCCCTGTGCTGGACACAGCCTGAACTTGGTGGGAGTAAAAGCGGCAGAGTGTTGTCTACAGACTGTAACATTCTTTGACTTTGTTCAACGTATGTATTCCTTTTTCTTTGCTTTTACACATCGATGGAATGTTCTGGCATCATCTTTAGAAAAAATGTTGTGGTCAAGCGTCTGTCTGACACGAGATAGTCGTCATATTTTGATGCTGTTCATGCTCTGTATTGGGGTTTCAAGAAAATTAAACATGCGTTGGATTCTGTATCAGCTGACATTGAACAGGAAGTGAACACAAGGCCAGAGGCAGAAGGATTGAGTGAGAAAATGGAGAACCTGGAAACAATCTTTCTCACAATTCTTTGGAATGACATTCTTGAAAGAGTGATCAAAACAAGTATCATAGAATCATAGAATTGGAAGGGACCACCAGGGTCATCTAGTCCAACTCCCTGCACAATGCAGGAAATTCACAACTGCCTTCCCCCAGTGACCCCTACTCCATGCCCAGGAGATGGCCAAGATGCCCTCCCTCTCATGATCTGCCTAAGGTCCTGCAGTCAAAGGATGTGAACATACTTGTTGCCATGAATCTTCTTGAGTCTCTGAAAACCTATCTTCAGGAAATTAGAGATAAATTTAGTGAATACGAACTGAAAGCCAGGAGTAGGTGTCAAGATTCAGATTATTAGTGATGTGAAAAAATGGGAACAAAAGCAAAGTGTGCGTCTTACTTCTTCTGACAGATCAGAAGAAGAGGTACTTCTTAGTAAAAGTGAAAAGTTCAAGGTGGAAACATTCCTTCCTGTGATGGACTCTCGAATCTCTGAACTGACAAAACGTGCAGAAGCTTATTCATTGATTGAAAATCTGTTTTCCTTCTTCAGTGAATTGAAGACAATTGGTTCTGATGAACACATGAAGCTGCCTTATACTGAATCAGACCCTTGGTCCATCAAAGTCAGTATTGTCTACTCAGACTGGCAGCGGCTCTCTGGGGTCTCAGGCAGGGGTCTTTCATATCACCTACTTGCCTAGTCCCTTTAACTGGAGATTCCGGGGATTGAACATGGGACCTTCTGCATGCCAAGCTGATGCTCTATCACTGAGCCACAGCGCCTCCCCAAATGTCATCGACCCCTACAGTTCAGCACACAAAACGATTATCATAGGCATGGCTGCAGGTGGTCAGTAACTATTTTTTTTTTTTTTTTAGTATTTCTTGATTCTTTTTATTTGGGGGGGGTTACAAACGGTTTTCAACTCATGTAAATTCTCAGTGGGAAGATCAGTACTAGAAACTAGAAACAGCACAATATTCAAAATCCAAACAAGTGCTAAAGAATGAGCTAAATAAAAAGTGTGAACATCTGGCTAATGTGTATCACAAAGACCTTGATTATGGTGACCTTTTAAATGAATGTGAGCATCTCAAGCACTACATGGTTCTTGATGAAAATTGTGAGATTCCCCCTGCATTGTACAGAAAAATAATTTTGAACTGGCTTTCACTCATGTGTATGGAAAATGACATCCTGAAGACCATTGACTTCAAGCCAGTTATAAAGCAATTCTCTGCAAAGAAATTTTGCAAATGTTTGTGTAGAACACTTGATTATTAATAAATTATTCATAGTAACTTCATACTGTGCCATCTCCATCTGTATGGTTTACCAATTGAGTATCAGTTATATGTGGAAATCTTTGTGTTTTGCAAGGCTCATGTTATATTGTTCAAAATTTTGTGTTGATTAATCTTTGCTGTTCAGCATGTATTTTAATGTTTAAACACTGATTTTGTTGGAAGTACCAATAAATATATCTTTAATTTTATTGACCATTTACATTTTTGTTCCTGTGAGTTGGTTGTGTAGGTAGGGGCCGCAGTGCACTGCTTTGCCCGGGGGCCCTATAATGCTATTAGGACTGCCCTGCTCCCTAGCTGCCAGCTCCCAACTGCCCTTTTCCAACTGACTCTAACATTCCGTCAGCTCTCATTGGTTGCTCTTAGGAAGAGGCAGAACCTAACCTGTCCGTCGCAGCATGTTATATGGATTTCTCTACCTTTAAACTTGCCACTGGAGATTAATTGTTCAAATATAAATTTTTACTCCTTTGATTATCACTTGTTAGAAAAGTTCACAACAAGTAACACAGAACTGTGCGGGCTTTCATGTCAAAGAATGACTTGTAGGGTGGTTACTAACTGGTACTACGTGATCTCTTTATTCTGCCCCCCCCCAACCCAAACACATGACAAATATACTGTGTACGAAAATGTAATAAATCTTATGGAACTTAAGATTCCTGTTGAAGTCTATAGCCTAGTGATACATCTAAATTGAAGAACTAGATTCAAGTCACATGCTTAAATATGATCATTGCTGTGCTTGACTAACAGTCAGATCATGTGCAGAGTTTTTCCTGTCTAAGCTCATCAAAAGCTAATGGGCCTAAACTGAAGTAACCCTGCATAGGATTGCAGTGTTGTTCCAGGATATACAGTACCATCCAATGGACTACTGAGCTGTATAATATATAGTTAGCTATGCATTAAATATTGCAACAGGAATGGGATGCAGAGGCACCTTGGAATGAGTACACAATAGTAATCTGCTGTACAGAATTGAAGGCACATAAGTGGTGCAACATGCTTTTCTCAGGTTGTTTATGCCAAGTCACATTATCTTGAAGAAGTGGCAATTTTTTCAGTAAATAAAAGATGTCCCATCTTTAGTTTCCATAGTCAGATATCTCTGGAATTTGAATTTACAAGATGGCAAGGTGGATGACTTAGAGGATCTACTTCATCAATTTGTATTTCCTATTTGTAATTCTAATTTTAGTATCTCATAATTGCATATAATCGGAAAGGAAACTGAAGGATGAAGAAGATCAGTAAGGAAAGTTTGTGGGATGGCACAGATGAATAAGACAGTTTTGAAACACCAAAGAAAAATCTAGTTCACATGTATATATAATGACCCTGGACCTGCTGGAAAGCTGAATCCCCTTGCTAGGTTTGTGAGCCAGGATTGGCTCTTTCCACAGAAAGGCAGGTTGTAACAAAGTTAAGAGAACTATCAGGTGTGTGGATAGATGAATAAAAGCTGTAATCGCCTCATACTCGGTCATAATTCTCTCAGTAGCCTGTATAAGCTAATGGCTATTTGGAAGTCCTGGCCACAGATGTATTTCCTTCACAAACATGGGATTTTCAGTAACTTGGGCATGGACTTTCACTCTAAACAGGCAACAGGATAGTGAGGATATCCTGTTGGCCCAATCTGAACCAAAAACCACATCAGAGACAGTCAGGTCCAAAGAAGCTGGTTTTTACTGGTCAAATAGGTTAACAGAGCATAAAGAAAAGGTGACACCAATGGAGCTTGCTGGCTTGCACTTGGTAATATAAAAGCATAGAAAAAAGCAAGAGATTACAAAACACAAACAGCGCTGTGGTTCCCACAGCTTCAAAAGGGTTTAGGTATGCATAACAGTCCTTGAGTCTGGTCAATGGGAAAACGAAACCAATTGAGACACAGGCCTGACAGGATGAGGCTAACAATGGGGGGAATTAACAGGTATCTTTGGTTATTCACTGAGTTGTCTAGCAATGTTTATTATGCTTGGTAGAAATGGAGGCTATAATGCATGTAGAGAAAGCAGAGACTGGAAGGGCTTATATAGAAGCTTTCGCTATAATAAAAAAGCATATCAAAGCGATTATGTTAGCACATCTTTTTGTGCTTGTCCCGTTTGCTCATCTCAGTTTTTTGGAATACCACCTCCACATGGCTTGCCTGCCTGTACCTATTTTTTGACAATTCCTCGTCTCTCTAGAGCCTTCTTTCTAGCTAGATCAAATGCTAACCCTTCTATGGTTTTGCAAGGTAGATTTTTGAACTTACCATAATGTCTGTGCTCTTCCAGTTCCATCGATTCACTAGCTCATGTGCTCTTGGGATGTCGTTTCTTCTTAGATTATGATATATATCTCCTCTTTTAATAGAGAAATCTAATGTCTCTGTGTCTGACATAATGCCTTTTTTATTAAGTGATTGGGATCCTAAGGCTACACTAGCAGTGGCAAAATTTATCTCAGTCCTTATATCCCCCAAACAATAGATTTAAAACCATGCTGCTCAAGATCTAAGAGCTTCTAAGGGATAAAGGAAAGGAAGGGCTTATACTGTGCAGTTTCCACAGGTGTAGCCTGTGGAGTAAGGTTGAATGAGGACACATAATTAATGATCCTACAATGTCACAACTGTGGGCATGATGGGAGAGCTGTGCTCAAGGCAGTCAGTTTGCACAATCAGCTATCCATAGTCCTCTTTGATCTAGGTTGACAAAGCCGAGTGCATGGTTTGAAAACTATTTCCAATTAGTGGGGTTGTGAATTGACTAGTAAGATTTGAGATTTTAAACATTTGCATGTGCTACTGAGCTTAAAGTTCCTAATGCTGTGATCAAACACACTTGGGGAAAAATATGCTAAGTCAGTTAGACCTGTACTTTGATCCTAAGTATATTTATTTGGAAGCAATTCTTTTCTAGGTAAAGGTTTAGATCTACTGAAGAATTTTCATGAATGGAAGGGGACCTGGTTTTCATTGACTAATGCCCTCCTACTGTGAGTCCTTCACTTCCCATTTGGGTATTTGGGGCTACATTGGGAGATGACAGGCAGGGAAGTTCTAATCAAGCCATAGTTGTGAGTTACAAAATATTTTATTTCTTCGCCTCCACCTTTTCTTCCCTCTCCCAGTGTCCTACTTTAGCCCTTCTACTTCAGCTTCCAGACACCAGCTTGAACAACTAAATAACCAATTCTGGTTTGCACTGGCTCTATCCAAACTGGGATTTATGAATCAACTGACATCAGACCAATGATCCATCTAGTCTACTATACTGTCTCACACAGTGACTAACCAGTTCCTCTGGAGGTCTAGCAACAGAGCATAGAAGCCTAGGCCTTCCCCTGATGTTGCCTCCTGGTACTGGTATTCAGAGGTTGACTGCCTCTAAACATTGAGGTTCCCTTTAGTCACCATGGCTAGTAGTCACTGATAGACCTAGCCTCCATGAATCTGCCTAACCCCCTTTTAGAACTATTGCTGTGGCCATCGCTAAATCCACTGGCAGCGGATTCCACGTTAGGGGCATGCACCAAAAATTTTTCAGATTCAAGTATAATAGACCCAAAATTTTTCAGAATATCCGAAAAAAGCCAAATTCCCATACGGAGTCCAAGATCACTATCCCTCTTGTTGGCTCTGTGACCAACTGTTCCGGTGCACAGTCATTTATGATGTCTAAGAATCTCATTTCTGCAGCATGAGTCAAGCCCAGGTTTACCCAGTCAATATGGGGGTAGTTGAAGTCTCCTAGTATAACATTAACTGCTTTAGTCACCTCCCTTATTTCCTTCTCCATCTCAACAACTGCTTCAAGGGTTTGATCAGGTGGGTGATAGTACACCCCCACTTTTAAGTAACCCTTAGGGCCCAATATTTTCTCCCGTAACACTTTTGTTGGGGAGTTAATTCCCCTGATGTTTTTACCTTATTTGATTCTTTGCCCTCTTTGATGTACAGCGCAACACCTTCGCCCAATCCGTCCCTCCCTGTCCTTCCTATAGAGGACAGGAATGACTGTATCCCATAGATTTTCCCCAAACCAAGAGAGAAGAATGTGAGAAAATCTGCTAATGTGAGGGAGATTTCTGTACCTTCTTGAAATAAGTGTCTTGCTTAGATGTTCAGATTCTAAACGTTTTGGTTTTTATGAGGTTTTTATTTGGTTTTTTATTTAACTGACCCTCAGCTACTACTAATCTTTGTCAGGCGCTCTCTGAAATTAGAAAGCTAGAATTTTTGTCAATGATGGAAATGTCCAGGGAATTTTTATCACATATATAATACATAACATTAACAATGTAAATGAATTTCTCTAAACAGAATAAATGCATACTATTTCCTGGAATATGGAGGAGGGGATTGTTTGGCTTTCTGGAATGATTCTCATTGCTCAGTTTGAGCTAAAACCACAAATTAATTTTATATTTAGGCAACCTCCTTGCCATGTATAAGGGATGATAAGAGCATGAAATATTTGTTTAATCAAATAAACTGGTGTGCTGTTTATATGGAGTTAAAATAAGTTATATAGCATGTCATAAAGAATTTGGATAAATGATTTATTACTGCTATAAAGTCTTGTTTCATTTTAAAATATTTCTGCCCTTATTACATGTGTCAGAACTCAGGCTGCATGATTGAACTGCTATCATAAGGCTTTCAGCCGGCAAGCCCCCATGTTGCATGGCTTTTGAAACTTAGAAATTAGGTGGGGGGATCAGATTTTCGTATGGTGTAGATTCTGTTTAAATAAAAATGTTAAAAGTCTCACAGGACATACACATGCTTTAGGTTGTTATTTAGGTCTTAGGTTGCTATTGGGATCTTTCTGGGTGCCCAAAACTTCCCAGAATCAACTTTGAATTTTTGTTTAAGATAAGAAGTGTTCATAATGCTTACTGATAGTAGAATACATGAAGCTGCCTTCTACTAAATCAGACCATTGATCCATCAAGGTCAGTATTGTGTACTGAGTATTGTGTACTCAGACTGGCAGCAGCTCTCCAGGGTCTTAGGCAGAGGTCTTTCATTTCACATACTGCTTGATCCTTGTAGCTGGAGATGCTGGGAATTGAACCTTGGACATACTGTTTCCCAAACAGATGCTCTTCCACTGAGCTATAGTCACTCCCCTAATCATAGATATTCATACATTTAAGAAATAGACAAATTGCAATGCTTAAATTGCACCCATGTTTAATTTCTCCATGTTCCAAGGGACAAAGTGGAAGTTTCAGAGCAAGTATAGAAAGCTTTCATTACTATTAATGGTTCCATCTATAATTTTTTGTGTTCCTCTGGCTCAGTGTATTTGGCCAGTGAACACAAAAAATTGAATGTTGTGAACATTAACAAGAATTTAAGAAAGAACTTTGGTCAACTCCACACTGGCACCATTTCCTGCAAACCAAGTCAGTGCTCTTGCTGCATAAGCTGCATGTGGAATTATGGTGGAGAATCCACACACTGGTGGATAGTGCACCATTGAAATAATCCATGTACTGGATTTTCCCTTCCGTACGGGGCGGGGGGGGGGCACTTTTCCTAGAATTGTTCTGCTCCCTCCTAATGTTCACTGGCATCAATAGAAGTATGTCTATTTTTTCACATTTTTTAATGAGAGCTGATTAGCAATATTACTTCATGACATTATATCAATCTCTTCCTTCACTTCATACTGCTATTAAGCAGCACATCCTCTAACGTTGCATCCAGTTCCCAGGAAGCAAGGGCAACCAGTCCCCAAGGCCGCACCCAAGTTTCGGCTAACTCTGGCCAGAAACTCCAAGCATTTTCTCACAAATTCTGATTTTTACCTCAGAGGTATGCATCGGATATGCAGAAATATGCATCGTAATGCCAATGACTTTTTTTGCCTCTTAGAAGTAACAGTATGATAGGTTGCGATGAGTAGGGAGAATCAACTAGAGCAGTAATGCAAAGAATGTCCACACCACAGAAATTGCATTCCTGTGCCAAAACAGTAGGGAAAAAGCAAGATATTCATTCCTGGAAAAAATAAGACTGCCAGGGAAAAGAATGGGAGAACTGTGCATTGCTGCTGACAACATCTAGAACCACCATTATAATTGTATGTACAATTAATGGCAGTTGTTCCACAACTGGCTGGTCTGGAACCATACTCGGAAGTTTATTTTTTGAACCCTGTCTTAATTTGAAATGTAGTGCCATCCCTAATAACTCCTCCAATTTCTTAAGAAAATGTTCTGCTACTTAGCCAAAGTTAGATGGTCTTGGATGAAGTGTCTAGAGAATATTTTTAGGCTGTTCATCTTTGGATAAGAGACCAATTTTACTGAAGCTTGTGAAGTAGGCTACCTGCCATAGAATTTAGATCAACGTGGACATTGCAGTGGACCCCAGCTCCAGACTGAGAAACTTGCCAGTGACTGAACCTTGTAAATCCCTAAGGAAAGAATTTCAGTACACAGCCACTGATCGTTTTAACTTATGCAAATTTACTTATATTTTTTCACAATATGCACATGTATATGCGTAGCACTCTTCTCACTAAAGTTCTGAGCTGCAAATAGCCTAAACGTGTTGAAAATTATAGGCTTAAAACTCTATGTACATAAACAATTTTCTTCAAATAATACATTCATCTCAGAACATACAAACCCCCGGGGGAATCATTCTTACAACCAGCAGTCAGGTCGCAAAGTCTTATTGGATATATTTCAATTCGCCACAACTCAGGCAGTATAAATCAAGATTGTTTCCAATCGCGGTCAGCTGATCCCGCGTAAACCAATCCGGTGGCTCCAATCCCGTTCCTGCTGGTAAGCCGGTTTCAAACGCTAGCTTCTGTAACTTCGCATTGTTGTTGTTATGGTAATTATGGCACAAAATATGGTTACAAGTTCCCGGTTGTCTTATCCTTGTTTCGCAGAGTAAACTTCGCTTCATCAGACTGTGCCCTTATTCATTTCTAAAACATTAACAACATATGAGTATATACTATTGCCTAACATATGAGTATATACTATTGCACTGTGGCCTTTCTTTAATTATAATTAAATTATTAATCATATTTATTGCATTTTAATTCATCACATTTACCCATTAAACTTGGTCTTGACGTCCTTTTATGTATTTATAGGAATCATGTTCTGTAATTTTTCTTAAAAGTCTGTTTAAAATATTTATATCTTAAAAATCAAAAAAATATATTTATACAATTAATTATATTGTCATAGAAGTTTACACAGGATACTTATCCCAGCAGACTTGAGTATCAACACCTGGTAGATGTTATTTAAAGAAAGGCCACAGTGCATGTTACTAAGAAATAGAGACTATGGGTCATGCCTGTGAACTGCAAGGCTGCAGTCAGGTAGGATAAGTTCACTATTATTCACAATTGTAATTACACAAGGGTGAGGGTGTTAGGCAATAGTATATACTCATATGTTGTTAATGTTTTAGAAATGAATAAGGGCAGTCTGATGAAGCGAAGTTTACTCTGCGAAACAAGGATAAGACAACCGGGAACTTGTAACCATATTTTGTGCCATAATTACCATAACAACAACAACAACGCGAAGTTACAGAAGCTAGCATTTGAAACCGGCTTACCAGCAGGAACGGGATTGGAGCCACCGGATTGGTTTACGCGGGATCAGCTGACCGCGATTGGAAACAATCTTGATTTATACTTGCCTGAGTTGTGGCGAATTGAAATATATCCAATAAGACTTTGCGACCCGACTGCTGGTTGTAAGAATGATTCCCCCGGGGGTTTGTATGTTCTGAGATGAATGTATTATTTGAAGAAAATTGTTTATGTACATAGAGTTTTAAGCCTATAATTTTCAACACGTTTAGGCTATTTGCAGCTCAGAACTTTAGTGAGAAGAGTGCTACGCATATACATGTGCATATTGTGAAAAAATATAAGTAAATTTGCATAAGTTAAAACGATCAGTGGCTGTGTACTGAAATTATTTCCTTAGGGATTTACTAGCTTTGTATCAGTACACCTCCAGATTATAGTGACTGAACCTTGGCAGGTACATATGATTCATGATAGGTCAGCAAACTCTGCACAACAGGTGTTTTGATTCAAGAAAGGAACCTACTCTGTGTACCATATGTAACACCTTAACACATTGAAGTCTTTTAAAGTAATAAATGCAATAAATAAAGTACAAGGAATTATTTATAAAACTCTACATCATTACAGAACTGTCACTCTACCATTGTAATCAATATTTTCTTTGAGATATGAAATTTCCACTGAAACATGGTTATGGTGTTTTAAATCTGGTTCTTCTGTTATACCAGACTCAGGATGTATTTGTGGTGTGTGTGTATTGATGGAAGATTTTTATAAGAAGGATTGATTGTAGAAAAAGTAAAAAAATGACAGAATATCAGGTGTATTCTCCTTATTTTTCAATCTTGCTTGTCTCTTTTGCCTAGTTGTCTTGATGAAATATTTTCTTCCACCAGAAAAGTCTGGCTTTGACAGGAAGGCATAGACTTCTTCACTAAGGTGATGTGCAATGCTATCAACACACAAAAGCCAGTAATGGCTGCTGTAGAGGAAAGTGCTACAGTTTAACTACAAAGAACTTTCCAGGAACTCTCAGCTGCTGCTCACAGAAATCTGTGTTGGATATCTACAGGCCAGATGTAAATGACTATGCCCTGTGAAAACTAGAATAAGGAGAGATTACATGAGTTCCTACACTGGAGGAAAGGGAATGTTCTGTACAGGTGGGACTGGCCTTTTAGTAAAGATTAACTGAGCTAGAGGGGGGAAATTAGTCATATTAAAGACCTACATAGCAAAGTGTAGGAAGCAATCAGCTAAAATTCCCCAAAGAAGAATGGGAAATATTTTAAAAATATGTTAATCAAAAGGACCATGACAAAACTTATGGAAATGGGCTTATGAAAGGGAAATAGTCTGGTAACTACAAATCAACCCCTTCTGCTCCAACCATTTCTCAGGATGTGCAAATAGAGTATTATAAAGTACTATGAACACTTAAAAAAAACCTAAAGAAATTTGATAAATTACATACAAAGTGGAGGTCTCTGACTTAGATATGTACTTATTAGCTGTTAAGTATCTGTACCCTGGGAAACTGATTCTGAGAATCACAGTCAATTAATTAAAATGGGAAGAAGAAACTGAAGAAAACCAGTTTCATAATTTAATCTTTTCTTACAGGTATGATTCATTTTAAGAAATTGCTTGGCAGATGAACACATGAAGCTGTTATATACTGAGTCAGATGTTGGAATGCTAGGTCGTGTCTTGCCTACTGTGAATGGCAGCAACTCTTCACAGCTTCTGGAAGAGAAAGGCCTTTCCCGACTGCTGCTGTGGTTTAACTGGCTTTAAACTGACAGTCTGTGTGCATGTAGGTGGGTGAACCTACAACCTTCTCCATTGAGCTGTGGCTACTTTTCTGTGGAGAAACCCCAGTTCATTATGGTATTAAAATTAAATTTTAAATTTAACTAAACTGATAACAAAGTTGATGAGACCATCATTGAAATCTCATTGGCCATGTAGCATTTATGCTTGCTTCCTGCTTCAGATTGCAGTGGGACTTCCGTGCATTAATAAAGAAATCTTGTACATAGAAAAATAGGTGACAGAGAAAAGGGTTCTTGCTCAGTACTCCCTTACATTAACAGTTTTCCACATTGAGGGTATTTTGTACATTGTCTTGTACCCCTCCTCACCTTAGTTCCTAGTGTTGACATGCAAGAAGGTAGTTGAAAATCAGTTATTCTTTAAACAGATTTGGAATTCTGCTCAAGGAAGTGAAACATTAAAATGGGACAATTTATATGTAACACACATACTATTCCTATTTATTTATAAGAAGAGTTGTTTTTTATATGCCGATTTTCTCTACCTTTTAAGGAGAATCAAACTGGCTTACAATTTCCTTCCTTTCCTCTCCCTACAGCAGACACCTTGTGAGGTAGGTGAGGCTGAGAGAGCTCTAAGAGAACTGATACTAGCCCAAGGTCATCCAGCTGGCTTCATGCGTAGGAGTGGGGAAATCAACCCGATTCACCAGATTAGAGTCCGCCGCTCATAGTTGAGCGGGGGATCAAACCTGGTTCTCAAGATTAGAGTCCACTGCTCTCAGTCATTACACCATGCTGATTATAAGATTATTCATGGTTTTTCTAAAAGACAACAAAGTGGTTTATAACGATGACATAAAAGCAAAAGTACAATTAAAGTCCATCCAGGGTAAAGTATCATTACAATTTAAAAAAAAACCTAGAATGAACATGGGACACAAATAATAGCAGCACTTGAACCAGCACAAGAATGCCTCTTGATATTCAACCACTATACATACACAGTAGTTAAAACAAGTTTTTTGAAAAATAATAATTTGTGTAAAGCTACAAAAATTACATATCGAAAGATTGGAAGTATGAAATACAAATTTCATTGGGTTGATTTTTGTAGACCTCTTATGTAACACTATTCAACTAGCATAGTAGTGGAGATGAATTAAACTATAAACTCTGTGTCCACTTTTATACTTTTATGGGTTTTATTTTAAGAATCGAAAGCTTGTCCCTTCTTTCTCTGAATTTCTCTTAGGATCCTTCAGTCTATATTACACTTTTTACTTGTGGGAATGACTTTATAGAGCACTCAGACATATACTCCTTTTGTTTTAAACTGATGTAGTGGTTAAGAGCAGCAGACTCTTATCTGAAGAATGGGTTTGATTCCCCACTCCTCCACATGAAGCCTGCTGGGTGACCTTGGGCTAGCCACAGTTCTCTCAGAACTCTCAGCCTCACCTATCTCACAAGGTGCCTGTTGTGAGTGGTGGAAGGGAAGGCCACTTTGAGACTCCTTATGGTATAGAAAAAGCGGGATATTGTCAGGATCAGGCGTTTACCCCTAGCATCCCTTAAAAGAAAATTCATCCAGGCAAGTGGTCCTGAAGCAATAATACCTTATTAGGAGCAAAAAGATAAATAAAAGAACTGACTGTCTACAGAACAAAGAAGGCTGTTAATAACGATACAGAAGAAAGTACATGCTTAAGAACATTCTAGGTAGTGAAACCAAAACAAGGTGAGGTAAACCCGAGATAAGAGATTCTCAGGCAGCGTAGACCAATTATCCCCACAGCTGCAGAAAACAGGACGGACGACATTGTACACAGATTATACCAGCATGAGAGCCAAGGCCGTCTGACATGAAGCATGTGAACCAAGGCCATCAGGCCTAGTCATGTCAAGAACAAAGACCAGAACCAGCGAAGGCCTGACATTCTGCTCCCTCTTAAGCCCCCCTCCCTTTTCACCGTAGGACGAGGCTTATGGGGGTAAGCATCTGGAACTGATGAACCAGCGGGTGGGCTGCTACATGGTGTTCTGCCACCCACTCATCAGGACCTGGACCGAGGTGCTTCCAGCGAACGAGATAGGAGAGCACCACCCCCCCGGATATAGGGATCCAGAATCTTGGACACTTCGAAGTGTTCTCCCCCCCCCCATACCGGAACCTCGGGCGGAGGTTCAGGATGCCACTCAGGAGTGGGCACGTACTTCTTTAGAAGACTGACATGAAACACGGGATGGATTCTTCTCAGGGACTTGGGAAGACTGAGCTCCACTGTGACCTCATTAATGAGCTGTGAGACTGTCCACATATTTTTCACTAAGCTTCTTGCAAGGGTGTAGGGAGCGCAGTTTTTTTGTGGACAGATAAACCTGATCCCCCACCTTAATGACAAAAAGAGAAGAAACTGAGTTGCTTTAATAGTGAGGCAAGATGTAGCAAAGGCAATCAGGAGCTATAATGCAAAGTCTGACAGAATAATATCAATCAGACTTCAGGGAAAGCCTGTCAACATAAGCATCATTCAAGTTTATGCCCCAACTACAGATGCTGATGAGGAAGAAATTGAAAGTTTTTATGCCAGTGTTCAGGAAGACATTGATCACACACCTAAACAAGATATGCTGATAATCATAGGTGATTGGAACCCAAAAGTAGGAAACAAAGCAGTATCAAATGTTTTTGGCAGATTTGGGCTAGGAGCATGGAATGAAGCAGGAGAACGCCTCGTAGAATTCTGTGAAGACAACAATCTGTTCATTGCAAACACATGTTTCAGGCAACCAAATAGACGATTGTATACATGGACATCACCAGACGGCCAGTATAGAAATCAAATAGATTATATAATTGGAAGCAGAAGATGGAAAAGCTTTATTCTCTTGGCCAAAACAAGACCAGGAGCCGACTGCGGTACAGATCATGAATTGTTAATATCGAAAATCAAGATAAAGCTTAAGAAAAACACCAAAACATTCATAGCACCAAAATACAATCTAAGCAATATTCCGGAAGAGTTTAAAGACCATGTAAGGAACAGATTTGCATTACTGAGTTCAAGTGAATGTAAACCTGAAGAACTATGGGTGGAAACTAGAGATATTATCAAGGAAGAATGTGCAAAGACTATTCCTGTAGCCAAAAGAAAAGAAAAAACCTCGATGGATGTCTAAGGAAACTCTTAAAATTGCTAGAGATAAACGAGAAGCAAAAGCAGGTGACAGAAATAGAATCACAAGTCTAAGTGCAACGTTCCAGCAACTCGCACGTAGAGACAAAGAGACCTATTATAATAACCAGTGTAAAGAAATAGAAGAGAACAACAAAAAAGGAAGAACAAGAGATGTGTTCCACAAGATCCAAGAAATCAAAGGGAAATTTAAAGCACAGTTAGGCATGCTGAAAGATCAGCATGGAAATACATTAACTGAACAGGACAAAATAAAGAAAAGGTGGGAACAATACACTGAAGAACTATACAGAAGAGATGAAAGGATAAAAGATTCTTTCCAAGAAGAATCTTTTGAAGAAGAACCTACAGTTTTAGAAAGTGAAGTGAAAGCTGCATTGAGAGCAATCGGGAGAAACAAATCACCAGGAGCAGATGGGATATCAATAGAGCTATTCCAAGCCACAGAAACGGAGTCCATCAAAATCTTGACAAGAATATGCCAACAGATATGGAAAACAAAGCAATGGCCCACAGACTGGAAACGATCCATTTACATTCCAATTCCCAAGAAAGGAGACATCAAAGATTGCAGCAACTATCGGACCATCGCATTAATTTCTCATGTAAGTAAAGTGATGCTCAAAATCTTACAGCAAAGGCTGTTACCATATATGGAACGAGAAATGCCTGATGTTCAAGCTTGTTTCAGAAAAGGCACTAGAGATCATATTGCAAATATATGCTGGTTACTGGAGCATACGAGAGAATTTCAGAAGAAAATCAGCTTGTGTTTCATAGATTACAGCAAAGCTTTTGACTGTGTGGATCATGAAAAGCTATGGCTGGTTTTAAAGGAAATGGGTCTGCCACTACATCTGATCATTTTGATGTGCAACCTGTACTCTGGACAAGAGGCCACAGTTAGAACAGAATATGGAGAAACGGGATGGTTTCCTTTCCTTTTATCCCTTAGAAGCTCCTTGATCAATTGATCTTGAGCAGCATATATCTAGTGTTGGAGGGATATAAGGATTGAAACAAATCTTGCCACTGACAATGTAGCCTTGGGGTCCCTATCGCTTAGTAAAAAAGGCATTATGTCAGTCACAGAGGCATTGGATTTGTATATTAAAACGGGGGAAATATAATGCGATCAAAGTTCCTTGTAAAAGCGGCATTCCAATAGGGCATGGGCTAATGAGTCAATAGAGCCAGAAGAGCAAGGGCAGATTCTGTCTGAGTATGGTATATTCAGAATTCTGCCCTGCATTACCATAGAAGGGTTAGCATTCAATCTAGCAATCATGCAAGCTTGAGGGGATTTCTTTAGTAAATAAAGGTTTAAATAAATCAATTAATCTGAAAAAAAAATTAAGACAGTAGCTGCAGACTCTTGCTCAAGGAGGGCAGCTTTCAACGAAGTCACCTCCAAAAGCTGCATTTTGCCACGCACCAAGGAATCAAGCTCAGGGCTCCAGTAAACATGAGCTAGGGCTTTTTGGGATTGGTGCAATATTTGATGGTAGGACGGTATTAAGTGTTGAACACATAATTGGTTGATTGAAAGAGAGATAGGGAATGGTCACGGAATGGTTTCCAATTGGCAAAGGTGTCAGACAAGGATGTATTTTATCTCCCTATCTCTTCAATCTATATGCAGAACATATAATTAGGAAAGCTGAATTAGATTTGGATGAAGGTGGAGTGAAAATTGGAGGGAGGAACATTAATAATTTGAGATATGCTGATGACACTACATTATTGGCAGAAAATAGCGAAGATCTGAAACGACTACTGCTAAAAGTTAAAAGAGAAAGCGCCAAAGCAGGACTACAGCTGAACATCAAGAAAACAAAAGTAATGACTACAGGAGAATTACACAACTTTAAGGTTGACAATGAGGAAATTGAAATTATTCAAGACTTTCTATTCCTTGGCTCCACCATCAACCAAAAGGGAGACTGCAGCCAAGAAATTAGAAAGAGATTGAGACTGGGAAGGGCAGCCATGAAGGAGCTAGAAAATATTTTGAAGTGTAAGGATGTGTCACTGGCCACCAAGACTAGATTAATTCATGCCATTGTATTCCCTATTACTATGTATGGGTGTGAAAGCTGGACAGTGAAGAAAGCTGATAGGAGGAAAACAGATTCCTTTGAAATGTGGTGTTGGAGGAGAGTGTTACGGATTCCGTGGACTGCCAAAAAACCAAATCAGTGGGTTATAGATCAAATCAAGCCTGAACTGACTCTAGACGCTAAAATGACTAAACTGAGGCTATCATATTTTGGTCACGTCATGAGACGATAAGAGTCACTGGAAAAGACAGTCATGCTAAGAAAAGTTGAGGGCAGCAGGAAAAGAGGAAGACCCAACAAGATATGGATTGACTCAATAAAGGAAGCCACAGCCTTCAATTTGCAAGATCTGAGCAAGGCTGTCAAAGATAGGACATTTTGGGGGACTTTCATTCATAGGGTCGCCATGAGTCAGAAGCGACTTGATGGCACTTAACACACACACACACACACACACACACACCTTAATGTCCCATCCAGGCGAACGATGTTTGTCTGCTTGTGCTTTGTACTTGCTTTTGGCCCGCTCTAGATTCTTTTGCAACCAGGGCCAGGTGTTTCATATTACGTTTACCCAGTCAGCCACTTCAGCATCACCCCCTCCCCTGTCAATTCCACATTACCAAACGGTCTGAATTCTTTCACATGGAACGGGCTGAACAGCCCGTTCACATGGAACGGGCTGAAACCTGTGGATTGATAATAGGCATTATTATAAGCATACTCTGCAAAGGGTAGAAGATCCACCCAATCATCTTGGTAATTTACATAGCAACACAAATAACATTCGAACACTGAATTGACACGTTCTGTCTGTCGGTCTGGGGGTGGTACGCGCTAGACAACCTTTGTTCCACCCCCACCAACTTCAAAAACGCTTTCCAAAACTTAGCCACGTCTTGTGAGCCTCGGTCGGAAATCACCTTCCGCGGAAATGAGTGATATTTAAAGACATGATACAAAACATTTTTGCCAATTTTTGCGCTGTGGGCAGTCCTGTGCAAGGGACAAAATGCACTTGTTTGGAGAAGAGGTCCCTAACCACCGAAAGAACCATTTCCCCCCAACTGGGAGGAAGATCAGTAATAAAGTCCATGGCAATGATTTCCCAGGGAGCTGATGGCGTTTCTAATGGCTTCAAAAGTCCGGGTGGTTTAACCACCACCCTTTTGGCTGTAGCGCATGTAGGACAACTGCGAATGAAAGAGTCCAAGTCCGTTCTCATCCCTGGCCACCAGAATTGCCTGCGTACTAAATGCAGGGTCTTCATGAAACCAAAGGACCCTGCTACTTTGGAACCATGGCCCTGATCCATCACCTCCCTCCGCAAAGAAGCAGGCACATACAACTTATTTTCTTTAAACCAAAACTCCCCCTGTAGAATCAGTTTGTCTGGTAGAGTATTGGCAGCACTTTAGGCTTGGCAGGCTTCTGCTAAAGTGATTTTAAAGGCATCTGGCAGTCCCTCTAAAGGAGGGGATGTTGGCACGTGGAAGAGTCCGGTACCCCCTCTAGGGTGGGGGATTTGGCAGAGTCCGGCAACCCCTCTAGGGTAGGGGACTTCTGTATTTGGGAGCGAGTCAGCATGGCTAAGCTGGGTACAACCCCCTGCTGCTCGGGAGTGAAGAGTGAGTCTGTAGGGTGCTCCACTTAGCTCTGATATTGGAGATGCCGGGAAAGCGTGTCCGTCAAATGATTTTGTTTCCCAGGAACATGCTTCAAAACAAACAAAACTTAGAGAAGAACTCTGCCCAGCGCACTTGTTTGGCTGTGAGTTTGCACGTTCCCTTTAACGCCTCCAAATTTTTATGATCCGTCCACACCTCAAACTGACATTCAGCCCCCTTTAGGAAATGTCTCCAGACCATGAGGGCACGTTTAACTGTGGCAGCCTCTTTCTCCCAAATGGGCCAGTTCATTTCAGCTGCAGAAAACTTTTTAGAAAAGTATGCACAGGGTTGAAGCTGTCCTGCTTCTCCCTCTCGTAACAGAGCACCCCCCATGGCCACATCTGTGGCGTCTACTTGAACAACGAACGGTTTTTCACAGTCAGGATGTTTGAGTAGGGGGCCTGAAGTGAACAGTCATTTTAGGGTATCAAACGCATGCTGACAGTCTGGCATCCAAGCCAGGTGGGAGGAGGGCAGGAGTGCTGAACTCCCCTTCCCCTTAGTTTTTAAAAAGTCCGTAATGGGCAGCGCCACCTGCGCAAAATTATTGAGATAACCTCGGTAAACATTAGCGAACCCGAGAAACTGTTGCAATTGTTTGCAAGTAGCCGGCTGTTCCCATTCCAGTACCGCCCACACCTTTTCCGGATCCATGGCAAGACCCTTGGGCTAAACCACATATCCCAAGAAAGTTAGTTTGTCTTGGTGGAATTCACATTTGGACAACTTGACAAACAAATTATTGTTCCTGAGATGTCTCAGGACTTCCTTAACCAACTTCACATGCTCGTCGCAAGTCTTAGAGTAAATTAAGATGTCATCTAAGTAGACGATCGCCCCTTTAAACAATAAATTATGCAGTACCTCGTTAATCATTTGCATGAAAACACTGGGGGCCCCACTTAGCCCGAAGAGCATGACTAGATATTCGAACATACCAAAGCAACTGGAGAAGGCTGTTTTCCATTCGTTACCTTCACTTTTTGAAGCTTTGTAATAAGCTTTAACCAAATCCAATCTGGTGAAAATATGCCCTTCCTTCAGTTGGCTGAGCAGATCTGGAATCAGAGGAAGAGGATAGGCATTTGTCTGGGTGACCGCATTGAGTCTGCGAAAGTCAATACATAAACGTAGGTCCCCCGTCTTCTTACGCACAAAAAACGCGGACTTGGAGCAAGGAGCCGACAAAGGGCGGATGAAACCGTGGGCTAAATTCTTGTCCAGGAACTCCCGCAACATTGTCTTCTCTTTAGGACTCATGGGCTAAACCTTTCCCTTTGGCAACTTGCCCTCCCCCACCAATTCGATAGCACAGTCTGTCTTATGGTGGGGCGGCAGAATGTCACATTCTTTCTCGTTAAACACATCTGCAAATGAGGAATACTCTTCGGGCAGTACAGGGGGTGGAGAGGCTTTGAGAGCTCGAAGCCATGGCGGCCAGGAGCCCCCTCTCGGGGCTGCTCGCTCAGGCCAAGGCCCCAACAGCTGCCGGCGGTTTTCCACTTCTACCGCCAGTAGAATCCATCCCTCCAGATCTGGAGGATCGCCTTGCATGAAAGCCCAGTGGAGAATCTCTGGACTAAGTCCTTCTCTGTACCCGAGTGGCTTCACTCCAGTCCACAACCTTGCTGGCAATCAACTGAGATTCTCCTTCATACTGCATCAACGTTCTGGTCCCCTGGCAAAGCTGAAGGAGAGCCGTCTTGGCTCGTTTGCTCTGGAATGGGTCCTCAAAACGCCGTCTTGAGTGCGACCATAAAGTCATCCAGGGACCGCAACGCGCGGGAACGAAGGTCAAACTGCTGGACCACCCAGCTCGCTGCCTCTCCCTCCAAACGTACAGCCACATATTGTACCCGACTCTCCTCTGATACGAAAGTAGCCCCCTGCTCATAAAGCCGTCCACTTGTAGCAAAAAGTAGGGGAGCCTCTCCCCTGAGCCGCTGAAGGAGATTCGCAGCTCCCTCCGTGGAGCTGGTGGTGCGGGCAGTCCCGGAGCTGCGGGCACTTGTGGAGCAGCGGGCAGAGCGGTGGGTGCTGGAGGAGCGGCAGGTGCTGGTTGCTGGGGCGGCGGTGGTGCCAACTGCACCTGACGGAGGTTGGTCACCTCCAGCCAAAGTTCCTCCATAAGGCCCCGCATCACAGCTACCTGCTCGGTCAGCTCCTGGTTCTGGTATCGGCGTTGGTTGTCCTTGTTGCTCGCCCCCTCTTGTTGGGACTGGTGCTGGATGCTGACATCTTGGTCCCGCCAGTCCTGCATTCTGCGGAGATCCTTGCCCCACACTGGTGGTTCCTCCGCCAACTCTATTTCCCCTCGCATCATGTCTAAAGGGTAATCCCAGAGTTCGTTCCAAGCGCCGAAGCTCGCCTGGTTCTAGGTAGTGAAACCAAAACAAGGTGAGGTAAACCCGAGATAAGAGATTCTCAGGCAGCGTAGACCAATTATCCCCACAGCTGCAGAAAACAGGACGGACGACACTGTACACAGATTATACCAGCATGAGAGCCAAGGCCGTCTGACACGAAGCATGTGAACCAAGGCCATCAGGCCTAGTCATGTCAAGCACAAAGGCCTGAACCAGCAAAGGCTTGACAGATATAAAATCCAACTCCTCCTTCCCTCCTCCTCTTCTTCCTCCTCCTCCTCCTTTTCCTCCTATCCTTCTTCTGTTTTGTAAAATACTCAGAAACACAGACTGTAGTAATTTAGTTATTTATTGGGCTTATCATAGCAGGAACTCTATTTACATAGTTCACTTGAAAAGAAAAGGAGAGGAGATAGGAAGATTTTCATTCTCTAGCAAATACTAGCAACCAACATCTTTATTGCTTCCAGAACCATTAGTAGTTGCTGCTTTGTGGCATTTCAGAACATGAAAGCTATTGGAGAACTAGCCTCCTCCTCCTCCTCCTCCTCCTCCTTCTTCTTTTTCTTCTTTTTTTCTTTCAGGTGGAAGAGCCTGCAAATTTAATTGGAGGTGGGGAAAACAATGCTTAACCCTTTATCTATCGGCAGTTCTTCTAATCAGTGCTTCCCATGGGGGATGGTTGAATAGAACATATGAAACAGCTTTATACTAAGTTAGACCATTGATCCATCTCTCTTAGTATTGGCCGGTTTCACGAGCAGTAGTTCAGTTCAATTCAGTTCAATCTTTATTACGGCCCGCAGGCCATTCAGAAGCAAAACAGATAAAAACACTAATATAGAATTGATTAACTATATAAAACTAGCTGTAGCTCTCTGGCAGAAGATCTTGCCAAATGCCTGTGAAATAAGATCCTTTAATTGTAGGTTGAACCGGGACTTTGTACATGCAAAACATTTGCTCTGCTGCTGAGTCATAGCTCCCCCCCATTCTTTTTCTCGAAAGGAGAGAAAAACAACCTTGGGGTGCTTGCTTCAGAGGCCAACAAGGGCAAGTGTTGCTGTGAACAGGAAAATATTTGCTAATAGAAAGTATTGGCAGTATTCAGGGCATGATAGCATTTGGACAATATGGGCTACTAAAATATTCTGTTTGTATTGTTGGTTTAGATTTTCAGTTCTAGCTCATAGAATACTGAAGTATTAAAAAGAGAAGAACGTTAGTGTGAAAATGTTGGGACTTTGTAGTTGCCTGATTACCTGAAAATGTTGCTGGTGTAATAATGTAATAGTGTTTTGACTAGCAAGTTTCAGTATGTATTATCCATTTCTAAGAAAACATGGGACACAGACCTCCAGGAAGCCTCTTGAATAGGGAAAAAGTTTCCAGCAAGCATAGATACAAAATAGGCTCTAAAATGTTAGTTACTGGTGGAGGGGGTACAACACCACTATCATTTTATAAAGCCAAATGCTTAAAAATTCTGGATGTATGTTGCTTCTTAGAGCTGTTTAAAAGTATGGAGTGGGGAACATAGTGTTTATAGATAAACATAATTTTGTTGAAGAGTTGCAAAGGAAAGGTTAGACATATTGGCTGTTTAGAACAAGGACAGCTGTGGTTGCTAAGTGCAAAAACCTAGAACAAGCCAGTATGAAATAATATTAGGGTGGGAAAGTATTGCTATGGTTACAAAGTATTTTCTTTTAAAGGAGAGATTGGTAAGACAGCTAGGATCATTGAAATTTGAATAGTGGTGGATTTTACACAAACCTGCAAAGACTAAGTACAGTGATACATGCTAAGAATGTTGCAGGAAGCGGTGGTGTTTTGCATAGCAAACATGTGAAGTGTGGAAGTAAGACATGCATGAACAAGCATCTAGAAAACTGGGCCTATTGGAGAATTATTGCAAAATATGGCATGGGCGAAAACGCATGGTCACTTTATCCTCCTTTAATCCCTGTTTCAGCCAGGACGATAAAATCTTTCTGGGTAGCAAAATATTTGTCTCACTTGCTTTTCAAAGGAAACATTGCCAGTTAAAAAATAGGAATACGAATGAATAATTCTCTCTGGAAGTATACTTAATTTTAAATAGATTTAAAAAACCATTGTATTGAAATACTGTTAACTGCTTTAAACTACACAAGATAATGGTTAGATGAGGCTTAGATATGGGAGACAGACT
This sequence comes from Euleptes europaea, assembly GCF_029931775.1. Taxonomy (NCBI): domain Eukaryota; kingdom Metazoa; phylum Chordata; class Lepidosauria; order Squamata; family Sphaerodactylidae; genus Euleptes; species Euleptes europaea. Next base: position 66,454,231 of record NC_079323.1, read on the forward strand.
TGCCTGAAGTGCCTTTGGGGATAGATATGTCAATAATCTGACACCCCAGCAGGGCAGCTTCCAAAGTAATTGATGCCCGGCTCTTTATTCTAAACGGTCATCTGCTTCTATCTTGTCTGCCTTTTGGGTGACTATCAGTGCAATCCTGAGCAAATTTATACCTTTCTAAGTTCATTGAAATTGAGGGTAAAGATGGGTATAACTCTGCTTAGGTATGCACTTTAGATTAGTTTCCAGTATTGGAATATTGTGCTATAGGAGGTTAATCTGGTTTATTAGGCCAAAGGTTAGAGACTTATTGATTACCTCATTTTGTAGGGAATTTCTTCAGTGGATTTAATCTTGTAGCACACATCTCTCCACATGTGGATCTTCAACAAACACCATTTATTAAGGAAAACACACAGTGTGGTCAAAGAAAGAATGTTGGACTCTAATCTAGGGGTCTTTAGTTCCAGTTCAGTTCTGGATTCACTGAAAAGTCTTGAGCAAGTCTCTATTCTCATTATCAGTTCCCATCTATAAATATGGAATAATGATCTATATCACAATGCAGTTGTGACTTTAAAAAAATGCAAATCTTTGTCCATAAAAGTTATATAAAATGCACTCTCTGATCAAGTGCAAATAAAATAACTTGACTCCTACTTGAACTGTGTAGTCGCTTTTTCTTCTGGTGATATAATAATCTAGAACCCAGAATCTTGATGACAAAAAAAGAGCTGGTTTGGTTTGTCATGCCTCTGGTTTGTCATCTCTGACCCCTTTCCAGTGGTTTGTGAACTACAATCCAGCAATGGGCATTTAAATAGCACCCCTTGTATTTAGATAGGGATTTTGTTTGATGTTCTATCTCAAAGAACACCTTGAAGACATACGAGGCAATGCTGCAGTGTAGAGGGGTGTTCCCAAACCGGAAGGGGCTGGAAGCTCCGCCTCTGGGAACACCCCCCGATGCCAGCAGGGGCATTTATTTCTGGGTTTTTTCTGCCTACGTGAATAGTCCCATCTCTAATTACATAGCTTCTATTTTGCATTATATTTTTAAATGATTTTTTAATCCATAGGTAATTATATAAACCTTCTTTCAAGTCTGCCATTTCTGATTTTATTACTCTTTGTTTCATATTTTTAATCCAGTCCACAGGCCAGACCAGGTCAGCTACTTGATAATATAATTTAATATTTGGTGCTGCTAGTCCTCCTCTTTGTTTGATCCTGTAAGACTTGAGCAGAGCAGTCCTGAAGGGGGGCCAAAATGCCTCTGGAAGCGACATGACCTTTGCACTGGCGTAGATGCCACTTATGCCGTCTAAAGTGGCAGCTACGCTGGTATAGGGCTACATACTATGGCCCTTGGGCGCTGGTGCTGCCACCATAGCAGCATTTCCCCAGTGCAAGGGATCACTCCGGTGTCAAAGGAAATGTTCCCAGGGGCAGAGCTGCCTTTAGTCACCTCCCAAAGCCCTTTCACCCTGGGAACGCTCCCTTTAGCCGGTGCAAACTTGAGCCAGCAAAACATCAGGCTTAGCCCCGTGAAACCCAATGGAGTGTTTTCATGGGGTTTTGAGGGAAATTTATTTTTGGCTTCCTGGACCGAGTTAGCAAGCTGCTGAGGAGGAGGTGTGGTGGCACTGTCCCAGGGCCCAGAGTAAGTATCTCAGAAAAAAGGGGAAAACTCAGTTTTTCAGAAATTTGATCATTGATGAATATTGTACTAAAACTGGTAGGATTCCTGCTAAATTTCACAGGGGAGGGAAGAGAAGAGATAGGGTTGCCCTTCTCTCGATTCTTTCCCAAGCAGGTGAGGGATATGCTGTAAAGACCTGATAGCGTTCCTCAAATTTACTCAAAATGCAGCACAGGATATCCTCAGATTCCTCTCCTGACAGCTTCATGGGTCCTACATAGTGAGGAGACCATGTGGCACTTACCACCATTTTCCAAAGCTCTTGATGACAATTACTTAGTGATTCCTTTTGTGGGCTTAGTTGAGACTGTTGTTCATACTGCTACTGCTTACATACTATCCTCAGCTGCTGTTGTTATGCCCTGATAGCATAGGGAGGTACTATATTGACTGAAGGTTTTTTTTTTTTTTTAAGGATTTGAGGGAGGGAGAAGATAGGCAGCTGGATCCCACTTATAGTTTTTTGGGCCAAAGTTAGAGCAATCTCATCAGAAGAGGCCATTGCTATGGCACTGTCTCACTTCACAACTTCTTTCCTTCTTTGTCCTTATGTGGACTTATTGGATGGTGAAAAGATTATATTCATGCAATGGTATACATGCTGACTTTTTCAACATTAGTCAAAACAGATCACAACTTTTGACACTATTTGCATCTTTTTTATATTAGGCAGGATTTCTTGTCAGGTTAAAACTATTTGTAAAATAAAATGTTACTCATTGGTCAAAATGTGAAGCATGGTGTAAAAATGAGGGAGGGGGAGAAGACATGCTGGTTCTTCCTGTCAAGTAGTACACACAGGTTTTTTGTTAGTCAAATTTTAATCTAAAAAACCTGCTGCTATTGCTATCCATCCAAATTATGATACTAACTTCAAAAAACCTTTACTTAAGAATGCATGCAGAGATTCATCTAACTCTGTCTGTGATTGAATACTTCTGTCATCCCCTCCTTTTTAACTGAATGGAGGGATGGAAAGAAATTATCTAACCGTTGTAGTGATTGAAACCATATTTTTTTAATTTTAAAGTTAAATAGGAAAGTTCATTTAAAGGAAAAAAAAGTTTCTCCCAAGTTTAATTAAATGAATTTCAACACATACCAGTGTAGAGAAGCCTCTTGCTGTCCCAAGGCTACTAGGCTGAAAGCCTTTGTTACAGGTTAACTCTAAACAATTCCTTTGAGTTTAATTGATATATAAATACACCACACACTTTTGTAAGGAAAACTTTTTTATATATTTGGAAAACATGGCCACAACTATTTAATGGCAACAGCGGTAACAGAACACATTGGCATGGCATGAAGGGGCAGGATGGGGCATCAGCCAGCCCCCTGCGGACTGATGTGAGCAAGGCCTCCCAGCAAGCCTGCTGGGAGTCGCAAAGGATGGCGGTGCCTGGAGAGCACCTGGCCTTGTGCCACTTGGTGTTCCCCCGCCACTTGGGTAGAGGCCAATCCAGCCGCCCACGAGCCGGCTTCTCGCAACCGTGGCCTCATCCAAAAACCCCTTATTGGGGTTCCCCAAAGGGAGGGAAGGGGCACGCAGGCCTCTTTCCCCAACAAACCCATCCAGCCCCTATGCCTAATCCCCCAAAGAGCTGGGCAGGCAAGCCGCCCAGCTGCCGCCAACACGCCTACAGCTGTAGCCAATTTGTTATTCCATGGCGAATGCTGTGTAGCCATGTGTCCATTCCCCAATCAGTTAAATGGACCCTGTCAGGCTGAAACATGGCCGTTTGACGGTGGGAGATATCCCAATGCCGCACAATAAAGCCGCCGAGGGAGACAATGGTCCGCCCAACAGCATTGGTGACCTTACACCTAGCCACGTCTGCTTGGCGTGCAGGAATTCCCTTGCTCCAACACCGCCATTCCAACAGGTCAGACCAGGCAATCACAGTTTTAGGCCAGTGGCTAGCAATTGCACGCAAATCCTGACAGGCAGCCTCAATCAGGTTCTTGCCCTTCTGGCAGCCCAGGTCATTTTCCCCGAGCTGGATTAACAATATGTCCGGGATTCCATAGTGCTGAGCTTGTTGTAGCAAAGTGGGAACCAGAGCTGACCACCTCATGCCGCGCCTTCCAATCCAGCAAATTAGTAGCTTTTCCTCAAGTCCCAGATGGTGCCCCCAACCAGAGGATAAAGCATACTGTCTGGCCCATTGCACAGTGCTATGCCCTATAATCCAGATGTGCGGTGGCCATGTCGCTGAAACTCAAAAGAGAGGGAGAAGACAGAAATGCATTAGATCATCTCTAAGTGTGGGCGTATGTAGCTTTTGAAAGCCGTAGATTTCCATCTGCCTAAAGCCTGTATGTGTTTGGCTGGCAGACCTGAACTTGCTGCCGATGTGGCGGCCCCTATCCGAAAGGAGTGGGCACTGAATTGATCTACTGGCAGACCCAAAGCCCTCAGACACCTTCGGAACACCTGAATGAACTGAAAGCGTGTCAGGAATGACTCGTTTTCATGTATAAAAAGGCAACCTAGTTGATGAGGCCGGTGACGTAGGAATTGTGCCACAGCCCGAACAGGACATGGCCCGGCACCCCGAGCTGTATATAGGTGCAAGAGTGCGCCCTTTCCCATTTGATCTGTCTTGGACAGCCTGACTCTTAAACTCAACTGGTCCCCTGAAACTGCTATGTCATGAAACCCTAGAGCTCTTTCACTCTTGTCGTCAGCGGAACCTGCCACCAATTCCCCAATTCGCAGGGCACCGTAAAAAGCCACTGCAAATGCAGCTTTGAACAAACGGGTCTCGAGCGTGGACCAACAAACGGACTTTAATATTTTAAATAACTGAGCCAAAATATGGACTGGGATACTGGGGGCTGTACGCCACCAGCCAACGGCAGCCCGGCAAGCAACAAATGAGCCCCATGGATCTCCGCAGCCGTGGGCCTTACTACAGAAGGAGATGGCAGCCATGTGTAGGCTGATGGTTCTTGCGGTAAATCCAAACTCCTTCATGTAGGCCAAATATTGTAGGCCAAATATTGTAGGCCAAATATTGTAGGCCAAATATTGTAGGCCAAATATTGCAGGACCATGGCTTCGTGGACCGGCCACTCCATAGGGCCCCCAATGGTCCCAGAGAAAGAGAAAAAAATTTTAACGGCAGACACATAAGACTGAAAAGTTGATTATGCAACTGAATCAAATATCCTTTGCAGGATCACTCGTCGCCAAGAAACCAAAGCTGCTGAGGGAACGTCTCGGGGAGGGCCTCCGCTCCCGGGGAGAGACTCTGAAATCTGGGCAGCTGTGAGCAAGACAATGCATCCGCGATGTAAACCCAAATCCAATGCTGCCTGACATGTCTGATTGAATCTGAAGGTCCCCGCACGTATCAAGGTGTTCCTGCCAAATGGAGACCCCATTAAAGCCATCCAGGAATGCAAGCCAGGTGTTGATGTCATCCTTTAGGCCCTTTGTGAGGCGACTCCTGTGGTGGGGGCCCTGCAACCCGCAGTGGCCCGCACCAGCCGGGAGCAAAACGCCCGCCCGGGTGAGACCACCCTGCACGCAAAGTTAAGGTGTCCCACCACAGAGTGCATCTCCCGAAGGGTACACTTTTTCTTGTTCACCATTAGCGTTAACAGTTCCTTGAAGGCTTTTAACTTTGTGTCTGGCAGCCTGGAAGTCCCGGCCAATGAATCGACCTCTATACCTAAGTAGACTAAGTTGGTAACAGGGCCTTCAATCTTTTCATTGGCGAGGGGGACGCCTAACTCATTAGCCAGAAATGTGAAAGAGGTTAAGAGATGTTTGCAGCTGTTTGAGGTTGCCGACCCAACGAACAAAAAGTCATCCAAATAGTGCGTCGCAGTTTTTATCGCTGCGCTCTCGATGACTGCCCACTCGAAAAAGGTACTAAACGCCTCAAATGCCGCACAGGCTACAGAGCAGCCCATGGGCACTGACTTGTCCACGTATCAATTTTCCTGAAAATAAAACCCCAGCAAGCAGAAATAGTCTGGGTGAACCGGGAGGAGGCGAAACGCTGATTGTATGTCGCACTTGGCCATCCTTGCATGGGGACCGCATGCTCTCACGATGTTGTGGGCCGTAGCATGCATCGCAACAGTTCTCGTACCTACATTTGGTCCTCTGGCACTTCCCTTGACCATAGTCCCAGCAAATACGCCATGCGTTATCCCTGCGGGGAAATCTCCCTTGACCTGGGCGCCCCATTTCAGGTTTTCCTTTTATACGAGGCCCCACATTAACAAGCCAAAGCTTGTTGTTTATGAGGTCCCATCTCGCCCTCTCGTTCTGCAAAGCCCGCTTACGAAAGGCCTCGTCATATTCCAAAGCTGCCTGGTCGCCTGATAAGGAGCGGGCCCTCAAAACATTCCCCAGGTGATTGGACAAATGCCATCCCCTTTCAGGGTACGCCAAGGAAACCACCCCCATGAATATGGCGTACCCAGCCAACCATTTTTCAAAGGATTTTTCATTTCGATTCCCTTTTCCCCTTCTTTTTTCTTTTGAGGCGGATCTGGACCTGCGACCCTCCTCAACCTCGGGTTTTACCAAGAAGAGGTCGATGTAGTAGCCGTCCAGAATGTCTGCTCTAACCCTGCATGGGAGGTGTATCCCAGGGGGATCCTCCTCCTCATCAAAAGAATGTGGTAAAGGTGTAGAGCCGTCTCCCTTGTTACCTTCCCAGACATTCCTCAAGGCAGCGCCCCTGCTACCCTGCCTGGACAACTTTCTGCGACGTAAGGTCCAGGTAGGCAAGCCTGGTACATTAGCGGCTCCCAGCCAATAATCCCCTTGCTGCTCTGTGGAGCTTGACCCAGAAGAGCTCTCACCAGAGGAACTGGAACTATCCGAAGTGTCCTCCTGATGCTGCCTGGATCATTTTCCGCATCGTCCTTTGTGGGATGGCCTCCTCCAATGCGAACTCCGCACCTATTTGCATCAGAAGACTGATGATGATGGCTCTCGCACATGACGTTGCCTGGCAGGGGCCTGCGCAGCTGCCAGCTCTACTGGAGAACCACCGCTTGGCTCGATGTCAGCCGCCATCTGTTGAGGGCGAAGCTGGACTACCTCCTCAGACAGCCGCTCCACCAGTTCTGACAGCTCCAGCAGTGAGGCCTGGTGAGCTGCCCGAGCTGGTATGGCGTGCTCCCTTCGTGCAGCCCCACTGGCTCCCCCCTGTTGCCTGCCGGACCGGCCTGGGACAGTGGGCCTCAGAGGTGCTAAACCCACTGAATCTGAAGGAGCTCGCTCATCCGGGCCTATTGGCAGCATTCGCGCCCCTGGCCTGCAGGAGACCGCAACAGCCCTGGTGGCAGAAGGAGCCCAAGATCTGCGAGTGGCTCCCGCCTGTCCCCTTGTACGTGGGCATGACGGCCCCTGTGGCAGCAAACCAGGTTTTCTCTTTGGAGGCATCTCTCTCGCGGACCTCAGAGTTCCTCTTATGTGTGTGCGTGTATGAATCAACAATTTTTTTATATTATTTATTTAATTAATTAATTTTATTTTTAAATTTTATTGGCGGCAAATGCTTTTGGCGAACAGAAACCCTGGGGGTGATCTTTTTGGCCCCCAGAAGCTGGTGTCCCAGTAGCCCTAAAAAGAGGGGGTCCTCCGGTCGGTCAGCCACTCGCTGATGCCAGGCCCCCTGTGCACCTAACGCCGAATCCGCCCCTCCCCCTCACGGCTTGATCCGGGCCCCGGGTGCGCCTTTCCCTCACAGGCTGAGACGGCCCAAGCGTCCGCTCAGCTCTCGCGTCGGCTGCGCCTGCGTCCTCCAATTTGGTGGCAAAACTTCTGGCGGCAAGAAGCCCAACAGGGAGGTGATCTTTTGGCCCCCAGAAGCTGGTGCCCACAAGCCCTAAGAGGGGGGGGGGCTCTGTTAGGGCAGACACCCAGCCCCCTGTGCGCCTCGTGTCGAGGCTGCAGCTTTCCCTCACAGCCTCACTCCGGGCCCTGCGTGCATCTCGCACTGAGACGCAACTCTCTCCCCCTTACGGGCTCGCTCCCCCCACACAGCCAGGGAAGCAAGCGGCCACTGTGGGCCCCCGAGTCACTCCCAGGGCTAGAGGTGGCAACGCCGCACGGCCTGCAAGACGGCCCAATCGGTCGCGGCGGACGGCCCGAGCGGCGGACGGCAGTCCAAGCACTCGTTTGCTCGTCTCCCACGGTTTTTGCAGGTCCCGCCAAGCCACCACTCAGCTGACTGTTCCCAGCTCTAGACGCGCCTGCCCACTCTCCAAGCCTCCTGTCGCCTCAAAAACGGAGACAGCGGAGCTGAGGGCCGGAGAGCTCTGCTTTTTGCTGCAGAGCAGGAGGTCAGGAGTGAGAACTCCTTTCCCGCTCTGCATACCGGCCCCGCCCGGTCGAAACCAGCCCGCCATCCCCATAGGCTCTTCTAAGCCGGCGGGAGGCGGGCTGATTGGCCGGGAGCGATGGCTCCCCACCGCTTGAGGAGCGGCATAAGCCCAGCCACCCATGCCTCCGGACTCGCCCGGCCCCCTCAGCCCCCGCCCGGGACACCAAATCAGACTCCCGGTTAGTCCTGGAACCCTTGCTTCCTCTTGTGTTTAAAGAAGAGTCTTACCTGTAACTGTAATCCTGAAAGTAGAAACATAGCGCTGGAAGGGACCCCAATCCAACCCTCTGCACAATGCAGAAAATTTACAGCTACCTCTCTTCCCCCCCCCCCACTCTGCCAGTGATCCCTGCTCTATGTCCAGAGGAAGGTTAAAAACTTCCAAGATTCCTGGGCCAATCTGGCCTGGAGGAAAATTATTTCCTGACCACACAGTGGTGATTGGCATTATCCTGGGCATATAAGAAAGGGCCACAAGAGCCAAGCACTGGCTCATCCCTTCCTACCCTCCCTCTCAGCATTGCTGTTACGTGGCCATCGAGTCTCAGCTTAAAAACCTCCAAAAAAGGAGAGCCCACCACCTCCCGAGGAAGCCTCCACCACCTCCACTGAAGAACTGCTCTGTCAGGAAGTTCTTCCTAATGTTTAGCCAAAAACTCTTTTGAATTAATTTCAGCCTGTTGGTTCTGGTCCAACCTTCTGGGGCAACATAAAACATCTCTGCTCCATCCTCTATATGACGGCCTGTGAGAGATCCCCCTCACTGAGTTTGCTTCTCCAAATCAGTTGCTCAGACGTTGATACAGAAACAATAGATTTATTGAAGCCTTCAGGAGATGAGACAGGCACAGGTAGAAAGTTGCAAGTGAGGGGCTATACGGGTTTACAGAATATATTGACTCCAGGGCACTGGGGCACTGGGGTTCACACTTATTGTTATGGGAAGTTGCAAGCTTGGCATAATACAAAACATCAGACGGATCCCAGGAAGTCTGGTGCGGCTATCACACTTCCAAGGCCGCACCGGCCTGAGGGAGTACTGGCAGGAAGAACAGCGGGGGGGAAGATACATGGGCCATCAGGCCTGGCGCCTGAGACCAGAAGGTGTGAACTGCTTTTACGAGTTCACTGATAGTACAGCAGGTGATGGAAAGCAGAGACACAAAGACAGAGACCCTCACATTCTGCCCCCCTTAAGGCCCCCCCCCGGGGTCCCCGAGAGGACGAGGCTTATCGGGATAAGCGAGGTGGAATTCCCGGACTAAGCGAGGAGCCGCCATGTGGGGAGCGGCCACCCATTCGTCATGAGCGGAGCCAAGGTTTTTCCAGCGAACAAAGTAAAACAGTTTCCCTTTCTTCCATTTGGAATCTAAAACCTTGGATATTTCCAAGTGGGTGTCCCCTCCTACTACGGTAGGAATCTCGTGTGCGGGAGGGGGGTGGAACTGGGGGGCTGCCACATAGGGTTTGAGGAGGCTTATATGAAAGACTGGATGGACTCCTTTCAGAGTTTTTGGGAGGTCCAGTTCCACAGTAACCTCGTTGATTACTCTGGTAATGGGGAAAGGTCCCACATAACGGTCGCTCAGTTTTTTGCAGGGGCGAAGAGAGCGGAGGTTTTTGGTGGACAGATAGACTTGCTCCCCCACCTTGAGTTCCCATCCCGGCGACCGGTGTTTGTCTGCTTGTTCCTTGTACTTGCTTTTTGCCCTTTCCAGATTTTTGAGCAACCATGGCCAGGTGGATTTAACCACCTGAATCCACTCCTGAAGATCAGGGGTAGACTGGAGCTCTGGCGAGACGGGGGCAGAACCGAAAGGGCCAAAATCCGTCCCGTATATAACTTGGAAGGGACTAAAGCCGGTAGAGGAATGAGGCGCATTGTTGTACGCATATTCGGCAAATGGCAGCAGGTCGACCCAGTCGTCCTGGTGGGAATTTACATAGCAACGCACATAACATTCTACCACCGCATTTACTCGTTCCGTTTGACCATCCGTTTGGGGGTGATAGGCGGAAGAAAGGCCCTGTTCCTCCACTCCCATTAACTTTAGGAAGGCCCGCCAGAATTTGGCAACAAACTGGACCCCCCGGTCGGAGAGGACCTTCCTCGGGATCGAGTGTAGCCTGAGGACGTGTGCGATGAACAGTTTAGCTAAGCCCTGGGCTGAAGGAAGACCTGCACATGGAACGAAATGAACCTGTTTGGAAAAGAGGTCTGTGATAACCCAAAGAACCGTTTTTCCCCGACTCGGAGGTAGGTCGGTGATAAAATCCATGGCGATGACTTCCCAGGGACGGGAGGGGCTCTCAAGCGGTTTGAGAAGCCCTGGGGGTTTTCCCATCCGTTTCTTGGCTGTGGCGCAGGTGGGGCAGCTGCGCACATACAACTCTACATCAGATCTCATACCGGGCCACCAGAATTGTCTTCGAACCAGGTGAAGCGTTTTTATGAAACCAAAATGACCCGCTAGCCTGGCACCATGTACAAGTCCCAATACTTCCTTGCGAAGGGAGGATGGGACATACAGTTTCCCCCCTTGCACCCACCAAGTGTTGGTACGTTCCAGGCCAGTGGGGAGGAGATGATGCTCCTCCTCCTGCAAGGAGGCGTCCCGGAGTCGCTGTTGGAAGGCTTCCGGGATGCCTTTGAGTGTAGGGGGGGTCTCCGGTGGTCGGGCTTGGGACCGGGTGGTGACGGCTAAGCTGGGAACTTCCCCTCGCTGCTCGGGAGTGAATAGGGAGTCGACTGGGCGATCGAAATCGTTGCGATACTGGGGAAGTCGTGACAAAGCGTCGGCTAGGGCATTTTCTTTGCCAGGGACATGTTTGAGAGTGAACCGGAACTTAGCGAAAAATTGGGCCCACCGAATCTGTTTGGCATTGAGTTTTCTAGCCCCCTTGAGGGCCTCAAGATTCTTGTGATCAGTACACACTTCGAATGGCAGTTCGGCCCCTTCCAAGAAGTGTCGCCATATGGTAAGGGCATGTTTGACCGCTGCTGCCTCCTTCTCCCAAATGGCCCAGTTGATTTCAGACTGGGAAAACTTCTTGGAGAAGTAGGCGCATGGTCTCAACCGTTCCCCCTCATCCCTCTGCAATAGGGCCCCGCCCATGGCTACATCCGAGGCATCCACTTGCACCACAAAAGGCTTGGTGCAATCTGGGTGAGCCAAAACGGGTTCGGATGAAAAAAGTAGCTTCAAACGTTCAAAAGCTTGCTGGCACTGGGGGGACCATTGCAAACGGGCTGAGGGAAGCGCGGCGCTAGCCCCCTTGTCCTTGGTACGCAACAGGGCAGTGAGGGGAAGCGCAACTTGGGCAAAGTTAGGAATGAAGTTCCGGTAAAAATTGGCAAACCCCAAAAACTGCTGAAGTTGGCGGCGGGTAGTGGGGGGTTCCCAGTCCTGCACTGCCTGGACCTTGGCGGGGTCCATTTCCAACCCTTGGTGGGAGATCACATACCCCAGAAATGTAATGGAGGGTTGGTGGAATTCACATTTGGACACCTTAGCATACAGTTTGTGCTCCCGCAGCCGCTGGAGCACTTCTCGCACTAGGCGCACATGGTCTTCCATGGTTTCAGAGTAAATAAGGATGTCATCGAGAAATACCACCACCCCCCGAAACAGCAAATCATGCAAAACCTCATTAATTAATTGCATAAAGACACTCGGAGCCCCCGAAAGTCCGAACGGCATGACCAGGTACTCAAACATCCCAAAACAACTGGAAAAGGCCGTTTTGGGTTCGTCTCCTTCTTTGATGCGAATGCGGTGGTAGGCTTCTACCAAGTCCAGTTTGGTGAAGATTCGGCCCTCCTTTAATTGTGCTAGAAGGTCAGGAATAAGAGGGAGGGGGTAAGCATTAGACTGGGTGACTGCGTTCAGTCTGCGAAAGTCAATACACAGTCTTAAATCTCCCGTCTTTTTCTTTACAAAGAAAGCTGGGGCTGAATAAGGAGCCTTGGAGGGGCGTATGAAACCCCTCGCCAGATTGACATCCAGATAGTCTCGTAACACTGTCTTTTCACTCGGGCTCATGGGGTAAACCTTTCCCTTAGACAGTTTGCCTTCCCCTACAATCTCGATGGCACAGTCCGTTTCTCTGTGGGGAGGCAGTTCGTCGCACTCTCTAACATCAAAAACATCAGTAAATTGCGAGTACTCAGGGGGTAATTGAGGAGAGACTGGGGCGGGGGACCCTACCAGTGCGGCGGCTGGAGTTCTGAGTACCCGTTCCTTGTCATGCAACCCACAGGGGTTTTCGGGGAAGGAAAGCACCCGTTTAACCCAATCAATGGAGGGATTGTGCCCCCTTAACCAGTTCATCCCTAAAACCACAGGGGTTACAATGGGGGCGATGGTGAAATACAACCGTTCCCAATGTTCCCCCACGGACATAATCACGGCTGCCGTTCTGTGGGTCACAGGGCCCCGTTTAAAGTCACTCCCGTCCATTTGGGAAAAACGGAGGGGTCCCGGAAGCCGTTTGCGCCGGACACCCAACTTCTTGGCAGTTTCCTCATTTATCATGGTGCGGGCACACCCCGAGTCGACCAACGCGGGGACCTCTAACGGGGGACCCCCTTTGGGTAGGGACAGATGAACACGCACAAATACATTGTCCTCTTGGGCGCTTACCATCGGTGGAGCTCCTTGCACAACGATAGGGACGGTCTGCTGCGGAGCCCCCTCTACAGCAGACCGACGGCGTTTTTTGCCGGCTGTTCCCACTCTTCCTCCTCGCTGGAAGAGGGGGACGGGGTGGTGGCTTCCGGGGAGCCGTCCGAATCGAAGATGGTATTTGTAATCCGGGACCCCGATGGGACCGTAGAGTCGGATGCCCCATCCTGGGGGCGCGCGTGGAGAGCGGAGGGTGCGCCGGAGCGCCGGCTCAGTGGTCCACTTCTGCGGCGAGGCTGGCTGTCGGTGGCCGGTTTCGTCGGCTCGGCCTGGGTTTGGCGGGGAGGGGTCGGACGGCCTGAGCGAGAGGGGCATTGCGATGCAAAGTGACCCTTTCCCCCGCAGATCAGGCAGACGCCGGCCTCGAACCGCTTGCGGCGTTCCGCGGCCGAGAGGCCCCCGCCACCCCCTTGCCGGAGTTCCCGGCCACGGTCACCCCGGGGCCTGGGGTCTCGCCCAATCCGTTGCTTGGACAAGTTCAGGAGTTGTTTGCGATTCTCGATGTCAGCAGCATGGCGAACCCAACCTTCCACATCCGGGGGGTTCCCTTGCATGAAGGCCCAATGTTGGAGGTCTGGGTTGAGACCCTCCCTGAAACATTGTACCAAGGTAGCCTCACTCCAGTCCAGAATTCGGCTAGCCAGTGACTGGAACTCACTTGCATACTGCGCCACCGACTTAGTCCCTTGGCGCAGTTGCATCAGGGAGGCTTTAGCCCGCTCACCCAGAGTCGGGTCCTCAAAACGGTTTCGGAGTGCTACCATGAACTCGTCCAGGGTTCGCAGCACCGGCGAGCGGAGTTCATACTGCAGCACCATCCAGGCAGCCGCCTCCCCTTGCAGTAAAGAAGCCACGTACTGCACCCGGGACTCCTCAGAAACGAAGGTTCGGCCTTGTTCCCGCATAAAAATGTCTACTTGGACCATAAAAAAGGTCAACTGGTCTCCCGACCCGTCATACGTGACTTTCAGGTCTCGACGGGCCGGGGGGGCAGGTGTTGCGGGCGGAACTACCGGCGCCCCGTCTGGGGGAGCACCGGCTGGAGGTTGCAATTTCAGCGCATCTAGGGTCGTGGCCATCTCACCCATTACGCGTTGCATGATCTCCATCTGCTCCTGCATAGCCCGGCGGTCTTCCTGCCACTGCCTTCGTTCTTCCTCCATGAGGGCCTCTTTGCGGGCCGGGTCCCCTTCGAGTCCCGTGCTGGGGAAGGCCAACCGGCGATCCTTCGCCGCAGTCCGCGAGAGCGACCAGCCCTTGGGAGAGTCCAGCCAATAAGTAAGCCCCCGGGGACGTCCGTCCCGATCTTGGTCGGGGGCGCGACCCTTCGGTTTCTTTGGCTTGGCTCCCTCCTCTTTTGGGTCCGGCTTCTCCGGCTCGTCCGGTTCCTTGGGGGCATCGGGGTTAGGGATGGTCTCCTCGTCGGCTGACATTCTGTCCAAAGCGGTACAGCTGCAGTCCGAGAGGCAAGGACTTGCAACTTAATGTGAGAGATCCCCCTCACTGAGTTTGCTTCTCCAAATCAGTTGCTCAGACGTTGATACAGAAACAATAGATTTATTGAAGCCTTCAGGAGATGAGACAGGCACAGGTAGAAAGTTGCAAGTGAGGGGCTATACGGGTTTACAGAATATATTGACTCCAGGGCACTGGGGCACTGGGGTTCACACTTATTGTTATGGGAAGTTGCAAGCTTGGCATAATACAAAACATCAGACGGATCCCAGGAAGTCTGGTGCGGCTATCACACTTCCAAGGCCGCACCGGCCTGAGGGAGTACTGGCAGGAAGAACAGCGGGGGGGAAGATACATGGGCCATCAGGCCTGGCGCCTGAGACCAGAAGGTGTGAACTGCTTTTACGAGTTCACTGATAGTACAGCAGGTGATGGAAAGCAGAGACACAAAGACAGAGACCCTCACATTGCCCTTCAAATGCTTGACATCCTCCAGTTCCATTAAAGTAAATAGCACAAGTCTCATCCATTTCTTTTCTATTGGGTTGGCGATTATATTCACAGTCTGCGTATGGAAACAAGCATACATATGAAAATAGTGTATTCGTGACTATTTTTGGTAACATGCTTAAACTTCAGACCTCTTCTCACATTTATATGGAGCATGTTCCCTCTTTGCTGCACGCTTCCATAATGAGCACTGCATGCATGTCAAAAATATGGTAAATACTCCTGTTACAGTGCCTGGTTGCATATATGCTGGATGTTTCAGACATGTGTCTCCTCTCTGCATGTGGCAGTGGTGACTGCAGTGACATGTAGTGGATGAGGGGGTTGAGCCAAAACAATTTGTTTTATATTTTTAAGTGTTTAAAATCTCTGCTGTTTTATACAATTTTTGTCACTCGTTTGCAAACACCTTTTTTTCCAGTGCTTGTATTTCCAGATCCACTTTCTTCCTTCTCCTTCCTGTCAGTTCATACTCTTCATGTATCATTTGCCCAAACTGATGCTTAATCTGGTTAGCTATGGCACTTCATATGATTTTGCTAATGACCTTATAATGCTACATCATTACAAATGCCAATACACTGAATCAGTTGGGTTGCCAGAGACAGCTGGATTTACTGACTACTAGGCAAATGAAACTGGGGCAAGAAAGAAGAAAAATGGGCTAAAAAACAGGACCCAAGGGCACCAAACAGCATCAAAATAGCATGAACGATGTAGATTTTTGGGTAATTAATTGGGTAACACTGAATGTGCTGATTTTAATTCATTACCATTTGTCAAACCCTAATGGGAACACATTTGCCCCACGATTATGAAACTGCCCTTAAAATATCACTGAGAAAAAGATCTAGGAATTCTGCCGCAAACAAGCAACTGCACACATTCTACTTTCTGGATTAGAATATTCTTTGACTTTCTGTTAACCAAAATTCAAGATGAATTTGTAGGTTTCTGGTGTTTGGGTGTGGGGAGGGGGGCTCAGTGCATCTGCCCAGGGGATAATACCTTGATATTCTCAGCATAAAATGGACATGTTGTTGACTGAGCAGAGTATTTACCAAATTCACCTTAGGCCTTTGGAGGGCTAAAAGGCAAATACAATGTGATGTGGAAGATTTTATTTATACTGGTGTGTGAATGTGAGATACAAGCTGAAGATACCTGTGGGCCATGAAAATGCAAGATCCATTGTCTTTCAAGGAAGACAGATGCCCCATATCCCTTTCAAGCAGATATTTGGCTAGGCCTATGTTGTATGTATTAAAGATAAGAAGCATACCATGACATTTTATTCTCTGTTCTTTGTGTGCCTGCTTGACCTTTTTGGCTTTTCAAGTCCCTTAGGCATATGAAAACTTTGCTCTTGGTTGTCCTTAGCCTGGCAGCAGGTACTTGGAACTTGTGAAGTTAAAATTGGTTTCAGCTTCCTCTTGCAGTCGTGTTTGTAAAGAGAAGTCAGATGTAAAACTAGGAAACTAAGGCAAAGGATGACCATAGGTTTCTTCCATGAGCACTAGCCAGCTACAACTGTACATTCTTCTGTTTTCATGCCCACAGATGAGGTAACCTGTCCTTTTTTAATAATGCATTGTAGTATTAGAGTTATATCACAAAATACACGTGGTTGTGGTGCTTTATAGACTTAATTAAAACTATATGTTGTTTTTTAAATGCTCTGCTCTTTTAGATAATGAAATAGAAGAAAGAAAATGTAGATGGACAAAGCACTGTACTGGGTATAGGCTTTGATATTTGGGCAATGGCATGGGAAATATAGTATGCTTCACTTCAAAAAATGCATTCCGCTATTGAAATATTACTCCATGAATGCCTGCACCGTACAAAGAAATGTGACTAAAATGTTTACCCACCACTGTTATTCTATATGACTTCAGAGTATTGCTGAAATATTTAGAGGAATTGGGGGTGAAGGATCTGTTTTATCTATTAGCTTTTAATGCTAGGGTACTTCCTCAATTCATGAATTATTAATTGTGCTGCTTTTGTTATAATAGCAGCATTGTTCATTCCCAGGGCTAGTTCTCCAGTAGCTTTCATTTTCTGAAATGCTACAAAGCAGCAACTACTATTGGTTTTGGAAGCAGTAAAGATGTTGGTTGCTAGTATTTGCTAGAGAATAAAAATCTTCCTATCTCTTCTCCTTGATTTTCTTTTCAAGTGAACTATGAAAATAAAGAGTTTCTGCTATGATAAGCCCAATAAATAGCAAAATTACTACAGTCTGTGTTTCTGAGTATTTTACAAAACAGAAGAGGAAGAGGAGTTGGTTTTTATATGCCGACTTTCTCTACCACTTAAGGCAGAATCAAACTGGCTTACAATCACCTTCCCTTCCCCTCCCACACCAGACACCCTGTGAAATAGGTGGGGCTGAGAGAGCTCTTAATACAACTATGACTAGCCCAAGGTCACCCAGCTGGCTTCATGTGGAGGAGTGGGGAAACCAACCCAGTTCACCAGATTAGCGTCCGCCGCTCATGTGGAGGAGAGGTGAATCAAACCCGGTTCTCCAGATCAGAGCCCACTTCTCCAAACCACCGCTCTTAACCACTACACCACTTAATTCTCTCTCTTTCTTCATGCTATATTCATGCTTCAGAATAACAAAACTATAATTATTTATCCTCTCAGGCTCAGCATAATATACAAATTATGATGTAGAAATGTTGGAAATCTTTATACTTAAAAAAAAAGAGTTAAGTGTACAGAGCTTGCAGAGAACACCTGCCATGGTATGAGCATACAGAAATAAAAAGTTCATTTTGTTATATATAATGCCAAGTTCTCCTGGCTAAAACATGCACTTTTGGGGAGGGGGAATCAAAAAGAAAAGAAGTTCCAGTACAATTGGCTGAGGGGTATTTCCCCTTTCTCATTCCTTGTGAAAAGTCAGTGACACTGTCAGGGCCCATTAGGGCCCCAATCCCTGTGCAGAGTGGGGATTTCAAGACTCTCGTGTGTTTGGTGATTCCATAAATGGACAAGAACATGTGCTCCATTTTCTCTCTGAAGAGTGTAATTTTTAACGTGGAATTTCCTCCAACTGGTGTGTGTAGTGCTAAATTGCCTTCAGGCATCAGATAAGGGGAGGGGGCAAAGCAATGAGCAGATGGATGAATGATTAGATCATTTGGATTAGGAATGCTGCCTCTTTTTTAACATTGAAGTCTGATCAGTGTTGCTTGTGAACAGAGAGGACAAGAAACAGTCAACGAAATCATGGGAAAAACTTTATGAACGTGTTTAGATGCAGAATTTTAATGGAAAAGACTTGAACAGAAGAAAAAGGAAATAACAGAACTTGAAAAAATGTGTGTGGTTTAAAAGAATCTGAACCATGTAGCATTACTTTGACTTTTGTTTTCTGGGCTTCTGTTTCTGAAGAATCAACCATCAGGGAGATAGAAGTTCTGATTTAGCTAATGTCTTGCAGTCTTTGGAACAATACATTCTGCTGGAGGGGTGGCGGCGGCAGGGAGGTGTTTACTTCAAGAATGTACTATCCAAGTAGGAAGGCTGAGAGTTTTCAACATTAAGCAGATGCATTTATGGAAGACTGCAACTGTCTTCTTCTTTCCACATATATGTATATATTTTTCCTATTCAGGAATGTGTAGGTAAAATAATAATGGCAAACAGGACTCCTATCTGCCCCCCCCCCCACCATATAGTTTAGCTGAAACCTCTTTCTGAGCGCATGGTAGTGGTACAAAGTGTGTGGTCTTTCCGCTCTGACTAATGCATTTTGTACTGCGTGACTGAAAATGCCTCATAGCTTGCCAGGGCTGACGGAGAGTTGTGGAATGTGGTGTCTTTTCTCCTTTTCTCCGATTTTTTTTGGGGGGGGGCACATTGAGAAACTTGAAGATGCAGGGGAAACACTTGTAATGGAATTTGGCTTCCCTTGGAAGACTTCAGGCGTACGGGCAATGAACAAATAAAAAGTTCAAGAATGGATAGGGGAAAGAAGGTGGGGGTGGCCTATGAGAAAAAGAGAGGAAGAAGGAAGGGGGTGGGAACAGAGGGGCCCATTTCCCTTTTTTCTGAAGCAATGACAGCTGGTTCTGTCCTTACTCACATGACAAAATGCTGGAGTGTTTAAGCTTCAGACAGCTTGAAAAGATGGTCAGCTGATCCCCCCCCCAAACTTCAGTCAGGTGATCAGCTGATATCATTCGGCATGTGGAAAAAATACATCAGTTCTCAGGTAAGGTTAAAATTATGTTCTGTGATTTTTTGCAGGAAGGACCTTCTGCATCCATTTCCACTGTTGATTGCTGTGTAACAGCTATGTAAAACATTTCCTTTGAAGGCAAAGGCATTTATGTTCTGGTAGATTGGGAACAATGTTTATTGGAAGAAAAGATCCATTATGCTACTAAACTTTGATCTGAGCTTTTTCAATGGGCGATGTGGCATGCATATATTATTGGTCATAAACTAATATGTCATATTGCAAGAGTGTCAAAAACCATGTTTTGAAGGGGGTTATTCCCAGCAATTGAAGCATGAGTCAAAGAATCAGGACACTCGGGGGAGGGGGGGCAGGCCCAAACTCTGATCCATTTTAGCTGCGATGGTTATGTCTCTCTTTGAGGGCTGATTGTCTATGCTGAGTCTGAAAAGACCCCAAATTGAAAAATGTAATGCTCATGCTGCTATTTTCTTACTAGCCCCCACCTTAAAAAACAATAACGGTGCATGTCTCCAGGGGATACGAAGGGGGAGAATGCATTACCCCATCAATGATTTTTTTTAGATGAATACATATACGCAAATTGTGCCTAGTTTTATCACATTAGATGTGAAGAAAAATATATAAAAGATAAAGTTATTTTTGCTGTGTTGCAAATTTTTGAGCTGAGTGCTCACCCAGAGCTCACCTACCCCCTGCAACTTGACTGTGTGTGGAGATAGAGCACAATGTAATGAATTCGGCCCCTGTCTTCAGTGCATATTTTTGATTTTCATAGGCTGTTTTTCTGAAAGAAAGGGGGGGAAATGAAATATGATGTTGCAATAACTTCAGATGCAGAATGTAAATAGTTTATATAAAAATCCATAGCATATCAAATAACTGCTGATAGCTCTTGTATATAAAACTGCAACCTTGAAATAATTCTGCTTTGATTTGGGGGCTGCAGCAGAATCATTCATGTGCACAAGAGTTTACAATTTGCAGTTTGACTCAGGGAGGCAGGAGAAGGGAGAGGAGGAAGAGGGAAGGCAACAGCAGGAAAAGATGCATTTACATGTTTTCAGGTGTCATTTCAGCAGGTAATGAAATCATTGTGCTAAAAGGGTGGGATCTGAGAGGGGTTTGGAGGAAGGCAGCTGATGTCACATAGGTGTTCTGAGAAACTGTTCCTGGCACAGAGGCTTTTATTAAATATGTTTGAGTCTGAGGCAGTCTGAGGCTTGTTTAAAATTGGTATTCAGTTTCCTTCTTAATTTTAAAACCTTGAATTTGTGTCAGGACAGGTGCCTTTCAAAATTTGCCAGGTTGATCCCATCTATAATTTCCTTTACGTGGAAGGTCAGTTGTCATGTCTTAAGAAGAGGCTAGATGGCTATCTGTCAGCAAGGCTGATTCTATGACCTTAGGCAGATCATGAGAGGGAGGGCATCTTGGCCATCTTCTGGGCATGAAGTATGGGTCACTAGGTGTGTGTGGGGGAGGTAGTTGTGAATTTCCTGCATTGTGCAGGGGGTTGGACTAGATGACCTGGTGGTCCCTTCCAACTCCGTGATTCTATTCTATGTTGTTTGGTTTCACCCATTTGTTATATTTACAGCCCATTCCTGAGGTTGGGGGTCGAGTAGGCTTAAGAGGCGTGCAGGAGCTTATGCCAGCATTAGGGGCATTTGCGCCATCCAGAAAGGGCTGGGCAACGGTGTATGTGGAGCTAGGCCAGCGGAGGGAGTCGGTGGCCAGCAACGGCGTGGTTAAGGCAGCGCAAGCTCTGCACCAGTGCCACAGAGACACAGATGTGGCTGCCCTCCCCCGAAGGGGCATTCTCTCTCTGGGCGTGGAGGACATCTTTATTGTGGGTGTTTACCTCCTCTTTTCCCTTCCTGTCTTCCGAGGCAATGCCCCTTCTTTCTCCATTCTTTTCCTGCCTCGCAATGGGAGAGCAGTGATTTACAGCTCTCTGATACTAGCTTTAGGAAAGGACTTTTCCTTCTATCCCTTTTCTCCTCAATCCTACCTTATCCTTCTCCCATCTTATCCCTGCTGTCTCTACCCCACCTTTTCATCCTTTGTCTTAGATCCAATCTAGCAAATGGTGGATGGACAGCAGGACGCCTTCATCGCCCCATAGGGTTTAGACCCGGGTCTCCTCGTGGATATTCCACACGCCCAGGGAAAGCTACCTGGCAGCCACGCTGCTGGCTCTAAGGGGAAGAGCAAGATGGCGGGAGTCGGTTCCTCTAAGAGGGAGTTTGGCTCAACCCTTGGAAGAGGCGCCAAAAAGCATTGCGTGCTTACCACTCCCTGCAAACTTGCTACCGCTGCGCAGCTGCCAACCACTCCGCAGAGCAGCAGCTTGGAGCCTCTTCAGGCACCTGCGGCTTCTACTCGGGAGGAGGGACCGTCCCATTCCACCGGCCAAGGGACCGCCACAGACAATAATGTACCAGCGGCCCCAGCGGCAACCGTAGCACAGCCCCCCCCCCACGCCCCAGGATCTCAGAGGTTTTTCCTCCTTTAGAGCGAAGCAGCTATGTTTAAGGACGTTTTGGTGGAGGGCTTGAGGGCAGTTCAGCCTGCCTCTCCCGCTCTTTCCACTCGCAGCTCCCTCTCTGAACCTTCTATTAGCGACCCGGGGGAAGGTACTAGCGCTATGCCAACCAATCTGAGAGGTACAGGCCCATGGCTCACTAAGGCTGCTCGCAAGGCTCCTCCAAAAGGAGGCTCCCAGTGTAGTTTCCCCCCCCCCCCGTCCTCAGCAGATGAACGGGAAGAGGGGGGATTCTCCAGTGATGGAGAGGATGTGGTCCCTGAAGAGCAGCAACTCAGGCCCTTTAATTCAGAAGACTTTCAGGCATTATTTAACAAAACTTTAGCTGCTCTAGATCTTGCTGAGACTCCAGATGCCCAATCTAAAGAAAAGCAATTCGGGTCAAAGGAATTTTTCCATAAGCACATTACTCCCTCTAGGGTCGTACCAGTCCCTGAGTATTTCCTGACCCTAATAAAAGCAGAATGGGAAAAGCCCATGACTTCCAGACAATTCCCTGCTATTGCTAGAAAGTTCTATAGCTTAGCTAACAATGCCTAAGATCTGCTTAAAACTCCCGTCGTGGAGTCCCCTGTGATGGACCTCTATTCTTCAGACTTAGTTACTGAGGAAGGCTCAGGCATGATAAAGGACCCTGTCTACAGGAAAGCCGACCGAGCATGCAAAAAGTCCCATGAGGCCATGGCCTGGGCAATAAGTGCTTCCATTACTTCTGCTCTGGTCTCTAGAGCAGCCATTGTCTGGACTGGAAAGTTGGGACAGCTAATTCCAGAGGACAATAAGAATGCTCTGGAAGGGGTTTCTCGGATCCTCAAGCAGTTTCATTTTCAACTGATTCCACTCTAGACACCATGTCATTTGCAGCCAGAGCCATGACCACTTAGGTTTCGGCCAGATGGGCTCTTTGGTTGCGACCCTGGCAGGCAGATCATAGATCTAAATCGGTCCTAATGGGTTTCCCCTTTCAGGGAAAAAAGCTTTTTGGTGAGAAACTAGACAATATACTAGTAGAAACCAGAGACAAAAAGAAGGCCCTGCCCAAAAGTATCCGCAAGGACCATAAAAGTTCCTCAGCTAACTATTCCTTTCGTTCCCAACCACGTTTTAACAACAGTCGTAACCAGTGGTCTTCCTACCGTCCCTCCTTCCGGAGGGGGGGGACGCTTCTCTAAGTCCTCTTGCTTCTCAACTTCCAAGCAGACAATGGGGACAAGACCTCCAGACAGACAAAGCAGTGATGCCAGAGCCCCACCAGTGAGGGGCAGGCTCGCTCAACCAGTGGTCGGCCTCCCACACAGACCACTGGGTCTACCAGATCTTATCACAAGGCTACCTTATAGAATTCGACAAAATACCTCCAGTTCGCCAGACTCTGTCTCCACTCTCCTCCCTCAGGGAAAAAAGGCTAAGAACAATGTCTGCCATACAATATCTTGTAGACATACAGACCATAGAACCAGTACCCCCACAGGAATACTGTTCAGGTGTCTACTCCGTCTTCTTCACAGTACCAAAAAGAAACAGAGAGCAGAGGGCTATTCTAGACCTCAAGTTCCTCAACAGATACGTCACCCACAAACACTTCCGGATGGAGACGCTCAGATCTATCTCAAAGGCTCTCTGCCCGGCGGACTTCCTCACCTCCATAGATCTAAAAGAAGCCTATCTTCACATGCCTATCCATCCGCTCCACCGCAGGTTCCTCCGCTTCCGCGTTCTCCATTGGCACTACCAGTTTCGGGCCCTTCCCTTCAGATTAACCTCCGCTCCTCGAGTTTTCACGAAAGTTCTGGTGACATTGGTGGCCCTTGCCAGGCAACAGGGTATCAGACTTCATCCCTACCTGTACAACATTTTAATTTGTGCCCAGTCCAAAGATTTGTGCCTCAATCACACCCACAGAGTCCTGAACATCCTCAAGAGTCTCGGTTTTCTAATCAATCTAGAGAAGAGCCGACTAGTTCCATCCCAGCGCCTCCTTCACCTGGGGGTGATAATAGATATGTCCACAAATTCCCTAATACTTCCGGAAGACAAGGTGAGCAAGATCTCGTCAATCGCCTCGACCATCAGGCAGGCTTCTACACGCCTCATGTCGCTCGCCAAGCTGCAGGGTCTAATGGTCTCAACCATCCCGGCTGTTTCATAGGCTTGCCTCCATGCGAGACCCTTGCAATGGTTCCTTCGGCCCTTCCAGATGGACATTGCCAGGGAGACAGACAGATCCCTCATCCTATCCAAAGCTGCTTGTTCCAGCCTGAGTTGGTGGTCCTCAACCAACAATCTGTCCAGAGGCCTGCAGTATTTCCACCAACCTCTCAGATGTTCACCGATGTCTGCCTAGAGGGCTGGGGAGCGGCCTTTCTAGACCAACCGGTCCAGGGCCTTTGGACTCCTACAGAAAAGAACATGAACATCAACGCCCTGGAACTCAGGGCCATCCATCGGGCCCTGCTTCATTTCCAGAACCAACTCCGAGGGCTTCACCTCCTTGTCAGGACCGACAATGTTTCAGCAAAGGCCCATCTCAACAAACAGGGCGGCTCCCGGTTCTTGACCCTCCACAGGGAAGCCAAGGTCATCCTGACTTGGGCGGAGAAAAATCTGGCATCCATCTCAGCAGAACACATCAAAGGTTCCCTCAACACCGAGGCGGACTGGTTAAGCCGGCAATCCCTGGAGGAGTCCGAATGGGCACTTCATCCAGAAGTCTTTCACCTCATCACTCTCTAGATGGGCACTCCACAAGTGGACCTGTTTGCATCTCCGTCCAACCACCAACTACCACGATTCTTCACATGATACTTCCACCACAGTGTGGAGCAGACTGATGCTTTGCTAGCCCTGTGGCCTCCCTCTCTGCTTTACGCATTCCCTCCCCTCCCCCTTCTCTCGAGAGTCCTCAGAAGAATCAGACTCCTCAAGGCCTCAGTCATCCTCATTTCTCCTCATTGGCCAAGACGACCCTGGTTCCCCATGTTAGTGGAAATGTCAGTTCAGGACCCGTGGCCGCTTCCCATAAGGCACGATCTTCTGCTACAGCAGGGGTGGGGAACCTTTTTTCTGCCAACGGCCATTTCGATATTTATAACATCATTCGGGGGCCGCACAAAATTATCAACTTAAAAATTAGCGCACTATATTTAATTAATTAAACATGAATTTAATTAAACATAGAATGGCCACAATGCAGACCTTCTCATATCAAAAGATATACATGCATACAAATCCAATAACCATACACTAGCATCCTATATGTGCAAATCTAAATATCCTATATAAGGTTTGTACTGCAATGAAACAATCCATATGAAGTCCCAATGTGGCTGCAGACTAAGATTGCGACCATTTCAATATGCACACAGTGTCCAGTCCAAAGATTTTTCCATCGGGTCAAGCAGGGGGGAAGGGGGGAGATGGCAGCATGAGTTTCGGGTGCCCCAGCAGGGTTGTGGCCAGGGGATCGCCCTGCCACATGGGTCACAGGCAAGCTGGGAGGGGAAGGAAGGTTCGTGGATGGCATGGCCAGAGAGCCTGCTTTACCTGTTGGCCTTGGGGGAGAGCAAGGGGTTCAAGCCACGGCGCAGCCAGCGTGCAGGCCAGCAATGGGGGAGATGGCGGCAGGCGCTTGGGGGTGCAAGCAAATTCAGGCCGTGGTGCGGCCAGCGCGCAAGCCGGCAAGGGAGAGGCGGCGGCACGCACTTCGGGAGCCCCAGCAAATTCAAGCCGTGGCGTGGCCAGCGCGCAGGCCGGCAATGGGGGAGGCGGCGGCACGTGCTTCGGGCGCCCCAGCAAATTCAGGCTGTGGCGTGGCCAGCGCGCAGGCCGGCGAGGGGGGAGGTGGCGGCACACGCTTCGGGCACCCCAGCAAATTCAGGACGCAGCGTGGGGTTGCGCATGGGGGATCGCCCCGCCGCACAGGTCACAGGCAAGCTTGGAGGGGGAGGAAGGATTGGGGACAGCATGGCCGGAGAGCCCGCTTTACCTGTTGGCCTTGGGGGAGAGTGAGGGGAGGGCCACATAGAAGCCCACTGAGCCGGAGGGGCACGGCCAGTGGCAGGCCGGCAAGGGGGGAGATGGCGGCACGAGGTTCGGGCGCCCCAGCACCTTCAGGCAGTTGGGCTGCCGAGAGAACCAGCCTGGCCAGGCACATGTTTTGTCTCTCTCTCTAGGAACAGGAAGCAGGGAACAGGAAGTGGGGAGACTTGAAAGAAACACCCCCGTCTTGAGTTTTGTGCGCCTGCGCTCCCGCCTGCCAGCAAAACCGAAGTGCCGAGAGGGCCTGGCTAGCAATGCTACTCCCTGGAGCTCCCAGCCTCGACAGGCGGGCTGCGGGCTGGGTAAAATGATCTTGTGGACTGAATCCAGCCCGCAGGCCGGATGTTCCCCACCCCTGTGCTACAGGGACCTATTGTACATCCCGATCCCAATTGGTATCAGCTGACCGCATGGCAGTTGAAAGGGACTGGCTCCTAGCTCGGGGCTGTGACGAAGGCGTAGTGGACACAATATTACATTCCAGACGCCCCTCCACTAGGCAAATATACGACTCCACATGGAAAGCCTTCGCCCGATGGTGCAACAGAAAAAGGTCAACCCCTTCAAGCCAAAAGTATCCAATCTCCTCTCCTTCCTCCAGGATGGTCGACAACAAGGCCTTAAGCCAGCTACCCTTCGATGACAGATCGCTGCCATTTCGACAGTGGTTCCCAAGATGGCCAGCTTCAAAGTCTCTCAACATTCTCATGTAAAGGCCTTCCTAAAGGGAGTCTCTCTGTCTTCCCCTCAGGTTCAGCACAGGTTCCCTTCCTGGAGCCTTCACACAGTGCTTTCAGCACTTACAAAAGGTCCTTTTGAGCCCCTCCGCATGGTTGAGCTTAAATGGCTACAAATGAAGGTGCTGCTCCTTACAGAGGTGACATCAGCTAGGAGGGTGTCGGAGCTAGGAGCCCTTTCCATCAGGGAGGACCTGTGCATCTTCCACAAAGACAAAGTCATGTTATGTCCAGACCCTTCCTTTCAGCCGAAAATCAATTCGCCCTTCCACAGGTCACAGGAAATAGTTCTTCCCTTCTTCTGCAGTAACCCTCAACATCTGAAAGAGAAAGTATGGCATACCTTAGACCTCAGAATAGCTCTGAGGATCTTCATCAGGTGCACAGCAGATATCAGAGCATCACACTCTCTTCATAAATATTTCAGCTCCCAATAAAGGGAAACCCATGTCCAGGGCTGCTATTAGCCACACCATTAGATCATGCTTAGCCAGGGCTTATAGCCATAGCAGTCAGGCCGTTCCCCATGGGTTCACTGCGCACTCGGTTAGAAGTGCAGCCACCTTGGCAGCCTTTTACTGTCAGGCCCCCCTCGAAGAGATTTGTAGGAAGTCTCCTTCTACTTTCATTCACCACTATAAGATTAACCTGTACGCCTCAGCAGATGCTGCCTTCAGTAGGCTGGTCTTGCAGAGCGTACTTCACGACATCTGACTTCCCTCCCAGTTATAGGGACAGCTCTTGTAGGTCCCACAATAAAGATGTCCTCCACACCCAGAGAGAGAATGAGCCTTGGCACTTACCGTGAAGGCTTCTTCTGCTCTGTGATGTTGAGGACATCTTGCCCACCCAGAGCAGTCATAGAATGTCAAATGAAACAGAAATGCACCATCCTGAGGTCGTATAATATATTATAAAAGTTTACATGTTTTTTCACATTTTCTTCACAAGTTAACCTTGCGTTATGCACTATGTTGGTATTACATGTTTCTATTTGTGTATCCCTTCCTGTCAAAAAAAAAAGAGGATAACGTTCTTCTGACATTAGCTCAGAGTTCTTAGAATGGAGAAAGAAGGGGCGTTGCCTCGGAAGACAGGAAGGGAAAGTGAAACTTAAAATTTGTTCCTGCCTCCCAGGCAAGAGGAGGTAAACACCCACAATAAAAGATGTCCTCCATGTCCCAAAGCAGAAGAAGCCTTCACGGTAAGTGCCAAAGCTCATTCCTGGGGGCATTCCAAGCACTAGGATCATTCCAAAGTGCTTTCAGCTGAGGAATGCCCACTTTAGATGGCACAAAGTTATGCCAGGTATTAACCTGGCACTGCCCATTGTGCCCCATGCAGTCTCCCTCGTGACTGGACCTGTCACCCAGTGAGCACCCCACCCACCTCGCCCTGGCGGCTGAGGAATTTGACTAGGTAGCCAGGTAGCCAGCCAATGGTGGAAGGCAGGAAGTGGACACCCCCCCAGGGGGGAGGGGCCTGGCTAGGCAGGAAATCCTTTAAGAGTGGCACTTCGAGCCAGAACTTCATCTGACAGGTAAGCCTTGTGTGGGGTGGCATGCTGCCAGACAGCTCCCTGAGGTAGGGACTTTGCGGTTTTTCCCTTTTCAATACCTCCTTGAGGGGAATTCCACCTGGGCCTCCCCTGGATACCGGTAGAAGACTGTCTCATGCTCGAGTCCCCTGCTGGACTTTGTGTGTGGGTGGGCAAGCTCACACTGGGGATGGGAGTCATGGGCGAGGTGTCTGTCTCCACAGATTAAGGGGGTGCTATGATGAGCCCTCGGGAGAGTGTGAGCCACAACAGCTATTTGGTATTGCCCCCCAGTGCAATATGTCCGTGTGTTTTGCAGATTGTGAGGGCAACATGTCGAGGAGGAGGTGTCGCCATCGGGGCAGAGGCAGTGATGGTGGAGGTGCCTCCTCATGCCCTTGGCTTGTGCTGACCCACTCCCTCATGACACTCTTGGGGTTTGACGGTGATGGCCTCCAGTGGCCTCCCCAGCAGGCTTTGTGGTGCCCCAGCCAGCATGGGCATCTGAGGATGCTCTTCTCAGGGGCTGCCAATTTTGCCGGAGGCACAGCTGAGGCTGGACCAGGGACCTCCTGTCTTCCTCAGCTGGCAGCCTTGGAAGGTCCTGAGGCCAGGCCCCTGCTTGGTGGGGCCATGCTCACACCCTCTTATGTCATTCCAGAAACCATTTGCCGGCCCAGAGCCCCAGTGGCAAGCCCCCTTGTCAACTCGCCTGGTGTATCAGGGAGGATGCCCCAGACTCAGTGCCAGGGTGCCACCACCCCGACAGATTGGCGTCTGAGCCCAAGAAGTCCTCCATCTTCCACCAGTGATGTGGCCCTGCCTGACAGCGCAGCTCCTGTTCTGGATCAACTGCCCAGGAGGCCTGCAACCCTTAACAATGCTCACAGACACCTGGCGGGCAGGGAGATGAGAGCCCCCGGGGGCAAGCTGCCACTTCCTATGCCTGACCTAAACTTGCACCAATCTGTGTGGGACAGGCATCTGTAGCTCCATGGTCCTCCAGGGCGGAATCAGTGCCACGGCTGCATGTTTCCACGCCGCGCCTTGATCGGCTATCAACATCTGCCATTCCGCCTTGTGGACCCACCTGGCTCTCGACACCAGCCTAATAAAGTGACACTCTGAACTGGTGTATGTCTCTGTCCATTGGGATGGGGGGGGGTCAGGGATCAAGGGGTGGGGTAGCCCCTCAGGAGTGGCAAGGTTGGGGACAGCATATGCTGCTGGAGTCCTTGGCAGGCCGCCAGGGATGCGTGGGCTGCGGACCTCGTGAGGAGCCTCCACTCCTCTCTGGGGGTGTAGGGGCAACCTCCGTGTAGGTCCCCGGTGCCCATGCCACAGAGACAATTGCAGAGTGGTGAGAGCAGGGCGAGGGAGAGATGCTGGGAACCTACTGGAGGTGCGTCCAGATGCCTCAACCCAATTGTCACTCCAAGGGTCCCTTCATTTGCATGCCACCACCGATGGCTTTCAGATCACCAGGCTGGCCCACCCTGCCCACTCGCAGCTGCCCTCCCAGCCTGGGATGGGCAGGGGGGATTGTGCAGGTAACCACCCCATTGGCAAGGTCAATCCTCAGGCCACCCTATCTGGAGGGGTCCTGCCCTCCATACTGCCTGGCCACTGGTCCCGAGGTGGAGGCAATCTGCCATGGCAGCTTCCTTGTCCCTGCCACCACCTGGCTCTGGGCATCGCATGGCCATGGGAATACCCATCCAATCAGAGGGCCTCTGCCCCTGGCACAGGCTCACAGGGCCTGGCCTTACAATTTCCAAGTTCAGGCATAAAGCCAAATGTGCGCCCATTATGTGGAACATGCCCAGCGTGCAGGACAATGGAATGCTGTCGACTGGTGTGACACAGCCAAGCTCTTTTCTCCTATCAAATCTCTCCCCCAATTCTGGAGAGGGTGGCCCTCTCTTGTGCCAAGAATAATCACCTGGCTGGATTGGAAGCAGGGTGCATCCTGGCGCAACTGCCTCCCCAGGTGGCGGCCCTTGAGAGTGCTCGTCCCTCCGTCAAACCACACTCACGCACTCATACCTGTGCATGGGCAGCTCACACCTGTTGCCTCTGGTGCTCTCCATGAGGATCAGCCACTGAGACCTCCTCAGCAGCCTCCTGGCCCCCATTGTGTTGGTAATCATCTGGGACAGTGGCCGGTGGGGTTGCCACTACGAACGCCCCCACACACCCCCACAAGTCCTTCCCGGCACTGGAGAGCTCCTAAACTGGAAGCTTAACAAGACTGGTGCCCAACACGGCTGCTTATTGATCTTTTCCATGCCTGGCATGGGCCCCCGCCTCCATGCCAGGTGCCTGCCACATTGCACCCATGGCCTCTGCCGACTCTGCTTGATCTCCAGCAGCTCATCACCCTGGGGTGCCTCACTGCTCCCCAGGGCCCCACGCCAACCCCATGCCAACCCCGGATCTCTTTGACCCCAGCTGCCAGCAGGGCAAGTCCATCTCCAGCTGGGGTCGATCTCCAGCCCTGGCCAATCTGCCAGGGGGCCTGGCCATGGCCCACCCAGTGAGGAGGGAGCCCTATCAAGACAGTGGGTGGTTGGTAGCTCTGGCAGCACCCTGCCCATCCACCCTGAGGGTCCTCCCCCAATGTGTCATCTCTCAATGAAGGGTTGACCAGTATGCTGGCTGGCTGGATGCCTTCCCCCACAAAATGCTCGGCAGACTGCCTAGGGAGGCGAGGATGACAGCACCTGGCCAAGGACATGTCAGAGGTGCCAGAAGGGCTGCGGGTGGCAATGGCCACCTATCACCCTGGCAAGCTTGGGAATGCTAGTCACTCACCTGTCAGGCCCCCTGTCAACCCTTCCCCCAGTCCTGCAGTCATCTTCCTGCCCCTCCATCCCGGGGGGTCCTCCACTCTTACCCCAACCCGTCCACCATCACCTGCCAGCCATGGCTGTCAGGGCCAGTGGAGACATCACTGCTCTCCCATCCCTCATGGGGTCTGGTCGCCATCTGAGCTTGGACGTCCCATGCTGTCAAGGCAGGAATCCCCAGGGCCTGCACGGACACAGGAACAGCCATCTGATCAGATGAGTCATTCCCATGTCCCTCCCTGGTGGTGGGATGTTTTTAACCATTCCCCTGTCATTTTGGGGGCGACAGTGCCTGCTGTCCCTACCCAGTCCAGCCTGGCTGCACTCACCACAATGTGGCAGCTCCAAGCTCGGATGCCGACCGACCCCACCCCCCTTTTCAGGGGAACTTTTCTGTTGATGGTCAAAGGATAGAGGCTTCTCCTGGTGGGTATCTAGTGTTGGCCCCACTATGGCTCTGGCTGGCAGCAGGAGTGGCCATCTAAGCAGGAGGACTGTGCCCGTGGCCACAGCTGGCCCTGGCTGGCCCAGGAGACCCCAGATGCCTTGAATAGTTCCTCCATCCAGCTGTGTGCAAGGAGAAGGCTCAGCATGATGCCTGGTGCTGGCCATTTTTGTCCTGGTGATATGTGTCTTCTGGGCAGCCTGTGGTGGGAGGGAGGTGGCTGACTGGTTGGACGGGGTGTTCAATGGAGTCAGCTGGTGGACTATGGGAGGGGGAGAGCTGCCACACCTGGGGCTGCCTTCCATCCTCTCTGCCCTCCATGGCAGCTGGAGCATACCTTGTATGTGCTCGGGACTCACCCAATTACGGGATTGTCTGTAACCCGTTGAGGGGCTGTGGGTTTTGACGGGGGAATGGGACCAGGGGAGGCATCAGGCCAGCCATGAGTGGTGGGAGATGACCAATTGGGCTGACAGGTGGAGAAAGACTATGGCAGCTATGGAGACCGGCGCAGGGGCCATCTGTCAATGATGCTCAGTGTGACCGCAACTGTAGCGGAGGGGCAGGCACGACTGCGGGGGGAGCTGGGGGCCCTGACGTGTGCAGTGGAAGGGGCCCAGCCGCACATGGACCCACCTCGGGACAGCCCCCCTCCAGCGCCCCCAGGGCCAGTGGGAAAGACCCAGGGGCAACATGTCACTCGTCAGCGGGGGGTGTGTGTGGATTGAGAGCTCTGGAGGGACAGATCGGCTGCCTTGACATGTCAGGCCCATTTGGGTGGGGGATGCTGCCAAGGTAACCCCCACCTCTCTCCCCATAGAGACTCCCGGCCACTGCTGGGAGTTCACCCATGTGTCACCCTCTGGTTCAGCCCCACCCCTTTGCCCCCATGCTGCCCCCTCCCCACAGGAATTTCAACTGAGGGGTGGGGACTGCTGTCATATGGCCACCCCCACATCCACCCACCCCCATTCTAGTCTCCTCCCTGCCAGGAGAAGGCCCCTCCCCCGGATGCTCTGCAATCTTCTGCCTCCTGCTCCACCCAGCCTGCACTGCAGTGGCGGCACCCCGCCTTCGACCGGCACCCGTTAGTTTTCAAAATTCAAGCTATGTTCCTTGCCTTCTACACCCCTTAGGAACCCACCTGCGCTGTTGCTGTGCCTCTCCCTGCCCTGGCGCAGCTCCCTGACCCTCAGGAATGGGCTGTTTATTGGTTAACACAACATGCTGTGATCACAGGATATTAGACTATGCCCTTTTAAACATTACAGTAGAGAGATGTCTGCAGGTTTAGTGTCTGCTGCTTTGGAAAGCTTGTATTTTGTACTTATGATCAGGTGAAAGAAAAAGGGAAATGTTGGAAGGATAAAATGGGAGGTGTTTTAGGGAAGCTGTTGTAGTGGCAATATGCGGAAGAATATTGTACGAGGAGTTTTAGGTTGACATGTCACATATTCCTCCATATTCCCTGTATGAAAGTATAGTTTTCTGTAATGAATGTTAGTTTAGTTTGTTTCTGTGGTGTTAAAAAGGGAAGTGTTGGGTTGCCAGATGCGCTTACTAGTTGATTAGGCAGTCTATGCTGGCTCATGCAGCAGCTGGTGTGCATAATCAGGAAGGCAGGGCTGTGGGCCAGGTGCCCTGAATCAACCCAAAGTACCTGGCCTAAGTGAAAAACCCAAGGAAGGAGACGAACGGTGGGCTTCTACACAGATCAGGCTGGATGCTGTGGGACAGGACTGGTGATTCTGGGATCTCTCTGGATGCTGCACATGGAGCCCCCTGCACCCAAGAAGGAGAGAGAGACACTCATGTACAGTGGTATTGCTCTGAGTTACTTTGTATTGTTTTGCCTGCTGAATGTGTAGTTTGGTAATTAAACTGTTGATTTTCCTTCAATTACCAGTGTGCTCATTGCCTCCAAATCTTAAAGAACCCCTGCGTTGGCAGGACAGCTGTGTGCATCAAGAATGGATCACAGCTGAAAGTCTTAATAAACATTACTTGGAGTTAGACTAAACAAAAGGACTGGAACTGATGTACTAACCTCCAATGAAATGGTTGCAAAATCGGGAGAGAAGGAGGAAACCCCACCTCTTTGAAATGGCGATTAAGAGGAAAAGAAACTAACTGCGACATCACATAGAGTTAGCTGCTCCTGGCTGTGGACAAGGAACTCTGGCTGCAAAGCGAAGCCGACGAACCGGAAATGCTCCTCCCGGTGTAGCAGGTAAAAACATCCGACCCTTGTGGGCACAGAGAGGAGGAGATAGAAAGTCTGAGGTACTTCCTACTTCCTACTTCCTGTCCTAGAAGCCGACCTAGAGCGTCCTGATACTCTATGGTACATGGATGTTTAAAATTATGTTTTCTACTGCAATTTGAAAGCTAATTTCAAAATAAACTGAGCGAAATAGGTGGGAGAACTTGGGACATTTGGACTACTGAATTTAAATGAGACTGGAGCCGCATTTGTATTTAACTTAAGCCCTGCTAGTTTGCATGTTTGCACCAAGGCAACGTTCCCACTCTTTACATAGCCTCAACTGCTAAGCCGACCACAGACATGGCATCAGACAAACTGGATAAAAAAATGAAAGACCTTTTGACCAAACAGACTGAGACCTTTACCAAACTTATGGAAAAGCAGATGATACAACAGACTGAGCTGCTGGCTGGAAAAATGGACAATGTTACAAAAGAAGTTCAAGAGATGAAGACCCAGATGACAGCACTTCAAACAGATATGAAGGCAATGGATACCTCCTTCAAGAAAATGACTGAAGAGCATAAAGAAGTTAAGAAAAAAATTGAAATGCATGATAAGCAACTGGATTAAATGTTTCAAGAGGAATCCATGAAAGACCAATTAGCAATGATGGACATGAAAGTCAGAGAACCTAACCTACGCATACGAAATTTACCTGAAGACTGTGGTGCCACCAGAGAATCACTTATAAAAGAATTAGCAGGGATATTCCACCTAAATGACCAAGAGTTGGACAATGCTGTGAATAGAATTTACAGGATGCCCTTGCCTCCAAACTTAAAAAGAGCCAAAGCAAGAGATGTGATGATATCTTTTTATGATGTCAGGATGAAGGATATGATGATGCAACAACACTATAAAGATCCAATAATTCTGGAAGGCAATCCACTGATTTTATTAAAAAGACATCCCAAGACACCTAATGACAAAACGGGCAATGTTCAAGGATTTTACATCAACTTTGAGAAAGAGTGGAATTAAATATAGGTGGTTGTTACCACAAGGCCTAGTTTTTACCTTTAAGGGGGTGAAATTCACCATAACAACTAAAGAAGATGTTGGGAAGTTCATGAGGAAATATAAAAAAGAGTTGTTAGGATCTACATTGGAACACCACCAAGACTCCAGCCAAGATGACGAGGAGGAATCTTCAAAAGGTGCAGTAGGCGGACTTTAAAATCTTAATTCTGACACTATGGCTAAAGTTGTCTCGTGGAATGTGAATGGACTTAATTAAAAAGTGAAAAGAGGACGGATTTTTAAATTTTTACAACAACAAAGATTTTCCCTGATATGCTTGCAAGAAACACATATTGCAAGGAAAGATAAGAAATATATTCAAAGGAACTCTCTGGGGCAAGCTTTCATTGCCTCTGCAAACACAAAGACTAAAGGATTAGTCATCTATGCATATCCCTCTTTAGCTCCTGAATTTGTATATAAAGATGAGGAGGGTAGAATTTTGATGATCAGACTTAAAGTGTTGGGCCAAAAAACGTTGGTGGTAGGGATCTACGCACCAAATGAAGGCAAAGCACAATTTTACCAACGATTACATGAGACTTTACAACAATATGCACAAGAACAAATACTGCTCATGGGTGACTTTAATGGAGTTGTAGACTGAGCTATAGATAAAAAATCTAAGGCCAAAGATGATAAAGAGGGTTCTTTACCTAAAACCTTTTTCCAACTGGCAGAGGATCTTAAAATACAAGACATCTGGAGAACAATTAATACAACAGCAAAGGACTATACTTTTTATTCTGCAAGACACAACTCTCAAATTGACATGATTTGGGCAAATAAATCAATATTTACCCAACTTCGTAAGGTACATATTCTACCTAAGACATTTTCTGACCATAACCAGGTCTCTTTTGAGTGGAATAATAGACAAGCATTTCGATGGAGATTAAATGATAGATTACTGCGTGATGATAATATACAAAAAGAACTGCACAAATTACTAAAGGACTACTTTGAAATTAATATGGATGGAGAAACTAATTTGAATATAGTTTGGGATGCCTTCAAAGCTGTTTTAAGGGGGTTTATGATTCAAAAGAATACTGCCTGGAAGAAAAAACAGCTGCAACAAACCAATGAAATACTATGGGACCTACAAAAACTAGAACAACAATTAATTCAAGAATTAAATGATGTCAAAAGACTTGAAGTAATCCAGAAGTTAAAGGTAGTGAAACACCAATTAAATTTAGTAGTTATGGAAGAAATGAATAAAATCTGAAGCACGCGAAGCAGAGATATTTTGAACAAGCAAATCGACCAGGAAAATTTCTTGCAAGTCAATTGAGGGACTCTAGACAAAAACAAATAATAAATAAACTACAGACGGTGAAAGGGCCGGCTTTTACAACTACTGCTATACAGAAAGAATTTGAATCATTTTATACAGAATTGTACCAAAAGGATTTGATCCCGGAGAAGAAAATGGAAACCTTTATGAGTATAGTAAATATTAACAGGTTAATCTCAGAGCAGCGAGACATGATTGATGCTTCAATTACAACTACGGAACTAGAAGAAGCTATATCTAGGCAAAAGATTGATAAAACACCTGGCCCAGATGGTATTACAGCTATGTTTTTTAAATTGTTTAAAGAAGACTTAAAGACTCCCTTTTTGAGGGTATGTAATTCTATATTGCAAACAGGTCAAGGCCCAGAGACATGGTCACATGCGTTTATATCACTCATTCCTAAGGCTGGAAAGGACACAGAGAGAGTTACAAATTATAGGCCTATATCACTATTGAATGTGGATTATAAAATATATGCCTCAATACTGTCAAACCAGTTAAAGCAGATCATAACAACCTTGATATATGAAGATCAAGCGGGTTTTGTACCTGGAAGGCAGATAAAGGACAACTTGAGAATACTATTTGATGCAAACAAATATTATGAACAAAATATACAAAATATACAAAAAATAAAGTGGCTTTCATTTTTTTGGATGCGGAGAAAGCTTTTGATATGGTTTCCTGGGAGTTTATGAAAAAGGTTTTGGAAAAGATGAATTTTGGAAATAAATTCCGAACAGGGATTGATGCTATCTACAAGGTGCAAAAAGCTAAAATACTAGTAAATGAATCGATGTCAGCTAACTGTGAGATACAAAAAGGAACAAGACAAGGTTGTCCTTTGTCGCCTTTATTGTTTATTTTGACTTTGGAAACTCTCTGCAGTAAAATACGTGATATGGAGGCTATTCGTGGTTTGAAAGTAAAGAAACATGAGTATAAACTAAGAGCCTTTGCAGATGACTTGTTATTTATTTTGGATGACCCAAATTGTTCCATAAAAGATTTGTTGCTTTTGTTGAAACAATATGGTGAAGTTTCAGGATTCAAGATAAACCAAGATATGACTCAGATGTTCCTTAGAAAGGTTCTTAAATAATAACAGAAGGATTTTTTGGAGATTTCTAATTGGACAAAAATGAGTAAGGTACTATACTTGGGAGTTTGGATTACAAATAAAACCAAGGATTTATTGGTAAATAACTATTCTAAACTTTGGGAAGTAGTCAAAAAAGATATGATATTGTGGTCAAATAAAAATATTTCTTTATTGGGTCGTATTGCTGTAACACAAATGAACATTTTGCCAATGATGTTGTTTTTGTTTCAGGACTTACCAATACTCACGCAAACAAAATATTTTGATGTATGGAGGAAAGACCTGTTGAACTTTATTTGGCAAGGGAAAAAACCAAGAATTGCATATAAATATTTGGTAGATGCAAAAGAGAGAGGTGGCTTTGCTCTTCCTAATTTTAAACTTTATGCGGAAGCTTCAGCTATGGTATGGTTAAAAGATTGGATAATGTTGAAAAATGCACGTTTACTGGATTTAGAAGGCTTTGAAAATAGATTTGGGTGGCATGGGTATTTGTGGTATGACAAAACTAAAATACATGTGGCTTTTCAACACCATGTTATTAGATCATCATTGATAAAAACCTGGTTGAGATATAAACATCTGTTGGAGACAAAGACACCACTATGGATATCTTCTCAAGAAATGTTAACTTTGCGACCGTTAAGACCATCACAATTTATAATATACCAAGATCTTTTAAAATGGGAAGAGAATAAATGTGCCCTGAAGGATTTTGATGAGGTTAAAGACCACCTAACATGGCTTCAATATTATCAAGTACAATCTGTATACATCCAAGATATGAAAAAGGGATTTCTTAAAGAAAAATCAATTCTACAACAGACACTTTTGAATAATACTGATCATCTAATTTCTAGGATGTACAAGCTTTTATTGTTGCTATATACAGAACAAGAAAGAATCAAGCCAACAATGATTACCTGGGCACAAACAATTGGTCATTCTATTTCCTTGAAAAGTTGGGAAAGACTTTGGTCAAGAGACATGAAAAAGATTCTTTCCCAATCGATAAGGGAAAATATCTACAAAATGATTTACAGATGGTACCTGACACCGAAAAAATTGTCTGTAATGTACAATACAATGTCACTAAACTGCTGGAAATGTCAGGATAAAGTTGGCTCTTTTCATCATGTTTGGTGGCTTTGTGATAAAGCTAAAAACTTTTGGGATATGATATACAATGAGCTAAGGTTAATTCTACAACAAAATATCCCTAAAACTTCAGAGATGATGTTGTTAAGCATTATACCGGACTATATTATAACACAACGGACCTTTTTACTCTTTGCCACCACAGCTGCGAGAATGGTCTATGCAGCTAAATGGAAAATGACTGAAATACCGGACAAAACTGATTGGATTCATAAAATGTTTGAACTAGCAGAAATGGCAAAATTGACTGAGTTAGTAAATCAAAAAGATAATGATGAATTTGTTAAGGAGTGGGAGGCGTGGATTGTTTATTGCAAAAATGAACTTAATGTGCAAAATGTTAAAGGTTATAACTTAGACTAGGTTAATTTTCTTGTTTCTACTTTCCTTTCTTTTTTTAATAACTGTAGAAGGTTTTATAAAAAAAAATTTTTTATAAAGTATTAGAAAATAATTGCTAAGAGGATTACGAAGATAAGTTAGAGATAGAAGAAGGAAGGGGGGAAGTCAAAGTAGGGGAAGATAATTGTTATATATATGTTAGTTTTAATTGAGAATTAGAAAAGATTGAAAGGCAATGTTAATTGATTGCAGCTATTTAATGATGTGTCATGTGGTTAGGATTCCCAAGTGGTGGTTCAGAATCCACTTATGAGTCATTTGAACATTATAAGTAGTTCACCAGAATTCCAACAATTCATGCTGAAAATAAATAATACCATCTGTATTGAGTAGAAAGACAGAGAGAAGTATTGCTTATTATTTTATATATTGAAAGTTGTGGGACCAACTATCCTTACAGATCAGTGTTCTGTAGAAGGTGACAATACAGCCTTGTGATACAGCTTTTAATCAATTTTATCTGCAACCTATTCCATTCTAAAGTACGTGTCCATGATTCAGATTTGATAATCACTGTTCAAATAGTTATCCGGGCTGTGCAACCGTGGTCTTGGTATTTTCTTTCCTGATGTTTCGCCCGCAGCTGTGGCAGGTATCTTCAGAAGAGTA
This sequence comes from Euleptes europaea, assembly GCF_029931775.1. Classification (NCBI taxonomy): domain Eukaryota; kingdom Metazoa; phylum Chordata; class Lepidosauria; order Squamata; family Sphaerodactylidae; genus Euleptes; species Euleptes europaea. The sequence goes on from NC_079323.1 coordinate 66,493,160, forward strand.
ACACTGAAGGACAGTGTCTCTCTGAACTCTGACCGTGAAAGCCTTCGACAATACTGTTCAAATAGTTCTGAATTAAAAGGTGTAAATATTCTTGTTAGAAAAGTAAAAGGAAACTGCTGTGGGTATCTTGGTATCTGTTACACTATCCATAGTTGTGGATTGATTGTATAATATTAAAGATATTTGCTTGGTTTAGAATGGTAAATGTAATGTCCTGGAACCATTGATTATGTTGGGTGTTTTGTCTAAGCAGCAGTTCAGCAAAGACATAGAAACCCTTAGTTCAGCTTAGTTCAGTCTGCCTTCTCTTTAGCTCACAAAAGGGGAAGGAAATCCTCTCCTATATACTATATGGGAAGCATTGCTCGAGGTACGTTAAAAAACAACAACAAGCAAATAACGCCTATTCTACTTACAAGCAACATTGGGAGCATGTTACTACTTGATAGAATACGGAGCCCATCCTTCCCTTTAGCCCCAGCCTTGCTGTGATAATGATCACAGGTAGCAGCCACAAAGATGCACAGCAGGTGAATACATGCTAATGCTTTCATTTAAAAACACTTCAAACATAGCATGCTCCTGTGCAGCTTCCACTGATTTCAATGGAGCTCGCATCAGGGAACTTTCCAGAGGGTTGTGCCCTGTATTCTCTAATAAAAACGAGTAACAAAAGGAAGTAAATAAAGAAGTAGAAGGCATAAACTTGTGTGTGAGTATTAAGTAAATAGATGTTGCTACCTGCAAATGTTATTAAAATAATAGTTAAAATCCTAGTGATTTGTGATAAAATGTAATAGATTTGGGATTTGACTACATGTTTGGGAGTATTTAAAGTTCAGGTAGTCAGTTGTACGTAAGGAAGCAAACATGATCTTTTTGTCAAGCAAGGGAAGTTTTTCTTCTTTCATGTTCTCTTGTCTGCTGGGTTCATTCTGTTAGGGTACAAGTAAAAACAAGATTGTTCATGTTTACGAATTTGAGCTCTGCTAGTCATATATGGAGGAACATAATGAAAATTGAGAAATGCAGTGCCTTTTATTTTTGGCTAACAGTTTTAACACAAAATATTGTCGAAGGCTTTCATGGTCAGAGTTCATTGGTTCTTGTAGGTTATCCGGGCTGTGTAACCGTGGTCTTGGTATTTTCTTTCCTGACGTTTCGCCAGCAGCTGTGGCAGACATCTTCAGAGGAGTAACACTGTCCCCCAGAAATGGCACCCTTTATGCGGGTTTTATGGATCTTAAGGGAGCATCCCGAGGGAGAGGCTATGGTTGAAACTATCACATTCGACTATAGATAGGAGGTTACTATGGCTTATTCAGCAATTTCATACCGACCTCACAGCTCAGGTTCGCTGTGGCAACCAAGGAGAACTAACCGAGCCCTTTGAGCTGGTCAAGGGAGTTAGACAAGGTTGCCTCCTTGCTCCTCTCTTGTTTAATCTATACCTGAATGATATGGCAACCAATTTCTCTGAGTTTTGCCACCCCCCAAAGCTTGCAAGTCATCCCACCCCGATTCTACTCTATGCTGACGATGCAGTTCTCCTGTCCCGCACAAGAATTGGTTTGAAAAGATCTTTGCAAACTTTTTCTGAGTACTGCTCTAGGGAAGGTCTTAAAATAAACCATCATAAATCTAAGATTATGATCTTCACTAAGAGGAGAAAAATGCCTCTTTTTCGCTGGGTATTAGATGGCTTCAAGGTTGACCAAGTCAAGGAATTTGTTTACCTTGGCATTCTGTTTTCCCATAACCTAAATTGGAATGCCCATCAAAAAGCAGTGTCCAACAAAATTAAACCTGGGGTTGGTGCTATTGTCAACTTTTTTCACACCAAAGGTGGCAAATATATTCCAGGGGATATTCAGGTTTTTAACCTGAAAATTACCCCAATTATCCTCTTTGGTGTTGCCATCTGGATTACAGTCATCAATGAATCTATAGATCGTCCACTGCTTCAGTTCTTACGAAAACTCCTAAATGCCCCTCGATGTGTTGCTGGCGTTACTCTTCGTTCCGAGTTTGGCCAAATGTCACTTGAAGCTAAGGCGTGGTTGGCCGCCTTTAAACTACACCTTAAACTGTGCTTTAGCACTGAGGGGTTCCTAGCTTCTCTGAAGCATGACCCTTTTAAATCCTCATGGCAAAAAATCTTAGATGAGAAACTGGCGTTGTTGGGCTTCTCGCAGGATATGTTATCAGATCTTGGGAAAACTGAAGCTTTTGCCAAAATTAAAAAGCGCATTAAAGAGCTTGATTATAACAGCACTACTTTTCGTGCTCGTCGTGTCTGTTCATCCCAGTTCTTCGGAATACCCCCTCCACGTGGTCTGCCTGCCTATACATATTATCTAACAACTCCTCGTCTCTGTAGAGCTTTTTGCTTGGCTAGATTGAATGCTAACCCTTCTGTGGTAATGCAGGGCAGAATTCTGAATATACCATACTCAGACAGGATCTGCCCTTGCTCTTCTGGCTCTATTGACTCATTAGCCCATGCTCTTTTGGAATGCCGCTTTTACAAGGAACTTCGATCGCACTATATTTCCCCCCTTTTAATATACAAATCCAATGCCTCTGTGACTGACATAATGCCTTTTTTACTAAGTGATAGGGACCCCAAGGTTACATTGTCAGTGGCAAGATTTGTTTCAGTCCTTATATCCCTCCAACACTAGATATATGCTGCTCAAGATCAATTGATCAAGGAGCTTCTAAGGGATAAAAGGTTACTCCTCTGAAGATGCCTGCCACAGCTGCTGGCGAAAGGTCAGGAAAGAAAATACCAAGACCACGGTTACACAGCCCTGATAACCTACAAGAATCAGTTTTAACACACTGTTTTAAAATAATCCTTTTTTTTGTTTTTGTTTTTTGTTAAATCTTCATTTCCAAAACATCTCGTTCAAACATACATACTTTAAAATTCAGAAATTCTGGATGTGTTTGGATCACGTAGTGGATATAGGGATGTATCATAAGTTGCTTTGAACATAATTGCTTGTATTCACATTTTCAGCCCATTCCTGAGTTGGGGAGAGCTCGGCGACGGCTGGAGGTGGTGCAGCTGCCTGGCCTCCAGAACAGCTTGCTGCCAGTGCAGCAAGCCAGAAAAAAAATTAAAATTTATTTTTCTGAGTTCCATGGGGCTGCACCACAATTTTGCTGGTGTATCTTGATGACTGCAAAATGGCACTTTTTCAGCCCAAAGGGGGTTAGGAAGTTGCCTAAAGGCAGCTCTGCCCCTGATGTTGGCACAGGGAGGGCCGGCGTAAGTCACCCTACACTGGCGTCCATGCCAGTTTGCACCACGCAAATGTCACAGATGCCAGTGTGGGGGTCACGCCAGCTCCTATGAAGCTCCACCCACCCATTCAGGAATGGGCTGCCCGTCTACCCCATTAGGAAAAATGTGTGAATTTCATGTGTTATTGTTCCTAAATATTTCTGCCACAGCATATAGAGTGAGCAAAGGTGAGAGTGATTTTAAAAAATGCAATTTAAAAGGTGGTCATATTTGGGTGTGGTAAAATGTTGGTTAATTGAGAAGCTGTAACATAATTTGTGACATTTATTGTAAGCTGCTGTTTGTAAGTGTAGCATTTCTTTTGAAACAGATGCTAAAAAAGAATATTAATGCATCCTGAAATATCTACCTGTTAATACATTCTGAATATTAATACATTCTGAAATTTACTACCCTAGAGGCTGAGTAAACACATGTGAATTAAACATTTTATCTAGATTTGAAAGGAATAATTCTTAGTGCTATTTTTCAGTGCTTGTTTAAGTTTACATTTTAAGAACTGCATTTTGAAAAAGAAGAGTTGATAATTGACTGGATAGTATTATGAGAAATGCCATCTAGTGGAGTAGTATGAGTACTACATGTCTGAAGCATTAAAAATAAAATTATTAGGGCTTGTGAATTTGTTGTTTCTATCAAATGCCATTACAACACTTAAAAACATGATACATAATATAGGGGGTAAACATGCTAATTTAGTGCATGAAAGTCTTTCTTTTTAGAACAATATAACTGTGCCTAACTATAAAACACAGCATTTAAAAGAGATGTTTAAAGATTCTTGCAATATTGGTTAAAAAAGAGAGTGAAGCGTAGACAAAGGGAAAATAACACAGGAAGGAAAAGAGTGCAGTTAACAAAACATTAAACATTCCGAACTGTTGAAGGGTTATAGGGGGAAGGGGAAGAACAAAAAAATATATATCAAAAGATTTAAAAAATGGAAGTTAGTGACTGGATTGTTGAAGTTATATGCAGTTTGTAATATATATGAGATAGAAGTGGGCATGCTTCTTTAATTTTTAGAAGGTGTGAACATACTTGCCTCTATGTGAAGATGCAGGCATCTTATGTGTAATACTGTCATGATGCAATTTCATGTGAGAGAATGCGTGTACTTGCTGTGCAGTATAATAACGTGGTATTTTGGTTTGGCAGTTGGACATGTTGCAGAAATACACATGTTATTTTTATATTGGTTAGGTTTTTAAGAAAGGGACCAAAGTCCAAAGAAAGTTACATGCTACCGTGGGCATATAAATACTTGATCCCATTGATTTGGGGACGATGACTGATTTTTAGTTTTCAGTGACTCATGTATGCCTTCCAAAGTCTCCATGATGAACAGAGATAAATAATAGACAAGGAGTGTTAGAATAAAAGGCAAAGTAATTCTTTAAACCTAAGATTTTAATATTAAATGAACTCTTTGAGGCAAAGCAGAAAAAAATAAGGCCTAGGTGACAAGAAGATGCTTGCTGGATCAGACCAAGGATCCATCTAGTCCAGCACCCGGTCTTATGTCATGGTCAGCCAAGTGCAATCAATAACAGCCCGTTCCTTACCTTTTGGCGGACAGGGACAGTGTGGCCGAGGCACCGCTGTGGCACCTCCAAACCCGTTTCCCGGCCACCGAAAAGCTTTAAAAAGCCTTTTGCTGGCTTTTTAAATTTTAAGTGGGGCATTTTGCCTCATTGAGAACAGCGAGGCCTTCTGCAAAACAGTCACGGCAACGCTGTTCTCCCCACCAGTGTGCCAGGCCCAAAGGGTACAGGAAGCTGCCTATTGGCAGCTCCATCCCCTGGCATGCCCTGGGAATGCCCCCGGGATGCCGGCGCAGGCCTTTGCGCCAGTGGGATACGGCGGAAGACCCAGCCGGTGTCCCTGGGAGGCGCTGCCATGGCAGTGCCGGGAGGCTGGTGTCCGGGCCTCCCCACCAACGTTGGAACCACTCTGTGCAGCATTAAGTAACCCAGGCACCAGTGCAGGGGGCCTCGACACTGGCACAGCCCCTTTTTGGCCTCCTAAGGACTTTCGTCCTTGGAGGTCAGGAATGGGCTGTAAGCCCACGAACAGGGCATGAAGGTTATCGCCCTTCCCTAGTATTGCCCCAATATCAAGACATTCCTTCTGAAGATGGAGGTTCCATTTAGCAGTGATTACTAGCCATTGATCCTAGTGTCCATGAATTTGTAAAGACCCCTTTCAGAGCAGTCTAAGCCATTGGACATTCCCACAGTTTTGCATCTGTTAATTTCACAAATTAATTATGCATTGTGTGAACTTTTTTTGTCTTTCCCGAATTTACCACCAATCAGTTCTTTTGAAGTGCTAGAACTGAGTGTGAAAGAAAGTTCTATCTCACCATTTTATAAACCATGTAGAATTTTACAGATCTCTGTTATAAACCCCTTCCATAGTTGCTTTCCCCCCTAAACTAGAAAACCTTGAATGCTTTACCCTTTCCCTGTAGGGGAAGTGCTTCATTCCTTTAGTCTTTTTTATTGTCCTTTTGTTCACCTTTTAAAGCTGTACAGCATTCTTTTTTTTTAGATGGAGTGATGTGCACTGTATGTAGTATTCTAACTAGCATCTTATTTTTTATTCTTTTTCTAGTAATCGCTCACATAGAATTTGTTTTTGCCCTGCACATAGAGTTGCATTGTCCTTTTAAAATTTATTTTATTCAAAATATTGTCGAAGGCTTTCACGGTCAGAGTTCATTGGTTCTTGTAGGTTATCCGGGCTGTGTAACCGTGGTCTTGGAATTTTCTTTCCTGACGTTTCGCCAGCAACTGTGGCCGGCATCTTCAGAGTAGTAACACTGAAGGACAGTGTCTCTCAGTGTCAAGGGTTCCTACACCCTTGACACTGAGAGACACTGTCCTTCAGTGTTACTACTCTGAAGATGCCGGCCACAGTTGCTGGCGAAACGTCAGGAAAGAAAATTCCAAGACCACGGTTACACAGCCCGGATAACCTTATTTTATTCAATTTACACCCTGCCCTCTCCCAGCCATGCTGAGGTATCCATCATGACTCAAAGATCTCTTTCTTGGGTATACATTATCAGGCCAGACACCATCAGTATATATATATGAAGCTTGAAGTTTTACTCAGGTGTGCATCACTTTTAAATCATTACTTACTTACATTATCTGCCTCATTTGGTGTTTTGTTGTCCATTCACCAAATCTAGGGAGATTCTTTTGGATCACTTTGCAGTCTGTTTTGCTTTTCATCTTGCAGTCTGTTTTGCTTTTCATCTTCCTGAGTAATTTGGTAGTATCTGCAATGTTGGCCATCTATTTCAGTTGGGTTCCAATCCTGCTTTGTACATTAAATTAGCCAAGTAACCTCCAGCTTTAGTACTTAATCAGCAAAAGAAACATCCTAATGCTTTATTTCGCTGAGTATCCATGTGGGAAGTCCCGTATCATTGGTAATGCATTAGAGTGATAAAAGTAGTCAAGTTAAAGGTAAGTATGAAGAACTTGAGACATAAACAGCTCATTCCTTTCCTTTTCCTTTTATCCCTTAGAAGCTCCTTGATCAATTGATCTTGAGCAGCATATATCTAGTGTTGGAGGGATATAAGGACTGAAACAAATCTTGCCACTGACAATGTAGACTTGGGGTCCCTGTCGCTTAGTAAAAAAGGCATTATGTCAGTCACAGAGGCATTGGATTTGTATATTAAAAGGGGGGAAATATAGTGCGATCGAAGTTCCTTGTAAAAGCGGCATTCCAAAAGGGCATGGGCTAATGTGTCAATAGAGCCAGAAGAGCAAGGGCAGATCCTGTCTGAGTATGGTATATTCAGAATTCTGCCCTGCATTACCACAGAAGGATTAGCATTCAATCTAGCCAAGCAAAAAGCTCTACAGAGACGAGGAGTTGTCAGATAATATGTACAGGCAGGCAGACCACGTGGAGGGGGTATGCCGAAGAACTGGGATGAACAGACGCGATGAGCATGAAAAGTAGTGCTGTTATAATCAAGCTCTTTAATGCGCTTTTTAATTTTGGCAAAAGCTTCAGTTTTCCCAAGATCTGATAACATATCCTGCGAGAAGCCCAGCAACGCCAGTTTCTCATCTAAGATTCCTGAGCCCTGCAGCGGTTGGAGTCAGCGTGGCCGAGGCACTGCCGCGGTGCCTCCGAAGAGGTTTCCTGGCTGCTGCAAGGCGGAAAAAAGCCTTTTAGAAAATAAAAAATAGAACCTGGGGGAAATAGCCCCATTGAAAACAGCGATTCTGCACCAACAAAAAGCTGGTGCAGCACCACTGTTTCTAAAGTGGGTGTTCCTGGGCTGGAAGGGGTGAGGAAGCTGACTAAAGTCAGCTCCGCCCCTGGGAACGCCCTGGGAATGCCTCCCCCCCCCCCATGCCAGTGCTGCAGTTCTCTTCCAGGATTTAGGTCCCAAAGAGGCTGTGGCGGCAGAGGAGCCCCATGCAGTTCCATGGTGCCCAGAAGCCAACAGAAATACCCCCGTGCCAGTGTAAGTGCCCCTTATTCCGTGATAACTGGGCACTGGCACAGGGGTCATGCCGCCTCCACACCACTTTCAGCCCCCAACCTCAAGAATGGGCTGAAAATCTTGTTTTTGGTTTTGATTTTTTCTCCATAGTTGTTGCCAAAGGCCATATTAGACTGTAATTGTAATACAATAAATATTGTTCATTTCTTTAATGAGGCTATATGAATGTTTCTATATATTGGAAAACAGGTGGACAGAACACAGTGAATGAAATATATACCTAATATTTACATTTAGTGCTCCTGACTAGTAGCCCAAAACATAAATGGAAAAACCTGATGGCAAAAGTCTATAATATGAAGCTTTGCAAAATAGGTTACTCTTTAGCATGTGAACTGGCCTCTGATTAAACTACTCCTGTTAGATCACAAAACTGAATGTGTTTTCTCTTTCATTGTTATTAATAATTTTAAAATATGCTTGTAATCATTTTATATTAGTAACCCCCATTGGTGTGTGAAATGGTTGTGGGGGAAAAGGAAGCCCTACTGAATTATCTTTGTTATGTAAAAATGTTACCTATTAGTCACAGAGTATATACAGCATTACACATATTGTTAATTCAAGTTATTGTGAAGCAGGAAAATTTGTAACTGAGGATTACAATTTTTTGATTTAAAGACTGTTTTCTATAGCTGCATTTTGGGAGGTTAGAAGGTGTAGTAGACACTACTGAATGTAAAGCTTTTAAGCAGTGAGCTAAACAGCTAAATAAAAGCATTAGGGGAGCAGGGAGGGCTGTATTGAAAGACCTAATGTTTGGAAGGGAAGGGGAGCAGGAAGTGTTGTTGGTGTTAGAGAAGAATGGAAATTACAAGACCAGGACTTGTAATTTCCAGGATAAGGGCGGCTGCTGCAGACTGCAAGAGCTGTGGGAAGCGCTGACTCGGTTAGACAGCCCACTCACAGGATATAAAGGGAGAACGATGATCGAGTAGGTAGAGGTCACAAAAATGCCATGTTCTAGAGATGACTTAAGGGATGCTGTGGTTGCTTATACTGAATTTCCATCACTTAATGTACAGGATTTTATAAAAGAAGGGTGGATTTCAGGATGCTGGGTGTGTAGGGAGCCGCTCTTAAATGACTGTGGGTGGAGATTGCAGCATTTCATGCATTTTTCCTCTGACACCTTTTAAAGGAACAGCATGTAATAAGCTTGTGCTGTTGTGGCCTGGGGAGAGAGAACTGGCCTTGGATTTGAGACTTCAGGGATAAATTCTAGTTTTAAAAGGGTTGTTGTGAAAAAGATTGTGAGAGCTTGCTGAAAGTGTAGGCGTGCCTGCATAAGAAGGTTTAAACCTATATTTCATCCCAGAATAATTAAATCACAGCTAAAAGGCAATATATTATGGGCATTAAGCATTTTAGGGTTCTCTACAAATGGACAAATATGCAAATGTTTGGCTATGTGATGTTCAAATATGAAGAATCATAGAATCATAAAGTTGGAAGGGACCTCCAAGTTCATCTAATCCAGTGTACTGTCAATGTAGGAAATTCACAACTACCTCCCCCACATCCCCAGTGACCCCCACTCTATGCCCAGAAGATGACAAAAAAACCCTCTAAGATCCCTGGCCAAACTGGCCTGGAGGAAAATTTCTTCCTGATCTAAAAGTAGCAGTTGGCATTTCCCTGGGCATGTAAGAAGAAGCCATAAGATCCAAGCACTGACTCAACCCTTCCTGCCCTCCCTCTCATGATCTGCCTAAGTTCACAGAATCAGCATTGCTGTCAGATGGCCATCTAGCCTCTGCTTAAAAATCGTCAAAGGAGAGCCCACCACCTTGAGAGGAAGCTTGTTCCACTGAGGAACTGCTCTAACTGTCAGGAAGTTCTTCCTAATGTTTAGCCAAAAACTCTTTTGATTTAATTTCAACCCCTTTGGTTCTGGTCTGATCTTCTGGGGCAACAGGAAAACAACTCTGCACCATCCTCTATCTGAATCATAGAATCATAGAGTTGGAAGGGTCACCAGGGTCGTCTAGTCCAACCCCCTGCAAAATCCAGGAAATTCACAACCACCTCACAACTACCTCTCCCACATACACCCAGTGACCCCAACTCCATGACCAGAAGATGGCCAAGATGCCCTCCCTCTCATGATCTGCCTAAGATAATAGATTCAGCAATGTAAGATGGCCATCTTACAGAGGCCAATGTAAGATGGCCATCTTACAGAGGCCAATGTAAGATGGCCATCTTACAGAGGCCATCTTACAGAGGCCATCCAGCCTCTGCTTAAAAACCTCCAGAGAAGGAGAGCTTACCACCTCCCGAGGAAGCCTGTTCCACTGAAGAACTGCTCTAACTGTTAGAAAATTCTTCCTAATGTCTAGACGGAAACTCTTTTGATTTTAATTTCAACCAGTTGGTTCTGGTCCGACTTTCTGGAGCAACAGAAAACATCTTGGCACCCTCCTCTCTATGACAGCCCTTCAAGTACTTGAAGATGATTATCATATCCCCTCTCAGTCTTCTCTTCAGGCTAAACATACTCAGCTCCTTCAACCTTTCCTCATAATAGGACTTCGTCTCCAGAACCCTTAGCATCTTTGTTGCCTTCCTCTGGACACGTTCCAGCTTGTCTACATCCTTTTTAAATTGTGGTGCCCAAAATTGAACACAATACTCTAGGTGAGGTCTAACCAGAGCAGAGTAAAGCGGTATCATCACTTTGCGTGATCTGGACACTATACTTCTGTTGATCTCATTTGCCTTTTTAGCTACCTCATCACACTGCTCACTCAAGCTGATGGGTCAGTAGTTTCCCGGGTCCTCCTTTCCCTCCTTCTTGAAGATGTGGACAACATTTTCCCACCTCCAATCTTCTGGCACCTCACCTGTTCTCCGAGACTTCTCAAAAATAATGGACAGAGGCTCAAAAATTACATCTGCGAATTCTTTAAGTACCCTTGAATACAATTCATCTGGCCCTGAAGACTTTGTTTCATTTAAAGAAACTAGGTGTTTGTGCACTACCCCAATGCCAATCCTAGGCTGCAAATCCCTTCCCTCATCATGTATTCTGTTTATGCCATGTTGAGTACCATTTCCCTCGCAAGAAAAGACTGAGAAAAAGTAGGAATTGAGCAGTTCTGCCCTCTCTTCATCTCCTGTTACAATTTCACTTTCTGGTCCCTGCAGTGGGCTTATCATGTCCTTGTTCTTATTCTTACTCTGTACATAGGAAAAGAACCCCCTTTTTTTGTTGTGTTTAGCATCTCTCGCTAGCCTAAGCTCATACTGAGCTTTAGCTTTCCTAACACTCTTCCTACAAGCACTAGTTATTTGTTTATGTTCCTCTTTGGTTATAAGGCCCTCCTTCCACTTGCTAAATGAGTCTTTTATTTCTCAAATCTTTACAAAGCTGTTTATGGAGCCACCCTGGCCTCTTTAGGCTCCTCCCATTTTTCCTTCTCATAGGAATGGTTTGTGATTGTGCCTTCAGTATTTCTTTTTTAAGAAACTCCCACCCTTCTTGAACTCCCTTCTCCTTAAGTATTTCTGACCATGGGATTCCACCCAGCATAAGTTTAAGTTTGTTAAAATTTGCTTTCCTAAAGTCCAGCCTATATGTCTGACTACGTACAGTTTTTCCTTTCCCCAAGATTGTAAATTCCAAGATTACATGGTCACTAGTACCCAAAGTGCCTACTACTTCAACTGGCTGTTCCCTGTTGGTGAGAATCAAGACTACAATAGCAGATCCCCTTGTTTCCCTGTCCACTTTCTGGAATATGAAGTTGTCAGCAAAACAAGTGAGGAATTTATTGGACCTTGCATTTTTAGCAGAGTTGGACATCCAACAGATATCCAGGTAATTAAAATCTCCCATGACCACCATGTCCCATCTCTCTGAGAACTTTGTAATCTGGTCTAGGAGTGTCTCATCCAAGTCCTCTGCCTGGTTTGGTGGTCGATAGCAGACCACCACCATAATATCACTATTATTCTTACTCCTTTTATTTTTACCCGTGGACTCTCGACTGGACTTCCATGCTCAGATTCATGTATTTCTTCACAAATATACACATCTTTGACATATAATTAGGGCTGTTGGGGAAAAAAATCGGTAAAATTCGGATTCGGCAAAATTCAGGCCGTTTTTATTTGGGAAATGCTGAAGTCCGAACTCCCCCGATTCAGATCTGTGGAATTCGGCACTAAGTTCGGAGTTCATGAATAAATTCGGAGTTCATTAAAAACACATTTGTGCCTTTCCACGGCTCCAGGGGGGCATTTTTGGAGGTAGAGATCCCAAACTTTCAGGGTAGCTTGAGGGGACTCTTCTTGCAAGAACCCTCAAGTTTTATGAAGATTGGATCAGGGCCCCCCGAATTATGGGCCCCGGAAGGGGTCCCCCCAATCTGCCCATTGGAATAAAGCCATTAAAAACACATTCATGCCTGATTTAGACACCCTGTTGCCCCGCCCTCCTGCTTCCACGAGCCCCCGCTCATCTAGGAGGGCTCAGTCGGGGAAAATGGCTGTGAGAGCAAGGTGGTGCGCGAGGGAAATGGACCTCCTCCTCTGCTACCTCGAGGCGTGCGAGCTGTCATTCAGGGTCCTGAGGCAGCCCAGATTTGCCCTGGAGGCACCAAATCCCCCCCCTCAAGCCAGTACGGTTTGGCTCAACCACCTACAAATAACCCAAGGAGGAGGCAGGGCGGTTGGCGTGCGGAGGGAGAGACTCACACGCGAGCACCGCCGCACGAACTAAACTCACTGGCTAGGCCACGGGGAGGAAAAAAAAGCAGAAGGCAACCTCCCGCAGAGGCGAGCGGGCACAAACACAAACACATGGAAGAATTAGCAAACTCCCTCCCCCTCAAACCAGTACGGCTTGGCTCAACCCCAAGTAAAGGCAAACATGCACCAAATCCCCCCCTCAAGCCAATACGGCTCGGCTCAACCACCTACAAATGACCCAAGGCGGAGGCGGGGCAGTTGGCGTGCGGAGGGAGAGACTCACATGTGCACACCACTGCATGGACTCAACTCCAGGCAAGGGTGGCCAGGCCACGGGCAGAAAAAAAACAGAACGTAAACTCCCGCAGAGGCGAACGGGCACAAACACACGGCAGAACAAGCAAAACCCCCCTTGGCTTCCCCCCCACCCACAGAAACTGCTCCCCCCACACACAAACAGAGAAAGAATCTGCTTTCCTACACACACACACACACACACACACACAGAGAAGAAAAGGTATAGAGGAAAACCCCAAAAATCAAACTGTGTGGATGTCTTCCAGCAGGAACATGGACAAAAAGTAAATCCAATCCAGCCCTATTCCAGTAAGCAGGAATCGGGAAGGAAATGAGTTCCAGACTCGGGACGGGAGGACGGGAGTTTTTATACTCTTCTCCTGGCCAATTCAAAAAGGAGAATCCCTGTTCTGATTGGCCAGGAGAAGACCCAGCTTGGCCACCATTGGCCGTGGGAGAATGCTGCTAGTTGCTTACTAACTGACGGTTATGCTGCTGATTCGGAGCCCCCCGAATTTGTTGAATTTATTTGGCGATCGCCTGAACTCGCCGAATTCGGCTCGCTGTTTTCCCACTTTTTTTGAATTCAGTTCCATCCAAACTGAAAACCGCCAAATCGGGTAAAATTCGGCTGCTTTTCAGTTCGGATGGAACCGAATCGACAGCCCTACATACAATGCTACTCCTCCCCCTTCCTTATCTGTCTATTCCTTTTAAAAAATTGTACCCCTCAATCTTAATATTCCAATCATGAGTGACATCTCACGAAGTTTCAGTAATGCCTATTAGGTCAAAATCCCCTTCCTTTATTAGGGCTTCAAGTTCTTCCTGCTTGTTTCCCATACTCTGCACATTAGTGTACAGACATCGGAATCCGGTTTTCATTTCTGTACTCACCCGAGAGTTTGTTTCCTCGCATACATGCCACTCCCTTCAAATCTTTATTGTTCTAATCTCCAGTTATTGTCATCATACTAGGCTTTAAGTTTTTGTCTCGCTCTCCCATAGGATTTGGTTTAAAGCCCTCCTCCTCAGGTTTACGAGGCTCTCACTAAACACATTTTTCCTACTCTTGTAAGGTGCAAACCATCTCCCAAAAGAAGAGCTTCTTCTTGAAAGCATAAACCATAGTCCAAAAATCCAAACCTTTCTTGACGACCATCTACGCACCCAGACATTTATAGTATTCTTCTTTCCGTTTGACAGGCAGAACTGACGAAAACACAATCTGCACCCCCAGGTCCTTTACCTTCTTACCATTCTGACCATTGGCTAGTCACTCTCTCTCAGCCTAACCTAGTTCAGGATTCTTGTGAAGATAAAATGGAGGAGAGTAAAATTATGTAAGCTGTTTTGTGTCCCCATTAAAGAAATGCAGGTGTCAGGCACGGCCTGGTACTCAGCAGTTAGGCCAGATGGTATTCCAAGGTCGGCATGTTATTCAACTTTGTTATGTTATGTCTAGCTCTTCTTTGAGAACAGGGGCTATCTGTAGGTTGCTGTAGCAACCAGGAGTTGTCCAGAAAGTTCATTTCAACTTTATATCTACTGTACTCTGATTCCTACCCCCGTTAGTCTCCTTGCATTTTCCCAGTTGGATTCTGTAATTTGCTGTATAATTTCCATTAAACTAACTTTCTATGGAGAACCTGCCTAAAAGTCGTTCATGGGATTTATCTGGCAAGCCCAGAGCTGACATTAGGAGACTAATCAACATTTCAACATTTCTACACCCCGAGCCCTGGCAGGGGCCGCTGAAGAAGACCTCCAGGGGCCGTTGAAGAAGACCTCCTGGGGATGCGCACCACTACCGAGAGTCCCACTGGCTGGTGAGGTTGGTTGCCTCGCAATGGGCCATTCTTGTGGGAGCGATGCCGAGAGAGGCCGCGGAGAGAGGCCGCGGTCATGGCCGACTTAAGGGAGTTGTTGCTCTGGCAGCGCCGATGCCTCGACAAGAGTTCCCGAGCCCCGCCATGGAAGGAGACCTACCGGCAGCGCCGTGTGGAGAGGTTGAAGTACAACAGGGCCAGACTGTTGGACCAATACCGCCACGTGGGCGGCGGGAACGGGACCTTTCCGGAGGGACCCAATCCGCACGTTTGGGATCCTGTGCCCTTCTCCCTCATGAGGGAGCAGTTGGAGAAGGCGAGTCCTGGCCGACCCTGTTCTCGCCAGGAAGCTGAACTATCGTTTTCTGATGCTGCCGATGCCCGAACCGCCGAGTTGGCAGCGGCGCAAGCGGAGGCACTTGTGGCTGCGCAGGCGGCGGCCACGCTCGGAGCATGGCCCAAAGACCCTGGGATTTCCGACACAGAGGAAAATGATTGGACACAACCCTTGTCCTCCCCCGATCTCCCTTTCTACGAACTCCCGAGAAGAGCAACAGCTCGCCTACTGAGACTGGCTGGAGCTGACTGCCACAGCAGTTTTCCTCAAGACGTTGGGGGGTACCCAGCCGAGGAAGACCTCGGTGATTGGAATACAAATCTCCAAGCGCCTCGACCCGGACGGACCGGGGGGGGCCACGGATGAAATCCAACGCCTGCGTTATCGAAACCGGGAGCTGGATGAGCAAGTCGCCCAGCTACAAGACCAAATGGATTTTATGTGGAGAGAGTTTGGCAAGTTGCAACAGATGCAACCTCCAACTCTGGTTCCGCCGCTTCTGAGACAACCGGCTCAGCCGGCGCCGGGACAGCCTGCTCCAGGTCAGCCTGGTGCCCCCGTTCCAGGGCACCCAGGGGGACCCACGCTGCCGGGTCAACCACAACTGCAACCGGTATGGCCTGCTCCACAACCCCGCCCATACGCCCCGCAAAGAGACTTACGAGCAACGTTTAACGGGTCCGCGTAAAGGCTGCCTTACTTTTTGCATCATGTGGACAGTTTTATGAGAGAGCAGGGACCCATCTTTCCCACGGAACACAGTCGGGTCAGGTATGTGTCGTCCCTGCTGGAAGGAAAAGCGGCAGAGTGGATGATTCAACAGTTTGATCTTCAGGCCCGATCTGTCCAAACTCTGAATGACTTTATGCGAGCGTTAGGGAGATGCTTCGACGATCCCTTCCGGAGTGAGATGGCTAAGACTGCCATCCTCCAACTGCGCCAGGGCACTAAGGCAGTCAGGGAGTACGCCAGTGAGTTTCAAAGGCTTGCCAGTAAGGTTGTGGACTGGAGCAAAGCCACACAGGTACAGTGTTTTCGGGCTGAACCCCGAAATACTGTATTGGAGTATTATGCAGAGAGACCCGCCTAACCTCGAAGAATGGATACTGTTGGCGGAAGAAGTGGATAGTCGTCGGCAACTTCTCTCCATCTCCAGATGCAGGGCGAGGGAGACAGGGCCGCAGCAAGCCCGAATAGCTTCGCAGACAACCCCAAAAGTACCCATTCCGCCACCACGGAGACCAGCCTCCAACCCCCCTCCACTGCCTCACGAATATATAGACTTTGCTGATGTTTTTGATGTGAAGGAATGTGATGTACTGCCTCCCCACCACAGAACAGACTGTGCTATTGAGGTGGTTGGGGAAGGCAAATTACCAAAGAGTAAGATCTATCCAATGAGCCCCAAAGAAAAATCTGTGCTCAAGGACTTTGGACACAAACCTGGCTCGAGGTTTCATTCGACCCTCTACTGCGCCTAGTTGCGCCCCTGCCTTCTTTGTACACAAAAAAACGGGTGATTTACGCTTGTGCATAGACTTTCGCAGACTCTATGCGGTCACCCAAACTAATGCCTATCCCATCCCCCTGATCTCTGATTTATTGAGCCAGCTAAAGGAAGGACGCATTTTTACACAACTGGATTTGGTTGAAGCATATTATCGTGTGAGGATTCGGGAGGGGGATGAGCCGTTGACTGCATTTTCCAGCTGTTTGGGGATGTTCGAGTACCTGGTGATGCCCTTTGGGTTAAAAGGCGCCCTGGGAGTCTTCATGCAATTGATTAATGAAATACTTCATGACCTGTTGTTTAAGGGAGTGGTAGTTACTTAGATGACATTCTTATTTACTCCAAGACTTACGAGAAGCATGTTGCCATGGTTAAAGAAGTGCTACAACGCCTCAGAGAAAATCAACTCTATGCTAAAGTGTCTAAATGTGAGTTTCACCGGGACCAATTGACTTTCCTAGGTTACATAATTTTGCACCAAGGACTGGCCATGGATCCCGAAAAGGTGCGAGCCGTGGTGGACTGGAAACCACCCTCCACCTGTAAGCAAGTGCAGCAATTCTTGGGGTTCGCAAATTTCTATAGGGGGTTCCTCAACAACTTTGCTCAGATTGCGTTACCCATCATCGACCTCCTTAAGACCAAGGGGAAGGGGAGTGCGGCTTCTCAGCCGGGCGCGCGGGGGGAGTGGACACCAGAGTGTCAAAGGGCTTTTGAGACTCAAGCGATTCTTTACAACGGAACCCGTGCTGAAGCATCCGGATTGTGGGCGGCCGTTCGTCGTTCAGGTAGATGCTTCTGAGGCAGCCATGGGAGGGGCCCTCTTGCAGTGGGGGGAAGATGGCCAGCTGCACCCCTGTGCTTATTTTTCCAAGTTTTCCCAATCCGAGCTGAACTGGCCCATTTGGGAAAAAGAGGCCGCTGCGGTGAAACATGCTTTAACAGTGTGGAGACATTTTCTAGAGGGGGCAGACACCCCCTTTGAGATGTGTACCAATCACAAGAACTTGGAAGCCTTAACGGGGACCCGCAAGCTCTCCGCCAAACAAGTGTGATGGGCGGATTTCTTTTCCAAGTTCAATTTTTTGCTACGCCATGTCCCGGGGAAACAAAACCTGCTGGTGGATGCCTTGTCCCGACTCCAGCTTACCCGAGCAAGCTGGACCACCTCACAGAGTCCCTTTTCACTCCCGCACAGAGGGGTCTGATGCCTACGTTAGCCATACAGACTTGTGCCCAAACGCAACGAGCTATGGACGTACTGCGCCCTAGTGAGATGCCTGCCCCCTCCCTCCGCCGCAGTCGACTGGTGGGTCAGGAGAGCCTGCGAGTCCTACTCACGCAGAGCCATCTCTCGAGGAGCCTCTAGAATCCCCTCCCCCATTTTCTTTCCCGGAGGGACTACCTAATTCCTTCAGAGACGCATTGACCCAGGGTTGCCAAATGGAACAGTTAACCAATGCATTTCCTGCAAATCTTGTTAAGAAGGGGGAGCTGTGGTTTAAAAACACCAAGTTATGTACCTGAAACACTTCGGGGGAAGGTGTTGGGTCTTGCTCATGGGGCGAAATCTGCAGGACATTTTGGTTTCTTAAAGTCGCTACACTTGCTCCGGCAGCTGTTTTGGTGGCCGAAAATGCGATCGGACTTAAGACAACTTCATTCGCAGTTGCCCCACCTGTGCCATTGCCAAACGGTCCCCAGGAAAGCCCCCCAGGTTGTTGCAGCCGTTGGAAACACCCTCAAGACTGTGGGAAGTTATTGCCATGGATTTCATGACTGATCTTCCTCTCAGCAGGGGGAAAATGGTACTGTGGGTGGTTACAGATCTATTTCCCAAGCAAGTACATTTGATTCCTTGTGCAGGCTTGCCCTCCACCCCAAAATTGGCCCGGTTTTTTGTGTCACATGTCTTCAAATATACGTTTCTGCGCAAGACAATCAGCGACTGCAGGGCTCAGTATGTAGACAAGTTTTGAAGGGCTTTTCTCAAATTGTTGGGGGTGGAGCAGGGGCTGTCAAGTGCATTTCACCCTCAGACCGATGGGCAGACCGAACGGGTAAATGCTCTGTTGGAGTGTTATTTACGGTGTTATTGTGAGGTACTGTCATGTCTTTCTTTCGATTTTGCCCGTACAAGCGGCATGAAGGCTCTTGACATGGGCCAGGCCTCTGCTGGGATGTTCTCACTCTCAGTGACTCCCTCCCCCCGTGTCCTTGACTGCTAACAAGCAACGGCTAACGAGCAAGTCCAAGTCTGTGTTGTGATGTTTTGCCTCGCCGCTCTGCCTAGACGCTATCAATTCCTTTCCCAAAGCACTGAGCTGAACACCTGCTTTGTAGACATGTTTATAACTTTGCACTGTTCTCTGAATAATCACTTGCAGCTTTGCCTCTGCGAGGGCTTAGCTGAACCTGTTGCTTTTTCAATAAAGTTTACCTGCTTCTGATCTGACCGTCTGAGTGAGTGGCTTTTTGAGAATAGCTCAGGGTGGCTGGAGAGCCTCACATTAAGCTGCAAGTCCTTTGCTTCAGCCTCTGCTCCTATTCAATTTTTGAATAGCTATGGCAGGGGATGGAGATGACAAGAAGGACGAGGACAAGACTGTGCCAGTGGGGCCCGATCCTGACTCCAAGGGGGAGAAGCCGGCGGATAAAACACCCAGCGGAGCCGGCTCTGGATCTGGCTTGGGCGCAAAGTCAAAGACGACCCGGGTGAGCGCCTGGTTGGAGTCCCCTCAGCACTGGGCAGTGTCGGGGGTGGACACACGGGCTCGGAGACCCGGATTCTTGGGTATTGGGCTCCAGGAGGACCCGGCCCGAAAGGAAGCAGTGTGGCAGCACCAGATGGAAGAGGAACGGCAGCAGTGGCGTTCGGAGCGGCAGGAGATGGCTGACCGAATGGACGCCATGCAGGCCGCAATGCTTGACATGGCCCGCGAGTTGGATGACCTGCGGCAGAACCCGCCACAGCCGGCGGCGCCCGCAGGGGTCGGACAGGCCATGGCGCCTGCTCCACCAGATCGTCCCGTCCCGCCAACGCGGCGGGACTTGAAGATCACCTTTGATGGGTCGAGTGATCTATTGTTGTATTTTTTGATCCAAGTGGATGTTTTTATGCGGGAGCAAGCTGGGACTTTTGCTTCGGATGAAAGCCGCGTGCAGTATGTCGCCTCGTTGCTACAGGGAGAGGCGGCAGCTTGGATGGTACAGCAGTATGAATTGCGTTCCCATGTGCTGTGAAGTCTCGATGACTTCATGATAGCCCTCCGGAACCAGTTCAAAGATCCGCACCGGGGTGAGCGGGCCAAGACCGCCTTGCTGCAACTGCGCCAAGGGACTAAATCAGTGGTGCAGTATGCCAGCGAGTTTCAGCTTCTCTCGAGTAAAATCCTGGATTGGAGTGAAGCTGCTCGGGTACAGTATTTTTGGGAAGGACTCAATCCCGACCTGCAACATTGGGCTTTTATGCAAGGAAACCCTCCGGACGTGGAGGGCTTGGTCCGGCACGCAGCGGACATCGAAAACCGAAGGCAGTTATTGAACCTGTCTAAGCAGAGGACGGGGCGAGAGGCTAAGCCCCGTGGAGACAGGCCTGGCGCCCCAAAAGAATCTCGCCTTCCCCTGGGGAAGTCTCTTTCATGTTGAAGTCTCTAAAATACTGGATTCCAGACTGAAAAAAGGGAAACTTCTATTTAGTTCGTTGGAAACACCTGGGGCCTGCCCATGATGAGTGGGTAGCAGCTCCGCATGTTGCAACCCCTCGTCTCATTCGTGAGTTCCACGCGGCCTATCCCCACAAGCCACAACCGAGTCCAGTGGGGGTGGGGGGGTCTTAAGGGGGGCAGAATGTGAGGTACTGTCATGTCTTTCTTTCGATTTTGCCTGTACAAGTGGCATGAAGGCTCTTGACATGAGCCAGGCCTCTGCTGGGATGTTCTCATTCTCAGTGACTCCCTCCCCCGTGTCCTTGACTGCTAACAAGCAACGGCTAACGAGCAAGTCCAAGTCTGTGTTGTGATGTTTTGCCTCCCACTCTGCCTAGACGCTGTTATCAATTCCTTTCCCAAAGCACTGAGCTGAACACCTGCTTTGTAGACATGTTTAGAACTTTGCACTGTTCTCCGAATAATCACTTGCAGCTTTGCCTCTGCGAGCTGAACCTGTTGCTTTTTCAAAAAAGTTTACCTGCTTCTGATCTGACCGTTTGAGTGAGTGGCTTTTTGAGAATAGCCCAGGGTGGCTGGAGAGCCTCACAGTTATGTTAATTACCATCAAGATGACTGGGTCGACCTCTTGCCTTTTGCAGAGTATGCTTATAATAATGCTGTGCATCAATCCACAGGATTTAGCCCGTTCTACACAGTGTACGGGAGAGAGTTTGGCCCCCTAGGCACTGTTGACGTTTCAGGGGAGATGGGGGGTGCCGACATATGCAAGTGGGTCCACGTAATTCAGACCACTTGGCCATGGTTACAAGAGAATTTGGAACGGGCTAAACGAAAGTACAAGGCTCAAACATCGTTCGCCTGGCTGGAAGTTCAAAGTGGGGGATCTAGTGTACCTGTCCACCAAGAACCTATGTTCTCTGTGCCCGTGCAAGAAACACAGTAAAAAGTTTGTAGGACTTTTTCCCATATCGAGAATCATGAACAAAGTGACAGTGGAGCTCTCCCTTCCCAAAGCTCTGAGAAAAATACATCCAGTGTTCCATATTAGTCTTTTAAAACAACATGTACCCTCGCCCGAATGGCACCCAGAAGCTCCTCCAGAGGTGCCTTGCATGGTGGGGGGGGGAGAACACTTTGAAGTTCAATTACAAGTTAAGGCCCTAATAGACTCTGGGTGTGCCTGCTCGTTAATTAACGAAACCACCTTTAAGGCGCTCCAGGTGAAATCAGTTCCTTTGCCGGCACCTGTTCAATTTGCTCAAATGGATGGCAGTGATTTCAGGGGGGGGGGCAGTCGACCGTCTCACTGATGGAGTGGCGATGGGAATTGGCCACCACTGGGAACAAATCAACTTTACAATTGTGCCCAATGTTCGATATGCTGTGGTGTTAGGAGAAAATTGGCTCAAAGGACACAGTCCCACCATAGACTGGGAAGCTGGGACTTTAACATTCAATAGCCTGCTGTGTGAGTTGCACCGATATGAAGTAGCCGTTAAAACCGTAATCAAACCAACTCCTGGTCTGGCCTCAGACACCTCCAGTCCGACCCAAGTGCCGCCCGAATATCAGGACTTTACAGACATGTTTAATGTGCAGGAGTGTGATGTGTTACCACTACCACCCCACCACCGGATGGACTGTACTATTGAAGTGGTGGGGGATGGAAAACTGCCAAAAAGTAAAATTTATCCAATGAGTCCTACGGAACGAACGGTGCTCCACGAATTCTTAGACAAGAACTTGGCTCGTGGTTTCATCCGACCCTCCACCTCACCCTATTTGGCACCGGCTTTCTTTGGGCGTAAGAAAACAGGAGATTTGTGTTTGTGTATTGACTTTCGAAAACTCAATGCTGTTACTCAAACGAATGCTTATCCCATCCCCCTCATTTCTGATCTCTTGTGACAATTGAAGGAGGGACACATTTTCACCAAATTGGACTTAGTCGAGGCTTATTACAGAGTCAGAATCCCGGAGGGAGATGAATCTCTAACAGCCTTTTCCAGTTGCTTTGGGATGTTCGAATTTATGGTGATGCCTTTTGGATTGAAAGGGGCCCCGGGGGTCTTCATGCAATTCATTAATGAGATCCTCCATGATCTACTATTCAAAGGAGTTGTGGTTTATTAAGATGATATCCTCATTTACTCTAAATTCATGGATGAGCATGTTGCCTTGGTTCGAGAGTTGTTGCAACGTCTCAGAGACAATCAACTGTATGCTAAAGCGTCTAAATGCGAGTTCCATAAAAAGCAATTGACTTTCCTAGGATATATTATCTCTCACCAGGGACTATGGATCCTGAAAAGGTGCAAGCAGTGCTCAGTTGGGAACCACCCTCTACTCGTAAACAGGTCCAAAGATTTCTCGGGTTCGCAAATTTTTACAGGGCGTTCCTCCCACATTTCGCTCAGATTGCACTACCCATCACGAACCTCCTTAAGACTAAGGGAAAAGGGAATACAGCCACCTTACCCAATGCCCGGGTGGAGTGGACCCCCCAGTGTGGGATGCTATGAGCGAAGAGTGTGTAAGAAGTATCTGTATTATATCTTTGCACTGTGAAATAAACTGTTATCCTGGACAGACTGCCAATCCGCTGGCTTCCGTGTCAAAGCCGCCTTTGATAGTCTTAAACAGCTTTTTACACCCGAGCCTGTTTTGCAGCACCCAGACTGCAATCAACCATTCATAGTGCATGTAGACGCTTCCGACGTAGCGATGGGGGGGGTGCACTCCTGCAGTGGGGAGAGGATGGGCACCTGCATGCATGCGCTTATTTTTCTAAAAAGGTCACTCAATCCAAACTCAATTGGGCCGTTTGGGAAAAGGAAGCAGTAAAGCATGCACTGACAGTGTGGAGGCAATTTTTAGAGGTGCCCTTTGAATTATGGTCCAATCACAAAAACCTGGAGGCCCTAACGGGGGCTTGCAAGCTGTCCGCGAAGCACATACGCTGGGTGGACTTCTTTGCCCAATTTCGATTCGTCCTAAAATATGTACCAGAGAAGCAAAACCTTCTGGCTGATGCTTTATCCAGACTTCCCCAATACCCCACCAAGGTTGATCGGCCCACAGAGTCGCTTTTCACCCCTGCCCAACGAGGTCTGTTGCCCACTTTGGCCGTACAAACACGTTCTTGGACCCGATCCCTCCCGCCGCCGCTTTCGATGGAGGGGGAATCCCCACGCCCAGCTGAGCCGGCAGCGCCTCCCGCCTCGCTTCCTTCTCCCCCTGAGTGACTGACAACCACAGTTCCCGAGGTGCGGGAGCCTGAGCGCCCCGTTCAGTCGCTCCCTGCACCTGTGTCGGCTCCGTCCCCGGTCAAGCTGCCCACCAACTCAAGCTGCCCACCGCCGGAGGGGGTGGAAGGGCTGTCTGATTCCTTTAAGGAGACTCTCCTTCGCAGTTGTCAGGCTGAACTGTCCTCGCAGACCTTCCAACTACTCTAATTAAACGTGGGGGGGGGGTGGTACAAAGATTCTAAATTGTATGTTCCAAAAGTGTTGTGGGGGGAGGTTTTGGGTTTAGTTCGTGGCGCCAAGACCGCCGGACATTTTGGATTCCTCAAGACATTGCATTTGCTATGGAGACAATTTTGGTGGGCGGGCATGCGGTCAGATGTGGACTCCTTCATCCGCAGCTGCCCCATATGTGCAGCAGCCAAACAATCTCAGGGCAAGCCACCTGGACTTTTACAACCGTTAGAGACTCCCTCGAAACCATGGGAAGTAATTGCAATGGATTTCATGATGGATCTACCCCCTAGTGGGGGAAAGACAGTTCTTTGGGTGATTACTGATTTGTTCTCGAAACAGGTGCATCTTGTACCCTGTGCAGGTATCCCTTCCACTCCGAAATTGGCCCACCTCTTTGTGTCACATGTCTTCCGTCTCCATTCCTTTCCGCGCAAAATAATCACGGACAGGGGTTCAAATTTCGTGGGCAAATTTTGGAAGGCTTTTCTCAGGTTGGTCGGAGTGGAACAAGGACTGTCTAGTGCCTTCCATCCCCAAACGGATGGTCAAACTGAACGGGTGAATGCGGTGTTGGACTGCTATTTACGTTGTAACGTTAATTACCATCAGGATGATTGGGTAGACCTATTGCCTTTTGCTGAATATGCTTATAATAATGCGGTTCACTAATCCACAGGGTTCAGCCTTTTCCAGGTTGTCCATGGTAAAGAATTTGGCCCCGCTGGTCATGTTGATGTTTCTGGGGAAGAGGGGGGAGCTGATGTGGATGGATGGGTACATTCAATTCAAACTACCTGGCCATGGCTAGAGCGAGCCAAACAACGTTACAAGGCTCAGGCTGACAAACATTGCTCCAGTATGGAATGCAAAGTGGGGGACCTCGTCTGTCTGTCCACCAAGAACCTACTATCCACCCACCAGTGTGATAAACTCAGTGCCAAGTATCTGGGTCCGTTCCCCATTTCCTGGATTATTAATCCAGTGGCTGTGGAACTCTCCTTACCCAAGTCCCTCCGGAGAATCCATCCTGTGTTCCATCTCAGTCTTTTAAAACCGTATGTTCCTTCCCAAAAATGGCATCCTGAGCCACAACCCGAAGTGCCTGAAATGGTGGGGGGGAGGAGCATTTTGAAGTAGCTAAAATACTGGATTCTCGCATTCGCTACGGTACCCTTCAATACCTGGTCCACTGGAAACATTTTAGTCCTGCCCAGGATGAATGGGTGCGCGCCTGTGATGTCTCCGCCCCCCACTTAGTACAAAAATTCCATGCAGCCTACCCTCACAAACCCAATGTGGAAGGGGGGGTCTTTGGGGGGGCAGAATGTCAGGAGCAGGCCATGAGGATGGTATGCAGTAGTGCGATTGTGCTGCTTCCAGGTGCTGTTGTGCTATTCTGTCCAAGGCCAGTCTATGCCCCGTGTTTAGTCTTCATAGATTCCCATAGTGTGGGAATCGCCAAGTACTCCTTCCTGCCTCTGCGAAGGGGGTTGCCTGGGTTACCAGTTATCTCCTTTTGCTTTTCCATATGTGCCATGTACCTTGCCTTTGCCCCTCACTAGTGTCCTTTTGAATATGGCTTCTGAAACCTGTCGATTCTAACCAATAAAACTGCTTTCATGGACTTGCCGTCTGCTGGAATCTGTTTATGGGTTTGCCGCAGGGCTAGAGCTTACAAGGGAACTGATGTAATTATGAGTCAGTAAATGCAGAGCTGTTCTATTGGGCTGGTTTTGATACTCATGTGTAGAGCTTTGTGGTGATTCGTTCTCTATGTAAACAAAATATAAACATCTTTTTTATTCACAGTGGTACTGAATACTTGTGGTCTGACTTTTGCCAGTGCCGCTAGATTCAGTCTGGGTGGCATGAACAAAAATAAGGATTTTCTGTTCCTGTGGTGATTTGTTTTATAAAGTAAGGACTTCACTTTTAGGCAGAATTATTCTGTGAGATGTGTTTCTGTGTACAGCTAGAAACCCTCGGTGTCACTCAAGGATATAAAATGCATTAACGTGGAGGAAAAAACCTTTTCCGTATTGCTTGACAGGGTATATTGGATAAGGAAAAGATGTGTTGTTTTTTAATTCCATAATCATCAATGGACTGGAATTTCCACTTAATCATCAAGTATGTTTTGAGAGGGTGGGAAGATACTCTGTTTTACTGTTCTTTAACCTAGGGTTGCAAAAGGTCACTCCCCTGTAAAGTAATAACAATAAAATAACAGGCAACAGGGTAATCTCTGGTCCTGCACTCTTTTTATTTCTCTTGACCCCCCTTCCCAATCAGCAAAAATATGGGAATATAGAAAGCCACACAGCATTTGCCATTTCTGTGATTTATCAACTCTCGCTGCTTTTGTTCTCTTCCTTTCTCTGATCACTGGGGCAGAGAGGGAAAGTGAATTGGAGTTCAGTAAACCCCAATGCATTTGCCCATCTAGGTAAACATAGCAAGGGTTGCAGGCTATATATATTTTTTGTCTTTTGCTGTATCAAGCAGAGACAGACAGGGAAGAGTGCAAGCCATCACAGACTGCATGGCTCCACTATGTCCATGACCTGCCTGCCAGCAGACTCCCATTAGGAAAGGTATAACTGCCAAATATTAGGTGGGTATTCCATATTTTTTTTAAAAATGTTTTTTTAGTACAGTGCAGGTAACTAGTTTCTAGTGCCATGCAGTGCCATACTAATACCCATTTGATAGCTTGGATTTACTTATGGTGGCAGCACAATCTAGTCATTCTCATTCTAATGTGTCATAGGAACAAACTATTTGTGTGAAACACATACAGAAGAACCCAGCCAAAATTAAGCACTTTTCAATACTGTTTATTTCAATGGGAAAGATTTAAGCATATGCTAAAGTTTCCCAGTTAAGATTGTTTCAGGTGGGTAGCCATGTTAATCAGAACAAAATCCAGTAGCACCTTAAAGACCAACAAAATTTTCAAAAGGGTAAGCCTTTGTGAGCCAAAGCTCACTTCCTCAGATACAAATAGAAGGAAGATCCATCAGACGTTATATCCAGGTCAAAGGTGTTACAAAGAGGGGCCAGCTGGATACAGAAGTACAATGCAAAATATAATCAGCTTGATTAGAGCTAGGATATATGCATAGAGGTGGGAAATGCAAAAAAATTAGCATTTGTAATGAGATAAGAATCCAGTGTCTCTATTCATCCCTGGGTGGGTGCTCCATTGTCCTGAACAAGCGAATTCTAATTCTCTCATTGTAATCTCCTTTTGAAACTTCTCTGTAGGACAGCTGCCATTGTTAAGTCAACAGTGGAATGTCCTGGAAGATTAAAATGTTCTCCCGCTGATTTCTGAGTGTTATATCTTTAATGTCAGATTTATGTCAATTTATTTTATGTCTATTTTGTGTGGTTGTGGTGGAAAGTGCTGTCAAGTCACAGCTGATATATGGCAACTCTGTAGGGTTTTCAAGGCAAAAGACATTCAGAGGTGGTTTGCCATTGCCTGCCTCCATGTCACAACCCTGGTATTCCTTGGAAGTCTCCCATCCAAATACTAGCCAGGGCCATCCCTGCTTAGCTTCTGAGACCAGGCTAGCTTGGGCTATCCACCATTTTGTGTAGGGACTGGAAAATGTTGATCATTAAGGTGCTACTGAACTTGAATTTTGTTCTCCCTTTTGAAGCTGATGAGATTTAAAAGTGCTGAAGTTTGCTTGGATTGTGCTGAGTGTATCTCATTTTTTAAAGTTATAATCTATTTTGCAGTGTTATTTTTATATGAAAAAATTGCTTCCCTCCAAGCATGTGGCTTGGATGGCTGGATTGAGTTATCCTGAATTTGTATCCCAATGTGGTACATGCTTTCTGAGTGTAGCATATTGTAGTTTGGATTGTGGAGGCTGATCTGTGAGAAACTGATATGGGATGTCCCTGCCCGGCTGGCAGGACTTTTGATGTTGTATCAGTTCAATGAGAAGTAATACAATTATGCCAATAAAGCTTTGTGTTTGTGTTTGTAATACTTGTGAGTTCTGCTGCCAAAACAACAGGTTCTCTGTCAAATAATTTTCTTTTCACTATTAGAAACATACAGTTTAATTTATATTACAGATGGAAAGCAAAATTATAATCTGTTGGGACCATTAAAAACCATTCAGTAATGAACTTAGAAGTCCCAGGAGACAACTTCCAAATCAAGCATGGAAAAAAAAACTCAAAATAATATTAAACATTTTCTGTTTGTTTTCTTTATCTAAAAGATTATTGCTGTTAGAACGATAAGTCAAGTCCTCTAAATGTAGGAAAACCTGTATTTGCTGTAGCTTGACTTTAAAATCTAATTTGGAGCATTACATTCAAAACTCTGAAGGCAGAATGAAATGCATCCCTGTAATTTTCACATCATTACTAGTAATAGTTTCTCTATTCCAGAAACTAAGCAGAAGGGCATTACAAAAGAGTATCCCGTTCTGGACTATAGTGTGTAGCAGCAGTAACATTCAAGAGAAGGAAGAGAAGAATTATAGGGGCTGCTCAGATCCTGAGAACTAGCCTTAGGTAACCTTTCTATTGATGAACAAAACTTCAGGCTGAGTAAGGCAGAAACATTAGGACAAAAGGCGGTGATTGTAATTAAACTGTCAATGCCACAGATAGAATCCATCTCATATTATATTCTCCCTTTCTTCATCCACAGCAAAACAAACTTAAATTGATTCCTATCCTTAAAAAGAAGGGGGGGTCTGAATTACTGGCATGGTTATGATTCAGTTCTTGGCATAGAATTCTGTTCTCTTCCAGCTGCCCACTCTCATCCACTGTATACAATTTCAGATTTCAAATCTTAAGTAGCATTTTTAAAAGACAGAGGATAACACAGTTGCATTTTTCCAGATAATTGTTACTTGAGTTATAATACATGTGCATTGTCTTTGAGAAGCTATAAAAAGTAGCTATAAAAATAAATAATGGCCTATAATATATAAAAATGTGAAAAGTGCAATATAGTCTAGAGATCTTAAAGATGAATATAAGTTAAGCATTGTGTAGTAGTATATAAATAAGTAATTATTTTTAAAATGTCAGGCTTTTAAAAGAAGACTTTGATGCTACTTTAAAAGAAACCTGGCTCACAAGAATAATTATACAAACAACAACAACCACAACCTAATTCCAGAGAGAAGGAAGGAAGAAGTCTTCCTATTTCTAAAAGAATGTAATGTTTACTTTTGGTTTGGGCAAAAAAATGTTTTGGCAACTGCATGGTACAGTTTCCCCCATAATTTGGGTCCATATCCCAAATAAGAATGTGTACTGTAAATCTTGAACCCTTACTCAACTTCAGTCGGAGTTTCACCTTGCCCAGTGTGCCTAAACATTCCTAGGCAAAAATCAGTCTGTGTGTGTATGTTAAGTGCCATCAAGTTGCTTCCGACTCATGATGACCCTATGAATCAATGTCTTCGTCCTATCGTTAACAGCCTCGCTTAGGTCTTGGAAACTGAGGGCCATGCCTTTCTTGAGTCAATCCATCTCATGTTTATTTTGTCCTGTTTGGTTAATGCATTTCCATGTTGATCTTTCAGCATGCCTATCGTGCTTTAAATTTCCCTTTGATTTCTTGAATCTTGTGGAACAGATCTCATGTTACTCCTTTTTTCTTGTTCTCTTCTATTTCTTTATACTGGTTATTATAGTTATCTTTGTCTCTACATCGGCGAAAATGCATGGTCGCTTTATCCTGCTTTAATCCCTGATTCAGCCAGGATTGAACACATGTGTTTTGCCTAATGTGTGTTCGATCCTGGCTAAAACAGGGATTAAAGCAGGATAAAGCGACTATGCATTTTCGTCCCATGTGAGTCAATGGAACTCTGCGTTTAGACTTTGTGTTTCTGTCACCTTTTACTTTTACTTCTTGTCTATCTTTATCCATTTTAAGTATCCTCAGTCTTCTGTCCAGGTTTTTTCATTTCATTTTTATTTTTTGGCTACAGTGGGTCTAGTGGGTTGATTTTGGGATTGTAGACCCCTACAGGGAATTATTCACCAGTGCCTCTTTTATTGGCATATGTCTGATTTGTCTATATGATACACTCTTTGAAAAGGAAAGTTTAGCCATGGACTGTTCACACATGTTGGCAGAGGGTACGAAGGAAATGAGTTCAACTGATGGAGACATGAACACATGGAAGAAAGAATTCCAGGTTTGTAGCAAAGTAGGGTTGCTTCCACACAGAAGTTATGCTCTGCCTTGCTTCTTTACTACATTGCTATTTAGGGGAGCATCCATACTGCTTCTTTGTTTTCCTTTACTTTGCTACTATCTTTCCTAAACCTGGTTTGTTACAATCTTTTTGGAAAGACTGCTTTTGAAGCACCTTTGGACAGCATGTTTATTATGGGAAGGTGTGCATTTTTGCTGCTTTCCTAACTGCCCTTTTCCCTTGCCACCATTTCCCCCCCCCCAGTGCCTTCGGAGGGCTTTTTGGGACTTAAAAAAAGTAATTGACATATTGCATTAAAGCACTATGTTTAAATTGAAACATAGTTTGGCTAATGTGAGAGTAAGGTATACCTTATTGATTATGTGGTCACGCTAAATGCAGATATTTAGATTTTGGATTACTGTTTTGTTTTTTTAATTACCATAATAAAACCTCAATAACCGGGGAAGGGAATAGAAGCCTTTCCGTAAGTCCCATACCCTAAAATTCTCTTGATGATAGAGGCAAGTAGAAAGTTAAATTCCCATCCACAGCTCCAAGCAGAAATATGGAGAGAACAAAGAGAGAAAGCAAAAGGAACAACTGGGCTTTGTGATAATGCAGATGTGCCCCTAAGTAGGAAAGACTATTCCTAGGTTTCCTTATGTTCCATGATTGGGTGGTACTGAAAACTATAGCCATTAAAAGAGGGAGGAATAAAGGACATTTTAAGAAGCACTTTTTCCTTAGGACTTTGAGAGTAAAAGAATAGAAGCCAAACACCTGCAAGGAGTGAGAGCCCTTAAGGCAACAGGCATAAACGTTGTATATGAAGTTATGCAAATAGACACCATCCCATGTTCTACATTCGTTGGATGCTGGTCTCTACTTGCAGAACTTCAACCACAAAATGTTCTTGAAAATGGATTCCACCTGGGAGGGGGAGCGTGTTTCCAATGTTGATAGTAGGTTTCCTGGTTACTCTAATAAACAGCACAATCAATGCACGTTTACTTGAAAGTAAGTCCTGTTGAATTCAAAAGGGACTTTCATTGCATGAATATAGGATTACAGTCTAAGCCTTTTTATTTTTGTAATGGGGTGTAAGTCTGATTTATGTGCCTCAAAATGGGGTTTACTTGCCTTAAAATGGTATTATCCTCCACTTTTCTCTGTAGTGAGAAATTTCAGAGGCACTCTACCTAAGTCTTTTTTTTTTAATGAGGATTTACTGGAGACTAGATTTACTTTGTAATCATTGCTTTATTAACACATACACAAGCAGAATATTGGTAGATGCACAGAGGCATCCCTACAAAGCAGCTGATCAGATCTCTAGAAAAAGACCCTGCAGCCCCAAAAGTTACTTCTCTGTTTCTCTGCTGCTTTTCTATGAGGCTTCCAAAATTCCAGACTGCTATTTCTGTGGGTAAGCACCTACCCTCTTATCTTCAACTGGAGAGAGAAAGGTCATTTATGCACGGGAGGTTTTGCTTTGGATTTGCCGCTCTTTAGATCCACATTTTCAACCATCCAAATTCTCAAAACTCAAAAATAAGCCCCCATGCAGAGTTCTGAGAATTCAGACGGGGAAAATATGCATCTAGAGAGCGGCAAATCCAAGGCAAAATCTCCCATGTATAATTGGCCAAAGTGTGTGTGTTACCTTCTCCATGTTCAAATGGGTCAGTCATTCAAAGTCATTCCTTACCTATCAGGTTTCCTATACTTAACTATTTGATAAACATCAACAGACCATCCTGGGCTAGTAGCCTAACAAAGGAATGATCATCTAACAGCCCCAGTAATACTTTATTTGGCAAAGAATGTGTAATCCATGGTAGAGAAATGAATAATTGGCTTGAATTGGTAATGCTTCTACCAATGCATCTTCTCTCTTCTGAAATAGTAATTTTAGCTACTGCCGTTAGGTTTTTGTAAAAAGTCATGATTACAGCCAAAGCCTTGACAGCCTTCATCTCCAAGTCTATAAACACGCATAGGATTGCATTGTCAATTGCCTGTACATGGAGAGGAAGGGAGCTGGGAAAGCAAAAGATAATCCTCATCATGAGAAAGAAAAGGTGGGGTGCATGAAGATTTTAATTTCTGTGCTCCCTTAAGAGAGTAATTGAGAGAAGAGAGAAAAGGACAGTTCACAAGCTAATGTGTGCATGTTTAGTCCCCTTCAGAATTTTTCTTTTTGTAAACTTGGATGTATAATGAATACATCCAAATCTGAAATGCCACTCAGATACCATTCCTTTTTTTAAAAAAAAAAAATGCATCACTGGGACCACATTTTCATTCATAACAATAAATTGTTATGTCATGGAGCAAGTCTCTCATACTCTTGCTTTAGATTCAGTTCCCTTGGTTGTTACCCTTGTGACCTAAAATTTCTTCTAATGATTAAGCAGCATTGGCGGTGGCATTCAATTTTTCTTCAGTTCCCACCCAGGTTTTCAGTTGTAGGAGGCGAATGATGTTCCTGTCCTTCTCCATTTGTCTGAGTGTTTGTCACAATTCACTGTTAATAGGAAAGTTTCGTATCATTTATCTGGCATCTGATCTTATAAATGCCATTAACATAGTAATTAAAACGATACTATAATTATTATCATTGTTTTGTAGAAAGAGAAGGCTACTTTAGGTTTTCAACATTTTATTCCGATAGGAATTCAGTTTAAGTTAAAAAGGTAAAGGTAGTCCCCTGGGCAAGCACCAGGTCATTACTGACCATGGGGTGATGTCACATCTCGATGTTTACTAGGAAGACTATGTTTACGGGGTGGTTTGCCAGTGCCTTCCCCATTAATCTTCCCTTTACCCCAGCAATCTGGGTACTCATTTGACTGACCTCGGAAGGATGGAAGGCTGAGTTAATCTTGAGCTGGCTACCTAAAACCGACTTCTGTCGGGATCGAACTCAGGTCGTGAGCAAAGCTTGGACTGCAGTAGTGCAGCTTACCACTCTGTGCCACGGGGCTCTTACCCCCCCCCATCTTACTTCAGTTTAAGTTATTGATGATAAAAAGAAAGAGGAGAATCACCAAAAACAGCATTATTTTGGGTCAAAGCACTATGTCTGTCCTGCATTTTAAAACAGTCTTCATTTAATGATCACTTCTTTAAAAGTTGCATTACATTTTACTGTATTCATTCTAGTATGAACAGACCATCTTCTAGCATTGTAATCCCTGGTTTTCTTCTATGCCCTTAGGCATGTGTTTAACTGTTCTGTCTTCTTCCCTTTGCAATTTGTTAAATGATGCTGAAGAAGCATTCTTTCTTGTAGTAACAATTGTATGGGTGGACGATGAGGATTACTTACCTATTCATTAGCTATTTGTTTCAATTTACAGCCTGCCCTAAAATGTAGTGAAATAATCAAATGTTCATTAAACATGAAAAAGCTTTCTTTTTGTATTTATTGTTTTTGTTTTTGCTTAGCGATTGTTAAGTTTCATTGCTGAAATACTAAGAAAATGACTGAAGCTGTGTATGTACTGTAGTCAGCTTTATCTATGTGAAAAGTATCCGCAATTAAAGAAGTTGACTTGCATTGAGTGTAAAATCCATCTTTAAGTTAAGATTATGTAAGAACTGAGTTCAAAGGACAGTGTATCAAACCAGGGAGTTAAAAAATAACCCACCATCATTAGAATTCTTCAGTATAAAATCCATTTTTAAGTTAAGACTCATTGGGTAAGAGTGCAAAGCACTATCTAGCCAGAGAGTTAAATAATAATATGCCATCATTAGAATTCTTAAAGAAACGATGTTGAAAACTAGTGTGCATTCTTTTTCATATGAATTGTGTTCAAAATTGTAGGTAAGGAACAGTATTTTCATTTAAATTTCCATGAATCTCTTCTTATGTCTAACACAAGATGAACTCACTCGTTAGAGACGCAAATATGGTTTCAGGTAATTTAAGCACGTTGCTTGATATTTCTTTGTGACTATACTATACTACAGATGTTACATACAGAAACACTATGGTCATTTATGCATGGGTACTTTCACTCAAGTTCACCCCCAGGTCTGACTCAGTTGTTCCTTGGAGTTATGCATGAGTTTTCCATCCTTTGGAGATGACTTTGTGGCCAGCCCTTGCAAATCCCAGTTCTTCCCATTCCTGTAATAACCCGAATCTTTGATCTCCCCTGAGATCAGCCCGGGTGAAATCTCCATGCATAAGCCAAAGCATGTCACAGGGGAGTTAGAGTGTGTGTGACGTTTTTCTCACAGTAATCACTACAGCAACTACAAAGCAGCGCTTAAAGGGGCAGGGACACAAATGCTTCCTGATTTTTGCCTCCACTCGTTCTTTCTGAGTAGGCATTCACATAAGAAAGGGTTTTAAAACAACGCTTGGGTTTCTTCCACCACGTTCATTTTAAAGAGCACCAGTTTTTGAAATTGTTTTGTAAAATGGCACTTGGGTTTCCACTGGGGGAAGGGCCAATTACAAAGCAGTGTTTTCAAGTGGCGGGGAGACGCTTCTGGATTTGAGCTTGGTGACTTTGCTGGAGCATAGCAAATTTTGGATTCACAACGGAAAAGTGTAGGTCAAGCAAGCATCGAACCCCAGGTAAAACTCCCATGCATAAACAACCTATATGAAGAATAAGGTACCCAAAAGGTAAGGAATCAACATGAAATCATGTGCTATTAAACAAGTGATTTCCCCAGTACTCAGTCATCAAGATATATTGAGAAAATGGGTGAAACAGTAAACTCACATTTTCAGTATAAGGAACACAGCGTAATTGAGTAGATTGATCTGTGAAAGGAATACTTCTATAGGAGCCTAAGATTATAAAGGCAACTCTGGATAAAATACACACAAACAAATTTTAGACTTTACAACTTACAAATGTCAGCTTACTCAGTCTAAGGATTGCAATTTTCTTATACATTCATGCACTTTCAAAATGGCATAGAATTGTATTATTCGGACCACTGAAGAAGGCTTCACAGCCAAAGCACATTTGGTCTGAGCTGTGATATAGTTTGGGTATATTGTCACACTGTTGTAATTTTGTGTTTTTATGTTTATTTGGCATGTTCAGCACAGAGGCTGGAACAGGGATACATACAAGTTGTTTATATTTACATTAATTTTGTGTTTGCATTAAATTTATTATATATTATTCACAAAATCACTTGTATTAATATTAGCCCATGATTTCATGTTGATTCCTTACCTTTTGGGTACCTTATTCTAGTATTTTAGGGTTAGGGTTTTTCCCTCTTTTTTGTTGTTAAACAACCTATGTTGTCATTTCTTGTTCCAGAAGCAAGTGGCTTTAGGGGGAAAGAAAGAGTAATGAGGGAAAAAGCTATAGAATAGTAATTTTTAAAATAATGTCTGCTGAAACAGCATATACCCTCTAGTTTCAAACAGGATTATTTAGCTCTTCTTTAAAAATATTTTAAATTCCTGAGCCATAATGAATATTTAAACATTTAGTTAAGGCCAAAAACATACATCATATGGTTGTGTCATATGACTGCAGCTGAGTGAAAATGCTGATTATATATTTGGGATTTGATAGGCCAGGGTTACTTGAATATATAAAAAAGTGTGTGTGTGCCTCGGGCTGCTCATGTGGTTCATATGACACTGAGTTTTAAAAGGATTTGTGAGCAGGATGTTCGATTGGTGCAAATGTATACATTAATTTCTCTGCCTCTTGAGTCTGTACATTGGTTCTTGTTTTTTTCAGTATCAGTACTGGCATGGCTGTTTGTAGTGCAATCCTAAACTGAGATACATCGTTTGAAGTCAATTGAAGTCAATGGGCTCTGTTTAGGATTGCATAGTTGGTGAGCAAGAATACTTCTGATGTGTGGTGGTGTGCTATATTCACATTTCATGGCTTATTGAAACAAAATATTTGCATGTTGTACCCTGCAGCCAATACAGTAATTAAAAATAATGGTATAAAAAGTTATTCCAGGACAAACTGTCCTGGCTTAGTCTGCGATACTAAATTCCTGCACTGCCATCCTAGAACATGCAAGCATTCCTCAGTAATTTTAATGTCTTTTTCTGAATATAGCAGAAGGCTCTGAGTCATACCTTTAAAGCACCTCTCCACTCCCTGGTTAAAGAGGACTGTTGTTTTGTGGGGCTGAGGCAATTTGAGTAATCTTATTTGGTTTGTCCTGGCATATACAGCATGTACATAAATTGGGACTGGTAAACTTCCCTAGCAGGAGGAAGAAGCTTTATAGTTGTTCTAATTTTGACTTTAACAGCATCCAGTGCAACCATATGATGCTTCTAATAATATATAAATCTGTAGAGTTTAAAAGCACATTTCAAACGAAGTACAATATGAGTCTATGGAAGTGTGGCATTAGCTGCATTACAATGTAAGAACCTTCTCAGTGTTCTCTGGAAAAAGTATACTGAAGGAGTAATCTTAAACATTTCATGTTTTTCTCTCGTAAGTAGAAGAAAAGTATTAAAATATGTGTATCCATCAATGGCCCTGACCTGGATGGCCCAGGCTAGCCTGATCTCGTCAGATCTCAGAAGCTGACCCTGCTTAGTATTTGGATGGGAGACCACCAAGGAATACCAGGGTTGCTGTGCAGAGGAGGGCACTGGCAAACCACCTCTGTTAGTCTCTTGCCATGAAAACCCCAGAAAGGAGCCGCCATAAGTCGGCTGCGACTCAACAGCACTTTACACACACACATCCATCCATGAATAATTTACACATTGCTGTACAAAAATGAAGAATTTGGCTGCCATTATGATATAATTCTTTAAGCTCATGTAAATGCATGCTTAATTAAGTAAGGAATTAAACCCAATTCCTTGTAATAATAATTATATATATATATATAGTAAATTTTTAATTTAAAAAACTAATTTTGTCAGCCCTGTTTAATTGTTTGTTTCCCTACAATGGATTAGGACCTTTTTAAAAAAAAAAAAAACACCTCTCACCTAATTAAGTGAAAGCAAGAAGGTATGGGGAAAGAGGGCAGAATCAACTGGTTCTATTTCTAAAACAATCTCAAAGCTCTGATAAATTTTCTGTATACTAGACGGTCTTCAGAGATCAGACAGTTCTGAATGTGTGCATCTGTGGAAGCGAGGGAGTTTCCTGCTTTAAAGCACAACAGTCAGGCTGGGCGTTTCCATTTTGTACTCGCTGTTTCCCCCTCCCAGTGAGTGTCCTTTGTGTAACCCCAACTAATTCAGAAATCTCTCTGCTGTAGTGAGGACTGCCCAGTCATGTGACAGAGGCAGCTCTTACAGCCTGTGATTGGGTAGTAGCTAATTGGCGGCTATCTATAAGAACTCCCTGCCTTGCCGTTAGTTTGCTCGCTCACATTGCATAGTTACGTGTACGTTGTGATGCTGAGACTAGGCGGTGATTCTGCAACAAGTGATAAAGTTTAACACTGATGTGGGCTTGACCTAATGGTATACAATAAAGCCAGCTGCAGCCAATTTGGATTAATGAGCGTCTCCTAGGAGTTTGGTAACTGTCACTTTAAAGTTGTTTACCCAGTTCAGAAAACTGCCATTCAGAATCTTTGACAGGAACTTGTCTGAGCTTATTTTCCTTTCTTACTACCTTGTTTTTATCACAGGAATGAAGTGCTGATGACTATTTGCTTTGGGAAATGACTGGGGGGCGGGGAGGGGGGAATCTTTCATTCTACCTCCTGACAAAAGCATTTTGTAGTTTGACTTGTCTAGATGAGGTAAACGATTTTTATTTAATGAAAACTATAAAAATCTATCACCAAGAAGTATTATTCCCTTGAAAAAGGTAAGTGTGAAGTGGTGGCTTTTACTGCTAAATATCATATTTTCGTGTGTATATGCTCAAGTTTCTCAAAATGTAACAGGAACTGTTCTGAAACGAGAATATAGTAATTTGTTCAGTGTTTTTTACTTTTATATCTGAAATGAACTGCATTTTCCAAAAACAAGAATTTAGTGAAGGGGTTTTGAGGTAGTGATAGAAAAGACAAAGCTTCTGGTTAAAATATGTTTAGGAAAAATACATCATTTGGCTTTTGCTATTCCTTTTATTATTTAACTGTGAATTGAGAGAGTGCTTTAATCCCAGGCTAAGTATGTTATAAGCCTTGTTTGTACAGGAAAGTGACTCTTAAATTTGTAGTTTCTCTTTCTAATTACTTGTAGTATACATAGTAGTAGGGACACACTTCCAGAATCTTAACAACCAAGCTATTGTATAGTTTCTGACTGTTGTAAAAAAATATGGAACTGATTAAATAGATTCAATTTGATAGTTCAGGGTAACCTAGACATGTGTAAATAAAAAACGTATTTGAAGAAAGAAAAGCTGGAAAATTTGAATTAGTTAAAAAATTCAGTGAACATTTCAGTATAAGACTTTCACGAACTATGTTTTTCTATTAGTCATTCTTCCTTTAATTAGCTCATTTTCAACTTTTCCTTGTGAACAAGAAGTGTTGAAACAAATAGAGGAAACAATTAGTTTACATTCAGTAAAACTAAGTGTGACTATTATTGGGGGGAAATAGGTGGGGAAAAGTGTGTATTTTTTTCCTGTGGAGTAACACCTGGTTTTATTTTCATTTATGCTAAATACCAGTTCTGAAATGGTTTAGTTGTTGTCAGCCTAAGTAAAACTGTTATAAGATGCTCTTTTCCTAATGTTAATAAATACTTTTCACTGTTCCTTCCCAACCTGTTGTTACTTTTAAAGCCATTTGGTTTCTTTGTTGGCATAAGTCGCTTGTTTGAGACTTGTAGAAGGTAGATCTGTAGACTTGCAGAAGGTAGAATGGTTCTGTAATTTTTTTTTTTTTTTTTTTTTTTTTGCTTTAACAGCGTACAAATCATTCCCTCCTTCTGTTAGTATGGTGTTTGGGAAATCTTTAAACAATGCTTTCTTTAAAAAATTCCATAAAACACTGTACAAAGTAGGGAGAAAATGCTTAATAACAGGACCAACAAAGAATAAGCTTTCAGATAAACATGTGTACTAACAGCACTGTTCCCTAGTAAATCAAGAAGAATGTGACCCCACCTTGACAATCAATCTTTTTCTAGCTAAGGTGTGGCTAAGGAACACCTGGGAAAAGGCTCCCTCCTAATCTTAAGCACACTGTTCCAGAGGCTTTGCAATTGCTTTGACAGTTGTAAAAGATAGCACAGGAAGTTTTCACTTGTAATATTAATCCAAGCAATAATTTCCCCATAACTACTATAAAAGATGTTCAGAGGCAGTCCAGTGCATTATAACTCAAGATGTACCTTACTGTCTTCCTTTAAGAAAACCAAACACCTTTATAATGTCTTGGTTACATGATTTTTAAAAAAATGATAATGAAAATATAATACTTAAAACGAACACTTGTTTTATGATGCCTGCTCCCAAATGTTTCAATGTTGATGGTGGTGTAGTGGTTAAGAGCAGTGATTTGGAGAGCCGGGTTGGCTTCCCCACTCCTACACATAAGGCCAGCTGGGTGACCTTGGGCTAGTCAAAGCTCTCTCAGCCCCACTTACCTCACAGGGTGTCTGTTGTGGGGAGGGGAAGGAAAGGTGATTGTAAGCCAGTTTGATTCTCCTTTAAGTGGTAGCGAAAGTCGGCATATAAAAACCAACTCTTCCTCTTCCTTCTCCTCGTGGCTTCATTTGGGAAATATTTAAAAAGGTTAAAAACATGAATGCTTATGCATTCTCCTAACTAGGAGAGCCCCTGAAAATTATAGGCACTAGGCAGAATCAGAGTAGAAATGAAATCTCATAAATATGCATTCTTATCGGTTCTTGTAGGTTATCCGGGCTGTGTGACCGTGGTCTTGGTATTTTCTTTCCTGACGTTTCGCCAGCAGCTGTGGCAGGCATCTTCAGAGGAGTAACACTGAAGGACAGTGTCTCTCAGTGTCAAGTGTGTAGGAAGAGTAATATATAGTCAGAAGGGGGTTGGGTTTGAGCTGAGTCATTGTCCTTCAAAGTATTAAAGGTAATGTGCTAATAATGTGGTAACCTCCAGACTAACAAAGACTACAGTCCACAATAGCCATGCTGATTAGCTTTGGATTCCACATGTTAACAGATCACTTCAGGATACAATGGTTCCACATTAACATACTACATCCTCATTAGCACATTATCTTGATACTTACAGGACAATGATTAGCACATTTCTTTTGCAGGACAATGACTCAGCTCAAACCCAACCCCCTTCTGACTATATATTACTCTTCCTACACACTTGACACTGAGAGACACTGTCCTTCAGTGTTAGTCCTCTGAAGATGCCTGCCACAGCTGCTGGCGAAACGTCAGGAAAGAAAATACCAAGACCACGGTCACACAGCCCGGATAACCTACAAGAACCAATGAACTCTGACAATATATCCTTCAACAATATATGCATTCTTATATTTGTCTAAGATTAGAACAGCCAATGCAGATAAAAGAATTGCTCACAATTGTCAGACTCTGTTTCAAATCTCTTCAAGGTATATAGTAAAGTGTGTTTACATCTTCAACTCATAGATTTATTATCACTGCAATAGGAAAACATGACAAATCTGTTGTTACGGCAGTATTCAATGTCTTGAAATAGAGTACCTTGAATGTGGCAAGCTTTTAGACTTCAGCTGCACCCTGACCATAGATGTAGATTGTGAAAACTGGCTCAAAATTGCTATCAGATTAAGGCTGGGCATACTAGTTCAGAGTTATGAGAAGACATTGTAGTTTTTGGAATCTCCTGAAGATGATATGTGTAAGATTTCCCTGTTGTACAGCCATATAATAGACCAGTTAGAGATAAGACCAGTGGCAGTTTCCCAAATTATAATGCCTGTGCTGCCACCGTTGTGATAATTGTGGCCATTCGTACTTGTGAGAGCCTAGTTAATAAGTTGAGGGCTCCCTCCCTCCTCCAAATGTGTGTTGAGCATTTAAGAATGTGTTGTATGAACAAGGTAAGACCTATTTTAGTATGCACTGTTCAAATTCTGAACCCAAATTTGCTTCCAAAAGAGCAATTAATATGTTGTTCTTTGTCTTATGAGGCTATATTAATATTTCGAGCATTATTTTGCTTACAGTGTGACTTAAGAATCTCTCCCTTGTCAGTGACTGCTTTCCTACCCAAGGTATTTACCATGATAGCCTACATGTTGATTTGCTGCCATGGGGTTGCCAGTTGATTTCAAAGAGAGTCCATAGAAACTCAAGTTATTAGAGTTTGTTGCCTGACTTTAAGCATTTCCATGTATATGGATGAATTAACAAAATTTAGCATCTTACAGGGTTTGTGGTAAATCTTTATTTTTACTTATTTACATATTTACCATGCATTTCTGCCTTTATCAGGGCCACTAGGACAGCTAACAGATTAAAAACATACATAATAACATCACATCTTAAAAACCATTAAACTAACAATAACGCATCATTAAAAAAATTGAACAAGAGTTAAAATACACATATGAAAATATGAAAACAACAATTTAATAAATGAGCAGGAAGGAGGGAATTCAAAACAAAACAAAAATTCTTCACCCATTGGCTGAAGGTAGCAACAGAAGTCGACAGATGGGTTTCTCTGGATAGAGAATTTCAGAGTTTTGGTGCCACAACTGGGAAGGGCCTTTCCTGGGCTGGCATCCACCTACTCTCAGAAGGTGGAGGCACCTGAAAAAGTGGTTGGGTAGGTTTATAAGGGAGTAGGCGATCCCTCAGGTATGTTAGTCCCAAACCATATAGTGCTTTAAAGGTGAACACCAGCACCTTGAATTGGGAACCAGTGTAGATAGGCCAAGATTGGAGTGACATGGTCCCTACAACCCACTCCAGTCAATATCCTGGCTGCAGCTTTCTACACCGATTCTCAAGGGTAGCCCCATGTAGAATGCATTGCAGTCATTTAATCCAGCTGTAACAAGGGCATGTACCACAGTGGCCAGATCTTTTCTGCTCATGAAAGACCACAACTGGCCAACCAGTCGAAGTTATAATTGTGTGTTCTTAATTTATTTCCAGTAAAAAAAAAAATCATGCATACAGGAAGAGTTGTTTTGAACTTACACAATATTAACAAATGACTGCTTAATTTTATGCATAGAAGGCTTAAGAGTACATATAAGAATGAGTGTGTTTTGGAAATGTAATGGGACAGGGACAATGTAAGTATATTGCAGCACTAGTAAGGTGTTCTAATAAACAGTATTAAGATAGGTAGTGATTTTCTTATCAGCAGGAAAAATCTAGATATGGTAGATAACAAAAGGGAATAAATTAATAGTGTGTGCTACTAACAGCCTACCATGCAGCAGTTATGTGCACAAGGAGCTTTTGCTAGCTCACATTTTCCCTCTCTCACAGTTCCAACTGCTAGTTGATCATATGCTATAACTATTTTCTGTGCATAAGATTCCACCACTAGTTATGTTCAGTTATTATAAGCAAGTCCCCATGCCATCTTTCCAGAAGGACTGTCCCATGTAAAGCAAACCTTAACACTTTACAAAACTGATGAAGCTTTAAATGTAGAAAGATCCATATCTCAAGAAATGCCTACATAACACGCACTCATCCAAGGTGGATGGAACAAGAGAGACCCATTGC
This sequence comes from Euleptes europaea, assembly GCF_029931775.1. Classification (NCBI taxonomy): domain Eukaryota; kingdom Metazoa; phylum Chordata; class Lepidosauria; order Squamata; family Sphaerodactylidae; genus Euleptes; species Euleptes europaea. Next base: position 66,535,647 of record NC_079323.1, read on the forward strand.
TTGATGAAGTGGCCACTGGTAGACTCTATAGACAAGCAAATTAATCTGCTTGAAGAACTGTCATTAAAGGACATTTTACAACAGCTCAGGTGTTATATTATGAATAATGGGCTTCCTCCTTTGAATTGTGTATCTTCTTGGATCTCAAAATAAACAGAGCTATTTTTTTTCTCCCCACACTGAACTGAGAATATCCATCTTTCTGAACATATCTGTTGAAAGGACGTGAATATGTGCTAATATTTATAGCATTAATAGTTCACTATTAATTTTTAAAGTTATTATGAATTGAAGTGTATGCATGTTTAAATATATATGAGTGTAAATACATATATAAATGGTTTTGACAGACGACTACACCTTAAAATATGAGAATTTCTTAAGTACTTGTGCAGTTAAATCTAGTCAAAAGTCCTATTCCATTAATCTGACTGAAATGCAAAAGTTGTAACCTTTTAAAGCTTTTCTTGGCTTGGGATACATATACCTCAAGACTGCCTCTCCCAGTATCAACCCATGCCACAGCTTCTCTTGTTGGACCAGTGCCCTTTGGTTATACCCTCCTGTAGGGTAGCTAGGACTGTCATTGCAAGATTTATCAGTGCTTTTTCATCTGCTGTTCCTGTTTTATGGAATAGTCTTCCTGAAGCTGTTAGGAATGCTTTGATTTTATTGGAATTTTGGAAGTTGTGCAAGGAAGACTTATTCAGGAAGGTGTTTGGCAGCGCCACATAATTTATTATTATTTATTATTTATCTTTATAACTTTTTATGGATTTTAACTGTATGTTTTTATTGTTATAATAACTTGCCTTGAGTCTGGTTTCAGAAGAAAGTGAGCTAAAATTATGTAAACAAATACCTAGGAAGTAGAGTTCACCTGACTTCTAGAGTACAGGAGAGCAGCACAAAGCAGTGCTGAAAACTCCTTACTATATCTGAAGTCAGAAGACTTTGGTAGTATCTTAGAAGTCATAGCAAGTATTTGAAAGATGAAACTTTTCAGAACATTGGCAGCTTTTAGAGAACAAAGGAATTCTGATGGGGGAGGTAAGTGGTGTTAGAAAGGAGGTTGGTTTCTGTTCTTCAGGGAAACTGCCCCCAGTAGAGGTTTAGCTAAGGCCTTGACCCTCCTAAAGCTAGAGTAGGGGCATGGCCTTCCTAAGGCCAAGCCTTCCTAAGGCCAGGGCTTGGTTGAAGAAATGGTAATAGCAAACACGCCAATGTGTTAAGGAAATTTTGAAGTGGCTGCTGGTCCTGTTGTTTCTCAATCTCACTTTTCCAAAAAGCTTGGAGCCATCTATCTGTATGTTTTCTTTTGAGTCCTTGGAATGTGCTTCAGCAATTATCTTGTGCAACATTAACAGCCCAGACCTATTCAGAATTAGAGGGACATGACCCCATCAGTTTTGGTGTGGGTAAGTGTGCCTAAGTCTGCATAGAATCAGGCAATAATCTTATCCTTGAGACTACTGTATTAGCACAGATTGAATATTTCCAACTAACATATGTGTTGTGGCTACTGTTTTCCCCTTTTGTGGAGGGGAATACATTTTGGAAAATGGATTTAACCAAATGTCTACTTCAGGAGTTTATGTGGAGAACACTGTTGCAAGAACTACATAGCCTACCACCAATTTATTTGATAAATATAATATACTTGATATGGGAAGATTTTTTCCCCCACTGGTGTTGAAACTTTTAAAATGGCAATAATAATTCTCTCATAGATTTTCACAGAGTGCTCATAAACATATATATGATTGTAATCTACCTCACATGTTATTGGTACACACTGACTTGAGAACCTGTGTGTATAATCCTGAGTTTTGCTTAGGGAGATATTAAATAGCAAGTTTGAGTCTTTTAGAGGAATGGTTGAATCAATAACTATATCACACAGTAAATATTTAAACCTTTTAGAGCCAGGTCTTCCTTATTCTGGCTGTGATTCATGTTCCTTCTCCACCCACCTTCTCTATCAGATTTTGAATTGAATACGACAGTAATATCCCATAAGCTGCAATCTTCCTTACTAGGATATAAGCACATTGGACTTGGTGGAAGTTCTTTGTCATGGTACCTGTGCAGTCCCACATGTGTACTGCAGATGTGCAGACCTGTTGCAGAGGATTTTTGAAGCTCAAAACACCCCCACACACACTGTTTCCCACCTTTTCCAGCATGATATAGAGGGGGCAGAGCACCCTTCCCTCAGTTCTGTCTCTTGACGTTGCTGAGAGAGGTCTGCTCACAGAAGCGCTGTCCTTTTTCTCTAGTTACCACTGCTGATAAACCTACCTCATTGACCTATCTAGAGCCTGTAGCTTACAGAATGGCATAAAAAACTCTTTTTAAGACATGCAGTTCCTGTGGGTCAAAAATCCCCCACTTGGATAACCATGAACACTGCCTACTGTGCCTTGGCAAGGAACATGACATATCACATTGCTCCATCTTTCTCCATTTCACCCCGAAAGCAAGGCATGACAGGGCTTCCTGCCTAAAAGCAGCACTTTGGGGGAAAGTTCTATCTGGCACTGTTGGAGACAAAGATCTGAGCACTATGCACCCTTCCGCTACTGATAGGTTTCAAGTGTCCTTGGTTTAGAGACTAAATTTGACCATTCCGGACCGAAATTAGTCCATGGGAAAGCCCATGGGCTTGGTCTCTACATCCCCAGAGAGAAGCTCCTTGGAACCACCGCTGAAGAATGCTGGGCACAAGCATGCAGAGAAGCATCCTAAGTCAAAGTCATGGTCCACCTCTTCCCACCCTTGTCATAAAGACACAGTCCCCACAAAACCTCAGTGGGACCTGTCAGTGCCCAGTGCTCTTTTATTGTCAGATGCGAGATTCACAGTAAATAACACTGTGAATAACATCTGCCCCAGCTTGCTTCAAATGAAGTGCAAGAATCCATTTGCTATGGTAAAACAGAGCAGCCAGTCAGAGGAGAGCAGCTGGGGTTTTAGCCAGCTGCTTCCTCTCACCTTTAGCCTTCTCACTTCATCTGACCCAGCCACTATCCCTTGGGGCAGCAAGGGATTAGCTGGTTGTTGTATGGGGCCAAACAGGTGTATGTGTGTGTTTTTGGGGGTTCCTGGAAATTGGCTGTGCTGGGAGCCTCCCTTTCACCTGCTCCATGCTGTTTCTGTGGGTTGGTTTCCTTCATTAAATAGATCTGGTTGTAATAACCGGTTAGGCCACAACTAGTTGGCATGAATAGGGGTGGGTTGCTTTGGATAGGTTGGGTTAATCTGCTTGATGGAGGGCATGTCCAGAACAGGCCATGATATGCCTTGCAGCTGGAGTGAAGGAGTGCCCTTAGGGCTGAGTGGTATCTTTTTAACGTGGTAGTAGCCTTGCAGCACATCAGGGGAAATGAATGAAACTGGGCACCTCGCTGCACATACAGCTGGGCAGGTGGTGATAAGCAAAGCTGGTGGAAACTCCAGTCAAGTTTGGAGCCAGGGTGGATCTGCCCAAAAGGCGCAGACCATGTGGATGCCTAGCACAGCCTTCCCTCAAAATCATCAGCGTATTAAAACAAGCAGTGATGTAGATCAGCCACATATGTAAGTTAAATACAGTTAAATAAGTAGACTAGTTGAACCCACACTTGGTTGTTTCATGTGTTCATTGGGGGGGGGGGGTACTTTGACAGTTACAATATATTACTAGTGGCAGTCTGCATGGCCTTAGGCAAGGGCTATTCAGATACTTAGTACAAGTAAGCTGTGTTGATTTTCATGACATTTGGTTTTAATATCATGTTTCCCGAACAAACAACCACAGATCAGTCTCAAGATAGTCCTTTGGTGTGGGATTGTCATAATTTGAAAACCCCTATTACAGAGAAGAAAGATCACATATTTTGGAAACTGACTGTCAGTAAGTTAAGTTGAAAAGTAAAAAAAGTTAAAATAGTTTAAATTTATGTTGCCATTGGAATAGGATTGCAAAAGTAGATTTTAGGGGAATTGCAAAAATTCATAAAATATATTATGAGGCTTTTCTGTTCATTTATTTTTAGACATCCGCTAATGGCAGTTTGATGAACAGTATACTCATTGTGCAGTTTTCAAAAACATTATTCAACATTGCTTATTGGTATTAGAAATTAATTTTGTCATTTATATAGCAATGTTCTTGATACAAAGTAATATAAGCAAAATTAAAAGTCCCCGAGTTGGATCCTGTAATTTTCTCACAGAGAAGGGGGAGAGTGGCATCATGTAGAGGTCTTTGGAGGGGAAGGAGATTCTGATACAAGGCTCGGCAAGGAAGAATGGTAGATTCGTTTGTCTTTTATTTATTAAGTGTCATTATTCCTGTAGCTAGCAATTTAATGTTTTCCAGTGTGCAAAGTCCTCAGAAAATTTATTCACAGTGGGTAGCCGTGTTAGTCTGTCTGCAGTAGTAGAAAAGAGCAAGAGTTCAGTAGCACCTTAAAGACTAACAAAAATATTTTCTGGCAGGGTATGAGCTTTCGTGAGCCACAGCTCACTTCTTCAGATACAGCTAGAAAATTTATTGTAATTCTCTTGACAACTCCTTAGATTTCCTTTCATTTTCCTTAATTTTCTATCTGTACACTTGTGCAAAAACCATGGCTTTTCTGCTGCTACTTAGTAAACTTCCTTTCTGTGTTAATACCTGTGAAGAAGTTCTCATTGGCTGGTGAGAACGCTGATACCCCTGTTGATGCTGGTTCTAAGTAGATACTTGTATTTAAGTCGCCTCCTCCTCCTCTACCTCCTCTGCAGATTCTATGGAGGTTCCCAGTGGTCTTCTTTTCAGGCACTCAGCAGGTTCATATCTCCTTAGTTACAACAGTGCTGTAGGAGTATGTGCCCCCAGTGGTGTTGATCACAATTATACAAGCAGGAATACAATTTAAACTAACTGATGAGGCAAACCTCCGCTTTTGGTTTTTTAGGTTGAGTTTCTTTCCCCCTGTTTTTCTGTTCAGTAGTTGGAGAAGTACCATTAAAACTTTTTTACACACGGAAATCTTTTTCATTTACACAGGATATAACAGAGGATGAACATTCCACTCATCACTTCTCTTTTTTAAACTTATGTAGACTAGCACCTGCTTGTGCACTTATTGTTTTCTACTTTGGTGCATGTGGATGATGTTTTGTGAAGGCCAATGGCCACATACAAATACATTCTACTACTTCTGCTACTACTGTGGTACATGCATAATTGCTTGTTTGAAAGTGCCTGCCATGAAAATTTCCATAATTGTTGAAAGCTAATGGGGAAACAGGACTGTACCGCACATGTTTCTGTACATTCTAACAGACTTGGTTCTTCTAGTTTGGGCTGGATAGTCGTCAGTTTGTACCTTCAAATAATAAGTTCACTTCTGTGTTTCTTCTTTAGGGTGTGATAAAGAATTTTGTGGTTGTGTGTGTTGTCTGTTAGAAAGTGCATATTCAGTTAGAGGGATAATAATAATAATAAATATTTAAGTTCTTGTGTGCTTGGTTGGGTAATGCATTTTGGCCTTGTTCTGTAGACCACTTGAAGCATTTAAATTCCAGTGGCACTACAAGATATTTGTGCGTTGGTTTAAGTGGTATGTGGATGTCATACTTTGACTCCTCACTATTCCTGTCGGTATCTTTGGCAAAAATCTCTAAAGTTATTACACATTGAACAGGCACTGTAAAATGAGTCAGTTCCTGTCCTTTCGGCTAGAGCTTCGTTAGGAGTTCTCAAAAATGTTATTTCAGAATGTGGATGTGGTCAGCCTAGTCACTTTCAAAGCATTTTAAAGGAAACCAACATCAACTGTGAAAAGTGAACTTTGTAATAGTACTGGGATCATCTAGTCTTTATTCTCCATCATGAGGTGTCATGTAAGTCTATTGAATAGAGCTTTCATGATACGTAATAGGTTAATTCCCCAGATCACTTTAAACAGATCAGAATAGCAGTGTCTCTTAGCTACACATAAATTGTTTAATGATAAATTGTCTTGTTTTACAATTACGAATATTACAGCAATTCTTGTTATACACGATAGTAATATGTTAAAAAATTAATATACTTATAATAAACATAGTGTTTCTATGCTTCCACATAATCTGCACATCACAATGATATCAAATTTCTCGCTCTGGGATAGGAGGCCATCTTCAGAGTGGGTGTTTCCTCTTCCTCTTGTTCCGGGAGGCAAGACCTAGAATTTTAACTGCCTATCTCTGGAGGGAACGCCCCCGCCCTTTTCAGTCTTGTTCCTGCCTCGCTCCGGGAGAGCAGTGTATTCACAGCTCTCTTCCCTTAGCTATATCCGACCTTATATTTCCTTATTCTTATTCTCTCTCTACCTAATCCTACTCTATCCTATTTAAAAAAAAAAATCTTTTCACTTTATTCTGTCCTTAACCCCTCTTCTGAGGCAGGGCAGGGTAAGAGTTTTCTCCTTCCCGCCAAAACAAAATGGCGACCGATCGCACAGACAACTATATTTCTGAGGGGGATCTGGACCCGGGCCTACTCCAGGCTATGCCAGACGCCCGGGATCCGCCTTTGAACAATCACCCCGGTGATTTAAAAGGCAAATCTAAGAAAGCTACTTGCAAGCGCAAGAGAGGCTCCTCTCGCCAGGGAAGCGCAAAACGCCTCCTAACCGCCGCTCGCGCCCGCTTATCGGCTGCGGATAAACCCGCTAAGGAAAAGCTCTCTGCCTCCGGGAACCGGGAACGGCCGGGGAAATACAGCGGTTTCGGCCGCTATCCCCTCTACGAGTGCGCAAACGATTGATCAGGCCGTAGGCGTCTCGCCTCCACAACTCCCCGGTCCGAGCGCATCCGATGTTGGTAATGTACCCCCCTCCTCCCTTCCCCTCCAGTCGGCCGCGGGCGAAATTGCTCTTCTGAGAGCGGAGCTCGCGTCTTTACTCAAGGACGCTTTCAAGGGCCTTAGAACCGCGCAGCTCTCCTCCCCCACTCCTTCTCTTACCGGCTTGCAAGCGCCCAATCGAGACCTTCGCGGTCCCAGGGGCCATGATCAGGCGGGCGGCGGGCAGCAGAGTGGCCCACATTCCTTGCGGGGGGGAGATCCTCGGCCCATTAAACCAGCCTTAAAGGCTACCTCATCATCTCAACCCCAGCTATCAGGGCAAGAACCATCACCCTTCTCCTCTGATAACGATACTTCTGATAGAGAGGAGGGCGAATTCTCCTCTGAAAGAGAGGACCCTTTGCCCCAACCAACTAAGCAGACTAGGCTTTTTGACACCGATGAGTTACAACCATTTTTAACAAAAGTTCTGGCTGCACTAGACCTTTCTGATGATTCTCCTTCATCCCAGGAGAAAAAGAAAGGGGCAAAAGAATTTTTTCACTCCTATACCACCACTGAGAAAGTAGTGCCTGTTCCTGATTATTTTTTGTCTCTGCTAAAAGGGGAATGGGATAAGCCCATGGGAGGAAAACAATTCCCTCAGAACACCAAAAAACTATACAACATAACTAGTAACACTGCTGACTTATTAAAGATCCCCCTAGTGGAAAGTCCCATCACTGTACTACATACCTCCGACACAGTCACAGGGGAAGGCCTAGTGTCTATAAAAGACCCTGCTGACAGGAAGACGGAACTAGCCTGTAAGAAAGCCCACGAAGCCTCAGCATTGGCCATTAGCTCCTCCATTACTTCCGCTTTAGTGTCCAGAGCAGCTATTGTCTGGACTAGGAAGTTAGCCAAACTAATTCCAGAGGAAGATAGAAGTGCTATGGAAGGAGTATCTAGAATTCTTAAGGCAGTCTCCTTCCTGGCTGATTCTACACTGGATACCATGTGTTTCTCAGCTCGGGCCCTAGCCACCGCAACAGCTGCTAGGCGGGCCTTGTGGATACGACCTTGGCAAACTGAGCACAGGTCTAAAGCGGTGTTAATGGGTTATCCCTACGAAGGCAAGAAATTATTTGGGGAAAAGTTGGAAGAAATATTGGTGGAATCAAAAGATTAAAAGAAATTCTTACCCAGAAGCCTTCGTAAGGAATCTAAAGGGTTCTCTAACCCTACTTCCTTTCGTCCCTACCATCCATACTCACGTTATAGACCTGAACAGAGGAGAGGACAATGGAATTACGGAAGGGGATCCTTTCGTAGGGGAGGGCGCTTCCCTAAAAATTCCCCTAGATCCCAGAATTTCCAGGGTGACAGAGGAGACAAGTCCTTTCGTCAATCAAGACAGTGACGTCAAGCTACAACCAGTGGGGGGCAGGCTCAACCTCTTTCACATCCAATGGTCAACTGTTCACACAGACCATTGGGTGTTACAGACTGTCACTCATGGCTATCGAATTCAGTTCTGCAAAAAACCTCGAGATCGTCTTATGTCCCCCGTGTCACGTCAACCAGACAAACGGCTCAGAACCTTACAAGCCATCCAACATCTTTTGGAGATCAAGGCCATAGAATATGTAGCCCCCTCGGAACAATCATTGGGTATATATTCCGTGTTCTTTACTGTACCAAAAAGGGACGGAGGATGGCGGGCCATCCTCGATCTAAAATACCTCAACAAACATGTCACTTACCGTCGCTTCAGGATGGAGACTCTACACTCCATAGCAGAGGCTTTAAGACCAGGAGACTTCTTAACCTCCGTGGATTTGACCGAGGCCTATCTGCACATATCCATTCACCCAGATCATCGACGATTCCTCAGATTTCTACACAACGGTCATCACTTTCAATTCAGGGCCCTCCCCTTCGGCCTCGGTTCAGCCCCACGAGTCTTCACCAAGGTCCTGGTGGCCCTGGTAGCCCTAGCACGTCAGAAGGGTGTAAGGATCCACCCGTACCTCGACGACATTCTAATTTGCTCGTCGTCAAGAGCACAAAGCATCCAACACACAAACATTGTGCTCGAGCTCCTGGACAACCACGGCTTTCTAGTCAACCAGAAGAAAAGCCACCTCACTCCCACTCAACATCTCCGCCATCTCGGGGTATACATCGACACCGTCGCCAACTCCTTGGTTCTTCCGCCCGACAAGATCCGCAAAATTTGCAGTCTTGCGAAGACAACCATGAAAGCTTCCACAGTCCGCCTCATGACCTTGGCCAAGTTGCAGGGACTGATGATTTCATGTATTCCAGCGGTACAATGGGCACAACTACACTCCAGACCTCTTCAATGGTTCCTCAAGGTCTACCAGAAGGACATCCTAATAAAGAGAAACAAGTCTCTCCTCCTTTCTGCCACGACAAGACGCAGCCTCAAGTGGTGGACCATTCCAGGGAATCTCCAGAAAGGGGTCCACTACATACGCCAAACACCGGTGCAACTGTTCACGGATGCTTCTCTTATAGACTGGGGAGCTACCTTCCAGGGTCAACCAGCACAAGGCACGTGGTCAATCCAAGAGAAGCGAATGAACATCAACACTCTAGAGATCCGTGCAATTTATTATGCCCTCCTTCACTTCAAACGTCACCTGACCGGAAAAGATCTACTGGTGAGAACGGACAATATCTCTGCCAAAGCTCACCTGAACAAGCAGGGGGGCTCCCGGTCATCTGTTCTACACAAGGAAGCCTTAAAAATCCTGTCTTGGGCCGAGATCAACCTCTACTCCATCACAGCGGAGCACATCCAGGGAGCCCTCAATGTCGACGCAGATTGGCTCAGCAGACAACACCTCAACGAGGCCGAGTGGAGCCTGAATCGGGACGTGTTTCATCTCCTGACAACTCACTGCGGCATGCCCTTAGTAGATCTCTTCGCGTCAAACAAAAACCACCAGCTGCCAAGGTATTACACAAGATACGTTCAAGTGGGAGCAGAACAGACAGACGCTCTCACGGCACCCTGGCCACCGGGTCTTCTGTATGCCTTTCCTCCCTTCCCTCTCCTTCCCAGAGTCCTCAGACGCATCAATCTCCTTCAAGCCACAGTCATTCTGGTAGCTCCTTATTGGCCACGGCATCCTTGGTTTCCCACTCTGATAGAGATGTCCATCGCAGAACCGTGGACGCTTCCACTTCAACCAGATCTCCTCCACCAGGGCCCGATCCTTCACCCAGACCCAGGCTGGTACAGACTGACCGCCTGGGTATTGAGAGGAGTCGTCTGCTGAAGTTGGGTTATGACATGGAGATAGCAGAAACTATTCTTGCTGCCCGAAGACCTTCTACGAAACGGATATATAACACCACGTGGAAAGCCTTTGTGAGATGGTGCCAAAGAAAACAACTTAATCCAATCAAACCCACCATCTGCAACATCCTGGCCTTTTTACAGGCCGGTCGACTTCAGAATTTATCTCCAGCAACCCTACGTCGTCAACTAGCAGCGATCTCCATTATTGTTCCAAAAGTATCAGGCTATCCACTAACAAAACATCCCCATATTAAAGCCTTTCTAAGGGGACTTACATTAATCTCTCCTCTGGTAAAACACAGGTTCCCTACCTGGAGCCTGCATACAGTTCTAACAGCCCTTACTCAACATCCCTTTGAGCCCCTAAGAAACATCTCTTTAAACCCATTGAGAATGAAGACCTTATTTTTAACAGCTGTGACATCGGCTAGAAGAGTTTCGGAGCTAGGAGCCCTATCTGTTAGACCAGGTTTTTGTACATTTCACAAGGACAAGGTAGTCCTCGTTCCCGACCCTTCCTTTATACCGAAGGTCAATTCCAGTTTCCATAGGGACCAGAATATCGTACTACCTTCATTCTGTCCAAAACCCAAATCCCCAAGGGAAAAAACCTGGCATACCTTAGATCTTAGAAGGGCCCTTCATACTTACATTGACCGCACAAAACACCTAAGAGTTTCAGATGCTCTCTTTATCAATCTGACAGCCCCTAACAAAGGCAAACCCATGTCCCGTGCATCCATCAGTCGCACAATTACTAACTGTATAACTCAGGCCTATAAAGCAGCAAACATTTCTGTTCCCTCAGGTTTGACAGCACACTCTGTTAGGAGTGCGGCCACATCAGCGGCCTTTAATCGTAGAGCTTCTATAGAGGAGATCTGCAAGGCCGCTACCTGGTCTTCAATTTCCACCTTCGTGAGGCATTATAAACTTAATATTTATGCCTCAGCTGAAGCCTCCTTCGGAAGGCGCGTTCTCCAGAGCATTCTCCATGACGTCTGATCCCACCCGGGCAGGGACAGCTCTTTTAAGTCCCACTCTGAAGATGGCCTCCTATCCCAGAGCGAGAAAGAGCCTTGGCTACTCACCGTGAAGGCTTCTTCTGCTCTGGGATACGGAGGCCATCTTGCCCGCCCAGACGTCTAAGTAATTAGGAGGATGACATACACTTGAATTTTTCCCACAATAATTTTCACAACACAAGGTTTTAAGGGTGCAGTTACAAACAGTTCTTTATTAATGTTGTTACAGTTAAGATTACAAGTTTTTAAAAAAACTTATCTCAGCACTTGTTGTTAGTTCTCTCCCCTTTTTTGCTATGCCCTTACTTTCTTTCTCTGTATAATGGTGACACTCCTTGCTCGGAAAGTCTTTGACTGAAAAGGGCGGGGGCGTTCCCTCCAGAGATAGGCAGTTAAAATTCTAGGTCCTGCCTCCCGGAACAAGAGGAAGAGGAAACACCCACTCTGAAGATGGCCTCCGTATCCCAGAGCAGAAGAAGCCTTCACGGTGAGTAGCCAAGGCTCTTTCTCTTTGATATCCTGTGTGCCTTGCACTTCTCAATTCAGTTGCTCTTGATTTTGTTCATTTTTACAGCTATGCCATTATCTAGTTGGTTAGGCAAGGGGGTGGCAATGAAGAAAGGGTAGGGGAGAGAAACTCTTCAGATCCATTAATTTTCTGACTTTAACATAGCAACTAGTTGCTGTTCTTTCCTCCATGTGATGCTGGATACTTGAAAGTCTAGTATATTATTTGACAACATTGGCTCTCTTTCTATAATTCGTGAAGTAGGGCATGCATTTGTCTCCATTTTGCATTGTTATCTCCTTGGTAGACCAAACTGTAGTCTTAGTCTAACTATTAAACTAAAAAAATGGGGTGGGGGAGAAAATGACATTAGGGCATGATGAGAAAGCTGAAGTTCATAATGTTCTGAAGATGACCAGGAAGTGTTCAGACTTAACTGGATTACATAGTGATCAGAGCATTTAAAATTGTACTAGTGCAGGGGTGTCCAAACTTTTTTCAAAGAGGGCCAGATTTGATGAAGTGAACATGCGTGAGGGCCGACCATTTTGCCTGACATTCTTTGAACCATTAAAATTAAATGCAAATTAACTATTTTATTCAAAGTTTATTGCAAACGGAATACTTTTCATTTCGTCACATGGATGACAAATCTAAACAAGTGTTAAATCACTCTGCCTTTCATATCTGAAGGCCAGATGAAAAAAAAATCCAGGAAGCTGAAATATATGTCAGGAACATTGTAAAGTACATTACATACTATTGGTAATAAAGGTTGTCTGTCAACTTTTAAGTTCAAAAAATATGGCCAGGAACATAACACCAGGTATACACGTTGTGTCCAAATATATTTATACCTGATTTAGACCAACTGACATTAACTGAAATTTTACAATGTATTCATCTCAATTGGAAAAAAAAATACTTGCCTGCACTAATGTGAAGGGTGAAACTGAGATCTGGACTGCAGCACATAGGCTAGGTCTGGTTCAAAGGCAGTGGTTTTGATTCACAAGATGTCACACAGGTGAGAGTTAGGGCTGTTGAAATGTTTTTTGGTAAAATTCAGATTCGGCAAAATTTGCCCCGTTTTGATTCGGGCCGTGCCGAAGTCCGAACTCCCCGCTTCGGATCCCCGAAATTCGGGCGAGATATGGAGTTTGGTGGAAAATTCGCCCCCCCGCGCGCCTTCAGGGGGCTTCCCTGAAGGCGCGTGGGGGTGGTGGTGGAACAGATGATGTGTTTAAAGGGGCCCCCCGTGCCTTCACGGGGCTTCCCTGAAGGCGCACGGGGCCCCCTTTAAACAGGGAAGCTCCCTGAAGGCGCGCGGGGGGTGGTGGAACAGATCTGTTTAAAGCCCCCCCCCGTGCCTTCATGGAACCCCGAATCCGCCAAATTTATTCGCCAAATCCCCAAAATAGGAGAATTCGGCTCCCCCGTTTCCCGCCTTTTTTGAGTTCGGTTCGTCCTGAACCAAAAAACAGCCGAATCGGGGGTAATTCGGCTGTTTTTTCGGTTCAGGACGAACCGAATCGACAGCCCTAGTGACAGTCACTTAGTCTTGTCCTCACACGGTTCTTGTTAAAGTTCATAGCAGAGAATGTCTTCTCACACAAATATGTTGAGCCAAACAAGCACAGCATTTTCTTAGCCAAATGGGAGGGTTACAAACTATTGGAGTACCACACCCATGTGCCCCTGCTCCCCCCACCCGGTGTAGCCTCCTCCATAGCCAGAAGAGTGCATCTGCACACAGACAGGAAGATCCACTCCCAGCTTACCCCCCTCCGCGACTGGGGGGGAGTGCCCCCGCCCCCCAGCTGGCAGGCGGCGTCCCAGCCTGCTCCCAGGGTGGCCCAGCTCCATGCCACGCTGCCGCTGCGCTGGGCGGCTGGGAGGGGCCTCCCGCCCCCCAGCTGGCTGGGGCATCCCAGCTGGCTCCCAGGGCGGCCCGGCTCTGCGCTGGGCTGCCGCGGCCAGGGGTCAGCCTTGGCTCCCAGGGCCTCTCGGCAGCTTTGCCCTTCTCCCCGGGGGCCAGATTCAACCGGTCCGCGGGCCACAATTGGCCCCCGGGCCAGACTTTGGACATGCCTGTACTAGTGGCTCCTGTAGTAAAGAAGCAGAAAATGCATTTATTCCCTTTGAAAATATAATCATCAGCAATTCATCTGATTCCTCCCCAGATTCCCTCCTCTGGAACACACAGGTCCACTGGAACACAGAGAGTAGCAGAAAGATGTGGTAATCCTGATTAACGAAGAAAATAATAAAAAATGATACACTAGATAGCAAGTCAGTAGAAGCCAGAATGCATAGTATCCCTGTCAGTACAACTCTATTTTCCAGCAGTATAACTGATAGCTCATGTCCAAGATGTTAATATCTTCTAATCCCCTAACATTTTCTTTAGTCTTTTCACTATTCTATTAATATATTAATTAATCATTTTTTTATTCTTTAAGATTCTATGAGGTTTCTGTTTTGGTTGTAGCACACTAACACAGTTATCCCTCTGGATAATATCTGTACCTTATCAGTGGGGCAATCTATATCCATGGAGCATCTAAAGGCTTCATTCTGCTGCTGTTCTGTTCTGTTCACCTAGTGGTGATAAACTGTCTCATGATAACAGGCACAATTCTTTCCTTGCTCTTGAGTGCTACTCCATTGTCCCAGTTGTTGTCCCCTTCAGTAATGTTGTGCAGTCAGGCTAGCCCTCTGCTGATGCTTCCCGTGTGGGAAAAGAGCCCCATAACTCTATTGCCTTGAGTTCAATTACTCTCAAAATTCGAATGGATGCTTATTATTTAGTTATTTAGTGGCAGAGAAAGGCATATGATATAGGCAGTGAGAGCTGTTCTGCAGTGTTCCTCTCAGCACTTTGGTCTTTCTCTACTAGGCTTCCTGGGAAAAGCACAGCTCTTACAGAAAGAGTATATAATGCCATCTCAAACCGTCTCACCATCCATGTTAAATAAAAGCAGCAGTTGGACTACTTAGTACCTACATTGTATAGAAGGTACCTCCTAGCACATGACTGTTTTTGTCTAAAAGGATTTTCTGGTCCTTGGAGGAAGTCTGCCTGCTGGATCATTATCCTTACTCATGTAAAAGGGGATGATTTAATTAGATGTCAAGGTATACTGCAACTGTACAAATATGTTGTTATAAGAGAGTAAACAAATGCAAACTCATGAAAATGAAAAACTTCCTAAACAGATGTCAGAAAGTAGTTTTGATGGCAGTTTTGTTTTGTTTTTGGAAAGTGAACTCCTTTTGTTGTGGAGGCAAGGTTGAATCCAGATCAATTCCATCTGCTACACATCAGCGTTGTTCTCTTCTTCCATTTTTTTTCTTTTATAATGAAGAAAAGTTGTCATTTTTCGCCTTTTATGTACTTCTATCCTGATTCTTTCTCCTACTCTGTTGTTGATACTCTTCTGTTTCTTTCAATGAAATTACAACCCTTCCAATACTTCCTCCTGGGCCTTAGCCCCTTGATCTTCCGACTGTTGTTATTCTTTCCCTCTGCCATCACTATTTCTGCATCCCTTTTAGTCACTGTTTCTTCAGTTCTTAGCATGTTGATGTCCCTAGCTTTTCCAACTATCTTCTTTCTTACGTTTCTAAAATCTGAACTTATGTTCTGCTTGGATAGCCTCTTTCAGCTTGGTAAAATATTGTTTCTGTCAGTGTTAACTTGCCATTATATCATCTTCAGTATCTCTCCCTATATTTGCTTGGTTGTTTCATGTCAGAATCACCAAAACAACTGTAGAGACCTAGTGGTATTTTAGATGCCAGTGTGCTTAGTAATAGTATCTTTCCACTGAACTACCTTTATATTGATGTCCTGCAGGAATTTTTTTAACTCTGTAGCTCAATCATCTGCTTAGTTTGCTCTGATTTTTAGGGGTGATTTCATTTTTTTAAAAAACTCTAATCTTTGGTAATAGGCAAAAAAAAAAGTCCTCTACACATGCTACATTTGGAGAAAGATGTAATCTACCTCCTTCCTTTCCTACAATAGCATCACCACCACCACCCCTGCAGATTTAGCAATGAGAGGTACTTGGACCATACAATCCAGACAAGTTTAAAAGTGCCCTTGGCAAAAATATTGATGGTTTGTGATTTACCGAAAAAAGTTTTAATCTTAATAAGATTAACGTTCTAATCCTTAGTTTAGAATACAAAAACTTTGTAAAACCTTTGAAGATCACTTAATTCCTTTTAAAAAGCTATATTCTACTGAAGGTACTTGATTAAAAAGCTGCTCTAGGCATCAGGAGTTCTAGCATTATATTTTTGGACCCTGGAAAAGGGATGAGATGGGGAAAGCAGTGCTTTAGACCAGACCTTGACAAATTTTCTTTGGCTCTAAAAACCAGTCCAAAAATCTAAGAGTCAAGCTCATTTTTTAACCATCAGGGTTTTGTGTTTTAGAGACTGAGAGCGCAATTCTGAAGGGGGGTGGATCCACTCAGCCACTGCAGAGTCAAAACAAAGCAGTTAAAAATAAAAATTAAAAGAGAGGGAAATGCCCCATAGCACAAAGTGAGTCTGGACCACCCAAAAAAGTGGCACAGCCCCACCACAGCTCGAGGGGGTGTTCCCGGGGCAAATGGTGTTGGGAAGCTGGCCAAAGGCAGCTCCGCCCCTGGGAATCCCCTCCCATGCCGGTGCGGCCTTTTCCTAATGGAAAATACAGGCCGGCATGGCTGTGCTGGTGGCAGGGGCCAGTGGCTCCCAGACGCCGGCATGTTTGCCCCCCTGCCAGCATAGATGCCACCTTATTCTGTGATAAGGTGGCACCTATGCTGGCATAGGGTCATGACGGTTCCTAAGGAGTTTCCCCCCACCCCCTTCAGGAATGGGCTGCCCATTTTAAAAAAAAAATATTGCTACCACAAAACCTAATCTTAACCTTTTCAGTTTCTTCTAATTTTAGTAAAGCTATGACAAAAGTGTTGTAGCATATAAATAAATATATGGATATTCATAGTTGTTATTACCTCAACAAAAATCTAACCCTATTTCTCCCCAATTTCTCATAACTCCATTATTGCTTTAAAAGGCTCCATTTACTTGAATCTTGGAGACAGTATAGAAAGCAACTGGTTAAGAAATTATTTCATCTTCACCAAAAGGTGCCAAGTTAAGTTTACATATAAACAAGCAATGATAGGAACTTCATGCACATTTATTTTTATGCCAGACATCAAAACATTCTGATGCAAAATGGTAAATATCTATACTTACAGTGAGAAATGCTGAGAGACTGCAAAAAAAAAAAAAGTTGCTGAAAAATACTAGGCACCACAGTGAAATTTCTAGGCGCCATGGCGGCCTGGTGCCTACAATTTGTCAAGCCCTGCAGATAGTGGCATGTCCCTAATTTTTTTCAGGAAAGAAAGTTCAATATCATTGTAGACAATAGAGTATCATAGCAATATTTTTTAATGTGAGAAGGGGAAGACTCTTGCTTATAAAAGCTATGGCATTTTCTAAGCACTCACTGGTCTATGATGATGGTGATTGTTACTATTCTAGCTAATATTAGACTGGATGCATCCTAGAATGTTCCTGACGTGGCTTTTAGGAGGATTTCTGTTGATTATTGCACCTTTTTGAAGTGTTTCATAAGTTGTCAGGTGTTGGAAAAAGTGGTAGGGATGTTACAATCTCTCCCATAAGGAATCTTGATGTTCATATTTTATGCTCTCTTCATTCCTGTGAAATAAACTTTGACCTGCTTTATAGATAACTTTGGCATGAGGTTAAAGATTTGCCCAAGGGCCATAACATCATTGTCTAAATGGTATTGTGGCTTTCTGTTACTACTGCTCAAGCATGTTCTCACAGTGGACCACACCTATATGTCATCACTCATGGTTTATTTACTATGTTTTATTTACCATTATCTTATTTTCTGAAATCAGCAGTTGTCATATTTAGTGAGGAGCTCCCAAAAGTAGAAAGAGTTCTTGGCAGAGTATATCAAGTTCCTTAGTTGTATATGTGAGTGCTTGTAGCCTTGATTTCTATCAGGCAGACACAAGGTCTTATGAGCTCCAGGATCAACACTGCTGCTTTACATGTTCACAGAATGCTAGGTGGTGGTAGAGAAAGCAGAAGTAACTCATGCTTTTTTCTAGTTGCATGTCTTTCCCATGAGGAAATGCACGTATCCATGTATCTGCCCCCTTTATGCATTATACTGAAAGATGAACTATGACTCTTCCTCAACTTCCCTTCTCTCTCTGCACATTGTGTCATCCAAAGTCATGCTTTACATGAACACATGAAGCTGCCTTATACTGAATCAGACCCTTGGTTCATCAAAGTCAGTATTGTCTAATCAGACCGGCAGTGGCTCTCCAGGGTCTCAGGCAGGGGTCTTTCACCTACTTGCCTAGTCCCTTATCTGGAGATGCCGGGTATTAAACCTGGGACCTTCTACATACCAAGCAGATGCTCTTCAAACTGAGCCGCAGCCCCTCTTCCGTGAAAGCCTGCAGAACCAAAGAGTCCACAAATTTCATATGTGAATTGGTCTCATAAGATGCAAACCAAGCCCAGTATTCTAGCTGCATCACACTGGTCGTCAAAGTGTTTTATTAATTCAGTGCTGGTATCACTTAAGGAGCAAGATGTCAGCCGTAGGTAGATAAATAGATTTACAGAATAAGTGGGGAGGGAACATATGCTGATGTTGTACATTGATACACTGTTTACAGTGGTTGTGATGAAATTAATTTGTCATCACAGGTTAAGGGTGCTTTTATCCATAACATTACTACTGTCAGACAAAATAATTTTTCACCAATATAAAAAGACAGCATTAAATGTAGTGCATTAAAGCTTTTGTGAGTGAGTCTTTATTATTTATTACGAGTGTAAAGCATTTGTGATTTCTAATATGAATGGAAAACTCAGACACCTGGTCATCAAGTTACTCAAAATTTGAAATAATTTTGAATTGTTTGCAGACTTAATTTGTAAAAGAATTATGTTGGTGCCCAAAGAATTTGAAATATTTTTCCAGGCCTGCTTATAAGTATCATTTGCAAACCTCCAGGGAACTTTTTATTGATAACCAAGGAGAAAGGTAGCTACTTAATTACATTTATCAGTAATTAAAACTAGTTTGAGTCTGTCTTTATGGGAATGCAAGTGGTTTTGCCTTTGGGAACTTGTTCTAAAATCTTGTGCCAGCAGCCACCCACCTCTCTAGGCTTGCTCATACTAGTATTGTCTGGCAAAATGATTAAAAATGCCTTGGAGAGGAATTTCCCTGACTACATTTAGTTCAATCCAAAACTTAATTTATGGAGCAGTTGATTAATTAGTGTCAGTCAAGTGACCATCAGCTGTTGTGAGAGTGTATGACCAATACAGTCACAGGGTCTCAATTATGCAAGTTGGAACAATTACAAAAATATATCTTTTTCCCCCTTGAGGCATGCTGACTCTGTCACTGTGTAATTCAGTAGGCATTCAAGTGCACAAGAACATGCTTTAATTAGGTACTTTTGTTTCAATTGTTAGTTGACTTTTATGTTTAGATAACAGAGTTGTATGGTATTGTTTTTTTTCATTTTGGGAAGAAAAAAGAGCCCCATGTACCCTTTATGCAGTATTATTTTCCTCCATGGTGTATGAGACTATAATTTTATATGTTGTGGCAGTTATTTTCTACATGCTAATCTGCTCAACTGAATTGTTAACTAAGAAATAAAATTAACCAAATGTACATAGAAACAGAACTTTAACACTAGAAAGGATATCACCTAAGTAAAAATGTGCTTAAATACATTTTCAGCTTATACATTAATCTCTGAGGAAATCATAATTCATCAGTAAGAATATTTATATTTAAAATGCTGGTCTTGGTAATAAAGGGTGGATTTGATACAGAACTTGAGTTCTTACAGAATCTAGTTTTCAGTGTATCTGTTTCTACCTATTTCAGCCCATTCCTGAGGGGGAGGGCTGAGCTGTTGTTGGAGGCAGTGCAGCAACACCGCCTCCAAAGGAGGATTCTTCCCACACACACTCCATAGAGTTCCACAGGGCTTCGCCACCTAAAAAAGTGGTGTAATTGCAGGTAAAGGCAAAGGGGGCGTTCCTGGCCTGAAGGGGGTTAAGAAGCCGGGAACGCCCCCTGGGACGATGGCACATGGAGGTGCGCCATCAGGATACCGGCGGAAGCTGGTGTGAGTGCCCCAACAGTCCATGCCACTCTGGGTGGTACAAACAGCCCAGGTGCCAGCGCAAGCAGTCCGGGCGCAGGCCTTTGCCCATCTCCTAAGCGTTTTCGCTCTTCCAGCTCAGGAATGGGCTGTGAATCTCCAAAGGAATTCATACTTCAGACTTATTTAAGTAATATAGTTGGACATGATTCTACCTCTGCCAGGTTGGGCCAGCTGCATGGCTTTATCCCAGTCAAGGTGAAGGGTGAGCACTGAGCACACCACTGCTCTGCTTGTTATGGCAAGACCACCAGTTGGCCTTGTGCACTATGCCTGCAGACTGCTGGAGACACCGTATCTGTGTTTGCCATCCTACCCAACCATTCAGCCTGTGTCTTTCCATTCACACTCAAGTCAGTAATACAACATTTTCTTACTTTAAGGTGAACCCCATCAATCCTCCATATAACTCATCCTCTTCAAACTGTGTAAATGCAGCTGAAGAATAAAAATGGAGGGTGGTGGGAATTTTCACACAGGTCTAAGACATTTCTCACCATTGATACCTCTCTGGGATTCTCAAGACATTTTTCTTCCATAGTGGGGATATATATAGATATATAAATATAAAATCTGGATGGTGGTTTGTTTACTTATATGACATACCTGTGAAATATATATATATGCTGGTTCAGAGAGTAAGCTTAGATCCAAGAAGTCTTTTGTTTCAAATTTCACTTCTTCTAAGAACTCAATGAGTAGACTTCAGCTTCAAAAAGAGAGAGAGAGCCAATGTATGCATCAATGTCATTCCTGACCCTCAAGGGTGAAAGCCCTTAGGAGGCCTGGAAGGGGCCATGCCGGCATTTGGGCCCCTGCACCAGCGCCCGGGCTATTTACACCAGCATTAGTGGCTCCAGCACCCGCGTGGAGCCCCGGATGACAGTCTCCAGATGACGACGTGGCAGCGCCACCCCAGATCACTGGTGGGGCCTTTCCCCAGCAACCCACTGGTGTAAAGGCCCACTCCAGTATTTTGGGAGGCATTCCAGCATCCCAGGAGGCATTCCTGGGGTGTTCCAGGGGGAAGAGCTTCCGTTAGGCAGCCTCCTGTCCCCTTTCAGCCCCGGACGCCCGTGCCAAGAATGGTGTTGCTGCGTCTGTTTTTTTGCAGGCACAGCCTTGCTATTCCCTATGGGGCTTTTTGCCTCATTTTACACAAAAAACCCAGTTAAAGGCTTTTTTCATGCTTTCGGCATGCAGGGAACTTCTTAGGAGGCACTGCCGCGGTGCCTCCTCCCCGCCATCCCCTCACGCCGAAAGCTCAGGAATGGGCTGTTAGAGTATGAGATCATACCAACCAAACTTGTGATTTGAGTCAAGCTAGAACAAGCCTGAGTGTTGAGATTTGACTGCCCTTGTATTGTTGCACAATAATTATTTTGTATTTTCCTTAATATTTATTTGACCTTTTCTTTGGTGAAGTCTGCTTCTTCTGTTTGTTAATGAGATATTGCATTACTATATAAAAAAAAGTTTGAAGGGTTGCCCTAAATTGGGTTTCCCCCTTGGAGCTACAAACACCTCTTTCTGACTCTCTCTCTGTGTTTTTTTTAACCTGTTACAGCAACAAAAGTGAAAACTTACTTGAATATCAAAACTTTTTTAGTCACATTCATTGTGTTGTACTACTTGAATGTATCTTACACTAGCAGATCTTGAAAAATTTACACTATTGATGCACAGTACAGCACAGAGTTGGCTGAACATTCCCACAGTAATCAATGGGACTTAAGTATACGTAACTGTACATTTGATTTTTCTTAGTGCGTACAAAAATATAGCCTTTTCAAATAATTTTGTCCTCCAATCCTCCTTTCATGCCATGTATTTTTCTTTGGTGCTGCAATATTCTGTTACTATAATTTCTCTGCTGTAAAATTTGTGGACTTCATGGCTTTCAAAACAGACTTAGTATTGGCAAAGTCCAGCCAAAGTTAAGCATTTTAAGTAGCATTGATTTCAGTGGAAGATATTTACCTTTCCTTTCTCCCTTAGAAGCTCCTTGATCCATTGATCTTGAGCAGCATAATTTTAAATATAACATTTGAGGGATATAAGGACTGAAATAAATCTTGCCACTGACAATGTAGCCTTGGGATCCCTGTCACTTAATTAAAAAAGGCATTATGTCAGACACAGAGGCATTAGATTTATATATTAAAAGGGGAGAGATATAATGTGATCTAAGTTCCTCATAAAAGCGGCATTCTAATGAATCAATAGAGCCAGAAGAGCAAGAACAGGTCCTTTCTGGGTATAGTATGTTCAAATTCTGCCTTGCATAACCATAGAGGGGTAGCAGTCAGTCTAGCTAAACAGAAGGCTCTAGAAAGACGAAGAGTTGTCAAATAATAAGTATAAGTGGGCAAACCGTGTGGTGGTATTCCAAAACACTGAGATGAACAAACGTGGCAAGCATAGAAAGTAGTGCTGTTATAATCGAGCTCTTTAATACACTTTTTAATTTTGGCGAAAGTTTCAGTTTTCCCAAGATCTAATATCATATCTTGCAAGAAGCCCAACAATGATGATTTCTCGTCTGAGATTTTTTGCCATGAGGATTTAAAAGAGTCATGCTTCAAAGAAGCTAGACACCCCTCAGTGCTAAAGTGCAGCTTAAGTTGTAGCTTAAAGGCGGCCAACCATGCCATAGCTTCAAGCGACATTTGGCCAAACTTGGAGCAAACGGGAACGCCTGCAACGCATCGAGGAGCATTTAAGAGTTTTCGTAAAAACTGGAGCAGTGGATGATCTATAGATTAATTGACAGCAGTTATCCAAATGGCAACCCCAAAAAGAACAATTGGAATAATTTTTAATTAGAAAACTAGAATAGCCCCTGGAATATATTTGCCGCCTTTGGTATGGAAAAAATTGACAATAGCTCCAGCCCCAGGTTTAATTTTGTTGGACACTGCTTTTTGATGGGCATTCCAATTTAGGTTATGGGAGAAGAGAATGCCAAGATAAACAAACTCCTTGACTTGGTCAACCTCAAAGCCATCTAATACCCAGCGAAAAGGAGGCATTTTTCTCCTCTTAGAGAAGATCATAATCTTACATTTGTGATGGTTTATTTTAAGATCTTCCTTAGAGCAGTACACGGAAAAGGGTTTCTAAGGATCTTTTCAAACCAATTCTTGTGCTGGACAGAAGAACTGCGTCATCAGCATAGAATAGAATTGGAATGCTACGACTTGCAGGAAGATATTTAAGCACATGCTTAACTCTCCCACTTAAATATACTTAATTGTTATGTTATCCTTACTCAAAAGAATTTAGGGTGGCATATGTAGTTCTACTTTCCCCCTGCCCCATCATCATAGCATCCATATGAAATAGGTCACCTAGTGAGCTTCATAGCAGAGTGGAGATTTAAATCTACATCTCTCTGGTCCTATCCCCAGCACTCTAACCAGTACACCACGGCAGTTCTCGGCTGGTCTTTCAGTTGCTTAACTTGGGTTGTGTCATATGATTTTGCTTTTTAAAAATGGTTGTCATTAAATATAGTGGTTAAGAGCAGTGGTTTGGAGCGATGGACTCTAATCTACAGAACCATCAAATCAAATTTATTAATACGGTCGACTGACCAACCACATGCCAATACATCAAAATTTCCAGACTCAATAGTTTTTCACCGCAGAATCACAGACTGCCCATACTTAAAAGGCATAAGATCAGTAAAAGTTATCCCTGGTTTAAATTATCATCTTAAAATTGATAAAATTGTAAAATATTCTAACAATCATTTTCTAATAAAGTTCTGCGTATTTTAATAGCAACTGTGCAGAACTTGGCAGTTTGGAGTGTAAGTTGAGGGTCTTCTCCTAATAGGAGCCTCTTTGCCAAAAGCTCAGCTGACTCTTCAGGGAATTTACCAAGTAGGGGGGAAATAAGCTTTGATCTAACTTTGTGGTAGAATGTATCAGTGCATGTTTGATGGTTTCAATGTCCCCTGTCCCACACGGACAAAACCTCTCTGATCTAGGGATCTTCTTATATTTCCCTTCTAAAACAGCCGATGGGAGGGCCTGGCATCTGGCAAGGGTAAAGACCTTCCTATAATTAATAGACTCAAGATGATAAAAATAAGCTGCAGGTGAGACTAAGTTGCAGGTGAGACTAAGTATCTAGATTTATCAGGTACTAGGAAAAATTGTGATTTTCCAAGGTCTGTCTGGCGTTCAATGTCTTCCACCCTTTGCTTCAAGAAACTTAGCCAATGGCTAACAGGGTAGGTGGAGAAAGGCCCAAGCAGGCCATTGTATTAAGGACCGTCTTTAACCTTGTTGACTGGAACTTATCCTGTAGAAGCAGGGGTAGCAGTCCTTGAGGGATAAGATTTAATTTAAGCCAAAGAATAATAGAAGCAATACAAACCCTTGCCTCCACCCTCACCAGTCCCTCAATCTAGAGAACCAGGTTTGATTCCCCACTCCTCCACATGAGCTAACCTGGTGAACTAGGTTGGTTCCCCCACTCCTGTACATGAAGCCAGCTGGGTGACCTTGGGCTAGTCACAGTTCTCTTAGAGCTCTCTCAGCCCCACCTACCTCACAGGGTGAGGGGAAGGGAAGGTGAGGGGAAGGTGAGGGGAAGGGAAGGTGATTGTAAGCAGGTTTGATTCTTCCTTAAGTGGTAGAGAAAGTCAGTATATAAAAACCAACTCTTCATCTTCATCCGGGAGGGGAAGTTTTTCTTTCATTTGAAGACAAAGTATATGTGATAATTTGTTGGCAGTTTATGCTTAGAAAATAACTTGGGTGAATAAGTACAGCTCAAGTTAGATAAGCTGTAATATTTTCAAAGATTTCTGCAATACGAGTTTAAAAAGCATACAAAGGGGTTGGCTTTGGGCTCAGTGGTAGAACACATGATTTGCATGTAGATGGCCCAAATTAAATCCACAATATTTGCAGTTAAAAGGATTTCTGGTAGCACATGTTGGGAAGACCGTTCTTATTCTGTAACCCTGGAGAACTGTTGTCAGAGTAGAGAATACTGAGCTGGATGGATCAATTGTCTGCCTTAATGTAAAGGAGTTTCATATGTTCATAGCACATAAATTTTATAACTTTATGGAAATCTAAAACTATAAACTGGGCCAGTAAAGTATGCTGCAAAAATGCACAAATGAATTTGGAAGCTTATAGAAATCACAACCGTGTTGCTTATTAGCTAAACTACATTTTGTTTTTAAAGTGGGGAAGTGTTCAGTCTGGATTAACAATGCATATTACCATGCCTTTTGCAAAACCTCAGCTATTGCTCCAAGTTAACAGCCAATGGCTTCTTTCTATACAGTATCTTGTTTAAATGTTTGTTCTAATAGAGTGTCATGTTTAAACTACTTCTGTGACCTTTTTGGAGCAAATGTAGATGGCTTGCAAGTGAGACATCGGGATAGTGGATTTCCCCGGCTGTCTTTCCTTACTGTCGATCATGGGTATATGTGTTTTTTATGTTGTGAGAGGTTATGCTTTGGCTTATATGGAGATTTCAGACACCCAAATGATGATTTATTTGCCATTATATGTTGACTTAAAATGTTGTGCTGGTGAGTTTCCATCCTGAGGTGTTGTTAGAATCTTTCTAAATTATACTTTTGAAAAATGTAAAATAATCCTATTTAAAAATACTTCTATGGAATCAATAATGTCTGTTTCAGTCTTGTTACCATGTTTTGTGAAGGTATGTGTAATTAATTCTGGATTATAATTATTGTTTTGTTTCCACAGGTTGGAATGTTCCGTAATGCTGGAGGGTCTTTTGTTCAAGAAATTTTAGTTGCTCGTCATTCGCTCAGTAGTCAGTGTAGATTCTGTTTTCTCGGTCAGCAGCTACATCTGGCTACTGGGTCTCTGAGGACATCTTGTAGCTTCTCTTCAATGTACTTCAATGATCATCACTGGATACCTCTCCAGGATACAAAGGAAAATTATGCTGTAAAAGTTCACCTTACAAGAAAATTATTTGAGCAATATATATATTGTTGTATTGATTGGACTAGAGTCCCTACCACATGTTTACAATAAACCTGTTTGTAGTAGGCAAACAGCTGCCAGTTTGTCTCTAGCATTGGTTGGTCTGGATTGTACCTGTAATGTTCTCTAGTTTCTCTAATAGTTGTTCCCTGAGTCCCCCATGTACTGTTGGAGGCGGATCATCAGTTCTAGTATATGTATCTACTTGAAGAAATATATCTGGCCTTGGGGCATGAACCTGGCATACAATGTAGAATTCTGTGTTAGTTAAGCAACAGCTACATTGTCTGCTGGGTTTCAGGCTGCCTGGAAATACATAGAAAATTCCTACCTGACACCTTCATTCTGCATTCTGTCATCTGTTCATCATTGTTTATATTAAAACCAAGCTGGTTGTAGGTGCGAGGGTCTCGTGTTAGATTCCTTGGCCCACTAACAGCTCACCTTTTTCTAGGTTATGAATCTCTCTTTGAAAAGAAATTGTAAAGTAAATAAGGCAAGATTTAAAGCTGTAGTGCATTAAAAACTTACAGTGCCTTTTAAGTCTGCTGAAGTCAATAGGTTTAGAAGAGTGTAACTCTGTTTAGGATTATACTATTCATGACGTGAGGACATTTGTTGTTGTTACACTTTATCACCTAAATGAGAGTGCACTATATGGATATCCACTTCCTGTAGGGCACTATGAGATCAAAGTTTTCTGTTTGTAAGATTACTTATATGCCCTGTATATACAGCTGTCCTGGAACTGTAGTAGTTGAGAATGCAGATGGTGATCATACATGCTTGAATGTTTTTTCACCTTAAAAAAAACTTCCGTACACAAACAAAAGCAGAGCACCAGAATGCTTTTCCTTGGCAGGCTAGCTTTCTAGATGGAACAGGTCTTGTACTGCATGTGCCTTTTGAATATGTTGACCTGCCTTTGGAACTGTCCTATTTCCTTGTGTTCCACTGTAATCTCTAAGGACATGGAGCCCAAATATTCTGTGTATTTTAAACCTACCTGGATTTTGTAGGCCAACAATATAACACCTATGTATTGTCTTTTAATACCCAGGTGAAGCTAGAACGTTCTTGTTTTATAGTCTGGTGTACTGTATTGTTGCTTCTTGCCCTTGAGGTAGAGCAGATTAGATATTGGAAATGATATGATTTACTAGTGTCCCAGTCCACTGAAGTGGAAAAGAAGTATTCTAAATGAGGTATTCTGCAACTCTGACTTGACTTTGTGAAGCAATCTATGGAATGCTGCTAGACTGCTGGCAGATTGCTGGATGCTCACACAAAAGACACAATTTGAATGGTGATACCTGGAACATCTCAAGGAGTTTCCTAACTTCTATTTTTGTCACCATGACTATAGCAATTGCCTCAGCTCAACTTCACATGCTTAGTATTTATTGCAGCCTTTTATAAAAGGAAGTTCATATGGCAAGCAACATGGCAAGTGAAGCATTTTCATTGTATAGAACTTGTAGTTGTCTTTGTGCGATCACAGTTAAGCATATCTAAAGGGCTAAGAAATGTAGTGCAGATAGCTCTTACCATCAACTAACACAGTGATTTAAAGAGAAAGGAGAGCTCTTACCATCAACTAACACAGTGATTTAAAGAGAAAGGGCAGAGATGTGTCTTTTTTTTTTTTTTGCTCTATCTCAGGTTTATACTCCTGCTCATCTTCTAACGTGATTTATGCCCTCACATGCCAGCAATGCCCTTCTACCCTCTACATTGGACAAACAGGCCAGTCCCTGCGACAAAGATTGAATAGACATAAGTCTGACATCAGAAACCAGCGGGGGAACATTTTAACCTTCCAGCACATTCAGTTGCTGATTTTAAGAGTAGCAGTTCTCTTACAAAGGGATTTCAAAGGGAGATTAAAAAGAGAGACTGCTGGATTACAACTAATAATGAAGCTCAAGACTATACATTCTCCGGGACAATAGAGATCTGGGATTCCTGCCTCATTACCAATGCTGATTTCTCCACGCCTACTGCCCCCTGCATATCACACCTAATCCAATCATGCCTGCTAATGTCATTTACTTGCTTTTGACATTTACATTGCCATTGTGTGTCTAATTCACTCATCTCTACTTAAGGATAGATGAAATCACATTCTAGCTGTATTTGAAGAAGTGAGCTGTGGCTCACGAAAGTTCACACCCTGCCAGAAATTTTGTTAGTCTTTAAGGTGCTACTGGACTCTTGCTCTTTTCTACTGCTAGTGACAGACTAACATGGCTACCCATCATGATATGTTTGTGTGTATGTGTTTCAAGATTGTTGTGTGTCACCTCAGGGCTGTATGTGTTTTAAGGGTGCAGATTATATATATTTTAAGTAAATAAAGCACATTCTGATCACAAATTATCTTTTAAAAATTAATTCGTTCTGTCCTCTTAACAATCTCATTCATGGGGTAAGCAAGTGGTTTAATTTGAAAGACGATCCTGTGTGAGGGTAAAGTGTTGCCGACCCTTGCAGATTTGTTGTGAATCCTGTGTTAAGGGAAAATAAGTGCCAGCCTCTGCAGTTTAAGAGTCACCGGATAGAACCGGTGAACAGTTTTAACTACCTAGGAGTAGTGGTTCAAGCATCTTGTTAGAACATAAGAAAGGCCCTGCTGGATCAGACCAAGGCCCATCAAGTCCAGTAGTCTGTTCACACAGTGGCCAACCAGGTGCCTCTAGGAACCCACAAACAAGACGACTGCAGCAGCACCATCCTGCCTGTGTTCCACCGCACCCAATATAATAGGCATGCTCCTCTGATACTAGAGAGAATAGGTATGGAGCATGACTAGTATCCATTCTAACTAATAGCCATGAATACCCCTCTCCTCCATGAATATGTCCACACCCCTCTTAAAGCCCTCCAAGCTGGCAGCCATCACCACATCCTGGGGCAGGGAGTTCCACAATTTAACTATGTGTTGTGTAAAAAAATACTTCCTTTTATCTGTTTTGAATCTCTCACCCTTCAGCTTTAGCAGATGACCCCGTGTTCTAGTATTATGGGAGAGGGAGAAAAACCTCTCCCTGTCCACTCTCTCCAAACCATGCATAATTTTATAGACCTCTATCATGACTCCCCTCAGCCGCCTTCTTTCCAAGCGAAACAGTCCTAAGCGTCTTAACCGCTCCCCATAGGACAGTTGCTCTAGCCCCTAATCATTTTAGTTGCTCTTTTCTGCACCTTCTCAAGCTCTGTAATATCCTTTTTTAGGTGTGGTGACCAGAACTGTACACAGTATTCCAAGTGTGGTCTCACCATAGATTTGTACAAGGGCAGTATGATATCAGCAGTTTTATTCTCTATACCTCGTCTAATTATGGCCAGCATGGAATTGGCCTTTTTTACAGCAGCCGCACACTGGGCTGACACTACCACTACCACCCCAAGATCCCTTTCTTGGTCTGTCGCTGTCAGCACAGATCCCATCAGTGTATATGTGAAGTTAGGATTTTTTGCCCCAATAGGAATCACTTTACACTTGCTCACATTGAATCACATTTGCCATTTTAATGCCCATTCTTCCAGTATGCAGAGATCCTTCTGGAGCTCTTCACAGTCCGATTTTGTTTTAACCACCCTAAATAATTTGGTGTCATCTGCAAACTTAGCTACTTCACTGTTTAACCCCAACTCCAGGTCATTGATGAACAGGTTGAAAAGCACCAGTCCCAACACAGATCCCTGAGGCACCCCACTGCTCACATCCCGCCATTGGGAGAACTGACCACTGATTCCCACTCTCTGCTTCCTATTTTTCAGCCAGCTCTCAATCCATAAGAGGACTTGTCCTCTTATCCCATGACTATGAAGTTTGCTTAGCAGTCTTTGGTGGGGGACTTTGTCAAAAGCTTTTTGGAAATCCAAATACACAATATCCATAGGCTCATACAGAAATTTAAGATTAACATGGACCCATTAGGTCCCTTCGTTGGTGGCTGGATGAAGCCAATCTCTTGAAGGGTGTTAAGTTTGGAATTTCCTCACACGATTACCAACTGTTTATTGATGCCTCCTTTGGGGGATGGGGAGTTCACTGCCAAGAATTGTCAGTAAAGGGAAGGTGGTCACCTGCTGAATCATATCTGCACATTAACATGTTGGAGCCTAGAGAAGTCAAATATGCTCTCGCTTCTCACCGACTCCAGCATTATGTTGGTCACCGACAACACTGCCACAAAATACTGCCTCTGCAAGTGTGAGGGTCTGTATGCCTGGCCTTGGGTAGGCCTTTGCCTTGTAGGCTTTCCCCTCCCCCTGGACTCGTAAAAGCAGTCCAGGTCTCTTGACTTTCCTTGGTTCAGGCGCAGCGTCTGACGGGCCCCAGGTTGGAATGTCTCTCCCCTCTTCCCACGTCCCTCCCTTGCTCTCACTGACTCCCTTCCACCAAACTCCATAAAATAACTTGCTCAGACGGTCATGCAGAAACAAGAAACTTTATTGGAAGCTTCAGAGAAGTACAGGCCTTACACTGGTAAAGTTGCAAGTGAATCCAGATTCACAAAGACAGAATTATAACCCCTACAGGGAAGCAGATGTCAAACGTGTGTTATGGGAATCTACGAGATAATTGTGCATGGTACAAAACATCAAAGAACTCAGAGCTTGTTAGTACTATCTACCCACCAAGGCCACAGTGGTGGAAGGGAGTCAGTGAGAGCAAGGGAGGGACGTGGGAAGAGGGGAGAGACATTCCAACCTGGGGCCCGTCAGACGCTGCGCCTGAACCAAGGAAAGTCAAGAGACCTGGACTGCTTTTACGAGTCCGGGGGGGGGGGGGGAAGCCTACAAGGCAAAGGCCTACCCAAGGCCAGGCATACAGACCCTCACAGCAAGCGGGGGGGCACAGGCTCCTTGCCAGCAGGCTATAGAAGTCTGGGAGTGGACAATTGCCCACAGAGTTTCTATCACAGCTATCCACGTTGTGGGGATATCCAACATGGCTGCAGATGCCCTAAGCTGAGACACCCCCCTACAACATGAGTGGTCCATATAGGCCAAATACATCCTACCCATTTTCAAGCAATGGGTTACCCCCCTTTATCTTTGCAACATCCCTGAACACAAAGTGCACGGCTTTCTGCTCCAGGGCTTCAGCCCAATCAATAGGGGACACATTTCAGGTTCAGTGGAGAACCTCAAGCGCTTTCCCCTGATCCCTCTTCTGGAAAGGACCATAGCAAAGATCCAGCAAGATTGGGCCACAATAATCCTTATCCCCCCCAATGACCCAAACAACCCTGGTTTCCCCTTCTGTGGAAACTGGCCAGGGGATTGTTCCACCACTTCCCTCCTCAGGAGGATCTTCAGCTAGTGGGCTGCGTTCATCATCACAATGTGCCCTCCATCTGACCACATGGCTCATCCTGCCATAAGCCAGTGGTCGGAAATGTGAGGGTCTGTGTATCCTTGTGTGCTGTTGTGTCCCAATTCCCCCCTCCCTCTGGACTCGTAAAAGCAGTTCAGACCATTTGGCCTTCCCTGAGTTCAGGCGCCATATCTGTCAAGCCCTGGCTGGTATGTCTCACGAGTGCCTCCCCTGCTGTGTTTCCCCGGCTGTGCTTTGGTTCACTCCCTCTTGCCAATTCCGGCCTTGGAAAGTAGATAACCCTAACTAGCTCCCTGGGGACGATTGATGTCTGCACCGTACCCATCTATCTTGTAGCTTCCCATAACATAGGTGTGACCTTTTGCTTCCCTGTAGGGGATATAATTCTGTAGTAGAGAAGTCTGGCTTACTTGCAACTTTTATCTGTGTGCGGCCTGTATCTTCTGGAGCTTCCAATAAAGGAACCTTGTTTCTACATGTCTGACTGAACAAGTGATTTTATGGAATTTGCACAGAGAGGTCAGGAACCCTCACAATAAGTTGACCTGCTCCTGGACCGTTCCTGGACAGCCATGGCAGGCAACGGGAAACCCAACGACAAACCGAGTGACGACGACAAGAAGGACGATGCTGTACCCACGAAACCTGATTTACCCCCTACGGATGGGAAGTCGCTTGGGAAGACGCCCAGTGAACCCGATTCCAAATTAGGTCTGGGAACAAGACCCAAGCAAACTCGCTTGGAGAGCTGGTTGCAAACCCCCAAGCGTTGGTCGCTTCCGAAGAGCGACACACAGTCAAGACGGACTGTGATGCACGGGTTGGGGTTCGAGGACGATCCCGCCCGAAAGGAAGCCGTGTTGCTTCATCAGATGGATGAGGAGCGGCGGCGCTGGCAGTCCGAGCGCCAGGAATTGCTGGACCGGATGGATACTATGCAAGCAGTGATGCTGGAGATGGCCGGAGCCATGGATGCGATGAAGATTCAGCCTCCACCAGTGGTCCCGCCGGACGGTGAGCCTCCGGCGCCCGTGCCCCCGGCACCTCCCATTCGCCCCGCTCCACCGGCCCGTAGAGATTTGAAAATCACGTATGACGGGTCGAGTGACCAACTAACGTTTTTCATGGTACAAGTGGACGTGTTTATGCGTGAGCAGAACCAGACTTTTACTTCGGAAGACTCCCGGGTCCAATATGTCGCTTCTCTCCTACAAGGGGAAGCGGCCGCCTGGATGGTACAGCAGTATGAGCTTCGCTCCCCGGTTTTGCGAAGTCTCGATGACTTCATGATTGCCCTTCGACACCGGTTTGAGGACCCGCATTTGGGTGAGCGAGCAAAGGTGGCCCTGCAACAACTGCGCCAAGGGACTAAGACTGTCACGCAGTACGCAAGTGAGTTCCAGTCGCTCTCGAGTCAGGTTTTGAACTGGAGCGAAACTACCAGGGTGCAGTGTTTCCGGGAGGGGTTGAACCCAGACTTGCAACACTGGGCTTTCATGCAGGGCAACCCCCCCGATGTTGAGGGCTGGATTCGCCACGCCGCCGATATAGAAAACCGTAAGCAACTGCTACTTCTGTCCCAGCAATGCACCGAACGCGAGACCAAACCCCGTGGAGACAGACCCGGTGGCCCGAGGGATCCTCGAACCCCCTCGGGGAGTGGACCTTCCATGGCCGAACGCCGCAGGCGTTTTGAAAGCGGGGTCTGTCTCGTTTGCGGGGGGAAAGGACACTTTGCTTCGCAATGCCCTTCTCGAACCGGACGCCCGGGACCGACTCGTCCGACCACAACCGAACTTGAGAAGCCCTCTCCCGAGGGGCAACCTCGCCGCCGGAGCGGCGCACCACCTCCGAGCCGACGCAGCGCGCCCTCAGCCCTGCACGCCCATTCCGAGGTCGTAGCCTCGGACACCACCGACCCATCGGGGCCACGGATTACAAGGGAAGCATTCGACTCATCGGAGTCGCGGATTACAAATACCACAACCACTTCCTCCAGCGAGGAGGAGGACTGGGACCTGCCGGCAAAAAACGCCGCCAGTCTGCTGTAAAGGGGGCTCCTCAGCAGACCGCGCCGAACGTTGTGCAAGGAGCTCCACTAATGGTAAGCGCTCAGGAAGACAATGTGTATGTTAAAGTCAAACTTTCACTACCAAAAGGGGGTCCCACCTTAGAATTCACGGCCCTGGTGGATTCGGGTTGTGCCCGTACCATGATGAGTGAAGAGGCAGCCAAGTTGCTGCAAGTTAGGCAGAAGCGGCTACCCGAACCCATCCGCTTTTCCCAGATGGATGGCAGTGACTTTAAAAAGGGACCCGTAACCCACCGCACAGCAGCAGTCATCATGTTCGTAGGAGAACATTGGGAGCGCCTTTATTTTACCATCACTCCCATAGTCGCACCCGTAGTGTTAGGAATGAACTGGTTGCTGGGGCACAATCCCTCTATAGACTGGGTGAAGCGGACGCTCTCCTTCCCTCGCAACCCATGCGAACTCCATGATAAAGATAGGGTGCTTAGTGCTCCAGCAGCCGCCCTCGTGGGGGCCCCCTCTCCCGGGACTGCTCCACCCCAGCTTCCCAGCGAGTATTCCCAGTTCGCCGATGTATTTGATGTGCGGGAATGCGACGAATTGCCCCCCCACCGAGAAACGGACTGTGCTATCGAGATAGTGGGTGATGGCAAATTGTCCAAAGGGAAGGTGTACCCCATGAGTCCAAATGAAAAAGCTGTGTTACGCGAATATTTGGACACCAATCTGGCGCGGGGCTTTATCCGCCCATCCAAGGCTCCTTACTCAGCTCCCGCATTCTTTGTCAAGAAGAAAACGGGGGATTTAAGACTCTGTATTGATTTCCGTAGACTGAATGCGGTCACTCAGTCTAACGCATACCCTCTCCCTCTCATTCCAGACCTTCTCGCGCAATTGAAGGAGGGCCGAATCTTCACCAAATTGGATTTGGTGGAGGCTTACCACCGAGTACGCATACGGGAAGGGGACGAACCAAAGACTGCATTTTCTTGTTGTTTTGGAATGTTTGAGTATTTAGTGATGCCGTTCGGACTTTCGGGGGCTCCGAGTGTGTTTATGCAATTAATTAATGAAGTCCTACATGATCTATTGTTTCGAGGGGTGGTGGTATTTTTGGACGACATCCTCATTTATTCTGAAACCATGGAAGAGCATGTTCAACTGGTGCGCGAAGTGCTGCAGCGGCTGCGCGAGCACAAACTGTTTGCCAAGGTTTCCAAATGTGATTTCCACCAACCCTCCATCACCTTCCTGGGCTATGTAATTTCTCATCAAGGCTTGGAAATGGATCCCGAAAAGGTTCGGGCGGTAATGGACTGGGAACCCCCCACCACTCGTAGACATTTGCAACAATTTTTAGGCTTTGCCAACTTCTACCGAAACTTTATTCCTAATTTTGCCCAGGTAGCGCTCCCTCTCACCTCGCTCCTGTGCACTAAAGGGAAGGGAGCGAACGCTGCTCTGCCTTCAGCCAGATTGCAATGGACTTCGGACTGCCAGCAGGCTTTCGATACTCTCAAGCTGCTCTTCTCGTCCGAGCCCGTTCTTGCCCACCCCTATTGTAATAAGCCTTTCGTGGTCCAAGTAGATGCTTCTGATGTTGCCATGGGGGGGGGGGGCTCTCTTACAACGGGACGAGAACGGCCAATTGAAACCGTGTGCCTACTTCTCTAAAAAGTTTTCCCAGTCGGAGATTAACTGGGCCATTTGGGAGAAGGAGGCAGCTGCTGTCAAACATGCCCTCACCATTTGGAGACATTTTCTGGAAGGGGCGGAATTCCCGTTTGAGGTTTGCACCGATCACAAGAACCTTGAGGCTCTGAAAGGGGCTAGAAAACTCAACGCGAAACAGATTCGTTGGGCTCAGTTTTTTGCTAAGTTCCGCTTCGTTCTGAAACATGTACCAGGGAAAGACAATGCGTTAGCGGATGCTCTCTCTAGACTTCCCCAGTACCGCAACGATTTCGATCGACCGGTAGATTCCCTATTCACTCCTGAGCAGAGGGGGGAAGCCTCGGGACTCGCAGTGACCACCCGCTCCCAATCCCACCGTCAACAAGTCCCTCCCCCCAAAGGGATCCCAGAGGCTTTTCTACAGCGGCTCCGAGACGCTTTATGCCCAATCGTTGAGGGAAAATATCTATAAAATGATGTTTAGGTGGTATTTAACACCTAAAAAGATGGCGAGGATCTACAATGCGATGTCTCCTAAGTGTTGGAAATGTAATACAGAGATTGGCTCATTTTATCATATGTGGTGGACTTGTGATAAAGCTAAAGAATTTTGAGACATGATATACTATGAAATCAGATTGATACTACAGAAGAATATACCAAAATCACCAGAGTTGATGCTACTTAGTATAATACCAGACACTATTTTAACTCAAAGAACTTTTTTGATTTATGCAACCACAGCTGCAAGATTGCTGTACACAGCTAAATGGAAAACGACGGACATTCCAGAAAAAAGAGACTGGATACTGAAAATGCTAGAATTAGTGGAAATGGCAAAATTAACTGCATTGATAAACCAAAGAGACAATGAACAGTTTATGGGAGAATGGGAGGTATGGAGAATTTATTGTGAACATGAATTACATTTAGGGAAATTAGAAGGTTACACACTGAATTGACCCGTTAGGTATTCTCTGATGATTAGCTATTAGATTTTTGTTTAATATTAGGGTCAATACTATAAACGTAAGAAATACATTAATCTATTTTGAAGCAGAGGGAGGTGACGGGGAAGTCACTGTTTAATTCATTGCTATGTATTTTTCACAACATTACAGAGATATTCTTTTATGATTGTTATAACTGTTGTTAAATGGATGTTAAATTTACTTTTTAAAAAAATAATAAAAATTTTATTTAAAAAAAAGAATCCCGTACTTCACAACCCCCGCCTGAGGACACTGTTGGGGACTCTAAGCCTATCTCCCCTACATGGGATGTTCATATATATGCAGAACAGGTTATCCGTATGGCCAAGGCCCTTAATATTGATTTTAAGCCTGAGGACTCAGGCCCCATCGATGAGATCATGGATATCCTTCACTGCCCAGATGCAGGGCCAGTAGCCCTTCCCATGATAAAGAGTATTTTAGAGGTGGTTCACACCAATTGGGCCAAACCGGCTTCGGTTCCCTCCTCCTCCAAAAGAGTGGAGAACCTGTATAAGATCCGCAGGGAGGGTGGAGAGTTCTTATACCAACACCCCCCTCCCAATTCCATAGTTGGAGAGTTCTTATACCAACACCCCCTCCCAATTCCGTAGTTGTGGAGGCACTACCTGGTAAATATAGATTGGGAGTGCACTCTTCTCCCCAAAACAGGGAAGGGCGCAAGCTCGATGCTCTTGCCAGAAAAATATACACCTCCAGCGCAGTAGGCCTCAGAATTTCCAATTTCCTAGCCATTATGGCCAGGTATCAATACTCTCTCTGGGATCGCATTTCCCCACAGATTGCCGTTCTCCCAGATGATCAACGCCCTTCGGCTACGGCCATTCAGAATAAGGGCATGTCTCTAATGAGACAACAACTAACGGCGGCACGCCATGTGGCGGATTCATCTAGTAAGGCTATAGCCTCCGCCATAGTCATTCGCAGACATGCCTGGCTCCGTTAGTCTGCCCTTCCCTATGACACTAGGTCACGTATAGAGGACCTCCCTTTCGAGGGAACGTCCTTGTTCAGCGACCTAACTGACATGTTCCTAGACTGGCTTAAGAAAAATAAGACAAACGTGAAATCATTAGGAATTGCACCTCAGGCACCCGATTTCAAACGTTGCTACTTTGGTCGGCAGACCACGCAGTCTTCCTGCCCTTATAGATTTCAGGGAGCCTTTCAGCAAACCCAATTCCGCCCTTCCTTTCCTCGTACTCAGCAGGAAAGGGAGTTTCAGAACAAATCTAGAGGCCGCAAAGGCCCCAGGATGTCTCTTGGTCGTTTTAACAAGCCTAAACAGGCATGACTAGAGGTTTCTGTCTGTTTCTCTGACCGGTTGTCAGCTTTCTATCATGCTTGGTTTGCTATCACAAATGATGTTTGGGTTCTGAAAATAATAAACACTGGATATTTCATAGAGTTTGATACATTACCTCCATATCAACCTGTGGTCCACTCACCCATTCCGGCCCCCGACCTGCTTGTCCGAGAGGTAGAAAATCTCTCTAAACAGGCGATTTCAGAGGTTCCACCTCCTGAGCAGGCGTGCGGGTTTTACTCCCACTTCTTTCTTATTGATAAAAAAAGGGGGGAAGCGGCCTATATATGATCTACGGGAGCTCAACGTTTTTGTTAAAACCAGGAAATTTCGAATGCTTTCGCTCCCGGAAGTACTTCCTCTGTTGAGCAAACATATGTGGTTTGTTGTGCTAGATCTCCATGATGCTTATTTCCACATTGCAATACACACGGAATGTCAACAATATCTGAGATTTGAGTGCAATGGGAAATGTTATCAATATAATGTCTTGCCCTTCGGGCTATCTACGCCCCCTAGGACCTTTACTAAATGCCTAGCAGTGGTGGTAGCACACCTGGACCTAAAAGGTTGTGTAATCTTCCCCTACCTCGACGATTGGTTGGTAGCGGGCACATCATGAACAGAGCTGGTTGCGCAAGTTGACCTGATCCTTTCGGTCCTCAATAATCTTGGCCTTTTGGTTAACTTTACCAAATCTAAACTTGTTCCTGCACAACTGCAGGAGTTTATCGGAGCACGATTAGATGCCAGCCATTAGATGTAAGCCCTTGCCCCGAGGAATTCCCAAAAGCAACAACCCAGACAGGTAGTCCAAAGGCAAGTTGACTTTATTGGAAAAATCAAATGGGTTAACAGTGCTTGCAAACTAACTAAGCCAAGAATGGCTGGCGGGCGCAAATCAGTAATATATAATAGCATATCTCAGGCATGTCCAAAGTCCGGCCCAGGGGCCAATTGTCAGACCAGTTGAATCTGGCCCCCGGGGAGAAGGGCAAAGCTGCCGAGAGGCCCTGGGAGCCACGGCCGACCCCTGGCCACAGCAGCCCAGTGCAGAGCTGGGCCGCCCCGGGAGCCAGCTGGGATGCCGCCAGCCAGCTGGGGGGCGGGAGGCCCCTCCCAGCAGCCGCCCAGCGCAGCGGGAGCCGGGTGCAGAGCGGGCATGCCAGGGGAGCCGGCTTTAAAGCCGCCAGCCAGCTGGGGGGCGGGAGGCCCCTCCCAACTGCCCAGCGCAGCTGCAGTGGGGCACGGAGCTGGGCCACCCCGGGAGCAGGCTGGGACGCTGCCTGCCAACTGGGGGGCAGGGGCCTTCCCCCCAGTCGCGGAGGGGGGTAAGCTGGGAGTGGATCTTCCTGTCTGTGTGTAGATGCACTCTTCTGGCTATGGAGGAGGCTACACCAGGTGGGGGGAGAAGGGGCACATGGGTGTGGTACTCCAATAGTTTGTGACCCTCCCCATTGGCTAAGAAAATGCTGTTCTTGTTTGGCTCAACATATTTGTGTGAGAAGACATTCTCTGCTATGAACTTTAACAAGAACCGTGTGAGGACAAGACTAAGTGACTGTCACTAGGGCTGTCGATTCGGTTCGTCCTGAACCGAAAAAAAAGCCGAATTACCCCCGATTCGGCTGTTTTTTGGTTCAGGACGAACCGAACTCAAAAAAGGTGGGAAACGGGGGAGGCGAATTCTCCGATTTTGGGGATTTGGTGAATAAATTTGGCAGATTTGGGGTTCCATGAAGGCGCAGAGGGGCTTTAAACCACCCCCCCGCGTGCCTTCAGGGGGCTTCCCTGAAGGTGCTTGGGGGGCTCTTTAAAAAGATCTGTGCCTCCCGACTGGGAGGCACAAATCTGTTCCAGCACCCCCCGCGCACCTTCAGGGGGCTTCCCTGTTTAAAGGGGGCCCCACGTGCCTTCAGGGAAGCCCCGTGAAGGTGCGGGGGGCCCTTTAAACACATCTGTGCCTCCCAGGTGGGAGGCACAGATCTGTTCCACCACCACCCCCACACGCCTTCAGGGAAGCCCCCTGAAGGCGCGCGGGGGAGCGAATTTTCCACCGAACTCCGTATCTTGCCCGAATTTCAGGGATCCGAAGCAGGGGAGTTCGGACTTTGGCACGGTGTGAGCTCTTGACCCATAGAACCAGAAATCACCACAGAACTTTGAATTCCTGCCAAATTGCACGGACCCGAAGCGGGGGAGTTCAGACTTCGGCATATCCCGAATCTAAACGGGCCGAATTCAGCCGAATCCGAACTATACCGAATTTTTTTTTAATTCAACAGCCCCACTTGGCAGCACTTATAACACACACACACAGAGAGAGAGATAAGCACATATATTCTTCACAATTAAACAGAAAGCATGATGTGGCCTTCCTATGAATTCTGTTTCACATTAACAAAAAGTGCTTTTAAGAAATGTGAAATATCTTTAGGTTGTTTTGTAACATAAATGCTAGACTCAGTCAAGGCAAAAACCAGTTTTAATTGTGAAATTCATTCATCATTGCAAAAAAAAAAAAAAAAACCCAACCAAAATTTATGAGTGTAGCAATCATTCACTTTGCCTGCAGTAACTGTATTTCCACATCAAAACATACTGTAAGCATTAATTGTTGCAATCAAACTATTGTCTGTAAGTTCCATTTGGGCAATGTCAATACAGAAAAAACAGGAAAGTATTCTCAGTAAAACAGACCACCTTCTCCCCAATAGTGAAGGGAGACTGCTATATGTTTTGGCTGTTTTCCCCATTTAATGCTATTGCTGTATTTATGTTGTATTAATAAATTAGATTATGGCACCTTGATGTTGGGATTGTTTTTTAGACTGCCACAATCTCTTCTCCGACAAAGTTCCTTTAAATAGGAAAGCTATCCATATGCACATTTTTTCTACTGAGTTTCCATAGTCCAGCCTGCTCAGCTATAACTGTTACCAGAGCGGCATCAGCAGCTGCAAAGGGTATCATCAGTGCTGAGACTAGGAAATATGAACCGCAGTTCCCTTAAGTGCACCTTCTCCGTTGCTTGAAATTCTCTTAAGCAATCTGCATGTCCGTCCGCAAAACATTCCCTTTTTGGTATGCTGCTTGGAACATTCACTAAGATAACTGCATTTACAGCATGATTCATGGGCACTAAAAAGTGTGTGTGGTTCATGGCTGATTTTCCTTGTATTAGCTTGAACTGGAGTGATTGTATTTAATTTGTGTAGTGGATCCTAGCAATGGCCTAATAATGGGAGAGTAAATGGCTACAGTTTACCTGAGCTTCAGCCTGAGCTTCAAGGCCTTGAGACTCAATGAAAAAAAGATGGGCTATAAATAAATAATTGTGATATGGTCTGTTGATGTCCTTTGATAATTAATATAGATAACATTTTTTCTATGACTGTTAAGATGGAGGGGAGAATGGAATGGAATGAGATAGATCTGTGCTAATATGTATGTGTTGCTAGTGCAGAAATAATGGTGCAGAAATAATGCTTGGGTTTCACTGTGACTTTGCCAAAGTTCTCTTCTGTATTATGCTTGTTCAGAGATACAGCAGCACTACTGCATAACAGTTACCAGTTTGCTTATGAGTCTCACACCGGCGATCCTGAGAAGCTAGTTTCAGTTTGCAAAGGCATGCAGTAAGTGCAACTGAGTCAGCAGAAGACTAGG
Organism: Euleptes europaea; assembly: GCF_029931775.1. Classification (NCBI taxonomy): domain Eukaryota; kingdom Metazoa; phylum Chordata; class Lepidosauria; order Squamata; family Sphaerodactylidae; genus Euleptes; species Euleptes europaea. The sequence continues at coordinate 66,576,602 of NC_079323.1, forward strand.
AATTGACAACTGTTCCCAAGTTATAATCTTAAAGGTGTAGTAGACTTTACTGCAGGGATGCTCTCTACTACCCTTCAGAGTTTTCTGGAGTGCAGCAGCTGCAGTGCATTTCTTTTTGTATCAGATTTTGCTTCTCACTTCCCACTGAGTACCATGTACAAACCCTGTGATTAGATGATAAACGTAACTACAAGTTGTAACATGGTGGTTGAATCTTAAAATTAAATTAACAAAGCCTTTGCTGTGACCAAATATAACCCATAAGCAAAATGTAAGCACCAAAAATGCTTTGCTGTTTGGTTAAGCAGAAGAAGAAAAAAAGGGGCCAAGTTCTTCCAGTAAACTTCCCATGAGCAAAAAAAACTAGGCAAAAATTAGAAACTGTACATATGATGCCCCTTTATAGCCTGATCTTTGGGGAAAAGATGTACATGGGTTTTGTTAGCATTTGTAATTTTAAAGCCTTCAGGTGGTAGTATTAATTCAATCTCTGAACCAATTCATCCAGTAGTTTGTGAGATGAAAGTTCAGTGTCACTTGAGAGCCATTTGTTTGAATGTATTCCATTACTATTACACAATCAGGTTGATTCTTGGTCTCCAAAACCATAGTTCAAAAGGAGCCCTCTTCACAATGTATATTAAAATATATTCTTCCTACAATGTTGTTATCTATTTACCACTCATTTGATCATGCAAGCAGATGGTGGCAAAATGAGGAAGACATGTCAAGGAAGCTAGGTCTCTTCAATGTAAAGGATCCCTTACTTTATTACAAAAGACCTCATAAACCTTGGTTGAAAGTTGCAAATACTGCTCATGCTGCTGAAGAACATCTTTGCCAGTGGAGGCAGAATGCAGACAGGAGTCCTAGGTCACTGGGGTGGAAGTATTTCTTGGTTGAAGGAGTAGTGAGCCCAGCTAAGCCCAAGAAACTGCCAAACATCTAAGGATAGGCTGTAGTCACATCCCAGGAACTCCTGATACATGCCCCCGACTCCTCTAAGGTCCCCTTGCCCACTATGTGAGGGAGGAAGGCAAAAATGGTGATCTGGTAGTAAGCACTCCACATTTACCTTTACCCAGATACTCTCTGTAATTGTCCCTCTTAAGGCTTGTTTAGCAAATGTTTGGGCCCTTGATACAAAGCCATTGGATTATCAGGGAAGCTAATGCTAACATGGCTAAATGCTTGGAAGTTTTTGTTCAGTACAGATATGTAGTTTAAAGATGCATTTAAGTTCCTTTGTCATTCACTGCCTTGATTTGTACAGCAAATCCACAAGGTAGCTTAGATGAGATATAAATACCTACAATGAGATGTCAAAGTTGAAGAAAGCCTCTCACAAGTCTTACAAAACACCTGCCGAAGCCGAAATGCTTGAATGTTCATTTTAAGTACACAGAGTTTTCATCTCGGTACATGGTAAACAAAAACAGGTGGAAAGTTTTCCCCAGCTCTTACTTCTAACAGAATGCATATCATCTGGCAGTAGAAAAGAAGCATTTAGTTTATTATGGTAGTCTCTGAAAGCTGTAATGTTCAAGAAGATTTGTTTTTAAAAAGCTCTGTGTTTGTCATAATGATTTCTCATCTCCAAATAACTATTGGAGATATATTAGTCCCAATGCTAAACAAAAGTAAATGCTTATAAAAATACTAAGAGAAGAAACAGTGTAAAGCATGTTTATAGAAGTCTTCTGTATTTTGTATACAGATGAATGATCCCGCGATTAGAATCTCTACAAGTATTTGATACTGATAGTACAATTTATGATTATTTGATGTTGATATTCGACTATTAAAGACAATAGTAATTGTCAATGCTAGTAGTGGATGGTATTGAGGGTGCTACAGACACCCTGCTGAAAGAGGAAGTCCTTATGTGGGAGTACTCCAGGGAAATGCAGTAGTAAATTCTGCTATCCTATTATTTAATTAGCCCTGACCTGGATGGCCCAGGCTAGCCTGATCTCGTCACATCTCAGAAGCTAAGCAGGGTCAGCCCTGGTTAGTATTTGGATGGGAGACCACCGAGGAATACCAGGGTTGCTGTGCAGAGGAAGGCACTGGCAAACCACCTCTGTTGGTCTCTTGCCATGAAAACCCCAAAAGGGGTCACCATAAGTCGGTTGCGACTTGACGGCACTTTACATACACATTATTTAATTAATATTGGTGTCAGATAGGGTTTCTGACAGCATGGGCCAAACAGGATGGTTCCTCTGTAAACAATATGGATCCTTCCGTGCACTCCCCCCTCCCCTCCTGTTTTGCACACGAGCCACAAGCTCCAGTCAGAGATCTACAATTGTATGGAGACCCGCCCGTGTAAATCTTTCATCTGATACTGGGCCTCACTCACAATGCCAGGAACCCCACCAGTCCCTTCTCTGATTGTTCTTAAGTACCCAGTACTTGGTTTGCTGAAGTCATTACCGGGAGAAAGAAATCTCATTGTTTCCTTTGTATTCCTGTAACTCAATCTCATCCATTGTATCCGTTCTATAAATATAGCAATGCCCCAATGCTCTGTATTCTAATCTTCTCCGTCTTGCTGAAACTACTACCACATGAATAAACTGTCTGAATCACTGCTCCGTCTGGATTTGAGTTCTATTGCCTGAGACGCCGTAGGCTTGCTGAAACCTGACATTAGGTTAGAATCCATCTTTTTTATTTTCTACTAGTTTAGCTCTTCAGAAAGATGTCCTCCAGCTCGAGCCGATCCGCCGAGTTAATCCGACGCTACAAGAGCCTCTGCCTGTTGGAACAGCAGAGAGCAGCTACCCCGGGAGGAGCAGACTCGGTCGAGCTCTACCGAGGTCCGCTGGAGGATCAGTACTCCAGGAGAGAGGCACCGATCCGGGACCAGGGACCAACCACCTCGACCCCTTACCTCCAGGAGCACCGGCTCCTACAGGAATGGAACCACGAGAATTGGAATCTTCAGGCCCAGCTGGGAGTCCTGCAGAGGGAGATGACGATGCTGGCAGGGACGGTGCATGGACTTCGATCGTCCTTCGGCGCCCCGAGCACCTCCTTTCTCCCCCCACGCACTGTTGTCCGGGACCTGCAGATCTCCTTCGATGGTTCCTGTGGTCAACTACCCCACTTTCTACTGCAACTTTCTGGTTTCATGGACGATCAGGGTGAAACTTTTCCTTCCGAGGAGGCCCGGGTGCGTTATGCCATCGGGCTTCTAAGGAGGGAGGCAGTAGAATGGGCAGTAGCTGCTACTGAAGTCAACCCGGGACTTTTGCACTCGCTCGAAGATTTCTTGGAAGCCCTGCACCGCCGTTTTGAGGACCCTCACCGGGCAGAGAGGGCCAAGATAGCCATGCGCAGACTGAGGCAGGGGTCCCGGTCTGTGCTAGAGTATGCCCAGGAGTTCCAGTCCCTGGCATGTGAAGTGCGGGAGTGGAGCGAGACCACCAAGGTCCAGCACTTCCACGAGGGATTGCGCTGGGAAGTGTTGGAGGGCTGCCTGACTCTTGGCGACCCTGATACTGTGGAGGGTTGGATCCGTTTGGCTGGGGAGGTGGAGCACCCCAAGCTCACCTTACAGTTTGCCAAGGATCGCCCGGGGAGGGAACCCCCCTCCAGAGGCCCAGTCAGAGGGAATGCCGCGGCGGGGGCACACCGTGGAGAGGAGAACCTAGGCCAGTTCCCGGAGGAGAAGGCACGCCGCTCCAAGGAGGTGGTCTATTGGCGTTGCGGAAGAGCAGGGCACTTTGCGGCCAAGTGCACCTACGGCTTCCCAGGACAGACGGCTGATAGAGCGGTCCCAACCGAGCCCCGAGTTCCGGACAGAAGGAGAGCAGAAGGGACCCCCACCCAACACGGCGCAGCGGCTCTCAGCGCAGACCTGGAGCCTGCTCCATGCACACATCGTTGTTGCTCCAGATGTTCCTCGCCATCAAAAAACGAGGAAAGCTTCCTGTGATTGAGCCGGCTCAGGCAGCGACCTTGCAAGGGAACAAGCCGGTTCCGACCTGGGTGAGTGACCAGGGGGAGACTTTGTTGGTGCCAGTAGTGTGGAAGAATCCCCGGGGAGGGGACCCTATTGCTGTCGTAGGCATTTTGGACTCTGGCTGCTCCAGAACTTTAATAGACCAGGGGGTGTTTGACCGTTTGCAGTTGGGGGCAGTGGAGTTGGATCGGCCCTTACACTTCCGCCAGATGGATGGGAGCGATCTTCAGGGGGGTCCCGTTCATTTACGCTCTGAACCAGTTTTGTTGGGGGTGGGAGATCACTGGGAGCTGATCAGTCTCACCATCGCCCCTGGGATCTCCTACCCAGTGGTTCTAGGAAGTAACTGGCTGGCGGGTCATAACCCCAGCATTGACTGGACGCAGCATCAGGTTGTGTTTGAGTCTCCACAATGCAAGTGGCATTGCCGGGAGGACATGCCCGATGGGGGGGGATAGCGGCCGCGACAGCGACTCCTGTGACATTACCCCCGGAATACCAAGACTATATGGACGTTTTTGAAGGGACAGATTGTGACTTGCTACCCCCTCACTGCACCACGGACTGTGCCATTGAGCTCACCGTGGACGTGAAGCCCTCCAAAGCCCGAGTTTATCCCATGAGCCCCCTAGAAAAGACTGTGTTGCGGGAGTTTCTGGATAAAAATCTGGCTAGGGGGTTCATCCGTCCGTCCAAGGCTGCATTCTCCTCACCTTGCTTCTTTGTTAAGAAGAAGGGAACTTCAGACCTCCGGTTGTGCGTGGACTATAGGGGGCTCAATGCAGTGACTGAACGGAATGCCTACCCCATCTCCCTCATTCCTGACCTCCTCAGTCAGTTACAGGAGGGCAGGATCTTTTCGAAACTGGACCTGGCGGAAGCCTATTACCGGGTTCGGATTAAGGAGGGGGACGAGGCGAAGACGGCCCTTTCCTGTTGTTTTGGTCTGTTTGAGTTTTGCGTGATGCCTTTCAGGTTGTCTGGAGCTCCGTCCTGCTTCATGCAACTCATTAACAAAATTTTACAAGACTTTTGTTTCGGGGGGTTATCGTGTATCTAGATGACATTTTTATCTATTCTCGGGATCCGGAAGAACACCGGAAGTTGGTGCGGGAGGTCCTGCGCCGACTGCGGGAGCACCACCTATACGCCAAGCTGTCCAAGTGCGCCTTTAACCAGGACAAGCTTGCCTTCCTTGGTTTTGTGGTGTCTTCTAATGGGTTAATCATGGATCCCGAGAAGGTCCAGGTGGTCCGTGACTGGGAACCCCCCCCCCCGAACCCGTAAACAGGTTCAGCAATTTCTGGGCTTCGCGAATTTCTATCGGGGCTTCATCCCGGATTTTGCTGAGATAGCCCTCCCAATCACGGACCTCCTTAAAACCAAGGGGAGGGGTCAAGTGGCCACGGCCGCTAACTATCAGGTGGCGTGGGATAATCGCTGCCAGGCAGCGTTCGACTTGCTAAAAAGCCGGTTCACGTCCATGCCTATTTTAGCTCACCCCGACTGTTCCCAGCCCTTCGTCCTGCAAGTGGATGCTTCCGAGAAGGCAATGGGGGGAGTGCTTCTGCAGAAGGACGCTCAGGGGAGACTCAGACCCTGTGCTTACTTCTCCAAGAAGTTCACTGGGCCTGAGCTAAACTGGCCAATTGGGGAGAAGGAGGCCATGGCTATCAAACATGCCCTCACAGTTTGGCGCCAGTTCTTGGAGGGGGCCTTCGAGGTTTGGACGGACCACCAGAACCTCGAGGCTATTTTGGGACAGAGGAGACTCTCGGCCAAGCAGCTGAGGTGGGCAGATTTCTTTTCTAAATTCCGCTTTGCCATCAAGCACGTCCCCGGGAGGGAGAATTGTCTGGCGGACGGTCTCTCCCGCATGCAGCAGTACGACTGCAGAGTCGAGTGGCCGATGGGATCCCTTTTTTCCCCCGGAGCACCTGGGCTTGAACCCGGAGGGGGCAAGCACAGGGATTCTCACCCGGGCTCAGGCTCGGGCAGCGCCCCCCCCCCCCCGCCGACCCCGGCTCTCCCACGAGGGGAGTGTACCGTATCCACCCGTTCCCAGGGGGTCCAAACCCAGGCCCAGACCCGGGCAGCGGCTGCTCCGCCTCCTCCCGAGCTCCCGCCCAGAGAGGCGGCCGAAACCCCCCGCTCGCAGGCACCCCCTAGTGACCTGCCCCCGGACACCCAGACTAGGTGGAAGGAGGCCCTTCTGGAGGAACGAGGGGGGAAGTCCTTTGGAGAGGAGGAAGCCGTGGTTCCGGAGGGAAAAACTTACATCCCCCTAAAACTGCGCCGAGAGGCTCTGGAATGGAGCCACAGCTCCAGGGCAGGGGGACACTTTGGTTTTGTAAAGACCCTGCACCTGGTCAGACAATGCTTTTGGTGGCCCAGAATGCGACAGGACATTGACAGTTTTGTGAGGTCCTGCTCGACGTGCGCTACCAATAAACGCCTTATGGGGAAACCACCCGTTCTACTAAAACCCCTGGAAACTCCGGAGGCTCCCTGGCGGGTGATTGGGATGGACTTTGTGACCAATCTCCCCCCTAGCCAAGGAAAAACCGTACTGTGGGTGATCACGGACCTGTTTTCCAAGCAGATCCACCTCACCCCGTGCGAAGGTTTGCCCTCAGCCCACAAGCTGGCCCACCTGTTTGTTCAACAGATCTTCCGTCTACACGGATTTCCCCGGAGGATCATGAGCGACAGAGGCTCGGTGTTCCTGTCTAAATTTTGGCAGGCGTTTTTGGGGATGTTGGGGTACAACAAAGTTTATCGTCTGCCTATCAACCTCAGACGGATGGGCAGACGGAGAGAGTGAATGCTGTTGTAGAATGTTACTTGCGCTGCTTCCCCAATTATCACCAGGATAATTGGGTCAACCTGTTGCCCCTAGCTGAGTATGCCTATAACAACTCTGTACACTCAGCTACGGGACAGAGTCCATTTAAGACGGTATATGGTATTGAATTCGACCCTTTGGGAGCGGTTCCCCTCCCGCCGGGAGGCGACCCGCCGGAGGTGTCGGCTTGGTCTAATACCGTCAGAAATACTTGGCCGGGACTGGTTAAACAGTTGAACCAGGCGAAGGAACGATACAAGGCGCAGGCTGATAAGCACAGAGCGCCTCAGTGGGATCTTGTGGTCGGGGAGAAAGTGTGAGCTTAAAATCACTGCATCCTTGTAAGAAACTTTGCCAGAAGTACGTGGGTCCGTTTACCATTTCCCGAGTTATCAACGAGTTATCAACGAGGTCATGGCCGAGCTGGACCTCCCCAAGACTTTGCAAGGGGTACACCCCATCTTTCATGTCAGCCTTCTGAAACCCTTTTCCTCCCGCCCCTGACTGGCACCCGGAACCTCCCGAGGCAACTCCTATCATGGTACAGGGGGAACAACATTTTGAAATTTCCAAGGTACTGGACTCCAGGCTGCGGAGGGGCCAGCTGGAGTACCTGGTACACTGGAAACATTTGAATTCGAGCCATGATGAGTGGGTTGCAGCTGGACATGTAAACGCTCCCTCTTTAATCACCGAGTTCCACCGGACTTGCCCCGACAAGCCCGGAGACCCGGGGAGGGGGTCTTTGGAGAGGCAGAATGTCAGATAGGGTTTCTGACAGAATGGGCCGAACAGGATGGTTCCTCTGTAAACAATATGGATCCTTCCGTGCACTCCCCCCTCCCCTCCTGTTTTGCACACGAGCCACAAGCTCCGGTCAGAGATCTACAATTGTATGGAGACCAGCCCATGTAAATCTTTCATCTGATACCGGGCCTCGCTCACAATGCCAGGAACCCCACCAGCCCCTTCTCTGATTGCCCTTAAGTACCCAGTACTTGGTTTGCTGAAGTCGTTACCGGGAGAAAGAAATCTCATTGTTTCCTTTGTATTCCTGTAACTCAATCTCATCCATTGTATCCGTTCTATAAATATAGCAGTGCCCCAATGCTCTGTATTCTAACCTTCTCCATCTTGGTGAAACTACTACCTCATGAATAAACTCTCTGAATCACTGCTCCATCTGGATTTGAGTTCTATTGCCTGAGACTCCATAGGCTTGCTGAAACCTGACAATTGGAGACATATAAATATACCTATGGAAAGGCAGAGAGGTTAGATCTCTCCATCCTTTGCATGGGTGTCAGGCCTGCTCGCTGTGTCTAAGATGGTTTCATTTTCTCACAGACTCCCGTTCAAGGACTGTTTCTGTTTCTCTAAACTGTTTCTCTTAAAGCTCGCATTCCTGTTCCCTTTGAAGCTAGCGGGTGCCCGTGGGAGCGTTGGTGTTTCTAGACTGTTTGGGGTTATCTCATGAGACTGTATTGCTGCTGCTTTTCTGGTATTCTCATATAATCAAGTGCTTGCCATTTCCCCCCCATTCCTGCCTTTGGATTTCTAAGCTCTGCTTGCCTATGTTACCAGTAAACCTACTCTTTTGGACTACTAAGTCTCCTGGTGTGGTTTTTGGATTTCTATGAACCAAGTGCTTACATTAAGGCAGGAATCAACCCTCTTTCACCTGTCAGGCTAGAGCCCCTGTTAGGTTCGCCTGCCACTCGGATTGGAGCTAGGACGGTGCTCTCCGAGTTGTCTACCCGTGGCTGGAGCCCCGTGCGGTTCGCCCGGGTGGTGGGCTCCTGCCCGGAGCCCTGGAAGGCTTCCATCCTTGGTTCCTTCCCTTGGGAACAGCAGACGACGACCCCGATTTAGCACGGGACGTTTTAGCTGAGATACATCGTACTGATGCGGAAGTCAACCGCCTAACTGGACTTGTTCGAGCTCAGTGGCGTTCTCTGGCCGTGACGGTTCCCTGGACGTCCAAGGTCGCGGACGCCAGTGCTCGCCAAGACCTCCACATACTGGACTGGTTGGTGGAGGATACTCGTTTGGCAGCGGAGGCTTTGCAGTTGCTAACTAGCCTGTTGGCGGGACTAACCTCCAATGACACACAGTTGGATCAGGCAGGGGGTCCCAATCCGCCCCGCTGAACCATCAGATATGGCGACTCCAGCCGCGCAGGACCCCCAGCTTTGGCAAATGGAGGCAAGAGCGGTAGCAACATGGGTGGCTGCGCTCTTGCAGGGCAAGACCTCGGCGACTATTTCGGTGGCTGAAATCACAAAGCTTCTGACCCCTGACTTCGGTGCTGGTGCGGCGGCCTTGGCGGTGCAGATCCAACCGCTATTGGATCTTACTGACCCCTCTGAACTCCTCTTGGCTTTGGAACTGGAGGCTCTCCCATTGGTTACCACAGCCCTCGCCGCTAGGTTGACGGCCGACCAGGCCTTAGCTGAACTCAAGAAGGCTGAGGATCAGGCGCGGGCAGCGGCAGATGCTGCGGCCAGGGCTCGGGCTGAACAGGAGGAGAAGGAACGTTTGGCTGCCGAACAGGCGCGATGCAGCACGCGCCCCTGACAACCCGGGGGTCTTGATATTCCCTCGTTCTCCCCAACTTTCGTCCCGTCATGCAGCGTCCAACGCACCCACAGGTTCGCGGGGACTTTGCCCGATCTGCCGGATGATTCCGACGAGGAGGACCTATACGGTGGGGAATCACTCTGGGCTGCTAATTTACGGGTCAGCCAATCCCGCCGAGCTGGCAGTACCAGCGACGATGTGTTTTTATTGCGGACCCAAAATCTGGACCTTATGGAACAGGTGGCGCATTTACAAGACCAACTGGCTCTGGTACTTCGGGACAACGACCAGTTACAATGGGCCCAAACTGCACCAGTTGCTCCAGCTCCCATGACGCCACCGCAGCCACCGCAGCCACCACCACAGCAACCACCGCAGCAACCAGCTGCGCCGGTGGTTCCTCCTGGTGGAGGACCCGCTGCTCCTGGCGGAGGACCCGCTGCTCCTGGCAGGGGACCCGCAGCCCCTGACAGAGGCCTCGTGGTGCCCGGGGGGGTTCCCGTTGTGCCTATCGTACCTGCTTTACCGTTGCTACCGGGTGCATTGGGGTTGCCGGGGGCACCAATTCCTGGACAACCACCTGCACCCCCAATGCCATGGAGACAACCCAAGTTGAAGATTACCTATGACAATTCAGTTGAAACTCTGCCCCGTTTTTTACATCATATGGATAGTTATATGAGGGAGCAAAGACAATTCTTCCCTACCAAAGATAGCCGCGTCCGTTTCGTTGCCTCCCTGTTAACAGAGAAAGCGGCCAACTGGATGATTCTCCAGTTCGATACGAGGTCCCGCTCCATTCGCTCCCTCAACAATTTTATGTTTGCCTTAAGGAGGCGCTTTGAGGACCCCTTCATGGGAGAGAGAGCCAAAGCAGAACTTTTGCAACTCAGGCAAGGCTCCTCTTCGCTGATGAATTCCAACGACTCGCGAGTAAAGTAGTGGACTGGCCTGAAGCTACGCTTATCCACTACTTCCGAGAAGCTTTGCACCCAGACATTTTGAACTGGTCTTATATGCGAGGCGACCCAGATACCCTTGAGGATTGGATTTTACTGGCCGAGGAAGTAGAAAGCCGCCAGCGATTCGTTTCCCTAGTCCGGAATCGGGCCAAAGAGAGGGGCGATCAAAAACCTCCCCCCAAACCTTCGAATCCCAACCCGCGGAGACCAACCTGGCTCCCTCTGGATCACGAGTCCCATTTCCAGAGAGGAGCCTGTCTCGTTTGCGGTGTTATGGGCCACTTTGAGCGGCCTGTCCTCAACGTCCAGAACCCACTCGACCGGACGCACCGCCTCGAGCTCGGGGACGACCTCAATGCAGAGCGCAGTGCTGGGACGACCCACACCCTCTGCACTTCATGTTGGAGAACCGTCTAGTCTCCCTGCACCCATCGACCCCGTAGAGTCCCGGATTACAAGTGCCCCATTGGGGGACAGCTCTCCTTCTTCAGATGAAGACCATCATTGGAATTCCCCAGCTCTCAATCTGGAATCTCCTCTTGACCTGTCAAAAAATGGACACGGTCTGTGGTGAGTGGAGCATCCCCACAGACCCCTGCAGAAACCCCTGCAAAATCCAAGGTTCCTGTCATGGTGAGTGAAGTCGAAAATACTGTGTATGTGGATGTAGTGTTACAACACTATAAAAAGGGCCCCCAGTTAGGTGTCAAAGCACTCATAGATTCCGGCTGCGAGCGCTCTTTAATCAATGAGGCCACGTTTGCAGCTCTGCAAGTCAAGTCCGAAAATCTACCAGCTCCCTTCCAATTCGCCCAAATGGATGGTAGCCACTTTAAAGGGGGGCCAGTCGACTGTCACACATGGGGAGTAGCGATGGGCATCGGTTCCCATTGGGAGCAGATAGACTTTACCATAGCTCCAGTCCGATACGAGGTGATTTTGGGAATCAACTGGCTCAAAGGGCACAGTCCCTCCATAGACTGGGAGGCTGACACTATTACGTTTACCAACCCTAAGTGTGACCAGCATCGACGCGAGGTCGCAGTTGTTCTTCCACCCGCCTCAGCCTTAGCCTCCAATGGCCTACCATCGACCCAATTACCCGATGTATACCGGAATTTTGAGGATGTTTTTGATGTAAAAGAATGTGATGCATTGCCCCCCCACCGCAAAACGGACTGTGCTATTGAAGTGGTGGGAGACTGCAAACTGACTAAAAGCAAAATTTACCCTATGAGCATTTCCGAGCGCGCCCTACTGCGAGACTTTCTAGACAAAAATCTTGCTCGGGGGTTCATTCGGCCATCAACCGCTCCCAACTCCGCCCCCACTTTCTTTGTCCGTAAGAAGACGGGTGACTTGCGCTTGTGCATTGACTTTCGAAAACAACGCAGTCACCCAAACCAACGCCTACCCCATCCCACTGATCTTGGATATCTTAGGACAACTAAGGGAGGGGCGCATTTTCACCAAACTGGACTTAGTTGAAGCTTATTACCGGGTCCGGATTTGTGACGGGGACGAACCCCTCACAGCCTCTCTAGCTGCTTCGGAATGTATGAATTTCTGGTGATGCCTTTTGGTTTATCTCGATGATATCCTTATTTACTCTAATTCCATGGATGAACATGTTGCTCTGGTCAGGGAAGTGTTACAGCTTCTCAGAAACAATCAACTCTACGCTAAGGTGTCTAAGTGCGAGTTCCACCAAAAACAGTTAACTTTCTTGGGATACATAGTTTCACATCAGGGCCTCACCATGGACCCCGCTAAAATACAGTCTGTGCTTGATTGGGCTCCTCCCTCCACCCGCAAGCAAGTGCAGCAGTTTCTCGGCTTTGCCAATTTTTACCGTGGTTTCATTCCCAACTTTGCGCAAGTGGCACTGCCGCTCACTGACCTCCTAAAGACTAAGGGTAAGGGGAGAAGGAAGAATTTGGGAGAAGGAAGCGGCAGCCATCCACCATGCTCTCACTACGTGGAGGCAATTTCTGGAGGGTTCCAGGACCCCCTTTGAAGTCTGGACTTCACAAAAATCTAGAGGCCCTCATGGGGGCCCACAAACTGTCCGCAAAACAACAGCGTTGGGCTGACTTCTTTGCTCAATTCCGTTTTGTGCTCAAGCATGTGCCTGGAAAGCAGAACGTACTGGCTGATGCCCTTTCCAGGCTTCCCCAGTACCCGGTGAAAATCGACAGTCCAACGGTCTCCTTATTCACCCCGGCGCAAAGGGATGCTCTACCAGTTTTGGCTGTACAAACTCGGTCCCAAACTCTGCCCCAGCCCCAAACAGCGGACCACAGAGCCTCTGTCAGGAGGGAACTGACTCCCTCACCGGACCCACCTACGCCTCCTGTGCCTAGTGCCCCAACTCAACCAGTCCTCCCCTCCGCCCCACCGCCACTGCCAGCGAGCCCTGCTTCACCCCCCTCCGCAGTGGGGATGACCCTGCCTGACTCCTTCCTGGACTCCCTTCGTGCCCAATGCCTGGTTGAACGCACTGCTCAGGCACTGCCCCCGTGCCTGCTAGAATGAGGTGGTTGTTGGTACAAAGACTCGAAATTGTATGTGCCCAAAGTACTTCAGAAGGAAGTCCTGCAATTAGCCCACGGCGCCAAAACTGCGGGACACTTTGGCTTTTTAAAAACCCTCCACTTATTGCGCAGGCAGTTCTGGTGGGTGGGCATGTGCACCGATGTGGACTCCTTCACCCGCAGTTGTCCAGTCTGCGCCACTGTCAAGCGATCCCAAGGGAAACCCCCTGGACTATTGCAACCGTTGGAAATCCCTTCTAGACCCTGGGAAGTAACTGCTATGGATTTTATGACTGATCTCCCCCTCAGTGAGGGAAAAACGGTTTTATGGGTTATTACCGACTTGTTTTCTAAACAGGTGCATCTCGTCCCGTGTGCTGGTATTCCCTCCGCCCCAAAGTTGGCCCGCCTCTTTGTGTCACATGTCTTCCGACCGCATTCGTTTCCGCGCAAGATTGTGAGCGACCGCGGAAGTAGTTATGTTGCCAAATTTTGGAAGGCTTTCCTCAAACTAGTTGGGGTGGAACAGGGTCTCTCTAGTGCTTTCCACCCCCAAACTGATGGACAAACTGGACGGGTCAATGCAGTTTTGGAATGTTATCTCCGCTGTTATGTAAACTACCACCAGGATGATTGGGTTGGGTTGTTGCCTTTTGCTGAGTATGCTTATAACAATGCTGTACACCAATCCACAGGTTTCAGCCCGTTTCAAACTGTATATGGCCAGGACTTTGGTCCCATTGGCCATATCGACGTTTCGGGGGAGGAGGGTGGTAAGGATGTGACAGCTTGGGTGGACGCGATTCATACCACCTGGCCCTGGCTAGTAAAAAATCTGGAGCGAGATAAACGTAAATACAAAGCTCAAGCCGACAAGCAACGGTCTCCTAGCCAGGACTTTAAAGTGGGAGAGTTGGTCTACCTGTCAACAAAAAACCTCCGGTCCACCCACCCGTGTAATAAACTCAGTGCCAAATACATGGGTCCCTATCCCATTTCTCGAGTCATTAACCCAGTAACCGTGAAACTCTCTCTTCCAAAGACTCTGAGGCGCATCCATCCAGTTTTCCATGTAAGCCTCTTGAAACCTCATATTGCATCCTCGCAATGGCATCCTGAACCTCTTCTGGATCAACCAGTGATGGTGGGAGGGGAGGAGCATTTCGAAGTTGCTAAAATCCTGGACTCTCGTGTCCGTCATGGCTCTCTTCAGTACCTGGTTCGTTGGAAACACTTCCCCCCTGCCTATGACGAATGGGTTCGTTCACGAGATGTTTCCGCCCCGCACCTGGTGCGCGCCTTTCACAATGCCTACCCCCACAAACCGTCCCCCTTGCAGGATGGGGGGCCCCCTAAGGGGAGCAGAATGTCAGGCCTGCTCGCTGTGTCTAAGATGGTTTCGTTTTCTCACAGACTCCCGTTCAAGGACTGTTTCTGTTTCTCTAAACTGTTTCTCTAAACTCTCTCATTCCTGTTCCCTTTGAAGCTAGCGGGTGCCCGTGGGAGCCTTGGTGTTTCTAGACTGTTTGGGGTTATCTCATGAGACTGTATTGCTGCTGCTTTTCTGGTATTCTCTTATAATCAAGTGCTTGCCATTCCCCCCCCCCTATTCCTGCCTTTGGATTTCTAACCTCTGCTTGCCTATGTTACCAGTAAACCTACTCTTTTGGACTACTAAGTCTCCTGGTGTGGTTTTTGGATTTCTATGGACCAAGTGCTTACAATGGGATGGAGGTTCTCACAAATATCTCCAGCCCTTGCGTGGGCTGGAGGTTCTCACAAATCTCCCGTCTTTGCATAGACTGAAGGCATAGATCTCTCTAGCCCTTGCATGGGTTAGGAGGCTCTCACAGAGCTCTCCAGTCCTTATGGACTGAAGGTTCATAGAGATCTCTTCAGTCCTTGCATGGACTGAGGGTCTTAGAGATTTCTCTAGTCTTTGCATGGACTAGAGATTCTCAGACATTTCTCCAATACATGGAGGGTCTTAGAGGTCTACCCAGTCTTTGCATAGACTGGGGGCTCTCAGATCTCTTCAGTCCTTATGGACTGAAGGATTTCACAGATGACATTTGGGTAAGTATGTCTACTTACTTATATGCTATTCTAGATACTTTTAACTAAATCAGATTTCTGTAACTTGTATTTTCTAAATGAAATATTTTAACTGTTTCATTTTAAGGTTTGAAACTTTAATATAGAAACTTTAAGATAGAGATTGCTTGTAACATGAAGCAGTGTTAAGATTTTTAATGTCTGAACTTTTGTAACATTTTAAAGACTGTATCCATCTACATACATATGTACTTTATATGTTAAAGACTTTACATACATACACATGTATGAAGCTATACAATAAAAAGGCTTACGTGAGTAAGTAAACTAAGTTGTGTCCTGCTTATTAGGTGATTATCCGAATAAGATAACATACTTTTTCTTAGGAAGAGCATAAGCACTGAAAGGAACTGACCTGCTTCATTTCTAAGGTCCTCCTACACTCAGTTCTAGTTGTTGCATCTAGTTGGCTATTAGTCTGTAATGATTCCCATGTCAGGGACTTAATTTTTTATACCACAAACGTGAATGTACAATAGATCATTATTTCTCAATAAGAAATACCTTTTTAATATAAGTTGTAGAGCTGACATGAAGTCATAAATCATATTGCATGAATGATTCTCACATGCACTTTTTACACAGTAAGGGCATCCTGAAATATTAACTCACCAAGGCCAGGATTTATGATGAGTATTTCTTGTGAATGCTCCCATGTAGCGTCAGCATGTATCTATTTACCACATTAACAAGGTTGTAAACTCTCAAGTCTTTCTCCTGACAGGCTAAATTGAAGCTGTCATCACTTCAGACAACTTGAACAGTAATGTGTGAATGAGCCCTACCAGTAACTTCTTCTCATGGTGCTAATCTAGTCACATGGAAATGCTCTTTCCAGTGATAGATACTACTTTTAACCTCTTCTCATGGTGCTAATCTCGTCACATGGAAATGCTCTTTCCAGTGATTGATACTACTTTTAAGAAGTAAACAAGACTATCACTGTGTAATCTAAGTTCAGATCAACCATAAAACACTTTTCCTTATTTAGTTACAGGACTTGTATACCACCTCTTCACAGACCTGCTTGAGGCGACTCATAAAATAAAATACTTTTCCCCATAAGGTGATGACTTCTTCACAGAACTGATACAGGACTTATATGGCATGTTCAACATTTCATTCCATTGGTAGCAAAGCATAGATGGTGTATAACTTTATCTGAAATCCATGATCAGCAGTACTGCCGGATTTTGAGAAGAAAAAGCTTCCATGTGCTTTTCAAAACAAGCCTGAAGTTGTAATCCAAAAGGTATCTTAGAAACTTGGAAGGAGTGAATAATATAATTTTAATGTATTTAAAAATTGTCATATAGGTTTTATGCTTTTAAGAAGCAGAGAAGATAAGGATTAAATTTGTAAAGAAAGAAGTCCCAAATCCATACCAAGTTCACAATCTGGTACAGAGTTAGTGTGCTTATATTGGGTTCTGGCCAAAAGCAGACAGCTAAAAATGTAAGCAGTTATTTTAACAAATGAACCCAATCCCACTTATTAGATAACATGATCTGGCAACTCTGATGAGCAGGCTTTTCGCTGTAGCACTGGCACCACTTAATTTGCAGCCTGTCCCATCCTGCATATCTGTGCTCTTCCATCTGTTCTCTAGCTCTCTCTTTATGATAAATATTTGTTTATTAACTCCCCTTCCCTCCTCCTAGCTTCCTTCAATTATTTCCTGCATGTCCTTTACCCTACCTGAAATTTCTCACTATCTTTAATCAAGCTGCTTCTTTTCTGGGGAAGCTGTCTCCATGGAGAGAGAGTCATTGGCAGTTGGGCTGCTGAAAAAAAAATTGGTAAAATTCAGATTTGGCAAAATTGGGCCCATTTTTATTCAGGAAATGCCAAAGTCCAAACTCCCCCTATTCGGATCCGTGGAATTTGGCATGAAATTCAACATTCGCGAATAAATTCAGCCAAATAATGCCATTTAAGCACATTCGCGGCTTTCCGCTGCTCCAGGGGGGCATTTTTGGAGGTAGAGGTCCCAAACTTTCAGTGTAGCTTGAGGGGACCCTTCTTGCAAGAACCCCCATGTTTGGTGCAGATTGCGTCAGGGCCCCCCGAGTTATGGGGTCTGGAAGGGGTTCCCCCCTCCGCCCATTGGAATGAAGAGGAGCTGGCAATCCTTAATGTGCATCAGAGAGCGACAAATCCAAGGCAAAACCTCCCATTGTTTCTGGGGCAGCCAGAGAGAGACTCACCAACCCACACTGACCTCCAGGAGAAGGTGGCAACCAGTGAAAACAGCAACAATCACACTCGCAAAGAGGAGATCAAGCCCCACCCACCAGGAGAGGTCACCCCACACACACAGTAGAAGCCAGTCCATGGCTTCTAAGAGTCGATGTAACTATGCCAAAAGTGCATCCCGCTCAAAGCATAAGTAAACAGCATAACTAGCATGGGTAATGTACATATCTTTTCATTTCAACGCAGCCAAAGTGCATCTCATAACGCTACTAGTGTAAGTGCGACCTGTGCAAATTGTGTATCTTCAGGATTGATAGATTTCACTCGCAAAGAGGCAATCAGCCCCCCAGGACAGGTAACCCCCCCCCAAATCACACTCCACAGAGGCAATCAAGCCCCCCCCCCAGCAGAACAACCCCCCGTCAAACCAGTACGGCTCAGCTCAACCCCAAACAAATGAACCAAAGAGGAGTGCGGGTGCCAAGTGGAAGGAGACTCACGCCGCACTGCCACACTGACTCAACTCCAGGCGAGGGTGGCAATGGGCAGAAAAAGGCAGAACGCACACACTCGCAGAGGCAAGTGTGCACACAGCCCCAGCAGAACAGGCAAAGCCCCCCCCCTCAAACCAGTATGGCTCAGCTCACCCCAAACAAACGAACCAAGGAGGAGGTGCGGGTGCCAAGGGCAGGGAGACTCACGCCGCACCGCTGCACTGACTCAACTCCAGGCGAGGGTGGCAATGGGCAAAGAGGCAGAATGCACACTCCCGCAGAGGCAAGCGGGCATACACCCCCCCGGCAGAACAGGCAAAGCCCCCCCCCCTCAAACCAGTACGGCTCTCGGCTCAACCCCAAACAAACGATCCAAGGAAGAGGAGGAGCTGCGGGTGCCAAGTGGAGGGAGACTCACGCCGCACCGCCGCACTGACTCAACTCCAGGTGAGGGTGGCAACGGGCAAAGAGGCAGAACGCACACTCCTGCAGAGGCGAGCGGGCATCCCCCCAGCAGAACAGGCTCCCCCCAACCACAAAAACTGCTTACACACACACACACACACACACACACACACACACACACAGAGAGAGAGAATCTGTTTTCCCACACACACACACACAAGAGAAAAGGTATAGATGAAAACCCCAAAAATCAAACTGTGTGGATGTCTTCCAGCAGGCACAGGGAGAAGTAAATCCAATCCTATTCCATTAAATTGCTCAGCTCAGGATCTCTCAGGAGCAGCACCACCAAAATGGAAGGAAATGAACTTGGGAGGGGATGGGACGGGAGGGACTCGGGAGTTTTTATACTCTTCTCCTGGCCGATTCAAAAGGGAGAATCCCTGATCTGATTGGCCAGAAGAAGACCCAGCTTGGGCCACCATTGGCCGCGGGAGAATTCTGATTCGGGGGCGCTGAAGTTGTACGAATTTATCCGGCGTCTGCCCAAACTCGCCGAGTTCGACTCATTGTTTTCCTGCCTTTTTTTTACTTCGGCTCTATCTGAACTGGAAACCACCAAATCGGGGAAAATTCTGCTGTTTTCTATGTCGGATGGAACTGACAGCCCTAATTGGCAGGACCAAAGCTGGTGTAGTGGAAATCAGAGCCTAGGTTCACAGAGCTGGAGGCCGTTAAAACAAACACAGAGACCTTGTCAAAAGAGGAAAAAAATATTTACCGGTAAAGGAGAGATCAAACTTCTGGGAGGCTGCTAGAAATGACGTCTCTCAGATACAGACTCGAACCAGTAACTGATATAGTCCAGAAATAAAATGTGTCATTTGCTCATAAGTTTAGAACAATGATCTGACCATCATATGATCATAGCAACAATTTCTTGGCATAAAACTCCCCTTCTAACTTTTAGGGATTTTCCATTATTTGCATTGATGAGTTGGATAGGATTGTAATGTAGTGGACCAGGTATGCAATACTGATCATGGCTTTTATATATGTGGATCTTGGAAAATGCACACACACACACACACACACACTGTTCATGCTATGTTGGTATTTTGAATATATAGTAGCAGGTAAGGGAAATTGTATAGTGACAGTGATACTTTTACTGGTCTGCATGTTCTTCATATTGCCAAATAGCCTTGGCAATAAAACTTTGCAAAATAATTGATACACATGACTTTGGGCAGACTGACTGCAATGGAATTTCATCTGTGCTGTTAAATATTTACTTGGATTCCTGGTAATTCATTTTTGTATGGTTAATTGTATGTCTATAAAGTACAGAATTCACAGAAGAGTACTGTTTTTAGTATTCATTTTCCTCAGATACTATAAGCAAGGCACTAGAAGCAACTTGAAATTCTAAAGTGTTAAAAAAAGAGTAATGTATCATATTTTTTAAAATCAATAAAAAATAAATGAAAACATGTCCCTCTGTGGTGTATTCTGTAATAGAAAATTAGCAGGAAAATATTTATATAGGATCAACTGAGATTATTTACAAGAAACAGTGTTCTAGACTGTGATATTACAAGAATTTGGAAGACAGGGTCTTCCCCTGCTGTTATTCCCCTATGTGGGGCTATATATTTAATCAGTCACTTATTACTATGACGTTCAATTTAAAAATTGGCACATCTCCCTTCCAAAAGGGCAAACGAGGGTCTTTGTGCTTGAAGTTGCAATTGAGGTTATAGTGCTTGTTTTCTGTGTTTCAATTTAGCACACATGGCCCTTCTATTCTCTGGCACATGTCCACAATATGCAAACAGTGCAGCTTCAGCAAACATGACTGCCAGGTAAGATGAAGGGGCTGGCTCCTTTGTTCTGCTATAGGCACATCTAATACAAAAGCACAAGTACTCCCCATGGTATTCATTATTCAAATCGAATAAATTATTTTCAAATTATTTAATGGAACTTTCGGGCCCAGGGTTAAGGAGAGCATTTACTATGGCACGTTTCCAAATGATGCCTTCAGCATTCACCCATGGTAGATATAAAAAAATTCCTCATAATCTAAGGCTATGTCCCTGCTCCTCAGGTTCAATAGAGGATCTCCCACATATTCTGTTTAGTTGACCATTTTATAACTCCATTCATTTTAAATTAACCCAGCATATCCCAGATGTTTTAGATACAGTTGAGGGCCGAGTTAGTTTTTAAATGGCAGACGTTAATTCAAAGATCACGCTTAGTGTGGCCTTTTATATCATGTTAGCTTCTAAGCTAAGGAAGAAATTTGTTGAAAATTTGTTGAAAATCAGACCCCGAAGTTGACACAGAAAGAATAATTTAGGAGAACATTCAATCAATATATATGTGGCTGTCTGTAACATTTTAAAAAAACTATTCATGTAATCCTGGGTGTTGTGGGTTAGACATTTTGTATGGTTTTAATCTGAACATTGTTAAGGTCTGTGACCAAAACATTAATAAATTGAGATGAGCTATAAGCACATAGGAAAGATGACTAAAAAGATGACTTAAAAGTATATCGTACTTTCAGACTAACTGAAAATATGGAAGTTCTTTTTCTAGTAAGGATTTTCTCTCAAATGGACTTCATAGGAAAATGCTTTCAGGTCAGAGGTTTCTAAAAGCTTTGGTGAATTCAACACCCAACTTTAACAGTGTTGGCTAATATAATATAATGTGAAGTCTCATGTGCTGCAGACATGCTTTTGACCTGGGCTTTACATCCAGACTTGTATTAAGTACTGCTGTATCTAGGGCTAGTATCTGAACTCATTTACTAGTAGTTAATGTGTATTCCTCAACTAATCTCACATGCAGCACTTGAAGAGGCTAGCTGCAGATTAAAGATAAGCATCAGGTCATTACTGACCCATGGGGTGATGTCACATCCTGACGTTTACTATACAGGCTATATTTACAGGGTGCTTTGCCATGGCATTTCCCAGTCATCTACACTTTACGCCCAGCAAGCTGCAGATTACTAATGAACTAAAGGCTAGGCTTTGAAGCCTAGAGATATTTTAGTTTTGTCCAAGAGAACTGGTTCTGTTGGCTTATATGAGCAAGATGTGCAGTTTCTGTTATGTCTGTACAGACAGCTCCAACATCTAAATAAGTCAAAATTAGACAAACAGAACTTCTGAAAAATTCAAACTCTGTTTTGGATCTGTGTATTGAGGCTACTGCCCCTGCACCTTTCCAAAACAATGAACGCCAGCCTCCAGTGGCTAGTTTCTAGTGCCTGAATACAGTAATATTGGGCATCTCTAAACACAGTTGGCCCTGACCTGGGTTGCCCAGGATAGCCTGCTCCCATCAGATCTCAGAAACTAATTAGGGTCGGCCCTGGTTGATATTTAGTTGGGAAGACCACCAAGGTATACCAGGGTCATGACAGGGAGGCAGGCAATGGCAAACTACCTCCAAATGTCTCTTGCCCTGAAGGCCCTACGGGCCACCATAAGTCAGCTGTGACTAGGAGTGTGCATTCAGAGATGCTGAACTGAAAAAAAGAGGCACCCTTTCAGTGGAGCCAAAAAGGCAAATCAGAAAAAAAAACGGATGTTTTCCCAGATTTTTCCGGATTTTTTGGGTCCATTTTACCTTAGGGGAATCTTTGTGGACTCTGGGGAGGCTTTGTTTTGAGGTAGAGGCACAAAATTTTCAGTGTAGCTGCAGGTGACTCCTTACAAGAACCCCTAGGTTTGGTGAAGATTGAGTGTGGGGTCTAATTTTATGGGCCCCCAAAGAGGGTGCCCCATCCATTCTCCATTGTTTCCAATGGAGAAAAAATGGGCCTCCATAAAATTGGACCCCCTGACCCAATAATTTTTGAATATTCAAAAAAAGTCAGAAAGAAGCTCATATTGGTATGGGGATTTGGCTTTTTTCAGATTTTCTAAAAAATTTTGAAGTTATTAAACCAATCAGAAAAATACCGAAAGAAATTGGTGCACACCCCTAGCTGTGAGTTGACGGCAAAATAAAAATAAAAATGGGGCAGTCTAACCAGACTCATACCCTTAACTCTGGTTAGTGCTGGTGAAAAGTATTGACTTAACGGCAACCACATAGGGTTTTCAAGGCAAAAGACATTCAGAGGTAGTTTGCCACTGCCTGCCTCTGCACAGTGACCCTGAACTTCCTTGGTGGTCTCCAATACAAATACTAACCAGGGATGACCCTGCTTAGCTTCTAAGAGTTGACAAGATCAGGCTAGCCTGGGCCATCCAGATCAACTCTGGTTGGTATTGTACTGTTATTAAGCATTGTAGTTTTGGACTTTAGGAAATTACCAGCACAATCCTAAACAAAGTTACTCCAGTCTAAGCCCATTGAAATCAATGGGCTTAGACTAGAGTAACGCTTCTTAGGGTTGCACTGTATGACTGAAAGTTTGACTGAAAGTGGGAGATTAGACTAAATTTGCAATAATTTAGAAATAAGCCCCATGACCTCAATGAGACATACTTCTGAACAAACATGCATAGGATCGGGTTCTTTGCCTGCCATCTAATTCTTTCCTTTTATCCCTTAGAAGCTCCTTGATCCATTGATCTTGAGCAGCATATATCTAGTGTTTGAGGGATATAAGGACTGAAACAAATCTTGCCTTGGGATCCCTATCGCTTAGTAGAAAAAGCATAAAGTCAGACACAGAGGCATTAGATTTATATGTTAAAAGTGGGGAGATATAATGTGATCGAAGTTCCTCGTAAAAATGGCATTCCAAAAGGGCATGAGCTAGTGAATCAATAGAGCCAGAAGAGCAAGGACAGGTCCTATCTGAATATGGCATATTCAAAATTCTGCCCTGCATAACCATAGAGGGGTTAGCATTCAATCTAGCTAAACAAAAGGCTCTAGAAAGACTAGGAGTTTTCAAATAATATGTATAAGCAGGCAAACCATGTGATGGTGGTATTCCAAAGAACTGGGATGAACAAAAACGGTGAGCACAAAAAGTAGTGCTGTTATAATCAAGCTCTTTAATGTGCTTTTTAATTTTGGTGAAAGCTTTAGTTTTCCCAAGATCTAATAACATATCCTGCGAAGCCCAACAATGACAGTTTCTCATCTAAGATTTTTTGCCATGAGGATTTAAAAGGGTCGTGCTTCAGAGAAGCTAGGAACCCCTCAGTGCTAAAGTACAGTTTAAGGTGTAGTTTAAAGGCGGCCAACCACGCCCTAGCTTCAAGTGACATTTGGCCAAACCTGGAACGAAGAGTAATACCAGCAACACATCAAGGGGCGTTTAGGAGTTTTCGTAAGAACTGAAGCAGTGGACAATCTATAGATTCATTGACAACTGTTATCCAGATGGCAACACCAAAAAGAATAATTGGGGTAATTTTTAGATTAAAAACCTGAATAGCCCCTGGAATATATTTGCCACCTTTGGTGTGGAAAAAGTGCCATCTAATTCTGTCAAAGTCAATTAGATTTAAGAATGCTGTGTACAGGACTGCAGCCTAATAATATTACCATGTTTACTTGCAAATATGGTAATTAATGGAACTTCAAAATTAGCCAATTTGAGCTCGACCTTGGTTGGGGAAAGGCAGTCAAATAAATAATAAATTGTTCTAGATACTCCATTTAGAACCAGTTTTTCCCTGTCTCTGTAAGTGACATAGGGTTAATAGAGACAATGGAATAAACCATAAAGCATTTTATGATTGCTATGAAGTTATTTTCAAGAAGCCACAATGTCATTTATGTCGATTAGGGTGCAAGATAGTTTCCAAACAACATTTTAATAAAGTTTGCAAAAGAAGAGAGAAGTCAAAAGTTGCCTCTGATGAAACCGTTTTTGGAATTCAGACATTTAAAAGCCACTTTCTGTGGGTTTTCACAATACAAACATGGTTGTTGTTGTTGTCTTGCATCTCTACCCTGTGGAACAAGCCGGATAGTTGCCAGTTTGGAATTATCTGTCAAAATGATTGAATACACTAACATAATTACCTTTTTTATCCTGGTGTGCCTATTAAAAAAAACAAGACAAAGGGACACTTCAACAGGAAAGTAAACGACTCTATTAAATACAGAAGAAACCCACTTTCTCTGCTTCTAGACTCTCATCTGTATATGGTGTGAAATGTTCAATAGGGAGTAGCTACAGTAAACATAAAAAAGAAAGGTTGAATGTTTGTGTTTAACAGATTGCTTATTACCACAGAAACCCCAAATGTCTTTATTTATTTGTAGAAGATCTAGAATGTGCTAGAGTCCTCTATGACTAAGGGATTTTTCCTCCAGTGTAATTAAGACTTCCTTGCTCATTCATAACCACAACCACAGGGTTAAACTGTTCTCTCTGTTCTTGAGAATTTCATCTTTGAAAAATGCACTGAACTTCAGGCCCCGCCAAATGCAGGGCTGAGTCCTCCACAAGCATTTTCAGTCCAAGGCAGAGCCCAACCCAGGTATGTGACTAAGACGTTAGTCATTTAAACATGTTATATTAGTAATTGTCATCACATCAAGACAAACACTTTATAGCTTCCTTTTAAGCCCAGTATCCTCAGTGCTTCATAACTGACATACAAACCCTTCATCTTTTCAGATTATACATGCTAAAAGCTCAAAGAATAGAAACCCTAAAGCCAGAACTATGTTTTTTCTTAAACAAACTACTTTAATGTCCCATGAGGTATCATTCTCTGGAGGAAATAATATAGATTTATACTACGGTATTCTCTGTAGCATTGCAGAACTAAATGAGAAATCACAAGTAGAAACAAAGACTTTCATGACATTTTGAACCAGTTTAATGCAATAAAAGTTTAGACAGAATAGTTTTGTGGTTTCTGCTCACCTAATTACTTACTGATAATACAGTTCAGTTCTGTTGGCTCTTGGATCATTTGGTCAGGTACCTTTACTCCAGACCACTGCCCCTCAGGATTAATTTGCAACTATAAATACTGAATACAAGTAAATTTATCCAGAATGTTTAGAAGATAATATTTTATCTCAGCATAATTATTCATGGAAGGGTTTTTTGTCACCTCTCCTTGCCACTCAAGTGCATCTAATGAAGGAGGCTGATACCTGCCAGAAAAAAAAACTCACACCACAGTAAACCAGCTTATAATGTGCTTGCTGCTCCATGCTTATCTTTTCCTCTGGAATTTGGTTCAAATAATTACCTCTTGTAATAACCATTTGTCTGCCACTTTGTTTTTCTAACAACCTTCCTACACTTCTAGTATTCCACTTTTCCTATCTTTGCCAGAAAGGATGAACATGGAAGTAAAGTTGGAAGAAACGCCTTAGAATGCAGGGAACTTATGTTCAAACCACTGTGGGAAGGAACAATAGATCAGTACTTAAAACATTCTTTTCATACTTAAAAGATCAGTACTTAAAACATTCTTTTTGCATTGGATTTGCTTTTCATTTTACACGCTAGATGCACATTTTCCCCATCTGAATTCTCAAAACTCTGCATGGGGGCTTATTATTGAGTTTTAAGAATCGGACTGGGGAAAATGTGCATTTAGAGAGCAGCAAAACCTCCCATGCGTTTTCACCTTTTTTCTTCCACCTCTACTCTGTAGCACATATCTGGCCTGTTTATATCACAGAAATGATACAGCCTGATTTTCATTAATCTAAAGCCACATCTATGTAACTCTAGCAGTAATAGGTTTTCCCCTAATTGTCCCTTTAATCTATTTCATTAGTAAAATATACCATTAGGCACTTAATTAGACAAGGGGGAGTGGTACAAACTGCAGTGAGCTAGCCTAGTTTTGGTAGTGTTCTTTCCTCAAATGAAAAGAAAAACAAATATATGTGTGCTTTGATTTATGGAGTTGAGCTCATCTCCAGAAAATACACTCTCTCCACCACATGATGGAGCAGAAGGAACATGTCTAGATGTGAGGCCTGTGTGTTACCTAGGGCAATGGATGCCTTTGCCAGGAAAAGCCAAAGTAGTAAAGAGAAATGGCCAAAAATGAGGGGAGGAAAAGTCTGAAATCCTTGACACAGAACCAAAGCTTTTGTGGGTACAGATTGTCTTGGGCATAACACACATATACTAATATATTGCTCAGTTGTCAGAACCAAAATTCTCAAGACACCTATCATTCACTCACCTTCCATTTTCACATCAGTCAAGCTGCAATCTTTTCAAGCATGACTATATCAGTAGAAATTCATAGTCTAGCATTTGTATTCACATATCAGGTTCATGAACTAAAATGGAAAAGGTGAACAGGCTTCCAAGCCTCCCACAAGGCTGGTACTAGTACCTGGTATAGTTGAGCAGATACCTAGAATCTGTAGACAGTAAAAGTCAAGCCCTAAACCCAGCACAGTTCCTATTGCATCCTTCCTAATGCTCAAGTAATGATGACAATGGCCACATCTTGTTCAGGTCTCTTGTGGACAAGTGCTGGTTCATCTCTCCCCCTTGAAAACATATATGGGGAAGATGTGCAGCACTGATTGTATCTATTTATTTAAAATGAATGAAACAACCCACAACTTCAGGTACCACAGCACGATACACAGAATATGTTGATTTCAGATGATGAACTCAAAACAACGCTTACAGCATGTTTACCCATTAAAAGGTATGGATCTTGTTCTCTTTGAACTACAAATAATCTGAATAGCAAGATTACCTGATTTTAAGGATGCTGAAACAGGGATCCTGATTACAATTCAGCATGTTCAGAAATGTCTTTGAAATTTAGATTGATTCAGGATGTTGTAAATTCACTTTAAACAGCAGAAGTTACTGTTGAAGGAATTAAATTAGCAACATTCTGGTCACCATTCTTCAGCTATTCAGAATTACAGAGCACTGCTATATGGAGCAATATTCTTTTTCATGCCTTTAAATGTACTATATGGGTAGCACTTCAGGGAAAATGGAGTTGAGGAAGACTCCCATGATAGAGCTCCATTCATGTGGCTTGGTCATCTACACTGCAATCCTACACATTTACTGAGAAGTAAGTTACATTTTGTTCTCTGAGATGTCAGGTAAACTCACACAGAACCATAGCCCTAGGCTGCTATCCTATACATATTTACCTAGGAGTAAAGTATGTAGATTACACGATTCAGTGTCCTTTTAGCTATGTGGGAGCTTTTCATGGAAAAATAGTTTACATGCAGCTAGCAGAGTATATAAGTGGAGAAGAAGGGTGCATTTCATGAAGAGCTGAAGAAGAGAGGCATTCAGACATTGAAATGCTTTACATTTACATTTCCTGGTATTATATGTATTTGAAATTATCCAGAAATCCATCATCCTTGGTTGCTCCCAGATTTGAATTTTATTTCACAGGCAGATCCTTCAATGGTGTTGTATGGGTTTTGTTTGTGGGCACAGAGATGAGAAAGTTAGTGGTCATTTTAGAGAATCTGGCATAGACTTTTGTCCGTTATAATTTTCCATTCGAGTTGCCATATATTTACCAGATGCTTGATATGCAGAAATCATAGAAATGTAAAAAGTACCTCAGATTATTGGTCCATCTAGCTCAGCTCTGTCTACCATGGCAGAGATTGCAGATCTCAAACAGAGAAAGGTTTTTCCCAATATTTATCACCTGAGATCTTTTCAGCTGCAGATTCTGGGATTTAAAACTGTGATCTTCTGGGGCTTGGACATTCTGTGTGCAGGGCAGGTGCTTTATCACTGAACTATGGAGAACGGATTGTGGTACACTTGTAAAGCAGATGAAGTTTTTCACAGACACAGAGATCACAGTCATCACTTAACTGTGGCAAGTCAAATGACTGTTTAAGGTACATTTGCAAGGGCAATTTCAAAACTTGCCAACCTTGTTTTCTATGTGAATTCATTAGGGGTCTTAAAGCATGTTAAGAAAAATATAACTATTTGCATTTTCATTCTAATTAATTAAGAACTAGTTCAATAATTACTAGTAGCAGATTACATAGGCACATCTATCAGAGCTGTCATGATTCCTGGATGTTTGTTAGTAACTGGTTCTCGTAGGTTATCCAGGCTGTGTAACCGTGGTCTTGGTATTTTCTTTCCTGACGTTTCGCCAGCAGCTGTGGCCGGCATCTTCAGAGGAGTAACACTGAAGGACAGTGTCTCTCAGTGTCAAGTGTGTAGGAAGAGTAATATATAGTCAGAAAGGGGTTGGGTTTGAGCTGAATCATTGTCCTGCAAAAAGTAACAAAGGTAATGTGCTAACCATTGTCCTGTAAGTATCAAGATAATGTGCTAATGAGGGTGTGGTATGTTAATATGGAACCATTGTATCCTGAAGTGATCTGTTAATGAGTGAAATCCAAAGCTAATCTGCATGGCTATTGTTGACTGTAGTCTTTGTTAGTCTGGAGGTTTTCAAGACAGGAAGCCAAGCCTTATTCATTCTTAAACTCTCTTCTTTTCTGTTAAAGTTGTGCTGATGTTTATGAATTTCAATGGCTTCTCTGTGCAATCTGACAAAATAGTTGGTAGAATTGTCCAGTCTTTCAGTGTCTTGGAATAAGACCCTGTGTCCTGTTTGTGTCAGTCCATGTTCAGCCACTGCTGATTTCTCAGGTTGGCCCAGTCTGCAGTATCTTTCATGTTCTTTTATCCTTGTTTGTATGCTGCGTTTTGTGGTCCCGATGTAAACTTGTCCACAGCTGCAAGGTATACGATATACTCCTGCAGAGGTGACGGGGTCTCTTTTGTCTTTTGCTGATCGTAGCATTTGTTGTATTTTCTTGGTGGGTTTAAACACTGTTTGTAGGTTATGTTTTTTCAAAAGTTTCTCCATCCTATCAGTGACTCCTTTAATAAATGGCAAGAATACCTTTCCTATGGGAGACTGTTTTTCCTGAGTTTTCTGATTTTCGTTTGGTTTAATGGCCCTTCTGATTTCATTCTTGGAATAGCCGTTTGCTAGCAGTGCATGATTTAGAGGATTAGTTTCTTCCTTGAGAAACTGTGGTTCACAGATCCATCTTGCACGGTCCATTAATGTTTTGATTATTCCTCTTTTCTGTCAGGGGTGGTGGTTGGAGTTTTTGTGTAAGTAGCGATCTGTATGAGTTGGTTTCCGGTAGACCTTGTGACCTAACTGAAAGTTTGTTTTACGGATGACAAGGGTATCAAGAAATGGGAGTTTACCCTCAATTTCCTTTTCCATGGTAAACTGAATGTTTGGATGGATATTATTAAGATGGTTTAGAAAGTCCATTAATTTTTCTTCACCATGGCTCCAAATAGTAAATGTGTCATCTATGAACCTGAACCAGACTGTAGGTTTGTAAGGTGCCGATTCTAATGCTGTCTTTTCAAAATATTCCATGTAAAAGTTTCCTATGGGATAAAGAATTTTACGAACAGATTGATGGAGTAGCTATGGAAAGTCCACTCAGTCCAGTAATAGCAAACTTTTACATGGAAGGTGCCGATTCTAATGCTGTCTTTTCAAAATATTCCATGTAAAAGTTTGCTATTACTGGACTGAGTGGACTTTCCATAGCTACTCCATCAATCTGTTCGTAAAATTCTTTATCCCATAGGAAACTTTTACATGGAATACAGTCTGGTTCAGGTTCGTAGATGACACATTTACTATTTGGAGCCATGGTGAAGAAAAAATAATGGACTTTCTAAACCATCTTAATAATATCCATCCAAACATTCAGTTTACCATGGAAAAGGAAATTGAGGGTAAACTCCCATTTCTTGATACCCTTGTCATCCGTAAAACAAACTTTCAGTTAGGTCACAAGGTCTACCGGAAACCAACTCATACAGATCACTACTTACACAAAAACTCCAACCACCACCCCCGACAGAAAAGAGGAATAATCAAAACATTAATGGACCGTGCAAGACGGATCTGTGAACCACAGTTTCTCAAGGAAGAAACTAATCCTCTAAATCACGCACTGCTAGCAATCGGCTATTCCAAGAATGAAACCAGAAGGGCCATTAAACCAAACAAAAATCGGAAAACTCAGGAAAAACAGTCTCCCATAGGAAAGGTATTCTTGCCATTTATTAAAAAAGTCACTGATAGGATGGAGAAACATTTGAAAAAACATAACCTACAAACGGTGTTTAAACCCACCAAGAAAATACAACAAATGCTACGATCAGCAAAAGACAAAAGAGACCCCGTCACCTCTGCAGGAGTATATCGTATACCTTGCAGCTGTGGACAAGTTTACATCGGGACCACAAAACGCAGCATACAAACAAGGATAAAAGAACATGAAAGATACTGCAGACTGGGCCAACCTGAGAAATCAGCAGTGGCTGAACATGGACTGACACAAACAGGACACAGGGTCTTATTCCAAGACACTGAAAGACTGGACAATTCTACCAACTATTTTGTCAGATTGCACAGAGAAGCCATTGAAATTCATAAACATCAGCACAACTTTAACAGAAAAGAAGAGAGTTTAAGAATGAATAAGGCTTGGCTTCCTGTCTTGAAAACCTCCAGACTAACAAAGACTACAGTCCACAATAGCCATGCAGATTAGCTTTGGATTTCACATATTAACAGATCACTTCAGGATACAATGGTTCCATATTAACATACCACACCCTCATTAGCACATTATCTTGATACTTACAGGACAATGGTTAGCACATTACCTTTGTTACTTTTTGCAGGACAATGATTCAGCTCAAACCCAACCCCTTTCTGACTATATATTACTCTTCCTACACACTTGACACTGAGAGACACTGTCCTTCAGTGTTACTCCTCTGAAGATGCCGGCCACAGCTGCTGGCAAAACGTCAGGAAAGAAAATACCAAGACCATGGTTACACAGCCAGGATAACCTACAAGAACCAATGAACTCTGACCGTGAAAGCCTTCGACAATATTTTGTTAGTAACTATCACTGAGAAAAATCATTTTATGAACCAGAGATGTAACCTGCATGATAACTGCTTTCATTGTAAGTCGATCCTGTTTCCTCTCCTTTAGAGGAAGGGAAGGGACCCAAAATACTAGGTCCAGCATTCAGAAATTGTGTGAGGAGGTAGACTAGAACTAGTGGCATGATGGGAAGGCCATCTGATGACCTGTGGCTGGTGGGTTGTTGAATGTCCACTTCCTTGAAGATGGTGCCATCTACCCCGGCAGAAGCAAGTCCCTCCCTTTTCCTCTGGTTCATGGGGAACCAGCAAATCCCAGTTGTTGCCTCCCATCCCTAGGAAAGGTTTGGGAATTGTGTTCACCTCCTTGTGGCCAGCTTTGCTCTAGTATCTTCCCTGTCCCAACCCCATCAAGCTGCCGTTGGGTTGTGGAGGTGTGACTTTGCTTTCTGGCCTGCCAGGGCTTGAAACCAAGGTATTGCCAGCTTGACATCTGCTGCTACCCTAAGGAAGCCCAGCCCTTCAGCTGCACTGACCACCAGCCTTGCCTCTGGAGCAGCAGGTAAGTCCCATCTCCCCTTTTCATCCCTACTCAGCCCCACCTTCCTACCCTGCCATTGTGGTGATCATGGGATCAGCACTGGAACTCTCAACAAGTGTATGACTAAGTCCAAGTTAATTAGAAGGCTAAAGAGGAAAATAAGTGTTGTTCCCTCTGTAAAACGATAAAAGAGTGGGTGCTTCGTTCTGATAGTAAACCTTGTTTCCACAGTAATTGCAGCAATTTAATAATAAATCCAGCTTGTTAGCATCTTAACTTTGTTCTTGCTGCTTGGTATACCTTCAGTTCTTTTCACCTCACTTCCCTTTTCTTTAAAAATGTCCTCCCTGTTCCAGTTTATAATAAGGAGTGGTTCTGTTTTATGGCATTAATAAAAACATCATCATATATGTTAAATAAAAAGGAGAAAGATTAATGTGGAAGCACTACTGGAGTCCAATGTCTAAGTGAACTCTCTGCTTCATAAAGCAACAGTGCCATGGGCAGGAACAGTTTGATTTGCATTTCTTGACTTTTTGCATGTAAATGGTTCAAACAGTGTGTCTTACCTCTGCACTGGCAGAGCATTTCTGCAGAATTGCCTTGGTTACAAAACTGAGAATTACTTGGCAAAGAGTGGGTGAATGAGGAGGCAAGAGCTTTGTGGTAGATTGGTTCATGTGTAGGAGAATGAAGAGCTGCAATAAATGAGGGTGTTAGAGGACTCTCCCATGCATCATTTTTTAAAAAAAATCTAATTTGTACTCCCATTCCTCTCTACCCAGTACATTAAAAGTAACATTTTCAAGAAGGGGTGTTTAGCTGCTGATGGATGTGTGTACTTTTAACTCTGAAGCATGGAATACATTAAATACTGCAACAGTTAATTTAAATGGAGATTATATTAGCTATAACAGTGAAGAGGTTAAAGATTTTGTGTACACACAATCACGCGGATGCTTGAAATTCCCATGTAATGTAAATGATCATTCCCCATATGGCTAGATATTTGTCCCAAATACCTGGCGTTCAGAAAATGGCATGATAATTAAGTAGGTTGGGAAGTGCCACAAATCACAAAAAGTGCCCAGACACTGCTGCTTTTGCAAATTACTATAGAACAGTTTGTACAATTAAATAATTTAACACTGTCCTCCCCAGGTAAATATAATAATCTTTTAGAATAATTACAGATGCCATACTCTCTAGCTTTTAATTTCCCCCCAATTTTTGTAATTTGATATGGGATATTAAAAAGATAAAATAAGTATCAGGAATCAAGGTGTTTGGATTTTGTTTGCACAGAGAAATTCCATCATTAATATACGCAGTCCATTTGTCTAGAAATAAACAGGATCTTTAATGGATGAGAACTCTGAAATGAATATCCCCCTGTCCTTTTTTAATGCACAGCACCGTGTTTTTTTTAATGATTCAAGCCCACAACTGTGATAAACAAGAATTTAAAGAGTCACCCTTTGCTATGTTTAGTCCCCAAAGAGCCCCCTTGAACATTTTGCTGTCCGGAACTGAGGTTACCAGAGAAGCATTTATTCAATACACACTCATTCTCCAGCATGGAAGGGCTTTGGGTAATTGATGCTTGTCATTTAGTTTTATGCCTGGTACTAATTATCAGTTTGTCATCCTTGACTCACAGGGGCTCTTTACACTCTGAAAAGGATACGCTTCCCAGCTGACCATGGAAAAAATGTAACATGAAATTCACTCCTTTCTTGATAGCACCAAAGATGAGAAGCTGGCAAGTTGGAACAACTTGCTGAGGAAGTCCTGTCATTTCCAGAAGGAAGCATGATTCACTCGGCAGGGCATTTTTGGGAGCCTGAATCAGAGCTGTCAAGGAAGTGAGTTCTTGGATAGCTCAGCCTGAAACATCACATGGCTTGGGGTTAACTGTGACTTCTCCAGTGAGTACTTGCTGCAACTTTGTGCAGAACAGTTAAGTGGTAGAAGCTCAGATTACAAAGCAGGATGAAGCAGCAGCAGCAGACAGTAAGGCAGGCCATGCAGTTGCAGAGGAAGCAGAAACTCAGTACCAAACACGAATCCTTGAAAAATAATATTGCTTATTGTTGCAGTGCAAACAGACTTAAGAGATAGAGAATACATCTCCAAATGTTGTTAGGAGATGCACAGGAGAGACTATTGCGCCGGCATGGTGTAGTTGTTAAGAGCGGTGGTTTGGAGCTGTGAGTCTGATCTGGAGAACCGGGTTCGATTCCCCACTCCTCCACATGAGTGGCGGAGGCTAATCTGGTGAACTGGATTTGTTTCCCCACTCCTACACATGAAGCCTGCTGGGTGACCTTGGGCAAGTCACAGCTCTCTCAGCCACACCCACCTCACAGGGTGTCTGTTGTGGGGAGGGGAAGGGAAGGCCGGTAAGCCGGTTTGATTCTCCCTTAAGTGGCAGAGAAAGTTGGCATATAAAAACCAACTCTTCTTCTTCTTCTTCTGTTGCTTCACACAGAAGTGAAAAATAAACAGAGGCTCTAGATTACTCAAAGTTCAAAACACCGCACTGCAAATATCTTGAATGAGAAAAAAATATAAAGTACAGTGCTGTTTTTTGCTCTGAGTGAGTGAGTGAGCAACACCTCCAAACTCCCCCCTCCCCGTGCTGCATAGCTACTAGAGTTCAGTTGAGGTGCTTTGGTGCAAGTGGATTCAGAATGGAATTAGGGATGTGGGGGGGGGGAATTCTGCCAATTAAATTGGGTAACTGCCCTGCTGCTTCTTTCTAGTGACATTTTTATTTGGGGGGAAATGTTTCACACCAACTTCCCAAGATAAACTGACAGGATGCGGGAACAAGCATGTGATCCCTTTACTCGCCCTCAAAGTCCAGAACTGGGAGGTTGAACAGTGGAAGGTGACCTTCAGGAAGACCAACTGCTCAGCTATCCAGGGGAGCAGGCATGAGTGCTGTGGGCTGACAACATTGCCCACATAGGAGAAAACATACTCACCCTGCATGCACATCAGAGTGCATGAGAGGAGCCTCTGGGCCATGGCAGAGAGGTCCAGCCACATCATCTTCTTCATGGCCCAACAGCTCAGTGGATTGGTGGTCTGCAACTCAGAAAGGTCATCCCTCACCACTGCAGCCACCTTATCCTGTCTCATGAACCTCTTGCTCCCAGAGGGGCTGAGTTTTCCCCCAGTGAGCTCCAATGAGCTCCACCCCCACCTAGAATGTCATCGGGTTTCCACCTGTGTGCTGTCAGCAAGTGTCCCCTTTACCTATTTTACCTCAGTAGAAATAAGACACCAGAGCCTTTTTTTCAAGTTAACAAACAAGAGATTTATTAAAAACTATACAAGGAATGCTTTCGGAGTGAAAACTGTATGTAGGACAAGCATAGAACTAGAGCTGTTTTATAAGATTCACTTCAGAGAAGGCATAGATCTTAGATGGCTTAGATGGTACAGAATTACAATTATTATCTTAAGTTCACCAATTCCTTTCAGTTTACAAATTCAGTTCAGTTCCCAGAACCACTGATGGATGTTCCTATTCAGACTCTGTTGCCTAGCTATTAGGAAAGGTAGAGATTAAGCAACCTCTCTTCCCCAGAAAACACAGAAGTATGGAGATTTCTCCTCAAATCTCTCTTCCTCACTACAGAATTACCCCACTCCAGTGGCAGTAATCCATTAACAAAACTCTGTATCTGGAATATCTCCTTCCCAGAGCCTTTCCAGTAATCTGAGAGAGGGCCCTTTTCCTCCCAATCTCTGCCTGTCACTCCATAGGATTTGTTTTACACCAGTTTAGGCAAATCTGAACCCTCAGATTCTCAAAGTAAAACTCAGCTTCTGATCATGCAGGTTACCAAAATCAGAATACAATTCCTTTCTTCAGAACAGAGTGAGTTCCTTAGCTCCCACTCCCTGTCTCTGAGCTTCTCTCAAAGATTAACTCTTTGTTCATCACAGCATCCCTTCCCTACAGAAGACCATTTGGGCAGAATACCAGGTCACAGGATGACTCACCTCTTGGCTGGCTGGCAGCTGCACAGCCACCTTGCCAACCTACCCCACCCCACCCTGGAAATGCTTCCGGTCTTTGAAGGTAAAGGGGCACCCATGCTGACTAGCAGCTGCGGGCAGCCCTGGCGCCACCTCCTGTGAGGAGCTCAGGGGAGACACACTCAGAAAGAGATGCCCAAGGGGGAGAGGGTTAAGATGGAGGTAAGCCTCAAGGTGCTGCCATCTCTTCTTCTTGTGTGACCTCTGACCTCCTCTCCTTTCTCTCCTCTGAAGGCCTGTTGGACTCTGGAGGAACTGAAAAAGGGCTGGGGCACCCAGTCTTTCTTCTGGCTCCTCCAGCAGCCTCTGGGTCCCTGGGGTGAGCTCTAGGGGTATGCATTTTTTAAAAAAAAATGGTAAAATTCAGATTGGGGTATATAGGACTAAAAAATGTTCAGCATTCCCAGAAAATCCCAAATCCCCTTACTGGTAATTTGGGGGGATCCAAAATAAATTGAGTCCATTATACCTTAATGGGAATCTTTCCGGGGGTGTTTTTCAAGGTAGAGGCATATTTTCAGCATAGCTGCTGGTGACTCTCCTTAGAAGAACTCCCAAATTTGGTAGACTGGGTCAGGGGGTCCAATTTTATGGGCCCTCATTTCTTCTCCAAATGGGGGTCCATAACCCAAAGAGCCAAACTTGGGTGTTCTAAGAAGAGTCAATAGCAGCTATGCTGCAAATTTGGTGCCTCTATCTTTGAGGTAGAGCAGAGGACAAGTACGAGTAGTGCTGTTCTTAATGATGCGATTGGACTAAAGCCGAAAGGATGTTCAGTGGTTGACATGAATAGATGCAAAAGGAAAGTCCGGAGCTGTTCGACGCATATAATAGGAACATGGAATGTGAGAAGCATGAATCAGGGTAAGCTTGAAATTGTTAAACAAGAAATGGAACGTATGGACATTTCAGTCCTGGGATTAAGTGAATTAAAGTGGACTGGATTAGGACATTTTCAATCAGAAAATTACAAAGTGTTTTATTCAGGGAATGACAAAAAGAGAAGAAACGGAGTTGCTTTAATAGTGAGGCAAGATGTAGCAAAGGCAGTCAGGAGCTATAATGCAAAGTCTGACCGAATAATATCAATCAGACTTCAGGGAAAGACTATCAACATAAGCATCATTCAAGTTTATGCCCCAACTACTGTATTTATCTGTATTTAATGCTGATGAGGAAGAAATTGAAAGTTTTTATGCCAGTGTTCAGGAAGAAATTGATCACACACCTAAACAAGATATGCTGATAATCATAGGTGATTGGAGTGCAAAAGTAGGAAACAAAGCAGAATCAAATGTTGTTGGCAGATTTGGGCTAGGAGCACAGAATGAAGCAGGAGAACGCCTCGTAGAATTCTGTGAAGACAACAATCTGTTCATTGCAAACACATGTTTCAGGCAACCAAATAGACGATTGTATACATGGGCATCACCAGACGGCCAGTGTAGAAATCAAATAGATTATATAATTGGAAGCAGAAGCTGGAAAAGCTCTATTCTCTCAGCCAAAACAAGACCAGGAGCCGACTGCAGTACAGATCATGAATTGTTAATATCGAAAATCAA
The DNA here is from genome assembly GCF_029931775.1 of Euleptes europaea. Taxonomy (NCBI): domain Eukaryota; kingdom Metazoa; phylum Chordata; class Lepidosauria; order Squamata; family Sphaerodactylidae; genus Euleptes; species Euleptes europaea. The sequence goes on from NC_079323.1 coordinate 66,613,748, forward strand.
GATAGCTTAAGAAAAATACCAAAACATTCATAGCCCCAAAATACAATCTAAGCAATATTCCGGAAGAGTTTAAAGACCATGTAAGGAACAGATTTGCATTACTGAGTTCAAGTGAATGTAAACCTGAAGAACTATGGGTGGTAACTAGAGGTATTATCAAGGAAGAATGTGCAAAGACTATTCCTGTAGCCAAAAGAAAAGAAAAACCTTGATGGATGTCTGAGGAAACTCTTAAAATTGCCAGAGATAGACGAGAAGCAAAAGTAGAAGGGGATAGAAATAGAATCAAAAGTCTAAGTGCAACGTTCCAGCAACTCGCACGTAGAGAAAAAGAGACCTATTATAATAACCAGTGTAAAGAAATAGAACAACAAAAAAGGAAGAACAAGAGATCTGTTCCACAAGATCCAAGAAATCAAAGGGAAATTTAAAGCACGGTTAGGCATGCTGAAAGATCAGCATGGAATGTTCAGCATGGAATGTTCATTAACTGAGCAGGACAAAATAAAGAAAAGGTGGGAACAATACACTGAAGAACTATACAGAAATGAAAGGATAAAAGATTCTTTCCAAGAAGAATCTTTTGAAGAAGAACCTACAGTTTTAGAAAGTGAAGTGAAAGCTGCATTGAGAGCCATCGGGAGAAACAAATCACCAGGAGCAGATGGGATATCAATAGAGCTATTCCAAGCCACAGAAATGGAGTCCATCAAAATCTTGACAAGAATATGCCAACAGATATGGAAAACAAAACAATGGCCCACAGACTGGAAACGATCCATTTACATTCCAATTCCCAAGAAAGGAGACATCAAAGATTGCAGCAACTATCGGACCATCGCATTAATTTCTCATGTAAGTAAAGTGATGCTCAAAATCTTACAGCAAAGGCTGTTACCATATATGGAATGAGAAATGCCTGATGTTCAAGCTGGTTTCAGAAAAGGAAGAGGCACTAGAGATCATATTGCAAATATACGCTGGTTACTGGAGCGTACAAGAGAATTTCAGAAGAAAATCAGCTTGTGTTTCATAGATTACAGCAAAGCTTTTGACTGTGTGGATCATGAAAAGCTATGGCTGGTTTTAAAGGAAATGGGTGTGCCACTAAATCTGATAGTTTTAATGCGCAACCTGTACTCTGGACAAGAGGCCACAGTTAGAACAGAATATGGAGAAACGGAATGGTTTCCAATTGGCAAAGGTTTCAGACAAGGATGTATTTTATCTCCCTGTCTCTTCAATCTATATGCAGAACATATAATTAGAAAAGCTGGATTAGATTTAGATGAAGGTGGAGTGAAAATTGGAGGGAGGAACATTAATAATTTGAGATATGCTGATGACACTACATTATTGGCAGAAAATAGCGAAGATCTGAAACGACTACTGCTAAAAGTTAAAAGAGAAAGCGCCAAAGCAGGACTACAGCTGAACATCAAGAAAACAAAAGTAATGACTACAGGAGAATTACACAACTTTAAGGTTGACAATGAGGAAATTGAAATTATTCAAGACTTTCTATTCCTTGGCTCCACCATCAACCAAAAGGGAGACTGCAGCCAAGAAATCAGAAAGAGATTGAGACTGGGAAGGGCAGCCATGAAGGAGCCAGAAAACATTTTGAAGTGTAAGGATGTGTCACTGGCCACCAAGACTAGATTAATCCATGCTATCGTATTCCCTATGGGTGTGAAAGCTGGACAGTGAAGAAAACTAAAAGGAAGAAAATAGATTCCTTTGAAATGTGGTGTTGGAGGAGAGTGTTACGGATTCCGTGGACTGCCAAAAAAACAAATCAGTGGGTTATAGATCAAATCAAGCCTGAACTGACCCTAGAAGTTAAAATGACTAAACTGAGGCTGTCGTATTTTGGTCACGTCATGAGACGACCAGTGTCACTGGAAAAGACAGTCATGCTAGGAAAAGTTGAGGGCAGCAGGAAAAGAGCAAGACCCAACAAGAGATGGATTGACTCAATCAAGGAAGCCACAGCCTTCAATCTGCAAGATCTGAGCAAGGCTGTCAAAGATAGGACATTTTGGGGGACTTTCATTCATAGGGTCGCCATGAGTCGGAAGCGACGGCACTTAACACACACACACATCTTTAAAATAGCCCCCCCACAAGCCCTGAAAAGATTCCCCATAGACTACAAGGGAAGGGGCTGGGTTTTTAATTCCTGCAGCATTTTTTGGCTTTTTTTTTTCAGTTTGGCTTTGCCAAATGCACACCCCTAGTAAGCTCCGGAGCTGCAACACCCTTGGCCCCCAAGCTCGCCCCAAAAGGCAGCCCAGGCTGCTCTCCTCATGCTGCTGAGTCTCAACAACAGCTGGAGGAGCAGCAGACCCTGACCAGTGCCAGTACTTGCAGGCACCTCTGCAGGTGGTGCTCCAGCAGCTGCCTCAATTAAGAGGGCTTTGAGGGGCCTCTTCATTTCACCACCCCAGCCAGAGGTCAGTAGGGCTGTTGAATTTTAAAAAATTCGGTATAGTTCGGATTCGGCCGAATTCGGCCCGTTTAGATTCAGGATATGCCGAAGTCCGAACTCCCCCACTTCGGATCCGTTCAATTCGGCGGGAATTCAAAGTTCGGGGAAAAAATTCGGCCGAATAAACCCATTAAAAACACAATCGCGCCTTTCTGCGACTCTGGGGGGGCATTTTTGGGGTTAGAGGTCCCAAACTTTCAGCAGAGCTTCAAAGGACGTTTATTGAAAGACTCCCCAAGTTTTGTAAAGATTGGGTCGGGGGGGGCTGAGATATGGGCCCTGAAAGGGGTCCCCCCACCCTTAATGTGCATCTCTCAGTAGAGCTTGCCGCCCACGCACAAAGCTCCCAGCGCCGACAACAGTTTGCAAAGCAACACAACCTTGTAAAACAACACCTTTGCAACAGGGGAAACCAGAAGACACACAACTGAAACCTCCCCCCTCAAACCAGGGAGCGAGAGACTCGAGGGGGAACACACACCCCAGGCAGAACCGACGAAAGCCCCTTTTGGCTTCCCCCCCACCCACAGAAACTGCTCCCTCCCCCCACACACACAGACTCTGCTTTCCCCCACACACACACACATACACAGGAGAAAAATTATAGATTAAAGCCCCCAAAGGGGTCTTACTGTGGCTGTCTTCTGTTCCATCAGGAGGGGAGGACTTGTAATCCAAGATGATTCCAATTAGGCACGGGACGTTTTGCTCTGGAGAAGATGCACACAGGATCGGCTGATCCATTCATCCCAATAGGGAAAAGGGGAAAGGGAAAAGCCCATATCTCGGGACCCCCTGACCCAATGTTCACAAAACTTGGGTGGTCTCTTAAGAACACTGATCTGAAACTCCGCTCAAAATTTGGGATCTGCACCCCCAAAAATGCACCCCATGCAGCCACGGAAAGAGAAAAGGGGGGGAGGCGATATTTCTGCCCCCACTGAACCCATCTTTACAAAACTTGGGTGGTATCTTAAGAATAATTGTCAGAAGCTATGCTAAAAGTTTGGGGGCTATATCCCCAAAAAAGCGCCCCCTGCAGCCACATAAATGGGAAAAGGGGGGAGGGAAAAGGGGGAGAGCCCATATCTCGAGACCCCCTGACCCAATGTTTACAAAACTTGGGGGGTATCTTAAGAAGCTTCATCTGAAGCTCCATTGAAAGTTTGGGGTCTGTACCCCCAAAAATGCGCCCCCTGCAGCCATGGAAAGAAAAAGGGGGGAGCCCATATCTCGGGACCCCCTGACCCAATGTTTACAAAACTTGGGGGGTATCTTAAGAAGCTTCATCTGAAGCTCCACTGAAAGTTTTGTGTCTGTACCCCCAAAAATGCATCCCCTGCAGCCACAGAAAGGAGCAAATGTGTACAAGCACCCCCCCCACACACACACACACAAGGATTTCGCTCTCTCTCTCTCTCTCTCTCTCTGGCCGGACCGCACATCAGCTGATTCCTCCAGTACTCAATCCTGACTGATTGGCGAGAAGAAGACCCAGCTTGGCCACCGATTGGCCGGGGGAGGAGAATGCTGCTTACTGACAGTTATGCTGCTTACTGACGGCCCTGAATTTGCCGGATTTATTCGCGAACTCCCGAACTCGCTGAATTCAGCCCCCCCCCGGTTGCCCGCCAGTTTTGAGTTCGGTTCCTCCCGAACTAAAAACCACCGAATCAGGGGAAATTCGGCTGATTTTCAGTTCAGGCCGAACCGAATCAATAGCCCTAGAGGTCAGGGTGGTAGAAGGTGGCTGTGAGACAGGCCTCCTCACAGGTGGGGGGATGCTGCAGCCCTTCTGCTGCCTTCCATCCCTCTAGCCTTCTCCTTTGTCTATCCTCCAGGGCCCCACTGTGTTTCCTTCCTGCTGCTCATTGTGTGCCTGGGACAAACTGAGGCTAACTACTTGGGGTAACTTATGTACCTAGCTATGTGCACTACAACCTAACATAATCTGAAACCTTTTTTTATTAACCCTCCCATTCCCAATCCCAAAAAGCAGTCCAGAAGGATACCACAATCAATGGTATCAAAAAGCACACCAGGGCAATCAAAGCCAGTTCAGTCCCACAACCAGGCTTGAAACCAGATTGGAATGAATCCAAACAATTTGCTTAATTCAGGAATCCTTGAAGTTGGCCAGCTACCACTCATTCAATCACATTGCTCAAGAATGGTACATTTGATGCTGGATGATAGTGATTCAACTCTCCTGGATCCAGAGTAGGCTCCTTTAAGAATTAGAAGGTTGACATCTCAAGGGGGGGGTCACCTATGCCACTGCCCGCTGGTGTACTAGCGGTCACCTATGCCATTGCCCGCTGGTGTACTACCAATGTCACTAGCAAAGACAGGACTATGATCAGCAGCAAACTTGGAAACAACAACTTGGGGGATGTTTGAGTAGAAATGAATTCCAAGGAGCAATTGTGAGTCAGTACTGTGCCAGGACGTCTAGCTTTTAGCAACTGTACCACAGGGTGATACATAAGACATAATTGTTTATACCACAAGATGGTCAGACTTCTGTTGGAGCAGGGGCGATGATTAAGGTTCTGAATATAGATAAACCCATACAAAAAATAAACCCATTTCAGTAAGGTTCTTGTAGGTTATCCGGGCTGTGTAACCGTGGTCTTGGAATTTTCTTTCCTGACGTTTCGCCAGCAACTGTGGCAGGCATCTTCAGAGTAGTAGGCATCTTCAGAGTAGTAACACTGAAGGACAGTGTCAGAGACACTGTCCTTCAGTGTTACTACTCTGAAGATGCCTGCCACAGTTGCTGGCGAAATGTCAGGAAAGAAAATTCCAAGACCACGGTTACACAGCCCGGATAACCTACAAGAACCAATGAACTCTGACCGTGAAAGCCTTCGACAACCATTTCAGTAAATTTCAGGATTCAGGTTTACGGTTACCAAAACCTGGGGATAGAGCCGAAGCTTTTTAGGGTTGGCTATTCACCTTTGCTCAGAGGCATAGCTCTGTGCTTTCTCCCCTTTTTCTTTCTTTCTTTCTTTCTTTCTTTCTTTCTTTCTTTCTTTCTTTCTTTCTTTCTTTCTTCTTCTTCTTCTTCTTCTTCTTTTTTGGCTGGTTTTGTTAGGGACCCACAGTTGGGGCCCTTTTGAGATGGAGATCTTGTAATCAGAGCTAGTTTGGTCTGACCAACCTTTTATTGGAAAATATGCCCTTTCTAGGACGGTGTCACTTGCCTGCACATTGAAAGGGGGAACTGACCACAGAGTCAGATAGACAGACAGGACAGGGGAAGGTCATCTCTAGTTACACCTTGCCCTCATTTCCTGCCCCTTTGATGTTTAGAGGATGTATTGTCAGGGAAACTTCCCTTCTCTCTCTCTTGCCCTTTGCCCATCACCCAAGCAAGATCTAGGAGCCGGGCGCTCCACGCATCCAGGCCTTCCCACCCCAAGATGGAGTGGAAGGCAGATACCCTTTTATACCTAGAGAATTAGCAAGGTAGATCAGGATAGGAGGCCCTTGTTTGTCCTTTCCTATCCAATGTGTATTTCAACAATAAATGTACTTTAGTTTGATTAGAGCAAACGACTGATGCTCCTTTTCTTTTCACACACGCATGCACGTGTAGCTTCTGCTGCTGCTAAGCTTAAGGCACTCTGCTAAATACAGGAATATCTCCACGACAGATATTCCAACAGGTTATGTTGGCCCAGATTTAAAGGTTATGATTTTGCCTGGATTTTGTTCCTGATTTTGTTCCTGCGTGGAGCCCATTTTGAAGCTGCTTCCTGAACCTTGAAGGGTTACAGATTCGCTTTCCGGCCACCAAAAGGACTGGTGGAATCCAATCATTTCCCTACAGCTGCGGGCGTGCTTGAGACTGTGTGTGTGTGTGCCGGAGGCTACCGCCATGGCCTGCCAGAAAGATGATCGTCACAGAATAATGCTTCTGGATGATTACAATTTTAATGCTTGGACAACTAGAATTACAGTTGCTATGAAGTCTGAAGGTCTTAACAAATACCTTCAAGAAAGTCCTCTGACCCCGCTCACCAATGAATGGGTCCGAGGAGATGGATGTGCCCAAGATCTTATCTTAACTAACAATTCTGTTCTTTGTGAGCTATGCGGGGCGGAAACTGCCAAAGAGATGATGAAAATAATTACTGAGATATTTACCAAGAAAGGTTGGCCCTATTTTCTTGGCTTAAGGAGAAAATTAGCCTCCCTGGTGTACAAGGACGGAGAAAATATAAGGGGACATATTTACCAGCTTAAGGAGTTGTTAGCACAAATCGAGATGGCTGGCATGCCTGTCTCCCAAACAGAGAAACTTTGCTCCCTATTTATGAGTCTCCCAGAACAATATATCCCAATGGTTGGGGAACTCGAACACAGACCTGATTTAACTTTCAAGGATGCCTGCCATGAGGTTATGATGGAAATTATGAGAAGGGGGCTTTGGAACGAGAATAGCCACTCTTTGCCAGATGAAATGGCACATAAGCTGACTGTGCGGGACCGCCATGTTGCCAAGAGGGCTCCCTCTCCCACATTTTGCGACAAAGAGATCAGCCACGAGGGACAAAGGGAGGGGCTGAGGAGGGAGACAAACAGCCAGTTTAAAGGGAACGGTTTTGGCGCGAGCCCCTCCCCCCAGAAGGAGGGGAGAAGGGAAGGAGCCCCTCCCCCCAGATGAGATCAAGAAATCAAGCTCCCATTGTGTGCTTTGGCTGTTCAGACATTGGCCACAAGGTGTCACACTGTCCCCATAAGCAGCGTGAACAGGAAAGACAGATAGGCTCAGAATGAAAGCAATATGATAGCAGACCGAGACATTTTAACTATTCAATTGGAGAAAAGTCTTATGAAAGACCATGTTTCCTGCTTGATTTGGGGTCCACTGTACACATATCGAATAGAAAGGAATTTTTCATTGACTTAGAATGGATTCCTCCTCAAGAAGTACTAATGGGCAATGGGACTAAGATACTAGCCCACCAGAGAGGGAGTGGACTCTTGAGCTGCCAACTAGAAGGTAATGAAATATGTGAATTTCCATTGAAGAGTGTTTTGTATATTCCTGATTTCACAAGTAACTTAATTTCTTGGGGTAAGCTTGCTGCTGAAGGATATGAAAATAATGCAAAAGGGACAAGATGTACAGTTTCACTAAATGGAAAAACTTGCATGATAACAGAGGTTTGCCAGTTGTTCAAGAGGAGAGGAGTGCTGATTTCTATGAACTGTGTGCTGATGTTCCCAAACAAGAAACTAATGTGACAAAGTACTGTGAGAAAGTGGAAAGTGTCAATCTATGGCACCGAAGATTAGGTCATTGTAGTGTCCAAGCAATCAGGGAAATGGCAAAAGGGAATCTAACCCAAGATTTATATTTTTCAGATTGTGATTTTGATATTAACTGTGTGTGTTGCATTAAGTCCAAAGGAGTAAACAGACCTTTTCCAAAGAATAGTGAGAAGAAGACCACAGTTCCGGTTCAGCTCATTCATAGTGACTTATGTGGCCCCCTGCCACCAACACTGGGTAATTTCAAATATTTTCTTACTCTGATTGATGACTATTCATGTTATATTGTTGTGTATTTGCTTTCTGAGAAATCTCAGGTCTTTGACAAGCTGAGAGAGTATGCAGCCATTGTGCAGAACAAGTATGGACGGAAGATACAGGTCTTTCGGTTGGATTCAGGTGAGGAGTACATCTCTAAGACAATGCAACAGTTCCTGAAGGATGAAGGCATTCAGCATCAAGTGACAGTGCCCCATAATCCATCTCAGAACAGTGTGGCAGAGAGATGCAACCGGACGCTAGTTGAAATGGTAAGGTGCATGCTTAAAGACGCACATCTTCCAAACAGCTACTGGGGAGAGGCTGCCATAGCAGCTACATACACCAGAAATAGATTGCCCACAAAGGCAACAGGGAGAACTCCTTACGAGTTATGGCATGGACATAAGCCAAGTGTGCAGCATCTGCGTGTTTTTGGAAGCAAAGCCTAAGCCTATGTTCCAATGGAAAAACGCAGTTAGCTAGATGACACAACACATGAGGGAATTTTGTCAGCTATTCAGCCAGGAGCAAGGGTTACAGAATCTTAGACCCAGTCTCTAAGAGAATCTCCATCAGTCGAGCAGTCTATTTTGATGAAAACCAAACACCACCAGCTTCAGAGGGGGTAAAGGCACAAGTGGACAGCACATTCAAGTATCCTGGTGACTTCAGCCCGAAAGAGGAGGACGCTGAGGAGCCTGAGGGACCTTTGGCGAACCCACAAGAGGCAGAAGCCACAGATGTCCAACCAGAGGGGGCTGCTGAACCGGAGGAGCCTGACGAAGTGGAACAGGCCACGCGGTGTGCAGTGAGGAGGTCAGAACGCACCAACTGAGGTGTACCACCACCAAGATTTTCCTACCTTGCAAGAGCAGCGGATAAACTCGAGCCAACCTCCTGGAGTGATGTTTCCAAACTGCCTCCAGAACAAAGGGAGCAGTGGATGCAAGCTGCGAGAGAGGAGATCAACTCCCTAGACGAGAACAAGACTTGGACTTTAGTTGAGTTGCCCTCCAACAGGAAGGCAATAGGGTGCAAGTGGGTCTTTAAAATCAAACGTGATGCCAATGGTGAGGTCCAGTGCTACAAAGCCAGGCTTGAAGCGAAGGGTTATTCACAGAAATTTGGCACAGATTTTGACCTGACATTTGCGCCTGTGGTTAGACATACCACTATTAGGACTCTTTTGAGTGTTGCAGCAGCCAAGGAACATGCCTGTCCAACACATTGATGTGAAGACTGCTTTTCTACACGGCGACTTGGAAGAAGAAATCTACATGCAACAACCCCCAGGGTTCATCCAGACAGGAGAGGAGGGACTTGTGTGCAAGCTGCAGAAAAGCATCTATGGACTAAAGCAGGCTGCCAGAGCATGGAATGCAAAGCTGAATGACATTCTTCTTCAAGCGAACTTTAAGAGAAGTGAGAATGATCAGTGCCTGTATACCCAACATGAAAAAGGTAAATGGACCTTTCTTTTATCCTATGTTGATGACTTGATTATTGCTTATGAAGACCCAGCTGACTACAAGGCACTGGTACATCACATAAGCAAAGAAGTAGAAGTGACAGATTTGGGACCTGCCAGTCACTACTTGGGAACACAAATCCAGAGGGGAAATGATGGGAGTTTCCTGATCAGCCAAGAACAGTAGATTAAAGAGCTGATATCATTCTTGAGGATGGACCAAGCCATCTCATCACCAACTCCAATGGAAGTTAGTTATGTGAAACAGCTGGACAACAGTGCCGTGCTGCCGCCTGAGAACTTGTACCGTGAAGCGCTGGGTAAGCTGCTATATGTAAGTACACTAACTAGACCAGATATCAGTTCAGTGGTGGGCATACAGCGGAAGGCTTCAGCTCCAACTAACAAGGACTGGAATGCAATAAAGAGGGTTGTAAGATACTTAATTGGCACAGTGCACTATAAACGTAAGCTCCCTGCCAATGAGAGGCCCAAGCTTGTAGCATACGTAGATGCAGACTGGGCTGGAAACTTAGAGGACAGAAAGTCCACCAGTGGCCACATATTTTTCTATGGAGGTGGAGCTATTAGCTGGCTAAGCAGGAAACAAGAGACTGTAGCCACATCCAGCACAGAGGCTGAGTACATTTCCCTTGCACAAGGCTATCAAGAGATACTATGGCTACGCAGACTTCTGACAGACCTAGGGATGGATGCATCTGACCCTATAGAAGTGAATGAAGATAGTCAGTGTGAGAGTCCCAACCTAGCTGTGCTAACTTCGCAAAATCACTTGCTCAGACTTGGATACAGAAACAAAGGATTTATTGAAGGCTTCAGATAGTACAAGACAGACACAGGTTTGAAGTTGCAAGTGAGCTAGCTTATCGGGGTTACAGAATATATTTACTACAGGGCACTGGGGTTCACACTTCTGTTGTGGGAAGTTACAAGATAGATTGGTGTAATACAAAACATCAAACGGGTCCCAGAGAGACTGTTAGGACTATCAGATCCTCAAGGCCATATTCGGCCCGAGGGAGTGCATGCAGGAAGCGCAGCAGGGGAGGGCAAGAGCGGCACCTGGGAAAGGCAGATGAGGCGCCGGGGCCCAGGAAGGCATGGGGAGGTGTGAACTGCTTTTACGAGTTCAAAGGGACAGAGATAGAAGATGCTAAGAAGGGGAAGGGGAGTCAGAGACACATGGCCCTCATATTCTGCCCCCCTTAAGCCCCCCCCCCGCAAGGTCGGGAGGCCGAGGCTTATCAGGGTAGGCGCAGTGGAATTCGTGAACGAGGCGGGGGGCCGCCATGTGGGGGGCTGCTACCCATTCATCGTGTGCAGGTCCCAGATGTTTCCATCGGACAAAATAGAACAGTTTCCCTTTCTTCCATTTGGAGTCTAAAACCTTGGACACTTCCAAGTGTGTGTCCCCGCCCACTACTGTCGGAACCTCGGGTTTGGGGGGGGAATGGAATTGGGGAGCGGGTACGTAAGGTTTGAGCAGACTGATATGAAAGATGGGGTGAACGCCCCTAAGGGTTTTTGGCAGCTCCAATTCCACTGTGACTTCATTGATTACCCGGGAAATGGGGAAAGGTCCCACTTATCGGTCGTTTAGCTTTTTGCAGGGCCGGAGCGAGCGCAGGTTTTTGGTGGAGAGATAAACTTGCTCCCCCACCTTGAGCTCCCAGCCCGGGGACCGATGTTTGTCGGCCTGTTCTTTGTATTTGCGCTTGGCCCGCTCTAGGTTCTTTTGCAACCAGGGCCAAGTAGACCGAACCACTTGCACCCACTCCTGGATTTCCGGGACTGCCTCGAGCTCAGGAGTGACGGGGGTGGAACCAAAAGGGCCGAATTCCGTCCCGTATACTACTTGGAAAGGGCTAAAACCAGTGGAGGAGTGAGGGGCATTGTTGTAGGCATACTCAGCAAAAGGTAGTAAGTCCACCCAATCGTCCTGGTGGTAATTGACATAACACCGGAGGTAACACTCGACCACGGCATTTACTCGTTCAGTTTGACCATCGGTTTGGGGGTGGTAAGCCGAGGAGAGTCCTTGCTCCTCCACCCCCATCAGTTTTAGGAAGGCCCGCCAGAATTTGGCGACGAACTGGACCCCCCTGTCGGAGAGGACCTTTCTGGGAATCGAGTGAAGCCTTAGGACATGTGTGATAAACAGTTTGGCCAAACCCTGGGCCGAGGGGAGTCTGGCACAGGGAACGAAGTGGACCTGTTTGGAGAAAAGGTCCGTGATCACCCATAGGACCGTCTTACCCCGGCTGGGAGGTAGATCGGTGATAAAGTCCATGGCGATCACTTCCCACGGTCGGGTGGGTGTTTCTAAGGGTTTCAGAAGCCCCGGAGGTTTTCCCATCCTCTTTTTAGCTGTGGCGCAGATGGGGCAGCTGCGCACGTACAGTTCCACATCAGTTCTCATGCTGGGCCACCAAAATTGCCGCCTCACCAGGTGCAGAGTTTTTACAAAGCCAAAATGACCCGCAAGTTTGGCCCCGTGGACTAGTCCCAAGACCTCCTTACGGAGAGGCGTTGGGACATAAAGCTTTCCACCCCGCACCCAACAGGAGTCCCGTTGTTCCATGCCGGCGGGGAGAATTTGCTGCTCCGCTTCCTGCAGAGATGCGTCTCGGAGCCTTTGCTGAAAAGCTTCCGGGATCCCTTTGAGCATGGGATTACCCAGTTGGCGGGTTTGGGACCGAGTGGTGACGGCTAAACCTGAGACCTCCCCCCGTTGCTCGGGGGTGAATAGGGAGTCCACGGGACGGTCAAAGTCATTGCGGTATTGGGGGAGTCGGGACAGGGCATCAGCCAGGGCATTTTCCTTCCCGGGGACGTGCTTGAGGGTGAAACGGAACTTTGCGAAAAATTGAGCCCAACGAATCTGTTTAGCGTTGAGCTTTCTAGCCCCCTTGAGAGCCTCTAAATTCTTGTGGTCGGTACACACCTCAAACGGAAATTCTGCCCCTTCCAAAAAATGTCTCCAGATGGTGAGGGCATGTTTCACCGCTGACGCCTCCTTCTCCCAAATCGCCCAGTTGATTTCCGACTGAGAAAACTTTTTGGAGAAGTAGGCGCATGGTCTCAAACCCCCACTTTCGTCTCTCTGCAGGAGAGCCCCTCCCATGGCCACGTCCGAGGCATCCACCTGGACCACGAATGGCTTAGTGCAGTCCGGGTGGGCTAGTACTGGCTCGGACGAAAAGAGCAATTTTAGCTCATCGAACGCCTGCTGGCAGGGCGGTGACCACTGCAAACGGGCCGAGGGTAGCGCGGCGTTCGCTCCCTTCCCCTTGGTGCGCAAAAGGGAAGTGAGAGGGAGAGCCACCTGTGCGAAATTGGGGATGAAGTTGCGGTAGAAGTTGGCAAACCCCAAAAACTGTTGCAGTTGCCGGCGGGTGGTGGCAATCCCGTACCGCCTGAACCTTTTCGGGATCCATCTCCAACCCCTGGTGGGAAATTACATAGCCCAGGAAAGTGATGGAAGGCTGGTGGAATTCACATTTTGACACCTTAGCATACAATTTGTGGTCCCGCAGTCGCTGGAGGACTTCGCGCACCAGTCGGACATGCTCTTCCATGGTTTCAGAATAAATGAGAATATCATCCAGAAATACCACCACCCCCCGAAACAACAAATCATGTAAAACTTCATTAATTAATTGCATGAATACACTCGGAGCCCCTGAAAGTCCGAACGGCATCACTAGATATTCAAACATGCCAAAACAACTCGAAAAGGCCGTCTTGGATTCGTCCCCCTCCTTAATGCGGATGCAGTGATAGGCTTCCACCAAATCCAGTTTGGTGAAGATTCGGCCTTCCTTCAATTGCGCTAGAAGGTCTGGAATAAGAGGGAGGGGGTAAGCGTTAGACTGAGTGACAGCGTTCAGTCTACGGAAGTCAATACACAGTCTCAAGTCACCCGTTTTCTTTTTGACAAAAAAGGCGGGGGAGGAGTACGGAGCTTTGGAGGGGCGTATGAAGCCCCTCGCTAGGTTAGTGTCCAAATAGTCCCGCAACACCGCCTTTTCATTAGGGCTCATGGGGTAAACCTTCCCCTTGGACAACTTGCCATCTCCCACGATCTCAATTGCGCAATCAGTTTCTCGGTGTGGGGGCAGTTCATCACATTCCCTCACATCAAACACATCCACGAACTGGGAGTACTCCGAGGGGAGATTGGGGTGTCACGGGGACGGGCCCGGGGGAACCCACCAACGCGGCGGTCGGGGTGCAAAGTACTCGGTCCTTGTCGTGCATTCCGCAGGGGTCCTCGGGGAAAGTGAGTGTCCGTTTGACCCAGTTAATGGAGGGGTTGTGTCCCTGTAACCAATTCTTTTTTTATATATATATAAATTTTATTGGGTTTTATAATAGAAATTTTCCATTGCATTAAACAACATCTATAACAATATCGAATTTCAATTCTAACCTAAAGTTGTTATAATTCCATATCATATAATTAAAAAGAGAAAAGAAAAAAGAAAAAAAAGAGATGGAAAATTTTTTGACTTCCCCATCACCTCTATCTGCCTCTTAATAAAAAGTTCCTCCCGTCATAGGTAATCTAATCTTGATAAAATATCAATACCATATATAAAAAACCATAATCTGTTAGTAAATATAATTATGCTTATTCAATATAAAAAAAAAATCAAAAATAATCCTCTGGATCAGATTAGAAAATATTCTTCCATTCTTCCCAATTTTAACTCATATTCACAGTAATGCATCCACGCCCCCCATTCCCCCAAAAACCGAACGTCATTTTCTTCATTTAGAATAGCTGTGAGTTTTGCCATTTCTGCCACTTCAAACATTTTAACAATCCAGTCTTTTTTCTCTGGAGTTTCTAGCCCTTTCCATTTCGCTGCATAAAGCAGTCTCGCAGCTGTTGTGGCATATATCAAAAAGGTTCTTTGTGTTGCTAAGTCGTCTGGAATCATACTCAATAACATCATTTCTGGTGTTTTGGATATATTCTTTTGTAGTATTAATCTCAGTTCGTTATAAATCATGTCCCAGAAGTCTTTGGCTTTATCACAGGTCCACCACATGTGATAAAAGGAACCAATTTCTTTGTTACATTTCCAACAAGTAGGGGCCATTGTTTTATAAATCTTTGCAATTTTCTTGGGTGTTAGATACCATCTATACATCATTTTATAGATGTTTTCTCGCACTGACTGTGCTTTTATTCCTTTTAAATCTTTAGACCATAATCTTTCCCATTTATTTAAAACAATATCATGTCCCACATTTTGAGCCCAATCGATCATAGTTGGTTTAATCGTGTCCTGCTCACAGTATATTGTTAAAAGGAGATTATACATTTTAGAAATCAGCTTTGTATTATTATCTAGTAAAATCCTTTGAAAAGGAGATTTTTCTTTAGAGAAACCTTTTTTTGCATCTTGTACAAAAACTGATTTGATTTGGTAATATTGAAGCCATTGTAAATCATCCTTAAGCAGTTGAAAGTCTTTTAGTGAGCATTTCTTTCCTTCCCAATTAATTAGATCTTGATAAGTAATAAATTTGTCTGGTCTAAGTGGGCGCAAAGTTAGCATTTCTTGGGGCGATATCCACATCGGTGTTTCTGGTTCCAAAATGTGTTTATATCTCATCCAAATACGAAGTAGAGAGGACCTGATTATATGATTACGGAATGTTGCTTGTAACTTAATTTTATCATACCACAAATAACCATGCCATCCACTTAAGTTATTATAACCTTCCAAGTCTAGCAAACGTACATTTGACAAATCCATCCAGTCTTTTAGCCATACTAAAGCTACCGCTTCAGCATAAAGTTGAAAGTTAGGCAATGCTAAACCTCCTCTAGTTTTTAGATCCACCAAGTATTTATAAGCAATCCTTGGTTTTTTTCCTTGCCAGATGAAGTTTGAAATGTCTTTCCTCCAAGTTTCAAAATATTTTGTTTGTGATATTATTGGTAAATTTTGGAATAAGAAGAGCATCCTCGGTAAGACATTCATTTGGATCGTTGAGATACGTCCCATTAATGACAATTTTTTGTTTGACCATATAATCATATCAGTTTTAATCTTACCCCATAACTTGAGGTAATTGTTGGTTAACAGATCTTTATTCTTTGCAGTGATCCAAATTCCCAGGTATTTAACTTTGTTAGCTTTCTCCCAGCCAGTATATGATATAAATTCCTGTTGTTGTATTTCCGATAAATTTTTAAATATTATCTTTGTTTTTTCTTGATTCACTTTAAAGCCTGATACTTTTCCAAAATCATCCAAAGTCTCCTGAAGTATATTCATTGACTGTGTTGGGTTTTCCAAAATTAGCAGTAGGTCATCCGCGAATGCTCTCAACTTAAATTCATGTTTTTTAATTCTTAGCCCGCGGATGTCCTCCATACTTCTTAGTTTCACACATAGCGGTTCCAACACCAACAAAAATAAAAGTGGAGACAAGGGACATCCCTGTCTAGTCCCTTTCGTGATTTGGCAGTTATCTGACATTGATTCATTAACCAAAATTTTAGCTTGTTGGGAGGTATAAATAGCCGATATACCTTTCTGAAAACGATCTCCAAAATTCAATTTATCCAAAATCCGTTTCAAAAAGTTCCAAGAGACCATATCAAAGGCTTTTTCTGCATCCAAAAATACAAAAGCCGCAGTTTGTTGAATATTATGGTCATAATATTCCAGTGAGTCTAGTAAAATTCTTACATTGTCTTTTATTTGCCTTCCTGGTATAAAACCTGCTTGGTCCTCATGTATAAGATCCTTAATAAATTGCTTTATCCTACATGCCAAAACCGAAGCAAAAATTTTGTAATCCACATTTAAGAGCGATATAGGTCTATAATTAGATGTTTTTTCTGGATCTCTTCCTTCTTTGGGTATCAGTGATATAAATGTGTGTGACCAAGTCTCCGGGGATGTTCCCTCGTCCAAAATTGCATTGTAAAGTGAACCAAAAAATCCAACTAAATTGTCACTAAATGTTCTATAAAATAGTGCAGTAATTCCATCTGGTCCAGGTGTTTTATCCGTTTTTTGTCTCAGTATTGCTTCTTGTATTTCTTCCCTTGTTACTGGAGCTTCAATACATTCTCTCTGGGTCATTGACAAAGCTTTCATCTGTATTGAGTTTAGAAATTTATCTATTTTCTGTTTTGGAATAATTTCTTTCTGATATAACTTAGAGTAGAATGAAACAAATTCTTTCTGAATTTCTGAAGTTGAATAAACTGGTCCTTTAGCAGTTTGGATTTTTGTTATAATCTTCTTTTGAAATGAGTCCTTCAGTTGTGTTGCTAAAAATTTTCCTGGTTTATTTGCATATTCAAAATACTTTTGTTTAGCAAGTTTCAGATTTTTATTCATTTCCTCCATTATTACCAAATTTAATTGGTGTTTAGATGCAGAAATCTGTATTTGAATTTCTCTTCTCTCCTCTTCCTGTGTTACCATTACCAATTTCTGTTCCAAATTTTGTAAATTCCAAAGTATGTTGTTTGTAAATTGCAATTGAGTCTTCTTCCAGGCCGAGTGTTTCTGTATCATAAAACCTCTCAGAACAGCTTTGAATGCGTCCCAAACTGTATTTAAAGAAGTTTCTCCATTAAGGTTAATTTCAAAAAAGTCTTTCATTAAAACCTGTAATTCCTTTTGTATCTTGTTGTCTTTTAAAAGTTTATCGTTCATTCGCCATCTAAATGCTTGTTTATTGTTCCAATCAAAGGTAACAGGATTGTGATCAGAAAAAGTTCTAGGTAAAATATGAATTTTACGTAGTTGCGTGAAAATTGATTTACTGGCCCATATCATATCGATTCTGGAGTGTGAATCGTTTCTTGCTGAATAAAAGGTGTATTCTTTAGCTGTTGTATTCATTGTTCTCCAAATGTCTTGTAATTCTAATTCTGAAGCCATGGCAAAGAAAGTTTTAGGCAAGCATCCATCATTGATATCTTTTGCTTTTGATTTTTTGTCCAGAGACGGGAGAGTAATTCCATTGAAGTCGCCCATCAATAAAATTTGATCTTGTGCGTACTGGGTTATCAGGTCATGTAGTTTTTCATAGAAGGATTTTTTCCCTTCATTGGGTGCATAGATTCCAACCACTATTGTCCTTTGTCCCAATATTTTAGTTCTGATAATTACAATTCTTCCTTCATTGTCTTTATATACTAGTTCTGGACAGAGACTGGGGTGGGCATAGATTACCACTCCCTTTGTTTTAGTTTTAGCAGAAGCAATAAATGCTTGTCCAAGCACCTGTTTCTCCAAGTATTTTTTATGCTTTGAAGCTATATGGGTTTCTTGTAGACAAATTAGGGAGTATTTATATTTCTGTAGATATTTGAAGATTCTGGCCCTTTTGGTTTTCTCATTCAGTCCATTTACATTCCAAGAAATTGCTTTTGCCATAATGTAGTATTTTTTAGCAAAATAAAAAGTCTATAGTTTAGTACCACCTTCTGCACCCTGTACCTCTTCTTCTTCCTCTTCTTCTTCCTCCTTCTCTCCAGGTAATTCTTTAAGGTCCATTTTATATTTTCTCAAAAATTTCCCCACATCTGCTTGGGATAGAATTGTCGTTTTCACTTCCTTATAGGTGAAAGCCAAACCTTGTGGCATAATCCAACGATATTTGATGCCATTAGCTTTCAGTATAGACACAAAGTCTTTGTAGTTATTCCTCTGTGAAAGTAGATGCCTTGGAATATCCTTCAGTAGTATAAGAGAGGAGTCTCCTGCTGACACTGGATTTTCATAATGAATCTTCATAATCTTGTCTTTAACTCTGGTGTCATAGAACACTATCATCAAATCTCTTGGCTTAGATCTTCTCATTCTAGCAGGTAGTGGTATCCTGTATATTCTATTAATGGCTTGTTTTAATTCTTGTTCGTCTATCTGAAATAAGTAGGCCAAATTTGGTATTGCAGATTCTTTATTATCTCCCATCATATCTGGAAAATTGCGTATACGAAGGTTGGTCTCTTTCACTCTCATCTCCATCATTGCCATTTGATTTTTTGCCGCCATCTGATCCGCTTGTATTGTTTCAATCTGTTTTTCTTGGCTTGCTAATTTTTTCTTTGTGTCCTTGTGCTCATCCATCACTTTCTTAATCGATACATCCATCGCTTGCATATCTGTCTTCATAACAATCATTTGAGTTTTTACTTCTTTCAAGTCTCCAGTGACCACATCCAACTTCTGATTAATAGCTTGGGATGCTTGACCAAGATTTGTCATCATAGAAGTCAACTGTGCCATCTGTGTGGACATCTGTTCAAACTGTTTATTTGTTGCCTCAGTTTGTTTAGTTAGCATATCCTGTAACTTTTTTTCCATGGTCGAGGTTTGTAAAGAGTCCCTTAGTTTAGTATAGGCAGGGCTATGTAGTGAGCCAGAGCGGGGTCGAGACATTTACATTCAAAAAAAGCTGGTAAAATACATGTCCACCGACAGGGCCTTTAAGGTGCTGGTTAAAAGATGATAGTTCAAAGATCAGCCTAATAATTTTTTCGGGTTGAAAAGAGTCGAAATTGGCTTTAAAATTGCATTTTAAAGTTTTAAAATACCAGTGAGTTTTTTCGGTCGCTCTAGATCGGATTAATCAGGAAGTAAACAGGAAGTTACTAGTGCTGCAGACCTTCTCTCGCCTCTTCTCGATGGTTATTCCTTCAGGAATGATTTGAAAGTAACTCGAGTGCGACGGATATTCAGTCCCGCGGCTACTTCCTGTTGTTTTAGTTCCAATGATAGAGAGGGTGTTATAGAGAGTCTTCCGTTCCAGGCACTCCCTTACTGCAGACGTGGCAGGAATTCGCCGGAAAATCAGGAAGAGAAATCACCCTCCCCTTCCTTCGGACCTTCTCATTGGTGATAATTCTTGTCAGTCTAAAAGGTATCCTTCCGACTCTTTGTTATGGTTTAGGCTGATCGATCCGATAAGGCTCCTGTCGCTAATCCCGATGACTAACTCAGATCAAACTTTTTCAGTTCGGATTATGGAGGGGTGGGGGTCCCAGAAATAATCTTATCAGCCTCCCGTCTGTTCAAATTTCTAGTAAGTAGACGAAGAGTTCTTTTGTACTCACTTGGGTGTCAAGAGGTGAGGTTCTTTTCTTTATGTAGTCCTTATGTTGGTATTAAGGCGGTGGAGGGTAGAGCTTGCTGCCAAAGTTGCGTTTTGGCGATGTCCTTCCCTAGTGCCCTCGCAGGACCGGCGTCTAGGACTCCGAGGGGCTTAAAAGAGCCCCCTCAGAGTACCTAGGAGGTCAAACCGCGATTGCGGGCTGCAGGGAGTTCCTGCTTTCCAACCCACTTGCAAGGGTCGGATTGGGGTATCTATGTACCCCCAAAATAACGCAGACTTGGATTTCTCCCAGGACAACCTGGGGAAATGGAGTGCTCTCTCCAGCGGCACCGCCGGAAGTCCCTGTCCCTGTAACCAATTCATCCCCAAAACTACGGGGGCAACTATGGGGGCGATGGTAAAGTACAGTCGTTCCCAATGTTCTCCCACAGCCATGACCACCGCAGTGGTACGGTGAGTGACGGGCCCCTTTTTAAAGTCACTACCGTCCATTTGAGAGAAACGGAGGGGACCCGGGAGCCGTTTGCGTCGGACGCGTAGTCTCTTGGCGGCTTCCTCACTAATCAAGGTGCGGGCGCACCCAGAGTCAACTAGCGCGGGGAATTCTAACACCGGACCCCCTTTGGGTAAGGATAGGTGGACCCGGATGTACACATTATCCTCTTGGGCGCTTACCATCGGTGGAGCTCCTTGCACAACGATTGGAGCGGTCTGCTGAGGAGCCCCTCTTACAGCAGACCGACGGCGTTTTTTGCCGGCATCTCCCACTCTTCCTCCTCACTGGATGAAGGAGACGTGGTAGTTGTAATCCGTGACTCGGCCGAGTCAAAAGCTGCATTTGTAATCCGGGGTCCCGACGGACCAGTAGAGATGGAGGCTCCATCTTGAGCGCTTGCGTGTAGCGCGGAGGGCGCGCTCCGGCATCCAGGAGCGCCGCTTCTGCGTCGAGGTTGGCCCTCCGCCGGGGCCTTCTCCAGTTCGGTCGGGGTTGGGCGAGGAGGAGCCGGACGGCCGGAGCGGGACGGGCATTGCGAGGCAAAATGACCCTTACCTCCACACACCAAGCACACCCCGGTTTCGAAGCGCTTGCGGCGTTCGGCTGTTGAGGGGCCGCCGCCGCCCGGGGTTCGGGAATCTCTGGTACCGCCTGGTCTGTCCCCTCTCGGCTTAAAGTCGCGGCCGGTGCGCTGTTTGGACAGGGTCAGGAGTTGCTTCCGATTTTCGATATCGGCAGCGTGGCGCACCCAGCCCTCGACGTCAGGGGGGTTACCTTGCATGAAGGCCCAATGTTGCAGGTCCGGGTTTAGTCCTTCTCTGAAGCACTGCACCCGGGTAGCCTCGCTCCAATCCAGAATTCTGCTCGATAGAGACTGGAATTCGCTCGCATACTGCGCCACCGACTTAGTCCCTTGGCGTAGTTGCATCAGAGTAGCCTTGGCCCGCTCCCCCAGGTTCGGGTCCTCGAACCGGTTTCGGAGAGCAATCATAAACTCATCCAGGTTCCGCAGCACAGGGGAGCGGAGCTCGTATTGTAACACCATCCACGCGGCCGCTTCGCCTTGCAGGAGGGAGGCCACATACTGGACCTGGGACTCTTCAGAGGTAAAGGTCCGGCCCTGTTCCCGCATAAAAATATCCACTTGGACCAAAAAGTAGGTCAACTGATCCCCCGACCCATCATACGTGATCTTCAGGTCACGGCGGGCCGGAGCGCTGGGAGGAACGGGGGGAGCTGCCGGTGTCCCATCCGGGGGGTTGCCGGGGGGAGGCTGTACCTTCAGCGCGTCCATGGCGGCAGCCATCTCACCCATCACGGTCTGCAGGGCATCCATGCGCTCCAGCATGGCTTGGCGTTCCTCCTGCCATTGCCTCCGTTCCTCGTCCATCAGGACTTCCCTACGCGCGCGGTCGTCCTCGAGTCTCGTGCCGGACAAAGCCATGCGGCGGTGCTTCGCCTCGGTCCGGGAGAGCGACCAGCCCTTAGGAGAGTCCAGCCAGGAGTTAAAGGTGTTCTTGGGCTTCGTACCCAAGCCCGGTCCCGGGTGGGGGGCACCGGATACCTTCCGCTTGGCACCCTCCTCCTTAGGGTCAGGTTTCTCCGGAACCTCGGGTTTCTCCGGTGAACCCGGGGGGGAAGAGGTATCCTCCTCGCCTGGCATTACTGTCCCTTAAGGTACAGATGCAGAACGAAAAGGCAAGGACTTGCAACTTAATGTGAGAGTCCCAACCTAGCTGTGCTAACTTCGCAAAATCACTTGCTCAGACTTGGATACAGAAACAAAGGATTTATTGAAGGCTTCAGATAGTACAAGACAGACACAGGTTTGAAGTTGCAAGTGAGCTAGCTTATCGGGGTTACAGAATATATTTACTACAGGGCACTGGGGTTCACACTTCTGTTGTGGGAAGTTACAAGATAGATTGGTGTAATACAAAACATCAAACGGGTCCCAGAGAGACTGTTAGGACTATCAGATCCTCAAGGCCATATTCGGCCCGAGGGAGTGCATGCAGGAAGCGCAGCAGGGGAGGGCAAGAGCGGCACCTGGGAAAGGCAGATGAGGCGCCGGGGCCCAGGAAGGCATGGGGAGGTGTGAACTGCTTTTACGAGTTCAAAGGGACAGAGATAGAAGATGCTAAGAAGGGGAAGGGGAGTCAGAGACACATGGCCCTCACAGTCAGGCTGTTATCTCGGTTTCTCTGTTGCCTCTGTTCCTTTGCTGAACCGTCCAGACTTCAAGGACAGCTTCACATACCAAAGCCTGGGAACGCTACTCCTAGGAAATTGTGCTCTGTTTATGCTTTGTGTGTTCTATAATCACCCGCCTTTTCAAGCCTTATATTGCCAACTAACGAGCAAGACCCTCATAGCTGTCATCTTATTCTATATGCACTGTAATACCTATTTGACCAGTAAAAGCCATCTGCTTGGATTCTGACTGTCTCTGTGGTGATTTCTGGTTCATTGGGTCAAGAGCTGACATTATGACAGCTATCCCTACAACTCTTCTTCAACGATCCTCTAGTCAGGCTAGAGCCCTGGAGGGTTCGCCTGCCACTCGGATAGGAGCTAGGAAGTCGCTCTCCGAGTGAACCGGGACTACTACTTCCTGGAACCCTGGAGTCCTCATGTGGGGATCCTACCCTTCTACAGGACATAGTCGCTGAACTTTTTAGGACTACTCTAGAGGCTTGCCGCTTGGAGGGACTAGTACAGACACAGTGGCAATCTCTAGTGAAAGTTCTCTGGATGTTAACCTCGGATGATACTAATACTCGTTTAGATCTCCAGGATTTTGATCAGTTGCTGGATGATGCCCGGCTGGCAACTGAGGACTTACAGGTACTAACCGGATTATTGGACGAACTTATTGCCCATGAGTCTCTCCCATTCATGGCCCCTACTACCCTGGGAAAAGGTACCATGGCAGGAGCCTCAGGTCTTTCCCTGATACCCGATGCAGCTAGTTGTCAAGCTGAAGCCAAGCGGGCCGCTGTCCATACAGCCCTCCACTTTGCGGATTGTACAAAGGATACTACGGTAGCCACCTTGGCCCAACGTTTGGCCTCGACATTTGGGGCCGACGCACCCGCTATCGCGGTTCGGATACAACCATTGCTGGGCGGGGAACCCGACCCCATACTCTCGCTCCTGGAAACAGAACTTTTACCGCACGTTACCGCAACTGAAGCTCTGAAACTCGAAGCCCGAAAGGTTCTCGAGGATAAAGAAGCTGCTGAAGCGGCTAAGGCGGCGGCCGAAGCCCAAGCCGCAAGGGATAAGGAGTTACAATTGGCTGCGGATCGTGCGCGGACCGGCGGTCGCCCTAAGGACACTGTAAAGAGCGGCCCTCCGTTAGGTCTGTCTTTTTCCCCGGTGTTTGTCCCGTCGCGCACGACCCAACGCGCACGCCGCCTTGCAGACCGACGCCAAGACTCCGGAGAGTCTGCAAACGAGGACCTATATGGGGACAGTTCTCAATGGGCCACGAGTTTCCGGACAAGTAAACTTCATCGTACCGGTGGCCCAGGAGAGGATGTTCACCTGTTACGCGCCCAGAATCGAGAGTTATCCGACCGTGTCGATCAACTCCAAGAGTTAATGGAACAAATGCTGCAGGACAACAGGCAGTTGCAGCAAGCCCTGATAGCCCAAGCACAGCCCGTCCCGGGTCAGGGGGGACCAGTCCCACCTCCTGCACCACCTCCACCTCCCGGAGCTCCCGTTCTACCTGCACCCGGAGCACCTGTGCAACCGGGTCAGCCTGTACAGCCGGGTCAACCCATACCCGGTCCTTGGAAACAGCTCAAGTTGAAAACTACGTATGATGGATCTCTTGAAGCCCTACCCTGTTTCTTGCATCAGGTGGACAGTTATATGCGAGAACAGGGACAATTGTTCCCTACCGAGGACAGCCGGGTGCGCTACGTAGCTTCCCTTCTGACAGGCAAAGCGGCCGACTGGATGGTGCTCCAATTCGACACCCGATCCCGCTCTATCCGTTCCCTCAACAGTTTCATGACTGCTTTACGTAGGAGGTTTGAGGACCCCTTTCTGGGGGAACGGGCCAAAGCCGAACTGCTACAACTAAGACAGGGCTCCACTCCAGTCCGAGAGTTTGCCGATGAATTTCAAAGACTGGCAAGCAAAATTGTGGGCTGGCCCGAGGCCACCCTAATTCACCATTTCAGGGAAGCCTTACACCCTGACGTCCTGAACTGGTCGTACATGCGGGGCGATCCCGACACTCTCGAGGATTGGATTCTATTAGCCGAAGAAGCAGAAAGCCGCCGGCGCTTCATTTCCCTTGTCCGCCAAAAACACAAGGAGAAAAGCGCCCCAAAGCCCCAGCCCAAGGCACCACCCCCTGCTATACGGAAGCCGACGCGTCCACTCCAGGATCGCGAAACCCGATTTCAAAGGGGTGCCTGCCTCATTTGTGGGGAACAGGGCCACTTTGCAGCAGTCTGCCCTTACCGCCCTGAACCCTTTCGTCCCAGCACGGCAACTCGAGCTAGGGGACGACCGCAACGCAGAGGCACCGCGGCCACCCGCAGTGCAGCGCCGGGAAGACCCACACCCTCTGCACTTCACGCTGGAGACTCATCCGTTCTGCCTGCATCTACTGACCCAGCCGGGTCTCGGATTACAAGTGCCCCATTGGGGGACAACTTTCCCTCTTCGGACGAAGAGAACCCATGGACTTCTCCGGCTTTAAACCTAGAATCTCCCCTTGATTTGTCAAAAAACGGCTCCGGTCTGTGGTGAATGGAGCGTCTCCACAGACCTCTGCAGATTCTCCTGCTAAACCGACAGCTCCCACTAAAGTAAAGGAAGTAGAAACCACCGTTTATGTAGACGCCATTCTACAACATCACGAAGGTGGCCCCCAACTACCCGTTAAAGCACTTATTGACTCTGGTTGCAGTCGCACTCTCATAAGCGCAGCCACATTTGCAGCACTCAAAGTCAAGTCTGAGGCTTTACCAGCCCCCGTCCAATTTGCCCAAATGGATGGGAGCCATTTCAAAGGGGGTCCAATTGATCATCCCACTATAGGGGTGGCGATGGGAATTGGCTCCCACTGGGAACAAATCGACTTTACCATAGCCCCTATTCGATTCAAGGTGGTCCTGGGAATTAACTGGATTAAAGGTCATTGTCCCAGTATCGATTGGGACACAAACACAATCTCCTTTAACAATCCTAAATGCGATCAACACCGACAGCAAGTTGCAATGCTGTCTCCACCCGCTCCGGCATTACTCTCTGAGATCCCATCAACACCAGCCCTCCCTGAAATATATCAAGACTTCGCGGATGTTTTTAACATTAAAGAATGTGATGCCTTACCCCCTCACCGGGCTACCGACTGTGCAATTGAAGTGGTAAAAGACTGCACATTAACCAAAAGTAAAATCTACCCAATGAGCACTTCCGAGCGCACTGTGCTTCGGGACTTTTTGGACAAAAACCTTGCCAGAGGGTTCATTCGCCCATCGAATGCTCCCAACTCAGCCCCCGCGTTTTTTGTCCAAAAAAAGGAGGGTGACCTACGCCTCTGCATTGACTTCCGAAAACTCAATGCAGTTACTCAAACCAGCGTCTATCCTATACCACTAATTTCAGATATCTTGGGACAACTACAAGAAGGACGTATTTTTTCTAAATTGGACCTGGTAGAAGCCTACTACCGCGTCCGCATCCGAGAGGGGGACGAACCCCTCACTGCCTTCTCTAGCTGCTTTGGAATGTTTGAATTCCTTGTGATGCCCTTCGGGTTAAAAGGGGCCCCGGGGGTCTTCATGCAACTCATCAATGAAATCCTTCATGATTTGCTGTACCGCGGAGTGGTGGTTTATTTAGACGACATTCTCATTTATTCAAAAACCATGGACGAGCATGTCACATTGGTCCGAGAAGTTCTACGCCGCCTACGCACCCACCAACTCTTCGCAAAGCTGGCTAAATGCGAATTTCACCAAAGCAAAATAACTTTCTTGGGATACATAATCTCCCACCATGGCCTTAGCATGGACCCGGACAAGGTCTGTTCCATCCTCGAATGGGCACCTCCCTCCAACCGCAAGCAAGTACAACAATTCCTGGGCTTTGCTAATTTCTACCGCGGATTCATTCCAAACTTCGCCCAAATAGCACTGCCCACATTGCCCTCCGCTAAAATACTGTGGACTGATCAATGCCAAGCCGCTTTTGTAGCTCTCAAACGGCTTTTCACATCAGAACCGGTGCTACGGCACCCAGACCCTAATCGAATGTTCGTTGTGCAAGTCGATGCCTCCGACGTAGCTATGGGGGGGGGCCTGCTGCAAAAAGGACCTAATGGTCTCCTTCATCCTTGCGCTTATTTCTCTAAGAAGTTTGCGCACTCCCAATTGAACTGGCCTATTTGGGAGAAAGAAGCCTCAGCTGTTCACCATGCTCTTACCCTTTGGCGACAGTTCCTGGAAGGGTCCAAAGTCCCCTTCGAAGTTTGGACCGATCACAAGAATCTGGCCGCTCTCACAGGAACCCATAAATTATCCGCAAAACAACAACGTTGGGCGGAATTCTTTGCTCAGTTTCGTTTTGTCCTGAAGCATGTCCCAGGAAAACAAAACGTTCTCGCGGATGCTCTCTCCTGATTGCCTCAATACCCAGCAAAACTCGATCAGCCAACAGACTCTCTATTTACGCCCGCACAAAGAGAAGCCCTGCCCGTATTGGCTGTACAAACCCGATCCCAAACGCTGCCCCAGCGACAACACACAGTCACCAGCGGGCAAACTCCTTCAACCCTACCGGCTACTCTCCTACCTCCGCGACGGGACACCACGATGGCTCCGGCTCCGGCTCCGACTCCTCCAACTCAACCGGCCGCCCGGCCGCCTGAAGTCTACGCACCGCAACACGTAAGCGTTTCCCCCTCGCCAACCCCCCTACCTGCTCCGACTACTATTTTGAACGAGGGGGGGGGGTTCCCGTCTCTGATTCTTTCATAAAGTCCCTGCGGGAACACTGCCTTATGGAACGTTCTAATCAAACCCTGCCTCCTGGTGTTATTGAACAAGGGGGCTCTTGGTACAAAGACTCCAAATTGTATGTACCCAAAACGCTCCGAAAAGACGTCTTACACTTGGCCCATGGAATGAAAACCGCAGGGCACTTTGGGTTTCTCAAAACCCTTCACTTGTTGCGCAGGCCGTTTTGGTGGGGGGGGCATGCGTTCTGATATTGACTCTTTTATTCGCAGCTGTCCTATTTGCGCCACAGTCAAACGATCTCAAGGCAAGCCCCCAGGACTACTGCAACCGCTTGAAATACCCTCCAAACCCTGGGAAGTGATTGCTATGGATTTTATGACGGATCTCCCTCTCAGCGGGGGAAAAACTGTACTATGGGTTATCACTGACTTATTTTCCAAGCAAATACATTTAGTTCCATGCGCAGGGATCCCCTCCGCTCAGAAATTGGCCCGCCTCTTCGTGTCACATGGCTTTAGACTACATTCGTTTCCGCGCAAAATAATCTGCGACCGCGGCAGTACCTTTGTTGCAAAGTTTTGGAAAGTTTTCTCAAATTGGTGGGGGTGGAGCAGGGATTGTCTAGTGCATACCATCCCCAAACGGATGGCCAGACCGAACGTGTTAATGCTGTACTTGAATGTTATTTGCGCTGTTATATCAATTACCACCAAGATAACTGGGTAGAACTGTTACCTTTTGCAGAATATGCTTACAATAATGCTGTACATCAGTCCACTGGTTTCAGCCCGTTTTATGCAATATATGGACAGGACTTCGGTCCTATCCCCCCTGTGAAGGATGTAGAAGGGGAGGGGGATGCCGACATTGCCTCTTGGGCACACACTCTCCGCACTACGTGGCCCTGGCTGATTAGCAATCTTGCCCGAGCCAAGCGCTTATACAAAGCACAAGCCGATAAGCATCGGTCCCCCGGTGGGGATCCACAAGTAGGTAACCTGGTCTACCTATCCATCAAGAATTTGCGTTCCACCCGACCGTGCCATAAGCTCAACGCTAAGTACATTGGCCCATTTCCTATCACTCGCATGATAAATCCTGTCACAGTGGAACTATCTCTCCCCAAAACCTTAAGACGCGTGCACCCCGTTTTCCACATGAGCCTCCTGAAACCCCATATTGCTTCTCCGCAATGGCATCCAGAACTGCCTCCCGAGCAGCCCATAATGGTGGGGGGGGAAGAACATTTCGAAGTCTCCAAGGTCCTAGACTCCCGTATTCACCATGGAAAATTACAATACCTAGTTCGCTGGAAACACTTCCCCCCTGCCTATGACGAGTGGGTTCGCGCACGAGATGTCTCCGCCCCCAAGCTCGTCAACGCCTTTCACATTGCCTACCCAGACAGACCAGCCCCCTTGCAGGATGGGAGGGGGCCTTAAGGGGAGCAGGATGTCAGGCTGTTATCTCGGTTTCTCTGTTGCCTCTGTTCCTTTGCTGAACCGTCCAGACTTCAAGGACAGCTTCACATACCAAAGCCTGGGAATGCTACTCCTGGGAAAGTGTGCTCTGTTTATGCTTTGTGTGTTCTATAATCACCCGCCTTTTTCAAGCCTTATATTGCCAACTAACGAGCAAGACCCTCATAGCTGTCATCTTATTCTATATGCACTGTAATACCTATTTGACCAGTAAAAGCCATCTGCTTGGATTCTGACTGTCTCTGTGGTGATTTCTGGTTCATTGGGTCAAGAGCTGACATTATGACAGCTATCCCTACAACTCTTCTTCAACGATCCTCTAGTCAGGCTAGAGCCCTGGAGGGTTCGCCTGCCACTCGGATAGGAGCTAGGAAGTCGCTCTCCGAGTGAACCGGGACTACTACTTCCTGGAACCCTGGAGTCCTCATGTGGGGATCCTACCCTTCTACAGGACATAGTCGCTGAACTTTTTAGGACTACTCTAGAGGCTTGCCGCTTGGAGGGACTAGTACAGACACAGTGGCAATCTCTAGTGAAAGTTCTCTGGATGTTAACCTCGGATGATACTAATACTCGTTTAGATCTCCAGGATTTTGATCAGTTGCTGGATGATGCCCGGCTGGCAACTGAGGACTTACAGGTACTAACCGGATTATTGGACGAACTTATTGCCCATGAGTCTCTCCCATTCACGGCCCCTACTACCCTGGTTAAAAGGTACCATGGCAGGAGCCTCAGGTCTTTCCCTGATACCCGATGCAGCTAGTTGTCAAGCTGAAGCCAAGCGGGCCGCTGTCCATACGGCCCTCCTCTTTGCGGATTGTACAAAGGATACTACGGTAGCCACCTTGGCCCAACGTTTGGCCTCGACATTTGGGGCCGACGCACCCGCTATCGCGGTTCGGATACAACCATTGCTGGGCGGGGAACCCGACCCCATACTCTCGCTCCTGGAAACAGAACTTTTACCGCACGTTACCGCAACTGAAGCTCTGAAACTCGAAGCCCGAAAGGTTCTCGAGGATAAAGAAGCTGCTGAAGCGGCTAAGGCGGCGGCCGAAGCCCAAGCCGCAAGGGATAAGGAGTTACAATTGGCTGCGGATCGTGCGCGGACCGGCGGTCGCCCTAAGGACACTGTAAAGAGCGGCCCTCCGTTAGGTCTGTCTTTTTCCCCGGTGTTTGTCCCGTCGCGCACGACCCAACGCGCACGCCGCCTTGCAGACCGACGCCAAGACTCCGGAGAGTCTGCAAACGAGGACCTATATGGGGAAAGTTCTCAATGGGCCACGAGTTTCCGGACAAGTAAACCTCATCGTACCGGTGGCCCAGGAGAGGATGTTCACCTGTTACGCGCCCAGAATCGAGAGTTATCCGACCGTGTCGATCAACTCCAAGAGTTAATGGAACAAATGCTGCAGGACAACAGGCAGTTGCAGCAAGCCCTGATAGCCCAAGCACAGCCCGTCCCGGGTCAGGGGGGACCAGTCCAACCTCCTGCACCACCTCCACCTCCCGGAGCTCCCGTTCTACCTGCACCCAGAGCACCTGTGCAACCGGGTCAGCCTGTACAGCCGGGTCAACCCATACCCGGTCCTTGGAAACAGCTCAAGTTGAAAACTACGTATGATGGATCTCTTGAAGCCCTACCCTGTTTCTTGCATCAGGTGGACAGTTATATGCGAGAACAGGGACAATTGTTCCCTACCGAGGACAGCCGGGTGCGCTACGTAGCTTCCCTTCTGACAGGCAAAGCGGCCGACTGGATGGTGCTCCAATTCGACACCCGATCCCGCTCTATCCGTTCCCTCAACAGTTTCATGACTGCTTTACGTAGGAGGTTTGAGGACCCCTTTCTGGGGGAACGGGCCAAAGCCGAACTGCTACAACTAAGACAGGGCTCCACTCCAGTCCGAGAGTTTGCCGATGAATTTCAAAGACTGGCAAGCAAAATTGTGGGCTGGCCCGAGGCCACCCTAATTCACCATTTCAGGGAAGCCTTACACCCTGACGTCCTGAACTGGTCGTACATGCGGGGCGATCCTGACACTCTCGAGGATTGGATTCTATTAGCCGAAGAAGTAGAAAGCCGCCGGCGCTTCATTTCCCTTGTCCGCCAAAAACACAAGGAGAAAAGCGCCCCAAAGCCCCAGCCCAAGGCACCACCCCCTGCTATACGGAAGCCGACGCGTCCACTCCAGGATCGCGAAACCCGATTTCAAAGGGGTGCCTGCCTCATTTGTGGGGAACAGGGCCACTTTGCAGCAGTCTGCCCTTACCGCCCTGAACCCTTTCGTCCCAGCACGGCAACTCGAGCTAGGGGATGACCGCAACGCAGAGGCACCGCGGCCACCCGCAGTGCAGCGCCGGGAAGACCCACACCCTCTGCACTTCACGCTGGAGACTCATCCGTTCTGCCTGCATCTACTGACCCAGCCGGGTCTCGGATTACAAGTGCCCCATTGGGGGACAACTTTCCCTCTTCGGACGAAGAGAACCCATGGACTTCTCCGGCTTTAAACCTAGAATCTCCCCTTGATTTGTCAAAAAACGGCTCCGGTCTGTGGTGAATGGAGCGTCTCCACAGACCTCTGCAGATTCTCCTGCTAAACCGACAGCTCCCACTAAAGTAAAGGAAGTAGAAACCACCGTTTATGTAGACGCCATTCTACAACATCACGAAGGTGGCCCCCAACTACCCGTTAAAGCACTTATTGACTCTGGTTGCAGTCGCACTCTCATAAGCGCAGCCACATTTGCAGCACTCAAAGTCAAGTCTGAGGCTTTACCAGCCCCCGTCCAATTTGCCCAAATGGATGGGAGCCATTTCAAAGGGGGTCCAGTTGATCATCCCACTATAGGGGTGGCGATGGGAATTGGCTCCCACTGGGAACAAATCGACTTTACCATAGCCCCTATTCGATTCAAGGTGGTCCTGGGAATTAACTGGATTAAAGGTCATTGTCCCAGTATCGATTGGGACACAAACACAATCTCCTTTAACAATCCTAAATGCGATCAACACCGACAGCAAGTTGCAATGCTGTCTCCACCCGCTCCGGCATTACTCTCCGAGATCCCATCAACACCAGCCCTCCCTGAAATATATCAAGACTTCGCGGATGTTTTTAACATTAAAGAATGTGATGCCTTACCCCCTCACCGGGCTACCGACTGTGCAATTGAAGTGGTAAAAGACTGCACATTAACCAAAAGTAAAATCTACCCAATGAGCACTTCCGAGCGCACTGTGCTTCGGGACTTTTTGGACAAAAACCTTGCCAGAGGGTTCATTCGCCCATCGAATGCTCCCAACTCAGCCCCCGCGTTTTTTGTCCGAAAAAAGGAGGGTGACCTACGCCTCTGCATTGACTTCCGAAAACTCAATGCAGTTACTCAAACCAGCGTCTATCCTATACCACTAATTTCAGATATCTTGGGACAACTACAAGAAGGACGTATTTTTTCTAAATTGGACCTGGTAGAAGCCTACTACCGCATCCGCATCCGAGAGGGGGACGAACCCCTCACTGCCTTCTCTAGCTGCTTTGGAATGTTTGAATTCCTTGTGATGCCCTTCGGGTTAAAAGGGGCCCCGGGGGTCTTCATGCAACTCATCAATGAAATCCTTCATGATTTGCTGTACCGCGGAGTGGTGGTTTATTTAGACGACATTCTCATTTATTCAAAAACCATGGACGAGCATGTCACATTGGTCCGAGAAGTTCTACGCCGCCTACGCACCCACCAACTCTTCGCAAAGCTGGCTAAATGCGAATTTCACCAAAGCAAAATAACTTTCTTGGGATACATAATCTCCCACCATGGCCTTAGCATGGACCCGGACAAGGTCCGTTCCATCCTCGAATGGGCACCTCCCTCCAACCGCAAGCAAGTACAACAATTCCTGGGCTTTGCTAATTTCTACCGCGGATTCATTCCAAACTTCGCCCAAATAGCACTGCCCACATTGCCCTCCGCTAAAATACTGTGGACTGATCAATGCCAAGCCGCTTTTGTAGCTCTCAAACGGCTTTTCACATCAGAACCGGTGCTACGGCACCCAGACCCTAATCGAATGTTCGTTGTGCAAGTCGATGCCTCCGACGTAGCTATGGGGGGGGGCCTGCTGCAAAAAGGACCTAATGGTCTCCTTCATCCTTGCGCTTATTTCTCTAAGAAGTTTGCGCACTCCCAATTGAACTGGCCTATTTGGGAGAAAGAAGCCTCAGCTGTTCACCATGCTCTTACCCTTTGGCGACAGTTCCTGGAAGGGTCCAAAGTCCCCTTCGAAGTTTGGACCGATCACAAGAATCTGGCCGCTCTCACAGGAACCCATAAATTATCCGCAAAACAACAACGTTGGGCGGAATTCTTTGCTCAGTTTCGTTTTGTCCTGAAGCATGTCCCAGGAAAACAAAACGTTCTCGCGGATGCTCTCTCCTGATTGCCTCAATACCCAGCAACACTCGATCAGCCAACAGACTCTCTATTTACGCCCGCACAAAGAGAAGCCCTGCCCGTATTGGCTGTACAAACCCGATCCCAAACGCTGCCCCAGCGACAACACACAGTCACCAGCGGGCAAACTCCTTCAACCCTACCGGCTACTCTCCTACCTCCGCGACGGGACACCACGATGGCTCCGGCTCCGGCTCCGACTCCTCCAACTCAACCGGCCGCCCGGCCGCCTGAAGTCTACGCACCGCAACACGTAAGCGTTTCCCCCTCGCCAACCCCCCTACCTGCTCCGACTACTATTTTGAACGAGGGGGGGGGTTCCCGTCTCTGATTCTTTCATAAAGTCCCTGCGGGAACACTGCCTTATGGAACGTTCTAATCAAACCCTGCCTCCTGGTGTTATTGAACAAGGGGGCTCTTGGTACAAAGACTCCAAATTGTATGTACCCAAAACGCTCCGAAAAGACGTCTTACACTTGGCCCATGGAATGAAAACCGCAGGGCACTTTGGGTTTCTCAAAACC
The DNA here is from genome assembly GCF_029931775.1 of Euleptes europaea. Taxonomy (NCBI): domain Eukaryota; kingdom Metazoa; phylum Chordata; class Lepidosauria; order Squamata; family Sphaerodactylidae; genus Euleptes; species Euleptes europaea. The sequence continues at coordinate 66,647,324 of NC_079323.1, forward strand.
CTTCACTTGTTGCGCAGGCAGTTTTGGTGGGGGGGCATGCGTTCTGATATTGACTCTTTTATTCGCAGCTGTCCTATTTGCGCCACAGTCAAACGATCTCAAGGCAAGCCCCCAGGACTACTGCAACCGCTTGAAATACCCTCCAAACCCTGGGAAGTGATTGCTATGGATTTTATGACGGATCTCCCTCTCAGCGGGGGAAAAACTGTACTATGGGTTATCACTGACTTATTTTCCAAGCAAATACATTTAGTTCCATGCGCAGGGATCCCCTCCGCTCAGAAATTGGCCCGCCTCTTCGTGTCACATGGCTTTAGACTACATTCGTTTCCGCGCAAAATAATCTGCGACCGCGGCAGTACCTTTGTTGCAAAGTTTTGGAAAGTTTTCTCAAATTGGTGGGGGTGGAGCAGGGATTGTCTAGTGCATACCATCCCCAAACGGATGGCCAGACCGAACGTGTTAATGCTGTACTTGAATGTTATTTGCGCTGTTATATCAATTACCACCAAGATAACTGGGTAGAACTGTTACCTTTTGCAGAATATGCTTACAATAATGCTGTACATCAGTCCACTGGTTTCAGCCCGTTTTATGCAATATATGGACAGGACTTCGGTCCTATCCCCCCTGTGAAGGATGTAGAAGGGGAGGGGGATGCCGACATTGCCTCTTGGGCACACACTCTCCGCACTACGTGGCCCTGGCTGATTAGCAATCTTGCCCGAGCCAAGCGCTTATACAAAGCACAAGCCGATAAGCATCGGTCCCCCGGTGGGGATCCACAAGTAGGTAACCTGGTCTACCTATCCATCAAGAATTTGCGTTCCACCCGACCGTGCCATAAGCTCAACGCTAAGTACATTGGCCCATTTCCTATCACTCGCATGATAAATCCTGTCACAGTGGAACTATCTCTCCCCAAAACCTTAAGACGCGTGCACCCCGTTTTCCACATGAGCCTCCTGAAACCCCATATTGCTTCTCCGCAATGGCATCCAGAACTGCCTCCCGAGCAGCCCATAATGGTGGGGGGGGGGAAGAACATTTCGAAGTCTCCAAGGTCCTAGACTCCCGTATTCACCATGGAAAATTACAATACCTAGTTCGCTGGAAACACTTCCCCCCTGCCTATGACGAGTGGGTTCGCGCACGAGATGTCTCCGCCCCCAAGCTCGTCAACGCCTTTCACATTGCCTACCCAGACAGACCAGCCCCCTTGCAGGATGGGAGGGGGCCTTAAGGGGAGCAGGATGTCAGGCTGTTATCTCGGTTTCTCTGTTGCCTCTGTTCCTTTGCTGAACCGTCCAGACTTCAAGGACAGCTTCACATACCAAAGCCTGGGAATGCTACTCCTGGGAAAGTGTGCTCTGTTTATGCTTTGTGTGTTCTATAATCACCCGCCTTTTTCAAGCCTTATATTGCCAACTAACGAGCAAGACCCTCATAGCTGTCATCTTATTCTATATGCACTGTAATACCTATTTGACCAGTAAAAGCCATCTGCTTGGATTCTGACTGTCTCTGTGGTGATTTCTGGTTCATTGGGTCAAGAGCTGACATTATGACAGCTATCCCTACAACTCTTCTTCAACGATCCTCTAGTCAGGCTAGAGCCCTGGAGGGTTCGCCTGCCACTCGGATAGGAGCTAGGAAGTCGCTCTCCGAGTGAACCGGGACTACTACTTCCTGGAACCCTGGAGTCCTCATGTGGGGATCCTACCCTTCTACAGGACATAGTCGCTGAACTTTTTAGGACTACTCTAGAGACTTGCCGCTTGGAGGGACTAGTACAGACACAGTGGCAATCTCTAGTGAAAGTTCTCTGGATGTTAACCTCGGATGATACTAATACTCGTTTAGATCTCCAGGATTTTGATCAGTTGCTGGATGATGCCCGGCTGGCAACTGAGGACTTACAGGTACTAACCGGATTATTGGACGAACTTATTGCCCATGAGTCTCTCCCATTCACGGCCCCTACTACCCTGGTTAAAAGGTACCATGGCAGGAGCCTCAGGTCTTTCCCTGATACCCGATGCAGCTAGTTGTCAAGCTGAAGCCAAGCGGGCCGCTGTCAATACGGCCCTCCTCTTTGCGGATTGTACAAAGGATACTACGGTAGCCACCTTGGCCCAACGTTTGGCCTCGACATTTGGGGCCGACGCACCCGCTATCGCGGTTCGGATACAACCATTGCTGGGCGGGGAACCCGACCCCATACTCTCGCTCCTGGAAACAGAACTTTTACCGCACGTTACCGCAACTGAAGCTCTGAAACTCGAAGCCCGAAAGGTTCTCGAGGATAAAGAAGCTGCTGAAGCGGCTAAGGCGGCGGCCGAAGCCCAAGCCGCAAGGGATAAGGAGTTACAATTGGCTGCGGATCGTGCGCGGACCGGCGGTCGCCCTAAGGACACTGTAAAGAGCGGCCCTCCGTTAGGTCTGTCTTTTTCCCCGGTGTTTGTCCCGTCGCGCACGACCCAACGCGCACGCCGCCTTGCAGACCGACGCCAAGACTCCGGAGAGTCTGCAAACGAGGACCTATATGGGGACAGTTCTCAATGGGCCACGAGTTTCCGGACAAGTAAACCTCATCGTACCGGTGGCCCAGGAGAGGATGTTCACCTGTTACGCGCCCAGAATCGAGAGTTATCCGACCGTGTCGATCAACTCCAAGAGTTAATGGAACAAATGCTGCAGGACAACAGGCAGTTGCAGCAAGCCCTGATAGCCCAAGCACAGCCCGTCCCGGGTCAGGGGGGACCAGTCCAACCTCCTGCACCACCTCCACCTCCCGGAGCTCCCGTTCTACCTGCACCCGGAGCACCTGTGCAACCGGGTCAGCCTGTACAGCCGGGTCAACCCATACCCGGTCCTTGGAAACAGCTCAAGTTGAAAACTACGTATGATGGATCTCTTGAAGCCCTACCCTGTTTCTTGCATCAGGTGGACAGTTATATGCGAGAACAGGGACAATTGTTCCCTACCGAGGACAGCCGGGTGCGCTACGTAGCTTCCCTTCTGACAGGCAAAGCGGCCGACTGGATGGTGCTCCAATTCGACACCCGATCCCGCTCTATCCGTTCCCTCAACAGTTTCATGACTGCTTTACGTAGGAGGTTTGAGGACCCTTTTCTGGGGGAACGGGCCAAAGCCGAACTGCTACAACTAAGACAGGGCTCCACTCCAGTCCGAGAGTTTGCCGATGAATTTCAAAGACTGGCAAGCAAAATTGTGGGCTGGCCCGAGGCCACCCTAATTCACCATTTCAGGGAAGCCTTACACCCTGACGTCCTGAACTGGTCGTACATGCGGGGCGATCCTGACACTCTCGAGGATTGGATTCTATTAGCCGAAGAAGTAGAAAGCCGCCGGCGCTTCATTTCCCTTGTCCGCCAAAAACACAAGGAGAAAAGCGCCCCAAAGCCCCAGCCCAAGGCACCACCCCCTGCTATACGGAAGCCGACGCGTCCACTCCAGGATCGCGAAACCCGATTTCAAAGGGGTGCCTGCCTCATTTGTGGGGAACAGGGCCACTTTGCAGCAGTCTGCCCTTACCGCCCTGAACCCTTTCGTCCCAGCACGGCAACTCGAGCTAGGGGACGACCGCAACGCAGAGGCACCGCGGCCACCCGCAGTGCAGCGCCGGGAAGACCCACACCCTCTGCACTTCACGCTGGAGACTCATCCGTTCTGCCTGCATCTACTGACCCAGCCGGGTCTCGGATTACAAGTGCCCCATTGGGGGACAACTTTCCCTCTTCGGACGAAGAGAACCCATGGACTTCTCCGGCTTTAAACCTAGAATCTCCCCTTGATTTGTCAAAAAACGGTTCCGGTCTGTGGCGAATGGAGCGTCTCCACAGACCTCTGCAGATTCTCCTGCTAAACAGACAGCTCCCACTAAAGTAAAGGAAGTAGAAACCACCGTTTATGTAGACGCCATTCTACAACATCACGAAGGTGGCCCCCAACTACCCGTTAAAGCACTTATTGACTCTGGTTGCAGTCGCACTCTCATAAGCGCAGCCACATTTGCAGCACTCAAAGTCAAGTCTGAGGCTTTGCCAGCCCCCGTCCAATTTGCCCAAATGGATGGGAGCCATTTCAAAGGGGGTCCAGTTGATCATCCCACTATAGGGGTGGCGATGGGAATTGGCTCCCACTGGGAACAAATCGACTTTACCATAGCCCCTATTCGATTCAAGGTGGTCCTGGGAATTAACTGGATTAAAGGTCATTGTCCCAGTATCGATTGGGACACAAACACAATCTCCTTTAACAATCCTAAATGCGATCAACACCGACAGCAAGTTGCAATGCTGTCTCCACCCGCTCCGGCATTACTCTCCGAGATCCCATCAACACCAGCCCTCCCTGAAATATATCAAGACTTCGCGGATGTTTTTAACATTAAAGAATGTGATGCCTTACCCCCTCACCGGGCTACCGACTGTGCAATTGAAGTGGTAAAAGACTGCACATTAACCAAAAGTAAAATCTACCCAATGAGCACTTCCGAGCGCACTGTGCTTCGGGACTTTTTGGACAAAAACCTTGCCAGAGGGTTCATTCGCCCATCGAATGCTCCCAACTCAGCCCCCGCGTTTTTTGTCCGAAAAAAGGAGGGTGACCTACGCCTCTGCATTGACTTCCGAAAACTCAATGCAGTTACTCAAACCAGCGTCTATCCTATACCACTAATTTCAGATATCTTGGGACAACTACAAGAAGGACGTATTTTTTCTAAATTGGACCTGGTAGAAGCCTACTACCGCATCCGCATCCGAGAGGGGGACGAACCCCTCACTGCCTTCTCTAGCTGCTTTGGAATGTTTGAATTCCTTGTGATGCCCTTCGGGTTAAAAGGGGCCCCGGGGGTCTTCATGCAACTCATCAATGAAATCCTTCATGATTTGCTGTACCGCGGAGTGGTGGTTTATTTAGACGACATTCTCATTTATTCAAAAACCATGGACGAGCATGTCACATTGGTCCGAGAAGTTCTACGCCGCCTACGCACCCACCAACTCTTCGCAAAGCTGGCTAAATGCGAATTTCACCAAAGCAAAATAACTTTCTTGGGATACATAATCTCCCACCATGGCCTTAGCATGGACCCGGACAAGGTCCGTTCCATCCTCGAATGGGCACCTCCCTCCAACCGCAAGCAAGTACAACAATTCCTGGGCTTTGCTAATTTCTACCGCGGATTCATTCCAAACTTCGCCCAAATAGCACTGCCCACATTGCCCTCCGCTAAAATACTGTGGACTGATCAATGCCAAGCCGCTTTTGTAGCTCTCAAACGGCTTTTCACATCAGAACCGGTGCTACGGCACCCAGACCCTAATCGAATGTTCGTTGTGCAAGTCGATGCCTCCGACGTAGCTATGGGGGGGGGCCTGCTGCAAAAAGGACCTAATGGTCTCCTTCATCCTTGCGCTTATTTCTCTAAGAAGTTTGCGCACTCCCAATTGAACTGGCCTATTTGGGAGAAAGAAGCCTCAGCTGTTCACCATGCTCTTACCCTTTGGCGACAGTTCCTGGAAGGGTCCAAAGTCCCCTTCGAAGTTTGGACCGATCACAAGAATCTGGCCGCTCTCACAGGAACCCATAAATTATCCGCAAAACAACAACGTTGGGCGGAATTCTTTGCTCAGTTTCGTTTTGTCCTGAAGCATGTCCCAGGAAAACAAAACGTTCTCGCGGATGCTCTCTCCTGATTGCCTCAATACCCAGCAACACTCGATCAGCCAACAGACTCTCTATTTACGCCCGCACAAAGAGAAGCCCTGCCCGTATTGGCTGTACAAACCCGATCCCAAACGCTGCCCCAGCGACAACACACAGTCACCAGCGGGCAAACTCCTTCAACCCTACCGGCTACTCTCCTACCTCCGCGACGGGACACCACGATGGCTCCGGCTCCGGCTCCGACTCCTCCAACTCAACCGGCCGCCCGGCCGCCTGAAGTCTACGCACCGCAACACGTAAGCGTTTCCCCCTCGCCAACCCCCCTACCTGCTCCGACTACTATTTTGAACGAGGGGGGGGGTTCCCGTCTCTGATTCTTTCATAAAGTCCCTGCGGGAACACTGCCTTATGGAACGTTCTAATCAAACCCTGCCTCCTGGTGTTATTGAACAAGGGGGCTCTTGGTACAAAGACTCCAAATTGTATGTACCCAAAACGCTCCGAAAAGACGTCTTACACTTGGCCCATGGAATGAAAACCGCAGGGCACTTTGGGTTTCTCAAAACCCTTCACTTGTTGCGCAGGCAGTTTTGGTGGGGGGGCATGCGTTCTGATATTGACTCTTTTATTCGCAGCTGTCCTATTTGCGCCACAGTCAAACGATCTCAAGGCAAGCCCCCAGGACTACTGCAACCGCTTGAAATACCCTCCAAACCCTGGGAAGTGATTGCTATGGATTTTATGACGGATCTCCCTCTCAGCGGGGGAAAAACTGTACTATGGGTTATCACTGACTTATTTTCCAAGCAAATACATTTAGTTCCATGCGCAGGGATCCCCTCCGCTCAGAAATTGGCCCGCCTCTTCGTGTCACATGGCTTTAGACTACATTCGTTTCCGCGCAAAATAATCTGCGACCGCGGCAGTACCTTTGTTGCAAAGTTTTGGAAAGTTTTCTCAAATTGGTGGGGGTGGAGCAGGGATTGTCTAGTGCATACCATCCCCAAACGGATGGCCAGACCGAACGTGTTAATGCTGTACTTGAATGTTATTTGCGCTGTTATATCAATTACCACCAAGATAACTGGGTAGAACTGTTACCTTTTGCAGAATATGCTTACAATAATGCTGTACATCAGTCCACTGGTTTCAGCCCATTTTATGCAATATATGGACAGGACTTCGGTCCTATCCCCCCTGTGAAGGATGTAGAAGGGGAGGGGGATGCCGACATTGCCTCTTGGGCACACACTCTCCGCACTACGTGGCCCTGGCTGATTAGCAATCTTGCCCGAGCCAAGCGCTTATACAAAGCACAAGCCGATAAGCATCGGTCCCCCGGTGGGGATCCACAAGTAGGTAACCTGGTCTACCTATCCATCAAGAATTTGCGTTCCACCCGACCGTGCCATAAGCTCAACGCTAAGTACATTGGCCCATTTCCTATCACTCGCATGATAAATCCTGTCACAGTGGAACTATCTCTCCCCAAAACCTTAAGACGCGTGCACCCCGTTTTCCACATGAGCCTCCTGAAACCCCATATTGCTTCTCCGCAATGGCATCCAGAACTGCCTCCCGAGCAGCCCATAATGGTGGGGGGGGGGAAGAACATTTCGAAGTCTCCAAGGTCCTAGACTCCCGTATTCACCATGGAAAATTACAATACCTAGTTCGCTGGAAACACTTCCCCCCTGCCTATGACGAGTGGGTTCGCGCACGAGATGTCTCCGCCCCCAAGCTCGTCAACGCCTTTCACATTGCCTACCCAGACAGACCAGCCCCCTTGCAGGATGGGAGGGGGCCTTAAGGGGAGCAGGATGTCAGGCTGTTATCTCGGTTTCTCTGTTGCCTCTGTTCCTTTGCTGAACCGTCCAGACTTCAAGGACAGCTTCACATACCAAAGCCTGGGAATGCTACTCCTGGGAAAGTGTGCTCTGTTTATGCTTTGTGTGTTCTATAATCACCCGCCTTTTTCAAGCCTTATATTGCCAACTAACGAGCAAGACCCTCATAGCTGTCATCTTATTCTATATGCACTGTAATACCTATTTGACCAGTAAAAGCCATCTGCTTGGATTCTGACTGTCTCTGTGGTGATTTCTGGTTCATTGGGTCAAGAGCTGACATTATGACAGCTATCCCTACAACTCTTCTTCAACGATCCTCTAGTCAGGCTAGAGCCCTGGAGGGTTCGCCTGCCACTCGGATAGGAGCTAGGAAGTCGCTCTCCGAGTGAACCGGGACTACTACTTCCTGGAACCCTGGAGTCCTCATGTGGGGATCCTACCCTTCTACAGGACATAGTCGCTGAACTTTTTAGGACTACTCTAGAGGCTTGCCGCTTGGAGGGACTAGTACAGACACAGTGGCAATCTCTAGTGAAAGTTCTCTGGATGTTAACCTCGGATGATACTAATACTCGTTTAGATCTCCAGGATTTTGATCAGTTGCTGGATGATGCCCGGCTGGCAACTGAGGACTTACAGGTACTAACCGGATTATTGGACGAACTTATTGCCCATGAGTCTCTCCCATTCACGGCCCCTACTACCCTGGTTAAAAGGTACCATGGCAGGAGCCTCAGGTCTTTCCCTGATACCCGATGCAGCTAGTTGTCAAGCTGAAGCCAAGCGGGCCGCTGTCCATACGGCCCTCCTCTTTGCGGATTGTACAAAGGATACTACGGTAGCCACCTTGGCCCAACGTTTGGCCTCGACATTTGGGGCCGACGCACCCGCTATCGCGGTTCGGATACAACCATTGCTGGGCGGGGAACCCGACCCCATACTCTCGCTCCTGGAAACAGAACTTTTACCGCACGTTACCGCAACTGAAGCTCTGAAACTCGAAGCCCGAAAGGTTCTCGAGGATAAAGAAGCTGCTGAAGCGGCTAAGGCGGCGGCCGAAGCCCAAGCCGCAAGGGATAAGGAGTTACAATTGGCTGCGGATCGTGCGCGGACCGGCGGTCGCCCTAAGGACACTGTAAAGAGCGGCCCTCCGTTAGGTCTGTCTTTTTCCCCGGTGTTTGTCCCGTCGCGCACGACCCAACGCGCACGCCGCCTTGCAGACCGACGCCAAGACTCCGGAGAGTCTGCAAACGAGGACCTATATGGGGACAGTTCTCAATGGGCCACGAGTTTCCGGACAAGTAAACCTCATCGTACCGGTGGCCCAGGAGAGGATGTTCACCTGTTACGCGCCCAGAATCGAGAGTTATCCGACCGTGTCGATCAACTCCAAGAGTTAATGGAACAAATGCTGCAGGACAACAGGCAGTTGCAGCAAGCCCTGATAGCCCAAGCACAGCCCGTCCCGGGTCAGGGGGGACCAGTCCAACCTCCTGCACCACCTCCACCTCCCGGAGCTCCCGTTCTACCTGCACCCGGAGCACCTGTGCAACCGGGTCAGCCTGTACAGCCGGGTCAACCCATACCCGGTCCTTGGAAACAGCTCAAGTTGAAAACTACGTATGATGGATCTCTTGAAGCCCTACCCTGTTTCTTGCATCAGGTGGACAGTTATATGCGAGAACAGGGACAATTGTTCCCTACCGAGGACAGCCGGGTGCGCTACGTAGCTTCCCTTCTGACAGGCAAAGCGGCCGACTGGATGGTGCTCCAATTCGACACCCGATCCCGCTCTATCCGTTCCCTCAACAGTTTCATGACTGCTTTACGTAGGAGGTTTGAGGACCCCTTTCTGGGGGAACGGGCCAAAGCCGAACTGCTACAACTAAGACAGGGCTCCACTCCAGTCCGAGAGTTTGCCGATGAATTTCAAAGACTGGCAAGCAAAATTGTGGGCTGGCCCGAGGCCACCCTAATTCACCATTTCAGGGAAGCCTTACACCCTGACGTCCTGAACTGGTCGTACATGCGGGGCAATCCTGACACTCTCGAGGATTGGATTCTATTAGCCGAAGAAGTAGAAAGCCGCCGGCGCTTCATTTCCCTTGTCCGCCAAAAACACAAGGAGAAAAGCGCCCCAAAGCCCCAGCCCAAGGCACCACCCCCTGCTATACGGAAGCCGACGCGTCCACTCCAGGATCGCGAAACCCGATTTCAAAGGGGTGCCTGCCTCATTTGTGGGGAACAGGGCCACTTTGCAGCAGTCTGCCCTTACCGCCCTGAACCCTTTCGTCCCAGCACGGCAACTCGAGCTAGGGGACGACCGCAACGCAGAGGCACCGCGGCCACCCGCAGTGCAGCGCCGGGAAGACCCACACCCTCTGCACTTCACGCTGGAGACTCATCCGTTCTGCCTGCATCTACTGACCCAGCCGGGTCTCGGATTACAAGTGCCCCATTGGGGGACAACTTTCCCTCTTCGGACGAAGAGAACCCATGGACTTCTCCGGCTTTAAACCTAGAATCTCCCCTTGATTTGTCAAAAAACGGCTCCGGTCTGTGGTGAATGGAGCGTCTCCACAGACCTCTGCAGATTCTCCTGCTAAACCGACAGCTCCCACTAAAGTAAAGGAAGTAGAAACCACCGTTTATGTAGACGCCATTCTACAACATCACGAAGGTGGCCCCCAACTACCCGTTAAAGCACTTATTGACTCTGGTTGCAGTCGCACTCTCATAAGCGCAGCCACATTTGCAGCACTCAAAGTCAAGTCTGAGGCTTTACCAGCCCCCGTCCAATTTGCCCAAATGGATGGGAGCCATTTCAAAGGGGGTCCAGTTGATCATCCCACTATAGGGGTGGCGATGGGAATTGGCTCCCACTGGGAACAAATCGACTTTACCATAGCCCCTATTCGATTCAAGGTGGTCCTGGGAATTAACTGGATTAAAGGTCATTGTCCCAGTATCGATTGGGACACAAACACAATCTCCTTTAACAATCCTAAATGCGATCAACACCGACAGCAAGTTGCAATGCTGTCTCCACCCGCTCCGGCATTACTCTCCGAGATCCCATCAACACCAGCCCTCCCTGAAATATATCAAGACTTCGCGGATGTTTTTAACATTAAAGAATGTGATGCCTTACCCCCTCACCGGGCTACCGACTGTGCAATTGAAGTGGTAAAAGACTGCACATTAACCAAAAGTAAAATCTACCCAATGAGCACTTCCGAGCGCACTGTGCTTCGGGACTTTTTGGACAAAAACCTTGCCAGAGGGTTCATTCGCCCATCGAATGCTCCCAACTCAGCCCCCGCGTTTTTTGTCCGAAAAAAGGAGGGTGACCTACGCCTCTGCATTGACTTCCGAAAACTCAATGCAGTTACTCAAACCAGCGTCTATCCTATACCACTAATTTCAGATATCTTGGGACAACTACAAGAAGGACGTATTTTTTCTAAATTGGACCTGGTAGAAGCCTACTACCGCATCCGCATCCGAGAGGGGGACGAACCCCTCACTGCCTTCTCTAGCTGCTTTGGAATGTTTGAATTCCTTGTGATGCCCTTCGGGTTAAAAGGGGCCCCGGGGGTCTTCATGCAACTCATCAATGAAATCCTTCATGATTTGCTGTACCGCGGAGTGGTGGTTTATTTAGACGACATTCTCATTTATTCAAAAACCATGGACGAGCATGTCACATTGGTCCGAGAAGTTCTACGCCGCCTACGCACCCACCAACTCTTCGCAAAGCTGGCTAAATGCGAATTTCACCAAAGCAAAATAACTTTCTTGGGATACATAATCTCCCACCATGGCCTTAGCATGGACCCGGACAAGGTCCGTTCCATCCTCGAATGGGCACCTCCCTCCAACCGCAAGCAAGTACAACAATTCCTGGGCTTTGCTAATTTCTACCGCGGATTCATTCCAAACTTCGCCCAAATAGCACTGCCCACATTGCCCTCCGCTAAAATACTGTGGACTGATCAATGCCAAGCCGCTTTTGCAGCTCTCAAACGGCTTTTCACATCAGAACCGGTGCTACGGCACCCAGACCCTAATCGAATGTTCGTTGTGCAAGTCGATGCCTCCGACGTAGCTATGGGGGGGGGCCTGCTGCAAAAAGGACCTAATGGTCTCCTTCATCCTTGCGCTTATTTCTCTAAGAAGTTTGCGCACTCCCAATTGAACTGGCCTATTTGGGAGAAAGAAGCCTCAGCTGTTCACCATGCTCTTACCCTTTGGCGACAGTTCCTGGAAGGGTCCAAAGTCCCCTTCGAAGTTTGGACCGATCACAAGAATCTGGCCGCTCTCACAGGAACCCATAAATTATCCGCAAAACAACAACGTTGGGCGGAATTCTTTGCTCAGTTTCGTTTTGTCCTGAAGCATGTCCCAGGAAAACAAAACGTTCTCGCGGATGCTCTCTCCTGATTGCCTCAATACCCAGCAACACTCGATCAGCCAACAGACTCTCTATTTACGCCCGCACAAAGAGAAGCCCTGCCCGTATTGGCTGTACAATCCCGATCCCAAACGCTGCCCCAGCGACAACACACAGTCACCAGCGGGCAAACTCCTTCAACCCTACCGGCTACTCTCCTACCTCCGCGACGGGACACCACGATGGCTCCGGCTCCGGCTCCGACTCCTCCAACTCAACCGGCCGCCCGGCCGCCTGAAGTCTACGCACCGCAACACGTAAGCGTTTCCCCCTCGCCAACCCCCCTACCTGCTCCGACTACTATTTTGAACGAGGGGGGGGGTTCCCGTCTCTGATTCTTTCATAAAGTCCCTGCGGGAACACTGCCTTATGGAACGTTCTAATCAAACCCTGCCTCCTGGTGTTATTGAACAAGGGGGCTCTTGGTACAAAGACTCCAAATTGTATGTACCCAAAACGCTCCGAAAAGACGTCTTACACTTGGCCCATGGAATGAAAACCGCAGGGCACTTTGGGTTTCTCAAAACCCTTCACTTGTTGCGCAGGCAGTTTTGGTGGGGGGGGGCATGCGTTCTGATATTGACTCTTTTATTCGCAGCTGTCCTATTTGCGCCACAGTCAAACGATCTCAAGGCAAGCCCCCAGGACTACTGCAACCGCTTGAAATACCCTCCAAACCCTGGGAAGTGATTGCTATGGATTTTATGACGGATCTCCCTCTCAGCGGGGGAAAAACTGTACTATGGGTTATCACTGACTTATTTTCCAAGCAAATACATTTAGTTCCATGCGCAGGGATCCCCTCCGCTCAGAAATTGGCCCGCCTCTTCGTGTCACATGGCTTTAGACTACATTCGTTTCCGCGCAAAATAATCTGCGACCGCGGCAGTACCTTTGTTGCAAAGTTTTGGAAAGTTTTCTCAAATTGGTGGGGGTGGAGCAGGGATTGTCTAGTGCATACCATCCCCAAACGGATGGCCAGACCGAACGTGTTAATGCTGTACTTGAATGTTATTTGCGCTGTTATATCAATTACCACCAAGATAACTGGGTAGAACTGTTACCTTTTGCAGAATATGCTTACAATAATGCTGTACATCAGTCCACTGGTTTCAGCCCGTTTTATGCAATATATGGACAGGACTTCGGTCCTATCCCCCCTGTGAAGGATGTAGAAGGGGAGGGGGATGCCGACATTGCCTCTTGGGCACACACTCTCCGCACTACGTGGCCCTGGCTGATTAGCAATCTTGCCCGAGCCAAGCGCTTATACAAAGCACAAGCCGATAAGCATCGGTCCCCCGGTGGGGATCCACAAGTAGGTAACCTGGTCTACCTATCCATCAAGAATTTGCGTTCCACCCGACCGTGCCATAAGCTCAACGCTAAGTACATTGGCCCATTTCCTATCACTCGCATGATAAATCCTGTCACAGTGGAACTATCTCTCCCCAAAACCTTAAGACGCGTGCACCCCGTTTTCCACATGAGCCTCCTGAAACCCCATATTGCTTCTCCGCAATGGCATCCAGAACTGCCTCCCGAGCAGCCCATAATGGTGGGGGGGGGAAGAACATTTCGAAGTCTCCAAGGTCCTAGACTCCCGTATTCACCATGGAAAATTACAATACCTAGTTCGCTGGAAACACTTCCCCCCTGCCTATGACGAGTGGGTTCGCGCACGAGATGTCTCCGCCCCCAAGCTCGTCAACGCCTTTCACATTGCCTACCCAGACAGACCAGCCCCCTTGCAGGATGGGAGGGGGCCTTAAGGGGAGCAGGATGTCAGGCTGTTATCTCGGTTTCTCTGTTGCCTCTGTTCCTTTGCTGAACCGTCCAGACTTCAAGGACAGCTTCACATACCAAAGCCTGGGAATGCTACTCCTGGGAAAGTGTGCTCTGTTTATGCTTTGTGTGTTCTATAATCACCCGCCTTTTTCAAGCCTTATATTGCCAACTAACGAGCAAGACCCTCATAGCTGTCATCTTATTCTATATGCACTGTAATACCTATTTGACCAGTAAAAGCCATCTGCTTGGATTCTGACTGTCTCTGTGGTGATTTCTGGTTCATTGGGTCAAGAGCTGACATTATGACAGCTATCCCTACAACTCTTCTTCAACGATCCTCTAGTCAGGCTAGAGCCCTGGAGGGTTCGCCTGCCACTCGGATAGGAGCTAGGAAGTCGCTCTCCGAGTGAACCGGGACTACTACTTCCTGGAACCCTGGAGTCCTCATGTGGGGATCCTACCCTTCTACAGGACATAGTCGCTGAACTTTTTAGGACTACTCTAGAGGCTTGCCGCTTGGAGGGACTAGTACAGACACAGTGGCAATCTCTAGTGAAAGTTCTCTGGATGTTAACCTCGGATGATACTAATACTCGTTTAGATCTCCAGGATTTTGATCAGTTGCTGGATGATGCCCGGCTGGCAACTGAGGACTTACAGGTACTAACCGGATTATTGGACGAACTTATTGCCCATGAGTCTCTCCCATTCACGGCCCCTACTACCCTGGTTAAAAGGTACCATGGCAGGAGCCTCAGGTCTTTCCCTGATACCCGATGCAGCTAGTTGTCAAGCTGAAGCCAAGCGGGCCGCTGTCCATACGGCCCTCCACTTTGCGGATTGTACAAAGGATACTACGGTAGCCACCTTGGCCCAACGTTTGGCCTCGACATTTGGGGCCGACGCACCCGCTATCGCGGTTCGGATACAACCATTGCTGGGCGGGGAACCCGACCCCATACTCTCGCTCCTGGAAACAGAACTTTTACCGCACGTTACCGCAACTGAAGCTCTGAAACTCGAAGCCCGAAAGGTTCTCGAGGATAAAGAAGCTGCTGAAGCGGCTAAGGCGGCGGCCGAAGCCCAAGCCGCAAGGGATAAGGAGTTACAATTGGCTGCGGATCGTGCGCGGACCGGCGGTCGCCCTAAGGACACTGTAAAGAGCGGCCCTCCGTTAGGTCTGTCTTTTTCCCCGGTGTTTGTCCCGTCGCGCACGACCCAACGCGCACGCCGCCTTGCAGACCGACGCCAAGACTCCGGAGAGTCTGCAAACGAGGACCTATATGGGGACAGTTCTCAATGGGCCACGAGTTTCCGGACAAGTAAACCTCATCGTACCGGTGGCCCAGGAGAGGATGTTCACCTGTTACGCGCCCAGAATCGAGAGTTATCCGACCGTGTCGATCAACTCCAAGAGTTAATGGAACAAATGCTGCAGGACAACAGGCAGTTGCAGCAAGCCCTGATAGCCCAAGCACAGCCCGTCCCGGGTCAGGGGGGACCAGTCCAACCTCCTGCACCACCTCCACCTCCCGGAGCTCCCGTTCTACCTGCACCCGGAGCACCTGTGCAACCGGGTCAGCCTGTACAGCCGGGTCAACCCATACCCGGTCCTTGGAAACAGCTCAAGTTGAAAACTACGTATGATGGATCTCTTGAAGCCCTACCCTGTTTCTTGCATCAGGTGGACAGTTATATGCGAGAACAGGGACAATTGTTCCCTACCGAGGACAGCCGGGTGCGCTACGTAGCTTCCCTTCTGACAGGCAAAGCGGCCGACTGGATGGTGCTCCAATTCGACACCCGATCCCGCTCTATCCGTTCCCTCAACAGTTTCATGACTGCTTTACGTAGGAGGTTTGAGGACCCCTTTCTGGGGGAACGGGCCAAAGCCGAACTGCTACAACTAAGACAGGGCTCCACTCCAGTCCGAGAGTTTGCCGATGAATTTCAAAGACTGGCAAGCAAAATTGTGGGCTGGCCCGAGGCCACCCTAATTCACCATTTCAGGGAAGCCTTACACCCTGACGTCCTGAACTGGTCGTACATGCGGGGCGATCCTGACACTCTCGAGGATTGGATTCTATTAGCCGAAGAAGTAGAAAGCCGCCGGCGCTTCATTTCCCTTGTCCGCCAAAAACACAAGGAGAAAAGCGCCCCAAAGCCCCAGCCCAAGGCACCACCCCCTGCTATACGGAAGCCGACGCGTCCACTCCAGGATCGCGAAACCCGATTTCAAAGGGGTGCCTGCCTCATTTGTGGGGAACAGGGCCACTTTGCAGCAGTCTGCCCTTACCGCCCTGAACCCTTTTGTCCCAGCACGGCAACTCGAGCTAGGGGACGACCGCAACGCAGAGGCACCGCGGCCACCCGCAGTGCAGCGCCGGGAAGACCCACACCCTCTGCACTTCACGCTGGAGACTCATCCGTTCTGCCTGCATCTACTGACCCAGCCGGGTCTCGGATTACAAGTGCCCCATTGGGGGACAACTTTCCCTCTTCGGACGAAGAGAACCCATGGACTTCTCCGGCTTTAAACCTAGAATCTCCCCTTGATTTGTCAAAAAACGGCTCCGGTCTGTGGTGAATGGAGCGTCTCCACAGACCTCTGCAGATTCTCCTGCTAAACCGACAGCTCCCACTAAAGTAAAGGAAGTAGAAACCACCGTTTATGTAGACGCCATTCTACAACATCACGAAGGTGGCCCCCAACTACCCGTTAAAGCACTTATTGACTCTGGTTGCAGTCGCACTCTCATAAGCGCAGCCACATTTGCAGCACTCAAAGTCAAGTCTGAGGCTTTACCAGCCCCCGTCCAATTTGCCCAAATGGATGGGAGCCATTTCAAAGGGGGTCCAGTTGATCATCCCACTATAGGGGTGGCGATGGGAATTGGCTCCCACTGGGAACAAATCGACTTTACCATAGCCCCTATTCGATTCAAGGTGGTCCTGGGAATTAACTGGATTAAAGGTCATTGTCCCAGTATCGATTGGGACACAAACACAATCTCCTTTAACAATCCTAAATGCGATCAACACCGACAGCAAGTTGCAATGCTGTCTCCACCCGCTCCGGCATTACTCTCCGAGATCCCATCAACACCAGCCCTCCCTGAAATATATCAAGACTTCGCGGATGTTTTTAACATTAAAGAATGTGATGCCTTACCCCCTCACCGGGCTACCGACTGTGCAATTGAAGTGGTAAAAGACTGCACATTAACCAAAAGTAAAATCTACCCAATGAGCACTTCCGAGCGCACTGTGCTTCGGGACTTTTTGGACAAAAACCTTGCCAGAGGGTTCATTCGCCCATCGAATGCTCCCAACTCAGCCCCCGCGTTTTTTGTCCGAAAAAAGGAGGGTGACCTACGCCTCTGCATTGACTTCCGAAAACTCAATGCAGTTACTCAAACCAGCGTCTATCCTATACCACTAATTTCAGATATCTTGGGACAACTACAAGAAGGACGTATTTTTTCTAAATTGGACCTGGTAGAAGCCTACTACCGCATCCGCATCCGAGAGGGGGACGAACCCCTCACTGCCTTCTCTAGCTGCTTTGGAATGTTTGAATTCCTTGTGATGCCCTTCGGGTTAAAAGGGGCCCCGGGGGTCTTCATGCAACTCATCAATGAAATCCTTCATGATTTGCTGTACCGCGGAGTGGTGGTTTATTTAGACGACATTCTCATTTATTCAAAAACCATGGACGAGCATGTCACATTGGTCCGAGAAGTTCTACGCCGCCTACGCACCCACCAACTCTTCGCAAAGCTGGCTAAATGCGAATTTCACCAAAGCAAAATAACTTTCTTGGGATACATAATCTCCCACCATGGCCTTAGCATGGACCCGGACAAGGTCTGTTCCATCCTCGAATGGGCACCTCCCTCCAACCGCAAGCAAGTACAACAATTCCTGGGCTTTGCTAATTTCTACCGCGGATTCATTCCAAACTTCGCCCAAATAGCACTGCCCACATTGCCCTCCGCTAAAATACTGTGGACTGATCAATGCCAAGCCGCTTTTGTAGCTCTCAAACGGCTTTTCACATCAGAACCGGTGCTACGGCACCCAGACCCTAATCGAATGTTCGTTGTGCAAGTCGATGCCTCCGACGTAGCTATGGGGGGGGGCCTGCTGCAAAAAGGACCTAATGGTCTCCTTCATCCTTGCGCTTATTTCTCTAAGAAGTTTGCGCACTCCCAATTGAACTGGCCTATTTGGGAGAAAGAAGCCTCAGCTGTTCACCATGCTCTTACCCTTTGGCGACAGTTCCTGGAAGGGTCCAAAGTCCCCTTCGAAGTTTGGACCGATCACAAGAATCTGGCCGCTCTCACAGGAACCCATAAATTATCCGCAAAACAACAACGTTGGGCGGAATTCTTTGCTCAGTTTCGTTTTGTCCTGAAGCATGTCCCAGGAAAACAAAACGTTCTCGCGGATGCTCTCTCCTGATTGCCTCAATACCCAGCAAAACTCGATCAGCCAACAGACTCTCTATTTACGCCCGCACAAAGAGAAGCCCTGCCCGTATTGGCTGTACAAACCCGATCCCAAACGCTGCCCCAGCGACAACACACAGTCACCAGCGGGCAAACTCCTTCAACCCTACCGGCTACTCTCCTACCTCCGCGACGGGACACCACGATGGCTCCGGCTCCGGCTCCGACTCCTCCAACTCAACCGGCCGCCCGGCCGCCTGAAGTCTACGCACCGCAACACGTAAGCGTTTCCCCCTCGCCAACCCCCCTACCTGCTCCGACTACTATTTTGAACGAGGGGGGGGGGGTTCCCGTCTCTGATTCTTTCATAAAGTCCCTGCGGGAACACTGCCTTATGGAACGTTCTAATCAAACCCTGCCTCCTGGTGTTATTGAACAAGGGGGCTCTTGGTACAAAGACTCCAAATTGTATGTACCCAAAACGCTCCGAAAAGACGTCTTACACTTGGCCCATGGAATGAAAACCGCAGGGCACTTTGGGTTTCTCAAAACCCTTCACTTGTTGCGCAGGCAGTTTTGGTGGGGGGGGGCATGCGTTCTGATATTGACTCTTTTATTCGCAGCTGTCCTATTTGCGCCACAGTCAAACGATCTCAAGGCAAGCCCCCAGGACTACTGCAACCGCTTGAAATACCCTCCAAACCCTGGGAAGTGATTGTTATGGATTTTATGACGGATCTCCCTCTCAGCGGGGGAAAAACTGTACTATGGGTTATCACTGACTTATTTTCCAAGCAAATACATTTAGTTCCATGCGCAGGGATCCCCTCCGCTCAGAAATTGGCCCGCCTCTTCGTGTCACATGGCTTTAGACTACATTCGTTTCCGCGCAAAATAATCTGCGACCGCGGCAGTACCTTTGTTGCAAAGTTTTGGAAAGTTTTCTCAAATTGGTGGGGGTGGAGCAGGGATTGTCTAGTGCATACCATCCCCAAACGGATGGCCAGACCGAACGTGTTAATGCTGTACTTGAATGTTATTTGCGCTGTTATATCAATTACCACCAAGATAACTGGGTAGAACTGTTACCTTTTGCAGAATATGCTTACAATAATGCTGTACATCAGTCCACTGGTTTCAGCCCGTTTTATGCAATATATGGACAGGACTTCAGTCCTATCCCCCCTGTGAAGGATGTAGAAGGGGAGGGGGATGCCGACATTGCCTCTTGGGCACACACTCTCCGCACTACGTGGCCCTGGCTGATTAGCAATCTTGCCCGAGCCAAGCGCTTATACAAAGCACAAGCCGATAAGCATCGGTCCCCCGGTGGGGATCCACAAGTAGGTAACCTGGTCTACCTATCCATCAAGAATTTGCGTTCCACCCGACCGTGCCATAAGCTCAACGCTAAGTACATTGGCCCATTTCCTATCACTCGCATCATAAATCCTGTCACAGTGGAACTATCTCTCCCCAAAACCTTAAGACGCGTGCACCCCGTTTTCCACATGAGCCTCCTGAAACCCCATATTGCTTCTCCGCAATGGCATCCAGAACTGCCTCCCGAGCAGCCCATAATGGTGGGGGGGGGAAGAACATTTCGAAGTCTCCAAGGTCCTAGACTCCCGTATTCACCATGGAAAATTACAATACCTAGTTCGCTGGAAACACTTCCCCCCTGCCTATGACGAGTGGGTTCGCGCACGAGATGTCTCCGCCCCCAAGCTCGTCAACGCCTTTCACATTGCCTACCCAGACAGACCAGCCCCCTTGCAGGATGGGAGGGGGCCTTAAGGGGAGCAGGATGTCAGGCTGTTATCTCGGTTTCTCTGTTGCCTCTGTTCCTTTGCTGAACCGTCCAGACTTCAAGGACAGCTTCACATACCAAAGCCTGGGAATGCTACTCCTGGGAAAGTGTGCTCTGTTTATGCTTTGTGTGTTCTATAATCACCCGCCTTTTTCAAGCCTTATATTGCCAACTAACGAGCAAGACCCTCATAGCTGTCATCTTATTCTATATGCACTGTAATACCTATTTGACCAATAAAAGCCATCTGCTTGGATTCTGACTGTCTCTGTGGTGATTTCTGGTTCATTGGGTCAAGAGCTGACACCTTAGCAAAACAAGAAGACACAAACAAACGAACCAAGACCATTGATGTCAAGTACCACTTGGTAAGAGGGATGCACAAAGACAAAGTTATTGCGCTGAAACACTGTCCCACTGGAGAGATGACTGCAGATATTCTTACCAAGCCACTTGCCAGAGTGAGATTTGAAGATCTCAGAAGAAACATGAACTTGATAGAGTGAGTCAAGTTACACCGAGAGGGGGTGTTGGAAAATCTGCCCTTTCTAGGACGGTGTCACTTGCCTGCACATTGAGGGGGGGAACTGACCACAGAGTCAGATAGATAGACAGGACAGGGGAAGGTCATCTCTAGTTACACCTTGCCCTCATTTCCTGCCCCTTTGATGTTTAGAGGATGTATTGTCAGGGAAACTTCCCTTCTCTCTCTCTTGCCCTTTGCCCATCACCCAAGCAAGATCTAGAGCCGGGCGCTCCGTACATCTAGGCCTTCCCACCCCAAGATGGAGTGGAAGGCAGATACCCTTTTATACCTAGAGAATTAGCAAGGTAGATCAGGATAGGAGACCCTTGTTTGTCCTTTCCTATCCAATGTGTACTCCAACAATAAATGTACTTTAGTTTGATTAGAGCAAACGACTGATGCTCCTTTTCTTTTCACACACCCATGCACATATAGCTTCTGCTGCTGCTAAGCTTAAGGCACTCTGCTAAATACAGGAATATCTCCACGACAGATATTCAAACACCTTTCAGTGGGTTGTTATGGATCAAGCATAAGGTTTTTTAAAAAAGACGGGGCTCACCAAGTCCCGTCCAGAGGACTATACCCTCCAACTAAAAAGAGCCAGCTTCAACAGCTGCTGACACCACCAGGCTTCCAAAGGACATTTCTTCATCCACGTGGATAAGCAATCTCCTTCAGACAGCCCCCGTGGTTGAGATTTTGGCTGGATCCAATCTCACCCCGCCATGAAAACCTGCTTTCAAAAAGAATGTCACCCCAAGTAGAGGCTTCATTTCCCTGCACCATGACCAACTCTTGAAATCAGATTTTTGATGACCATAACAAAGGACTGTTCACAGGATGTAATTTGCCACCAAAAGGAATGTTTTACGTGTCTTATTTCTCTTGCATTTAAGCCTTTTCCCACCATTTGGAAGCTAATTTGCATGGACATCAGGCAAAGCAACCCAGAAACAAAGGCAGCCCCCAGACTTTGAGGTGGCAGCCAGGCAACCAGCTCTTTCCATCAGTCCTTGACAACGCTGAACTTGAACCTGAAAACCGATGGCTCACAAATGCCTAGAGGATGGGGGCAACCCCTTTGTGGGCCCATAAAATTGGACCCCCTATCCCAAAGTTCACCAAACTTTGAGGACCATCTAAGGAGAGTCCCTTGCAAAAAATGCTGCAAATTTGGTGACTCTACCTCCAAAAATGCCCCCCCAGGAGCTTTGAAAAATTCCCATAGACTACAATGGACCCGGATTTTTCAGTAAACCTTAAAATAAGCTGAATACCAAAATTCACCAGTATGGGTATTTGGCTTATTTCCGGTTTACTGAAAAAATTGGACCCAGTAAATCCAAACCCGAAATTTACTGAAATAGTTTTTTTGCACAACCCTAGCAATGATAGGGGAGCAAAAAGATAACTGGACATGTGGATGACGCTCTTTATGTTGTGCCTGGCTTATATCTTATGGTGTTGGCACAACCTGCAGCCTCAAGGGCAGGCAGATTCTAAAACAGTAGTTTCCAAACTTTTCAGGCCACTGCCCCCTTGGTTCCACAAACTCAACCACAGCACCCCCTATTCTATCCTATAAAAAGCATTCTTCAAAATAGGGGTTTGCTTAACTCACTAAAGAAGATAAACAACAAAATTTCAAAAGTAACCATTAATTGCACATCAATTCAAAATCAATTAAAACTTTTTAGTTTAAATTTATTCAACAAAATTGATGAACTTGATCCAGTGGTACCAGCTCTTCAAAGTCTGGGAAAGAATTATGATAGTTTCCACCAAATTTGCCAGCATGGTGTCATAGCTTGATCTATTCTAAATTAGTGAACAACAACGTTGAAGGGGCCCACCTCTAGTGCCCACTTCTGCCCTCTTACCTCTTAGTGCCCACCTAGGTAATCCCACCGCCCCCCCAGGGGGTGGTACTGCCCACTTTGGGTACCACTGTTCAAAAAGATATTGTAGCACTTTGAAGATCATAGAGAGTTCATGGTGCACTTGCCTCAGGGGTGCCATCTGAAAGACAGAACCTTAAAGTACTACATTGGTTTGGGATGAAGGAAATTATCAGCAAACAGCTGCATTATTTATACTTGTTAGGAGACCTATTGTTCTCGTGGTGGCAAGACATTGCTACAAAGAGTGCATGCATCAGGGAGGAGAGGCAAGGAGGCTTGGTTACAGCCCAAGGAGGCTTGGTTAAGCACATGGTTGTTTACTCTGAGGAATGCTGCTTTTCTCCCCACAAATCATATGTGGACTCCATTTCATTTGTCTTGCAGATGAGAACAAAGTTGAGGGAGGGAAGATTTTGCTTAGACAAAGGAACTCTCTTTCCTGCTGCTGTTTTTTCCTCTGCTGCACCCTTAAGCAAACCATTTTGTCCATTATGGTGTTTATTGGATATCTTAGTCTGTGTGAAGGATGGCTTCAATCTGGCAGCCGTGAATTGAGGCTCTACAAAAGGAAGTCATTTCAGGTCCCCGAAAACCTGGTGCCAAAAAAGATGGGGGAAATTTTACCATTATGAATTTATTTTATCCAGTCCCGGAGCTGGAAAGGGCCAAGAGGCTGTCCAGTCCACCTCCATGCTGCAAAGCAGGACCGTCTACACATGAAACTACACCACTCAGCCCTTTACATCTAGACAAGCGACAAGCCAACACTGACACTGTACAGACAAGCCACAAGCAAACACTGCACAGCAAAGTGCCTTTTGAACAAAGAGACATCAAATATAGTTGGGTTTAAAGAGCTACAAATGATGTTGAGTAACAAAGTAGTTTTTATCTGCAATATGTGGGTATTATATTGCTGCTACATATAACATCAACAGTGGTTCAGTGCCATAATATATGAGTAACAAAATGTTTCTGTATATATACTGTACAAGAAGTCTTGCAAAGAAATAATATAATATGGTGGCATGGGGTGTGAGATCTTAAAATGGGCTAATTCCCCATCCTGACCTGAATGGCCCAGGCTATCCCAATCTCACCAATTCTCAGAAGCTACGCAGGGTTAGTGTTTGGATGGGAGACCACAAAGGAATAACAGGGGCATTATGCAGAAGAAGACAATGGCAAGCCACTTCTGTTAGTCTCTTTCCTTGAGAAGGGGTTACCATAAGTTGGCTGCGATTAACAGCACTTTACACCCACACAATTCCCCAGTGGTTATGATCAGGATGCTTCAGAAAATAAGCCGAACACCACATGCAACCTATAAGAAAAGAAAATCCAAATTGGATAGAATCCTAGAGTTTGGCATGGAGCTTTGAAGTTGCCAGACTGTTTCTTTGAATTAAGCCATTGTCTTTGGTTTTATTGCTAGAGCAGATACAAAAACAAACCAGGCAATCTACAGGATCCACATGGCAATCTACAGGAAGATGCACTTCCCAGCTGAATTTTGAAGTTGCATTCAATTTGGCAATGTGCTCTGGACTTGCACTGCTATTTATTATTTATTTATTTATTAGGTCTATGACCAGTCTTGGACCAAGAAAGGAGGGAGGGATAGGGAAACAGGGAAGGGATAAGAAACATAAGGAACATAAAAACATAAAAAACAATGCTAGATTAACAATGCTAAAAACCAGGCGTCAGCCCAGGGAATAAAATTTCCTAACTAAGCTAGACTGGGGGCGGAGCAAACTGCCTAAAGGTTACCAAAGGTAGGTATTGAGAATTCTTTCTTCTTAAAAGCAGCAACCTTGGCCAGAAAGCGTGCCACATTCGATGTTACCAAACCATTGTTTGAATCGCCAAACAAAAATGATAACACCCAGGAATGTGAAGGAAGGTTCAAGTTGGTAAGAATTGGAGCAATAAAGGCCTCTCTGTCCTGAGACCAGCAAGGACAACGGAGCATCAAATGGTCCAAGGTTTCAATTTCACCCATATTACATGGGCAGAGATGATCTGAATAGGGTATCCCATTAAACCTACCCAACATAACCATAGAAGGGAAGGCATTCAGGCGGGCCAAGAGAAACGCCCGACGGTGTGAAGAAATTGGGATTGTAGTATGAAAGTCTGGAAGCTTCTCTGGTGGAGGTAGCCCCAGCACCAAACCGGAACAAGTACATCTAGCCCTCGAAACCGTGCTGGCCCAATCTAGTTCCTTCAGTTTCTTCAAAATTACCGCTAATTGAGATGACACAAGATTATCAGTGGGAGCGGAAATTAGGAGTCCCAGTGCTTTTAATTTTTGCGCTAGAAGAGTCAGCCAAGGGTTGGGGGCAGGATCCTTGAGAATAAGATGGAGAAATCCCACTTGGGATGGAAGACTGGCGTCGGACAGCTTAAACCTTAGCTTAATTGCCCTCCTCCACGCACATGCCTCAAGCGAGGGTTGGGCCAATTCCATGCAGAGGGCAGTCCCAAGACATGTCCATGCCTTGCTCTTTCCCATTGCTTTCTGCACTTATTGTGGTTGGCTTCTGCTCTAAGGCAGGAGATCCATCAGGAAGTTTACCAGGGACCCGGATGCTGCTGTTGGAAAAACACATTCCATAGCTTGGCTTCTGCATCTTAGTCCTGCCAAGTTTCCCCCACAAATGACCACAGTTTTTGGCTTTCCTGATGTAGTAGATTGAGGAAAGGCTAGGAGAACATGCTCTACTCCATAACTACCAGAACAAGAAGTGCCAAGTCTGTGCCCTTCCCTAAACATGCATTCTTCTATTATTTTGCTTGGAAACATTTTTCCTTTCAGACAATTAATCTGTTAACCTGGTGAGTATTGCTTCTCTGGAGAAATGTTAGGAAAAATTGTTAAATTAAGGCATCTACCCATCAACTTCCACTTAAGCTGTGCAAAAACTCTACTGGCATTGTTCAAAGCTAGGCTCCACCTGAACACAGGTTGTGACAGGTAGTTGAACTGAATTTGAATCCAGAATCATAAAGTGGTCCATAAAAGAGTTTTATTTTTTCAGAGAAATACAATGGAACCTGAAGCTAAAATCTTTCAATTGCCTTGAACCCAACTTAGAAGTGAATCCCTGGAAAGAAATGCTGGTTAATTGTCCAAAGTTTGTGGTTCAGTAACAAGAAACAGAATCAAACGTCTAAGTGCAACGTTCCAGCAACTCACACATAGAGACAAAGAGAACTATGATAATAACCAGTGTAAAGAAATAGAAGAGAACAACAAAAAAGGAAGGACCAGAGATCTGTTCCACAAGATCCAAGAAATCAAAGGGAAATTTAAAGCACAGTTAGGCATGCTGAATGATCAGCATGGAAATACATTAACTGAACAGGCAAAATAAAGAAAAGGTGGGAATAATACACCGAAGAACCATACAGAAGAGATGAAAGGATGACAAATTCCTTCCAAGAAGAATCTTTTGAAGAACCTACAGTTTTAGAAAGTGAAGTGAAAGCTGCACTGAGAGCAATTGGGAGAAACAAATCTTTCTCCCAGAGAAAAATAGTGGAAACAACATGGAGATTGAAGGGATTTTTAAAATTATTTTCAGATGCCTGGAGTTTGTTTGTTTTTATTAGCATGGGGATGAGTAGCCTTAAACCCAAACTCTTGAATGTTTGAGTTGAATCTCTCCACTGCCCCCTCCCCTCCCAATCTCCCCCCCCCAGTGAGGAATAAAGGGAACAAAATTCCTTTGCACTTAGCAGGGCTGTGTTTCCTAAAGTCCTCACAGGCTTCTCTCTCCCACTTTTCCGAAGCTTTCCCTGGAGTTAACCCTTCATGCTCCAAACAGCCACAGCAAACCCTGTTGTTTGGTCTGGGGAATTTCAGCTTTCACCCACAAGCCTGAGCCCAAGAAGCGGCTGCCTTGGAGCCCATTGAAATTGGGAAGGACGTCCCTCCCCCGACTCTGCTAGCACAGTGAGAGAGAGAAATTCATGGGTAAAGGAAAGTATTATCACTCTAAAGCCGATCATGCTCCTGCCTCTCTCAAGAGAAGGGGGAAGGGGGGAATGTTTGCAGCAACAATACAATGCTGGAATACTGGCTCTTCACACCAGCACCCCTTTTCTTTGTGCAGGGGAGTGGTCACCAGATGATTGGCTTAAGAAAAAAAGGGGAATTAAGAGGGGGGAGGGGGAAGCTTGTCGCACTTCCATTATGTCATGGATTATGCGACTCTCCCCAGGGGGAAGTGCAGACCAGCAAAGCTGGAAATACAGTGAGGGAAAAGTCTAGATGCGGAGGGGAAATTTGAAAGCGCAGCCAAGCTGTGCAGTTTGAGCACGGCGATAATGTGTGGTAGGTAAAAGGTGCTTTCACTGTGTGGATCATGAAAAGCTATGGCTGGTTTTAAAGGAAATGGATGTGCCACTACATCTGATCGTTCTGATGCGCAACGTGTACTCTGGACAAGAAGCCACAATTAGAACAGAATGTGGAGAAATGGAATGGTTTCCAATTGGCAAGGATGTATTTTATCTCCCTATCTCTTCAATCTATATGCAGAACATATAATTAGGAAAGCTGGGTTAGATTTAGATGAAGGTGGAGTGAAAATTGGAGGGAGGAACATTAACAATTTGAGATATGCTGATGATACTACATTACTGGAAGAAAATAGCAAAGATTTGAAACAACTACTGCTGGAAGTTTAAAGGAGAAAGTGCCAAAGCAGGACTACAGCTGAACATCAAGAAGACAAAGGTAATGACTACAGGAGAATTACACAACTTTAAGGTTGACAATGAGGAAATTGAAATTGTTGAAGACTTTATATTACTTGGCTCCATTACCAACCAAATGGGAGACTGCAGCCAAGGAATCAGAAGAATATTGAGACTGGGAAGGGCAGCCATGAAGGAGTTAGGAAACATTCTGAAGTGTAAGAATGTGTCACTGGCCACCAAGATTAAGTTAATTCATGCCATTGTATTCTCTATTAGTATGTATTGGTGTGGACGCTGGACGTTGAAGAAAGCTGATAGGAAGAAAGTAGATTCCTTTGAAATGTGGTGTTGGAGGAGAGTGTTACGGATAC
Source organism: Euleptes europaea (assembly GCF_029931775.1). Taxonomy (NCBI): domain Eukaryota; kingdom Metazoa; phylum Chordata; class Lepidosauria; order Squamata; family Sphaerodactylidae; genus Euleptes; species Euleptes europaea. The sequence continues at coordinate 66,674,887 of NC_079323.1, forward strand.
TGTAGACTGCCAAAAAAACAAAAACAAATCAGTGGGTTATAGATCAAGTCAAGCTTGAATTCTCTCAAGAAGCTAAAATTACTATTTTGGTCACATTATGAGAAGAGTCACTGGAAAAGACAGTCATGCTAGGAAAAGTTGAGGGCAGCAGGAAAAGAAGACCCAAGAAGAGATGGACTGAATCAATAAAGGAAGTCACAGCCCTTAATTTGCAAAATCTGAGCAAGGCTGTCAAAGGTAGGACATTTTGGAGGACATTGATTCATAGTCGCCATGAGTCAGAAGCAACTTGACGGCACTTAACAGCAAGAAGCTCAGAGAATCCTTTGAGGGTGATAAAAAAAATGGATTCTCCTGATCTGGATGGCCCAGGCTAGCCTAATCTAGAAGAAATGGATTCTCTGATTCTCTGATAAGAAATGGTTTCTCTGATACTAGATCGGGAAGCATGAGCCTGTCATTGAGAACAGAGTGAGAGAGAAAAGGAAGAGAAGGAAAAAGGATTGTGGGATTCTCTTCTCTCCCTTTTTTTTTTTTTACTTCAGTTACAAACGAACTGCTTCTCTTAGTTGAGAGCAATAACAACATCAAATGCTAACATTAATAAGCTCTGGGTTTAGGTGAAATTTATGAAGACTAACGTCCAAACCTCACACTACACGAGAGTTCCAAGATTAGAATTTCTTATGAACATTCATAGCACCAAAATACAATCTAAGCAATATTCCTGAAGAGTTTAAAGACCATGTAAAGAACAGATTTGCATTACTGAGTTCAAGTGAATGTAAACCAGAAGAACTATGGGTGGAAACTAGAGATATTATCAAGGAAGAATGTGCAAAGACTGTTCCTGTAGCCAAAAGAAATGAAAAGCCTCAATGGATGACTGAGGAAACTTTTAAAATTGCCAAAAATAGACTTTTGATTCTGTGTCTGTTACCTTCTACTTTTGTTTCTCGTCTGCAATTCACCTCAGCCTTCAAAGCAGGCACATGTGGCTGCTAACCAGAAGTACAACAGATCCCAATAACAGAGTTTTCCCTACTCCATGACAGTGATGGCTGCAAGGAAAGAATATTTCTTTGCCACCATTGCATCTGCACAGTGTAGACTTGCAGAATTGTTCAAGGCAGCCAGGGGCCAATTGGATTCTGGCTTACAGGAAGTAATGGACGATTCTGCAGCCCACTGCAACCATTCTGCTGAACACTGTGCAAATAAAATCTCTCGCATTCATTCTAACTTGGACTCTGCATTAGAAGAGGATGCTGACTTGTCCAGTTGTGTGGGATACCCTTAAGTTGTTCAGTTTGAGGAAGTGGACAGGATTCTTGGATGTTTTAGACCTGCTTGTACAACTCTTGCCCCTCCTGGCTACTTAAATCTTCCCAGGGGGCTGGCAGACTGGGTCGAGGTGACAGTAAATGCCTCCTTGAGAGAGGGGATGGTCACTTCTACCTTGAAGCAAACAGTGGTGTGATGACTCCTAAAGAAACCTACGCTGGACCCAGGAGAGCTAAATAACTACATCCCATTCTCAAATGTACTATTCTTGAGCAAGGTGATTGAAAGAGTTGTGGCTGCTCAACTTCAGGGATTCCTGACTGAGGCAGATTATTTGGATCCATTCCAATCTGGTTTCAGATCTGGTTGTGGGAATGTATTGGCCTTGGTCATCCTGAATGAGGTAGATTATTTGGATCCATTCCAATCTGGTTTCAGGTCTGGTTATGGGACTATTGGCCTTGGTCATCCTGGTGGATGACCTGCACCTGATGATGGATAAGGGATCCTGTTAATTCTCCTGAACCTCTCAGTGGTTTTTGATATTTATTTTATTTTATCAAATTTCTTTGATTATGGTATCCTTCTGGACCACCTTTCAGAGTTGGGACTGGAAGGCATTGTTTTGTGGTGGTTTTGGTCCTGCTTTGAAGGTAGGTTTCAGACTACATAGGCCTCTGGTCTGCAGTCTCACAAACTTCAGCCTTGTGTCAGGCATATCAGTGTTGTTGACCCTTTTCACATCCTGCCATCCAGACTCAAGGAATGTTGTCCTTACTGAACCGCAGCCAAGGTTGCAAGGACTGTTATGCCTACCACTCTCTGTTTGAAGTTCTGGGAACCTACTCTCTGTATGAAGTCCTGGGAACCTACTTTGTTTTCAATATGTAATCTCTTACCCTTCCTGTGCATTTATATTACCGAGTTTCAGCAAGACAGCCCCATAGCTGTCACCTTTTCCTTTATGCTCTGTTACTCTATTTGACCAGTAAAGACCAGCTTCTTTGGACCTGATTGTCTATGTCGTGGTTTCTGGTTCATTTAGAGCAAGGGCTTACATTGTGACAGCTGTCACCTTATCCCACCTATCTACTTTCCTCCGTCAGGCTGGAGCCCAGGAGGGTTCGCCTGCCACTCGGATGGGAGCGAGAAGAGCGCTCTCCGAGTGATCCCACAGGGGCTGGTGCCCCGTGCGATTCGTCTCAAACCAGCTGGTTGTGATCCCCGGACTACGGGTGTCTGGACCAACCCTGGAAGATGACGACCCCAATCTCTTTCGGGACGTTGTAGCTGAGCTGAGCAGGACTAGCACGGACGTTAGTCGCCTGAATGGATTACTACAGTCCCAATGGCGTTCTCTAGTGACTTTTCCTTGGATGTCTGACGTTGAGGATACCAACACCTGTTTAGACCTCCAAGTCCTTGATCGGTTGGTAGATGATGCCCAACTAGCAGCGGAGGATTTACAAATACTAACTGGTTTGTTGGATAAACTTATTACTCATGAAACTCACTCAACAGGAGCCATGGCGGGAGCCACACCGGCAGGTTTTTCTTTGGTGCCGAATGCAGCCGACTGTCAGGCAGAGGCAAAACGGATCGCTATCCAAACAGCGCTTCTATTTGTGGATCTCACCAAGGATACTACAGTAGCCACTCTATCACAATTGTTGTCCCCAACTTTCGGAACTAATGCACCTGCGCTCGCGGTCCAGATTCAACCGCTGTTGGGTGGGGAGTCCGAACCGCTCCTCGCCCTCTTAGAGAAGGAACTTTTACCGCTTGTGACCGCTGATGTTGCCTTGAAACTCGAGGCCGCTCAATCTCTCGCGGACAGAAAAGCAGCAGCGGCGGCGGAGGCGGCGGCCAAAGCTCAAGCCGCACGGGACAGGGAACAACAGTTGGCTACAGAACGAGCACGGGCGAGTGTGCGCCCCAAGGATCCCGGTCAAACCGGCCCTTCCTGGGGACCAACGTTTTCCCCGACTTTTGCCCTGTCCCGCACCACCCAACGCGCACGGCGCCTCGCAGAGTGACTTCGAGGATCCGACAATTCTGACGAGGAGGACTTGTATGGAGACAGCTCCCACTGGGCCACGGGCTTCCGGGCCAGCCGGACGCACCATACGGGGGGACCTGAGGACGAGGTGCACTTGTTGCGAGCGCAGAACCGAGAATTATATGATCGTGTAGACCGTCTCCAAGAACAAATGGAACGTTTGCTCCAAGATAACGAACGATTACAGCGGGCACAAGTAACTCCGGCGCAGCCCATCCTCCCCGGGCCCGCCGCACCAGTTCACCCATCAGTTCAGCCGGTGGTGCCCGCTCAACCACCAGCTAACCTCCCCGCTCAACCACTGGTCCCCGGAGCGCCAGTTGCCCCAGCTCCCGGGGCACCCGTACAACCGGGACAACCCATACCCGGTCCATGGAAACAACCCCGATTGAAAACGACCTATGACGGCTCGCTCGAGACTCTACCCTGTATCCTACATCAAGTGGACAGTTATATGCGGGAACAAGGGCCCTTCTTTCCCACAGAGGATAGCCGAGTCCGTTTTGTAGCTTCTTTATTGACGGGGAAAGCAGCTGACTGGATGGTCCTCCAATTTGACACTCGGTCTCGGTCTTTCCGCTCCCTCAACAATTTCATGACTGCCTTGCGGAGACGGTTTGAAGACCCCTTTATGGGAGAACGAGCCAAGGCAGAACTTCTACAACTCAGGCAGGGCTCTTCTCCAGTCCGAGAATTTGCAGATGAATTTCAGAGACTAGCCAGTAGGATAGTAAACTGGCCGGAAGCCACCCTAATCCACTACTTCAGGGAAGCCTTACACCCTGACATTTTGAACTGGTCATATATGCGAGGCGACCCCAACACCCTCGAAGATTGGATTTTACTGGCGGAAGAAGTTGAAAGCCGCCGGCGTTTCATATCCCTGGTCCGGCAACGACACAAGGATAAGAGCATCCAAAAAGCCCCATCAAGAGCGCCGCTCCCCAGCCTGCGGTAACCAACGCGACCACCTCAGGATCACGAAACAAGGTTCCAGAGGGGGGCTTGCCTCGTGTGCGGGGAATTGGGCCACTTTGCAGCGACTTGCCCTCAACGACCGGAGGCCACCCGCCCCAGCGTGCCACTCCGAGCTCGAGGAAGACCTCAACGCAGAGGCACCGCGGCCACCCGCAGCGCAGCGCCGGGACGACCCACACCCTCTGCACTTCACGTTGAGGAATCGGCTAACCTTTCTGCACCAAGCGACCCCGCAGGGTCTCGGATTAAAGGTGCCCCAATGGGGGACAACTCTCCTTCTTCTGACGAGGATCAATGGAATGCTCCAGCTCTAAACCTGGAAACCCCTCTTGATCTGTCAAAAAACAGATTCGGTCTGTGGTGAGTGGAGCGTCTCCACAGACCCCTGCAGAATCTCCTGCTAAACCCAAAGCTCCCGTCAAGGTGAGTGAAGTGGAAACCACTGTTTATGTGGACGCAGTGTTACAACACTATAAGGGGGCCCCCCAACTGCCTGTCAAGGCACTTATTGACTCTGGCTGCGGTTGCACTTTAATTAGTGAAGCCACATTTGCAGCTCTCAAAGTCAAGTCCGAGGCGCTACCTGCTCCCGTCCAATTTGCCCAGATGGAAGCCCTTTTAAGGGGGGACCAGTCGACCATCGCACACAGTGAGTGGCGATGGGTATAGGTTCCCATTGGGAACAAATAGACTTTACCATAGCCCCCATTCGGTTCGAAGTTGTCCTAGGGATTAATTGGCTCAAAGGTCATAGTCCTTATATAGACTGGGAAACAGATACTATTTCCTTTACCAATCCTATGTGCGAACAGCACCGACAAGGAGTCGCAGTAACGTCTCCACCCACTCCGGCTTTAACCTCCGATGCCGCATCGCCACCATCTTTGCCCGAAGCATACAGAGACTTTGCAGACGTCTTTGATGTTAATGTGACGCCTTGCCCCCCCACCGTGCCACTGACTGTGCAATTGAAGTGGTAAAAGATTGCACACTGACTAAGAGCAAGATTTACCCCATGAGTGTTTCCGAACGCGCTGTGTTACGTGACTTTTTGGATAAAAATCTTGCTCGAGGGTTCATTCGGCCACCGAACGCTCCCAACTCCGCCCCAGCATTCTTTGTCCGGAAAAAGGAGGGTGACCTGCGTTTATGCATTGACTTCCGAAAGCTTAATGCAGTTACCCAAGCCAACGCCTACCCCATACCGTTGATTTCAGATATTATGGGGCAATTACAGGAGGGTCGCGTTTTCTCCAAATTGGACTTAGTGGAAGCTTATTATCGCGTCCGTATCCGCGAGGGAGACGAACCCCTCACCGCCTTCTCTAGCTGTTTTGGAATGTATGAATTTCTTGTGATGCCTTTCGGATTGAAAGGGGCTCCGGGGGTCTTCATGCAACTCATTAACGAAATCCTCCATGACTTGCTGTACCGTGGCGTGGTAGTTTATTTGGATGATATTCTTATTTATTCAAAAACCATGGAGGAACATGTTGCTCTGGTCAGAGAAGTTTTGCAACGACTGCGTAACCACCAGCTCTATGCAAAACTGTCTAAATGCGAATTTCACCAAGTCAAATAACTTCCTTGGGATACATAATCTCTCATCGTGGCCTTAGCATAGACCCTGCTAAAGTCCAATCGGTACTTGACTGGACTCCGCCCTCCACTTGCAAGCAAGTGCAGCAATTTCTGGGCTTTGCTAATTTCTACTGCGGTTTCATTCCCAACTTCGCTCAAGTGGCGCTGCCAATCACTGACCTCCTGAAAACAAAGGGTAAAGGGGTTTCCGCAACGTTGCCCTCTGCCAAAATACTGTGGACTGATCAATGCCAATCCGCCTTTGTAGCCCTCAAACGGCTTTTCACTGCAGCACCCAGATCCGAAACAAATGTTTATTGTACAGGTTGATGCATCCGACGTAGCCATGGGGGGGGGGGCCTACTCCAGAGAGGACCGGACAGTCTCCTGCATCCCTGTGCCTACTTCTCGAAAAAGTTTGCACATTCCCAACTAAACTGGCCCATTTGGGAAAAGGAAGCAGCAGCCGTCCATCATGCCCTTACACTGTGGAGGCAATTCCTAGAGGGATCCGGGATCCCCTTTGAAGTTTGGACCGATCACAAGAATCTAGCTGCCCTCACTGGGACCCGAAAATTATCCGCGAAACAACAGCGTTGGGCAGACTTCTTTGCTCAATTCCGTTTCGTTCTCAAACATGTGCCCGGGAAACAGAATGTGCTTGCAGACGCCCTATCCCGGTTGCCTCAATATCCAATAAAACGTGATTGACCGACAGACTCTTTATTTACCTCGGCGCAACGGGAAGCTCTGCCCCTGCTAGCCATGCAAACCCGAGCCCAAACCCGGCTCCGGCAGGAAAACCATACCGTAGCTGACAAGGTATCCAGCCCAGACCAGCAGGCTCCCTCGCCTGCCCCCCTTGCGCCACCTGTTTCCAGCGCTCCGCAGCAACCAGTCCCTCCTCTCCCTCCACCTCCACCAACTCCTGATTCACCCTCTCCTACATAAGGAGAGGGGGTGACCATCTCCAATACCTTTTTGGACTCCCTTCGGACTCAGTGCCTGGCCAAACGCACTGCCCAAACCTTGCCCCAAGGTGTACTTGAGAAAGGGGGTTGTTGGTACAAAGACTCAAAACTATACGTGCCTAAAAGACTTCGACGGGAAGTTCTACAGTTAGCCCATGGAGCTAAAACTGCAGGACACTTTGGGTTTCTGAAAACTCTCCACTTGTTGCACAGACAATTTTGGTGGGGGGGAATGCGTTCTGATGTGGACTCCTTTAGTCGCAGCTGCCCCATCTGTGCCACAGTGAAACGATCTCAAGGCAAAACCCCAGGACTACTGCAACCACTGGAGATTCCCAGCAAACCCTGGGAAGTGATTGCCATGGATTTCATGACGGATCTCCCCCTTAGTGGGGGGAAAACTGTACTTTGGGTTGTTACTGACTTATTTTCCAAGCGGGTACATCTGGTTCCGTGTGCGGGTATTCCCTCCGCCCCCAAGTTGGCCCGCCTCTTCATGTCACATGTGGTCCGGTTACACTCGTATCCGCGCAAGATAATTTGCGACCGCGGAAGTAGTTTTGTGGCAAAATTCTGGAAGGCGGTCCTTAAACTGGTGGGGGTGGAACAAGGGTTGTCAAGTGCTTACCATCCCCAAACGGATGGACAAACCGAACGTGTTAATGCTGTGTTGGAATGTTATTTACGTTGTTATGTTAATTACCACCAAGATGACTGGGTAGAACTATTACCTTTTGCAGAATATGCATACAATAATGCTGTCCATCAATCTACAGGGTTCAGCCCTTTCTATGCTGTGTACGGTCAAGACTTCGGTCCTATTGCTCCGGTAGAAGTACCTGAGGGGGAGGGGGATTCCGATATAGCCTCTTGGGCACATACCCTCTGCACCACTTGGCCCTGGCTGATAAGCAACCTGGAGAGAGCAAAGCGCAAATATAAGGAGCAGGCAGATAAGCATCGCTCCCCAGCAAAGATTTCCAGGTCGGTGAATTAGTGTATCTTTCCACTAAAAACCTACGGTCCACCCGACCTTGCCATAAACTCAGTGCCAAGTACATTGGACCTTATCCCATTGCCCGGATCATCAATCCTGTCACTGTGGAGCTGACCCTCCCCAAAACCCTGAGGCGTATCCACCCTGTTTTCCACGTCAGCCTCCTTAAGCCTCATGTCGCCTCCTCAGACTGGCATCCGGAGCCACCTCCTGAGCAGCCCGTGATGGTGGGGGGGGAGGAGCATTTCGAAGTGTCAAAAATCCTAGATTCATGTATACGGCGTGGAGCCTTACAGTATCTAATTCGATGGAAGCACTTCCCCCCTGCCTACAATGAATGGGTGCGGGCTCAGGATGTCTCCGCCCCACACTTAGTAACCGCCTTCCACACCGCCTACCCGGATAGGCGGGAGGGGGGCCTTAAGGGGGGCAGAATGTCAGGCATATCAGTGTTGTTCACCCTTTTCACATCCTGCCATCCAGACTCAAGGAATGTTGTCCTTACTGAACCGCAGCCAAGGTTGCAAGGACTGTTATGCCTACCACTCTCTGTTTGAAGTTCTGGGAACCTACTCTCTGTATGAAGTCCTGGGAACCTACTTTGTTTTCAATATGTAATCTCTTACCCTTCCTGTGCATTTATATTACCGAGTTTCAGCAAGACAGCCCCATAGCTGTCACCTTTTCCTTTATGCTCTGTTATTCTATTTGACCAGTAAAGACCAGCTTCTTTGGACCTGATTGTCTATGTCGTGGTTTCTGGTTCATTTGGACCAAGGGCTTACACCTTGTCCCTCATGATTTTTAACATCTACATGAAGCCACTGGGAGAAGCCATTTGGAGGTCTGGCCTGAGTTGCCACCACTATGTGGGTGACATGCAGCTCTATCTTGCTCTTCCAGCAGTTCATGGGGAAGCTGTGGAGGCTAACAAGCTGAAACTTAATCCCAACAAAAGAAGGGTGCTACTGGAGTGGGGAAGGCCTAACCCTGGAACTGGAATGTCTCCTGTTCTGGATATGGGTTCACCCCCTAAAGGAGGAGGTTTGTAGTTTGGGGGAGCTGGCCTCCTGTTGGATAAATAGATTGTAGCAGTGTTCAGGAGTGCCTTTCATCACTTTGGGCTGGTGAGACAGCTCCTGATGTTCCTACTACATCTGGACCACTGTGGTGCATGCCCTGGTAATGTACAGATTGTGTGTGTGTGTAAAGTGCCGTCAAATCGCAGCCGACTTATAGCGACCCCCTTTTGGCAAGAGACTAACAGAGGTGGTTTGCCAGTGCCTTCCTCTGCACAGCGACCCTGGTCTTCCTTGGTGGTCTCCCATCCAAATACTAACCAGGGCTGACCCTGCTTAGCTTCTGAGATCTGACGAGATCAGGCTAGCCTGGCCCACCCAGGTCAGGGCAATGTACAGATTAGATTACTGCAATGTGTTCTACACTGAGCTGTCCTTGAAGACAGTGCAGAAGCTATGATTGGTACAGAACACAGCAGCCAGAATGCTGAATTATAACTATTTTTTCTAAAGCATGCAATGGATTGGATCAAGGGTTCCAATTATACGGGCCCCTGAGCAAGGTCCCCCAGCCATCCAGCTTGTTTCCATTGTTTCCTATGGGAGAAAAAAATCCATGCTTTTTCCAAAGCAAAGAAGCCAATAGTAAAGCACAGAAGAGCAACTACTGACCAAAAGCCTCAAAATACTAACAGAATCAACACACACATCAAAACCAACATAAAACCAGAGAATCTCAGTAAAACCATGGGCCAATGTGGCAAGCCCAACACAACAATTGTTAAACCAGAGAAACAGAACTAATGGCAAACCAGAGAATCCAAGCAAAACGAACCCAGCAAGCCAGTAACAAGGCCTGGCAACAAGACATGGATGCACAGTACAATTGAAGAAAATTGTCCTGGGAGCCTTAAATTGCCAACACCTAATATCCTGCACATTCTTGAATATTTCTGGAATTTTTTGGGATCCATTTACCAGTATTCTGAAAACTTCTGATTGTCCAGGTATTTGAATATATCAGAAAAATACTGTTATTCTTCAGATATATATTTGGACTGCAAATATCCACTCGCATTCCTAACTGAGACTATTGTGACAGTGCTAATTGCAAGAAGTATGAATTTGAGGCATTTTGGCTAAAATATTCTCTCAGCATAATCTTTGTTGCAGGGTGAAATGGAGGAGTGGAGAACCATATACACTTACTTGGGAGTTTGCCTAAGTGCACAAGTAATCAAAGTTAGTCAGTGTTGTTAAGCTCCATTCTCTTTTCCATATGAAAGGAAAGAAAAGGTGGCCATGGTCTTGGACATTTCATTCATCTGAGGCTGCCCATATACAAGACTTCATGCTGATTTCACTTTCAGTGTGCTTGTGCCCTTGCAGCAGTGATGGTGTCACTAAACACCTTCCCATAAACTGCTGTGCTCATGCTGAAAGTAGCAGTGATGCAACAATTGTTGGCAAAGCAATTGGTGGAGCAATTCCATGACCAGTTTGCCTGCCTGGATCCACTCTAGTCACATTCTTAGCACTTGCTTTGGTCCTGTAAACTGATAACTTTAATTCAATTAAAATTGAAAACCAAATCTGGTCCCCTTAGACATTGTGGATTTTGAATACAGATTATTAAATGCTGTTTTCATTGTCATCCTAGAGGGTCCCCTATGTCAAATGTAATTAAAGCCTTGGTATCCAGTTGCATCAGAGGTCTGAAAAAGTACTGGGTAGCAGGGTAAAAAAGGCATCTTATATCTCTGCCATATTGACTCTATAGTTGCTTTCACAAATCTGGGTTGGTGAATCAACTGCCTTTAACCCTTCACACATTTTGAAATCTATCCTGGTGCTGAAGTACATACCAGTGCTCAAACGCAGAATCAGCCTACATTTCAGACATTTTTCAGAGTATTTTCTTAATTCAAAAGTCCAATTCGACACATTGAGATCTACTGGAAAAGTCAGTTTGTGTTGACTTCAATTTTTTTTTTAAGTTGCATGAAACCTCCTATGGTAAGTTAGTGTACTGGTTGTTCAGATATTTGAGCTCAAACCATTAAAAGCAATTTCATAGTTTGCAGACTGGCTAATAAGGTATGGCTTCTGTAAAGGTAGGTCCTGTCTCACTAACCTATTAGAGTTTTTTGAAAGTGTCAATAAGCATGTGGACAGGAATGAGCCTGTGGACATTGTGTATTTGGATTTCCAAAAGGCTTTTGACAAAGTCACCCACCAAAGACTGCTAAGCAAACTTCATAGTCATGGGATAAGAGGACAAGCCTCATTCACACGTCCTCTTATGGATTGAGAGCTAGCTGAAAAATAGGAAACAGAGAGTAGGAATCAATGGTCAGTTCTCACAATGGTGGGATGTGAGCAGTGGGGTCCCTCAGGGGTCTGTGTTGGGACCGGTGCTTTTCAACCTGTTCATCAATGACCTGGATTGGGGGCTGAACAGCGAAGTAGCCAAGTTTGCAGATGACACCAAATTATTTAGGGTGGTTAAAACAAAATCGGACTGTGAAGAGCTCCAAAAGGATCTCTACAAACTGGAAGAATGGGCATTAAAATGGCAAATGAGGTTCAATGTGAGCAAGTGTAAAGTGATGCATATTGGGTCAAAAAATCACAACTTCACATATACACTGATGGGATCTGTGCTGGCAGTGACAGACCAAGAAAGGGAACTTGGGGTGGTAGTGGATCGATCAATGAAGATGTCAACCCAGCGTGCGGCTGCTGTTAAAAAGGCAAATTAAATGCTGGCCATAATTAGACGAGGGATTGAGAATAAAACTGCTGATATTATACTGCCCTTGGACAAATCTATGGTGAGATCACACTTGGAATACTGTGTACAGTTCTGGTCACCACACCTAAAAAAGAATATTACAGACCTTGAGAAGGTGCAGAAAAGAGCAACCAAAATGATTAGGGGCTAGAGCAACTGTCCTATGAGGAGCGGTTAAAACGCTTAGGGCTGTTTAGCTTGGAAAGAATGAGGCTGAGGGGAGACATGATAGAGGTCGATAAAATTAAGAGAGTGGACAGGGTTTGGAGAGAGTGGACAGGGAGATGTTTTTCTCCCTCTCCCATAATACTAAAACGTGGGGTCATCTGCTGAAGCTGGAGGGTGAGAGATTCTAAACAGATAAAAGGAAGTATTTTTTCACACAACGCATAGTTAAATTGTGGAACTCCCTGCCCCAAAATGTGGTGATGGCTGCCAACTTGGAAGGCTTTAAGAGGGGAGTGGACATGTTCATGGTAGAAAGGGGTATTCATGGCTACTAGTTAAAATGGAGACTAGTAATGATGCATGCCTATTCTCTCCAGGATCAGAGGAGCATGCCTATTATAATAGGTGCTGTGGAACACAGGCAGGATGGTGCTGCTGCAGTCGTCTTGTTTGGGGGCTTCCTAGAGGCACCTATTTAGCCACTGTGTGAACAGACTGCTGGACTTGATGGGCCTTGGTCTGATCCAACATGGCTTATGTTCTTATGTTCTTAAGTTAGGACTCTTTTTTAAAGTGATTTAAAAACATTTTAAACAGTAAATGTAGGGGGAAAGAAACTGATGTTAGTCCCACAAAAATATCCCTAGTCACTTCTGTTCTCTTGACTAAAAATAACTATGTTTCTAACCACACAAAGGCAGAGTTCCGAGCACTCATCTTTCTTTGCCTTCATGATAATGACAATCAGAACATTTCTGCCCACTGATGTGGCAACAAGGGGATGTGTGTTTCCTGCTGGCAGTTTTTCCATTAATGTGAAATCTTTTTAGAAACACTTTTCATTTTGTTTGTGCTTAAACTTAGCACTTGCTAAGATCTCTTCAAAAACCTCAGTTCAAATCACTTTATCTTGGTTCAAGGTAGAATATAATTTGATGGGAGTGAATGGCACTTTGGTTTAGCTGTTGTTGTGTTATTATACATTTGTGCTTGGACAAAGGACCCTGCTGCAGATCAGAGAACTCCCTGGGTTGTGAGGTGTTCTTCAGGTCCTAAATGCTTCCCCATAAGGCAGCCTTTAGGATTCACCTGACCTGGAAGGATTACAAAATTTGACAGGCTGGGATTTTGCCTCAGGATTTTGCCTGGCACCTACCCTTCTGGCTTCTTATATAGTTTTTTATTCCACTCTTTTTATTCCACTCTTCCTCCAAGGAGCTCAGGGCTACAGATATGATTGCTCAGTCTTTAATTTCATCCTTGCCACAATCCTGTGAGATCTGTTAAGCCAAGATTCAGTGTTTTGCCAAAGTGAGCTTCACAGTCCAGTGGGGAATGGAACCTGGGTCTCCCCTGTATAGATTCTAACTACTACACCAAGCTGCCTGATGCCCCTCTCACTGACATCTTATAACAACTCTATTATTTAAGTAATATTAGTATTTGTACTGTGTTGGGGGTATAATACTAGGAGGAGAGGCTAATGGAAAAGGACTTCCAGGTGCAAAGGAAAATACTTCCAGGTGCAAGTTACTAATCCCTTATTTTCAGCCTGAATGTCCACTGGTAATTGTTACCATTTACACCCAGTTCAGATACTCTAAAACCTTCATGCAGCATATGCTCTCATGGAGGAAGTAATGTTGGAAGCAGTTCATCTCTGATCACCATCACTTCTCACCAAGAATTGGTATAAAAACAACAGCGTTTTTACCCAGTGTATTCATGTGCAACTGCTGTTTCTATGGTTGCATCAGGTCAGACGTTACTTTCTCAAAACAGTTGCATCCAGTTTGAGGGTGGGTTTTTGAGATGGCCTAGTGACCAGAGGTTTCTCTGTGTGATGCTTCTACCAACAAACAACTTGCATGGGGGCAGCCACCAGGCCCAGCCTCTGTTTAAATGGTCATATATATAAGTGCGTTGTAGGCCTAATTCACACAATCAAAGCTGACTGGCATATTCCAATTTTGAGCTGAGGGGACCCATAAAGAGTAGGATGTGATGAAACAGTTGTGTGACTGTATCTCTGAATGCTAGCTTGCCATTCAATATACATGTAGTATAGCACCACCAAGCTGCAGCAAGCAGTTTGAGCAAAGGCACAGTAAATATGCACCGTGTTGCAAGCTGATCAAGCAATACAAAGAGCAGCTTCACAGCATAACAGTTCCATTGGTGGACTGGCCCTTGCACCAGGAAAAGAAGTGGAAACCTGATTTCACTTTCACAGGTGTCATCTTAAGGGGCTTTGAGCCTCTTGCCTACAGTTGATGAGCATGTGAGAAAAACTGGAATGCAGTTTTAAACTGGAACTTGTTTCATATTTCTGAATCAACTGATTACTACGCAGAAAGAGGAATTTATAACCACATTGAGTTATATATATATATTTGGGGATAATTGTTTAAACTTTTTAAGCTCTCTTTGTATGGAAATATCTCTTTAGTCATTATTAGCATGCATTGCATATTAGAAGTTAGATATCTGCGCCTCCATGCTTTTGCCTCCCAACAATGATTTCTAGTATAAAAACTCCAGATTGCAGAGCCTTGGGAGCACTGTGGTTTATTGACTGAAATAAGGGCATTCAATAATCCCAGAGAGGGACAGAGACGGAGACAGAAAAGGGGAGTGGGAGGAGCTGGGGAGGAGCTGGGGAAACCCTGATTCTTGTTGCCTTGTCTGAAAACAAAACACCTCCCCAGAGCTGCATTGACCTACCCTGCCTCCTGAAGAGAAACATAGGTATCCATAATAAAAATAAAGGCAAGTGGGTATCTTGGTTTCTTCCCTGCTTCCAGTGATGTAGCTGGAAATGTACTAACTGTTGCCTGTTGTATTTCTCTTTCCTGCCACCCTCCGTACCCCAAATACTTTAACATTTTTGATTGTTTGTGTAAAATGCCCATGTGTATGCATAAATACTAGCGTGCACAGTAATCTTTAAAAAAAATTTAAAGAGAAACTTTACTCAAGAGTAAAGAGAAACTTACTCAAAGGCACTTAGCAAGGTAGAGGTGAAGCTAACAGGAATGCATCATTTGTATGCAAGAAGAAATGGACAAGAATGCTGGCAAGGAGATAATGGCTTGGTGCTGCTGGGGATAGAGGAAGTTAAGGTGCAAAGGCAAACCAGAGTACAGGAGTGTGCTCTGGTCTAGTTGCAGGACACAGTGGGCAAGTAAGGGCATATCTCCTCCTGCACTAGCTGGAGGGAGGTGTGCTGATATTCAACCAGGAAAATCAGTGACATTGATGTGGCAATGCCATAAAACTGGCGGTTTAAATGTGCATTCCCTGATACAGAAGAACATTCCCAAGTGCTATTTAAAGGGTTTTAAATGTATATGTGATTTCTGCCTAAGTCCACCTCCACCCACTGTTTGCATTCACCTGTGGCTTTTATCTTCATGAGGCAATATTTTCCTATTAGGCATCACTTGAGACCCATTTATAATGCTACATAGCCTTGCACTTCTGCTGGGAAAGCTCTTAGGGGGGAAAATCCCCTCAGAGGAATACAGCCAGAATGACTCCATAAGAGCTTTGTCAGAACAAGATATTTTCAACACCTTTTGTTCATTAAATTCAATGTACATTTGTTAATATGTTTAAAACAATGTTTTAAAAAAGCAGTTTAAAAAACACACACACACCAGTTGTTGGCTATTGTAGCTGTTAGGCTTTCAAAGGGACCAATCAGTGAGCCTGTTGAAATGTGCAGATTTTCCAGGTTTCTCATGTTTAAGGGTTTTGTTTTGTTTTCGCTATGAGTCATGTGCCACCACCAATTGTTGTGGGACAGAAAATGTTCTTTCCCTCAATTCCCCCACCCCTGACTCTGAGGAGATGTTGGGTGAATGTTGTAGCATAGTAGCCAGAGTTGTGCATTTTATATAGGAAGCCCTCTTTGTTCACTGATTAACAATGCAAGCTCAACAGGGTTCTAAGGTTTAAGGCTGTATAAACATCAAGAAGCAAGCACAGTGAAGTGTTATATAACTGGCTCTCAGGGATAGTGATGTGTCATGAGAAAAATTCTTGTTGGGAAAGGTAATGAATGCATAGGAGGAAACATAGTTATAATAATGGAATGTGAAAACTGTAGTTCCTATACGTGGGGTATGAATACTGGCTTGTGGATTCACTGGGCAAGGGAGGAGGAGTACAGGCTAATAGAAATACAGCCAGAAGTAAGGCAAGGGGAGTGCCAATTCTGCTTATTCAAATATGACTTGGACCCCCTAACACATACTGATAAATACATGGTAGTGCTGTGGGTGGTGGGATTGTGGGAACTTGGACATTATGTTCTTCTGTTCCCTGTAAACCAATAAAGTTGCATGAGGTTGTGGTCAGGTGGGCTCCCGATGTAGCTGAGACCTTCAGCTCCAGAGTGACTCAGCTTCCATATTTCCCTTCTACATTTCCTAACATACTATACTGGTAGTGACATATCACTTTTTTCACCCCTGCAGGTTTGAGCCTCAATGACCTCTCCTGCCTTGTGATCTTTGACAGGGTAGCAGGGGAGGAAGGGCTGACTGGAAATCTAGGTTGAATCCAAGCATGGGTCCAGTATTAGCCATTTAATTGGGAATTGCCATTGTTTTTATTGAACAATTCACTTCTAATAGATAATCCAATCAAAATTGTTGCTATTTCTTCCTTCTATCTTCTTCAAGCTTAATTGATTACTTTTTTTGTGGTGGTGTTACCCACTGATACTGAATACCAGCAGCTTTGTGGGGGGCTATACCAAGTCCTGATGGAAATTAGTGGAAATGGGTGTAGCCATATATATTAATTAGTGGAAATGGGTGTACCCATATATATATGAGTACCAGCACCTCCCCGCTTCCATGCACTGTCCAGTTTGATGAGGAGTTCTGGAGAATTCAAAAACATGCATGCTGTGTTGTGTAATTTTGGTTGATCCCACTAAATGGTATTATTTGGCTTTTGTCTTTGGATTTTGCTTTGGCCAAAAAAACCCTCTGCAAATAGCTAATTCATTTCAAAAGCAATTAATATCTTATCACTTATGTATTATCATTTGTAATGCTTCCATTTTGTGTTACCAAGCAGAATTAGATAAAATGACTAAGGCTTTGTATGGGTGCAGTCACAGTAACCCAGTTGCCCTCCAGAATCAGGTCTTTGTACCATTTGTACCATTTTCAAAGCAAAGCTGAGGACACATGTAGAATTTAAACCAAATGCATGCAATTCTACGTCAAATGTAGGGAATGCAATAATGGTCTTTTATGTATGGCTGTTTCCCTCACGGTCACCCCTACACCTGCAATCTGAAGGGGAGGACCAGAACGGGGGGGGGGTTAACTCTTTTTATCCTTTTTATCCTATTTTCCTGCTGAAATCTCCAAGATGTTTTGGCCTTCCTGATAAAAAGATAGGCATCTTTTCTCAAAACTGCTGAAGGAAAAGGGGTATCAGCAGGAAAATAGGGCACTGGGAAAGATTTAAGAATTCCTTTCCATCCACACTGGCCTTGCCCTTCCAATCTCAGCTTCAATGGCTACATTCGATACATGGAAAAAAAACTACCACCTTAAATTCAGTGGCTCCGCTGTGCATGCTTCCTCCTTGTCAGTTTTCACTGGCAGGTGCGGGAGCCTTCCCCATTGCGTTTGGGGCTTGGCGCGTGTCTGGAACAGTGGTGTCACGCATCTGTTTGGGTTGCCATGACCAGTCCAGGAGATTGGCAAGCCCATTTGCTAACAGTTTGGTTTTCCTAAAGCATTCTAAAACTTATGACCTGCCCCCAAAACAGCACTTCATCTGTGTGGCTTCTATGCAGTCCCACATTGGGACTGGGCAGGCGCAGGCCAGCCACGGATAAAATTTGTCAGCTTCTAGCAAAATCTAAACGAGAGTGCTCCCCCTCCCCTCGGGGCATGCCGCCTTCCCGCCCATCGGTCACATGACCCAAGGGGGAGGGAGCACTCTTCCCTCCAGTTCTCTTTCTGCCGCCACGGAGAGAGAACGTGTTAGCTTCTTCTCTAGCTATGGCAGTGATGGCGAACCTTTTAGAGACCGAGTGCCCAAACTGCAATCCAAAACCCACTTATTTATCGCCAAGTGCCAATACAGCAATTTTACCTGAATACTGGACATTATTGCTAGGGTTGCCAGGTCTCCAGCCACCACCTGGAGGTTGGCAGCCCTAGTAGGGGAAGGGGGAGGGATGGAGAAAGGAAGGAACTGGGAGAGGAAAGAGAATGAAGGAACTGGGGAAGAAAGAAAGAAAGAAAGATAGGAAGGAACTGGAAAAGGAAAGAGAAGGAAGGAACTGGGGAAGAAAGGATGTAAGGAAGGAAGGAAGTGTTCTGGGTCGGGCCTCAAGCCCCACCCAGGACTTGCTCCAGGATGCACACCCAAAGTTCTCCCCCCCCCTTACCAGCAGCTCTGGGGAGGCGACGGCGCGGGACAGCGGAGACGTTGGGCCCCGGCGCGGCTGCATTGGGCACCTGCTGTCGGGGGCAGGGGAGGAGGGGGCAGCGAGGGCGAGCGCGCCAACACTTGTGACCCCGCCAGCCTGCGGGCAACCTTAGGGGGCAGGGAGGGAGAAGGCAGAGGCCACGCAGCCACGCCCAAGCCGGAGGACTTGAGGGTGGCTCCGGCTACCCCACAAGCTTACCGCAGGAGTCAGGGACGAGCGCGAACGGGGGAGAGGGGGAGGATGGTGGGAGATGGCAGGCCTTTCTCCGGCGGACGCGTGGCTGTTGAGGGGCCGCCTGGCCCTCCACGAGCGCCCGAAGGAGGAGGAGGCGGGCGAAAACGGCCGGGGGAGAGGCGCCTGAGGAGGAGGACGATGGCGGCGGCAGCCTGGAGCTGGACTGCTGGGAGCCGCCTGAGGGGGACGAGGAGCAGGAAGGCGGTGAGGAGGAGCTGCTGCTGGAGCCTAGAGAAGGAGGCCCTGCCTCGTTGCTGCTGGCCTCCCCGCCGCCTATCAGCTGTTGCGGGGCAAGAGGGGGGGAAGAGGAAGAAGCCAGCCGCGTGCGTGCGAGGCAGGAAGCTGACCCGCTGACGCACGCACGGTGGGGGGGGGAGCTCAGCTGGGAGAGGGAGGGGCACAGACAACCCAGGAGGCCTTTTGGAGCTCACCCACGTGTGCCGGAAAAGAGGGCTACGCGTGCCGGAAGTGGCACCTATGCCATAGGTTCGCCAACACGGAGCTATGGAGTCCAAAAAGGCTCCACTTTTCAAAAAATGTACCTCTTGTGGTGCCAAAATGGTGAAGACTGATCCTCACAAAGATTGCCTCCTTTGTTTGGGAGAAGGCCACATCGCAGCAACTTGTAAGAGTTGTTCCAAACTTACCACGAAGGCCCTGAGGGTTCATTCTACTCGCCTTCTCTCTCACCTCTACAAGGAGTCTCTTCGTCCAAGAGGTCAGTCTGCTGAACGCGATCCTTCTACAGAGAAGCCCCAGGCGGGGCCCCCAACTAAAAAATCCACCCGGGCATCGGAACGGTCGTCCAAGCATGGTGGCCCCTCAAAGACACCATCTTCCGTGATTATTAAACCGGCGAAATTCATTGCCCCCTGGGTCGCAAGATGGCCACAGCCACTGCTCTTCTCAGCATCCATCCCGTTCTAGGTCTCCTCGATGCAGTTCGCCTTCGTGATCTCCAAAATCTCTTTGACGCCGATCGGCCTCCACGTCCCCTTGGCGCCCACCCCAGGCCAAGTTGCCTCATCCTTTGGCTTCGCTCGCCTCCGATGTTGCCGGACGCCAGCCGATTACTATTGAGGCCTCCTCATTCCCTGGCTACCCCCTCGGTTCCATGTCCGAGAAGGGCCCAGGAGGAGACCGCCGAGTTTAAGAAGCACCTCCTTCATCTTTACAAGGATGTGCCTTCGGTGCTTACCAAATCTCCAACGCTCGATACTGAGAAGGGGCCTGCGGCGGAATCCGTATCGGTTTAGGATGGCGCCGCTCGGCCACCGCTTCCTGCAGGCACCCAGCAGGACTCTTGACGTTCGGTTGACAAGAGTCGAGTGGTGTCACCGCAAGGTTCGTCTCACCTTGAGCCTGGCCAACGGTCTCGGCATCAGTCAACTTCACAGCGTCGCTCTCGAAGCCCAGCATCGTCTCGTTCCGATCGAGGTCGTTCCACTTCTCAGCGCCGTCACCCTACCTGTTGGAGCCAACCTTCTCATCGACGCCAACCAACCTCCTGTCGGAATCGATCCACTCATCGGAGCCGTTCCACCCGTCAGAGCCGGTCCACCCGTCGGAGCCGGTCCACCCGTCGGAGCCTCTCTAATGTAGACCCTCAACATAAACGCCTCTCCATTCCCAGATATGTCATCTCCTCCCTGCAATGGTGGGTGTGTGACACTAATATTCTCTCAGGCGTCTCTTTTCATTGCCCTTCACCCGATATGCACCTCTTCCCTTTCGGGATGGGGGGCTCATTGTGGCAACCTCGGGGCACAGGGTACATAGTCCCCCTTAGAATCCCAATTGCACATAAATTTACTGGAGCTTCGTGCCATCCGTCTTGCTCTGTCTTCACTTGCAGGGCACCTGGAAGGACACCACATTCAGATTGCTATGGACAGCTCTACCGCCCAATACTACCTGAACAAGCAGGGCGGCACAGGGTCCGTTTCGCTCTCCAAGGAGACCAGCGACATTTGGGAATGGGCCATAGCCCATCACATCACCCTCATGGCAATACACATTGCGGGCACAAGCAACACGCTTGCAGACGCTCTGAGTCGCTTCCCCAACCAAACACATGAGCTCACATTAGGCAGCAAATGTCTCCACCAGCTGTTGCAACAGTGGGGCTATCCGCAGATAGACCTCTTTGCCACACATCTCAACTCAGTGTGTCCCAAGTTTTATTCAAGGGCAGGAGCCAGCCCGGGCTTACTGGGAGATGCCTTTCAAGCAGTTTGGAACGGGGCTCTCTTCTACCTCTTTCCCCCCTTCCCTCTACTTCACAAGGTCTTAGCCAAGTTGAACCACGACAGGACAGATGCTATTATTGTCACTCCGTTTTGGCCCAGGAGATCATGGTTTGCAGTGCTCATGTCACTTGTGCAACGGGAATACATCCTCCTTCCGAAGAACCCCCTCCACTCCCCCCCCCCAGATCTCCAACTCGCTGCCTGGAGGATACGGCCCCAGGGCAGTGGTCTGATAGAGTAGCTAAGGTCCTCCTGCATTCTCTGAAGTCTTCTACACGTCGGTCCTATGATGCTAAGTGGAGGCGTTTCTCTGATTGGGCAAAGGCTAAAGATGTTTCACCAGTTGCATGCCCACTGTCCACTGTGTTTGATTATTTGCTTTCCCTTAAAGATGATGGTTTATCTAATTCCTCCATTAAAGTTTATTTAGCCGCAATTTCGGCTTTTAATCCGGAGATTGACTCTCAGTTTTTTCTCACCCTCTCTCCAAAAAGTTTTTGAGGGGTCTCACTAATTTATACCCTCCTGTCACCCCACTCATTCCCCAATGGAGTCTCTCTCTAGTCTTATCACAGCTCATTGTCAGACATATCAGTGTTGTTCACCCTTTTCACATCCTGCCATCCAGACTCAAGGAATGTTGTCCTTACTGAACCGCAGCCAAGGTTGCAAGGACTGTTATGCCTACCACTCTCTGTTTGAAGTTCTGGGAACCTACTCTCTGTATGAAGTCCTGGGAACCTACTTTGTTTTCAATATGTAATCTCTTACCCTTCCTGTGCATTTATATTACCGAGTTTCAGCAAGACAGCCCCATAGCTGTCACCTTTTCCTTTATGCTCTGTTACTCTATTTGACCAGTAAAGACCAGCTTCTTTGGACCTGATTGTCTATGTCGTGGTTTCTGGTTCATTTGGAGCAAGGGCTTACATTGTGACAGCTATCTCCTTATCCCACCTATCTACTTTCCTCCGTCAGGCTGGAGCCCAGGAGGGTTCGCCTGCCACTCGGATGGGAGCGAGGAGAGCGCTCTCCGAGTGATCCCACAGGGGCTGGTGCCTCGTGCGATTCGTCTCAAACCAGCTGGTTGTGATCCCCGGACTATGGGTGTCTGGACCAACCCTGGAAGGTGACGACCCCAATCTCTTTCGGGACGTTGTAGCTGAGCTGAGCAGGACTAGCACGGACGTTAGTCGCCTGAATGGATTACTACAGTCCCAATGGCGTTCTCTAGTGACTTTTCCTTGGATGTCTGACGTTGAGGATACCAACACCTGTTTAGACCTCCAAGTCCTTGATCGGTTGGTAGATGATGCCCAACTAGCAGCGGAGGATTTACAAATACTAACCGGTTTGTTGGATAAACTTATTACTCATGAAACTCACTCAACAGGAGCCATGGCGGGAGCCACACCGGCAGGTTTTTCTTTGGTGCCGAATGCAGCCGACTGTCAGGCAGAGGCAAAACGGATCGCTATCCAAACAGCGCTTCTATTTGTGGATCTCACCAAGGATACTACGGTAGCCACTCTATCACAATTGTTGTCCCCAACTTTCGGAACTAATGCACCTGCGCTCGCGGTCCAGATTCAACCGCTGTTGGGTGGGGAGTCCGAACCGCTCCTCGCCCTCTTAGAGAAGGAACTTTTACCGCTTGTGACCGCTGATGTTGCCTTGAAACTCGAGGCCGCTCAAACTCTCGCAGACAGAGAAGCAGCAGCGGCGGCGGAGGCGGCAGCCAAAGCTCAAGCCGCATGGGACAGGGAACAACAGTTGGCTACGGAACGAGCACGGGCGAGTGTGCGCCCCAAGGATCCCGGTCAAACCGGCCCTTCCTGGGGACCAACGTTTTCCCCGACTTTTGCCCTGTCCCGCACCACCCAACGTGCACGGCGCCTCGCAGAACGACTTCGAGGATCTGACAATTCTGACGAGGAGGACTTGTATGGAGACAGCTCCCACTGGGCCACGGGCTTCCGGGCCAGCCGGGCGCACCGTATGGGGGGACCTGAGGACGAGATGCACTTGTTGCGAGCGCAGAACCGAGAATTATATGATCGTGTAGACCGTCTCCAAGAACAAATGGAATGTTTGCTCCAAGATAACGAACGATTACAGCGGGCACAAGTAACTCCGGCGCAGCCCATCCTCCCCGGGCCCGCCGCACCAGTTCACCCGCCAGTTCAGCCGGTGGTGCCCGCTCAACCACCAGCTAACCTCCCCGCTCAACCACTGGTCCCCGGAGCGCCAGTTGCCCCAGCTCCCGGGGCACCCGTACAACCGGGACAACCCATACCCGGTCCATGGAAACAGCCCCGATTGAAAATGACCTATAACGGCTCGCTCGAGACTCTACCCTGTTTCCTACATCAAGTGGACAGTTATATGCGGTAACAAGGGCACTTATTTCCCACAGAGGATAGCCGAGTCCGTTTTGTAGCTTCTTTATTGACGGGGAAAGCAGCTGACTGGATGGTCCTCCAATTTGACACTCGGTCTCGGTCTATCCGCTCCCTCAACAATTTCATGACTGCCTTGCGGAGACGGTTTGAAGACCCCTTTATGGGAGAACGAGCCAAGGCAGAACTTCTACAACTCAGGCAGGGCTCTTCTCCAGTCCGAGAATTTGCAGATGAATTTCAGAGACTAGCCAGTAGGATAGTAGACTGGCCGGAAGCCACCCTAATCCACTACTTCAGGGAAGCCTTACACCCTGACATTTTGAACTGGTCATATATGCGAGGCGACCCCAACACCCTCGAAGATTGGATTTTACTGGCGGAAGAAGTTGAAAGCCGCCGGCGTTTCATATCCCTGGTCCGGCAACGACACAAGGATAAGAGCATCCAAAAAGCCCCATCAAGAGCGCCGCTCCCCAGCCTGCGGTAACCAACGCGACCACCTCAGGATCACGAAACAAGGTTCCAGAGGGGGGCTTGCCTCGTGTGCGGGGAATTGGGCCACTTTGCAGCGACTTGCCCTCAACGACCGGAGGCCACCCGCCCCAGCGTGCCACTCCGAGCTCGAGGAAGACCTCAACGCAGAGGCACCGTGGCAACCCGCAGCGCAGCGCCGGGACGACCCACACCCTCTGCACTTCACGCTGAGGAATCGGCTAACCTTTCTGCACCAAGCGACCCCGCAGGGTCTCGGATTATAAGTGCCTCAATGGGGGACAACTCTCCTTCTTCTGACGAGGATCAATGGAATGCTCCAGCTCTAAACCTGGAAACCCCTCTTGATCTGTCAAAAAACGGATTCGGTCTGTGGTGAGTGGAGCGTCTCCACAGACCCCTGCAGAATCTCCTGCTAAACCCAAAGCTCCCGTCAAGGTGAGTGAAGTGGAAACCACTGTTTATGTGGACGCAGTGTTACAACACTATAAGGGGGCCCCCCAACTGCCTGTCAAGGTACTTATTGACTCTGGCTGCGGTTGCACTTTAATTAGTGAAGCCACATTTGCAGCTCTCAAAGTCAAGTCCGAGGCGCTACCTGCTCCCGTCCAATTTGCCCAGATGGAAGCCCTTTTAAGGGGGGACCAGTCGACCATCACACACAGTGAGTGGCGATGGGTATAGGTTCCCATTGGGAACAAATAGACTTTACCATAGCCCCCATTCGGTTCGAAGTTGTCCTAGGGATTAATTGGCTCAAAGGTCATAGTCCTTATATAGACTGGGAAACAGATACTATTTCCTTTACCAATCCTATGTGCGAACAGCACCGACAAGGAGTCGCAGTAACGTCTCCACCCACTTCGGCTTTAACCTCCGATGCCGCATCGCCACCATCTTTGCCCGAAGCATACAGAGACTTTGCAGACGTCTTTGATGTTAATGTGACGCCTTGCCCCCCCACCGTGCCACTGACTGTGCAATTGAAGTGGTAAAAGATTGCACACTGACTAAGAGCAAGATTTACCCCATGAGTGTTTCCGAACGCGCTGTGTTACGTGACTTTTTGGATAAAAATCTTGCTCGAGGGTTCATTCGGCCACCGAACGCTCCCAACTCCGCCCCAGCATTCTTTGTCCGGAAAAAGGAGGGTGACCTGCGTTTATGCATTGACTTCCGAAAGCTTAATGCAGTTACCCAAGCCAACGCCTACCCCATACCGTTGATTTCAGATATTATGGGGCAATTACAGGAGGGTCGCGTTTTCTCCAAATTGGACTTAGTGGAAGCTTATTATCGCGTCCGTATCCGC
Source organism: Euleptes europaea (assembly GCF_029931775.1). Classification (NCBI taxonomy): domain Eukaryota; kingdom Metazoa; phylum Chordata; class Lepidosauria; order Squamata; family Sphaerodactylidae; genus Euleptes; species Euleptes europaea. The sequence goes on from NC_079323.1 coordinate 66,699,893, forward strand.
GAGGGAGATGAACCCCTCACCGCCTTCTCTAGCTGTTTTGGAATGTATGAATTTCTTGTGATGCCTTTCGGATTGAAAGGGGCCCCGGGGGTCTTCATGCAACTCATTAACGAAATCCTCCATGACTTGCTGTACCGTGGCGTGGTAGTTTATTTGGATGATATTCTTATTTATTCAAAAACCATGGAGGAACATGTTGCTCTGGTCAGAGAAGTTTTGCAACGACTGCGTAACCACCAGCTCTATGCAAAACTGTCTAAATGCGAATTTCACCAAGTCAAATAACTTCCTTGGGATACATAATCTCTCATCGTGGCCTTAGCATAGACCCTGCTAAAGTCCAATCGGTACTTGACTGGACTCCGCCCTCCACTTGCAAGCAAGTGCAGCAATTTCTGGGCTTTGCTAATTTCTACTGCGGTTTCATTCCCAACTTCGCTCAAGTGGCGCTGCCAATCACTGACCTCCTGAAAACAAAGGGTAAAGGGGTTTCCGCAACGTTGTCCTCTGCCAAAATACTGTGGACTGATCAATGCCAATCCGCCTTTGTAGCCCTCAAACGGCTTTTCACTTCTGAACCGGTCCTGCAGCACCCAGATCCGAACCAAATGTGTATTGTACAGGTTGATGCATCCGACGTAGCCATGGGGGGGGGGCTACTCCAGAGAGGACCGGACAGTCTCCTGCATCCCTGTGCCTACTTCTCGAAAAAGTTTGCACATTCCCAACTAAACTGGCCCATTTGGGAAAAGGAAGCAGCAGCCGTCCATCATGCCCTTACACTGTGGAGGCAATTCCTAGAGGGATCCGGGATCCCCTTTGAAGTTTGGACCGATCACAAGAATCTAGCTGCCCTCACTGGGACCCGAAAATTATCCGCGAAACAACAACGTTGGGCAGACTTCTTTGCTCAATTCCGTTTCGTTCTCAAACATGTGCCCGGGAAACAGAATGTGCTTGCAGACGCCCTATCCCGGTTGCCTCAATATCCAATAAAACGTGATTGACTGACAGACTCTTTATTTACCCCGGCGCAACGGGAAGCTCTGCCCCTGCTAGCCGTGCAAACCCGAGCCCAAACCCGGCTCCGGCAGGAAAACCATACCGTAGCCGACAAGGTATCCAGCCCAGACCAGCAGGCTCCCTCGCCTGCCCCCCTTGCGCCACCTGTTTCCAGCGCTCCGCAGCAACCAGTCCCTCCTCTCCCTCCACCTCCACCAACTCCTGATTCACCCTCTCCTACATAAGGAGAGGGGGTGACCATCTCCAATACCTTCTTGGACTCCCTTCGGACTCAGTGCCTGGCCAAACGCACTGCCCAAACCTTGCCCCAAGGTGTACTTGAGAAAGGGGGTTGTTGGTACAAAGACTCAAAACTATACGTGCCTAAAAGACTTCGACGGGAAGTTCTACAGTTAGCCCATGGAGCTAAAACTGCAGGACACTTTGGGTTTCTGAAAACTCTCCACTTGTTGCACAGACAATTTTGGTGGGGGGGAATGCGTTCTGATGTGGACTCCTTTAGTCGCAGCTGCCCCATCTGTGCCACAGTGAAACGATCTCAAGGCAAAACCCCAGGACTACTGCAACCACTGGAGATTCCCAGCAAACCCTGGGAAGTGATTGCCATGGATTTCATGACGGATCTCCCCCTTAGTGGGGGGAAAACTGTACTTTGGGTTGTTACTGACTTATTTTCCAAGCGGGTACATCTGGTTCCGTGTGCGGGTATTCCCTCCGCCCCCAAGTTGGCCCGCCTCTTCATGTCACATGTGGTCCGGTTACACTCGTATCCGCGCAAGATAATTTGCGACCGCGGAAGTAGTTTTGTGGCAAAATTCTGGAAGGCGGTCCTTAAACTGGTGGGGGTGGAACAAGGGTTGTCAAGTGCTTACCATCCCCAAACGGATGGACAAACCGAACGTGTTAATGCTGTGTTGGAATGTTATTTACGTTGTTATGTTAATTACCACCAAGATGACTGGGTAGAGCTATTACCTTTTGCAGAATATGCATACAATAATGCTGTCCATCAATCTACAGGGTTCAGCCCTTTCTATGCTGTGTACGGTCAAGACTTCGGTCCTATTGCTCCGGTAGAAGTACCTGAGGGGGAGGGGGATTCCGATATAGCCTCATGGGCACATACCCTCTGCACCACTTGGCCCTGGCTGATAAGCAACCTGGAGAGAGCAAAGCGCAAATATAAGGAGCAGGCAGATAAGCATCGCTCCCCAGCAAAGATTTCCAGGTCGGTGAATTAGTGTATCTTTCCACTAAAAACCTACGGTCCACCCGACCTTGCCATAAACTCAGTGCCAAGTACATTGGACCTTATCCCATTGCCCGGATCATCAATCCTGTCACTGTGGAGCTGACCCTCCCCAAAACCCTGAGGCGTATCCATCCTGTTTTCCACGTCAGCCTCCTTAAGCCTCATGTCGCCTCCTCAGACTGGCATCCGGAGCCACCTCCTGAGCAGCCCGTGATGGTGGGGGGGGAGGAGCATTTCGAAGTGTCAAAAATCCTAGATTCATGTATACGGCGTGGAGCCTTACAGTATCTAATTCGGTGGAAGCACTTCCCCCCTGCCTACAATGAATGGGTGCGGGCTCAGGATGTCTCCGCCCCACACTTAGTAACCGCCTTCCACACCGCCTACCCGGATAGACTGTCCCCCTCGCAAGGCGGGAGGGGGCCTTAAGGGGGGCAGAATGTCAGGCATATCAGTGTTGTTCACCCTTTTCACATCCTGCCATCCAGACTCAAGGAATGTTGTCCTTACTGAACCGCAGCCAAGGTTGCAAGGACTGTTATGCCTGCCACTCTCTGTTTGAAATTCTGGGAACCTACTCTCTGTATGAAGTCCTGGGAACCTACTTTGTTTTCAATATGTAATCTCTTACCCTTCCTGTGCATTTTTATTACCGAGTTTCAGCAAGACAGCCCCATAGCTGTCACCTTTTCCTTTATGCTCTGTTATTCTATTTGACCAGTAAAGACCAGCTTCTTTGGACCTGATTGTCTATGTCGTGGTCTCTGGTTCATTTGGACCAAGGGCTTACACTCATGAGACCTCTATTCGAGCCATTAGCCACCTGTGAGCTGGCTCTGCTTTCCTTACATCAGCAAAAAAAGTTAGCAACCTCTCAGCGCTCTCACACTCCCCACCATATAGTAAGTTCCACTCAGACAGGGTGGTGTTAAAGCCAAAACTCTCCTTTCTACCCAAGGTTATGTCATCTTTTCACCTCACACAGGACATTGTCCTTCCTGTGTTTTTCCCTCACCCATCATCCGAGGCTGACAGGGCACTACACTCCCTAGTAGTTAGAAGAGCCCTCCTTTTTTACATTCAGAGGTCTCATACTTTCCATAAGGACGATAATCTTTTTGTTTGCTTCGGGGGACACCGTAAGGGACATCGTGAGTCTCCTCAGACCCACTCTAGGTGGTTCACGTCAACCATTAAATTGGTCTACGAACTTGCTCTTCAAGAGTGCCCTCCTAAGATTAAGGCTCATTCCACCAGAGCGTATGCGGCATCCATCGCTTTTTCGTCCAGGATAGATTTCACTTACCTGTAACTGTTGTTCATCTGGTGGATCTTCTATGCAGGCACACATCCCTCCCTCCTTCCCCGCTGTGGGACCTCTCCACTAGACAAGTGGTTGGTTCTGTGGCGGCAGGTTGGAGAACTGGAGGGAAGGAGGCTCCCTCCCCCTTGGGTCATGTGACCGATGGGCGGGAAGGCGGCATGCCCCGAGGGGAGGGGGAGCACTCTCTTTTAGATTTTGCTAGAAGCTGACAAATCTTATCCGTGGCTGGCCTGCGCCTGCCCAGTCCCAATGTGTGCCTGCATAGAAGATCCACCAGATGAACAACAGTTACAGGTAAGTGAAACTCTGTTTTTGTAGTGCCATCCTATGCATTAATGGACTTAGAAGAGTATCACTCTGCTTTGGATGCCTCTGCTAATATTTCCAAATAGTATACATACGACTGATGCTTTAATGCATTGTCTGGTGATAAGAATGAATATGGCACAGCAGTGTCTGCATTAAGCAGGCTAAAAAAGAATATCATTCAAGGAAAACTGAAAAGTACACTAACGAGTGTATATTCATGTACAATTATGAACACCAACACTACCAATGATCTTTCAACTCAAAGGGCTGGTTTTCAGAAGGCCAAGCATAAGAACAGAAGCATCTATTTGTAAGGAGTTCTATTCAGCGTCTACTTGATCCCATACCACTCCTGCCCGGCATTTTTGAAAGAGATGCTTCCATCTTCCTTACGCTAGTTCTTTCAACAGTCTCTATTTATGCATTCATTTATCTACAACTGTTAATGCACATGATGATTTACAAGTAACAAATGGAGAAGTACAGATTCTGAAGACATTGCAATCCAAATTTTAACAGGAAGTGGAACAACAATGGGGAAGGATGGAAACGACAAATGTGAGCAAATGAAGTGACATGAATTTAGATTTATTTTGCTTGTATTTTGCACACTGAAGGCACCCAAACAGGATACAGAGATAATTCCTCAAGTTCCCATATTGGAACTGTTAAAGAGCATTGCTGGGTTTGGTCACCCAATCTTTTTGATCCAACAGAATTCTGCAGCTAGTTGCGTAACCAAACCTAATTTAGATGATTTTGCAGAGGAAGACATGAGAGCTTCCTTCTTTTGTCTATATGAGACCCATACTTGATGACAGATTTTCCTCATTAATGATCTTCTTTTACAATCCTTGAATTTCCTTGTTCAAAATTACGTTTTGTTTTGGAATGATCTGGCAGCTCTTCCTGAATCTAATAACAAGTTCAGGCAGTGTTTCCACATAAACATCCTTTCAGGGAGAAAGAAATGCTATGAAAAGTGACATAATTGAAACCCAAGGCAATTCTGTCTGCGCACCATGACTGTCAAATTGCAAGAATACTAATGATCTAGAGCAAGTAACTCGATTTCCAACAAGCTAGAGCTGGAATAGGTGGTGCAGATTCCTATAAACAAGCAGTGTGATGCAGTAGCTAAAAAGGCAAATGTGATCTTGGGCTGCATCAACAGAAGTATACTGTCCAAATCACGCAAAGTGATGGTATCACTTAACTCTGCTCTGGTTAGACCTCACTTAGAGTATTGTGTTCAGTTTTGGACACTGCAATTTAAGAAGGATGTAGACAAGCTGGAACGTGTCCAGAGGAGGGCAACAAAGATGGGGTCTGGAGACCAAGTCCTATGAGGAAAGGTTGAAGGAGCTGGGTATGTTTAGCCTGAGGAGGAGAAGACTGAGAGGGGATATGATAACCATCTTCAAGTAATTGAAGGGCTGTCATATGGAGGATGGTGCCAAGTTGTTTTCTGTTGCCCCAGAAGGTCAAACCAAAACCAACGGGTTGCAATTAAATCAAAAGAGTTTCCATCTACTCTAGACATTAGGAAGAATTTTCTAACAGAGCAATTCCTCAGTGGAACAGACTTCCTCAAGAAGTGGTAAGTGCTCTTTCCCTGGAAATTTTTAAGCAGAGGCTAGATAGCCATCTGCCCGCAATGCTGATTCTATGACTTTAGGCAGTTCATGAGAGGGAGGGCATCTTGGCCATCTTCTGGGCATGGAGTAGGGGTCACTGGGTTTGTGGGGGGGGGAGGTAGTTGTGAATTTCCTGCATTGGGCAGGGGGTTGGACTAGATGACCCTGATGGTCCCTTCCAACTCTATGATTCTATTATTTTAAGAGGAAGAAAATGAGGTTATTGTTACATATCTGAGGACTAGTTTATTTATGTTATGTTATTTATATAGTCCCCCTTTCTCACTGGGACTCAAGGCAGATTACACAGAGTGAGTCAATGCAATCAACAGCTTGGGAAATTCAATAAACAATGAAATGGGATTTAAGTTGTAGAACCAACCGGAAATCTAAAAAAATATATTAAAGCAAAGCATATGTGTTAACAGTTCCAGTTCCAGTGCAAAAAGAGCACCTGTATGCAAATAAGCATTTAGACATAACTTACTTGTAACTTTCTTCAAAGTGGACATTAAATAATAAACAACAGATAGAGTAATAGCCTTATCTTTACCAGACAGCAGATAGATTAAATGATAATTGTGAGAACAAACAGGAAAGTGTCAAATCAATGGAGTAATAAGAGAAGATCTCATAGAACAATATAAATCACAATGGAATAAAAAATGGGCAAGTGTTTCTTTGGTTCTTGTGGGTTATCCAGGCTGTGTGACCGTGGTCTTAGTATTTTCTTTCCTGACTTTTCGCCAGCAGCTGTGGCAGGCTTCTTCAGAGGAGTAACACTGAAGAACAGTGTCTCTCAGTGTCGTGTGTAGGAAGAGTAATATATAGTCAGAAAGGGGCTGGGTTGAGCTGAATCATTGTCCTGCAAAAAGTATCAAAGGTAATGTGCTAATCGTTATCCTGTATCAAGATAATGTGCTAATGAGGGTGTGTTAATATGGAACCATTGTATCCTGAAGTGATCTGATAATGTGCGCAATCCAAAGCTAATCTGCATGGCTATTGTGGACTGTAGTCTTTTCTTAGTCTGGAGGTTTTCAGGACAGGAAGCCAAGCCTTATTCATTCTTAAACTCTCTTCTTTTCTGTTAAAGTTGTGCTGATGTTTATGAATTTCAATGGCTTCTCTGTGCAATCTGACAAAATAGTTGGTAGAATTGTCCAGTCTTTCAGTGTCTTGGAATAAGACCCTGTGTCCTGCTTGGGTCAGTCCATGTTCAGCCACTGCTGATTTCTCAGGTTGGCCAAGTCTGCAGTATCTTTCATGAAATCAGAAGGGCCATTAAACCAAACAAAAATCAGAAAACTCAGGAAAAACAATCTCCCATAGGAAAGGCATTCTTGCCATTTATTAAAGGAGTCACTGATAGGATGGAGAAACTTTTGATAAAATATAACCTACAAACAGTGTTTAAACCCACCAAGAAAATACAATAGATGCTACGATCAGCAAAAGACAAAAGAGACCCCCTCTTATTCCAAGACACTGAAAGACTGGACAATTCTACCAACTATTTTGTCAGATTGCACAGAGAAGCCGTTGAAATTCATAAACATCAGCACAACTTTAACAGAAAAGAAGAGAGTTTAAGAATGAATAAGGCTTGGCTTCCAGACTAACAAAGACTACAGTCAACAATAGCCATGCAGATTAGCTTTGGATTGCACACCATGTCCAACCAGGTCAATTTCCTCTTCCTGTAACATCTCATGCAATTTTGGGGGGTTTGTGCCATACTGACCTGCTGTTACATAGTGTTAGTGTACAAGTGGAGGATTGCCTCATCAATGCTTGGGAGGCTATGGAGTTTAGACCAGCAGTGTGCTTCCTGACCACGGTGGCCTTCATTGATACATCCTACCCCCATATCTGCCCTTACCTGGATGGCCCAGGCTAGCCTGATCTCGTCAGAACTCAGAAGCTAAGCAGGGTCAGCCCTGGTTAGTATTTAAATGGGAGACCACCAAGGAAGTCCAGGTTTGCTATACAGAGGAAGGCACTGGCAAACCACCTCTGTTAGTCTCTTGCCATGAAAACCCCAAAAAGGGGTCGCCATAAGTCGGCTGCGACTTGACGGCACTTTATACACACACACACACACACACACACACATATCTACCAGCTTCCAACTGCACTGATACATTGCGTTCATCAGACATCCTGCTATAGGCAAAGATTGCCCCCCAAACAATAGTAAACCACCCAAAACATCCAACAATAAACATGCCAGTGACTTCATAGAACTGCTACAACAGATCAGGGGTCCAGTTGTGGTGTGTTGATGTCAGCATTGTCCAACAGGTGTAGTTCTATGTCAGTAAACACTATGTAACTGGTAAAACTCTCTCTTTCCATTAGTGGCAAACTTTCTTGCACTTGTTGTGTGCCCCGGTTGTGTGCCCCAGGTGAGAGCTTGCTTTTTGAATGCACCACAGATCCCAATTACCTGTTAAAGACAACGGAAGGGTGCAGTGGGCAATTTGTAATGTCATCCCCATAAACTGGGATAACACAGCATATGACATCAAATGATTGCATTTGTTTAGAATATTTATATCCCATGGTTGTGAGTCATGAAGCAGCTAACAATAATAAATAGACAATAATAAATATTTAGAAAAACAAACAGGACACCATATCAGCAAACAGTAACAATTAGACAACATCAAACCCTCTTCAAAAGCAATTAGTAGCATATTGCTAAAAGCCAGTGAACAGCAAAGCAGCTAAAAACAAAATATCAAGCAGCGTTTATAGAACAACACAGTAGGGCTGTCGATTCGGTTCGGCCCGAACTGAAAAACAGCCGAATTTCCCCTGATTCGGTGGTTTTTAGTTCCGTGACGAACCGAACTCAAAAATGGAGAGCAACCGGGGGGCGGGGCAAATTCAGCGAGTTCGGGAGTTCACGAATAAATCCGGCAAATTCGGCCGTCAGTAAGCAGCACAACTGTCAGTAAGCAGCATTCTCCTCCCCCGGCAAATCGGTGGCCAAGCTGGGTCTTCTTCTGGCCAATCAGTCAGGATTGAGTACTGGAGGAATCAGCTGATGTGCGGCTCGGCCGGGGAGAGAGAGAGAGAGGGAAATCCTTGTGTGTGTGTGGGGGGGTGCTTGTGCACATTCACTCCTTTCTGTGGCTGCAGGGGGCGTATTTTTTGGGGTACAGACACAAAACTTTCAGCAGAGATTCAGACAAGCCTTCTTAAGAGACCACCCAAGTTTTGTAAACATTGGGTCAGGGGGTCCCGAGATATGGGCTCCCCCCTTTTTTCTTTCCATGGCTGCAGGGGGCGCATTTTTGGGGGTACAGACCCCAAACTTTCAGTGGAGCTTCAGATGAGCCTTCTTAAGATACCCCCCAAGTTTTGAAACATTGGGTCAGGGGGTCTCGAGATATGGGCTCCACCCCTTTTCCCTCCCCCTTTTCCATTTCTGTGGCTGCAGGGGGCGCTTTTTTGGGGATATAGCCCCCAAACTTTCAGCATAACTTCAGACAATCCTTCTTAAGATACCACCCAAGTTTTGTAAAGATGGGTTCAGTGGGGGCAGAAATATCGGCTCCCCCCTTTTCTCTTTCCGTGGCTGCAGGGGGCGCATTTTTGGGGGTGCAGATCCCAAACTTTGAGCGGAGCTTCAGACAAGGCTTCTTAAGAGACCACCCAAGTTTTGTAAACATTGGGTCAGGGGGTCCCGAGATATGGGCTTTCCCCTTTCCCCTTTCCCCTATTGGGATGAATGGATCAGCTGATCCTGTGCATCTCCAGAGCAAAACGTCCCGTGCCTAATTGGAATCATCTTGGATTACAAGTCCTCCCCAGCCCCTCCTGATGGAACAGAAGACTGCCACAGTAAGACCCCTTTGGGGGCTTTAATCTATAATTTTTCTCCTGTGTGTGTGTGTGTGGGGGGGGAAGCAGAGTCTGTGTGTGTGGGGGGAGGGAGCAGTTTCTGTGGGTGGGGGGGAAGCCAAAGGGGGCTTTTGCCGGTTCTGCCTGGGGTTGTGTTCCCCCTCGAGTCTCTCGCTCCCTGGTTTGAGGGGGGGTTTCAGTTGTGTGTCTTCAGGTTTTCCCTCATTCATAAGAGCGGTTAGGTCTATTTGGATGCTTGCTCAAAACTTGTTTTCAAATGGTGACTTAAAGAATGCATTTGGAGTCTGATGCAAAAGGGGAAATTCCACCCCTGCTCATTATGCATAGCTAGCTGTTTCTGTCTCTTTCCATGGTTTGCAAACTCCCAGGTGTCAGGTGTTGCTTTGCACAGTTGCAAAGGTGTTGCTTACAAGGTTGTGTTGCTTTTGCTGTCGTGTTGCTTGCAGTTGTGTTGCAATGCTTTGCAAACATATCAGCTGTTTGTCGGGGCTGGGAGCTTTGTGCGTGGGTGGCAAGCTCTGCTCAGACATGCACAGTAAGTGTGGGGGGACCCCTTTCGGGGCCCATATCTCAGCCCCCCCTGACCCAATCTTTACAAAACTTGGGGGGTCTTTCAAGAAGCGTCCTTTGAAGCTCCGCTCAAAGTTTGGGACCTCTACCCCAAAAAATGCCCCCCCAGAGCCGCGGAAAGGCGCAGTTGTGTTTTTAATGGCTTTATTCGGCCGAATTTTTTTCCCGAACTTTGAATTCCCGCCAAATTGCATGGACCCAAAGCAGGGGAGTTCGGACTTCGGCATATGCCGAATCTAAACGGGCCAAATTCAGCCGAATCCGAACTATACCGAATTTTTTTAAATTCAACAGCCCTACAACACAGTTGACATAAATTCACCATAGAAGGCCAGGTAAACAACAAGGAATGCAGCATCAAACAACACAGAACTCATGGGAAGGCCTAGCGAAAAGGTTTGTCTTTATCTGGGGCTGGAAACTCATCAGTCATCAGGGTTGGTCTCTGGTGAATGGCCCTTTCGAGGGTGTTCCAATGTTGAGACAGTGCTGAGACAGCAAAGTCCCTGTCTCTTGTGGCCACCCGCATTGGATGTATTATCATGAAACAACACATCACTCTTATGCAGAGTGAGCTTCAGTTCAGCCAGACTGAAATAGAACCACCAAAGCATGGTGCCTTCAATACTCAATTCAGCTAACAAGTCCAGAAGAATACCACAGCCATGATACTGAAAACTGCCAAGAAGTCCTGGAGAGTCAATAGAAGTACTTTTGTCTTGTCTGTTTCTTGATGAACATTGCGCTTAAGGGTCTCATTCAACCATCTTCCTCATTCAAGATGGAAATGAGAATAATAATGTCAAGTACTAATAAATTCTAGTAATTATAGCATGCTTCTATTTCATCTTGGTTTTCTTCATGCTCATCTTTTGAAGAAAGAAAGTCCAGTATCCCCCAATTATGGTGGTATTATTGTTGTGGTTATTTGTAATCCATTCTCCTCAGTGGGGACCCAAGGCAACTTTCAATATCATCCTCTCTGCCTCTGTTTTATCATCACAACCCAACAACCCTGTGGTGTAAGTTAGCCTGAGGGAAAGTGACTGGCCCTAGGTCACCTAGCGATCTTCCATGGCAGAGTGGGAATTTGAACCTGGGTCTCCCAGATCCTAGCAGATACTCTAACCACTACAGGACACACTACACAGCAATCTTGATAAAATGAAGTGTGTCTGGGATTGGGTAGTGCCTGGAAGGAAGACCTGAGATACATGGTGGAAGAAAAGCAGGAAATAAATGTGATATTCCTAAACTGAAAAATATCCCAATGACTCCAAGACACACACTCATTGCTCCCACCAACATTTCTTGTAGTTTCTGCTTTACCCTGCCATCGTCTCCCCCCCCCCTTCCCCAGTATCCATTTTCCAACCAGCCAGTTTGGAGCACACTTTAATTTAGTATAGACAGCAATAAAGATGTCGGGCATCAGATGAAGCAAATGTGATTCCATCACATGCTCAAACTCCTTCCTCAACTACACAATTCACATTTCAGCTCCCCTCCAAAACAATATAATTCAGCTCTGACATATATGGTTGATGATAGTACAGGCAGGTCATCAAGTTCAGAATGTAAGCGGAGGACTATGGCTGATCTCCCACACAGAATGTTGGTGTACCTGTATTAGCTCTAGACCTTTCTGCACTTTCTGCAACATCTCCCTATGTGCTTGTGCTGTCAAGTCACAGCTGACTTACAGTGACCCCAGGGTCAAGTCACAGCTGACTTATGGTGACCCCACTTGCTGTCAAGGCAAGTGAGAAGCAGAAGTGGTTTGCCATTGTCTTCCTTTGCAAAGTTGCAACTCCGTATACACAGAGCTAAGTTAATGTATGACCAAAAAAAGTCCTCAAAATGGAAACTGTGAGCATGGTCTTATTTTAATATCTTTCCTACATTGTTGAAAGTTATTTTTAAAAGTAATGTTCTTTAAGTGTGAGATTATTTTCTGTTCTCCCTGATCAATTTATATCAAGTTGTTAATGCAAGCATTTATGGACATGTTTTCAAGCTCTCATCTTTTTTCAGGTGAATTAATGTACATGTTTACAGAGCTTCTGCTTGTATGACTGTATAGTGCCCTCTGGGGCAGGGGAACATCATACCTGGCATCCATGGGGGTCTTGAAATCATGAGCCCTGTCACTGTTTCCTTATGCAGGTTGCTTTATTTACCAATACAACCCCCTGAAGGTGTGGTTCACCCACCTCAGTGTTACATTACGTAGGAGAAGAGCCACAACACTGCAACCTGCCTCCTCCTTCTCCCTTCTGCTTCTCCTGCCAGCCTCCTCCCATTTCCCATTCCTCCCTTTTTATAGCCCCAGCTTCACACCTGTCCCTTGAATTAAACTCATCCCTCATTTTCTCTATTCCTTGACCTGCCTCAAAACACCTGGGCCCAGAATGCCCAGGGAGAGGGAGAGGAGCTGAACATGATAATTACAGATGACTGTATTTGGATAGCAGGGCCGATGTAGAGGCCTGCGCACACTCCCCACTACACGTTCCCACATGGAAGTTTTGGAGCCAGTTGTTGGAACCCAGTATTGAGATGGGAAGCAACAGCTAGAAAACGAAAGCTGAGATCCATGGGGCTAACTTTATACCCCAAAAGATAAAAGGGGAAATAACATACTTCTCAGAGCAGATTGGGTTGGAGCCAATATGTTCAAACCTCATTGGTATATCAGTAAGATAAAAAGGAGGGGGAAGTTGGGGATATTGATTACTTTGCTACACCAAGCACAGGGGTCTCCTTTTATTGGGGGGAATTAGATGGAAACTGATATAGCTTTGCAAGAAGCTGGTGTGGGGATCTTTAAGCCAATTTATATGAAAGATAAGCACACCAATGGACAGGTTCCCAATAAAGAGGCTTTTACGAATTTTAAGGATTTTACTAAAATAGTCGAATTAGTTTGCTCATCCACACAAAATTCCCAACACACACAGAACTCAGAAAATAAAGGTTTGAGGGGCTGGACACAAGGTACCCGGGGGGGGGGGGGCCTGTAACCTTCCAAAGAGATCCCAGATGGAGGCAGCTGCATGAAAAGCAAGTAGCGACCAGTGCTACTTGCAAGGAAAATGATACATGCAAGTATCATGGCTCACACTTTGGATCCAGGAAAAGTGGTAGCTATTTGCTATAGGGGCATATCCTGCACTCCCTTAAAGCGTCTACCCGACGAGCATATGATGCTAAGTGGGGGGTTTCCTTGTGGGCTGCTGACAAAGCATTGTCCCCAGTTACTTGTCCCCTTTTGTCAGTTTTTGATTACCTGTTATGTCTTAAAGACTCTGGTTTGTCCAACTCCTCTATTAAAGTTCATTTAGCCGCCATTTCGGCCTTTCACGTTGAAATGGACTCTTTTTCTGTTTTTTTCTTATCCACACTTCAAGAAGTTTCTACGGGGGCTTGTCAACCTCTACCCCCGCCCCCGTGTCTCCACCAGTTCCACAGTGGAGCTTATCCCTGGTGTTGTCCCAACTCATGAAACACCCCTTTGAGCCTCTGGTGACATGTGAATTATCCTTACTGTAGTATAAGGTGGCCTTTCTGGTAACTATCACCTCGGCCAGGAGGGTTAGTGATCTCGCGGCCCTCTGCCACTCCCATCCGTTCACTAAGTTCCTGGTGGTTTTGAAACCAAAGCTTTCTTTTTTGCCCAAGGTGGTTTCCTCTTTACACCTTTCCCAAGATATTGTGCTACCCGTGTTTTTTCCTAACCCATCTTCCGATGCAGAAAGGGCACTACATTCCCTAGATGTCCGTAGGGCCCTCCTTTTTTACCTACAAAGGACCATGGGCTTTAGAGTAGATGATAACCTTTTCATTTGTTTTGGTGGACACTGCAAGGGTCATAGGGCATCCCCGTAGACCCTGTCAAGGTATTACCCTGGCTTATGAGAGAGCACACGTGGACTGCCCAGACATGATCAAGGCACACTCCACAAGAGCTTACGCTGCCTCCGTCGCCTTTTCGCCTAAAATTGACCTCCGGAACATCTGTCGAGTGGTGACATGGTAAACCCCTTCTACTTTCATGAAGCACTATGCGGTCAACGTGGATTCATCCAGAGAGGCAGCAGTGGGACTGATATGCCTGTATTATTGTATTAATTCCCAATGACAGTAACACAGTAGGAGGTTGAGAGTTCAAAGCAGTTTGTTTATTAGGCCCAATATACACACCGGGTGAGAATTGCCCCAAATGCGGAGGACAATTCACACACCAGAACAAAGGATTGCAACAACGTTTATAACTTCTGGTCAGGGGTGTTACAAATATATCATATAGTGCGTAGAAACACAAAGACCCAATAATGGATACATTTGGATTAGCATAACCTATCAGTGTGGTTTTGAGGCATGGATTTAGGGGGCTACATGATCTGTAATGGAGAAACTTAACTTAACATTCTTATCTGACACCCTTAAATCACTGCCTTGGGCCTCATTAGGGCGGCTAGCTGTAAGGATGATGATCTCACTGGCACCTGATTCATAATGGCTGCTAGTTTATGCTAACTCAGTGATCACACAGGAGTGAATAGGAACCAAAGAATAATACTTGACCCCTTATACATGGGGTATTGCCATTATATATGTGTGCAGAATATGGTATTGTGCTAGATGCTAACCCTTATGCCCCGGGCTTAGCATCTTTATAAGTGTGAGTATGCGGACTGAGTATAAAAGCATACATTTCCAATAACAATGAATATTATAGGCATTACAGGATGTGCCGTCTTGCAGTCATTGTTTCGGTGACTGTCCCACACCCACCACCCTGGTAAGCGAGCTTGCTACTCTCCCAATGTGGTACTGCATAGAAGCCACGCAGATGAAAAACAGAGTTTCACTTACTGTAACTGTTGTTCATCTGGTGGATCTTCTATGCTGGCACACATCCCTCCCTCCTTCCCTGCTGTGGGACCTCTCTGCAATACACGTGGTTGGTTGGTTCCGTGGCAGCAGGTTGGAGAACTGGAGGGGAGAGTGCTCCCTCCCCCTGGGTCATGTCACCGTTTGGGTGGGAAGGCTACATGCCCTGAGGGGAGGGGGAGCACTCTCATTCTCGATTTTGCTAGAAGCTGACAAATCTTATCCATGGCTGGCCTGTGCCTGCAAAGTCCCAATGTGTGCCTGCATAGAAGATCCACCAGATGAACAACAGTTAGTAAGTGAAACTCTGTTTATCCACTGCTCTTGGCAATGGCTGGGAATGGCTGGTCATTGCCAGTGACAGAGGCTTGATTGCTCTAGATTGGATTTAGAAGGTGCAGGAGAATAGAACTAGGATGCAAGTCCATCAGAAATTATGTCTAGATGCTTGAAAATTAAGTATTTGCTCATTGAGTTATAGAATTGGAAATTAAGGTAGGGTCTGGAAAAGGTGAATCAGAGGGCTAGGCTAGCTATTTGATGGGATTAGAGGTCCATCTGAATGGAGCTGATGAGATCTGGCTGGATGTGTTTGGTCTACTGCAGAACTACAGAAATGCTAAATGCTTGGTCTTTGTCTCTTTGTCTCATGGTGTCCTAAGCAGCCTAGGGCCTATTAGCATACCATAACAACTTCTTAGATGAAGTTTATGATCCAAATGGAATAAGAAACTTAGGTGATACAGTCACCATGTGTTTAGATTGAATTGCAGGGGAGAGAACATAGTGAAAGAAGGAAATATATCAACAATGAGGCCTGATGAGTGTCATTCCTATCTCATGGAGTGTCATTCCTATCTCATGGACAGATCCTGTTATTAAAATATTGTTGAAGGCTTTCACGGTCAGAGTTCATTGGTTCTCGTAGGTTATCCGGGCTGTGTAACCGTGGTCTTGGTATTTTCTTTCCTGACATTTCGCCAGCAGCTGTGGCCGGCATCTTCAGAGGAGTAACACTGAAGGACAGTGTCTCTCAGTGTCAAGTGTGTAGGAAGAGTAATATATAGTCAGAAAGGGGTTGGGTTTGAGCTGAATCATTGTCCTGCAAAAAGTAACAAAGGTAATGTGCTAACCATTCTCCTGTAAGTATCAAGATAATGTGCTAATGAGGGTGTGGTATGTTAATATGGAACCATTGTATCCTGAAGTGATCTGTTAATGTGTGAAATCCAAAGCTAATCTGCATGGCTATTGTTGACTGTAGTCTTTGTTAGTCTGGAGATTTTCAAGAAGCCAAGCCTTATTCATTCTTAAACTCTCTTCTTTTCTGTTAAAGTTGTGCTGATGTTTATGAATTTCAATGGCTTCTCTGTGCAATCTGACAAAATAGTTGGTAGAATTGTCCAGTCTTTCAGTGTCTTGGAATAAGACCCTGTGTCCTGTTTGTGTCAGTCCATGTTCAGCCACTGCTGATTTCTCAGGTTGGCCCAGTCTGCAGTATCTTTCATGTTCTTTTATCCTTGTTTGTATGCTGCGTTTTGTTGTCCTGATGTAAACTTGTCCACAGCTGCAAGGTATACGATATACTCCTGCAGAGGTGAGGGGGTCGCTTTTGTCTTTTGCTGATCGTAGCATTTGTTGTATTTTCTTGGTGGCTTTAAACACTGTTTGTAGGTTATGTTTTTCAAACGTTTCTCCATCCTATCAGTGACTCCTTTAATAAATGGCAATAATACCTTTCCTATGGGAGACTGTTTTTCCTGAGTTTTCCGATTTTTGTTTGGTTTAATGGCCCATCTGATTTCATTCTTGGAATAGCCGTTTGCTAGCAGTGCGTGATTTAGATTATTAAGTTTCTTCCTTGAGAAACTGTGGTTCACAGATCCGTCTTGCACGGTCTATTAATGTTTTGATTATTCCTCTTTTCTGTCGGGGGTGGTGGTTGGAGTTTTTGTGTAAGTAGCGATCTGTGTGAGTTGGTTTCCGGTAGACCTTGTGACCTAACTGAAAGTTTGTTTTACGGATGACAAGGGTATCAAGAAATGGGAGTTTACCCTCAATTTCCTTTTCCATGGTAAACTGAATGTTTGAATGGATATTATTAAGATGGTTTAGAAAGTCCATTAATTTTTCTTCACCATGGCTCCAAATAGTAAATGTGTCATCTACGTACCTGAACCAGACTGTAGGTTTGTAAGGTGCCGATTCTGTTATTGTTTGTGGAATGCCAAATGTAATTAACTGAGACTATTATCTTTAAATGATTTATGTGTGGTCCTAGAAGAGACCTCAGTTCCAAGGATTACTAACTTTCTCTTTATGCTCTTGTGGTTCTTGGTCATGTTCATGAATCCAGGGAGAGAATTCTTCAAAAGTCTTTGTTCTGAATGGACCCCCTAAGAGAGAGCCACACTGTCAGTGTAGCCAGGCTTCCATTGTTGAGGGAGGTTGGAGCCTCTGTTCTTGTGTGGACTACTTTCTATCAAGACACATGTCTATTTCAGCTTTCTCCTTGATATGTAAGTTTTGCAAATATGGGAGATTTTTAATTGAGGGTTCTTGACATGTATTCCAAAGGCTCTTGGATAATTTCTCCATGACAGTCAAACATATTTTGGGAACTTTTTGACAATAGGAACAATTTTTTTAGCCCTAGCCTTTTAGTATAGGATAGAGGCCTCTCTCATCCAAAGTCCCTTGTTCTCAGAACCTTTGTCCATATCCCTTCATTCTGTAAAGTTCTGAGTCACTGTCTTTTAATTTGTTTACCTGTGCTGGTCATTGACCGTAATAAAGATCAATAACAATAACAATAACTGTCTTTTAATAATCTCTCTCATAGTATTGCTCCCACCAAATTCAACCCACACAAGTGTGAGAACTGGGTCTTCTGCCTTCTCCAACTTAATTTGCTTAAATTTCCGGAGAGGGGGCTAGCGTGGTGTAGTGGTTAAGAGCGGTGGGTTGGAGTGGTGGACTCTTATCTGGAGAACCAGGTTTTATTCCCCACTCCTCCACATGAGCTGCGGAGGCTAATCTGGTGAACTGGATTTGTTTCCCCACTCCTACACAGAAAACCATCTGGCTGACCTTGGGCTAGTCACAGCTCTCTCATCCCCACCTACCTCACAGGGTGTCTGTTGTGGGGAGAGGAAAGGAAGGGGATTGTAAGCCAGTTTGATTCTTTCTTAAATGGTAGAGAAAGTCGGCATATAAAAAACAACTATTCTTCTTCTTGACTTGGTTCAGAAGACAGTAAATTCCTCCCTGAGAGTGAGGGTGGTAGCCCCTACATTGAAGCAGGCAGTGTTGCATCCATTCTTAAAAAAACCTATTCTGGACCCAGAAAGTTGACTATCTACCCTGCAGTCTCAAATGTACCATTTTTGAGCAAGGTGATTGAATACATAATGGCTGGTCAACTTCAGGGATTCTTGAATGAAGCAGATTGTTTGAATCCATTCCAATCCAGTTTCAGGCCTGGTTATGGGACTGAAACGGCCTTGATAGCCCTGGTGGATGATCTACTCTGGGAGATGGTTAGGGGAGTGCAACCCTGTTAATTCTCCTGAACATTTCAGTGGCTTTCGATACAGGCAGTCATGTTTTCCTTATAGACAGCATTTCAGGGTTTGGCCTGGGAGACACCATTTTGCAGTGGTTTCAGTCCTACCTTGAAAGTAGGTTTCAGAGTACAGTGCTGGGTTGGCCTCTGGTCTACAGGGTCCCACAAGGATCCATGCTTTTTAACACCCATGTGAAGCCACTGGGAGAGGTCATCAAGAGATTTAGGCTCGGTTGACACCAATATGCAGATGACACTCATCTGGGTCATCATCATAAAAACACAATACAAAGAAATACAAAAGGAATGGAAATATTAAAAAGTGCCCTTTTGTCAGGCCTGTGTCTCAGTTGGTTTCGGTTTCCCACCGACCAGCTCTCAAGGACTGTTATGCATACCTAAACTCCTTTGAAGCTGTGAGAACCACAGCGCTGTTTGTGTTTTGTAATCTCTTGCGTTTTTCCATGCTTTTATATTACCAAGTGCAAGCCAGCAAGCTCCATTGCTGTCACCTTTTCTTTATGCTCTGTTAACCTATTTGACCAGTAAAAACCAACTTCTTTGGACCTGACTGTCTCTGATGTGGTTTTTGGTTCAGATTGGGCCAAGGGCTTACATTGTGACAGCAATCACTTCATAATTTCTACGACCTGCCTAGTGGGATCCTGGAGGACTTGGATCACTGGGCCCTGCTGCTGGGGTCATCAACTTGCCCTGCGGGATGTGTTATTGGAAGCAATATGGACTGATGCGGAAATCAACCGCCTAGTGGAACTTATTCAAGGCCAGTGGCACTCACTAGCCGCGGCACAACCTTGGACCTCTGAGGACTCGGATCAGAACGCCTACCACAACCTTATGATCCTGGACGGGCTTCTGGATGAACTACATGCTGTGGCTGAATGTCAAGCAGAGGCACAACGGACTGCTGTCCAAACGGCGTTATTGTTTGTGGGACTACCTAACGATACCACGGTAGCTGATCTAACACAGTTGTTGACCCCAACTTTCGGGGCTGGGGCACCCGCGCTAGCAGTCCAGGTCCAACCGCTGCTGGGCGGGGAGTCTGAACCGCTCCTTGCCCTTTTGGAGCAGGAGCTCCTGCCGATCATTACCATGACTGCCGCCTTGAAGTTCGAAGCCGCCCAAACTCTCGCGGACCAAAAGGCAACAGAAGCGGCAACCAAGGCTCAGGCCAAACGGGAAAGGGAACAGCAGTTGGCTGCCGAACGGGCGCGAGCAGATGTACGCCCCAAAGACACCGGGCGGACCGGTCCCTCGTTGGGTCCAACGTTTTCCCCTGTCTTTGCTCCGACCCGCACTACCCAACGCGCTCGTCGCCTCGCAGAGCGTCTTCAAGGCTCTGACAACTCTGACGAGGAGGACTTGTATGGGGACGGCACCCATTGGGCCACCGGTCTGCGGACCAGTCGAGCATGTCGTACCGGGGGTCCTGAGGACGAAGTGCACCTCTTGCGAGCCCACAACCGGGAGTTAAATGATCGTGTAGACCACCTCCAGGACCAAATGGAACACTTGTTCCGAGAAAATGAGCGCTTGCAGCAGGCACTGACGGCTCAGGCCCAACCAGTCCCAGCGCAACCCGTTCTCCCTGGCCCAGCAGCACCAGCTCACCCACCCGCTCAACCGCCAGTCCCTGGAGCCCTGGTTGTACCAGCTCAACCGCCAGTCCCTGGAGCCCTGGTTGTACCAATTCCCGGGGCACCCATGCATCCGGGACAACCCATGCCCGGCCAATGGAAGCAGCTTCAGCTGAAAATGACCTATGATGGTTCGCTCGAGACTCTGCCCTGTTTTCTGCATCAAGTGGACAGTTACATGAGAGAACAAGGACGATACTTTCCCACAGAGGATAGCCGAATTCGTTTCGTAGCCTCTTTATTGACAGGGAAAGCAGCTGACTGGATGGTCCTCCAATTTGACACTAGGTCCCGATCTATCCGCTCCCTCAACAATTGCCTTGCAGAGATGGTTTGAGGACCCCTTTATGGGGGAACGGGCCAAAGCAGAACTGTTGCAACTCAGACAGGGCTCCTCACCAGTCAGGGAATTTGCAGATGAATTCCAGAGACTTGCCAGTAAAATTGTGGACTGGCCAGAGGCCACCCTCATTCATTATTTCAGGGAAGCCTTACACCCTGACATTCTGAACTGGTCGTATATGCGGGGTGACCCCGAGACCCTAGAAGATTGGATTTTGCTAGCTGAGGAGGTCGAGAGCCGCCGACGTTTCTTCCCTGGTTTGACAACAGAACAGAGAAAAAAGCACCCAAAAGCCCCCATCGAAAGCGCCATTATCCAGCCTGCGAAAACCTACTTGGCCACCTCTGGATCGTGAAACAAGATTCCAGAAGGGGGCTTGCCTCGTTTGCGGGGAATTGGGCCACTTTGCAGCAGCTTGTCCTCAGCGCCCAGAGACCACTCGCCCCAGCATACCACCTCGAGCTCAAGGACGACCTCAACGCAGAGGCACCGCGACCACCCGCAGCACAGCGCCGGGACGACCCACACCCTCTGCACTTCACATTGCCCGAAGTATACCGAGACTTTGCGGATGTTTTTGATATTAAAGAATGCGATGCTTTGCCCCCCCCCACCATACCACAGACTGTGCAATTGAGGTGGTGAAAGACTGCACACTGACTAAGAGAAAGATTTACCCTATGAGCGTTTCCGAACGCTCTGTGTTACGTGACTTTTTGGATAAAAATCTTGCTCGAGGGTTCATTCGGCAATCGAATGCCCCCAACTCAGCCCCTGCATTCTTTGTCCGGAAAAAAGAGGGTGACCTACGTTTATGCATTGACTTCCGAAAGCTTAATGCAGTTACCCAAGCCAACGCCTACCCCATACCGTTGATTTCAGACATTTTAGGACAATTACAAGAGGGACGCGTTTTCTCCAAATTAGACTTGGTCGAAGCTTATTATCGGGTCCGTATCCGTGAGGGGGATGAACCCCTCACCACCTTCTCTAGCTGTTTTGGAATGTATGAATTTCTTGTGATGCCTTTCGGGTTAAAAGGGGCCCCGGGGGTCTTCATGCAACTCATTAACGATATTCTCCATGATTTACTTTACCGCGGCGTGGTGGTTTATCTGGATGACATCCTCATTTATTCAGAAACCATGGAAGAGCATGTTGCTCTGGTCAGAGACGTTTTGCAACGTCTGCGTAAACACCAGCTCTATGCAAAGCTGTCTAAATGCGAATTCCATCAAGAAAAAGTGACTTTCTTTGGGTACATAATCTCTCATCGAGGCCTTAGCATGGACCCTGCTAAAGTCCAATCGGTACTTGACTGGACTCCTCCCTCCACCCGCAAACAAGTACAACAGTTCCTGGGCTTTGCTAATTTCTACCGTGGTTTCATTCCCAACTTTGCTCAGGTGGCATTGCCAATCACTGACCTCCTAAAAACAAAGGGTAAAGGGGTTTCTGCCAGTTGCCCACTGCCAAAATACTTTGGACTGATCAATGTCAATCTGCCTTTGTAACCCTCAAGCGGCTTCTCACTTCTGAACCTGTACTACGGCATCCGGACCCAAACCAAATGTTTATTGTACAGGTCGATGCATCCGATGTAGCCATGGGGGGGGGCTCTTCTACAGAGAGGCCCAGACGGTCTCCTTCATCCCTGTGATTACTTCTCGAAAACGTTTGCGCATGCCCAACTGAACTGGCCCATTTGGGAGAAGGAGGCATCAGCCGTCCATCACGCCCTTACTCTGTGGAGGCAATTTCTGGAGGGGTCTAGGGTCCCCTTTGAAGTCTGGACCGATCACAAAAATCTAGCTGCCCTCACGGGGACCCATAAACTGTCCGCAATACAACAACGTTGGGTGGACTTCTTTGCTCAATTCCGTTTTGTTCTTAAACGTGCCCGGGAAGCAAAACGTGCTTGCTGATGCCCTATCCAGGTTGCCTCAATACCCAGTAAAAATAGATCGGCCGACAGACTCTTTATTCACCCCGGCACACAGGGGAGCTCTGCCCGTACTAGCCGTGAAGACCCGGTCCCAAACTCGGCCCCAGCCTGAAAACGGCACAGTGGCCGACAGAGTATCCAACTCTAACCAGCCGGCTCCCTCGCCGGCCCCCCTTGCGCTGCCTGTACCCGGCGTACCGCAGCAACCAGTTCCCCCCCCCTCAATCTCCAACAGCTCCTGATCCACCCCCTTCTGCGGGAGGAGGGGGAGTGATCCTCTCCAACTCCTTCCTGGACTCCCTTCGCGCTCAATGCTTAGCCGAACGCACTGCCCAGACCCTACCCCAAGGTTTGCTGGAACAAGGTGGTTGTTGGTACAAAGACTCGAAATTATACGTGCCTAAAATACTTCAAAGAGTAGTCCTGCAGTTGGCCCATGGAGCTAAGACTGCGGGGCACTTTGGGTTCCTGAAAACCCTTCACTTGTTGCGCAGACAGTTTTGGTGGGGGGGGATGCGTTCTGATGTAGACTCCTTCATTCGCAGCTGTCCTATTTGTGCCACGGTCAAACGGTCTCAAGGCAAGCCTCCAGGACTGCTACAACCGCTGGAAATTCCCAGCAGACCCTGGGAGGTGATTGCCATGGATTTTATGACGGATCTCCCCCTTAGTGGGGGCAAAACTGTACTGTGGGTTGTTACTGACTTATTTTCCAAACAGGTACATTTGATTCTGTGTGCAGGTATTCCCTCCGCCCCCAAGTTGGCCCGCCTCTTTGTGTCACATGTTTTCCGTCTACATTCCTTCCCGCGCAAGATAATCTGCGACCGCTGAAGTAGTTACTTGGCTAAATTTTGGAAAGCTTTTCTCAAGTTGGTGGGGGTGGAGCAAGGTTTATCTAGTGCTTATCATCCCCAGACAGATGGGCAAACTGAACGTGTCAATGCTGTACTGGAATGTTATTTACGTTGTTATGTCAATTACCACCAAGACGATTGGGTTGAACTGTTGCCTTTTGCAGAATATGCTTACAATAATGCTGTACATCAGTCTACAGGATTCAGCCCTTTCTATGCTGTGTATGGTCAGGATTTCAGTCCTATTGCCCCTGTAGAGGTATCAGAGGGGGAGGGGGATCCTGACATAGCCTCTTGGGTGCATGCTCTCCGCACCACATGGCCCTGGCTGGTGAGAAACCTAGACAGAGCCAAGCGCAAATATAAAGCTCAAGCCGATAAGCATCGCTCTCCCAGCAAGGACTTTCAGATTGGTGACTTGGTGTATCTCTCCACCAAAAACCTGCGATCCACCCGCCCTTGCCACAAACTCAGTGCCAAATACATAGGGCCATATCCCATTGCCCGGATCATTAACCCTGTCACTGTGGAACTGACTCTCCCTAAAACCTTGAGACGTATCCACCCAGTCTTCCATGTCAGTCTCCTCAAGCCTCATATCGCATCCTCGGAATGGCACCCAGAACCGCCTCCCAAGCAACCCGTGATGGTGGGGGGGGGGGGGAGAACATTTTGAAGTGTCTAAGATCCTGGATTCACGTATACGGCATGGGTCCCTGCAATACCTAATTCGCTGGAAGCACTTCCCCCTTGCCTACGACGAATGGGTACGTGCACGGGATGTATCCGCCCCGCACTTGGTGAACGCCTTTCACACCGCCTACCCTGACAAACCATCCCCCTTGCAAGATGGAGGGGGGCCTTAAGGGGGGCAGAATGTCAGGCCTGTGTCTCAGTTGGTTTCGGTTTCCCACCGACCAGCTCTCAAGGACTGTTATGCATACCTAAACTCCTTTAAAGCTTTGAGAACCACAGCGCTGTTTGTGTTTTGTAATCTCTTGCATTTTTCCATGCTTTTATATTACCAAGTGCAAGCCAGCAAGCTCCATTGCTGTCACCTTTTCTTTATGCTCTGTTAACCTATTTGACCAGTAAAAACCAACTTCTTTGGACCTGACTGTCTCTGATGTGGTTTTTGGTTCAGATTGGGCCAAGGGCTTACACCTTTATAGAATAGTTAAAAGACAGTTACATCGAATAGCACTGTTTGTTGATACTGCCATCTAATTAACTGTTCGGCGGGCTTTTAAAACAAACTTTAAAAACTGTTCCACCATCTCCAATATTTGGGGCGAATGATTGTTCAATAGATAGGAAACGTTAAAAGAATCTGAGACATTCTGTCTATTAACGAACAGGGGGCTTAAAAGTTCATTATGAGATTCTGTGTAGAAACTACAATAAAATAAGACATGACCAGCCGTTTCAATACAATTGTTGCCACAGGGGCAAAGCCTGTCAGACAGAGGGATTTTCCGAAATCTGCCTTCAAGTAGCACAGATGGCAAAACATTAAATTTGGCCAGAGAAATGGCTCTATGTTGAGAAGAGAGATAAGTATCTCACACAGGCGAGATAAGTATGAGGAAGGCTGATAAAAGTCAAAAGATACCCCTAATTTTGATGGGGAGCATGTTTTATTAGCAGTGCTATTTAAGTCTTGAAGTCCTATATCTAAGAGTCTACATTTTATCCTTTGAAAAGCTTCTGCCTCAGTAAGCATAAGCAAGGAGTTGAAGTTAAAGCCAATAGATTTAATTTTGCTCTCAATATGTTGAAGCCACTTAGAAGCATGTGATTCCATGAGCATATAATAGATAAGGGAAGAGGAATCTGCCTTAAAGTGGAGGCGCAAACAGAATTTTACAGTCATGAGCCTCGCTCTTGTTTCTAGTAGCATTTGGCCAGTTTCCAAGCACAATGTGGCATATGGGACACAACAGGGCATACCCATTATTTTTCTGAGGAATTTGGCATGGGTGCATTCCAGTGAATAACCTAGTGCACTAATCCAGACAGGAATACCATACAGTAATTGCGCGTTGACTTTAGCGTTACCGACCTTAAGGGCAGCAGGAATATATTGATTCCCTCTATAGAAAAAACACACACACAAATAATTGCTAATGAGTTAATTTCTGCTGATTTAATTGCTAATTGATAATGGGTTTTCCAAGAGGCTTTATGATGAAAATAAATGCCTAAATATTTAAAATATTTGACCTGCTCAAGTGAGTTGCCACCAATTACCCATTTAAGTCGTTTGCAAGACTTTGAGAATACCAGGACCTTAGATTTTGCATAGTTCCACACCCGATCATTTGCAGTACAATACTCATGGCATCGGTTTAGTAATCTCTTTAAGGCAACCCTTGAACATGACAATAGCACAGCATCATCAGCATAAAGTAACAGAGGAATATGTACAGAGCTGAATTTGGGACAAAGACTGTCAACCTCTCTTAACGCAGTAGCCAGATCATTTAGGAAGAGGTTAAAAAGAGTCGGGGCCAGGATGCAGCCCTGCTTAACTCCTTTATTGATATTGATTTTCTGGGATAGTTTGCCTAGCGGTGTGCACTTGATTTGACCACTTGACAACTTGATTTTGACAAATACTAATCTCTTGTCGATATTCATGATTAACTTATCCCATAGAAGGTTTCTTGGGATGGAATCAAATGCTCCCTTAAGGTCCAGAAAGGCTGAGTATAACTTGGTGTTGGTTTTCCTGGTGTAATTAACTAGCTATGCAAGTACAATGCAGTGGTCTAAAGTGGATTTCCCCTGGCAGAAACCCACTTGTTCAAGGCCTAGAATCTTCTGCCATCCAAGCTAAGAGTTTATTCAATAGATGTTTGGTGTAGAGTTTCCCTGCAATCGAGAAGATTAGCTGGAATTGTATAGTCTCCCTTTTTATGTATGGGCACCAATATTGCTTTAGTCCATGCCTCTTGGCATAATGCCAGTTATATCCACCCAAGTAAACAATTGAACCAATACAAGGGCCCACCAATTGGGGTCTGCTTTAAGTACTTCAGGGCCCAGAGCATCCAGGCCGGGGACTGTCCTCAGTTTTATGTGTTGGATTAACTCAACTCATCTGTATCTTGGGCTTCCAGCAGATCCTAGGGAGGCTGTGGAAACTGTGAACAGGTGCCTGGAGGCAGTTTTGGGATGGATGAGGACTAACAAAATGACACGTAATCTCAACAAAACAGAAGTGCTACTGGGATGAGGGGAGGTGTGGCCTAGGAACTGGGATATCTTCTGTTCTGGATGAGGTGGCACTCCCCTGAAAGGAGTAAATATATAACGTTGCTGATGGACTTAGGCCTCCTGTTGGATAAACAGATGGCAGTGGTGGCCGGGGCACCTTTCACTAGCTTTGCCAGTTAAGCCAGCTGCTGCCCTTTTTGGGCAGGAACGATCTTGCCATTGTGTTCAGATTCAGATTCAGACACCTTTATTGGCATAGTAAAATAGCAACAAGGGAGCATAAATACAGGCACCCACAAGGATTCACAAACAACAACTGACCAAAACTCAGCCATCAGGTTAAAACACTTCAATCTAAATGCCATAACAATACATTCATCCAGCCAGCAGATATGAACTGCAGTGAACACCGGCACCCTTCCAGTTGATGTTGCCCAGTGCCTACAAATTACCTGGGTTGGTTATAAGCTGTTTATTTATTCTTTACCCTCTTATTTTTATTTTTGATGGCAATCATCAGAAACTCTGCCACATGTTCAGTGACAGCAGGTGACTTGTCCTCTAATAAAAATTTGATGACATCATGTGTTAAATTTTTTAAGGGCATAATGTGAGGATTGATTAATTCTAGACATGGTTTATGATACAGGGGACAGTACAAAAGGATATGCTCAACTGATTCTGGTTCTGTCATCTGACAGCTGCAAATTCTTTTGTTCCAAGGGATACCCCTGTACCTGCCAGAAACTATAGCTGATGGGAATGTGTTTAATCTGGCTAACATAAAGGCTGGGAGGGGTGGGTTAAGTTGAGAAAATAATCGGCCATTGATCTTTTTGGAAAGGAAAGGCCAAAAGATGTAGGTGAGCAGATTTTGTTTGCTCCAGCATTTATTTTCTGCAATTCCATATCCCAAATTCTCCCTGTGATCGTCCGAAGAATATAAGCTTTCTCAGAATTTGCCAGCCCCTCTATATCAATTCCAAAAGAACTGATTTTCCTTTGTATGAATTTAGACCATTTAAATACATGGGTTGGCATCCAAATTTGCTATAAGGCTATTTGAGGAGGCACGAAAGCGTAAGCGCAGCCAGAACTTAATAGTAGAGATCCAGGCTCTACTTTCAATAAGATGAAGGCCTAACTCCATGCAAAGTGTATGGTAACCAACTGAGTTGGGTATGCCAAATATGCGCCACAAGAAAGACATATTTATCCATTCCACCCCCTTGTTAAAAGCCTGGATCCACACCGGGGCGCCATACAATAAGTGTGGAAGTATTGTGGCCTGGAAGATTTTTATAGCTGCAGGGACAAATTGGTTTCCTTTTCTGTAGAAAAATTGGGTAATAGCTGAAAGCTTACTCTTATTTGAGACACGGGCTAGCTCCCTATGCAAAGACCATTTCAAATTGTGGGAAATCATTGTGTTGCATGCCCTGGAAACATCTAGATTAGATTACTGCAATGTGCTATTGTGGAACTGCCAGCAAAGACTGTTCAGAAGCTACAGTTGGTATAGAATACTGCAGCCAGAACAGTTACTGCAGTGGGTCAAACAGACCATGTCACTCAACTTTTGTTCCATCTACACAGGCTCCCAATTTGCTTCCAGGCCCAGTTCAGAGTGCTGGTATTGACTTTCAAAGCTCTGTACAACTTGAGGCCAGCATACCTGAAAGACCACCTACTCCCATATGAAACTATCTGGCTACTCAGGTCATCTTCAGAGGCCCTGCTTTGGGTGTCCCTGCCATCATGTGTGGCATCATAAGAAATGGTTTTCTTGGCTGTGGTGCCAAAACTTTGGAACTCCCTTTCCCAGGGACATTCACCTATCTCCCTATACTGTTATTTTCCACCTGTGGGTGAAGACTTTTTTGTTTTGTTTGGCATTAACTCTTATTTGCCCTTCCTAATTATTTTAAATATTTTGTTTGTATTTTAAATGCTTTTTTAAATGTTTTCATGTTTTCATGTTTTAATTTTCAAAATGTTTTAATATTTGCCGCAATTTTGTGGGGGGCTGACATGACAAGGCAAGAGATGTTTGGAGGTTGATTGTCATTGCCTGCCACCATGTAATGTCCCTGGTATTTCTTAGTAGTCTCCCAACCAAATACTAGCCAGGGTTTGCGTCAATTTTAACAGAAAGGCTAAAGAGGTGTATATCAAGAATATTTCACCCAGACCAAACCGGCTTCCTACCCAAGAGACAGTTGAAAGACAATGTTAGAGTTGTTCTGAGTGTCATAAACTATATAATGATGACTAAGAAAAAAACTGCATTACTGTTTTTGGTTGCTGAAAAAGCGTTTGACAACATTTTGTGGAATTTTTTGTTTAAGATCCTGCAAAATTTAAACTGTGGTCAACAACTCAATGGCAGAAGGCCATATATACGGGACAATGCACAAGACTATTACTTAATAGGAGCCTTACAGAAAGCTTTAAAATTGAAAAAGGCACCAGGCAAGGTTGCCCCTTATCTCCACTGTTGTTCAACCTGGCCAAGGAAGTATTGGCTAATAAGATAAGATAAGATTCTACTATCATGGGCCTGAAATGGGGAAATACAAGGACCAAGAGTAGAAGATAAGAAGTTATGCAGATGACGTGGTGCTGATTTGTCAACACCCTCAGCTTGTTACCGGGGATCAAATTTCAAATTGACCAGTTCAGTTCTCTGGATATAAACTTAACAAGCATAAAACCAAGATGATTCTTTGTGTGTGTAAAGTGCCTTCAAGTCGCAGCCGACTTATGGAGACCCCTTTTTGGGGGTTTTCATGGCAAGAGATTAACAGGTGGTTTGCCAGTGCCTTCCTCTGCACAGCAACCCTGGTATTCCTTGGTGGTCTCCCATCCAAATACTAACCAGGGCTGACCCTGCTTAGCTTCTGAGATCTGACAAGATCAGGCTAGCCTGGGCCATCCAAGTCAGGGCAAGATGATTCTTTACAATGTTCTAAAAGATGAGAAATAAGAAATAATATACTCCAATGTTCTTTGGCAAAAAAGTATGAAACACCCTGGAATTCAGAAGGAGACACGTTTTATGAACTGAATTATAAAGTGTTATGGGATAAAATAGAGCAAGATTTAGACAGATGGAATAGGCTGCAGATTTCGTGGCTGGGCCAGATTGCAACCATCAAAATGAATATATTACCTAAACTAATTTTTGTATTTCAGACACTTCCAATTTATTTAAAAGCATCAACTATTAAAAAGTGGCAACAAAAGATTAATACATCTGTGTGGAAAGGAAAGAAACCAAGAATCAGATTTAAAGTTCTCCAAGACGGAAAAAAATGAGGTGGACTTGCGCTACCAAATCTTAAACTTTATTATCAAGCAGCTTCCCTGGTATTATTAATAGACTGGATAATATTATGCAACTTTTTAAAAGTTGGGGTTTCCCCCCGGATTTTTCTGTAATCAGCATAACTATGTATGATCTCTTATTCTACCAGTGCATTTTCCAAATGATGAATCGAAAATGTATTGTTCCTTCTGAATGAAGAAAGCACAAAAACTGAGTAATGGAAAAATATAAAATTGGAAGTACTAATCCATACTGCTTTTTGTAAGGTGTCTTACATACTATTTACATTACTTACAATACAACACAAACATTAAGCCAATTTTCAATGGATATAATCCCTTAGCTGTCTGATCGCTGCCTTGAATTGCAGTAGCAGCCTTTTTGCAGCATCATGTGATTATCCATGATAGTGGCTCAGAAATATAAGTTACAGCTAGATTTCAATTTAATGGACTTAACTGTGAGGTTCTCCAGCCAACCTCGGCAATCCCAAAAAGTCACTCGCTCAGACAGGCAGGTCTAAAGCA
Source organism: Euleptes europaea (assembly GCF_029931775.1). Taxonomy (NCBI): domain Eukaryota; kingdom Metazoa; phylum Chordata; class Lepidosauria; order Squamata; family Sphaerodactylidae; genus Euleptes; species Euleptes europaea. Next base: position 66,730,222 of record NC_079323.1, read on the forward strand.
GGTAAACGTTTATACAGCACAAGTAATCCACAGGTTCAAAGCTGCTAATGACGAACCAAACTACAAAGCATAACTTTAAGCACAGAGTCATCCCAGGTGCAAAACCAAGCGGCCTGGGAATTAGGAGATAACGGTGCCTGGTAGGAAGTAGGGAGTGAGCAAGCCATAATACTGAAGTTGCCTCCTAGAGACTCAAGGTCAGAGCAGGGGGGGAGGAAAGGAGCGGGGACAGCTTGAACAGTTCAGAGAAACAAAACTAAAGGATAACACTTGAACAGAAATGGACCTAACTCATGTCAAGAGCCTGCCTGGACAGCATGACTCCTGACAGCTTGAACATCTCAGAGAAACAAAACCACTAGATACACTTGAACAGCAAAACCAATAGATACACTTGAACAGAAATAAGCATGACTCTTGGCATGACTCTTGACATTCTGCTCCCCTTAAGACCCCCCTCCCAGGTCCAAGACAGGTCGAGGCTTTTGGGGGTAGTTGTCATGAAATTGTCGTACCAGACTGCTACATGTGGGGCCGCCACCCATTCATCATGTGCTGGTCCCAGATGTTTCCAACGTACCAAATAGAACAACCTCCCTTTTTTCAGTTTGGAATCAAGGATTTTAGAAACTTCCAGATGCACCTCCCTTCCCACCACAGTTGGTACCTCGGGCTTAGGTTCTGGGTGGACTTGGGGAGCCGCTACATAGGGCTTGAGAACCTGATATGAAACACTGGCTGGATTCCCCTGAGGGCTTTGGGAAGCGCTAGCTCTACAGTCACTATGTTGATCACCCTTGTAATGGGATAGGGACCTACATACTTGTCACTGAGCTTTTTACATGGTCGTAGAGTCCGAAGGTTTTTGGTGGACAGTTAGACTTGATCCCCCACCTTAAAGTCCCACCCCGGGGAACGATGTTTATCTGCATGCTCTTTGTATTTGCGTTTAGCTCGCTCCAGATTTTTCTGGATGTGTTCTGAACCACCTGCACCCAATCTCCCATTTCACCTTTTATCCCCTCCTCCTGGAGTAGTTGTACATTCCCAAAGGGTCCAAAATCCTTGCCGTACATCACCTGGAAGGGACTTTACCCCGTAGATGAATGAGGAGCATTATTATAAGCATATTCAGCAAAAGGCAGTAAATCCACCCAATCATCCTGATGATAGTTCACGTAACAGCGCAAATAACATTCCAACACAGAATTAACTCGTTCTGTTTGTCCATCCGTCTGAGGATGGTGTGCTGAAGACAAACCTTGTTCTACCCCCATTAGTTTTAAAAAAGCTTTCCAGAACTTAGCCACGAATTGGGGGGCCCTGTCGGATATTATCTTGTGTGGGAACGAGTGATGTTTCATCACGTGTGTAACGAACATGCGCGCCAGCTTCTGGGCTGTCAGTAAGCCCGTACAAGAAACAAAATGCACTTGCTTAGAAAACAAGTCCGTCAGCACCCACAACACCATCTTCCCTCGGCTGGGGGGGAGATCCGTAATAAAGTCCATGGCAATCTCCCAGGGAACGGACGGGACTTCCAAGGGTTTGAGGAGTCCCGGGGCTTCCCCATAAGTCCTTTAGAGGTTGCACAGGTGGGGCAACTGTGCACAAAAAGGTCCACATCAGCTCTCATGCCCGGCCACCAAAATTGATGCCTCAACAAATGCAAAGATTTGACAAACCCAAAATGTCCTGCAGTTTTTTCCCCATGAGCCATCTCCAATACCTCCCTCCGAACAGTTTCCGGAACATACAGTTTCACCCCATGAAACCACAACTCCCCCCGGTGAATGAGAGCTTAAGGAAGCTTTGGCCCCCTTCTTCCTGGCGTGCGGCTTTGGCCACCCTCGCACGGAAAGCCTCCGGGAGTCTGCTTGCCGGGTCTGAATCCACTGCTCGACTCTGAGCACGAGTGACCACGGCCAATCCCGGCACCTCCCCCCGTTGTTCCGGGTTGAATAAGGAATCTACGGGGTGGTCGATTTGACCGCGGTATTGGGGGAGTCAGGACAATGCATCAGCCAGACAATTTTCATTCCCTGGAACATGTTTCAGCACAAATGGAAACTTGGCAAAGAACTCTGCCCAACGAACCTGTTTGGCTGATAATTTTCTAGACCCTTTTAGCGCCTCCAAATTTTTGTGATCGGTCCAAACCTCAAAAGGAACGTCAACCCCTTCCAAAAAATGTCTCCAGACTGTGAGGGCATGTTTCACCGCCCCTGCCTCCTTTTCCCAAATAGCCCAGTTTAGTTCAGCTTGAGAGAATTTCTTAGAAAAATATGCACACTGTTGCAGTTGGCCACCCTCATCCATTTGTAAGAGTGCTCCTCCCATGGCAACATCTGAAGTGTCCACCTGAACAATGAAAGGTTTTTCACAATCAGGGTGTTTCAACACTGGTTCGGATGTGAACAACCGTTTTAGCGTGTCAAACGCTTGTTGACATTCAGGAGTCCAAAGTAACCTGGCGGATGGCAACATGGCTGCAGATCCATTTCCTTTCATTTGCAGAAGAGAGATGAGAGGCAAGGCTACTTGCGCAAAGTCATTAATAAAATTGCGGTAGAAATTAGCAAAATCAAGAAATTGCTGCAGTTGCTTGCGAGTAGTGGGGACTTCCCACTCCACCACAGTTCGAACCTTTTCTGGGTCCATAGCGAGTCCCTGCTGTGACACTATATATCCCAGAAATGTTATGGAAGACTGATGAAAGTCAATTTGGAAACCTTGGCGTACAACTTGTGGGCACGCAATCGACTTAACACTTCCTTCACTAGAGCCACATGCTCGTCCATGGTTTTGGTGTATATTAAAATGTCGTCCAAATAAACAATCACTCCTTTGAACAATAAATCATAACACCTCATTAATCATTTGCATGAAGACACATTTGCATGAAGAGCCCCCGTCAATCCAAATAGCATTACTAAATATTTAAACATTCCGAAACAACTAGAGAAGGCAGTCTTATGTTCATCTCCTTCCCTAATCCTAATGCGATGGTACGCTTCCACTAAATCAAGCTTAGTAAAAATCCGACCTTCCTTCAACTGAGTGAGCAGATCTGGAATGAGAGGAAGGGGGTAGGCATTAGTCTGCGTGACAGCATTGAGTCTGCGGAAATCTATACAGAGTCGCAAATCACCAGTCTTTTTCTTCACGAAGAAAGCGGGTGCCGAGTGAGGCGCTGAGGACGATGTATGAACCCCCTTGCCAAATTAGTGTCCAAATAATCTCTTAACACCGCCTTTTCCTTAGGACTCATGGGGTAGATTTTCCCTTTTGAGAGTTTGCCCTCCCCCACCACCTCAATTGCACAGTCAGTGGCTCGGTGGGGAGGCAATTCATCACACTTGTGCACATCAAATACATCTGCAAACTGTGCATATTCCTTGGGGAGTTGAGGCGGCGGAGCCTCTGCTGGTGGATGCTCTTGCAACGCGGCTGCTTGTTCTCTGAACGCCACCTCCCTCCTGTGTTGGTCACACTGAGCTTGCGAAAACGTAATGGTCCGTTCTTTCCAGTCTATGGTAGGACTATGACCACGTAGCCAGTTCATTCCCAACACTATGGGGTACTTAATAGTGGGGGCTATGGTAAAATGGAGCTGTTCCCAATGCTACCCAACTCCCAAGGCGACCCGGTCTGTTCTTCGCGTGACCGCCCCCCCTAAAGTCACTACCGTCCATCTGGGCAAACTGAATGGGTTCGGGCAACTCAACCCTCTTCACCCGTAATTCACGTGCAGTCTCTTCATTTATTAAAGTCCGAGCACAACTAGCGCTGAATCAACTAGCGCCGATACTCGTAACACGCCCCCCCAGGTAACGCAAGGGCGACCTTAATGAACACATTGTCCTCATGATCGCTTAACATCACTGGAGCTCCCTGCTCAAGTTCCGGGGCACCCTTTACAGCAGACCGACGGCGTTTTTTGCCGGTGGGCTCCATTCATCCCCCTCACTGGAGGAAGAGGAGTCTTGGTTTGTAATCCGCGGCTCCGATGAGCTTTCGGAGGTTCTTGGGCGGATTGAAGCTGAAGAACCATGGGTGTCCCCCGTCATCCTGGTGGGGCGCTTCTGTGGTGGGCCTGTCCCTCGGTGCACGCCTTCTCCAACTCCACAGCTGCTGGCTGGACTGGGGCCGGTTTTTCGGACCGGGATGGGCAACAAGTGGCAAAATGCCCCAAACCTCCGCAAACGAGACAGGCACCACTCTGGAAACGTTTACTCCATTCCGCCTCTGACAGACCCCCTCCTTGCAAGGACCGAAAGTCTTTAGGGGTGCCAGGCCTGTCTCCACGGGGCATGGTCTCCCACACGGTATGCTGCTTCGAGAGTTGCAACAGTTGCCTACGGTTTTCGATGTTGGCTGCATGCCACACCCATCCCTCCATGTCCGGAGGATTCCCTTGCATGAAAGCCCAGTGCTGCAATTTGGGATTGAGCCCGTCCCAAAAATACTGTACTCAGGTGGCCTCGCTCCAGTCCAGAATTTTACTCAAGAGCAATTGAAACTCACTAGCATACTGCACCACTGACTTAGTCCCTTGGCGCAGCTGCAAAAGAGCTGTCTTGGCCCGTCCCCCCCCCGGTGCGGGTCTTCAAACCGGTTATGGAGGGCTATCATGAAGTCATCCAAACTTCTCAAAAGTGCAGTTCATACTGTTGCACCATCCACACCGCTGCTTCCCCCTGAAGCAGTAATGCAACGTATTGAACCCAGCTAGAGACTCAGGGTCAGAGCGGGGGGGGAGGAAAGGAGTGGGGGCAGCTTGAACAGTTCAGAGAAACAAAACCAAAGGATAACACTTGAACAGAAATGGGCCTAACTCATGTCAAGAGCCTGCCTGGACAGCATGACTCCTGACAGCTTGAACATCTCAGAGAAACAAAACCACTAGATACACTTGAACAGCAAAACCAATAGATACACTTGAACAGAAATAAGCATGACTCTTGGCATGACTCTTGACATTAACTATGTTTAGAATTGTACTGTCAGTCTGAGAAACTGAGGTGAAATTGGGGGAAATATTATTATAAAGGGACAGGCAGAAAACCAATCAGTAAGGTAAGAATTTCTTGTAACTTAAAATAGTGGAATCAATTTAAATTGCTAGCTTTAACATGTAATTGGATGTTACTTTAGCTAAATTTGTGTGTTACAAATCATTAGTTTTATATACAAAACCAAACTAGTCTTAAATGGTTTCCTCCTCTACATCATCCTTCAAACACTCCCGGAAGCTCTTATGGATTTTATTAGCAATGCATATTTCCACTGAGCTTTTTGAGGTGTTCATACATGGCTCCAACAAAATTGGTTGTTTCCTCTGCCCCTGTCAGGCATGGCCTGAGAAAAGGATGTTGTGGTTTTCTCCAGGTGCTGGCCAAGGCCAGCTCTAGCCCTGCAAACAATGTGTTTTGACTGGACTCTGTGGGAATGCCGGTAGAATCCTACCTCCCTGACAGCTCCTGGGAGCTCCTGCCATGGCATCCAGATCTACCCTGATTTGCCCTATGCTCTTTCATATGTGCCCTGTACCATGCTTATAGTTTTCATTAGTGTCCATTTGACTCTTAGCTTCTGTTAACCTGTGGATTTCCCAATAAATCAACCCTCTTTTGGACTACTTGTCTATGGATGTCTGTTTATGGGATTATCATGGGACTAGAGCTGACATTTGGACACTAATCCAAAACTATATTTTAATCCCTGGCTGGAGCCCTGGAGGGATCGCTGGGATCTCGGGTTGGAACTGAGGACGTGCTCCCCGAGGGTATTGTCCCTGGCTGGAGCCCTGGAGGGTTCGCCGGGAAGTCGGGTTAGAGCTTTGGGTCAGCTCCCTGAGGATTCGGATCTACTGCATGCTATCCTTGAGGAGGCGCAGCAGACTCAATCTGACTCCAGCCGACTGACTGGGTTGGTCGTGGAGCAGTGGCATCAACTGGCGGCAGCGGCCCCCTGGGAGACACGGGATGCTGACCTCTGCGCCTACGAGTTGTGGTGGCTGGACACCTTGCTTGAAGAGACCAGGTTGGTGCAAGAGGATTTAACGCTTCTAACCCAGCTGTTTAACGAGGTTGCGTCCCACGGGGCGCAGCGGATGCTGGCCGCCCCGATCCGGGTGCCCATTTTCCCGTTCCCAATGGCGGGAGCGGGAGGGAAAGATGTCCCAAATCCCAGACAGCGCAGCCGGGATGCGCAAAACACAGCCGCCAGGACTGTATTGTCCCTTATGGATTTACAGCCAAGCACGGCGTCGGAGGACGATGTGGTTAAGGTACTGCATCCAGAGTTTGGCTCTTCCTCCATGGAGCTTGCCCGCCAGGTTTTACCATTACTGGGCAATCATAAGGAACTTCAAGTGTTGCTGGAGCAAGCAGCTGAGCCGCTGGTGGCGGCCGCCGCAGCAGCCCAGGCTGCCGCTTTGGAAGCGGCTCAAGCACAAGCTGCTCAACAACGGGCAGCGGAGCAACATTTGGCAGAGGCAGCCGCCGCTCAGAAGAAGGCCGCCCTGGAGCGGGCAGCCGTAGCCACCGGAGAGTGACCGAAAGGCGGGGGGACTGGAGTGGCCCTCGTTCCCATTTTCCCTGGAGCCCTATCTGCCCCGGGATGTGGCCCGTCAGCGGCGGCTTGCCTTCGCGCATGATGTACAGGATTACTTTGATGAGGTTGAGCCCGATGAAGAGGACTCAGACGACTGGAATACAAATCTCTGTGTTAGCCAAGCCCAACGGACTGGGGGGTGGCTGAGGAGGAGATACATGTTCTGAAGTATCAGAACCGGGAACTGTTAGAACGTGGCCCAAATGCAGGACCAAATGGAAATGCTAGTGCACGAGTACGGTCGCTTGCAGCAGGCCCAAACCGTACCCCAGCCCGTATCGGCGCAGGTACCACCACCAACCCCAGGGCAGCAGCCAGTTCCAGGACAACAGCCGGTTCCTGGACAGCCGATACCTGGGCAGCAGCAGGTTCCTGGACAGCTGATACCTGGGCAGCAACCAGTTCCTGGACAGCTACCAGCGCTGCCCCCAGGACTGCCTGCCCAGCCAGGGGCCCCACTGCAACCGGTGGTACCGGTTGTACCATGGCAGCAGCCTCGATTGCAGGTGACTTTCGACGGCTCCGCAGATGCACTGCCTTATTTCCTACACCAAGTGGACAGCTATATGAGAGAACAAGGGCATGCATTCACTACGGAAGACATCCGGGTAAGGTTCATCTCTTCTCTTCTGACTGGGAGGGCTGCAGAGTGGATGATCCTGCAGTTTGACACCCGGGCCCGATCTGTTCGCTCTCTCAACAAATTTATGCGAGCGTTAAGACGGCGGTTCGAGGACCCGTTCCAAGGGGGGAAAGCCAAGGCTGCCCTCCTGCAACTCTGTCAAGGATCTTCTTCGGTCAGGGAGTTTGCTGATGAGTTTTCAAAGACTTGCTAATAAAATCGTAGATTGGACAGAGGCTACCAGGATGCATTATTTCCGAGAAGGCTTACCCCCCGAGATTTTGAACTGGGCTTATATGCAACGGGATCCAGCCACCCTGGAGGAGTGGATCCTACTGGCAGAGGAAGTGGAAAGCCACCGCCAGTTCATCTCTCTTGCCCGGCATCGGGCCAAGGAGGGGGGGAGGCCAGAAAAACCCTCCTAGGGCAGCAGCTCCTGTCCCGCGGAGACCGGCTCAACCCTCATAAGACGAGTGTCGCGGTTTCAAAGGGGAGCCCGCCTCATTTGCGGTGCCATGGGTCACTTTGCTGCAATCTGCCTGTTGCATCCGGAGCAGCCGGCTCCCACTCCCCGGCTGGAGGGGACGCCTCGCAGAAGGGGACACGTTCAGAGAAGAGGCGCCGCAGCTGATCGTAGCGCTGCACCAGGACGGAAAGCGCCCCCAGCCCTCCACGTCAAGGAGTCTGCAAACGAGCCTTCGCCAGCGGACCCGTCGGGATCCCGCATTACAATTACCCCAGGAGGAGACAGGTCTGCTTCGTTGGAAGAAGACTGCCACTGGGACCCCATCTGCTTTGAACTTGGAGTCTCCCCGGGATCAATCAAAAAACGGACTGGGTCTGTGGTGAGTGGAGCGACACCGCAGACCTCCGCAGATGTTTCTGCAAAACCCAAGGCTCCCTTAATGGTGAGTGAGGTGGGAGAGACTGTTTATGTGGATGTAGTGTTGCAACATTATAGAAAGGGCCCCCAGTTACAAGTTAAAGTTCTTATAGACTCTGGATGTGCCCGCTTTTGATCAATGAAGCCACTTTTCAGGCACTCAAAGTTAAGTCGGTGTCTCTACCGGCCCCTGTTCAGTTCACCCAGATGGATGGCAGTGATTTTAAAGGTGGGCCAGTAGATCGTCGCACATGGGGAGTGGTGATGGGCATAGGACACCATTGGGAGCAAATCGACTTCACTATAGCCCCCAATATTCGTTACGCTGTTGTATTGGGAATAAATTGGCTGAGGGGATACAGCCCCTCCATTGACTGGGGGGCCGAGACTTTGACATTTTCCAGTCCGATTTACGAACAGCACCGATATGAAGTAGCTGTCAAAACCGTACTCCCATCAACTCCTGCCTTGGCTTCAGACACTACTGTTTCATCCCAATTACCTGCCAAGTATCAGGACTTTGCGGATGTCTTTAATGTACAGGAGTGTGATGTGCTCCCCCCCCCCACAGAACGGACTGTGCTATTGAGGTGGTGGGGGATGGGAAACTGCCAAAAAGCAAAATTTATCCCATGAGCGCTTCTGAAAGGACAGTGCTTCGTGATTTCTTAGACAAGAATCTGGCTCGAGGCTTCATCCGACCCTCTACCGCCCCTTATTCAGCCCCTGCTTTCTTCATGCATAAGAAAACAGGTGACTTGCAGTTGTGCATCGACTTTCGGAAACTCAATGTGGTCACCCAAACCAATGCCTACCCCATTTCTCTGATCTCAGATCTTTTGGGGCAGCTAAAGGAGGGACACATTTTCACCAAGTTAGACTTGGTCGAAGCCTATTATAGAATCAGAATTCGAGAAGGGGATGAGCCCCTAACAGCCTTTTCTAGTTGCTTTGGTATGTTTGAATTTTTGGTGATGCCTTTTGGATTGAAAGGGGCTCCGGGGGTCTTCATGCAAATCATTAACGAGATACTACATGACTTGTTATTCAAAAGAGTGGTGGTTTACTTAGATGACATTCTTATTTACTCAAAAACCATGGATGAACATGTCGCCCTGGTTAGGGAAGTGTTGCAATGTCTTAGAAACAATCAGCTCTATGCTAAGGTGTCCAAGTGCGAGTTCCACCAAAAACAGTTGACTTTTCTGGGTTATATAATTTCACACCAAGGGCTCATGATGGACCCAGAGAAGGTGCAAGCCATAATCAATTGGAAACCACCCTCAACCCATAAACAGGTTCAAAGATTTCTCGGGTTTGCAGATTTCTACAGGGGGTTCCTCCCCAACTTCGCTCAGATTGCGCTACCCATCACAGACCTCCTTAAGACTAAAGGGAAGGGAAGCACAGCCACCTTGCCTACGGCTAAAGTGAATTGGACCCCTCAGTGCCAGTTTGACAGTCTCAAACGACTGTTTACCTTCGAACCGGTTTTGAAACACCCTGATTGTGAACAAATGTTTGTGGTCCAGGTAGACGCTTCAGAAGTAGCAGTGGGGGTTCACTGCTACAGCGTGGGGAGGACGGTCAACTACATCCGTGCGCTTCTCTAAGATGTTCACACAGTCTCAGCTCAATTGGCCGATCTGGGAAAAGGTTAAGCGGTGTGGAGACAATTTTTAGAAGGTTCTAAGGTCCCTTTTGAAGTGTGGAGCGATCACAAGAAGCTGGAAGCGTTAACGGGGCTCAAAAACTGTCCGCGAAACAGGTACGATGGGCAGACTTCTTTGCCCAATTCCGCTTTGTATTAAAACATGTGCCAGGGAAGCAAAACTTGCTGGCCGATGCTTTGTCTAAACTGCCCCAATACCCTACCAAGATCGAGCGCCCCACAGAGTCTCTATTCACTCCTGCTCAGAGGGGTTTACTGCCCACCCTGGCAGTTCAAACCCGGTCGCAGACCCGACTCCCAATGCTGCCTTCGAAAGGGGGGGAAGCCCAAAGCCCGACCACGTCGGTTGGCCCGTCCACTCCGCTCCCCTCGTCGCCTTCACCGGCACTGACTCCACCACCCATGCAGTCTACCAGTGCGAGTCCCAGGGTGCAGGGACCCGTCCGCCCAGGCGAACCGACCGCCCTGCCCCCCTCAACGGCGCCGGCTCCTTCTCCTGCAGAGACGCCTGCCAGCACAGTGCCTACAACGCCGGATGTGGAGGTGCTAACAGATTCCTTCAGGGAAACTCCCCGTCGTGGTTGCCAAGCCGAGCTCTCCGCGCAAACCCTTCCGGCTTCTCTGACTGAACGCGGGGGTTATTGGTATAGAGAATCAAAGTTGTATGTTCCTAAGGTACTGCAGAGGGAGGTTCTGAGTCTGGTTCATGGGGCTAAGACCGCAGGACACTTTGAGTTTCTCAAGACATTACATCTACTGAGGAGACCGTTTTGGTGGGCGGGCATGCGATCAGACGTGGACTCATTCATCCGCAGTTGCCCAATGTGCGCTGCTGCCAAGAGACCCCAGGGCAAACCGCCCGGACAACTGCAACCTTTGGAAACCCCCACTAGACCCTGGGAAGTGATTGCAATGGATTTTATGACTGATCTACCCCTCAGTGAAGGAAAAACTGTACTTTGGGTAATGTAAGCTCCTGACCCAAAGAACCAGAAATCACCACAGAGACACTTAGAATCCAAGCAGATGGCTTTTACTGGTCAAATAGGCAATACAGTGCTTATAGAGTAAGATGTCAGCTATGGGTGCCTTGCTAGCTAGTTGGCAATATAAAGCATGGTAACGGCGAGAGATTACAAAGCATAAACATCAGACACACTTTCCCAGGAGAGCGTTCCCAGGCTTAGGAATGTGGCGTCGTCCTTGAGATCAGGACGGTTCAGCCAGGAGTCAGAAGCAACACTGGAACTGAGATAACGGCCTGACATCCTGCTCCCCTTAAGGCCCCCTCCCATCCTGTAAGGGGGCTGGTCTGTCTGGATAGGCGATGTGAAAGGCGTTGACGAGTTTGGGGGCGGAGACGTCTCGCGCACGTACCCATTCATCATAGGCAGGGGGGAAGTGTTTCCAGCGTACTAAGTATTGTAAACTTCCATGGTGAACGCGGGAGTTCAGGATTTTGGAAACCTCAAAATGTTCCTCCCCCCCCCCACCATCAGAGGCTGCTCAGGAGGCGGCTCTGGATGCCATTGCGGAGATGCAATATGGGGCTTTAGGAGGCTGATGTGGAAAACAGGATGCACTCGCCTCAGGGTTTTGGGGAGAGACAGTTCCACCGTGACTGGATTTATGATGCGAACGATGGGGAAAGGACCAATGTACTTAGCGTCAAGTTTATGGCACGGACGGGTGGAACGCAGATTTTTAGTGGACAAGTACACCAGTTTACCCACTTGTAGATCTCCCCCGGGGGAACGATGCTTGTCGGCCTGCGCTTTGTATTTGCGTTTGGCTCGGTCAAGGTTGCTAACCAGCCAAGGCCATGTGGTACGGAGGGTGTGTGCCCAACAGTCAATGTCGGCATCCCCCCCTCCTCCAGATCACCAATTGGGGTGGCAGGACCGAAGTCCTGTCCGTACACTGCATAAAAGGGGCTGAAACCTGTGGATTGATGTACAGCATTATTGTAGGCATATTCTGCAAAAGGTAACAGTTCTACCCAGTCATCCTGGTGGTAGTTAACATAACAGCGCAAATAGCATTCAAGTACAGCATTGACACGTTCCGTTTGGCCATCCGTTTGGGGATGGTATGCACTAGACAATCCCTGTTCCACCCCCACTAACTTGAGAAAGGCTTTCCAAAACTTAGCAACGAAGTTACTTCCGCGGTCGCAGATTATCTTGCGCGGAAACGAATGTAGTCTAAAGACATGTGACACGAAGAGGCGGGCCAACTTCTGAGCAGAGGGGATCCCTGCGCATGGAACCAAATGTATTTGTTTAGAAAATAAGTCAGTGATAACCCATAATACAGTTTTTCCCCCACTGAGAGGGAGATCAGTCATAAAGTCCATAGCAATAACTTCCCAGGGTCGGCTGGGTATTTCAAGTGGTTGCAATAGTCCCGGGGGCTTGCCTTGAGATCGTTTGACTGCGGCGCAAACAGGACAGCTGCGAATAAACGAGTCAATATCAGAACGCATTCCCCCCCACCAAAATTGTCTGCGCAATAGGTGAAGAGTTTTCAGGAACCCAAAGTGTCCGGCTGTTTTTACTCCATGGGCTAAGTGTAAAACGTCTTTTCGGAGCGCTTTGGGCACATACAATTTTGAGTCTTTGTACCAAGAGCCCCCTTGTTCGATTACACTAGGGGGTAGGGTTTGGGCTGAGCGTTCCAGAAGGCATTGTTCTCGAAGGGACCTTAAGAAGGGTTCGGAGATGGGGATCCCCCCCTTGGTCATAGTGGTTTCAGGAGTTGTTACGGGGACTGAAGAGGGGGAAGTGCTTACGTGCGGTGGCGCGCAGGCTGCAGGCGGCTGGGTGATCGGTGGAGGAGCGGGAGTGCCGGCTGTTGTAAGTTTCCGGGCAGGCTGGGCAGTCGGCTGTGGGGCTGGCTGGGCAGCCGGCAGGGCTGGAGGAGCGGGTGCGCCGGTTATTGTGTGCTGCCGCTGGGGCAGCGTTTGGGAACAAGTTTGTACAGCTAGTCCAGGTAGGGCTTCCCTTTGCGCGGGGGTAAATAAAGAGTTTGTAGGTCGATCAAGTTTCGCCGGGTATTGTGGCAACCGGGAGAGAGCGTCTGCGAGAACGTTTTGTTTCCCCGGAACGTGTTTCAGGACGAAACGAAACTGAGCAAAGAATTCCGCCCAACGCTGTTGTTTTGCTGACAATTTATGAGACCCCGTGAGGGCAGCTAGATTTTTGTGATCGGTCCAAACTTCAAAGGGGACTTTAGACCCTTCCAGAAATTGTCGCCATAAAGTTAGTGCATGGTGAACGGCTGATGCCTCTTTCTCCCAAATGGGCCAGTTCAATTGGGAGTGCGCAAACTTCTTTGAGAAGTAAGCGCAAGGGTGAAGGAGACCATCCGGACCTCTTTGGAGGAGAGCCCCCCCCATAGCCACGTCGGAGGCATCGACTTGCACAATGAACATCTGATTCGGGTCTGGGTGCCGTAGTACGGGTTCTGAAGTGAAGAGGCGTTTGAGAGCGACAAAGGCGGCTTGGCATTGATCGGTCCACAATATCTTAGCGGAGGGTAAAGTAGTTGAGCTTTCTTTACCTTTGGTTTTCAGTAGGTCGGTGATGGGTAGCGCCACTCGGGCGAAGTTAGGGATGAACCCACGATAGAAATTTGCAAAACCCAGAAATTGTTGCACTTGCTTGAGATTGGTGGGTGGAGTCCAATCGAGGACGGATTGGACTTTGGTAGGGTCCATGCTAAGGCCATGGTGGGAGATTATGTATCCTAAAAACGTTATTTTGCTTTGATGAAATTCACATTTGGCTAACTTTGCAAAGAGTTGGTGATTGCGCAGGCGCTGCAGAACTTCTCGGACCAGATTTACATGCTCGTCCATGGTTTTTGAATAAATAAGGATGTCATCCAGATAAACCACTACTCCGCGGTATAGCAAATCGTGGAGGATTTCGTTGATTAGTTGCATGAAGACCCCCGGGGCCCCTTTTAATCCGAAAGGCATCACGAGGAATTCAAACATTCCAAAATAGCTAGAGAAGGCAGTGAGGGGTTCGTCCCCCTCGCGGATACGAATTCGGTAGTAGGCTTCTACCAAGTCTAACTTGGAGAATATGCGACCTTCCTGTAATTGTCCCAAAATATCTGATATTAGTGGTATAGGATAGGCGTTAGCTTGAGTAACTGCATTGAGTTTTCTGAAGTCAATGCATAGGCGAAGGTCGCCCTCCTTTTTTCGGACAAAAAACGCGGGTGCTGAGTTTGGGGCATTCGATGGGCGAATGAATCCTCTGGCAAGGTTTTTGTCTAAAAAGTCTCGTAGAACAGTGCGCTCGGAAGCGCTCATAGGGTAGATTTTACTTTTGGTCAGTGTGCAATCCTTGACTACTTCAATTGCACAGTCAGTGGCCCGGTGGGGGGGTAAGGCATCACATTCTTTAATGTTGAAGACATCCGCAAAGTCTCGATATGCATCAGGTAGGATCGGGGGTGTTGGGATCTCGGAGGCTAATGCTGAAGCGGGTGGATGTAGCAGCGCAACTCGCTGTCGATGCTGGTTGCATTTGGGGTTGGCAAAGGAGATAGTGTTCGTCTCCCAGTCGATACTGGGGCAATGTCCTTTGATCCAGTTAATTCCCAGGACCACTTCGAACCGGATAGGGGCTATGGTGAAGTCTATCTGCTCCCAATGGGAGCCTATTCCCATTGCGACCCCTATGGTGCGGCGATCAACTGGACCCCCCTGGAAATGGCTCCCGTCCATTTGGGCAAATTGGACGGGGGCTGGTAAAGCCTTGGACTCTACTTTGAGTGCGGCAAACGTGGCTTCGTTTATGAGAGTGCGACTGCAACCGGAGTCAATAAGCGCCTTTACTGGTAGTTGGGGACCACCTTCATGGTGTTGTAATATTGTGTCCACATAAACGGTGGTTTCCACGTCCTTTATTTTAGTGGGAGCATTCGGCTTAGCAGGAGAATCTGCAGGGGTCTGTGGAGACGCTCCACTCACCACAGACCGAAGCCGTTTTTTGACAAATCAAGGGGGGATTCCAGGTTCAAAGCTGAAGAATTCCATGGGTTCTCTTCGTCCGAAGAGGGAAAGATGTCCCCCAATGGGGCACTTGTAATCCGAGACCCGGCGGGGTCATCCATGGCAGGCAGGGTGGCTGAGTCTCCGGCGTGAAGTGCAGAGGGTGTGGGTCTTCCCGGTGCTGTGCTGCGGGTGGCCGCGGTACCTCTGCATAGGGATCGTCCTCTGGCTCGAGTCATCGTGTTGGGACGAAAGATTTCAGGGCGGTATGGGCAGGCTGCTGCAAAGTGGCCCATTTCCCCGCACGTGAGGCAGGCGCCCCTTTGAAATCGGGTTTCACGATCCTGGGGCGGACGTGTGGGTTTTCGAGGGACAGGAGGCGGCTGGCTTGCCCCTCTAGGCTGGGATTTTGGGATGCTTTTCTCCTTGTGTTTTTGACGGACAAGGGAAATAAAGCGCCGGCGGCTTTCCACTTCCTCGGCCAATAGTATCCAATCCTCAAGGGTTTCGGGGTCACCCCTCATGTACGACCAGTTCAGAATATCAGGGTGTAAGGCTTCCCTGAAGTGGTGAACAAGGGTGGCTTCGGGCCAGCCTACAATTTTACTTGCCAGTCTCTGAAACTCATCGGCAAACTCTCGAACAGGAGTAGAGCCCTGCCTTAATTGTAACAGTTCCGTTTTGGCTCGTTCTCCCAAAAAGGGATCCTCAAACCTCCTCCGTAGAGCAGTCATGAAATTGTTGAGGGAACGAATAGAGCGGGATCGGGTGTCGAACTGGAGAACCATCCAGTCGGCTGCTTTACCTGTCAAAAGGGAAGCTACATAGCGCACCCGGCTATCCTCAGTAGGGAAAAACTGTCCCTGTTCTCGCATATAACTGTCCACTTGATGCAAGAAACAGGGTAGGGTTTCGAGAGATCCATCGTACGTAGTTTTCAACTTGAGTTGTTTCCAAGGACCGGGCATCGGGTGTCCGGTAGCACGGGTGGGCCGGGTGGAGGTAAAACGGGACCTCCGGGGGGGGTAGAGGTGGGGCAGGCACATTAGCGGGTGGCTGAATTGGCGCCCCCTGCCCCGGTATTGGAACGGGCTGTGCCTGGGCTAACAGGGCTTGTTGTAAT
Organism: Euleptes europaea; assembly: GCF_029931775.1. Classification (NCBI taxonomy): domain Eukaryota; kingdom Metazoa; phylum Chordata; class Lepidosauria; order Squamata; family Sphaerodactylidae; genus Euleptes; species Euleptes europaea. The sequence goes on from NC_079323.1 coordinate 66,746,148, forward strand.
TGTCTGTTGTCCTGGAGCATACGTTCCATTAACTCTTGGAGCTGATCGACTCGACCGGAGAGCTCTCGATTCTGGGCTCGTAAGAGGTGAACATCTTCTCCTAGCCCCCCGGTACGATGAGGTTTACTTGTACGAAAACTCGTGGCCCATTGAGAACTGTCTCCATATAGATCCTCTTCCTCAGACTCACCGGAGTCTTGGCGTCGATCCGCAAGGCGGCGTGCGCTTTGGGTTGTGCGCGACGGGGCAAATACCGGGGAGAAAGACAGTCCCAACAGATGGTCGCTCCTCATAGTGCCTTTGGGGCGGCTGCCCGTCAGCGCCCGATCCGCAGCCAATTGTAACTCCTTGTCCCTTGCGGCTTGAGCCTTGGCTGCCGCCTGAGCCGCTTCTGCGGCTGCCTTATCAGCGAGGACCTTTTCGTTTTCAAGTCTCAGGGCTGCAGCTGCAGTAACATGGGGTAAAAGTTCCGTTTCCAGGATAGCAAGAATAGGATCTGATTCCCCGCCCAGCAATGGTTGTATACGAACAGCAATAGCAGGTGCATCGGGCCCAAACGTCGACGCCAAACGCTGGGCCAAGGTAGCTACCGGGGTATCCTTTGTACAATCCACAAAGAGGAGAGCTGTGTGAACAGCGATCCGTTTGGCTTCGGCTTGACAGTCGGCCGCATTGGGTACCAGGGAAAAACCTTCCGGTGCAGGCCCTGCCATGGCACCTATATCCAGGGTAACAGTGCGCGTTAGAGCCGTAGACGGGAGAGTCTCCCGGGCAATAAGTTTGTCCAATAATCCGGTCAGTACTTGTAAGTCCTCGGTTGCTGATCGGGCATCATCCAGTAGTCGATCAAAATCCTGGAGGTCTAAACTGGTATTAGTATCCTCCGCGGTTAACATCCAGAGAGCCCTCCCTAGAGACTGCCACTGAGTTTGTACCAGGTCCCTCAAGCGGCAAACCTCTAGAGTAGTCCTAAAAAGTTCAGCGACCAAGTCCTGTAACAGGGTAGGATCCTCAAATATGGACTCCAGGGTTCCACAAGGCCGCAGGCACGGTTCACTCAGAGAGCAACCTCCTGGCTCCCACCTGAGTGGCAGGTGAACCCTCCCGGGCTCCAACCTGACTAGGGGAACATTGAAGAGTGATAGCTGACATAATGTAAGCTCCTGACCCAAAGAACCAGAAATCACCACAGAGACACTTAGAATCCAAGCAGATGGCTTTTACTGGTCAAATAGGCAATACAGTGCTTATAGAATAAGATGTCAGCTATGGGTGCCTTGCTAGCTAGTTGGCAATATAAAGCATGGTAACGGCGAGAGATTACAAAGCATAAACATCAGACACACTTTCCCAGGAGAGCGTTCCCAGGCTTAGGAATGTGGCGTCGTCCTTGAGATCAGGACGGTTCAGCCAGGAGTTAGAAGCAACACTGGAACTGAGATAACGGCCTGACAGGTAATCACTGATCTGTTCTCGAAACAGGTACATCTTGTACCATGCGCAGGTATCCCTTACGCCCCAAAATTGGCCCGCGTCTTTGTGTCACATGTCTTCTGATTGCACAGTATTCCGCGCAAGGTGGTCTGCGACCGCGGGAGCACTTATGTAGCTAAGTTCTGGAAAGCTTTCCTAAAATTGGTTAGGTGGAACAAGGACTGTCAAGGAGCATGGAAGGAGGGTGGGAGGAGCAGCGCGAGGGGCAGGATTGGCCTGTCAGTGGAGACTGCTGCAGGAAGATTGGGGGCGGGACTGGGAGGAAGGAGGCAGGCCCAGGGGGGAGAGGACAGGTAGGATGGTGGCTGGGAGTGGCCCTGCCCAGATGGAGAGCTGTGATGGAGACACGAATCACTGCCCAGCCAGCCCCCACCTCTACTGGTCCCCGCCCAGCCCCCCCAGTAGCACCTATGCATTAACCCATCCCTTGCCATGACCATCATGTTGCCTCTGGTGGCGGCGGCAACAGCCCTGAGGGTGCTTGAAGGGGAGAGGCTACTGTTGCGCTTGGCAGCCTAGAGGCTGCCCCCAAACAAAGCCAAGGGTGGACAGGTTCTGTGGGGCATTTGGCGTCAAATTGGTAAGGGGGCATGGCCATGGCATGGGGCAGGTCTTCCAACACCCCCAGTACTCCTGCCTGACGCTCCGCAATGGTTGGGGTCAGCTCGAGCATCGTTGACAGATGGCTGGCCAAGTTGTTTGCTGTGTGTGTGATCCTGCACAGTATCACCATCTGCCAGAACTTCCGGCGGATCCAACCTGCCTGGCGCGGCTTCTGTCACGGGATCCCGATTGCTTCCGTAGAAACCCCCCCCAAACCTGGGGGGAGTGGGCTAAAGAGGAGAATCTGCTCCATAAAGCCTCCCCGTATCTATATGAGGGTCCGACTGTCAGCAAAACACCCGTCCTGGCGTCTGGTGAACAAGGAAGCAATTGGGGGTGAGTTGGCCGAGATTATGGTGGCCCTTGTCAAAACTTTCCTCCCCCCCCCCATTTCTGCCTGATGAAAACTTTTTAAAACTCCCAATAAAAGCATTTTTCAAAGACGGAATTAATAGAACTTACCAAACAAGCACAATAAAACCACTTTGGCTGCTAAGGGGCTGCTTAAGAGCGAAGATTGCTGAGTGAGTAAGACCAAGAAAGGAGGGGGGGGAATCGTCCATGATTGCGCAGCTCTGAGTTTGTTGCCGATTGGAGTGCCCGGTGCCCTATTCCAGCGGAGAGCTCGGCGACACAGCCACTATCCATGGCCTCTGTGCAGCTTCCCTGGTCTGTTGGTCCCTCCGGGAACAGGTGGACCGATAAGAGCAGAGGGGGCTGTAGGAGTTTGGTTGCTCAAGGGTAGTGGTTTCGAAGCGGCAGTGCGAGACATCCAGCAAGGTGCCCGGCTTCAGACCTGCTATTGAGTCCTTCTCTTCTCACCTACCCCCTCCCAACGACCTCAGCTCCTAATTTAGATTAGCTCTGCGCCCCTTTTCTTTTTAACAACGGGACAAAAGACATTTGCTTTTGAATGGCACCGAGATCAAGATAAGCCGGCAGCATCCTAGGTACTTTCGCTTGTGCCCTGAGGAGAAAATCTTGAAAGGACGCCCTGCTGTTTCCCAAAGGCTTTTTGACTTTCCCCCCCTCTTCTCTGGTTTGTCTTTTATCTCCCCACTCTCCACCCTTTTACAACTTTTACATCACTACATTGAAATTGATGTGCCCAACTGACATAATACTAACAAGAAATTAACTAAAGAGAAACACTAATATCATTTTTTGCCTGTTTTTTTGTTCTGCTCTTCTTTTTTACTTATAATCAGCCAAGTACCATTTAATGAACTTTAAACTTCAACATTGATTTTTTAAATTGCTTATGATGGTTATTAACTGGTTTTAACACTGTAAATGAAATAACAACTGGTGATTGCAATTAATTTCTGCTATTGAGGTACATCAAAACAATTGATATTGCTGCAATTCGAATGGAGACAGGGGAAGTAACGATTGAAGCAAAGATATGGATTGTCTCCTATTGGCTCAAAATAGCTTCACGTCCCAAAGGACTTGTTAACTTAATTTTGTATGACACTTTTGTTTTCCCCTTGTTGAGAAATCTGATGAATAAACTAGGCTACTATGGTCTCTCACAACATCTGCTCCTATCAATGGACTATCCACAGGCCAGAACCCTGATCAGGCAAAGAGTTCTAGACATGGAAAGACAGCATGACCTAAGTAGAATCAAAAACATGTGCTACAATCGCAGCACTCTTACCAACGTGGTCCCGATGTCTTACCTTTCCCACTTAGATAGTCCAGACTACAGGAGTGCCTTCACCCTGATGCGTTGTAACGCACTCCCTTCAGCCGTCTTGGAAGGGAGATACAAAAAGATACCATATGCAGGACGATTATGCCCTGCTCTAATGGGAGCACTGAGACCCTTGAGCATGTTGTGTTTGAATGCAAAATCTACAACAAGACACGAGAAGCCATTCTTTCTGTATTATCGGACCTCCCAGGGCGATCCAGAGCTTCTAGTCTTTCTAACATGCTCTCAGACAAGGATATGGAGATAACTTTTAAAGTGGCCAAATTTGGGTGGCAAGCAATGAGGATCAGGCGTGCATGGGTTGAACTTAATGGTTGAGCGATTTTATATTTATGTTTATACTAATTCCAAACATGTAATATTTTTTAATTAAGCGCTTAACGGCTTCTACGAGTGAGAGATTGTAAGATGTTATAGGGGCTCACACCTGATGCACTTTTATATGTGTTATATTATGTATGTATATCTGGTATGTTTTTATGCTGGTCTTGGACCGTATTAAACTCTCTTTGTACTCTTTTGATATTGTATTCTTTGTCTGAGAACATGGCACCCTTGCACATAGTCAGACTCTCTGGCCTTGACCTTGTCGGTCTTTGTGGGCGTGTTGGGGGGGGGGGTGTTAGATTTTGGCCTAGGTCCACCCCTGCACTTTCCTGCTTGGACAGGTTCTTGGAACTGCTGATAAAAGGGCCTCTGTTGAGGATACTGGTTGAATTGCTGAGGGTGCTGAAATCTTTGGCCTCTGTAGAAGGGAGTAGCAAAGCCTTGCTGCCTCTGAAAGGGCGGTCTGTCTTGCCCTTGTGTATTGTATGGTGTAACCCTGTATGCTCTAGCCGTCTTTCTTTCCTCCTTCATGTCCTTCAGGAATTCAGTTGTGTTAACTGCAAATAAGGTATCACCTTCAAAAGGTGTCCTCCACTTGCACCCTGGTGTGAAGGGGCAGTACTGTAATAGGCAGCCAGTCATGCCTTCTGAGAGTAACAGCAGCAGAGAGAGCTCTGAAGGCTACTTCAGCAGAGTGCTTTCCTGTTGAAATTTCTTTCTTTGAAAGTGAGATGGCATTATGTATTAATTGAATAAGAGACAGTCTCCTCTGGGATGTTGGATATGTGTCCCGAGAACTTTTCCCATAGGAAGAGATCATACCCTGCCATTATGGTAATTGGCAATCTTCAGATTGATTGCTGCTGTTGTTTAAAAGTATCTGCTCAAGGCGTCCAGGCGACAACGCTCTTTATCTGATGTGGTCGAGTGTTGACCTTGACCTCCTAGAGTGGAGTGGGTTTGCAACGCCCCTTTCTCCAATTGTTGAAATTGACAAAATTCTAGCCAATCCTGCCATTGTACAGGGTCAATGCTTGGATTCAAAGATAAAGCTTGCTCTGTTCTGACAGTCAGATCCCCAAGCTCCAGTCCTGCATCAACCTCATCGCTGAAAAGGACCTTAGGCACTACCTCAGAAAAGGAAGGTGTTGGGGAGGCAGAACATAAAGAAGGCATTCTCAAAAGTATGAGAGTGGGTTCGGACACCGTCTTCTTCTTCAGTTCACATTTATCTCTGTTTCGATTTCGAACGATGCGTCTTAGAAGCAGGTTCCGAGACAGCATCAATCTCCTCCTTATGCTTAGGAGCAGTTGGAGGTTGCATAGGTGGAGCTTTCAACATCAAGGCTGGAATGTCAGCTCTGGGCTCACCAGATAAATCCCACAAAACAACTTCTAGGCAGGTCTTCCATAGAAAGGTGATTTACTGAGAAATATACAGCGAGTTACAAAAATGACTTGGAAATGGCAAGGATACTAATGGGGAAAGATTAAGGGCACAGGAGATATAAAAGGAAACTTTCTGGAGGACTACAGGTTGCTACGGCAACTCACAGATAGCCCTTGTTCCCAGGGAACAGCAAGACAAAATAAAGTTAGAACAGAACCACAGTCCAACCTTGAGGCACCACCTGGCACGGTCGGATACCAGGCCGATGCTTGACATTCTGCCCCCTCTAAGGCCCCCCTCCTCCCATGTCTGGCGGGGAGGGACTGTTCAGGTATGACGCATGGAACTGGCGAACCAGCCGGGGGGCAGAGACGTGGTGATGAGTAAGCAGGACCTCATCGTAAGCAGGACCAAAATGTTTCCAACGAACTAGGTACTGAAGCACCCCCCTGTGCATACGGGAGTTGAGGATTTTGGAAACTTCGAAGTGTTCTTCCCCCCCCCCCATGTTAGGCACCTCCGGAGGAGCTTCTGGATGCCATTCAAAAGGCTAATATGGAACACTGGATGGACCTTCCTTAAAGCTTTGGGAAGGGAGCTCCACGGTTACCTTGTTGATGATTCTGGATATGGGAAAAGGTCCTACGAACTTTTCACTGATCGCAGGTTTTTAGTGGACAGGTATACTAGATCCCCCACCTTGAACTTCCACCCAGGCGAATGAAGTTTATCTGCCTGGGTCTTGTACTTCCGTTTAGCCCGGTCCAAATTTTTTTGTAACCATGGCCAAGTGGTTGGAATTGCATGGACCCACTCGGTTATGTCAGCACCTCCCTCCTCCCCCGAGACGTCAATATTGCCCAGGGGGCCAAACTCTCTCCCATACACTGCGTAGAACGGGCTAAAACCTGTAGATTGATGCACAGCATTATTATACGCATACTCTGCAAAAGGCAAGAGGTCAACCCAGTCATCTTGATGGTAATTGACATAACATCGTAAATAACTAACACAGCATTGACCCGTTCGGTCTGCCCATCTGTCTGAGGGTGAAAAGCACTTGACAGCCCTTGCTCCACCCCCACCAATTTGAGAAAAGCCCTCCAAAACCTGGCTACATATTGAACCCCGCAGTCACTAATTATCTTGCTCGGGAACCAGTGATATTTGAAAACATGTGACACAAACAAATGGGTTAGCTTCGGGGCTGAAGGTAAGCCTGCACAGGGAACTAAATGCACCTGCTTGGAGAAAAGATCTGTCACCACCCATAGTACTGTTTTCCCCCTGCTAAGAGAAAGATCAGTCATGAAATCCATGGTTTTGAGGGTGTTTCCAAAGGCTGCAATAACCTGGGAGGTTTCCCTGTGGGGCGTTTGGCAGAGGCACAGGTGGGACAACTGAGAACAAAGGTATTTCAGTCCGATCACATTTTCGGCCACCAAAACTGCCGTCGGAGCAGGTATAGCGTTTTTACAAAAGCAAAATGTCCTGCTGATTTCGCCTCATGAGCAAGACCTAACACCTCCCCCCGGAGTATTTCAGGTACATACAACTTGTAGTTTTTAAACCACAGCTCCCCCCGCTTAACGAGATTCGCGGGGAAGGCATTAGCTGACCGCTCCATTTGGTAACCTTGGACCAAAGCGTCTCTGAAGGAACTAGGTAGCCCCTCCAGGAGAGGATCATCAGGAGTCGGGTTCAGGAGTCCGAGCAGCTCCTCAGGAGGCTCCCGACACTTCTGCTGGCTGTTGCAGAGGGAGGGGAACAAGGGTTTTGGTCAAGCGCGGTACTTTTGTGATCTCTGGGGACCGTTGCATCTGGGTACGGGTCTGTACAGCTAAAGTAGGCACCAGACCCCTCTGTGCAGGAGTGAAAAGAGACTCTGAGGGCCCTCCAGCTTGCTCGGGTATTGGGGAAGCCGGGATAGAGCATCCACCAGTTGGTTTTGTTTCCCAGGGACATGTCGTAATACCTTTCCTTTCCTTCCTTTCCTTTCCTTTCCTTTCCTTTCTTTTTATCCCTTAGAAGCTCCTTGATCAATTGATCTTGAGCAGCATATATCTAGTGTTGGAGGGATATAAGGACTGAAACAAATCTTGCCACTGACAATGTAGCCTTGGGGTCCCTATCACTTAGTAAAAAAGGCATTATGTCAGTCACAGAGGCATTGGATTTGTATATTAAAAGGGGGGAAATATAGTGCAATCGAAGATCCTCGTAAAAGCAGCATTCCAAAAGGGCATGGGCTAATGAGTCAATAGAGCCAGAAGAGCAAGGGCAGATCCTATCAGAGTATGGTATATTCAGAATTCTGCCCTGCATTACCTCTGAAGGGTTAGCATTCAGTCTAGCCAAGCAAAAAGCTCTACAGAGACGAGGAGTTGTTAGATAATATGTATAGGCAGGCAGACCACGTGGAGGGGGTATTCCGAAGAACTGGGATGAACAGACACGACGAGCACGAAAAGTAGTGCTGTTATAATCAAGCTCTTTAATGCGCTTTTTAATTTTGGCAAAAGCTTCAGTTTTCCCAAGATCTGATAACATATCCTGCGAGAAGCCCAACAACGCCAGTTTCTCATCTAAGATTTTTTGCCATGAGGATTTAAAAGGGTCATGCTTCAGAGAAGCTAGGAACTCCTCAGTGCTAAAGCACAGTTTAAGGTGTAGTTTAAAGGCGGCCAACCATGCCCTAGCTTCAAGTGACATTTGGCCAAACTCGGAACGAAGAGTAACGCCAGCAACACATCGAGGGGCATTTAGAAGTTTTCGTAAGAACTGAAGCAGTGGACGATCTATAGATTCATTGATGACTGTAATCCAGATGGCAACACCAAAGAGGATAATTGGGGTAATTTTCAGGTTAAAAACCTGAATAGCCCCTGGAATATATTTGCCATCTTTGGTGTGAAAAAAGTTGACAATAGCACCAACCCCAGGTTTAATTTTGTTGGACACTGCTTTTTGATGGGCATTCCAATTTAGGTTATGGGAAAAAAGAATGCCAAGGTAAACAAACTCCTTGACTTGGTCAACCTACATGTCGTAATACAAACTTAAACTTAGAAAAGAAGTCCGCCCATCTCACTTGTATGGCGGAGAGTTTGCGAGTCCCAGTTAAGGCTTCTAAGTTCTTGTGATCTGTATGCACTTCGAAGGGGGCGTCAGCCCCTTTCAGGAAATGCTGCCGCACAGTTAAAGTGTGCTTCACTGCAGCGGCCTCCTTCTCCCAAATGGGCCAGTTTAGCTGGGATTGGGAAAACTTCTTGGAGAAATAAGCACACGGGTGCAACTGGCTGTCCTCCCCCCGCTGCAAAAGGGCGCCTCCCATGGCTACCTCAGAGGTGTCTACCTGAACGATGGTTGCTGAGAACTGAGCTCAGAACTCTGCCCTTACTGAGGATGAAGACCTTACAGATGTCATCTCAATATTAGAATGTTCGGATGGTATAGTGGGCACCAATTGAACAGAAGAAGGCATGGGAGCCCCTTTTTCCACACCCACTAAAGGCTGGGCTGACATAGCGCTCTGCCAAAGGGCTGCCTTAAGTTTGGCTGCCCTATCACCTCTTGCTTTGGTAGTGAACTTCATACAAATCCTGCTAGATTGTACATGATGAGCCTCTTCTAAGCAGAGCAGGCACAGAGTGCTCGTCGGAGTGGGGCATCTTGGTCGAGCACTTTTCACATTTTTTTAAAGAGAGCCTTCGAAGTCATGGCTCCAGCACAGTCGTAAAATCATACTCGGACGAAGCCTCCAGGCAGTCACTTGACAGGGAAAATAATGCAGGGCTAGTCAGAAAACAAGGTCACCTAAGCCCCAGAAACTCACAAAACTTCTAAAACTCTTATTTATCATCGATAGCCCTCAAGCACGTCACTAGAAGACCAAACACGGTGGCAGCAAGAAAAGAACTGAGGGAGAGGAGGTTTGCTCTGCCCCTAGACATGTGATGGTTCAGTCAGGAAGCTGTCGCTGGGCAGAATAGGGGAGGAAAATCTCTGAAGATTTTAAGCTTTTAAGAACATCAATCCAGTGGCCAACCTGCTCAAGCACAGTCCCATGTGGGGCTGCACAAGAAGACCAAAAGTTAATAATCTTTCTTTTGCCAAAGATTAGTAAGAGTACAACCTTCCTAATGAAATCAGTAAAAGAAAACTTCATATATGGGATGCCAACTTACAACATGATATACTGATCAAAGTTCATTCTGTACAGGTGTGAAAAGGAATTTGCTCTCTTAGGAACCTGAATGGACAAGACACAGCTGAAGACATCTGAATTCTGGCAATATGTAATTGCCTTTGATGTACTCATGATGTACCTTTTGAGAAGGATCTGAATATTATTAGGGTGTGATTTAAATGTGGACTAATATTATTAAAAACAATTTTTTATTGTGAAGATTGCTATTTTGAAATGTTTCCAATAAAACTTCAGACATGAAAGTAATGAATAAAACAACAACTGTTTTGATAATAATAATATTGTCTTTTTTCATTGTAACGTTCTATCAGAGTTTTTGCAACAGAATCTTAAGGCTTACTGTATTGGGAGCTAAATAATTAGCCTAGAATATATCAAAAGCTACACTAGCACTACCTCCAGAGGCACAAATGTTACAGTACCTTTAGATATTACAACATTGTCACATGTAGATAGTACATGGAATAGTTGAACACCCACTGGTTCAGCTCACATTCTGCTCATTGGTCATAAGCAGAGAGCCAATTTTTTTTTGCAATGCAGTTCTGCTATTCTCATGCAGCTCACGTCTATTGACACTGGTCTGCATTTTGCATATTCAGACTCTTCAAAACTATACAAATCAGCAGCATTTCACATATGTGTAATTTCACAGTCCAATGGGGGGGGGGGAATCTTAGTCCCCTCACCCACAGTCCTTTGGTCACTATAATCCCATTCACATGCCACAGTGAATACACGCATATACGTTCATTTGTCTGTTCGTGAGAAAGAGCCAGTGTGTGTTAACTTTACTAATGAAACCAGGGACCAATAACTGCATAAATATGCAGTTTCAATCACACATTACTCTGTACATTGGTTGAAACTAACACGAGAATTACTCAATGCATGTATGAAGAAAAATCAATTGTACACTGCACATGGATTCATAGAATCAATGAGTTGGAAGGGACCCACAGGGTCATCTAGTCCAACCCCCTGCACAATGCAGGAAATTCTGAACTACCTCCCCCCCACACCCCCAGTGACCCATACTTCATGCCCAGAAGATGGCCACTTCCTAAATGAGTCTTTTTTTATTTCTCAAATCTTTAAAAAACTGTTTATGGAGCCACCCTGGCCTCTTTAGGCTCCTCCCATTTTTCCTTCTTATAGGAATGGTTTGTGATTGTGCCTTCAGTATTTCACTTGTAAGAAACTCCCACCCTTCTTGGACTTCCTTCTCCTTAAGTATTTCTGACCATGGAATTCTACCTAGAATAAGTTTAAAGTTTGTTGAAATTAGCTCTCCTAAAGTCCAGCCTATATGTCAGACTATGTACAGTTTTTCCTTCCCCAAGATTGTAAATTCCAAGATTACATGGTCACTACTACCCAAGGTGCCTACTACTTTAACCTCATCAACCAGTTCTTGAGAATCAAGTCTAAGATAGCAGATCCCCTTGTTTCCCTGTCCACTTTCTGGAATAGGAAATTGTCAGAAAGACAAGTCAGGAATTTATTGGATCTTGAATTTTTATCAGAGTTGGACTTCCAACAGATATCCGGGTAGTTAAAATCTCCCATGAGCACCGTGTCCCGTCTCTTTGAGAACTTTGTAATCTGGTCTAGGTGTGTCTCATCCAGTCCTCTGCCTGGTTTGGTGGTCGATAGCAGACCCCCACCTGCTATCTTACTCATTTTATTTTTACTCATAGAGTCTCGACTGAACTTCCTTGCTCAGATTCATGTACTTCTTCACGAGCGTACACATCTTTGACATATAATGCTACTCCTCCCCCCTTCCTTATCTATCTATCCCTTTTAAACAAGTTGTACCCCTCAATCTCAATATTCCAGTCATGAGTGATATCCCACCAAGTTTCAATAATGCCTGTTAGGTCAAAATCCCCTTCCTGTATAAGGGCTTCAAGTTCTTCCTGCTTGTTTCCCATACTCTGCACATTAGTGTCCATGGTTTATGTGCCCTGAGGTTTTTGTTTCTGAACTTACCTGTGAGTTTGTTTTCTCGCATACATGGAATTCCATGCAAATCTTTATTGTTCTCATCTCCAGTTATTGTCATCATGCTAGGGTTTAAGTTTTTGTCTCACTCCCCCATAGGATTTAGTTTAAAGCCCTCCTTATCAGGTTAAACAAATAACTCACTCTACTGTAAAAAGTATTGCTCAAATAAACAGTAGTAGGCAAAAAAAGAAAAGAAACAATGGACAAGTTTAGCAAAAGGCAACAGCAGCAAGGCTATTACTATATTACAAGGTGCAATGATATAAGCAAACAAAGCTAAGCAACCGAGGTTATAAAGCAAAAAAGCGAAAGCTGATAAATATGCAAAAGTTCATGTGAGGCATATAGTTGCATTCTATTCGTATATGTTCAATTACAAGTTCTTCAGACAATGGAGAATAAGGTGGTTCTAGTTCTTCAGACAACGGAGAATATGATGGTAACGCGGCTCCGGAAGTATTCCAGCGCTTTCGCTACACAAGGTAGCTTCATCAGCCAGCCTGATACAAAAATATATGCATAAAGATACAACAATGTATAAAAACCTCTATAACAAACTACAATATTTAATAAATGTTATAACTTACCACAAGGGCTTAATCATGCAATTCTTAAATTAAGTTAGGAGCTCCCAGTCGGGCTGCTATCAGAAGGATTCATACGTGGAAAAGACTGTGAAAAGGTCAGGTTCAAATAGGAAGCTCGAGTAAAAAGTTCAACTAAGAACAGCTGCAGAGTAGAACATGGCTCTTAAAGGGGAAGTCAAATAAAACAAGATAAGTCAAATTCTGTGTTTAATCCATTTGGGGTAAGGGTATTAAACAAAAAAATGAAGCGCATTTCGTTTTGCAATAGAATTCTTTGAACATCACTAGTACTGTGGGGGTGGTCCTTATAGACCCAAAGGACAAAAAAACGTAAGTCATTTTCGGAATGTTTCTTTGCCACAAAATGACTCGTGAGGGGTGCCTCAAAATTGCGTGCCCTGATCCTCGATCTGTGCTTGCCTATGCGTAGACGAACCTGTCTCATTGTGGAACCGATGTAAAGCAAAGAACATCCACAAGAGACAGCATACACGACCCTGCTCATGGAGCAGTTAGAAAAATGCTTCAACTGAAAACGGAAGTTAGAGGAAGGTGAATGAAATTCCTTAAGACGTCCAAAAATCCAAACCTTTCTTGACACCACCTGCACATCCAGTCATTAATTTGTAGTATTGTTCTTTCCCTTACTATACCACAACCTTCGACAGGAAGAACTGACAAAAAACCCAACTTGTGCCCCCAGGTCCTTCACCTTCTTACCCAGAGCCGCATAATCTCTTTTAATACATTCTGGGCTGTGTCGGACAATATCATTTGTTCCCACATGAATAAGCAAGAAGGGTAATAACCTGTGGGCTTGATGAGTGTTCCTATGCATGCACTGTAACTTGTGAACAGGGCTTAGGTGCAGCACAGCCCTATGTACTGTTCCACAGTCTATTGTTGTCAGAATCAGGCATTTACCCCTAGCATCCCTTAAAAGCAAATTCATCCAGGCAAGTGGTCCTGAAGCAATAATACTTTATTAGGAGCAAAAAGGTAAATAAAAGAACTGTCTTACAGAATGAAGAAGGCTGTTAATAACGATACAGAAGAAAGTACATGCTTAAGAACACTCTAGCTAGTGAAATCAAAGCAAGGTGAGGTAACCCTGAGATAAGAGATTCCCCAGCAGTGTAGACCAATTATCCCCACAGCTGCAGAACACAGGATGACTGTGAACCAAGGCCATCAGGCCTAGTCATGTGAAGAGCAAAGGCCTGAACAAGCGAAGGCCTGACAATTGTTTAAATAAACACTTCAATTGACTGACTGGTTTACTATCATATATTTTTAAATACACACATTTTTATACTTATAGTTAAACAATAACAATAATGTTAAAATATTAAGAAATATTTAAAAATAAATGATGATGAAATAATAACCATTAAGTGGTGATAATTATTATAATAGATTTAAACAAAGATATCTAAAAATTATTTCTAGGTATTAAAAAGTAAGTTTATATATAATTGTCATCTGCCCCCTATTCAATTGATTGTTTTTCAAAATTCAAAATTCAAATTAATCCCAAATTAATCTTTACGTTATGGAATTGAAGCTGTGCTTTCCACTGGCATACTTCCTAGTAGCTGGGGTCCTGAACGCTAGGATAGGAGAGGATGACTATTCGCTGTGTCAAAAAATTGGATTGGTTGTGGAGGAGCTGCCCCTGGATTGTTTGACTTTTACAAGATTTTTTTTCTTTTGAAAACCTGTTGATTCAATGTAATACAGGACATGAGATGTAAATCAATTCAGCTACATCCTCTTCTTCCCATTTTCTAAGAATAATATAAGTAATATGTTTTCCATTAGTCTGGAAATTCTTTGGTTAGTTTATTATTCACATAATGTGTTAATTTCACCATTACTATATACTGTACTAGTTTGTTTTCCGAGTCTTCCCACCGTAGATAATCTTCTGCTTTCCATTTTTTTTAGAAGTCCATTAGAGAGGCTTGCTATCAGTACAGCAAGCTGAAAAAAAATTGAAATGCATTTTCTGGGGGGGAAATCCCATATATTTCCATGGGACTGCCACAATTTTGCAGACGTTATCTTGGTGCCTACAGAATGGTGCTTCTCCAGCCCAAAAGGGGTTAGGAAGCTGCCTACAGACTGCTCCGCCCCAGCAAGCCCCCCTGGACACTGGTGCAAGGAGATACGCTGGGTAAATGCTGGCATGAGGCAGCGCCAGCACCTGAGCACCACGCTGCTGCCAGCGTCCAGGGAAACCACTGTAAGTTGCCTTACGCCAGCATCCATGCCAGTTTGCATGGCACAAGTGGCATGGGCATCGGCATAGGGGTCACAGTGGCTCCTGTGTTCAGACCCCCCTTCAGGAATGGGCTGCCCACCATTCATAATCCTGTGGGAAAGTGATTTTGCCTACTGATCAGGTGGAAGACTGGCCACAAGGCAAAGGAACATAAAACCACCACATTTACAGCTGTGTAACTGTTCAATACATTATTTGATCTGGACAACTGTATAGTGAAGACATCTGTGGCTGAGCTCATAGAATCATAGAATAGAATCATAGAGTTGGAAGGGACCACCAGGATCATCTAGTCATAAATGACTGCAACTGCTGAAAATAGAGTGTCCACCAAAAATGTTTGCCATGACATTCTCAGAATCCCTAGGTTCTGCTGACATAAATGTTTGGCGCTTGGGTGTTAAATCATGCTAATAAAATAAGACTGCAATCCTAACTGCTCCTGAAATCAGCAGCAACAGCAAGCCTGTTAAAGACATTAAATTCATAACAAAAAGAACAACCAAGTAAAGTAATTCAGTAAGCAACTGGACATATTCCAAACAGGGCTGCAACCTTTAATCAGATTAGTCAATAGATTAATTGGGTAAAGGCTATTTAGGTTGTCTCATCAGTGTAACAGGAAATGACAAGGAAATATTAAAGATGGTTTCTGTATCTTGTCAACTATGCTCTTGAGATTAGGTATTATCTGTAGTGATAGCAGACAATTCTTCAGGTGATGCTTTTCTACAGTGACTGAATGCTCCGCATCTTTCAGTTCACTGGGCTCCCTGCACCTCTACTGAGGCAGCCAGGGAATATCTTCAAAAACTGTGGTGCTTTGATGCCTCTTACGTCTGTGGAGTATTTATTTATTTATTATTTCCATTTGTTACCCCGCTCTTCCTGGCCAAAGCCAGGCTCAGAGCAGCTAATAGAATAGAGTCACATTGGGTAGAAATGAAAGCTGTGTGTTATGTTCCATTGAGCGAGAAAGTTCTCAAATTGGACACAACCCTTCAGATAAACCCAGC
This sequence comes from Euleptes europaea, assembly GCF_029931775.1. NCBI lineage: Eukaryota > Metazoa > Chordata > Lepidosauria > Squamata > Sphaerodactylidae > Euleptes > Euleptes europaea. The sequence goes on from NC_079323.1 coordinate 66,761,789, forward strand.
ATACAATGAGCTGAGGCAGAAATTACATCCTCACCCCTTGTTTTTAGATTTCCTCAAACAACCTATTTAAGGTTAGACATTTTGATCCCTCCAGGTGTTGAATAAGAACACAAAGACTTTCTAGAGTGGTTCAGGATATGGTAGAGGGTGGTGGCTGTACCGGACAAGGATCAAGATGTGATGTTTATTTTCTTACTTCCCACCCCCTTCCCCTTCCCCTTTTCTTTTCTGTATCCTGATAAAAATTCAATGGTTCACATATGTCTGGCAATGAAAGATTTTTAGGGCTACTGGAAGAAAATGGTCAGGCTTCTGTATTATTGGATTTGGCCGTATAATTCCGTTACACCAAACATGAACAATTTGCATCTCAAAGGAATAAACATGATCTGTAGACCTCTGATGCAGCGGCCTTGATCCATCTTGGCAGGTCTGCATCTGGTCAGTTCCTGGATCAGCAAGGAATGTCATGTCTGCTGCCGAATCCCCAGAGGGAAAGTGTGATATAAATGTAATAGTTATATAGGTTGATCCCACCGTCCTCCCATGAATATATGGTTTCCCCCATTTTATCCTCACAGCATCCCTGTGATGTAGGCTAGTCTGAAAAATAGCAACTGCCACTAGCACTGAGTTTCATGGTTTAGGGAGGCTTGGAGCCCAGGTGGGCCCTGTCCCAGTCCTCCACCCACTAGTGATGCAGTGGTTAAGAATGGTGGTTTGGAGCGGTGGACTCTTATCTGGAGAATCGGGTTTGATTCCCCACTCCTCCACAAGAGTGGCAGATGCTAATCTGGTGAACCAGGTTGGTTTCCCCAGTCCTATACATGAAGCCAGCGGGGTAGCCTTGGGCTAGTCACAGCTCTGTTAGAGCTCTCTCAGCCCCACCTACTTCACAGGGTGTCTGTTGTGGGGAGGGGAAGGTGATTGAAGCTGATTTGATTCTCCCTTAAGGTGGAGAAAATCAGCATATAAAAAACAATTCTTATTCTAGTCTGTATTTGCCATCAGAAAATCTAAGGAGAAATTATCAGTCTACAGAGCATCACATGAGCTGGCAGCATGGATGTCCACCTCTCCGCTCCAGCAGGGTGCAAGCTTTGATTTGCAAACTGCATGTGAGTCATGTAGTTTACTTGTGAAGGAGGAGGACCATCTGCTAGTCATGAGCAGATGACAAATTCGATGCATCGACACTGCTGTGATTTCCAAATTTGTAAGTAAACACATTTTGTAACCTTGCAGATAACACTTTTCAAGCATTCACTAATGGTAAAGTTTAAATTTATGCAAAACACTGAAAAATATCTTATTTGTAATGCAGTTTGAAAAGCAGTGGCTCCATTTTGACAGCAAGTATTGTGAACGTAAGTCTGTTAAGTGGCACCTGTTTTATTCAGCCCAGTTCGTTTCAGATAGATGTAAGTCTACTTCCTTCAACATTGTTCTTTCTCCATAAGTCAGTAAAGGTCTCTGTTTTTTGATGGTGTGTTCTGTAGTACAGGTCTGACCTCTGCTGGCCACAGACTTCATGGCACTTTAAAGGAAGCCCCCCTCCCCAAAGAGTAGGGGGAATTTTTTCAGCTTAAAGAAAATATGATATGTTTGCATCAAAAAACAGAACTGTAATATCAGGACATCCAGTTCATTCCCTGCACTGAGACAGAGTCCTTTGCACCCAAACCAATAAGCCCACATCCTCCATCTATCTAACTTTATCTTCTTACAGAGTATTTTGTTTCATGAGCTGAAAACACCATCAGTCAAAGGGAATGTGTATGCTAAATCAAATCTAGGCAACTCAAGCCAGTTAACTGTGCCATGGTTTAACATGCCATAAGGAAGGTTCCAGGTCACCCACCTATTTAAAGAGTGTGATAACAATAAATATTAGCCACCATTCTGCCTGACAGAATTTAAGGCGGTTTACAATGTAAATAGAATTCATAAAATAGAATACATAAAATACATTAAAAAATAAAAATATAAAATCACAATTTAGGGTTTCCAGTAAATTAATCAAATGTAGTTGTAAATAAAACTGTTTTCAACTGCAGCTTTTTATCTCTTTTTAAAATACTACCCTTTTTCTTTGACCTGTGGTCACCACACACTGCTTGGCAGCCAATAATGTTATAAGCAGTTAGTAATTCAGTCAATCAGCCAAATACTGTAAATACTGTATTAAAAAAAAACAAAAACCCTCTTACAACTGGGTCTTTAAGTCCATGATACCAACAAACTCAATCAGCAATCAGAATAAATTCAGTTATTAGCAAACCTATTGTTTTGTATTATTGTGTTTTCTTCAGTTAATGAATAATGTCATCCTAAGATAGTATATGTCAGTGGCAGAGCTTTTCATATGTATGCTTTACTCACTGGATAAGATGGGGAACATAGGCCACAATTAAGTTTTAAAAGGGAAAGGAACAAAAAAGACTTTAGAAGGAAATATGGATTTTTGAGAGTAAAATGCTTGAAAGGAAAAATGCCATGCTAAACAAAATGACACACATGTATTTGTGTTCTAAAAATATGAATAATTCAACAAAGGTATAAACAATTTCAGAGTTAAAAGCATAGAGGAAGAGATAGGTCAAGACTGAGGTTGATATTGGATAGCGTATATCCAAACTACTCTTATTGAAGTAATTATAAGAAGTTTAAAAATATTGTCGAAGGCTTTCACTGTCAGAGTTCGTTGGTTCTTGTAGGTTATCCGGGCTGTGTGACCGTGGTCTTGGTATTTTCTTTCCTGACGTTTCGCCAGCAGCTGTGGCAGGGATCTTCAGAGTCAAAGACACTGAGAGACACTGTCCTTCAGTGTTACTCCTCTGAAGATGCCTGCCATAGCTGCTGGCGAAACGTCAGGAAAGAAAATACCAAGACCACGGTCACACAGCCCGGATAACCTACAAGAACCTATAAGAAGTTCATTTGCACCAAAATGTTTCTGTGCTTCATATAGGTTTGTTCCACAGGGGAAGCCTTTTTATCATTACAGTTCAAATGCTTATATTTGACAAAGTTCACATATTTAGTAGACTTTTTCAGCTGACAACTGTTTTCCATTTAAAAAACATAGCACAAACAATTTGGCTCTGGCCCCGGGGTGGGGTGGGGGAGACAGGCAAACCACAAGGAAGGTTCCAGCATGAAATGGACTGACACTGCCGATTGCTTGGATTTTTTTAACCATAAAATCAATTGTAGCGTCTAGCTGTTGTAGGGCTCCTGCCCATTTAGTTTTTTTTTCTTTTCCTGTTGCTGTAGGCTTAGTTTTGTGTGTTTTTGCTGCAACTTCCATTGTTATTTGATTTTGTTGTTTACTGTTTTATAGTATTTTGAAATTAAGCCTGCTTGGCCTTTGTTTAACTATATATTGTTAAATAAAAAGTTAAAAAAATAGCACAAATTGTATTTTCAAAATTAACTCTGCTTCCATTTTTTTCTTTTCATTTCTACTGTCTTCCATGATTTGTTTTTTTTTGTGTGTGTGTGGCCTCTACAAAGAAGCCACATAGAGAAGCCTTGAAAATATTTCTGCATCCACTTGTTTTTCCTCAGCTTCAACAGCAAACAAAAAGATTGTTTCTGTTGCTTGTTCCTCGGCTTTTGTGTATCTGAACAAAATGCAGTGAAAGCACTTTCCTGGTCAGTTCAGCATTCAAATTATGCTATAGGAACCATGTTTCTTCCCACCTGTAGGCTTTCTGTAATTCTCTCTTCAGCTGGCTGGCTGAGATAGCAGTGCACTGAAAGTGAGGGCAGGCTCCCACTACCAGGCCTCCTGCCCTTTTGGTTCCCATGGCTAGGAGCCAGCATTCCATATTTCTGTATCCTCAGCTCCCAAGCAACTGGTTCACAGGATAAAGAGGAGCTGTGCGTTCTTCAGGTACACTGAAGAAGGCATTTGGTGTCCTGATGTCCCTGTTCTTCAGGTACACTGAAGAAGGCATTTGGTGTCCTGATGTCCCTGTGGAGCCTGGGAAAGCTCCTGTCGACTCCTGGAAAGATGGAGCAGCGGGCTGAGACAGGCAGCACTTGATGCCAAACATTGCCATGGCTTTCTTCTGAGTTCATCCCTGTGTAAATGAGCTCTGTTGAAAGCTTGAGGATTGTACTTGCTCACTTAATCATGAATACACAAGCACAAACAGGATCTGACTTGGACAGCATGAGGATTAACTCAGGGACTGACACTGGAGCACCACATGGGGCACAGCAAAAGCAGACGGGCAATTCCCAGATTCAAATTTTAAACTGGGATTGAAAGCCAGAAACACAATCTAGGAATGATGGGACTGGGATGCAGACAGAAATTCATGTTGGTTCCACACAGGCATACGGTAAGGAAGAACTTACAAGGGACCCACATCAGAATCAAGGTAAAACCAAAAGAGTTATTGTACCTTACTCAGGTCTTGGATGTTGAGGGTATCATTGCAATAAAGTTGTTCCTTAAGTGTTGATAGATACAGGAGGGTGAAGCCTCAGACCAAGAAGCTGTTCATGGTGATGTTAATCCTCTCAATTGCCTGTGGGACAGCGTCCATATCTCCGGGAGGCTTTTAGGCACTCTCAGAGTGTATGGGAGTCAAACCAACCTTCGTGGCTGTGGAGGAATATCCTGCTCCCCAGTTCCCTAATTAGAACTGGGGTGGGGTGTTGATTTTCACCCCTATTTGAACGAATCTTGGGGTCTCTCAGGGAGGGAAGTCCTGGGAGACATCTTGCTTCACCCAGCTCTGAACCGGAAGCCTAAAGAATCCTGTGTCCTGATGGTGCTGTATGAATGCTTGATAATTAAAAGACTCTCCCTCTCATTTAGCAGCAAATATAATGGCCATAAGTCATTCAGAGTTAACAGGACAAAGCAGTGAACCTCTCTAAGAATGTAAGAAGAGCCCTGGTGGATTAGGTTAACGGCCAGTCGGCTCCTCAAATAACAAGGGGTACAAAACCTGAAATGTCACAAGTAAGTGAGGCAGTATTTTGCAGCTGAACTAGGTACACCTGGTGTCTTTTAACCCCAGTACTAGGCACCAGTTCCTTACATACTGATACTTGAGCATACATACTGAAAGAGTGTTCTGCCTACCAGATTGGTATAGATTGAGGTTTTCTCATTCTTTGCTGTAACAAAAAACGGGTGGGTGACCAAAACAAGCATTTAAGCCACGACTGCTGGCTCCCCCGCTCCCAGCTGGTAGTGTCAGCTCCACTTCCTTCCCACTCAATGTCAGTATAAATCAAGCCAAGAACATTCCCCTCAGTGATACCTAAATGCTGAAGCCCAGTCTCAGAAAGAAAGAAGGAAGGGGAAAGGGGAACAACCTGGCCATCCTTCCAAAATGCACTGCTACTAATCCCCTTTCAAGAGAGTTAAATATAAAGTCATGTTCTTTCTTGTGAAAACATTACTAGCCTGTGGGTGTAAACACAGGCTTCATTTCCAAGAAATCTGTTGCAGCCCACAGTGAGTCTAGAGCAGGGGTCTCAAAACTGCGGCTCCAGAGCCGCATGCGGCTCTTTGGCCCGTTGAGTGCGGCTCTCCGAACTTGGTTCGGAGCCCCTGCTCTTGCGCCCGCTCGCGCCGGCAGCCGGGCTGCGGAGCCGGCATACCTGAGAGAGAGAGAGCGGGCGCGCGGGCGCGCTGTCTCTCCCCCCCCCCCCCGCCGTGGAGAATGGCCAGGTCCCCCTTTCCCTTGCCCTCAATGGTTGGGAGGCTAAAGCCTCCCCTCCCCTCCCCTCTAGCAGCGTGATTGCTGGGCGGGCGGCTCAGCGGTTCCTGCCCCCCCGCCTATCAGCTGTTGGGCGGGGCGGGCTTCCTTTGGTAGACCTGGCCTCCGGCTGAGTCCCATTGGGAGGCCATGTCTACCCACTGGCTTTCTTGGCGGTAGACCTGGACTCCGAGGAGGGGAAAAAGTCCCCCTTCAGAGGCCAGGTCTACCAATTGGCTTCTAAGGGCCTCTGGAGGCCAGGTCTACTGCCAAGAAAGCCAATGGGTAGACCTGGCCTCCCAATGGGACTCAGCCGGAGGCCACATCTACCAATAGGCTTTTATGGAGGTAGACCAGGCCTCCAGACGAGGACTCCGGACGGGGAGGGGGAAATGGCAGGGACTTACAATTTAATTTTTATCAATAAATAAGATCACTATTAAGTATGATATCAAGTTTTATTCAGTGTACCTATAGTTTAATTAAGACTTAAAACTTTAATTAAAGTTTATTAAGTTAATAAACAGTGTACCTACCTATATAGTTTAAGTTTAAGAAATTTGGCTCTCAAAAGAAATCTCAATCATTGTACTGTTGATATTTGGCTCTTTTGACTAACGAGTTTGCCGACCCCTGGTCTAGAGAAATTGAGTTCTGATGACAGTGAAGACAGACTGCTGGGAAAACATTACACACTTAAGCTGTACAACTGCAACTATCTTTCTTTAAAAAAAATCTAACACTTGATTTTCCTGTTTTATATAGGAGACATGGGGTGTTAACGCATGGATGTTTTGTCCAGCGATTGTTCTGAGAATGTAGCGAATCACCAAAGGCAACATGCATGCTTCCCTCCCGCGGGATCACCCCATCTCCTTCCAGCATTTCTGCAGGATTTTGAAGTCCTGCTTTAACACGATTTTAAAGTCTAGACTCACAGCAGCCGTGGGTAGAAGCCCATGCGTTTCTGCACTCAGGGTGACTCCCTGTCAAGTAGAAGCCATTACCTGGCCTTGGCGGTGGCAGCAGCAGCAGCAGCAGCAGCACCTCTCCCTCCAGCCCCAACCCCATGCCTCTCTCTTTCCTTCCCCCTGACCCCATGCCTCTCTCTTTCCTCCCCCCGCCCCCCCACCCAATGCTAATGAGCGGCATTGGTGCCAGAAGGAGCCGCTGCCGCACCTCTACTTCTGATGGTGGGGCTCCGGGCTGCAGGCTTCATTAAGGTGTGCTTAAACCCCTGGTTGATGCAGAAGGCCTGTGCTGGAGTCTGTTGAAGTCTTGCGTGCTCCTCCATTTTAGTCTCTTTTTTCTGTGTCTTGTTGCAACTGATGGCTGCTGTCATGGCCCCTTCCCGCCTTTCTTCCAGCGTGCACACGTATTCCAGAGGGCCATATAGGTTGAGCAACAAAGGGTGCTGATGAAGCCACCATCTCCTACCACAGCAGTAGCCACCGCCCACCTTCCCTTTAATTTTTTTATTTCCCCCTTCCCCCCTGCTCCTTTGACCCCCGTCCTTCTTTTGTTATCAGCCCCACTAAAAGTACCACAGCGCTCCTCACGCCCTTGAAATGGCAGCCTCTCTCTCCCCTCAACAGCCTTGAGGCTCCCAATATGAACGGTATCATCTGCGCTGAGAGACACCAGAAGGTTCCAGGTTCAACTAGGTCTGTCAATTCGGTTCGGTACGAACTGAAAATCAACCGAATTTCCCCTGATTCTGTGCTTTTCTGTTCGGACGGATCCGAACTCAAAACTGGCAGGCAACCGGGGGGGCCGAATTCAGCGAGTTCGGGAGTTCACGAATAAATTCGGCAAATTCAGCCGTCAGTAAGCAGCATAACCGTCAGTAAGCAGCATTCTCCTCCCCCGGCCAATCGGTGGGCAAGCTGGGTCTTCTTCTGGCCAATCAGTCAGGATTGAGTACTGGAGGAATCAGCTGATGTGCGGCCCGGCCAGGGAGAGAGAGAGAGAGAGCGAAATCCTTGTGTGTGTGTGGGGGGGGTGCTTGTGCACATTCGCTCCTTTCTGTAGCTGCAGGGGGCGCATTTTTGGGGGTGCACACACAAAACTTTCACTGGAACTTCAGATGAAGCTTCTTAAGGTACCCCCCAAGTTTTGTAAACATTGGGTCGGGGGGTCCCGAGATATGGGCTCCCCCCTTTTTCTTTCCATGGCTGCAGGGGGCGCGTTTTTGGGGGTACAAATCCCAAACTTTGAGCGGAGTTTCAGACCAGTGTTCTTAAGATACCCCCCAAGTTTTGTAAACATTGGGTCAGGGGGTCTCGAGATATGGGCTCTCCCCCTTTTCCCTCCCCCCTTTTCCATTTATGTGGCTGCAGGGGGCGCTTTTGGGGGGATATAGCCCCCAATCTTTTAGCATAGCTTCAGTGAATTATTCTTAAGATACTACCCAAGTTTTGTAAAGATGGGTTCAGTGGGGGCAGAAATATCGCCTCCCCCCCTTTTCTCTTTCCATGGCTGCAGGGGCGCATTTTTGGGGGTGCAGACACAAAACTTTCACTGGAACTTTAGATTAAGCTTCTTAAGGAACCCCCCAAGTTTTGTGAACATTGGGTCAGGGGGTCCCGAGATATGGGCTTTCCCCTTTCCCCTTTCCCCTATTGGGATGAATGGGGCAGCCGATCCGATCCTGTGTGCATCTCCTCTCCAGAGCAAAACGTTCCGTGCCTAATTGGAATCATCTTGGATTACTTTACAAGTCCTCTTCAGCCCCTCTTGATGGAACAGAAGACAGCCACAGTAAGACCCCTTTGGGAGCTTTAATCTATAACTTTTCTCCTGTGTATGTGTGTGTGTGGGGGGGGGGAAGCAGAGTCTGTGTGTGTGTGGGGAGGGAGCAGTTTCTGTGGGTGGGGGGGAAGCCAAAGGGGGCTGTCGTCGGTTCTGCCTGGGGTGTGTGTTCCTCGCCTTCCTGGGAGTCCCGGGAAGACAGGCGAGGGGTCTTTAAACCCCTCTGCTTTGCCTGTCCAGGCAGAGCAGAGGAGCTTGCCAACCCCCCGCTCGCCTTCCTGGGAGTCCCGGGAAGACAGGCGAGGGGTCTTTAAACCCCTCTGCTTTGCCTGTCCAGGCAGAGCAGAGGAGCTTGCCAACCCCCCGCTCGCCTTCCTGGGAGTCCCGGGAAGACAGGCGAGGGATCTGCAGTGGATCGCCTGCCCTTCCCCCCCTCCAATCCCCCCTCCAATCTCCCGAGCGATCCTGACGCCTGCGGGGGCCACAGAAGCCACGGCCCTCCGTTTGCAAGATCTGAGCAGGGCTGTCAAAGATGGGACATTTTGGAGGACTTTCATTCATGGAAGGTTTTGCATCAGAGTTGCCACTCTTTAGATGCACTTTTCCCCCCATCCATATTCTCCAAACTCAACAATAAGCCGCCGTGCAGAGTTTTGAGAATTCAGATGGGGAAAATGTGCATCTAGAGAGTGACAACTCCAATGCAAACCTTTCCATGAATAAATGGCCATAGGGTCGCCATGAGTCGGAAGCAACTTGACGGCACTTAACACACACATGCAAACAATGAGCAGGCGAGTGCGGTGGGGTGGGAATTTCTCCTTTTGCATCAGGACAGTGAATAGTCATTTTAAAGGTGTTTGGTTTGTTGCTCTGTGTGTGCGGGCTGTGATTTCTGGCCTGTGCTACTGTTCCCAAGTTTGGCTTTCTAATTCCTGCTGTGGCCTGGAGTTGGCATAGGCTTTTACTGACTGAGTCTCTGTTAAGCTTGGCCTGGTTTGGGGCTCTTTATGTTAAATTTGATGTTTGGGTTGTTGCTCTGTGTGTGTACGCTGTGATTTCTGGTTGGGGGGGGGATTACCTGTTCTGGTTGGGGTGGGCTTGCCTTTGTGGGAGTGTTATTCCTGCTGTTTTTTGTGGTTGCCAACTTTGGCTGGAGTTAAGTGGGTCAGTGTGAGTCTCTGCCTGCGGGGGGGGGATCCAGTGTACTTTGGTTGAAGTTAGCTTGGGTTCCTAGAGTGTTGCGCCGCCTCACCTGTGTGATTCCTGCTTGCAGGGGAGATCCATCTGCTTCAAGGTAGCTGCCTTGTTTGTGAATTGTGATGTTGGTGGTTAACTTTGTTTAAGGGTGCACTAGTTATTAGGTAGGGTAGCACCCAGGCTTGGGTGAGGGAGGTAAACCTCTTGGTCATTTAAGCAGGGGAGGTTTTGCCTTGGATTTGCCACTCTCCAGATGCACATTTTCCCAGCTAGATTATCCAAACTCTGCATGGGGGCTTATTGTTGAGTTTTGAGAATTTGGCTGGGGGGAATGTGCATCTAGAGAGTGGCAAATCCAAGGCAAAACCTCTCTGACCCTGGAGATTATAGATATGCATCATGACTAGTATTCACTTTGACTAGTAGCCATGGATAGCCCTAAGCCCTAAGCCAAAAGTTTTGCATTGGTTTTTATGGAGAAGGGGGCAAGCCCCCTTCCGCCCCCCCCCAACCCAATCCTCACCAAACACGGGGGTTATTGCAAGGAGTGTCCCACCAAGCAAACCTAAAAGTTTGGGACCCACACCTCAAAAAATGCCCCCCCCCAGAGCCTGGGAAAAACCTCCCTATGCCTGCCTATGCTGGGAGATTTCTCATTAACCTACTTCCCATGAGGGGTTAACACTTTGGGCGTCTGTGGTTAACCGCAGAGGAAACAAGCTTAATGAGAAATCTCTCAGCACCAGCAGGCATAGGGAGGTTTTTCCCACGGCTCTGGAGGGGGCATTTTTTGAGGTGGGGGTCCCAAACTTTGAGGGTAGCTTGGGGGGACTCTTCTTGCAAGAACCCCCACGTTTGGTGAGAATTGGGTCAGGGGGTCCGGAGTTATGGGGCCCGGAAGGGGTCCCCCCGCCCATTGCATGAATAGCAGCCGGCTTCTGTTCTTTCTTTCCTATGGGTGGATGGGGGGGACCCCTTCCGGGCCCCATAACTCCGGACCCCCTGGTCCAATCTTAACCAAACTTGGGGGTTCTTGCAAGGAGGGTCCCTCCAAGCTACCCTGAAATTTTGGGACCTCCACCTTAAAAAATGCCCCCCCAGAGACATGGAAAGGCGCGATTGTGTTTTTAATGGCTTTATTCGGCCGAATTTTTTTCAGAACTTTGAATTCCCGCTGAATTGAACGGATCCGAAGTGGGGGAGTTCGGACTTCGGCACGTACCGAACCCACAAGGGCCAAATTCGGCCGAATCCGAACTGTACCGAATTTTTTTTTTTTTGACAGCCCTAGGTTCAACCCCAGACATTTCTAGTTAAAGGGATCAGATAGTAGATGTGAAAGACCTTGGAGAGCTGCTGCCAGTTAGCACAGATGATACTGACCTTAAAATACAGTGAGGAATCTCTCATGTAGGATGAGGAAGAAGGTTATGATGTATGAATATCACAGAAGAAGTTTATGTCTATAGCTTTTAAGGACTTGATTACATCATTTTGAAGCCTGATAGTTTTGGAGTCATCCATTTAGAAGACACGTCTCCTTGCATTTTTCCAAGCTTTTATTCACTGAAGAAGGAACATAAATAAATTGACGTGCTCTATCAACGCACATCTGCATTATTGGAATATTTGCAGTCTTCTGTTTACAAAATTACTGTGTATATTTAGCTGAAACAGCAAGATGATTCCTAATGGCTATTTGATGTTTGAAGATGAAAACTTCATTGAGTCATGTGTTGCCAAGCTAAGTGCTTTGCGTAAAAGTGACCAGTTCTGTGATGTTAGACTCCAGGTATGTGGACATGAGATGTTGGCACACAGAGCAGTACTAGCTTGCTGCAGTTCTTATCTGTTTGAAATCTTCAATAATGACAGCAACACTCATGGAGCTTCCCATGTGAAGTTTGATGATCTTAATCCAGAAGCTGTTGAAGTGTTAAATTATACCTATACTGCTCAATTGAAAGCTGACAAACAACTGGTGCGAGATGTATATTCTGCAGCAAAGAAGGTGAAGATGGAGAGAGTCAAGCAGGTTTGTGATTATTTGCACTCCAAAATGAATGTTGAAAGCTGATCTCGTATTGAAACTTTGCAAGCAACATGGGTGATTCACGTTTATTGAACTGATGGTTACATTCAAGAGTATTTGTTATCTATCTCTGAATAAGAAGAATTTCTGAAACTGCCACGCTTAAAGCTGGAGGCCATGCTTGAAGACAATGTTAGCTTGCCTAGCAATGGCAAACTATACACAAAGATCATCAACTGGGTGCAACGCAGCATTTGGGAGAATGGAGACAGTCTAGAAGATCTTATGGAAGAGGTTTATTAACAAAACTAGAATACCCAAGGCTGAAGAAGAAACTTCAAGTGTAATGGCATGTAAAGAAGCACCAGTCTTGCCCCAGTTCTCCTAAGAAAATCTGCTGTGGGCAGAGAATGATGATGATGTTTAACGGTGTTTAGGATATCTTTATTTTTGAAAAAGTGTTGCATATAAAATGGCCTTATGCATAATCCCAAATCCTGCAGCTAGTTGGTATAAATCTGAAATACCAGCATTTAAAGAATTGCAATGGTATTCTACATTTCATACTATTTTGAGAAATTTAAGTGAAAAATACCTTTCCATGATGGCAAATTAGATATATCTCACACTGACTTAATATTTTATTTATTAAATATCTTACTCCACACTCATAGCCAAGGTTCTCAAGCAGCTACTCCTGTACTTACACTTCTGTGTAACACTTTTTTTTTTGATACTTCACATATTCTCCTGCTCTTTTATACTTTTCTTAAAATCCCAAGGGAATGGTCAAACTTCCAGTTGCAGGTCTGATACATTTTTCTGAAGGGCTAGTAGGACCCTTTTTATAAATCCAATTCTGCTTGATTTGCATATTATAATTGAACAAAGAAAAATGTTGTATTGTGCAAATAAGAAACTTGTTTTTAGGTAATAACAAAAAAACTTTATTTGAGTTTATTACCCTGTATAGTTTGTTCTGCTAAGATAATGTACATTGTACTTGTACTTAATGTACATTGTACTTAATGTTACTGTATTGGGAAAACAGAAGTCAAGGAACCTGAGCTAAGAAAGCAAGGCCCCATCACCTGATATTTGAAGATGTTATCATCATGAAATCAACTTCCCTTTTCAATTTTGCCATTCTGCTAGACTGAGATAAGATGATCTGAACCACACCTTGTGGAATCCACATATCAAATATCAGGTGATGGGGCTTTGCTTTCTTAGCTCAGGTTCCTTGACTTCTGTTTTCCCAATACAGTAACAGTAGTTACTGCAGTAGTTAAGCAGCTATGGAGACAGTAGCTACATGGGTGTTCTGTTGTTTTGCAGGTTCAAATGCTGCACTACTCAGCTGATCACAAGCTGCTTGATGGAAATCTACTAGATGGACAGGCTGAGGTGTATGGCAGTGATGATGACCACATTCAGTTTGTGCAGGTACAAATTGCACACAGTCTGTGGTAACCTCAGGTAAAATTGGAGAGAGTAGTGTGGCACAACTAAAAGGTTGTGTACTACAGTAACAGCAGGAGACAGTCAAGTGTTGAGCAGATGGGGACATAACTAATATAGATGGCTTTTGTGGTCTCTGTTTAGTTTGAGCTGCAGTTTAACAAAACTAATTTGTGTTAAATGTGTGACTTAAATAAGCACAAGGCTAGTGATTGGAGATCAAGTAAGTTTGCTGAATGTTTTGCCCAGTGAATAACAAGACAGAACAATAGGCTACAAACATAACTTGGGAAAACAGAGGGGAATAAGGAATGATGAAGAAGCTTTTGTATTCAGTGCTTCAGTATATAATGCAGCCTGTGGAAATAATTTACTCAGTATGTGACTAGGAGGATATCCTAACTCTAGAAATCTTCTTTCAGAAAACTAGCATAAGGCACAAGCTGAATGTGAGCAGAGCAAATTTGTTATTTTAAGAATAGTTTCACATCTCGAATGAGCTGCTATTCCTGCCAGGAAGCAGTAGAAGAAATACTGTAGTGCTATGCACTGGTGACTTTCTGGATTTAGCCATTACAACTGTTGCTGTTGTGTGTTGGTTTCAAAAGTAACATACTATTTTCAGTTACAAGTATAGAAGAATTGAGAAAATGGGAAACTAAAAAGTAGAATCCAAGGGGGAGGGGAAGGACAGAGAGAGGCATGGAGTGGGGGGGAAGGAAAGAGAGAGGCGCAGGGTCAGGGGTGGGCAGTGGCTTTTCCCGGCTTGAAGGAGCCCCTTTTCCATTTGTTGCTCATTTGTTTCTTCCATTTGTTTGTCCCTGTTCATGTCCCTATGCGTTGTTTTTTTGAATGGGGGAAAAGAAAGCGTGGAACAGAGTAGGGACAAACTTGTCTCTGGGCTTTCCATAGATCCTTAAAGGTATCCTTTCTTACTGTTGCCAGAAAACACTTTGGTTCTGCCTTGGAGAACAAATGGTGTGTGTGTGTGTGTGTATTCCCAACTGCTCTGCTCCATCTCTGTGTACATATAACTATATAATTGCATTACATAATACCTCTGGTATATATTCCTGTAGTACACATTCTTTTTGAAGAATCCTGATGGGTGCATTTGGCTTCATTCACAGACTTTAACTGATCACCTCCCTTTCCAAATGAGGCTGCATATTTGTATGTATACCTTCTTCTGTAATAATCTTGAGAAGAAAAAGAAGAGTTTTTTTAATTTCCTGATTTTCTCTTCCTTTTAGGATTCTCAAATTGGCTTACAATCATCTTCCCTTCCTCTCCTCACAACAGACACCTTGTGAAGTAGGTGGGGCTGAGAGAGTTCGTGACTAGCCCAAGGTCACCCAGCTGGGTTCATGTGGAGTAGTGCGGAACCAAACCCAGTTCTCCAGATTAGTCCACCAGTCTTAACCACTATACCACACTGGCTCATATGAAGCTATCTGCTCTAGTATGGTGATACCCATGGTGAACCTCATGGTCTTTCTCCTTTTAGTGCACAATGGTCTAGATCAGTAAGCCCAAGAGTTGGTATCCACAGGTAAATCATGGAGCACTTCCTGCTGGGTTGAGAGCCATTTTGGGGCTGTTTTTTGAAATGTCCTATTATGCAGAGAACAAGGGTGCCATGCCCTTTTCCTGTCTTTGCATGTATGATGAGAAAAGTAGCAGGAAAGTGAGATAAGGTCAGTGGTGGAGAGTTCATAGTTTCTGACCCTTGGCATGTGCCTCACTATACCCCCTGCTGGGTGACCTTGGGTCAGTCACAGTTCTCTCAGACCTCTCTCAGCCCACACAGAGGCAGGCAACTGATGGGGTCACCATCAGTTGTGACTTGACAGCACACACACACACACACACACACAGTTGGCTTGTATTTCCTGTCCCCAGGACTTCTGTCTATGGTTGTTTACACTAGTGAGGTTATAAGCCTGGCTCCCACTATTCCTTTCACAGGACAGAGGGCACATTACTTCCTGTAGCATGCTTTTATTTCAATGTGTCCCTGATCTAGAAGGGGTTAAAGATCATTTATCTAGATTTTTGTTTCCGTCAAGTCACATCTGACTTATAGTGACTCCTAGTGGGGTTTTCCACCCCAGTTATGCCCTCCTTTCATCTCCTTACAATTTCACTTTCCGGTCACCACAGTGGGCTTATCTTGTCATTCTTACTCTGTACATAGGAAAGAAACCTTTTTTGGTGTGTCTAGCATCTCTCACTAGCCTAAGCATGGTATGTGCTGTCTAGCATCTCTCACTAGCCTAAGCATGGTATGTGCTATCCTAACATGGTCCCTATAAGCACTGTGTGTGTGTTAAGTGCCGTCAAGTCGCTTCCGACTCATGGTGACCCTATGAATCAACATCCTCCAAAATTCCTATCTTTGACAGCCTTGCTCAGGTCTTCCAAATTGAGGGCTGTGGCTGACGCGGAAGCCAAGCGGATTAGCAGTCTTGTCCAGGATACCCATCAGAAAGTCCACGGCCACATAGAAAAAGTGTAGTTTATTTGTACAGTGCAGAAATATATACAGATACTCCTTTCACACTCTCCGCTCATAACATCCCGCATAGAACTGCAGTTTCACTTCATTATATACACCTGGTGGACGCAGCCACCAATCACAGTAGATATCCAATTATCCTGGTATTGCTACTGCATTGCATCAGCCACCTGGCTCTAACTGGATCAGGCCAGCTTTCTCTAGCTCCCCAGGTACTTTCCAGGCTGATTACATCATCCTTACATCTCACTGATCTATCCTGCACCTGTCAAACTATCTGACAGACTTGTAATCTTGACAGTGGCTTCCTTTATAGAGTCAATCCATCTCTTCTTGGGTCTTCCTTTTTTCCTGCTGACCTCAACTTTTCCTAGCATGACTGTCTTTTCTAATGACTCTTGCCTTCTCATAATGTGACCAAAGGATGACAGCCTAGTTATTTCTAACTAGTTATTTCTTTATATTCTTCATATTGGTTATAAGGCTCTCCTTCCACTTTTTATTTTTATTTTTCAAATCTTTAAAAAGCTGTTTATGGAGCCACCCTGACCTCTTCCTCCCATTTTTCCTTCTCATAGGAATGTTTTGTGATTGTGTCTTCAGTATTTCATTTTTAAGAAACTCCCACCCTTCTTGAACTTCCTTCTCCTTAAGTATTTCTGACCATGGGATTCTACCCAGCATAAGTTTAAGTTTGTTAAAATTTGCTTTCCTAAAGTCCAACCTATGTCTGACTACATACAGTTTTTCCTTTCCCCAAGATTGTAAATTCCAAGATTACATGGTCACTGCTACCCAGGGTGCCTACTACTTTAACCTCTTCAACTAATTCTTCCATGTTAGTGAGAATCAGGTCTAAGATAGCAGATCCCCCTTTTTCCCTGTCCACTTTCTGGAATATGAAGTTGTCAGCAAGATGTCAGGAATTTATTGGACCCTGCATTTTTGGTGTTGGACTTCCAACAGATATGCAGGTAATTAAAATCTCCCATGACCACCATCTCTTTAAGAACTTTGTAATCTGGTTGAGGAGTATCTCATCCAAGTCCTCTGCCTGGTTTGGTGGTCGATAGCAGACCCCCACCTTCATATCACTATTATTTCTTATTCCTTTTATTTTTACCCATACTCTCGACTGAACTATGCTCGGATTCATGTATTTCTTCACAAGAATACACATTTTGGACATATAATGCTACTCCCCCCTTCCTTATCTATCCCTTTTAAACAAGTTGTACCCTTCAATTTAATATTCCAATTGTGAGTGATATCCCACCAAGTTTCAGTAATGCTCTGTTCTAATCAAGCTGATTACAATGTGCAATGTACATATACATCCTGAGTTCCTTCTTTTTACCTCTCCCACCATCTGACTGGGATCTAATGATTCAAAGTTTACCATTCCAATTTGTATTTGACTCTTGGAAGCTCATACCCCAAAAAGTTTGTTCGTCTCTAAAGCGTTACTAGACTCAAATCTACCAGCTCCACTTCTGGGTCAGACGACCCCCCCGCCGAAAGCGCAGGACCCCCCCCCGCTCCTGCCGCCCGCTGCCTCGGGGCGAACGATCAGCCCCGTGAAAATCCGGCAAGCGGCACCCCTCGGTGCAAGAGGGGATGCAGATTTGGGTGCCGGTGGCGGACCTGTCATTTGAGCGATAGCCGCCAAGAAATCGGCGGCGGTTGCTCTGACAGGGCTCCGCTGAAGAGCCGGCGCCATCTTAAGGCACAGCAGGAGAGAGAGAGGTGGGATCCGATTTTCCATATATTGGGATTATAATTTTTTTTCTGACTTTTAAAACACTAAACTGGGGTGTGTGGCAGTGTTGTTTCTTAAAGAGATAAACTTGAACTATCTATAATTCGGTTAAGCTCTGTTTTCACGATTTTTGGCTTTTTGCCAGTTGTGTGACGCATTTTAAAAGTTTCTTGGTAAAGTAAGATGATGTAGCTGGTGTACGAATAGGGAGAAATCATTATAAACTTAAAGCATATGCGGATGATTTAGTATGTTTTTTGATTGATCCGACTGAACAGATTGACAGATGGAATAAAATTTTGGAGGTTTATGGAAAGCTTTCAGGTTTTAAAATTAACAAAACTAAAACTAAGATTTTAGTTAAAAATATGACTCTCGCACAACAACAAATATTAATTAAAAAGACAGGATTTAATATTGAAAATAAAGTTAAATATTTAGGTATATGGATATCGAATAATAATCTTAATTTATTTCAGGATAATTATGCAATTCAATGGCAACAGATAAAAAAAGATTTGATAAGCTGGGGAAAAGTGCCACTATCACTGTGGGGAAGAATCTCAGTAATTAAAATGATGTTGTTACCTAAAATGCTTTTTTTGTTTCAAAACCTACCAATCGTGAAAGGTGTACAGATATTTGAAGATTGGAAAAAAATATATTATGAGATTTTTATGGGGCAAAGAAAGACATAGGATTGCATATAACAATTTAATAGAATTACAGGAAACGGAAGGAATGGGATTACCAGATCTGAAAATGTATTATCAAGCAGCTTGTTTCACCTGGATTAAAAATTGGATCCTCTTAGAGAATCCAAAGTTATTAGAATTAGAAGGATTTAAATTACGATTTGGGTGGCATGCTTATTTATTGTATGACAAGGAGAAAGTAAATAAAGAATTTAATTCTCATATTATTAGGAAAAACCTATTACAAATATGGAATAAATATAAAGTAGCCTTTGAAAGTAAAACTCCCGGCTGGCTAAATCCTATAGAAGCATTTATGAGAAGAGGCGCACATCTAAATTTGGATTGTAATAATTATAGAGAAATGATAAAATATAGAGATGGGATATGGGTATTGAAAACACGAGAAGAACTTCAGATTAAAGATTGGTTTATGTACCATAAATTAAGGGATGTTTTTAATAAGGATAATAGGTTGGGTTTTAATCAAACCAAATCTAAACTGGAGATTATATTAATCAAGGGTAATAAAGGACTGATAGGTAGGATCTATAAAGATCTTATAGAAATGAACTTAGAACAGGAAAGGATTAAACCAGTGATGTTGAAATGGATGAAAGATTTAGGTTATAATACCATTTCGAATGAAATAAGAGAAAATTTATATAAAATGTTTTATAGATGGTATATAACCCCAGTATTATTAAGTAAAATGAAAAAAAGAAAAAGCTTTCTGTTGGAAGTGCGGTACGGATATAGGTACATTTATACATGCTTGGTGGTTTTGTAAAAAAAATTAAGAGATTTTGGCGATAAGTTTTGAATGAAACTAATAATTGGATTAAATCAAAAATTAAGAGAGATCCCGCCTTTTGTTTATTGGGCATTTCAAAAAAAAGATTTAGATAAAGGTGACAGAGTTATATGTCAATATAGTTTTGAAGCAGCAAGAATTATAATTGCTAAAAAATGGAAGCAAACGAATAAACCTTCAATTAAAGAATGGAGAGAAAAGCTATGGATGTATATGTGGATGGCCAAAATTACAGTTTCTTTACATGGTAAAGATATGGAAGAATTTAAATCCACATGGTCCAAGGCTGCCGCATATTGGGATAAATTGGTAAAAACGGATTTTAAAAGTATTATTAACGAGTTATAGTACAAAGTGATTCTTAACTAATGACATAATAATAGAACTTTTATATATTGCCATAACATTCTATCGGAAGTCCCTTGGTGAAGGGCACTGTGGTGGGGGATGGGATTTGGACCCAGGGCACTAATAGGGTTTTATAATGAATAATGTATCAGTAGTTAATCAGTGCTCTGTATGTGTATTTTCTTTTCTTTTCTTTGTAGTTTATGTTTTTTTATGTATTCTTTGTATGTTTTATTATAAAAATGCAATAAAAAATCTATAAAAAAGAAATCTACCAGCTCTGTTACTAATGGGTGACGACCAATGCTGTGAAACTGTTGCTGCAATCCCAAGAACACTCTCCTGGGAGTAAGTCCCAACAACAAAAATGGGGCCTACTACTGAGAAGACCTGCTTAGGATTAGGGAGTTACTCCCATGTGATTTGTGCAAATGTCCATGGGATGCTTTGAGGCTCAATCAACTACCGTATATACCCATGTATAAGCCGACCCGCGTATAAGCCGAGGTGCCTAATTTCTCCCCAAAAATGTGGAAAAATTAGGCACCCGCGTATAAGCCGAGGGTCAGCTTATAACCCCTCCCCCCCCCCGCAGGCTTACCTGACAGGGCTCCCTGCGAAGGCGGTGGTGGCGGCGGCGGGCCCCCCGCAGGAGGCTTCCAGGGCGGGGGGAGCCAGGCGCGCTCGGTAGCCGGCTTCCCCTGGCCCTTCCAGGGCGGGGGGAGCCAGGCGGCCCGGCAGCCGGCTTCCCCTGGCCCTTCCAGGGCGGGGGCCGCCGGGCTCGCCCGGCGGCGGCGGCCGCTCAGCCTTGCAGCGGCTGCAGGAAGCCCTCACAGGGCGCTCCTGGCTGGGAGAAGCTGCATGGGCCAGGCAACGGTGGCGGCGGCGATGGCTGCGGCGGTAAGTTGCCCCCTCCCTCCTCCCTGCTCCCTCCTCCCCCCTCCCCTACCCTACCGTATTGACCCGCGTATAAGCCGAGGCCGGCTTTTTCAGCCCTTTTTTTGGGCTGAAAAACTCGGCTTATACGCGAGTATATACGGTATGTTAATATGACATAAGGTGGTTGTTTGTACTATATTACATTTTCAAAGCTAGTCAGAAGTTTAGTAAGTGTGCATCTTCATAAATACGGGGTTGGCTCTTTACATCATTCTGTCATCGGCCTTTTATGCATGGCTGTTTCATTGTGGTCACCCCACTGACTACTTTGGGTCTTGACCTTGATAATGCATGCATTTTCCAACCATCAGAGTTTGCCTCATTCTCCTTATACATTTACGCACATTTTGCCCAGGTTTTCTGGATGCTGGCTAAACATGAATCCGGAAAACATGGCCAAAATGCACGGAAACACTTGGATACTTGGTCAATCTGCTCAAGGAGGGCAGCATCCACATCCTCACCTTGGTCAGGTCTGTAGCAGTCTCCAACCACAATACCGTCTGTCTTTCCTTCCCTTATCCTCACCCAGATACTTTCCATTGGACTGTCCTCCTTCTCCAGTATTTCTTAACAAGAAACTCTCTCCTCACATACAGCGCCTCACATACTCTGCCCCCTCTTTGACCTTTTCAGTTCTTCTTGAACAACTCATATCCATCCACTACGACATTCCAGTCATGGGAATCGTCCCACCAAGTTTCTGTAACACATACTAACAGTTCATTCCTGACCGGAATGCCTGCACCAGTCTTAGGAGGCAACGCAGCAATGCTGCCTGCTAAGGAGGTTTTGGCAGGGCTGAAACCTCTGGCTGGCGCAAAAAAAACATGAAATGGCTCAGGAGGCCACCTGACGGCAGCCCCATCTCCCCACCCAGTGCTGGGATGCCCCGGAAACACTTCCAGGGATGCCGCTGTGGCCTTGCTGGCGTCCAGACCCATCGGTGTTCATGCCCAGTGCTGCCGTTCCAGTGCCCGGAGACCAGCGTCCAGCCCTGCATGCTGGCGCTGGGCCCACAAACGCCGGCGTGCAGCGTTTAAACCTGGAGAGATTCATCAGGTCTTTAAACGAATATGGCGCTGGGCCCACAAACGCAGGAAGAAACCTGGAGAGATTCATCAGGAAGAAACCTGGAGATTCATCAGGAAGAAACCTGGAGAGATTCATCAGGAGGTCTTTAAACAAATACGGCGTATTCGTGTAAAGACCACCTGATTAATCTCTCCAGGTTTCTTCCAAAAACATTCTTCCCTGACCTTGAAAGGTGAATTCCACTGCATGCTAGTAGGTTGTCATCCAGAAAAACCAGGCCGTAGTCCCAGAATCCAAATCGCTCCTGCCTGCACCACCAACACAGCCAGTGGTTCACTTCCAGAATCTTATGTTCCCATCGTATTGCCCTTCCTCTGACAGGAAGGATTGAAGAGAACACCACCCATCCCCATTCCCTTCAGCTTACTCCTGAGACCTTCATAGTGAGTAATGTTTATATATATATATATATATATATATATATATATATATATATATATATATATATATATATTATATTTATATTATTTTTCAACAATTATAACATATTCAATTGACATTACCTTCCATATAATGTAAGAAAAACGGACTTTAACAAATTCTTAGGCATTTGTCTTCAACATTAAATCAAATATAATATAGTGAACTTCCCCACCGACCACCTCTCTCCCATCATTAAACTGGTATCTCCTTTGTACTAATATCTTCTAATCCTGATACTTTTTTTAATTTTAATTTTAATATTACAATTCCCCCTTATATTATTCCTTTTCATAAATGATAAATAACACAGTAATATTAATATGCAGGGGGGAAAGCTGAAAAAAACCATTAAATTTTTTTCACATAGTATATTAATACAGTATCTTCCAAGCCTTCATCTCTATCAGTTATAGTGGATTAGATCTTAAAAAACATTATAATATAAAAAAACTAATTTAATATTGTAATGGTTCTACTCCCCCCCCCCCTTCCCTTTATAAAAGGAACAAGTTAGTATTCTTCCGGCTTTCTAACCCTTCTTTTTAAACTTTTTCTTCTGACTGGAATTCTTGGTGTAGTTTGCAGATTTTCTCAAGTTAGTGTCTTGTCTTTGGCTATGTTCACCCCCTGGTCCTTGGGCTGTCTGTTCTTCTTTTTGTAATCCTGTAGTAAGTTCCATCAGTTTATTGTTTCTTGCCAAGAAATTTTTAGCATCTTCAATTGAGTTGATAGAATGTTTAATTTGTTTATAGGTGAAGGTGAGTCCTTGTGGCAGCAACCAGGAGTATTTTATTCCTCTTTTCCTCAGTCTCAGTAAAATCTTTGTAGATACTTCTCTTTTCAATCAAATAGCGTGGAATGTCTTTAAGAATTATCAGCGGTATACCATCTACAGAGAACTGATTTTCCATATGGAGTTTCATTATGTTATTTTTCAACCTGATGTCATAAAAGGAGATGAAGATCTCTCTGGCTTTTGCATTCGGTACTTGAGTTGACAGGGGGATTCTGTATATTTTTATTTATTGCATAGTCCAATTCTGATTCATTTAGTTGAAATATATTAGCAGGTGACTTGACGATAATCTGTCTGGTACCCCCCAGTCTTTCAGGTAAATTTTGAATGCGTAGATTAGATTCTCTGTGTTGCAGGTCCAAAACTGCCAATTAGTCCTTCAGTCTCTTTTCCTGGGATTGCAAATCTTCAATTTGTTGAGCCTGAAGTCTCATCTGTTTTAACTTCTTTCAAATCTTCAGTGATATTTTTGACTGTTAATGCCAGTCTTATTCATGCCATTTTTAATTGCTGTGATTTGGTCCTTTGTTTCCTTAATTTCATTTGTCAAGCCATCTAGTTTTTGAGTAATAAGCAAGGTCATTTGTTTGATTGCTCCTGTTGTTTTAAAATCTTTTCAAAATGCTCCTTAATTAATTGAGTCTGCATAGCAAACATTTCTTGTGTCCCTTGGCAATTAGAATCCATAGTTGTCGTATTCAGGTATTTTCCAGACTAATAAGTCACATACAAGCAGGCAATACAGTGTAGAATAGTTACTGGGTAGTTGGAAGTCTCTGGTTTGGCTTTAAATCTTTTTTCAGGAAGCTTACAAGGAACTATAGTGCAGTGGACTTTCTATCGCTCCGACTCTATGATCCAAGTATGTAGGATTTATTTTGAAGCTACACCAAGTAGGGTATTTCTGGTCCATCCACCCACTGCAATTTCCTGTATTCCTAGAGGGGTAGCTTCCTGGTTAAAAACGCAACTGGAGGGCTATCTTAAGACAAAGGAACGGAGAAACGAAAGTGAAGGGCTCCTCCTCCTCCCCTCAACGCCACAGCCTCCGGTTGGTAACTTTTCCTGTCAATCAATTCTTTAAGATTGTTTTGTTTGCCTGCTAATTTGCTTTAAAAGTTAATTTAAAGTTAAAGTTAAAGTTCTCCTCAGCTGGCGGGGCTGCGACCAGCCCTCCCCCGTGCAAGCAGCTCTTGGGAGAGGAGTGGGAGTCAACCGCTCTTCTTCGGACAGCAGGGGGTTGCCTGCTTCCCGATCCACTGTTTAGGATCGGTATCGGGGCTACCTGACGAGCGCCCTGGGTCAAAACGCCTCTTGGTTCCCCCGAGTGAGCTCGGGGGACATCTTACTCAGATCAGCTTCTAGCGGAAGTCCCGTGAGCTTTAATGTTTTTGATGGTGTTCACAGCCGTGTCGTTAGTTTCCACATGGACCATCACAAATGGGTAAGGATCTTAAGTTTTTACCAGACTCCCTGCTGAGGGGTATGGAATTCTGTGGGCTATAATCTGGAGAACCGGGTTTGATTCCCTCTCCTCCACATGAGCGGTGGAGGCTAATCTGGTGAACTGGATTTGTTTTCCTACTCCTACACATGAAGCCAGCAGGGTGACTTTGGGCTAGTCACAGTTCTATTAAGAGCTCTCTCAGCCCCACCTATCTCACAGGGTGTTGTGGGAGGGGACGGGAAGGTGATTGTAAGCCAGTTTGATTCTGCCTTAAGTGGTAGAGAAAGTCGGCATATAAAAACCAACTCTTCTTCTTCTCTCTCTTCGGCTTGCCCCAAAGGCTCAATCCTCTGGCAGGAGAAGCCTTGTAAATCAAAGGCTCACAGCCCAACCTCTAAACAGCCAGCAATATAATTGATAGGATATGACATTCAATAAACAATTGACATTCAATAAACAATTAGGGTTGTAGAACCTAAAATCTAAAAACAGAAGCAAAGCATAATTATTAACATTCCTGAGTGGGGGTGGTGATTCCATGATAACTGGAGGAGGCACAGAAAAATACTCTATGAGTAGTATAGAGTATTTCGGCCGGGCTGAAACCTCTGCCTGGAACAAAAAACCCATGCTTTTTTGTTCGGTGGGTGGAAAGGGGACGTTCCTTCCAGAATCTTATGTTCCCGAGTAGTTCCACAGGGAACTACTCCCTGTGTAGTTCCACAGGATAGTAGTAGCCCGAGTAGTTCCACAGGGCTTTGCCACAACTTTGCAGGCGTATCTCAAAAAGGTAAAGGTCCCCTGTGCAAGCACCGGGTCATTCCTGACCCATTGGGTGATGTCACATCCCGACATTTACTAGGCAGACTTTGTTTACAGGGTGGTTTGCCAGTGCCTTCCCCAGTAATCTTCCCTTTACCACCAGCGCTGGGTCCTCATTTTACTGACCTCAGAAGGATGGAAGGCTGAGTCAACCTTGAGCTGGTCACCTGAAACCAACCTCCGTTGGGATCGAACTCAGGTCATGAGCAGAGCTTGGACTGGAGTACTGCAGCTTACCGCTCTGCGCCACGGGGCTCCTATCTTGCCACCTGCAAAATGGTGATTTTTGGGTCAGAATTCCAAAATGAAGTGACCATAATGCAAAACCCATTGGAGAATCCAAGAGATCCGATATGGTCAGTAAAAGTACTTTAAATTGGTTCTTGTAGGTTATCCGGGCTGTGTGACCGTGGTCAGGGTATTTTCTTTCCTGACATTTCGCCAGCAGCTGTGGCAGGCATCTTCAGAGGAGTAACACTGAAGGACAGAGTAACAGTGAAGGACAGTTTATTTGCCCTTTGAAAACACTTTGCAAGGCAAAATTTCAAAAACCCACCAAGAAACACCAAGACAGTTGGCCACACACAAATGGTTTCAGTTTTCACATGACTCTTGCAATGTCCTAATTATAACGTTGCCTGAAAACCTGAAAGAATTAGAGGCAGAATAATGTAAGTGGCTAAGGGAAAGGGTGCGTTGATTTCTGAAAAAGGACTAAAAATATATATACAAATTGACAGTATAACAAGTTGATAATGAGATCAGTTCTTTGAGACTTTGCTCAAGGAGATCCTGGCAGAATGAAACTTTTAAAAACATTGCTGTTTAAGAATAAAATGAAATAGTGAAGTCTCCTTCAAACAACTAACTCACAAATATGTAAAAGGGAAACATTTCCCTGGGCAGAATTCTCACCCATTGAAATAACTAGGACCTAAATTCAATGTCAAGCATTGCTACTAACATATTGCTTAAAATGTTCACATTTTTTTCTCCAGTAATGAGGAATACATTGCACTGAGATACATGAATTTAGGTTCAAATGGCTGTCCTAAGCACATTGGGTGTCCTTGGGCAAATCATCATCAGCTACAGTTAAAATAGAAATAACTGCTTGACTTTTCTCACACGTTAAGCAGATTAACATACTGAAGACTGTATAACCACTTTGCTGTTTGAAAATGTTACACATAGTGACAGATCACAATGTTAGTCTTCTGTAGCAGCAGAAAAAAGCAGAAAGTAGCACCTTAAAGAATAACAAAATTTCTGGCAGGGTATGAGCTTTTGTGAGTCACAGCTCACTTCTTCAGATACATAGTGATGTCACCGATGTTTGGAATTGAAGATTTTGAAATGAACTATTCCACCAGGACCAACAGTGCTCCTGGGCTGCCAATCGTGCAGGAAGGTTCTCAGCATTAAGTAGCCTATTTTTAAAATGGATAATGGCTTTCCAAATCAATAGAAATTGTTCCAAATGAACAACTGAAGATGCTACACATGGAGGTAAGACAAGGATTTTACAAAAAAATATATATCTGAAGCTTGTCAAATACTTCAGCTGGACCCAAAAACCAGATTTGAGCACCATATAGCATGCAAAGTAAAACTAGCACCTTATATGCCCTCTTAAATATTTTCTTGGTTTATGGTTTTGGGGCTGTTAAACCTGAATGAAGTGATTTGAAATTAACTCATCAAGCCCTTCCCAAACGGGATATTGCCAGTTCTCCTAGTACCACCATTCTTCCTGCTCCTCCCTTTTCTCACCCTCAGGAATATGGAAAGCTTCCATATTGAGCTTCCAGTAGGAGACCACCAGCCATACGTAATCATGAAATATATAGTTCCCATGCCATCTTTAGTATTTCATAATTGTGTGTGGATTATTTTTCCACTGATTAAAGTAAGTAAGGATTTAGGAAGTAATGCTAATGTTCCTTAGGACAGTATAATATCATGGTTGCAATTGTATGTACTTTAACTAGGCAGTAACTTCTGAATACACATTTATGGGATAAGGCTACATGTAGTTGCCCTCCAAAACATTTTTAAATACACTTTTATAATCAGATAAGAATGTACATGTTGAACATTCATAGACTATGCGCATTCATGTCAGGGCAATTGTAACTGTGTTCACCACCACTTTGAGAAATCTACTTGCCCAGATCTACTTGCTCAACAAGCTTCTGAAAACAATGCTTTGTTTTGAGGATGACTGGGCTCTGAATCAAGGCACCCGTCACCACAGCATGCTCAGGGCTCCAGTCTCTGTGCCAGCTGCTAATAGGCCAGATGGATTAACAACAACAACAGATGGATTAACAACAACTACTGACACGCCAAAGCAACAATAGCAACATAGCAATAACAGTAGGTTTAAGCCAATGTAAAAGCAAGTTCCTCTTATTTAGAATATTTACATGCTATCTTTCCATAAAAGGAGGCCAAAAGAAGCTCACAATAAAAAAAAAATGCACGGTCATAAATATTTATATTTAAACTTTTAAAACATTAAAACAAATATTTTAATGAGAAGTAATTTTAAATGACGTTAGAAGGCATGCAGTGAGAGAGTTAAACACGAGGGCACTCTGAAGTCTTGGGGTGACCACCAAGGAGGGCTTCACATGGTCCTCACAAAACACAGCTGAGGTATTTCTCTTTGCACTTTCTAGTTCAGTACTACCGCCCACATGAGAGTGACTGCTGGAATTTTCTTTATGACTATACTGACGTCATTCCTGTTGGCTTTATCTGTTACATTTCAAATCTGCCTTTCCTCCATGGAGCTCAGGGTGGCATACATATACCACCATTTTATCTTCTCAATGGCAAGGAGGAGGGCAACATTCCAGGAGCCCTGGTCTCCTTTGAATATGCATGTGATTCATTTTTATATATGATTTGTGTTTGGTTTGCCTCTGGGTGATATGAGAGGCCCAGAGGGAATATCGTCTGGTAATCCCAGGTGGAGCCTCTGTTCACAACAAACTGAGATAGATTAGGCTGAGAGAAAGTGACTGGCCCAAAATAATCAACTGGGCTTCATAAATGAGTGAGTATTTGCTGGATCGCCACGATGACAGTTGCTCTTAGGGTTATTTGCCATGAAGAGAAGATGCAGTTTTGTACACTAATGCAACCCATAAAAATGTAATTTGGAAAATATATTTGGGGAACAAGCTGAAATCTGGGCAAAGTAAACTCTTTAGATATTATTTCTGATTTTATTTGGAATGAATATGCTGTTCCTCCATTGAAAGAGCAGATGGCATGTGTTAGCATACGGGCATGCCCCCCCTCCCGGACGGGATTTGGCAACCCGCTGTGCTGAAGCTTGACTACTCCGCTGGCCGCGCGCCCGCCCCAAACGCTACGGGACGGCCGCTGCGCGCTCCGTCGTCACGGACTCAGCCGCTCCTGCGAGCGCCATGCAGCTAGCAGCTGGGAAGCAGATGCAGGAGCAGCCTCCGGTGAACCAGAGGGAAGCCATGTTCCTGTATAGGCTCTATTCCAGCTGCAGCCATGTCAGAAGAAGCAGAATGTCAGGAAGTCAGTGTCAAGCACCCCCCCTTGCAACATCCACTGCTTAATGGGCCATCAGCAGCAGTCCAGATGAGTCATTCCTCCACCTCAGCAGCAGCGACCCCAGGACGTTTTGCACAGATCGCACCCATTGTTCCTGAATGTAAATTGAATGCACCATTTGAATGCTTGAAGACATAAACACTGTTTAATTTGGAATCCTTTGTCTGTCTTTATTCAAAGTCTCATTAAACGGATTCTGGTATAGTTGAGTGCGATCTCGCTATAAAAATACATAGTTACCGATTGCCAAGCTAATTTCCCCAATTAAAGAGCAATTCGGGTAACAGATTACTGGTGGAGAAGGCGGGCAACTCCTACACGTCTGAATACATGCGAGTCGACACGCGTGTACTCAGTGTAGACGTAGGAAAAAGTTTTCTGAGACTCTTTGAATTTTGACTAATTTGTCACCAAAAATCAATTACCACGTAAAACAACCGTGTACGTGTGTGTGTGGCTCTAGAGAACACTGTTCTTGTTTTTGTGGGTTGGGCTTTCCCCCCGCTCCTTCCTTCAGCCCTAAAGTCCAGCCGCCCGCCGGGCCCACTTCCCGGCAAAGCAAGGGGACTGATAAAGGTGAAGCCCTGGGATCCGCATCTCTCTCTTGAGATTCCCCATTTAAACGGCTGTCTGGGTGGGTTGTTGCAGAGTAGGATACCCGTAGACACTTGCACCTCTACACCCAGGCCTATATAATACCCCTCGCTAACCCAAACCCCCCGACTAGGAAGATACCGCCGCCACCCCCACCCCCCGCCATTTTGAAGCAGAATTTTTGTGAGAAACGCTTTTGTGACCTCTTTAAAGAGTGGAGTAACGTTCAGCAATCCGGTGGGGTGACCAGCCCTTCACGCCAGAAGGGGAACAATAACTCAGTAATCCAGATGCACTGGCACTCTTCTTTCTGGCCGAGCCAAGCTCAGCCGTAACTGTATCACTCGATCCTGACAAGGATTAGGGTCAAGACGAGTATTAGCGTCTACAGGAAGGACCGGGAGCGAGGCGCACCGGATCCTAACGCTTGAACCAGGAGTCGGGAGCGAGGTGCACCGACTGCCTACTAGGGCCCCCCAGAGTAGGTCTCTGGCCCCTACGGGATGAGAAGAAGCGTCTGCAGTGCTCAGAGTCCCTTTTTCTGGAATAACTGATAAACCCTGTGGACCCGCATATCAGTAAATCCAAATAAACTGAGAAACTGACACCCCTGTGAACCTGTATATCGGACATCCCTGTGTAACTCAAGAGTCTGCGAACCCGTGAATTTAAGCCCCACCAAGGGTTAGGAGGAAGGGCTTGAACTATCTGAACCATCTCCGCCCGGAGTAAAGCTCCTTAGGGTAATAGCCAGGAGAGGATTAGATTTTTCACGCCATTTCCACCCGGGGATTGGTAACCAGGAATGTAGCAGTATAGAAGCAAAAAGATTCCTCGCCCCAGTACATTGGAACTAACCGAAAGCACCATGTACAAAAAGCAGCAGAGTCTCCCACGTCTAGAGAGGAGGATGGCAAAACGGGGTGATAGCCGTGGGAGGAAGGAAGTTTTAAAACCGAAAACCCCCTGAAAACTCTAAAGGAAGCATTGCAGACCTTCTGCAAGAAGGAGAAACCCTCCTCCTCCAAGAAAGACAAGTTCATGGCATGGGGACTGTACACTGCCCTCCATGACTGTATGGAACTGCTAAACGAGAGTAAAGGAGCATTTGATGAGGCAGAACAGCTTGCTGCCATAGTCCAACAGCAAGCCGCTGAAATTCAAAGCCTAAGACTGGAAAAGCAGACGGCCACAGTCTCTCTCGTAGAGACAACTAAAGAAAGGGACAGCCTAACCCTTAAAAATAGAGATCTCAGGTTGCAATTGCAAGATGCCCAAGAGAAATCGGCCCGGGCTGCACAAGCCGCCAGTTACATGGTAGAGCAGTCCAAGAAAAGATACGAGGTTGCCTCCCACGAAGCCTGTGTACAGGAGATCCAAGCTTTAAAACAAAAGTTGGAACTCCAACACTCCCTTGTAAGCACAGTGCGACCGCACCTGGGGGACTCCTTCCCCCTCCATTCCGTTTTACCCCCGATAGAGGAGCGCAACGCTCTGGCCAACTCAGGATGGGAGAACGAACCCCAGGAGCCTGCCCCTCTAAAGCCAGTGGTGACCAAGAATGTAACCACACAGCAAGGAAGACAGGCGGCGGTGACTAAACAGGTCACCGAAGCCAGACCTTGGTCTGGAGACGAGTTAAAGGCAGCAGTTGCACATGTGGGACCCCTCAATCGGGAAACCATGGTCACATGGTTGCCTACTGCTTCTACCTCATACCCCACCGCTGATGCGGAAGACCTAACCACCTTGGCCATAAACTGCACCCCGCATCATGAGCAAGCTTGGATGCATGCTTTCATATCGTCTCGGGACCTGAGACATATGGAAATAATGCCCTGGATGCGAGAAATGTTAGAGTTCATCCGGATAGGTGAACTAGCCCCAGCCATTTTTTGGGCGGACTACCAAAAACCAGGGGAAGACCCCGACGCATACGTGTCTAGAAAGAAACTGCTAGCCCACTTAGCAGACATAGTTGACCACGACATCCGTGGGGTGCCCATGTTTAACCAGCACCAATTTCTCAACCCCTTGGTTGAAAATCTCGAGCCAGACACCAAAATAATGGCGGGACTAATGTCTCCAGATGGCCTGACATGGAACGAGATAGAAGCCAAGCTCAGAGCCGCTGCAAAGGTGATCCGGATCAAACAAATCCGGTATCCCAAAAAGGTCAGGCATCAGCCTGAACCAATCCAGGCAGTTACCTATGCCAATAATGGCCCCCATTCCCGGTATAGCCCAGACTCAGCACAGTCTGGAGCACAGAAAGGGCAATGGCAAAGAGAGCCAGGCAAAGGAAACCGAGGAGGCGGGGGAAAAGAGTACAATCACAAGGTCTCGCCCAGTGCTCCCCCTCCCCCCCCGAAGAAACCAGCAGGCAGGAACCCCAACCCCAGCGGAGGTCCTCCGTTTACTCAAGGCCCCCAGCAGAATCCCAAGGTTCCTTCAGGAACAAAATCTGGTTCAGGCTAGTAGAAAAGGGTGCTGACATGAACAAACTTGATCATGAGCCCACTGCAGTCTTACTCAGGGCATTAGCTGAACTGGAACAAGAACCCCCGACGGCCAAATCCAGGAGCTATGCCGTGAGCAAGATTCAACCCCCAGATCCGCAGCCCGATCCCTCCCAAGAAGCGCAGACCCAAGCAGGACAATAGGGGTGCCCGGAGTCCACGGGCTCCCCCGCAGGAATTGTAGCCAGGCTTAAACCTGACCCATGGGGGAGACCCACTGTTCAGGCGGAGATTGGGACTCCAGGGAAAAAGCATTCCACCACCCTCTTAATTGATACAGGGGCATCACTCAACGTGTTGCACCCCACACTAGCACAGCACGGACAACCCACCTCAAGTACCATTCGCCTTTCAGGCTTTGGAGGAGGGAGCCACCGAGCAAAAGAATGGACAGACATCCCCATGAAAGTAGGATCCATCAAGACCCTCATCCAAGCATGTGAAAACACAGGAGAGGATGATGCTCTTTCTGAGAAAGTCACAAATTACCATTGACCTAGCAAATGGACTCCTGTGGCGTATCCCAGGGGGACCCAGTCTTGTAAACGCGGTTCACTGCTGCGCAGCCCTAAAAGCCCCCCTCCCTTTGGCTCCACTGGTGGAGGACACCTGGACACAGGAGTTCCCCGAAGTGTGGGTCAGGGACAAGGCAGAGTGCGGACTGGTCCATGGTGCTTGTGTACTTATCGAAGGAAAGGACCCCCCTCCCCAGCGCCAGTACAAGTACCCTGCCGATGCAGAGGTAGACATAGGGAAAACCATTCAGGGTCTCCTGGAATGGGACATCATCCTGCCGATGCAGTCCATCTGCAATGCCCCGTTGTGGCCGGTTTTAAAAGCAGATGGCGTCACGTGGTGCATGGCGGTCGACTTCAGAGCCCTGAATGCCATTACCCCCCCCCCCGGTCGCACCAGTAGTGGCCAAGTATAATGAGATCCTCGCCGCCATAGCGGCTGGATCAAAGTTCTGTTCCGTGATTGACCTGGCCAGTGCTTTTCACAGCATTGAGCTCCACCCATCCTGTTGGTACAAGTTCGCTTTTACCTTCAGAGGCCAGCAATACGCATTCAAACGGACGCCCCAGGGATTTCATTCATCCCCAAGCATCTGCCATGCACATGTGGTACAGATGTGGGAGAGGCTACAGCCTAACTCACGCCCCCACGTGCTGAGTTACATGGATGACGTCTTAGTCCACTCAGAGTCTGCAGATAAAACTGCTGAGATCACCCGAGAAGTTCTGACACTTATCGGACAAACAGGCTTCAAGGCAAGCCGTGAGAAAGCTCAGTTGGTCAAAACCAGCGTCAAGTACCTAGGACTAGCACTAGGCCAGACGCGCAGCGGGTGGAAGTAATTTCAAAGCTCCCCGTGCCCACTGATGTTCCTTCCCTCAGAGCCTTGCTAGGGACCTTTAATTTCTCACACGACTTTATTGAGTCGTTTTCCGATAAGGCCAGACCCCTTTACGCCCTGCTCAAAAAGAATGCCCCGTGGAAGTGGGAAGCAGAGCAACAGGAAGCTTTCGCTGCCCTGAAGACTAGTTTGATGCAAGCCCCAGCACTTGCACACCCAGATCCAGCAAAGCCTTTCCATATTCAGCTTGCCACCTCAGAGCGCAGCCTAGGCGCGACTTTGACCCAAGAATACGCAGGCACCCACCGAGTGGTGGCATACGCTTCCAAAAATCTCAGCTTGGTGGAAACTAGGTTCAGCCCCTGTGAAAAGATGTGCCTAGCACTAGTATGGAGCCTGACCCATTGGGAATTCATAATAGGTGGCTCCCGAGTGGTGGTCCATACCACCCACACACCCCTAAAGTATATCCTGTCCTGAAAAATACAGGATGGCCAAGTGTCCAATGCAAGAATAGCCCAATGGACTCTAACCCTAGTCAATAAGGGTGTAGAGTTCCAGCGAGCTTCTAGTGAACCGTCCTCTCCTTACGGCCTGATAGTAACAGGAGAAGCACACGAGTGCCCTCTCCCTGTAATAGACAGCGATCCCTGGCCAGCAAAGGAAGGGGTTCCCCTAGCAGAAGCAGAAGCGCTTGGCTTCGAATGCTGGTTCTGCGACGGGTCCTCCTTCTACGTTGATGGCTCTCCTCGCACCGGCTTTGCAGCCGTCAGAGTTAGGGATCGCCATGTCTTAAAAGGAATCACGCACCCCCACTCCAGCCAAGCGGCTGAAATAGACGCGCTTCTAGCAGTCTTAGACTGGGAAGACCCCAATACCCCTGTTGCCATATATTCTGACTCGGACTGGGCAGTCCGAGCTGCCACTATCTGGCTCCCAGTATGGCAAAAGAACTCATGGGTGAACCAGGATGGAAAGACTGTCACCTACCAGCAACGCTGGATGGATGTAGCAGCCTTGATCCAAAGACGTGTGGCAATAACCCAAATCACAAACGTCAAGGGGCATCAGAAAGATAACTCAGCCACAGCTTACTGGAACGATCAGGCAGACCAGGAAGCAAAAGCAGCTGCCGCATACAACAAACCCTCCCCCCCGCACTACATTAACGTGGTCAGACCTGTAGTCACAAGAAGGGCGGCTGCTCAGAAGCAAACCCCTGATCTCTTAGACTTAGCTACCTTGCAGGAATCAGATCCAAGCATTCAGGAACTAGCCGAAGCAGGCAAGGATGCCACAGGTAGATTCACCATCCAGAAAAAAGACTCTATAGTCTGGGCGGTTGACTCAGAGGGCGAGCTCCACTGGGTTGTACCCTCAGACGTAAAAGGTGATCTTATTCAGTTTGTCCATGAACAGGGACACCGGGGCAAAGAGCACACGCTCTCCCGGGTCCAGGAAGTTGGCTGGTGGCCGCACATGCGCCAGGATGTAGCTCAGTGGGTAGACAACTGCCTCGCCTGCGCCATGGTAAATGCGGACCCCTCCGGCCCCAAAGCCCCCTTACGGCACCAAAGGATCCAGGGTCCATGGGCCCAGGTGCAAATCGACTTTATAGGTCCTCTCCCCACTACCGCCAGAGGAAACAAGCATTGCTTAACTATAATAGACCCGTTCAGTAAGTGGGTCGAGGCTATTCCATGCAAAAGGAACGATGCCGCAACTACAGCCCGCCTCCTGTTCAATAACATATTCAGTAGGTTCAGAATATGTGATGTGGACAGCGATCTCGGGACACATTTCACTGGGCAGGTCACCCAGGAATTGTGCAAGGCGCTGGGCATAAAACAGCGATTTCACATCACTGGCCACCCCCAGTCCGCCGGGACTATTGAAAGAACAGACCGCACTTTAAAGGAGGCATTGCGCAAAATGGTTAAGTCCTCAGGAAGGGATTGGGACGAGAAACTCCCTATCATCCTCATGGCCCTCAGAGGCACCGTTGCAACTCATGGCTATACACCCCATATGGTCATGACAGGGAGGAAAATGCGACTCCCTGAATCCCTTTGGCTTGACTCACAGCTGCCCCATGACATGGAAGCAGTGGTCATCAACGAGGAATGGGTCCGTAATCTCATCCAAACTGTATCTGAGATACACCTACAGGTGGCAAGAAACTTGGGAGTCACCCAACAGCAAACCAACAAAAAACTAGGTTGGGTCCGTAACCCCCAACAGTGGGAAGTAGGACAGATGGTCCTATACAGAAAGTTTTCTAAGGACAGACACCCTCTGTCCGTAAAGTGGCAGGGACCAGTGCCAATCACTAAAAGAGTAAGCCCTGCTGTCTATCAGGTAGCCATTCCCCGAAGGAAGGGAGACACCTGGTACAAGTTCTTTCACTGTTCCCAGCTGAAAGAATGGAAAGGCAAACCACCTGAAGTCCAGACACAAACGCAACCAACCGCGAGGTTCCCCTCGCTGCCTCCAATTTCAGAAGTCAGAACTAGGCAGATCTCAGTCATGAGTATATCCCACCTTCCAATGGTCCCTCTGGAAGGCACCTTCATGGAGATCTAAAAACAGATTTTCGCTAGCTTTTATTGCTATGCTTCTTCTGGGTTCAACACCCCAGAATAAGCAAGGGGGGGAAATAGAAGTATCCCACGCAAAGCAACCCCCACACACACAATTTTTTGTTTGCTAAAAACCCCCAGCATATCCTGAATTCGCTCCCTCTCTGTGCTTGCAGGGACCCCAAAATGGACTGGAACATATGGACAAGGACCCTATACCTCGTCCTCGCCCTGCATCTAGGTAATGCCATGCCTTCCAACCAAACCATATCCAGTATATTAGGCAAACCCCACTGGAGGTGCAAAACAGCAGTTAATAACTATGATATTATGGTATGCAACATACTCAAAAGCAATTATGCATACACTTTTTATGCCATTCAGAGAAACATCCGTATATTCAGAAGCTGTGACGAACAGTGGATCCAACCCCCAGATCTAGTGCTCCTGTGCATTGGGGTACAGACAAATACACAGCTCTTGTTATGCTATTCACACATGGACAAGCAAAGTCCATTAGTCAATGCATCATGTATTTGGAGTCAAAAGAGACCACCCATTATTAGAATTTTAAAAGCCACGAGACCAGCGACCACCTTTGCCTTAGCTCCCACTCCTCCAGCTGTTACAGAGGACTGGGCTCCAACCTGCGCCGTTTGTATGATGTCGGCCGCAGTTTGGAAGGCAGAGGAACCCCTCAAAATCATAATTCTAATAGGCACCAGGACTAGAATGGAAGTGTTCACTAAAATAACCACCCCCAACGGGGAAGTCATCACGAGCCAAGTGGGAAACTGGACAAATACCCCTTGGACAGTTAGTAATGAGGACCTGGCAAAGCAGGGACCTCCGGACTGGCTTATAAGGTCGACGGACCCCAAATGCCCCAGCCAAGCCCACTCTATCAGGTTTCACCACCTGGGAGTGATAGAGATACGCCTAACGCATGTTGTGGGTCCATACCACTTAGAAGTGGAAGCAGGGGATTCCTTTAACTTAACATTTGATCCGCTTATATCGGACCCACAGAAACTCATGGACAATTTCACTAAGGTCGCTGGCTCCCATGTGATAAAAACAGATATAAAAGAAACCGTCCTGATCCAGCCCCATATGTCCCTAAAAGAGATCCGAGTTCAACTCTCGGGTCTCAACACCACGCACAAATTGCCTCAGTGCGCCCCCTATTTGAAACCCGGCCAAGAAGGATGGAAAGCTTGGCTCAGGTTGTGGACAGATGTCTCTCCCTCCCCCAACCGGAGGAAAATAGCAGCTGCTGACTGGATCGCCCCACAGCAGGAGGAGCGGCCCTTTTAGATGCAGCAAATATAGAAGTTCTCGCTAACAAATTTGCGTACGCTACAGCCACGATTTCAGACCTGGGCAAGCCCATCTCCAACTCCATGCATTCCCTGTCTGAAGTACAGGACTCCATAAGTGAAATATTAGTAAATTGGGAAAGCCAAATTGAAAGGGACTTTGCTCTCTTCTTAAGAGGGACTCAGTCTCTACAAACTAATCTGTCCATTGCTATAGCTTGTACCCAAGCCCATAGCCTAAATACTGCCGTGGCCATGGGAATCATTAAAGAAGCTTCAGCGGGGCACCTCCCCCTGGAAATAAAGCACCTCATCGCCCCAAGACTAACAGCCACAGAGCTGCAACTAGAACCCTGGTGGACCCTAGTGAATTCCACCTTCCACCCCCAGTCCCAGGAACTCTTATTGTATTTATTGACGGCTAGCAGCCGAGAATCTTTTCCCATTTTTCCCATTGTCCCCCTAGGCTTGCAAGCAGGAGAGTCAGACGTGCTCTATGCAGATAACCCCTCCCACTGGGCACGACTCTCTCCGCAAGGAATAATCTTTTTGAACACCAAGGGATGTGTTCACAGAGACCGACTCGGCTTTATTTGTGAGGATCATGCGTTAGAACCTCACCACCCCTGTTTAGCCCCCCAAATAGGTACAGGTCAGCATCTGTAAATATGACCTGAAGCAGGAAAAGGGATCTGCACTGGTATACTTAGGGAAAGGGTGTGCTTGTGTAAGGTCCCCCTGCCCTTTCCTCATTTTGAATTCCTTTTTGTTACAACCTATGATCCCTTTTGTGAATAGATGTTTTTGCAACCTCACATCTGTGCAAAGGTGTGACTTTCAATACACCATCCCTGTATGGACCCGTGAAGAAATGATTTTGTCCCCAGAACTTTTCGCCTATATTCAACCCCTCTTTTTAGGGATGGGCTTAGAATCCATAAGCCAACTTTTTAAACATCCCAAACTGCAGTCTACGCTTCAGGAAATAAAGCAATCTGGAGACACCAGCTCCCTGGTCATCTCCCACAATAATAAGAAAATTGCAGACATCTCTGCCTTCATAGAAAAAGCAGGAGACCATTCATGGTGGGAGACTCTTTTAGGATGGAGTCCTTCTGCCACCAGATTTTTGAATTTGGTCCTCCACCCCATAGTCGTGATTCTGGCTGCACAAGTGGGCCTGACCATTCTAATAATTTTCCTTGGGTGTTGGGTGAAACGGCAGCTCAGGGAACTGGCAGTCACTAACCGCACCACCCAGCTCTCATATCAAAAGCTGTAGGAAGGGGAGGGAGGAATGGAACTCTCCCTCCTTTTCCCTTCTTCTCTTATTCATTTTATTTTTGACTTTCCAAAGTGGGGTTGTTATTGGCCAAACCCCGGGCACAAAAATTGAAAAAGGTTTTCCTCAAGGCTAGCTCCGCAGGTGGCGTGTCATCACACCCACCGTAAAGGCAACTTCCAATTTCCGGCTGATGAAGGATTGCTGGAACTGGGGAAAACCTATAGGAAAACCTTGCAAGGGGTGGGGTGCGCAAGCGCTGGAGCCGTTCCGGTTTTGGACGGCCCACCCACCAATGCAGGAAGGCTTCCACTGCCACTGCATGGTCTCCTAAAGACACCCACTTTGAAATCACAGGGACCCCCGTCCCCTGAAAAGCAAATATACCTTTGGAAAGCCAACACTCCTCTTTGTTTCAAAAACCTATTGCTATCTCTCTCACGAACAGCACCTTGGCTGGATACCTGTCTAAATGCCAGGAGCAATCAGATACCCATCATGCTCCTGGGCTTAAAATTTGCATAAGCCAAACCCTCTGGTGCAGACCGAGTCTGCGCAGTTTAGTATAGGTCCCCTCGTCCCCCTCCCCTTGGAATGTACCAAGTCAAGTTATAGAAATGTTGTTATATAGGTTGCTTTGTTTAGTTGTGATTCTATCTTTTACCAGTATAGGAGAGGTCCCCCCCGAGAAGGCGATTCCAGCTCCTATAGAATCGCCCTGTTAGGAAGAGACCTCAAGGTCTTGGTTAAATAGTTGGCCCTCTCAGTGGGCTGACTATCCAAAACCAGAACGACTCAAGTGCAATCCAGGAGGCCCATATAGGCCTAGTGGTAAAGGGCCGCATTTACTGGTGGGTGTGAGGACATGCCACCAGGGAAAATTAGCTTAGAGCTAAGGGAATGCGCCTCAGTCTGACTTGGCCTTACAGCCCAAGTTACCTTCTGAAAACAGTGTCTATCCTAGTCTCTCGTTAAGTATTTTTCTAATGTGTGTAAGAATATGAAACCAGGAAAAGCCTCTCAAGCGCCTGGGTACAGAACATTTGCAAATGTTTTATTAGTAAATGTATAAATGTATGTGTGACCATGATGCCTTGCGCCGTATGCAAATGCCTCTCCTCCCCCGAAATCTCCTCTAACCTGATACCCTTCAACAAAGGTCAGCAATGCGGAAGGCCGCGAGACTAAGAATGATTGACACCTCTCCCTTACGGAGAAGTCCGAGAGCAGCCGACCTTTGCCGAAAGGCTGCATCCGGGCCTCCCCTCCCCTCTTTTAAGTCTGTTCTTTGACCTTCATAGGCGGGGCTACCTTTTCGGCTTGCCCCTTTGGGAAAAATTAGCTGGGAACGATCAGGACTTTAATGGCAGTTTCACTATGGTCCTCGCAGGAATGGAACTGTCTGATCTGGCATTTGCCTTGGAAGTCCATGCCAGGCATTGTCGGGCCGGTTTTGGAGCACCAGCCCATGGCCAGCACTAGGCCGGCTCAGTATAGAGTAGAGGCTAAAAGGTCTTCTGGGTCCCCGGCAGCTGTAGGCACACCCAACATGGCGACCAACTCAAATTTTCAAAAATAGCCCGCCATGAGAAGGTCCATGACAGATATATTCCCCGCATATGCCCCTTCGTGTCTCGAAACGAAGCACGTAACGCTTAGCCCCCTTAAGAGTCTCCACAGGTGCCCCTACCCACCATGCTAGTATGCTCGCAATTTGCATGCGGTAGCCCTTCCAAAACTAAGACAGTTGTTTTGCATATATGTTTTGTCACATGTGTTGTAGATGTGTGTTATATAATCTATCTTTTACCAAGAAAATTGAGGCCCTTCCCGAGGAAGCGATTCCAGCCTGACCAAATGGAATCGCTTCATTAGTCAGAGCCTCGGCGGTTCGCCCGGACTAACCCGCACCGCGGGATCATCCGGTCCGAAACCAGGATGGCACCAACGCAAGCCGACGAGGCCACATTCCGTGACCCGCCAGATAGGCGCCACCCGTGCGAGTGACCATAGTGAAGACCATGCAAGCGCGGAACTTCATGATTAATGGGTAGCTGGAGGGAGGCAAGGACACCCACTACAGGAGGTCAACTCTTAGGAATATAGTGGACACAAAATCAGAGCAAAGGAAGGGTCCTAGACAACTAGACCCCTAGATGCCAGGCAAAGGTCCAACCGTAGGAAAATACCATGGTCAAGTTGTGACACTAGCAAAGCCCTAAATCCGACCAGAATGCCTTGCAAAGCAGTATGCAAATCACCCCACGCCCCCTCAGCCAGGCCAGCCCATGCAGCCCCGAGAGAGGTTAGGCCCCCGAAGAGTGCTTCCGAAAAGGCACGAAGACAGCTGAGCCAGCCGATTGCCAACGGAGGAGGCAACGAAGATTTGTTAAGCCCTCCCCTCTCACTGACGCGAGGAGGAATGGACTTGAAACCAATGCGTTTGTGTTTACCTTCACCCTTCTACTAGGGGGGGAACGATATATTTTCCAGATTCTGAACGAATGCTTGTAAACCAGCGGTATGTCTTGCTATCTCTATTTGCCTATAACTTTAAAAAGGGGTACAAAGTTTTTCCTTCTAACATCCGGCAGTTTATGCCTAAGTTTTTTTTTCTTTGTATCCTATGTACGCAGTTATGACTCAATGTATACGTTCAGTTTGTTAGTTTAGCAATGTAAACTTGAGTTTAGAAAACAATGTTTTATTTTGTAATGTAAGACGAACCGGATGCTTTGATTCGTGCAATGCAACTGCCCTGCAATATGCTTGCAAATTTAACAATGCAAAATTCCTGTGAGGTTGTCCAACTTCACTAGGCAGCCACCCTTTTAATCTGAGGTTTTAGTATAGTAAAATGGTTCCCAAAATCCTTTGGCTAATGCAACCCGGCTTGGCGTCTACAATCAAGACTTCAAGCAACACGTGTTAAGTGTGTTGCCATATCAGACGGAGTCTCCAATGGCGACAAGGGGGGGACTGTTAGCATACGGGCCTGCCCCCCCTCCTGGACGGGATCTGGCAACCCGCTGTGCTGACACTTGACTACTCCGCTGGCCGCGCACCAGCCCCAAACGCTACGGGACGGCCGCTGCACACTCCGTCGTCACGGACTCGGCCGCTCCTGCGAGCGCCATGCAGCTAGCAGCTAGGAAGCAGATGCAGGAGCAGCCTCCGGTGAACCAGAGGGAAGCCATGTTCCTTTATAGGCTCTATTCCAGCTGCAGCCATGTCAGAAGAAGCAGAATGTCAGGAAGTCAGTGTCAAGCACCCCCCCTTGCAACATCCACTGCTTAATGGGCCATCAGAAGCAGTCCAGATGAGTCATTCCTCCACCTCAGCAGCAGCGACCCCAGGACGTTTTGCACAGATCGCACCCATTGTTCCTGAATGTAAATCTCATCCGCAGAGAGATTCCAGCTCATCACGGGTGCAAAGGTCATTGGCATTAGAATAGATTTCTAAATTCTCACTACTCCACCCCGGCAGCCACAGATTAATCCTTTTGTCACCTTTTGTCACCTGGGAACCTAGGAGGGGTGAAACCCCTCTCCCTACCCCCAGATAAACAGTATAACTGGGGTGTCCCTAGCCCATTATGTCACCTTAGGTCTTTCCTGGCACCTTTGCCGTTACTCTGTTGGTTTGGTTTTGCGCAGCCTAGCCACGCTCCCTCCCGTCTTGCTGGTCAAGTCTACGGGAACCCCTGCCCCCATCTCGGTCTTCCTTTTCAATCTGTTGTTAGCCTACGTGAAATTGGACAACACCTCATCTAAATACGGTAAATATTTGAACAACGATCTCCTGCCACATTGGCAAACGTCTCTGTACTACTCTCTGTTATTTCTTAGCCTCTCTGTATGTTTGTGTTGCACCATTTGAATGCTTGAAGACATAAACACTGTTTAATTTGGAATCCTTTGTCTGTCTTTATTCAAAGTCTCATTAAATGGATTCTGGTATAGTTGAGTGCGATCTCGCTATAAAAATACATAGTTACCGATTGCCAAGCTAATTTCCCCAATTAAAGAGCAATTCGGGTAACACATGGCAGCAAGTGTTATATTGTTTCTTACTGTAGTCCTGCCACAAATGCAAGTGTCACCAGTATTGGTGGAATTTTGGCAGAGGGCAGATCAAAATACAGGCTTAAG
This sequence comes from Euleptes europaea, assembly GCF_029931775.1. Lineage (NCBI taxonomy): Eukaryota > Metazoa > Chordata > Lepidosauria > Squamata > Sphaerodactylidae > Euleptes > Euleptes europaea. Next base: position 66,804,016 of record NC_079323.1, read on the forward strand.
GTCTAAATACATCTTCTTCTATGAAGGCAGCTTAGAGATGCTCACAGAAAAACACATCTTCTCATTGTGCTGGATCTAGAGAACCGCAAGTGCAGTTCCATTCACAAAACAGATCTTTGCTGCCTCCCTACCAGCCCCCCCTCCCGGTTGTGGAAAATATGCTTCTGAGGGATTGGGGACCCCCTGGAATGGTGTATGATGTGGTGTGAGGACTGCAGCTACAGCAAAACCCTGATGAAATGGCAGACCGAAAGACCTTTCATTCATGCAATGGAGATTCTGATCAACCATATTAGAAAGAATGGGACCGAACAGATATATAATAGTTGGTATAAACCTAAAAAAATACTGGGAAGGAAAAGAACGACAATACATTCCCATGCAATTTAAACTTAACTATGCATCTCTAGTTTGGCACTCTGCCCACAGCCTAATGTAATGCCCCTCCAGAAAAAAATAATAAAACAGATTTGGGAAAGAAAATAATCATACATATATCTCCCGGACTTCTTCCATATCATATAATATATATATAATTAGAATTTGGGGGCACAGAGTTCAGAAGCAAGATGAAAGCATTTTAATTTTTATGGTGGTTGGTTAAACTACACTAGGCTTCTGACAACAGTAATTTCAATAGTAATGAATGGTTTCAAGTTAGCGTTTGGAAGCAGTATAATCCTTGGCATATAAATATCAATAAGTCGTGCTGTCAGTGTCTGATGTGGTTGTTCTGTTTTAACATTGCAGCAGTTGTTCCTGCTTAAGCTGGACCTCCCCAAGATATCCTTAAAAAAAATTCCTGCTTTGACTAATTCTTAATTAGTTTCCTCCAAAAGCTTTGTAGTTCAAGAGTGCCACCTTGAGGAATGAAATGCTGAAGAGCAGTAACACTGACTGAATGAACCATGGTCCCAGCAATTTTTGTAAGGGAAAAAATGGTTTATTGACTCTTTGAATCTAGAATGAAAAATATTAAATGCACAGCTTTAATTTAGTTTGCTTCCTAGACTTAGAGATCCAGGGCTTTCAATAGTATTATAGCTGGAAGCTTGGAATCCTTATAACAGAGTGATAGAACTATTTCTTGTATAGAAATAGAACAGAAGAATCTTCATACATTTTAAAGTGAAAAAATGCCTTGCATGTCAGGATCAGGTGTCTGTCCTTAGCATCCCTTAAGCAAACTCATCCAGGCAGGTAGCTCTGAAGCAAAAAGACAGATTAAAGGACTGAGTGCCTACCGGCAGGTGAGACTGGTAATGGCAAAACATAGGCAGGTTACATGTTTAAATGCACTACAGGCTGTGAAAATAAGCATGGCTAAGCAACCCCGAGATAAGCAATTCCCAGGAAGGGAGACAGCTGTGGAAAACAGGACGAGCGAAACTGTACACAGGGTTTACAGGCATGAGAACCAAGGACTTGACGTGTAGCCAGAAACTGGCCTAACTCATGTCAAGAGCCTTTACTCCTGCTGACAGCACAGGCCTGACATTGCATAGACACAATTTTTTGGATGGTGGTAAAAGTTAGGCAGGGAAGGATACAGGATTCACTAATTAATAGGAACAATTTAAATTTTTAAATACTCTCTTCTACTATATATGAACTCAAAATGTCTTATAAGAAATCCTTAAAATAGCCACAAACAGACAATATCAATAAAGCAACAACAAAAAAAGAAATCAGCTAAGTAAGCCACACAGACTTTTTTAAATGGGCACCTATTATTAAATTAAAGGTGGTGGCTGAGAATTTGTAATTAAAATCAGGCTACAAAAAAAATCATAATCAAAAACATAAAATAAATTAATAACAATCTGAATGGAGTTAGCACCTACCAAAAGCTTATTTATTTCATTTATTTACATTCGTTATGTCACAAGTTACAAAATAGGATCCTACTTACAGTAAACTATACACATAGGCCTGCCAATTGCCTGGTATTGATGGGCAAAAGCCTGCCAATCGACCAGGCTGCCCACTACCCCTCAGCTGGTTGACAGGCAGAAGAGGGCCAGCTGAAGGGAAAGAAGTGATAATCAATTCCAGGTAAACCCAGAAATAATGTGGAAGCTCTAGCACTTTCCCAAAAAACCTCTACGGTTTCCACAGTTTTCAGAGGAGATTGCTAGAACGCACGCATCATTTCCGGGTTGCCTCGTCCCAGCCTCAGAAAGCTCCCACCAGTTGCCAGGGGAGACCTGAAAACCTTAATACACAGCAGTATAGACTACAGTCCCTAATCATTTATCTGAGTAACTTTGTGAATAATTTAGTACAATGCAAGTCTATTGCCCGAGTAGAAAAGTTATTTTGAATAATTCAGTTTTGCATAGTTTGTGGAAAGCCAGGAGAGTGGGAGCCCTCCTGAGCACCTCAGGCAGGCCATTCTGTCAGGTGGGGGCCACAAAAACGAAGGCACGTATATGGGCAGTTGTTGACTTTGCCTACTATCAGGTTGGCACCTGCAGAAAGCCCTGCTCAGATCATAGAAACATAGACTCGTAGAGTTGGAAGGGACCACCAAGGTCATCAAGTCCAACCCCCTGCACAATGTAGGAAATTAACAACTACCTCCCCCACACACACCCAAGTGACTCCTACTCCTTGCTCAAAAGATGGCCAAGATGCCCTCCCTCTCATGATCTGCCTAAGGTCATAGAATCAGCATTGCTGACAGATGGCCATCTAGCCTCTTCTTAAAAACCTCCAGGGAAGGAGAGCTTACCACCTCCCAAGGAAGCCTGTTCCACTAAGGAACCATTCTGTTAGACAATTCTTCCTAATGTCTAGAGTAGATGGAAACTTTTGATTTAATTTCAACCTGTTGCTTCTGGTCCGACCTTCTGGGGCAACAGAAAACAACTCGGCACCACCCTCTATATGACAGCCCTTCAAGTACTTGAAGATGTTTATCATATCACGCCTCAGTCTTCTCCGCTTCAGACTAAACATACATACCTTCAACCTTTCCTCATAGGACTTGGTCTCCAGACCAATCTTTGTTGTCCTCCTCTGGACATGTTCCAGCTTGTCTACAACTTTCTGAAATTGTGGTGCCCAAAACTGAACACAATATTCTAGGTGAGGTCTAACCAGAGCAGAGTAAAGCGATACCATCACTTTACGCGATCTGGACACTATACTTTTGTTGATGCAGCTCAAGATCACATTTGCCTTTTTAGCTACTGCATCACACTGCTGACTCATGTTCAGTGTTTGGCTAAGACCCCAAGATCCTTTTCATACACACTACTGCCTATAATTATGCATTTGATTTTTCCTACCTAAATGCAGAACTTTACATTTATCTCTGTTGAACATCAAAACTGGGGAGAACAATGTCCTTCAATTCCTCCCCAGCCAGCATTATCTCTGTTCAGGGCTTAGTTTAAATTTAGTTTACTTTAGCCAGCTAACCACAGCAGCCAGGCAGTTACTTAGGACCTCTACCACTGAGTGGTTCCTCAGTGGAACAGGCTTCCTTGGGAGGTGGTAAGCTCTCCTTCCCTGGAGGTTTTTAAGCAGTGGCTAGATGGACATCTGTAAGCAATACTGATTCTATATATGATATGATAACTTGGGCAGATCATGAGAGGGAGGGCACTTTGGCCATCTTCTGGGCATGGAGTTTGGGTCACTGAAGGTGCGTGTGGGGGAGGTAGTTTGGAATTTCCTGCATTGTGCAGGGGGTTGGACTTGATGATTCTGGTGGTCCCTTCCAACTTTATGATTCTATGATTCTATTACATCATCAGGGATTTGGATAATGATATATAGAGCTGGATATCATCAGCTACCAGAAACCTGCAAATGATTTGTCCTAAAAACTTTACATAGAGATTGAAAAGCATGGGGGATAGAACTGCACCCTATGGAGCCCCCAAGATGAGTAAATAGGACAGACTTTCTATAACATAGCACCTCAAAGAAAATAGATGTTGTGCTGGGCAGATATGCCTTGGGAATGAGTTCCATAGTTGGGGACACAACTAGGGCTGTTGATTCGGTTCGGCCCGAACTGAAAAACAGCCGAATTTCCCCTGATTCGGTGGTTTTTAGTTCGGGACGAACCGAACTCAAAAATGGCGGGCAACCGGGGGGGCCGAATTCAGCAAGTTCGGGAGTTCACGAATAAATCCGGCAAATTTGGGGCGGCAGTAAGCAGCATAACCATCAGTAAGCAGCATTCTCCTTCCCCGGCCAATCGGTAGCCAAGCTGGGTCTTCTTCTGGCCAATCAGTCAGGATTGAGTACTGGAGGAATCAGCTAATGTGCGGCCTGGCCGGGGAGAGAGAGAGAGAGAGGGAAATCCTCGTGTGTGTGTGTGGGGGGGGTGCTTGTGCACATTCACTACTTTCTGTGGCTGCAGGGGGCGTATTTTTTGGGTTACAGACCCCAAACTTTCAGCAGAGATTCAGACAAGCCTTCTTAAAAGACCACCCAAGTTTTGTAAACATTGGGTCAGGGGGTCCCGAGATATGGGCTCCCCCCTTTTTTCTTTCCATGGCTGCAGGGGGTGCATTTTTGGGGGTACAGACCCCAAACTTTCAGTGGAGCTTCATATGAGCCTTATTAAGATACCCCCCAGGTTTTGTAAACATTGGGTCAGGGGGTCTCGATATATGGGCTCCACCCCTTTTCCCTTCCCCCCTTTTCCATTTACGTGGCTGCAGGGAGCGCTTTTTTGGGGATACAGCCCCCAAACTTTCAGCATAGCTTCAGACAATCCTTCTTAAGATACCACCCAAGTTTTGTAAAGATGGGTTCAGTGGGGGCAGAAATATTGGCTCCCCTCCCTTTTCTCTTTCCGTGGCTGCAGGGGCGCATTTTTGGGGGTGCAGATCCCAAACTTTGAGCGGAGCTTCAGACAAGCCTTCTTAAGAGACCACCCAAGTTTTGTAAATATTGGGTCAGGGGGTCCCGAGATATGGGCTTTCCCCTTTCCCCTTTTCCCTATTGGGATGAATGGATCAGCTGATCCTGTGTGCATCTCCAGAGCAAAACGTCCCGTGCCTAATTGGAATCATCTTGGATTACCCAGTCCTCCCCAGCCCCTCCTGATGGAACAGAAGACAGCCACAGTAAGACCCCTTTGGGGGCTTTAATCTATAATTTTTCTCCTGTGTGTGTGGGGGGGGGAAGCAGAGTCTGTGTGTGTGTGGGGAGGGAGCAGTTTCTGTGGGTGGGGGGGAAGCCAAAGGGGGCTTTTGCCGGTTCTGCCTGGGGGTGTGTTCCCCCTCGAGTCTCTCTCTCCCTGGTTTGAGGGGGGGGGTTTCAGTTGTGTGTCTTCAGGTTTTCCCTCATTCATAAGAGCGGTTAGGTCTATTTGGATGCTTGCTCAAAACTGGTTTTCAAATGGTGACTTAAAGAAAGCATTTGGAGTCCCATGCAAAAGGGGAAATTCCACCCCTCCTGCTCATTATGCATAGCTAGCTGCCTCTGCCTCTTTCCATGGTTTGCAAACTCCCAGGTGTCAGGTGTTCCTTTGCACAGTTGCAAAGGTGTTGCTTACAAGGTTGTGTTGTTTTGCAGTCATGTTGCAATGCTTTGCAAACTTCTCAGGTGTTTGTCGGGGCTGGGAGCTTTGTGCGTGGGCGGCAAGCTCTGCTCAGACATGCACATTAAGGGTGGGGGGACCCCTTTCGAGGACCATATCTCAGCCCCCCCTGACCCAATCTTTACAAAACTTGGGGGGTCTTTCAAGAAATGTCCTTTGAAGCTCCGCTGAAAATTTGGGACCTCTACCCCCAAAAATGCCCCCCCCAGAGACATGGAAAGGCACGGTTGTGTTTTTAATGGCTTTATTCGGCTGAATTTTTTTCCCGAACTTTGAATTCCCGCTGAATTGCACGGACCCGAAGCGGGGGAGTTCGGACTTCGGCATATCCCGAATCTAAACGGGCTGAATTCAGCCGAATCTGAACTATACCGAATTTTTTTTAATTCAACAGCCCTAGACACAACCACAGAAAATCCCTTCCTCCTGAAGCCACACTCCCAACTACTGAAGCTGGGGCATCTGAAGTGGGGTTGCCAACAGTGGTTTCAAATATTGGACAGATTCTTATGAGAAAAGGCTATATAATTCCAACTGAATTGTGCCTAAAAATATGCCTTTCCTGAAATTCTGAAAGCAAATTAATATGAATTTTGGGGAGGTATACACCCCCAGAGTTTTCACATATATATGCTTCTGAGCTTTCAATGAACTTCTATCCATTCCATAACTGGCTTTTAGCTATAATACCCAAATAGGGTGTTCATGTTCAGAGGTATGCCTGAATGTCAGAAGCTGGGGAGCAATCAAGGTCTGTGGGCCCTGCTTGTGAACTTCCCTGTAGTATTTGAAACAGGATGCTGGGATAGATGGACCATTGGTCTGATTCAACATGGCTACTCTTACAAACTATATCCAGCCACATGAAGAAGAAAAAACTGTCCTTTAGTTTTGCACTGCCTTTTTTCGCTTATTCTCTCCTTCCACTACAGACCCCCACTATATTGCTCATGAAGGTCCATTGACTCCTCAGAACAAAATTTCAGGAGTCTAAGGAGGCTACAGTTTGAGGGAAGAATTAGTGAAATTTGCTACCTCCTCTTAAGAAAACTTAAAGGCTCTTTTCTTAACTTTGTGTTTGGATCCAGGTCATTGTCTCAGTCATCCTTACAACAACCTAGTAAAATCGCAGGACAGATGAAAGAACTTCTTCACAGAGTGCATAACTAAGTTGCTGCCATGAGATACAGAGATGACTGCTAACTGAGGTTGTTTATGCATGGGTACTTCCACTCACATTTACCCCTGGTCTGTCTCAGTTGTTCCTTGGAGTTATGCATGAGTTTTCTGTCCATTAGAGATTACCTCACTGCCAGCCCTCACAAATCCCGGGATTTCACGTTTCTCTGTTAACCCAATTCTTCCCTCTCCCCTGAGTAGGGTTGTCAACCTCCAGGTAGTAGTTGGAGATCTCCTGCTATTACAACAGATATCCAGCCAATAGAGTTGGTTTCCAGTTCACCTGGAGAAAATGGCCGCTTTGGCAATTTGATTCTATGGCATTGAAGTCCCTCCCCTTCCCAAATCTCACCCTCCTCAGGCTCTGCCCCCCAAAAACCCCACTGGTAGCAACCTTACCCCTGACCTCAGCCCGGGTGAAATTCCTGTGCATAAGGCAAAGCGCGAGACACACAAGCTTGGTTTCTCTCACAGCAAATTACAAAGCAGTGTGTAAAGAGGTGGGGATTCAAATGCTTCTTGCTTCTTCAGGCTTGGATTTCTCTCCCCACCCTTCAAATTGCTCTGGGTTTTGTTTGTTTGCTTGTTTTTGTTCTTAAAATGCTATTTAATGCAGCAATTGAGTTTGGGGGGATTTTCTCTCTCTACAAAGCAAATTACATAGCAGCATTTAAAGGAGTGGGGACTGGATTTGAGCTTGGAGACTGCTGGTGCATAGATTCCCAACAGGGAAGTGTTGGTTCAGCAAGCAACGAACCTCAGGTAAAACTCTCATGCGTAAATAACCTTAGATAGCTTCAAAAGAGGATTAGATAAATTCTTGAAAAATAGATCCTTTAACATCCATTAGCTATAATGGTTGAATGGGATCTCCATGTTTAGAGGCAAGGTCTACCTGTGAATGCCAGCTACTCAGGGCAGAAGCAGGAGGAAGCTTTGACCACAGGAGCATCTGGTCAGCCATGTAGGAAAGGATGCTGGACTAGATGGACCAGTGACCTGATCTAGCAGAACTGTTCTTATTTCTTATTGGGGTGGAGGGAGGCTGAGGCAGAGACCCTGCATCTTGCCTAAGGCCACACAGTCAGTTCATGGTGATGAAATCTGAATGCCCAAATTCTATTCTGGGGGGGGGGGGAGAAAGGCATCAGTGGTGGACTGGGTCTAAAAATATCGGTTGCCAGGTTGCCACCCACTACTATAAGGCTAATTAAATTTTTATAAGAAATAAATAAAATTTTCAAAAAATACATGTGGAAAAATGGTACAATTACAATTTTTGCGAAATAAATGTATATTTTAATTACAGTGTACATATATTACTAGCAGTATACAGTAGATAATAAATGTAAATACAGATTGTTATAATTGATTTTTTTTTCAATTTTTAAATACATGGTGGATATTTTTAGTTTGCTTGTAATGAACATTTTACATTAACAGGTAGTTCAAAAGCATATTTCATGATCCACTATATTAAGAGCAATCGTTTGAATTCACTGGATGATTGTGCAAATGTCAATAATTGCTTCTGCATCCAATTCATCTAACAATTCCTTTTCAATGTATGATTCCAAGTTCTCCTCAGACAGTGAGTTTCTTAGCCTTGTCTTTATGATTTTAAGCTTTGAAAATGTCATCTCACATTGGACTTGATAGTGTGCAGATGACTTAATAAAGTTCATAAAGGTTATCATATGCCTTGTCATGAAGTCTGTTGGATGCCAGAATTTTTAGTACACACAATGGGCAAGAGCTACAAATTTTACACTTGTTGCAACTGGAATCCATATTCTCACCATCATTAAACAATAGCTTTAATACATCAAATTTTGAAGCAAAAGAAAACAATTCCAATATTATTTGATCTTTGCTAATTTGTGGAGAAGCTTAATAATACTTTCCAATGCTTCATCTTCAAGGCTATTTTCTGCAATCGTTTTAAACTTTACTGGGTCCAAGCAGGATAAATCTTTATACAACTTTTTGTGTTGTACAAAGCGTGAATCTAGTGACTGGACGATGTGGTCCATTATTAGGTTAAACACATTTACTCGAAAATCAGCTAGAGAATCTGAGGAATTTCCTTCATCATCTACCATTCTTCCTCTGCCTCTTAACTGGCAATGCTGTTTCCAAAAAGTCAATTTCCAATGTTTGATTTTCATCCATATTCAACTGTGAAATTCCAATGCCTTGCTGTTCTTGTCTGTTCCTTCAACTTTGTTGTAGCTGAATCTACTAAACTCCATGCAGTAAACATATCTAAGCCACTTGTCTGTAAATAACTTGATAACAGGGCTGTAGTTTCAAATATATGCAAGTAAGTAAATGCTTTCAATATTGTTTCAAACTTTAGAAGACTTTGAAGTCTTTTTGTTTTGTTTTTGCATCAAACTCATCTGAATTGTATCATTGATAAGTGTCAATAAATTTACAAAAGTACTGACAGTGGCATCATCAAAACGTCCAAATATAGTTGTTATTGCATTGGATTTTCCTGACCATCTTGTCTCACCAATTAATTTTAATAGTTTCATTTTTTCTTGTCCTAGATGTTTTCCAACAACTTGTATCAATACAGCCATTCTCTTGTATGATGTTTTCACAAAAGTTGCTAAATTCTGGAGCAAATAAAAAAAAGAAACTGCAGGCATGCAACATTTTGTTATTTCAGTTATCACCAAATTCAAGACTTGGGCATAGCACAATATATGAACATGTTGATCATCCACATCAGTAATTTTACTTTGTAAACCATTATACTGGCCATGGTAGCTTGCAGCTCCATCTGTACTATCAGATAAACATTTTTTGGGATCAATTTTAAGATGCTGTAAAGTTTCAGTGAATAGATCAAAAAGTCCCTGCCCTGTACCATCATTACTTGGCACAACTGAAAGTAGTCCTTCACAGATAACACCTTTAAGCACATAACGAATAATCATGCTAAACTGATTGATGAATGAATTGAATTATCTTGTGTTGAATCAACTTGAATAGAATAATATTTTGCTTGAGAAACTTCATGACTAATTCTTTCTTGTATCATATTCTTTATAATTTGGATTAACATGTTAATACTTGTTTTATTCAGGTATGTAACAAGTCCACCACAGACTTTACTTTGAGCCTTTCCTTGTTGTTCTAATCATTTGATTCTTTGTGTAGACTTGTTTTGTCCTGCAGAAATGTGAGCTGCCATAATGGGGTCATATTTTTCCATCAACTGGGGGACTTAAGTCCCCCGGAGATTTAGATGCCGGTCCCACAGGCACTAAGGGAATAAAATCGCCAGAACGCAACTTTGGCACAAGGCTCTACCCTCCTCCACCTTATAACCGACATAAGGACTATAATTAAGATAAGAACCTCACCTCCAGATGCACAAGAATCCTTCGTTTTTTACTGGCGTTACTGAATACCCGGAGGGTAGATGAAGATATTCCCGGTAACCTTGTTCCTCCCTTAATAGAACTGGATAAATCTGCTTTATAAGATCCATCAGATAAAGCGGCAGGAACCTTATCAAATCGATCGGCTTAAACCAAAACAACAAGCTTGAAAGACAGACTTAAGACTCTACCAATATGATACACTCCTCAAAGGAAGGGGAGGGAGATAATCTTGCGATTTTTCCGGTGCAAAAAGAGTCCTCCAGCCACGTTGTATAACAAGGGATATCTTAGACCGGAAGACGCTTTGAACTATCTATCTTCCCTCTCTACTGCTCGGCCAGCACTTAAACAGGAAGCAAGTCGTAGGACCGGAAACATGTCTTACTCGTGCAACACTAATAAAATTCCTGAAGGAAACAACCATTGAGAAAGGGCGGTAGAAGGTCCGCGGCGAAGGAACTTCCGGATTACTTCCTGATTGTGCTGACCTAGAGCGTCCGGCAAAACTCGCTGGTACTTTTAGATTTTATAAGCTATTTTAAAGCAAAAAATTGACTTTTTTTACCCGAAACAATTGTTAAGCTGATCACTAAAACATTCTTTATTAACTACATGTTAGAGGGCCCTGCCGGCTGACAATTAGCTACCAGCCCAATTCAAATGTAAATGTCTGGAAATCGCCCTCGTTCTGGCTCACTACACAGCCCTGCCTTTACAAAATTAAAAGAAACAGCACAGAACCTAACAATGGGGGAAAAAAGTACAGGACATGTTAGCCAAACAGTCTGAGGCAACAGCTAAACAATTCAAACAGATGTCAACACAGATGGCTCAACTGACTTCAATGATGACCACCCTTGGCCAATCATCACAAGCTATTAATCAGAATTTGGATGTAGTTACAGAAGATATAAAGGATGTCAAGGTTCAAATGAACACTATGAAGACAGATATGCAAGCAATGGATTCATCAATTTAAAAAGTAATGGAAGAACACAAGGATACAAAAAAGAAGATTGAAGGCCAAGAAAAGCAGATAGAAGCAATACAAACTAATCAGAATGCAGCCAAGGACTAAATAGCCATGATGGAGATGAAAGTTAGAGAAACCAATCTTCGTGTGCGCAATTTACCCGAGGAGATGGGAGAGAACAAAGAGACCCTGCTCACAAACCTAGCTTATCTTTTTCAGATGGAGGAAGAACTACTAGACCAATCCATAAATAGAGCCTACAGGATACCTGTGAGGGTCTGTATGCCTTTGCCTGGACTCGTAAAAGCAGTCCAGGCCTTTTGCCTGTCCTTGGTTCAGGCGCTGCGTCTGACAGGCCCCAGGTTGGAATGTCTCTTCCCTCTTCCCACGTCCACCTCCCTTGCTCTCACTGACTCCCTTCCACCAGCTATGGCCTTGGTGGGTAGATAGCACTAACAAGCTCCCTGAGGTCTTTGATGTTTTTGTACCATGCACAATTATCTCGTAGATTCCCATAACATACGTTTGACATCTGCTTCCCTGTAGGGGTTATAATTCTGTCTTTGTGAAATCATGAGCACTTGCAACTTTACCAGTGTAAGACCTATACTTCTCTGAAGCTTCCAATAAAGTTTCTTGTTTCTGCATGACTGTCTGAGCAAGTGCTTTTATGGAGTTTGCACAGGGAGGTTGGGAACCCTCACATTAAGTTGCAAGTCCTCTGCCTCGTGGTCCTGCTCCTGTACCGTTCTTGGACAGCTATGGCAGGCAACGGGGATGACAACGACAAGAAGGACAGCGCCGTACCCAAGCAGCCCAATCCGGCCCCTTCGGAAGGGAAGTCGACTGGGAAGACGCCCAGTGGAGCTGACTCGGGATAGGGTCTGGGTACAAAGCCCAAGCCTACCCGCTTGAATACCTGGCTGGAATCTCCCCGGGGTTGGTCGCTCCCGCAGAGCGACGCGCGGTCACGACGGACTGCGGTTCACGGGTTGGGGTTCGAGGACGATCCCGCCCGAAAGGAAGCCCTGCTGCTTCACCAGATGGATGAGGAGCGGCAGCGCTGGCAGGAAGAGCGCCAGGAATTAATGGACCGGATGGATGCCATGAACGCGGTAATTCTGGACATGGCCCAAGCCATGGACGACCTGAAGATTCAGGCTCCACCCGTGGCTCCGGCGGACGGAGGGCAGCAACCAGGCCCACCTGTGGCTCCCGCACCTCCCATCCGTCCTGCTCCACCAGCCCACCGAGATCTGAAGATCACGTATGACGGGTCGAGTGACCAGCTAACGTTTTTTATGGTGCAAGTGGACATTTTTATGCGCGAACAGACCCGGACTTTTACCTCGGAAGAATCCCGGGTCCAATACGTGGCGTCCCTCCTACAAGGTGAGGCGGCCGCCTGGATGGTACTGCAGTATGAGCTCCGCTCCCCGGTCTTGCAAAGTCTCGACGACTTCATAATCGCCCTTCGACACCGTTTCGAGGACCCGCATTTGGGTGAGCGAGCAAAAACTGCCTTGCTACAACTGCGCCAAGGGACTAAATCTGTCACGCAGTATGCGAGCGAATTTCAATCGCTCTCGAGTAAAATTTTGGACTGGAGTGAAGCTACCAGGGTGCAATATTTCCGCGAAGGTCTGAACCCGGAATTGCAACACTGGGCTTTCATGCAAGGCAACCCTCCCGATGTTGAAGGGTGGGTTCATCACGCCGCTGACATCGAGAACCGAAAGCAGCTGCTGCTCCTGTCCCGACAACGCACCGGACGAGAGACCAAGACCCGTGGAGACAGGCCCGGCGGTCCGAAGGACTCTCGTCCCCCCTCGGGGGGAGGACCATCCGTGACCGAACGCCGCAAACTCTTTGAGAGCGGGGTCTGTCTCGTTTGCGGGGGAAAAGACACTTTGCCTCTCAATGCCCTTCCCGACCCGGACGTCTGGGACCGTCTCGTCCGGCAATGACCGAACCTGAGAAACCCCCTCCCGAGGGGCAACCTCACCGCCGGAGCGGCGCACCGAGCCGACGGGGCACACCCTCGGCCTTGCATACACGCGCCGAGGTCAAAGCCTCGGGCTCTTCGGGCCCATCGAGGCCACGGATTACAAATGAAGCCTTTGACTCATCAGAGTCACGGATTACAAATACCGCGTCTGCTTCCTCCAGCGAGGAGGAGGACTGGGACATGCCGGCAAAAAACGCCGTCGGTCTGCTGTAAAGGGGGCTCCGAGTGTGTTCATGCAATTGATTAATGAAGTACTTCATGATTTATTGTTCCGCGGGGTGGTGGTTTTCTTGGACGATATCCTCATTTATACGAAAACCATGAAGGAGCACGTACAACTGGTGCGCAAGGTGCTGCGGCGGCTGCGCGAGCACAAACTGTTTGCTAAGGTTTCTAAATGTGATTTCCATCAACCCTCCATCACTTTCCTGGGATATGTGATTTCCCATCAAGGCTTAGAGATGGATCCCGAGAAGGTTCGGGCGGTAATGGAGTGGGACCCCCCCACCACACGCAGAAATTTACAGCAGTTTTTGGGCTTTGCTAACTTTTACCGAAACTTCATCCCTAACTTTGCCCAGGTAGCGCTCCCTCTCACTTCGCTCCTGCGCACAAAGGGGAAAGGGGCGGGAGCCGCCTTGCCCTCAGCTAGGCTGCAATGGACTTCGGACTGCCAGCAGGCTTTCGATACGCTCAAGCTGCTTTTCTCGTCCGAACCCGTTCTCGCGCACCCTGATTGTGAAAAACCTTTCGTGGTCCAGGTCGATGCCTCTGACGTTGCCATGGGGGGGGGGCCCTCTTGCAATGGGACATGAACGGTCAGCTGAAACCTTGTGCCTATTTTTCTAAAAAAATTCTCCCAATCCGAAATCAACTGGGCCATTTGGGAGAAGGAAGCCGCTGCTGTTAAACATGCCCTCACCATTTGGAGGCATTTTCTGGAAGGGGCAAAGATCCCTTTTGAGGTTTGCAGCGATCACAAGAACCTAGAGGCCTTAAAAGGGGCTAGAAAGCTCACCGCGAAACAGATTCGTTGGGCACAGTTTTTTGCCAAATTCCGCTTTGTCCTGAAACATGTGCCAGGGAAGGACAATGCGTTAGTGGATGCTCTTTCTAGGCTCCCCCAATACCGCAATGACTTTGACCGACCGGTGGATTCCTTGTTTACCCCTGAACAGAGAGGGGAAGTCTCGGGACTTGCAGTAACCACCCGGTCCCAGTCCCACCGCCAGGATGTTCCTCCCCTCAAGGGAGTCCCGGAGGCTTTTCAACAGCGACTCCGGGACGCTTCTCTGAGGGAGGCGGATCAGCAGGTTCTCCCCGCACATCTCGACCAACAGGGCTCCTTGTGGTTGCAGGGGGGTAGGCTTTATGTCCCCGGAGTACTCCGAAAAGAGGTACTGGGAATGGTTCACGGGGCCAAACTTGCGGGGCATTTTGGGTTTGTAAAGACTTTGCATTTATTGCGGTGTCAATTTTGGTGGCCAGGTATGAGAGCCGATGTGGAGTTGTACGTGCGCAGCTGCCCCATCTGCGCCACGGCCAAAAAACGGATGGGAAAGCCCCCCGGACTCTTAAAGCCTCTGGAGACCCCGACCATGCCCTGGGAAGTGATCGCCATGGATTTTATCACTGATTTGCCCCCAAGTCGGGGAAAAACTGTACTGTGGGTGATAACAGACTTATTCTCTAAACAGGTTCACTTTGTTCCTTGTGCGGGGCTACCATCGGCCCAGAAGTTGGCTAAACTGTTTATTAATCACGTGGTGAAGCATCATTCGATCCCGAGGAAGGTCCTCTCCGACAGAGGGGCCCAATTCGTTGCCAAATTCTGGAGGGCCTTCCTGAAAGTCATGGGGGTGGAAGAGCAAGGACTCTCTTCAGCCTACCACCCCCAGACCGATGGTCAGACCGAACGTGTCAATGCTGTAGTAGAATGCTATCTAAGGTGTTATGTCAATTACCACCAGGACGATTGGGTAGACCTACTGCCTTTTGCTGAATATGCCTATAATAATGCCCCCCATTCCTCCACAGGTTTCAGTCCTTTTCATGTGGTTTATGGAAAGGACTTTGGGCCCTTTGGTTCTCCTAGCATCACTCCTGAACTTGAAGGGGTGCAGGAAGTCCAGGATTGGGTACAGGTGGTGCAGACCACTTGGCCCTGGCTACAGAAAAACCTGGAAAGGGCCAAGCGCAAGTACAAAGACCAGGCCGATAAACATCGGTCTCCGGGGTGGGAACTCAAGGTGGGAGGGCAGGTTTACCTTTCCACAAAGAACCTACATTCACTTCTGCCTTGCAAAAAGCTTAGTGACAAGTATGTAGGTCCTTTCCCCATCACCCGAGTGATCAATGACGTCACGGTAGAGTTGGAACTTCCCAAATCTCTTCGAGGGGTGCATCCAGTGTTCCACATCAGCCTACTTAAACCGTACGTCGCTGCCCCTCAGTTCCACCCCCTCCCTAAGTCCGAAATTCCTACGGTTGTGGGGGGGGAATCGCATCTTGAAGTTTCTAAAGTGTTGGACTCTAAGCTGAAAAAGGGAAAACTGTTCTATTTGATCCGCTGGAAGCACCTGGGATCCGCCCATGATGAATGGGTGGCCGCTCCCCATGTGGCGGCTCCCCGCCTGGTTCGAGAGTTTCATTCTGCCTATCCGGACAAGCCTTTTCCGCCCGGACTCGGGGAAGGGGGGCCTTAAGGGGGGCAGAATGTGAGGGTCTGTATGCCTTTGCCTGGACTTGTAAAAGCAGTCCAGGCCTTTTGCCTGTCCTTGGTTCAGGCGCTGCGTCTGACAGGCCCCAGGTTGGAATGTCTCTTCCCTCTTCCCACGTCCACCTCCCTTGCTCTCACTGACTCCCTTCCACCAGCTATGGCCTTGGTGGGTAGATAGCACTAACAAGCTCCCTGAGGTCTTTGATGTTTTTGTACCATGCACAATTATCTCGTAGATTCCCATAACATACGTTTGACATCTGCTTCCCTGTAGGGGTTATAATTCTGTCTTTGTGAAATCATGAGCACTTGCAACTTTACCAGTGTAAGGCCTATACTTCTCTGAAGCTTCCAATAAAGTTTCTTGTTTCTGCATGACCGTCTGAGCAAGTGATTTTATGGAGTTTGCACAGGGAGGTTGGGAACCCTCACAATACCTCTACCTTCAAGAATGAAAAGATCAAAGCCAAGAGATCTCATGATAATTTTTTATGATACAAGAATTAAAGACAGGATTATGAAGATCCATTATGACAATCCGATTTCAGTAGGAGGGACCCCTTTGATACTTTTGAAGGATATACCATGACATTTACTTTCTCAGAGATCTAACTACAAAGAATTTGTGACTGTTTTGAAAACCAATAATATCAAATATCGCTGGATAATGCTACAAGGCTTGGCCTTTACTTATAAAGAAATCAAGATGACAATCACATCATTAGCGGATGTGGGGAAATTTTTGAGAAGATATAAGAGAGAATTACAGGGTCTAACCATGGAACAAAAAGAAGAGGAAGAAGAAGATGTTGAAGAGGAAGTACAGGGTGCAGAAGGAGGTGCTGAATCATAGACTTAATACTTTGCTTTCAATAACAACACCAACATGGCAAAAGTAATTTCATGGAATGTAAATGGATTGAATGAAAAAATCAAACAGGCTAGAATTTTTAAATACCTACAGAAGTACAAATACTCCTTAATTTGCTTACAAGAAACTCATATAGCAACAAAAGACAGAAAATATTTAGAAAAGCAAATGCTTGGAAAAGCGTTTGTTACCTCTGCTAAAACAAAAACAAAAGGAGTTGTGATATATGCTCATTCTAGCCTGAGTCCTGAATTACTGTATAAAGATGATGATGGAAGAATTGTAATTATTAAAACAAAAATATTGGGGCAAAGGACAATTGTGGTAGGCATATACGCACCTAATGAAGGGAAAGCTAAATGTTATGGACAATTGTACGAAGTGCTTTCCCAATATGTTAGTGACCAGATCCTCTTGATGGGAGATTTTAATGGTGTCACCCTACCTACTGTGGATAAAAAATCAAAAGCAAAAGACGACAATGAGGGATGTCTACCTAGAACTTTTTTCTCCATGGTTTCAGAATTGGAAATACAAGACATTTGGAGAACAATGAACACTACGGCTAAAGAATTTACCTTTTATTCAGCAAGACATGACTCACACTCCAGAATTGACATGATTTGGGCTAGCAAATCTATTTTTACACAATTACGTAAAATTCAAATTATACCAAGAACTTTTTCTGATCATAATCCGGTTACATTTGAATGGAACAATAAACAGGCATTTAGATGGGGATTAAATGATAAACTTTTAAAAGACAATAAAATTCAGAAAGAAATACAGGATTTAATTTAATCTTTAAATACAGTATGGGATGCATTTAAGGCAGTCCTCAGAGGATTTATGATACAGAAACATACGGCATGGAAGAAAACTCAATTACAACTTACTAACAATATTCTTTGGGATCTACAAAATCTGGAACAACAATTAGTTATGGCAGTACAAAAGGATGATAAAGAAGAAATATTAACAAAGATTTCTGTATGTAAGCACCAATTGAATTTGGTAATGATGGAGGAAATGAATAAAAATTTGAAATTTGCCAAACAGAAATATTTTGAACATGCAAATAAACCTGGCAAATTTTTAGCTTCCCAGCTGAAAGACTCCTTTCAAAAGAGGATTATAACAAAACTTCAGTCTGTGAAAGGACCAGTATACACAACCACGGAAATACAAAAAGAATTTGTTTCATACTATACCAAACTATATCAGAAAGATAATATTTCACAAAATAAAATGGATAAATTTCTAAATTCAGTACAAATGAATACACTTTCAAGTTCCCAACAAGAACTAATTGATGCCCCAATTACTAAGGAGGAACTACAAGAAGCAATAATGAAACAAAAAATAGACAAGACACCCGGACCAGATGGAATTGCTGCTTTATTTTATAGAACATTTAAAGATAATTTGGTGGAATTTTTCCTATCACTTTGTAATACAATTTTGGATAAGGGAGTATCCCCAGAGACATGGTCCCATGCCTATATATCATTGATACATAAGGAAGGAAGAGACCCGGAAAAAACTTCAAACTATAGACCCATCTCATTGTTAAACGTGGATTACAAAATTTATGCTTCAGTTTTGTCAAATAAATTAAAACAATTCATTAAAGACTTAATACATGAAGACCAAGCGGGTTTTGTCCCAGGACGACAGATTAAAGATAACATTAGGATCCTGTTTGACTCTTTGGAATATTACGACCAGAATATTCAGCAAAAGGCAGCACTCATATTTTTGGATGCAGAGAAAGCTTTTGATATGGTCTCCTGGGACTTTATGAAAAAGATTTTGGATAAACTGAATTTTGGAGACCGATTCATGAGAGGCATATCAGCTATATATACATCCCAACAGGCAAAGATTTTAGTAAATGAATCAATGTCAAACAATTGTTCGATACAGAAAGGGACTAGACAGGGATGTCCCTTATCTCCGCTATTATTTATCTTAGTGTTGGAATCATTATGCTGTAAGATAAGAGCATCAGAGGATGTCCGCGGACTAAGGATAAAAAAACATGAATTTAAACTGAGAGCTTTCGCGGACGACCTCTTGTTAATTTTGGAAAACCCGACACAATCAATGACGAAACTGACGGAGATTCTGGACAACTTTGGAAAGGTTTCAGGGTTCAAAGTAAATCAAGAGAAAACAAAAACGATATTTAAGAATTTGACTGAATTGGAACAAAAAGAATTTACAGCCTATACAGGATGGGAGAAATCTACTAAAGTTAAATTCTTGGGAATCTGGATCTCGGCAAAAAATAAAGAATTGATAACTAATAATTATCTTAAGTTATGGGAG
The DNA here is from genome assembly GCF_029931775.1 of Euleptes europaea. Classification (NCBI taxonomy): domain Eukaryota; kingdom Metazoa; phylum Chordata; class Lepidosauria; order Squamata; family Sphaerodactylidae; genus Euleptes; species Euleptes europaea. Next base: position 66,823,061 of record NC_079323.1, read on the forward strand.
AAAATAAAAATTGATATGATTATTTGGTCTAATAAAAAACTCTCACTTTTGGGACGAATATCTACAGTTCAAATGAATATTTTACCGAGGATACTTTTCTTATTTCAAAATCTACCTATTATTTCACATGTTAAATACTTTGATACATGGAAGAAAGATATATTAAATTTCATCTGGCAAGGGAAGAAACCAAGGATTGCGTATAAATATTTGGTGGACTCTAAAGTTAGAGGAGGTTTAGCATTACCAAATTTTCAACTCTATGCTGAAGCGGCCACTTTAGTATGGCTAAAAGACTGGATTAATTTATCCAATACACGACTGTTAGATCTTGAAGGCTTTGATAATTTAAGTGGATGGCATGGCTATTTGTGGTATGATAAAACTAAGATTCAAGCATCATTTCGTAACCATATAATCAAGTCCTCCCTAATTCGTATTTGGATGAGATATAAACATATTTTTGAACCAATAACACCGATGTGGATATCGCCTCAAGAAATGCTGACATTGCGCCCACTTAGACCTAATAATTTTGTTACCTATCAAGAATTACTTGAATGGGATGGGAAAAAATGCTCACTAAAAGACTATCAGTTACTAAAAGATGACCTACAATGGCTCCAATATTATCAAATCAAGTCAGTTTTTCTACAGGATATGAAAACAGGATTTTCTAAAGAAAAGTCAGTCTTTCATAAACTATTATTGGATAACAATACTCAACTGATATCTAAAATGTACAATCTTTTATTGGTAATTTATTGTGAGCAGGAAATAATTAAACCAACAATGATTAATTGGGCGCAAACTGTAGGACATGATATTACTTTAGACAAATGGGAAAGATTATGGTCAAAAGACTTGAAAGGAATTAATGCACAATCAATTAGATAAAATATTTACAAAATGATTTACAGATGGTATTTAACACCAAAGAAGATAGCAAAGATTTACAAGGTGACATCCCCTAAATGCTGGAAATGTAATAAAGAAATTGGTTCTTTTTATCATATGTGGTGGACTTGTGATAAGGCGAAAGATTTTTGGGATATGATTTATAATGAAATAAGACTGTACAAAAAATATCCCTAAAACACCAGAAATGATGCTACTAAGTATGATTCCTGCTGATATATTAACACAAAGGACATTTTTAATATATGCTACAACAGCTGCAAGACTGCTTTACGCAGCCAAATGGAAAGGGGCAGACATTCCAGGAAAGAAGGACTGGATTATTAAAATGTTAGAACTGGTGGAGATGGCGAAATTAACAGCTACTTTGAATCAGAAAGATAATGAACAATTCATGGGAGAATGGGAGGCTTGGATGAATTACTGTGAATATGAATTAGGTCTGGGAAAAATGAAAGGTTACACTTTACTCTGATCCAGAATGTGATATTGTAAAAGAAATGAAAATTGTGATATGAGAATACTATTAGGATCAGAAAATATTAACGATGGAAGTAAATACTTTATTAAGAGGTAGACGGAGGTGATGGGGAAGTCAAGAAATTTTTTGTAGTAACTTATAATTAAGACAACATTAATTATGATTGTGAATTTGAATGTATTTTTAAATTATTGTTAAGATAAGGGAAAATCATATTATAAAAAGAGAAAAAACCAATAAAATTTATATAAAAAAATATTTTTCCATCAACTGCACTGTAGCTAAAAAAATCGCCATGATTCAGGACCTCATTATCCATTTTGTAGGCCGATTCATTTCATAAGAACATAAGAAAAGCCTTGCTAGATCAGACCAAGGCCCATCATATCCAGCAGTCTCTTCACATAGTGGCCAACCAGATGCCTCTAGGAAGCCCACAATCAAGACAACTGCAGCAGCACCTTCCTGCCTGTGTTCCACAGCACCCAATATATTCGACATGCTCCTCTGATCATGGAGAGAATAGGTATTGACCATGACTAGTATCAATTTTAACTAGTAGCCATGAATACCCCTCCATGACTCTCCATAACTCTCGTCCCCTCTTAAAGCCTTCCAAGTTGGCAGCCATCACCACATCCTGGGGCAGGAAGTTCCACAATTTAACATGTTTATGATGTCTATAATCCTCATGACAATAATTCTCTGCTTCAACACTTCTTTCTTTTTAATTAGTGAAGATGCAAAAAAATATATAAGGTGCCATCATTAACCACACTGATAAATTGCTGAACATTTCTGATGTGTTGTTGTCGAGTCGTGTAAAGCCAAGCTCTGGCTAATACACCTAAAGTGACTAAAGCCACGTACAAAGTGTGATGGATTACAAGTGTTGGGAGACTCAAAGGCCAAGCAGTATGATCAATATAAGCATCTATTTTCTGTGGGACTGAGTCATTCATAATTTTCCTCTCATACAAATGAGCATCAAATAGCAGCCATCAAGTGGCTGAAATGGATGTTCAGCAAAAAATGGGTCCGGATTTGCTCATATTGGAAAATTCCAGCAATTGATCTTTCATTTTCTTGTGTAGGTTCATTTATAGGATGTGCTTCAGAAACCAAGTCATTTATGCCTGAAGGTATATCTGATTCCCTGTAACTAGGTGAAGCTAAGGCCAACTATTCATGGTGATTTGCTGCGCTTTCCAGGCTGTGTTGCTCTGCGGCTAATTTTTAATTATTCATGACTGCTTCGGGTTTGAGCACAAAATTCACCTTATCCCTGCATTATCAGAAACCTTTCTTGCGGGAAACCTGGATTCTGCCCTGCCTTCAACGTGCCCTTTTTCCTTGAAAAACTCCCTGGATTCGGATTGATTCTCCCCGCCCAGCCTGCCCCCCTTCCCGTCTCCCCCCCCCCACTCTCCTCCCTCTCCAGCAATCCTTTCCCTCTGCAAACACCAATTGGAGAAGAAGGTTGCATAACGCTGATAATCCTGTCCCCCTTTCCCGCCCTCCAAGCAAAAACCCTCCAAGCATCTTGGCTGAAAGAGTTTGGAAACCTGCAGCTTTCCAGTTTTAGTTTCAGGGTTTGTGTGTGTGTGTTTTATTATTATTACGGCATGTAGACTGGGGCGACCCATTCGGCTTGCTTGGCGGATTGTGCTCAGCCGGAGCAGGGAGCAGGATGAGAAAGGCGGCAGGGGGCTTGGCAGGGAAGCCAGCCAGCTGCCTGTGGGCTTCTTTGGGGAAGGCAAGCTGCTACAAGGGTCGCAGAAAGCATAGGCCTGGGTCGCAGTTTCCTTCCAGTGGTGGCCAGCCCGGCTTGCGACCCGGGGGGAGAGATCTGAGGGCACAGAGGGTGCCCAGCAAAATGCCACCGAGCTCCTTCTCCTCCCACTTCTGACGGCTCTTCTTCTTCTTCTTCTTCTTCCTCTCTTCTTTGCTGTTTTTTTGTTGTTGTTGAAACTTTTACAAATCCGTGTTACCTACTCACTTTCTCTTTTCTCCCTTTTAAAACATTTTTCTTCTCTGGCCATTCTTCCCTTTCCCAAGTTGCCTCTGTCCCTTTCCCCCTTGGAAAACCCCCGCCCCACTTTCCCCTCTCGCTTCACCCCCTCTACGCAACTGTCAGGCATATCAGTGTTGTTCGCTTTGTTCACATCCTGCCATCCAGACTCAAGGAATGTTATCCCTACTAAACCGCAGCCAAGGTTGCAAAGACTGTTATGCCTAACACTTTCGGTTTGATGTTCTGGGAACCTACTTCGCTCTGGGAACTTACTTTTGTTTTCAATATGTAATCTCTCACCCTTTCCATGCATCTATAATACCAGGTTTCAGCAAGACAGTTTCATAGCTGTCTCCTTTCCCTTTATGCTCTGTTATTCTATTTGACCAGTAAAGACCAGCTTCTTTGGACCTAATTGTCTATGTCGTGGTTTCTGGTTCTTTGGACCAAGGGCTTACATTGAGACAGCTATCCCACCTCTGTCTACTTCCCTTCGTCAGGCTGGAGCCCAGGAGGGTTCGCTTGCCAATCGGATGGGAGCGTGGAGAGCGCTCTCCGGGAGAGCGCTCTCCGGGTGATTCGTCTCAAACCAGCTGGTTGTGATCCCCAGACTACGGGTGTCTGGACCAACCCTGGAAGGTGACGACCCCAATCTTTTACGGGACGTTGTAGCCAAGCTGAGCAGGACTAGCACGGAAGTTAGTCGCCTGAATGGATTACTACAATCCCAATGGCGTTCTCTAGTGACTTTTCCTTGGATGTCTGAGGTTGAGGATACCAATGCCTGTCTAGACCTCCAAGTCCTTGATCGGTTGGTGGATGATGCCCAACTAGCTGCGGAGGATTTACAAATACTAACCGGTTTGTTGGATAAACTAATTGCTCGTGAAACTCACTCAACAGGAGCCTTGGCAGGTGCTGCGCCGGCAGGGTTTTCTTTGGTGCCAAATGCAGCCGACTGTAAGGCAGAGGCGAGACGGATCGCTATCCAAACAGCGCTTCTGTTTGTGGATCTCACCAAAGATACTACGGTAGCCACTCTGTCACAAGTGTTAACCCCAACTTTCGGGGCTGATGCACCTGCGCTCGCGGTCCAGATTCAACCGCTATTGGGGGGGGAGTCCGAACCGCTCCTCGCTCTCTTGGAGAAGGAACTTTTACCGCTCGTGACCGCAGATCTTGCCTTGAAGCTTGAGACCGCTCAAGCTCTTGCGGACAGAGAAGCAGCGGCGGCGGCGGAAGCGGCGGCCAAGGCTCAAGCCGCACGGGACAGGAGCAGCAGGTGGCTGCAGAACGAGCACGGGCGAGTGTGTGCCCCAAAGATTCCGGGCAGACCGGCCCTTCGTGGGGACCAACGTTCTCCCCGGCTTTTGCCCCATCTCGCACCACCCAACGCGCACGGCGCCTCGCAGAACAGCTTCGGGGATCTGACAATTCTGATGAGGAGGACTTATATAGAGACAACTCGCACTGGGCCACGGGTTTCCGGACCAGCAGGGCGCATCGTACGGGGGGACCTGAGGACGAGGTACACTTGTTGCGAGCGCAGAATAGAGAATTATATGACCGTGTAGACCGTCTCCAGGAACAAATGGAGCGTTTGTTCCAGGAAAACGAACGGTTACAGCGGGCGCAGGTACCTCCGGCGCAGCCCATCCTTCCCGGGCCTGCCGCACCAGTTCAACCGGTGGTGCCACCCCAACCACCAGCTAACCTCCCCATCCAACCACAGGTTCCCGGAGCACCAGTTTTCCCAGGCCCCGGGGACAACCCATACCCGGTCCATGGAAGCAACCTCGATTGAAAACGACCTATGATGGCTCGCTCGAGACTCTACCCTGTTTCCTACACCAAGTGGATAGTTATATGCGGGAACAAGGGCACTTCTTTCCCACAGAGGATAGCCGGGTCCGCTTTGTAGCTTCTCTATTGACGGGGAAAGCCGCTGACTGGATGGTCCTCCAATTTGAGACCCGGTCTTGGTCTATCCGCTCCCTCAACAATTTTATGACTGCCTTGCGGAGACGGTTTGAAGACCCCTTCATGGGAGAACGAGCCAAAGCAGAACTTTTACAGCTCAGACAGGGCTCTTCTCCAATCCGAGAATTGCTGATGAATTCCAGAGACTAGCCAGTAGAATAGTAGACTGGCCGGAAGCTACCCTTATCCACTACTTCAGGGAAGCTTTACACCCTGACATTTTTAACTAGTCATATATGCGAGGCGATCCTAATACCCTCGACGATTGGATTTTATTGGCGGAAGAAGTTGAAAGCAGCCAGCGTTTCATATCCCTGGTCCGGCAACGACACAAGGATAAGAACGCCCAGAAAGCCCCATCAAGAGCGCCTCTTCCCAGCCTGCGGAAACCAATGCGACCACCTCAGGATCGCAAATCAAGGTTCCAGAGGGGAGCTTGCCTCGTGTGTGGGGAATTAGGCCACTTTGCAGCGACTTGCCCTCAACGACCCCCATCGTACCGCTGACTGTGCCATTGAGGTAGTTAAAGACTGCACACTGACTAAAAGCAAGATTTACCCCATGAGCGTTTCCGAATGCGCTGTTTTACGGGACTTTTTGGATAAAAATCTTGCTTGAGGGTTCATTCGGCCATCGAACACTCCCAACTCAGCCCCAGCATTCTTTGTCCGCAAAAAGGAGGGTGACCTGCATTTATGCATTGACTTCCGAAAGCTTAATGCGGTTACCCAAGCCAACGCCTACCCCATCCCGTTAATCTCAGATATCATGGGGCAGTTACAGGAGGGTCGTGTTTTCTCCAAGTTGGACTTAGTGGAAGCTTACTACCGCGTCCGAATTCGTGAGGGAGACAAACCCCTCACCGCCTTCTCTAGCTGTTTTGGAATGTATTAATTTCTTGTGATGCCATTCGGGTTAAAAGGGGCCCCGGGGGTCTTCATGCAGCTCATTAACGAGATCCTCCATGATTTGCTGTACCGAGGCGTGGTGGTTTATTTGGACGATATTCTTATTTATTCAAAAACCATGGAAGAACATGTTGCTCTAGTCAGAGAAGTTTTGCAACGCCTACGTAACCACCAGCTTTATGCAAAACTGTCTAAGTGCGAGTTCCACCAAAAACAGATAACGTTTTTGGGCTACATAATCTCTCATCGTGGTCTTAGCATGGATCCCGCTAAAGTCCAAGCGGTACTGGACTGGACTCCTCCCTCCACCCGCAAACAAGTACAGCAATTCTTGGGCTTTGCTAATTTCTACCGAGGTTTCATTCCTAACTTTGCTCAAGTGGCGCTGCCAATCACTGACCTCCTGAAAATGAAGGGCAAAGGGGTTTCTGCAACCTTGCCCTCTGCCAAAATACTGTGGACGGCTCAATGCCAGGCTGCCTTTGTAGCCCTTAAACGACTTTTCACGTCTGAACCGGTCCTGCAACACCCGGATCCGAACCAAATGTTTATTGTGCAGGTCGATGCATCTGACGTAGCCATGGGGGGGCTCCAAAAGAGGACCGGATGGTCTCCTGCATCCCTGTGCCTACTTCTCGAAGAGGTTTGCGCATTCCCAGCTAAACTGGCCCATTTGGGAAAAGGAAGCTGCAGCTGTCCACCATGCCCTTACACTGTGGAGACAATTCCTAGAGGGATCCGGGATCCCCTTTGAAGATTGGACCGATCACAATAACCTAGCTGCCCTCACTGGGACCCATAAATTGTCCGCGAAACAACAGCGTTGGGCGGACTTCTTTGCTCAATTCCGTTTCGTTCTCAAACATGTGCCCGGGAAACAAAATATGCTTGCGGATGCCCTATCCCGGTTGCCCCAATACCGGGTAAAACGTGATCGGCCAACTGACTCTTTATTTACCCCAGCACAAAGGGAAGCCCTGCCCCTGCTGGTTGTGCAAACCCGAGCCCAAAACCAGCTCCGGCAGAAAAGCCATACAGCAGCCGACAAAATGTCCAGCCTGAATCAGCAGGCTCCCTCGCCTGCCTCCCCACCTGTTTCCAGCGCTCCGCAGCAACCGATCCCTTTTCTCCCTCAGCCTTCATCAGTTCCTAGTTTGCCCTCTACTACGAAAGGAGAGGGGGTGATCATCTCCAATACCTTCCTGGACTCCCTTCGAACTCAGTGCCTAGCCGAGCACACCGCCCAAACCTTGCCCCAAGGTGTACTTGAGAAGGGGGGTTGTTGGTACAAAGTCTCAAAACTTTACGTGCCTAAAATACTCCAACGAGAAGTTCTACAGTTAGCCCATGGAGCCAAAACTGCAGGGCACTTTGGGTTTCTGAAAACTCTCCACTTGTTGCGCAGACAGTTTTGGTGGAGAGGAATGCGTTCTGATATAGACTCCTTTATTCGCAGCTGCCCCATCTGTGCCACAGTCAAACAATCTCAAGGCAAAACCCCAGGACTACTGCAACCACTGGAAATTCCCAGCAAACCCTGGGAAGTGATTGCCATGGATTTCATGACAGATCTCCCCCTTAGTGGGGGGGGAAACTGTACTCTAGGTTATTACTGACTTGTTTTCCAAACAGGTACATTTAGTTCCGTGTGCGGGTATTCCCTCCGCCCCCAAGTTGGCCCGCCTCTTCATGTCACATGTGGTCCGGTTGCACTCGTATCCGCGCAAGATAATTTGCGACCGCGGAAGTAGTTTTGTGGCAAAATTCTGGAAGGCGTTCCTTCAACTGGTGGGGGTGGAACAGGGGTTATCAAGTGCTTACCATCCCCAAACAGATGGACAAACCGAACGTGTTAATGCTGTGTTGGAGTGTTATTTACGCTGTTATGTTAATTACCACCAAGATGACTGGGTAGAGCTATTACCTTTTGCAGAATACGCGTACAATAATGCTGTCCATCAATCTACCGGGTTCAGCCCTTTCTATGCTGTGTACGGTCAGGACTTCGGTCCTATTGCCCCGGTTGAAATATCTGAAGGGGAGGGGGATTCCGATATAGCCTCTTGGGCACATACCCTCCGCACCACTTGGCCCTGGCTGGTAAGCAACTTAGAGAGAGCCAAGCGCAAGTATAAGGAGCAAGCAGATAAGCATCGCTCCCCCAGCAAAGAATTCCAGGTCGGGGAATTAGTATACCTGTCCACTAAAAACCTATGATCCACCCGACCTTGCCATAAGCTCAGTGCCAAGTACGTTGGACCCTATCCCATTGCCCGGATCATCAATCCTGTCACTGTGGAGCTGACCCTTCCCAAAACCCTGAGACGTATCCACCCAGTTTTTCATGTCAGCCTCCTAAAACCCCATGTCGCCTCTTCGGAATGGCATCCAGAGCCACCTCCGGAGCAGCCAGTGTTGGTGGGGGGGGAGGAACATTTCGAAGTGTCAAAAATCCTAGATTCACGTATACGACATGGATCCTTGCAGTATCTTATTCGATGGAAACATTTCCCCCCCTGCCTACGATGAATGGGTGCGGGCCCAGGATGTCTCCGCCCCGCACTTACTAACCGCCTTCTACACCGCCTACCCTGATAGACCGTCCCCCTCGTGGGTTGGGGGGGCCTTAAGGGAGGCAGAATGTCAGGCATATCAGTGTTGTTCGCTTTGTTCACATCCTGCCATCCAGACTCAAGGAATGTTATCCCTACTAAACCGCAGCCAAGGTTGCAAAGACTGTTATGCCTAACACTTTCTGTTTGATGTTCTGGGAACCTACTTCACTCTGGGAACTTACTTTTGTTTTCAATATGTAATCTCTCACCCTTTCCATGCATCTATAATACCAGGTTTCAACAAGACAGTTTCATAGCTGTCTCCTTTTCCTTTATGCTCTGTTATTCTATTTGACCAGTAAAGACCAGCTTCTTTGGACCTAATTGTCTATGTCGTGGTTTCTGGTTCTTTGGACCAAGGGCTTACCTTCCAACTCCAGAAAATCACTATATTGGCAGGTTTAAAGAAAAAATAAAAATAAAAAGTGGTTCCCGTCTGCCGGAATGTTCGCACTGAGAGATCAATTTACTTAGATGGCCACCTATTTGCGTTTTCACAATGGCTGCCATTTTCACAGGAGTAACCTTTTGTTCCCCCTACCCCATCAAAGGAGCAACATGCGAATCTCCGATGGGCGGGCTTGGGGTGTGGAGCAGCGAACACAACAAAAGACGATGACGTCGGACTTTACAGCAGTAATCCGAAACCATGAATAACCATTTTAAAGTTTGGCTTATATCGCTCCGCAGCAAGTCAGCAGCAAACCCGTGCGTGAATAATTGGCCTAAGTGTTCAGATGTTGCAACTACTGGTAGTACAGATCAATGAAGTCAGAAGAAGTACTAGGCCTGGTTGGTGAGTAAAGGATGCTATTGTATTTGTTTGTACATTCAAAGTAGGTCTTTCCTGTGCTTGTAACTCACAAGTCATTGCATCATCACCATGAGTATTGTTTCGTGTGAGGAGCGTGGAAGCCCAGCTGGCTGCTCTCAGGCTTCTGATCCCCCAGAGCCTCCACAGGACTCACAGCCTGAAGTCTGGTCAGTTCCAACAAAGCCTCTCTCCAGTGCTCCAGAGATGCTGTAACCTGACACCCAGAGTTTGGCAGCCAGCCAGCACACACAGTAATTTTAAGTAAATAAAAGGTATCATTATTTATTGAACTTGCATTATGCGTATATATCATTATTTGAGACTGCATCTTAAATATATTTATTAGTATTTTATACTAATTTTATACAATGAGATAAAATATATTATATTTAAATTACAGGACATAAGGCCACAGTATATTAAAATATTAATTAAATACATACTTTTTATAAAATACATAAAAAAGCAAGCATGAGGTAAAGAGCTGACAAAGCACACTCAAGCTGAAGCCGACACAATGAAAAATATTTGCTGTCTGCAATTTGTGCAACAGCTCGATGCAAAATTGGCTCCGGCTGCACTTCACAATCCCAGACTGGGATTCCCAGCTAAGCTTCATTGCGCAGTCACAATTGTAAAGATCTGAGCCTATATAATGTATGCATCAGCCTCACATAGCCCAAATCAGAATTATTTTTTCAGTTATTTATTATATTCTTAAATATAAAGTATCCTCAAAAATGATTTTATTTTAAAAATTATTAAAATAGTAATACAACGTAAATTTTAGTTGCATACAGTAATAATATTGGGACTTCTGTTATATTTTCAAGCTACTAAAAGGTCATTAACATTTTAAACATATTGTCTAATGTTTAAGGGAGGCCCCACTTCATCAGGGGCCCCCAGGGCCCAAGTGTCATCGGGCATTCTGACGCCCTGGCCAATCCACCACTGGAAGGCATGGCATTTACACCAGCTTCAAACTGCTGTAAAATGTAGACGCTAGCGGGTTGAGCTTCTCAAAGGAGACCCATGTTCAAATACTGACTTTGTAGGCACCTCTTACATATTACAGCTCTACCGCAGGAGCCGCTTTTGAAACCCAGGGCATTGCTGTAATGTTTGAAAGCCCAGAGCCACCCAGGCAATGCCCAGTGCATGAAATCAGCACCCCGATAGGAGGAAGGTTGTCAGTTACAAGGGAAGGATGCAGTGGGGTTGTTCCTACTCATCTGGTTTCAGGCCTTCATTCCGGCCATGAGGAAGGAACTCAGAGAGAAGCAGGTTCAGTGATAAAGTACCTCAGGTACCTCATGTAAAGGGTACCTCAGTCATGGTTGAAACACTTGGGGTGAACCACTTGGGGTGAACCACTTGCTCTGAGCTCAACCTGCTACCCAGGATTACTGTAAGGAAGAAAGAATGTGCTGAACTTCTTTGAGGAAAGCAGAGATACACATGTAACAAAAAAAAGAAAGAAGGGGCAGTGATTTGACATATTGTTCATTCTTTCTTCAAAACCTTAACCCAGAAAAAATTATGCCCATTTATACATGGAAATTAGCGTTTCTGCATTGAACCTGCACTGGATTTTCAAAAAAAAGGAAGTCAAATTAATCTATCAATTTACCTAACACATTTTTATCCCATCCTTCTCTCAAGGAGCTCAGGGCAGCTCATAAATGCACACACACATATATCCTGTTTCCTACACTGCAACTTGACTAATGGCCTGAGCCAATCGCCCTCCTCACAAGTTCAGCAAATGCATGTAACTTGTCTGTGTAAGCCTGCATATACTTGATTTTTCTCTATACATACAGTGAGTAATTCTCATGTTATGTTCAATGCATGTACAGCTGGATGTGTTTTAACCCCCCCCCCCATTTATCCAGGTACTTGTCCCTGGTTTCGTTTGTAAAGTGAATGCACATTGGCTCTTTCTTACAAACAGATATACGAATGTACATGCAGGATCTACGGGCATTCATTGTAAACATGGCTATGGATATGTATGCTAGGGCGCCTTCCTGGAGCTACCTAAGCAGTACATTAGGGGAATCTCTCCCCTCCCTGTGCAGACGGTCTCTTTCTTGCCTGTCTCTTTCCCATGTGTGCGCCTATCTCCCTCTGTTATTCTTTTGTCTATTTTTTCCCCTTTCACATTTCCCCCCCCCCGCCCTGCTTCAACCCTGGGACATTTGCTCTCTTTCCTTCCCCCAACCCCATCTTGATATGCTGTAGTTCATGGTGAAGCTTCAGTGCAACAAGGACAATAGCAACAGCAATCTATGGGAATGAGTTGTGTTGGCACTATTGCAACCCAAACTAATGTGAGAAAGTAACCCTTAAAAATAGCAAGCAGTGTACTTCAAACTGGAGGAGGCAACGTTCAATCAAACATAAATCAAGGAAGAATTTTTCCTCCCCTAAGCTAAAGAACAAATTGTCTTTCTTTGTTTAATCTATCAGTATAATAATTTGCTGTAACAGATAAAAGTCCATGAAAATGTTTATGAAGGGAAATAAACATCATTTAAATGTTTCTTCAACTAAGACACCCAATTATTTTGTTATAATGCATCTTATTAGAAACAGCTGTTCCCTAAAGGCTTGTAGCATAGCATCAATCAGGCAAATCAGAGAACATGTTATTTAGTTAGTGACAAATCAAATAGCAAACTCTTATGTAAAAACAATAATTCACTTTTTGTGCCAAATTCCAGTGCAATATCTGTTTTCACCTCTTGCTGCAAAGAACCCAAAATTCATTATTATGGCACCTTGAAGACTAACAAATTGATCATGGTATAAGCCAGGGTTCGCCAAGCTGGCATCCAGGCGAGGCATAGTGCTCACCAGTACATCCCCTGCCACCCATGGAGCTTTTCAGAAAGCTTGTTATTGGCTGCCCTTATTCAACTGAAAGGGTTTTCTGCTGCAACAGCAGACACAGGCTCTGGAGGATTGGGAGGACTGGTAAGTGCTAGGGTGTCAGACTCAGGAGTTTGTCCCTAGCATCAGTTAAGCAAAACTCATCCAGGCGAGTGGCTCTGAAGCAGTTTAGACTTTATTAGGAGCAATTAGACAAATGCAGAAGTTGACTGCCATGATGGCATGGAATGCTAATAATGGGTAACAAAGCGGGCATACATGGTTTAAAAAGGCACCTTGGAGACAATAGGTAAACAGGCTAGTAGAATCCAAGATAAGCTTTCCCAGGCTAGAAAGACTAAACACGGTTGCAGCTGTGCAAAACAGAATGGGCAATACTATACACAGACATGAGAACCGGAGACATGTGACTCCGCACCTTGGTGGCATGCCAGGCTCCCTGGCCTGGCCGAGTTGAAACCAGCTAGGAGTAAAGTCAGGCTACGGCTAGGAGCCAGAGCCTGACATAGGGCTTTCCTTAGTGCTTAGCACTTGGTCTTTCCTTTTTATTCCTTTTAATTCCCTCTTAAGGATAGGATACTTTGGACGACATTGATTCATAGGGTCGCTATGAGTCGGAAACTACTTGATGGCACTTAACACACACACTCACAATTCCCTCTTCTTCCTCCCTCTGGCTTTCCTTCATTTCTTTTTATTTCCCTTTTCATTCTCCTTCTGTAATTCTTTTCCAAAGGAGATATTGCATTTGTCTCCACTTTCTGTGGCAGCCATTTTGGCACTGGCTCAGCTTCTTGTGGCAGCCGTTTTGGGTTTGGCCACACCTCCTGCGGCAGCCAAAATTTCAAAGGTGCCAGCAGGCTCAAAAGGTTTGGGGACTCCTGGTATAATGCTGTTTGCCCGTTTTCTCAAATTCTGTTAATAGAAACACTCTGGTCATTTATCCATAGGAGTTTTACCTGAGGTTCGCTGGACCCAAATCAAGTCACACCCCTTTAATTACTGCTTTGTAATTGGCTTACTTATAGTGTTTACTGTGAAAGAAACTCAATCCCCCAAACCCAATTGCCACATAAAAAAGAATTTTAAGAACAACATAACAATGGAGCAATCTAAAGGGGGGGGGGAGAAATCCAAGTAAAGATAAATATGATCAAATGGATGCAGAATTTTGGAGAAATGATTACAATGGAAAAATGGAAACAACTATGCACCAAAGATCTGATGTTTACGTCAGGAAATGCAAGAAAACTGGTATACGATGTTCTAGAGCTGGTATTTTACCCCCAAAATGCTAAAGAAGATACACAGAACAAATAAAATAAGCCAAGTGGTTTGTTGGAAATGTAACAGATGGCTGTTACTTTAATGTATGGTAGATTTGTCCGAGGTTACAGTTGTACTGGAGAGCCATTCTCCAAGAACTTCAAAAGATGTTCCAGCAAAAATTCCTGTTAGATCACAAGAACATGCTGCTAGATATTATACCATCAAATATAACCTCGCAACTTCAAGATCTGTTTAAATAGGATAAAAAGTTATATAAAAGAAACTGGAGAACTAAACTTCTGGATTATATACATTTGGCTAAACTAACTAATTCTCTACAAGGCAAGGATATAGACTTTTTAAAAAACAATGGAAAAAGGCCTTTGTATATTGGACAACCATGGCAAAAGCAGACTGTTCAATAGTGAAAAGGTTGTAAGGTTCACATATCAAAAGGGTAATAAAAAGATTATGGGAATTTTCCTAGTTACTCTAATGGAAGTCATTCACTGGTGGGGGTGGAGGGTATGGCAATTAATTAGATGAGTGGTTAAGGTACTGTTTATCCATATACTTCTTTTTCTATCACTATGTACATTGTTATCTTTCTTGTAAAATTTGAATAAAAATTTATATTAAAAAAAGATTTGTTTAAATATGCTACTATGGCTGCCAGAATAGTTTTAGCAAGGAAATGGAAGCAGCTACTTCTTCCAGACATCGAAGAATGGAAGGCAAAAGTAATAGGCCATTTATGCATGGATGAATTTGTTGCTTGCTCAAAGCTCTTTTTTTAAATCCACCTTTTAAAACACTTATTCGTGGCACTGCATCAGATGAGAAAGTCCGATGTTGATTGCAATGGTATGTTACCTGAATTGCTCCTTTATATGGGGAAATTAGCTGAGCAATCGGTAACTATGTATTTTTATAGCGGGTTCACACTCAACTATACCAGAATCCGTTTTAATGAGACGTTGAATAAAGACAGAGACAAGGAATTCCGAATTAAATAGTGTTTATGTATTCAAGCATTCAAATGGTGCAACACAAACATACAGAGAGGCTAGGATATAAAAGAGAGGAGTACAGAGACGTTTGCCAATGTGGCAGGAGATCGTTGATTATATATATTTACCGTATCCAGATGAGGTGTTATCCAAATTCACGTAGACTAAGACAGATTGAAAGTTAAAGCCGAGATGGGGGCAGGGGTTCCCGTGGACTTGACCAGCAAGGCGGGAGGGAGCGTGGCTAGGCTGCGCAAAACCAAACCAACAGAGTAACGGCAAAGGTGCCAGGAAAGACCTAAGGTGACTAGAATGGGCTTGGGGTCCCCCAGTTATACTGTTTTCCTGGGGGCAGGGAGAGGGGTTTCACCCCTCCTAAGTTCCCAGGTGACAAAAGGTGACAAAAGGATTAAGCTGTGGCTGCCGGGGTGGAGTAGGGAGAATTTGGAAATCTATTCTAATTCCAATGACTTTTGCAACCATGATGAGCTAGAACTTCTCTGCTGATGAGATTAACATACAGGAACAATGGGTGCGATCTGTGCAAATGTCCTGGGGTCGCTGCTGCTGAGGTGGAGGAATGACTCATCTTGATATCTGGATTGCTGCTGACGACCCATTAAGCGGTGGATGTTGCAAGGGGGGGTTCTTGACACTGACTTCATGACATTCTGCTTCTCATGACATGGCTGCGGCTGGAATAGAGCCTATACAGGAACATGGCTTCCCTCTGGTTCACCGGAGGCTGCCCCTGCATCTGCTCCATAGCTGCTAGCTGGACGGCGCTCACAGGAGCGGCCGAGTCTGTAACGACGGAGCACGCAGCGACCGTCCCGTAGCGTTTGGGGCGGGCGCGCGGCCAGCGGAGTAGTCAAGTGCCAGAACCGCGGGTTGCCATATCCCGTCCGGGAGGTTTGGACAGGCCCGTATGCTAACAGTTCCCCCCCTTGTTGCCGTTGAAGACTCCGTCTGATATGGCGACACACGTAACACATGTTGCTTGAAGTCTTGATTGAAGACGCCAAGCCGGGGTGCATTAGCCAAAGGATTTTTGGGAACCATTTACTATGCTAAAACCTCAGATTAAAAGGGTAGCTGCCTAGTGAATTTGGACAACCTCGCAGAATTTGTGCATTATCAAATTTGCAGGCATATTTCAGGGAGGTTGCATTGCGTGAATCAAAGCATCCAGTTCATCTTACAATACAAAATAAACATTGTTTTCTAAACTCAAGCTTACATTGCTAAACTAACAAACTAAAAAACGTATACATTGAGTCATAACAGCCTACATAGGATACAAAGAAAAAACCTTAGGCATGAACTGCCGGATGTTAGAAGGAAAAACTTCGTACCCTTTTAAAAGTTATAGATAAATAAAAATAGAAAGAAATATCGCTGGTTTACAAGCATTCGTTCAGAGTCTGGAAAATCTCGTTCCCCCCCTAGTAGAAGAATGAAGGTAAACATAAACGCAATGGTTTCAAATCCATTCTTCCCCACCATCGTTGAGAGGGGAGGGCTTAACAAATCTTCCTTGCCTCTTCCGTTGGTAATCGGCTGGGCTCGGCTGTCTTCATGCCTTTTCGGAAGCACTCGTCGGGGCCTAACCTTTCCTGGGGGTTGGCATGGGATGGCCTGGCTAAGGGGGCATGGGGTGATTTGCATAATGCATTGCAAGGCATTATGGTCGAATCTAGGGCCGTGATAGGGGCACCATATGATTACTATATTATTTTACTCTTGGACTTCAGCCAGACATCAAGGGGTCTAGTTGTCTGGGACCCTTCCTACACATTGATTTTGTGTCCACCATATTCTGTAAGGGTTGACCTCCTATAGTGGATGCCCTCGTCTTTCTCTAGCCATCCATCAATCATGAAGTCCTGCACTTGCGCGGTCTTTACTATGGTTGCTCGCATGGGTGGTGCCTATCTGGCGGGTCACTGAAGGTGGCCTCGTCGGCTTGCGTTGGCGCCATTCTGGTTTCGGACCAGATGATCCCACAGTGCGGGTTAGTCCGGGCGAACCGCCGAGGCTCTGACTAATGAAGCGATTCCATTTGGTCAGGCTGGAATCGCTTCCTCGGGAAGGGCCTCAATTTTTTGGGTGAAAGATAGATTGAACAAAACATATACACATATGCAACAGAACACATTTTCTTTGGATCTACTTCACCTTCCTGGTGGGTGGATCCCTATACAGTACAACCGTCTTTGGTTTGGAGGGGTTGCCGCATGCAAATTGTGAGCATACTAGCATGCTGGGTAGGGGCACCTGTGGAGACTCCTAGTGTGGCTAAACATCAGGCGCTCCATTTGGAGACATGAAGGGGCACGTGCGGGAGATAGGTCTGTCTTTAACTTCCTCAGGGCGGGCTAATTTGCAAATTTGAGTTGGTCGCCATGTTGGGTGCGTCTACAGCTGCTGTGGACCCGGAGGACTTTCTAGCCTCTACTCTTTACTGAGCCGGCCTAGTGCTGGCCGTGGGCTGGTGGTCCAAAACCGGCCCGACAATCGTGCGGAGACCTCGGATGCATTGGCAAACTGGTCTGCATGGATTTCCAGGGCAAATGTCAGATCAGACAGTTCCACTCTTGCGAGGACCATAGTGAAACTGCCATCAAATCCCTGATCGTTCCCAGCTAATTTTTCTCAAGGGGCAAGCCGAAAAGGTAGCCCCGCCTATGAGGGTCAAAGAACAGACTTAAAAGATGAGGGGAAAGGCCCGGATGCAGCCCTTTTGGCAAAGGTCGGCTGCTCTCGGACTCTTCCGTAAGGGAGAGGTGTCAATCATTCTTAGTCTTGCGGCCTTCCGCGTTGCTGACCTTTGTTGAGGGATCTCATGTTAGAGGCAATTTCGGGGGAGGAGAGGCATTTGCATATGGCGCGAGGCATCATGGTTACATACACATTTATACATTTACTAATAAAACATTGGCAAATAGCGTTGTATACACAGGCGCTTGTAAGGCCTTTCCTGGTTTCATATTCTTACACACATTAGAAAAAATACTAGAAGAGAGACTTAGATAGACACTGTTTTCAGAAGGCAACTTGGGCTGTAAGACCAAGCTAGGCCGAGGCGCATTCCCTTAGCTCTAAGCTAATTTTCCCTGGTGGCATGTCCTCACACCCACCAGTAAATGCGGCCCTCTACCATTAAGCCTGTGTGGGCTTTTTGGATTGCGCTTGAGCCGTTCTGGTTTTGGATAGTCAGCCTGCTGATTCGGCCAATTATTTAACCAAGACCTTGAGGTCTCTTCCTAACAGGGCGATTCTATAGGAGCCGGAATCGCCTTCTCGGGGGGAGACCTCTCCTATACTGGTAAAAGATAGAATCACAACTAAACAAAGCAACCTACACAACAATATTTCCTATAACTTGACTTGGCATGTTCCAAGGGGAGGGGGGACGAGGGGACTCATGCTAAGACTGCGCAGACTCTGTCTGCACTAAAGGGTTAGGCTTATGCAAATTTTTAAGTTCAGGAGCATGATGGGTATTTGATTGCTCCTGACATTTAGACAGGTATTCAGCCAAGGTGCTGTCCGTTAAAGAGATAGCAAAAGGTTTTTGAAACAAAGAAGAGTGTTGGCTTTCCAAAGGTATATTTGCTTTTCGGGGGAAGGGGGTCCCTGTGATCTCAAAGTGAGTGTCTTTAGGAGTCCATGCAGTGGCAGTGGACCCCTTCCTGCATTGGTGGGTGGACAGTTCAAAACCAGGACGGCTCCAGCGCTTGCGCACCCCACCACCCTTGTAAGGTTTTCCTCTACTCCGGCAATCGGCCAGACCTCAACCGGAAATCAGTAGTTGCACGGCTGAGGTGTCCGCCTTTACGGTGGGTGTGATGACACGCCACCTGCGGAGCTAACCTCGAGGAAACCTTCCTAATTTTTGTGCCCGGGGTTTGGCCAATAACAACCCCACTTTGGAAAGTCAAAAATAGAATGTTTGGAGTGAGAGAAAGAGAAGGGAAAGGAGAGAGTGTTCCATTCCTCCTCCCCTTCCTACAGCTTTTGATATGAGAGCTGGGTGGTGCGGTTGGTGACTGCCAGTTGCCTGAGCTGCCGTTTCACCCAACATCCAAGGAAAATTATTAGAATAGTAAGGCCCACTTGTGCGGCCAGAATCACGACTATGGGGTGGAGGACCAAATTCAAAAATCCGGTGGCGGAAGGACTCCATCCTAAGAGAGTCTCCCACCATGAATGTTCTCCTGCCTTCTTTATGATGGCAGAGATGTCTGCAATCTCTTTGTTATTATGGGAGACTACCAGGGAGCTGGTGTCTCCGGACTGTTTTATTTTCTGGAAGGTGGACTGGAGTTTGGGATGTTTAAAAAGCTGGCTTATGGACTCTAAGCCCATCCCTTAAAAGAGGGGTTGGATATACGCAAAAAGTTCTGGGGACAAAATCATTTCTTCACGGGTCCATACAGGGATGGTGTATTGAAAGTCACACCCCTGTACAGATGTGAGATTGCAAAAACATCTATTCACAAAAGGGAGCATAGGTTGTAATAAAAAAGAATTCAAAATGAGGAAGGGGCAGGGGGACCGTACACAAGCACACCCTTTTCCTAGGTATACCAGTGCAGATCCGTTTTCCTGCTTCAGGTCATATTTACAGATGCTGACCTGATCTATTTGGGGGGTTAAACAGGGGTGGTGAGGTTCTAACACGTGATCCTCGCAAATAAAGCCGAGGCGGTCTCTGTGAACACATCCCTCAGTGTTCAAAAAGATTATTCCTTGCAGAGAGAGTTGTGCCCAGTGGGAGGGGTTATCTGCATAGAGCACGTCTGACTCTCCCGCTTGCAAGCCTAGGGGAACAATAGGAAAAATGGGGAAAGATTCTCGGCTGCTAGCCGTCAATAAATACAGTAAGAGTTCCTGGGACTGGGGGTGGAAGGTGGAATTTACTAGGGTCCACCATGGTTCCAATTGCAGCTCTGTGGCTGTCAATCTTGGGGCGATGAGGTGCTTTATTTCCAGGGGGAGGTACCCCGCTGAAGCTTCTTTGATTATTCCCATGGCCACGGCTGTGTTTAGGCTATGGGCTTGGGTACAGGCTATGGCTATGGACAGATTAGTTTGGAGAGACTGAGTTCCTTTTAAGAGGAGAACAAAGTCCCTTTCAATTTGGCTTTCCCAATTGACTAAGATTTCGCTAATCGAGTGTTGTACTTCGGACAGGGAATGCATGGAGTTGGAGATGGGCTTGCCTAGGTCTGAGATTGCAGCTGTAGCATAAGCAAACTTGTTAGCCAGAACCTCTATATTTGCAGCATCTACAAGGGCCGCTCCTCCTGCTGCGGGGGCGATCCAATCGGCTGCCGCTCTTTTCCTCCGGTTAGGGGAGGGAGAGACATCTGTCCATAATCTGAGCCATGCCTTCCATCCTTCTTGGCTGGGTTTCAAATAGGGGGCGCATTGAGGCAATCTGTGAGTGGTGTTGAGACCCGAGAGTTGAACTTGGATTTCCTTTAGGGACATATGGGGCTGGATCAGGACAGTTTCTTTTATGTCTGTTTTGATCACATGGAAGCCAGCGACCTTAGTGAAATTGTCCATAAGTTTCTGTGGGTCCGATATAAGTGGGTCAAATGTTAGATTAAAGGAGTCCCCTGCTTCCACTTCTAAGTGGTACGGACCCACAACATGTGTCAAGCGTATTTCTATCACTCCCAGGTGGTGGAACCGGATAGAATGTGCTTGACTGGGGCATATTGGGTCCGCGGATTTTAGTAGCCAGTCCGGAGGTCCTTGCTTTGCCAAGTCCTCATTGCTAACTGTCCAAGGGGTATTTGTCCAGTTTCCCACTTGGCTTATGATGACCTCCCTGGTGGGGGTGGTTAATTTAGTGAACACTTCCATTCTAGTCCTGGTGCCTATTAGTATTATGATTTTAAGGGGGGTCTCTGCCTTCCAAATTGCGGCCGACATCATGCAAACTGCGCAAGTTGGAGCCCAGTCCTCTGTAACAGGGGGAGGAGTGGGGGTTAAGGCAAAAGTGGTCGCTGGCTTTGGGGAAGTTTTCTGTTTCCCCTTACACTGGGTTTTGAGCTTAGGATGCGGTCTGTGCATTTGGGACCAGTTTCCGAAGTTGGGGTTTCCCTCCTGTTTCCAAGTGCATGAAGCTTCGACCATTGGTTTTTGTCTGTCTACATGAGAGTAGCATATGAGAATTTGTTATTTGGTCTTAGCTTCTATACACATGAGAACCAAGTCAGGGGGTCTGACCCATTGTTCCTCACAACTTCTGAATTTGTTGCTTGGGGAAAAGGAGGAGTACTCCGTGTTTGCATAGTTACTCTTAAGAATGTCAGACCATGGGCTCATGTTCTGTTCCTGTGGGTTTGCACTGCCAGTGCGGTTTTCCCAAGATGCTGAAAACTGCATTTCTCATGGATTGGCTGCTACTAGGATGTAAGGTGGCGAGGAAGCACAGGGTCCCGATCCATATGTTCCATTCCATTTTGGGGTCCCTGTAAGCACAGAGAGGGAGCTAGTTCAGGATATTTGTGGGGGCTTAATCAAACAAAAACAAAAATTTTGTGTGGGGGGGTTTGTTTTCTTCTGTTTTGCGTGCGGCACTTCTTCTTTCTCCCCCCCTTGCTTCTTCTGGGGTATTTATCCCATAAGAAGCAACAACTAGCGAGATTCCGTTTTAGATCTCCATGAAAGTACCTTCCAGAGGGACTGTTGGAAGGTGGGATATGCTCATGACTGAGATCTGCCTAGTTCTGACTTCTGAGATTGGAGGCAGTGAGGGGAGCCTCGCGGCTGGTTGAGTTTGTGACTGGACTTCTGGCGGTTTGCCTTTTCATTCTTTCAGCTGTGAACAGTGAAAGAACTTGTACCAGGTGTCTCCCTTTCGTCGGGGAATGGCTACCTGATAGACAGCAGGGCTTACTCTTTTAGTGATTGGCACTGGTCCCTGCCACTTCACAGACAGAGGGTGTCCGTCCTTATAAAATTTTCTGTATTGGACCAACTGTTCTACTTTCCACTGTTGGGGGTTACGGACCCATCCTAATTTTTTGTTTGTTTGCTGTTGGGTGACCCCTAAGTTCCTTGCCACTTGTAGGTGCACTTCAGCTACAGTTTGGATGAGATTGCGAACCCATTCCTCGTTAATGACCACTGCTTCCATGACATTGGGCAGCTGTGAGTCAATCCATAGGGATTCAGGGAGGCGCATTTTCCTCCCTGTCATGACCATATGGGGTGTATAGCCATGAGTTGCAACGGTGCCTCTGAGGGCCATGAGGATGATAGGGAGTTTTTCATCCCAATCCCTTCCTGAGGACTTAACCATTTTGCTCATTGCTTCCCTTAGAGTGTGGTTCGTTTTTTCAATAGTCCCGGCAGACTGGGGGTGGCCAGCGATGTGAAATCGCTGTTTTATGCCCAGCGCCTTGCACAATTCCTGGGTGACCTGCCCAGTAAAATGTGTCCCGAGATCGCTGTCCACATCACATATTCCGAATCTACTGAATATGTTATTGAACAGGAGGCGGGCTGTAGTGGTGGCATCATTCCGTTTGCACGGAATAGCCTCGACCCACTTACTGAACGGGTCTATTATAGTTAAGCAATGCTTGTTTCCTCTGGCGGTAGTGGGGAGATGACCTATAAAGTCGATTTGTATCTGAGCCCATGGACCCTGGATCCTTTGGTGCCGTAAGGGGGCTTTAGGGCCAGAGGGGTCCGCATTTACCATGGCGCAGGCGAGGCAGTTGTCTACCCACTGAGCTACATCCTGGCGCATGTGCGGCCACCAGCCAACTTCCTGGACTCGGGAGAGCGTGTGCTCTTTACCCTGTGAACAAACTGAATAAGATTTCCTTTTACATCTGAAGGTACGACCCAGTGGAACTCGCCCTCTGAGTCAACCGCCCAGACTATAGAGTCTTTTTCCTGGATGGTGAATCTGCCCGTGGCATCCTTGCCTGCTTCGGCTAGTTCCTGGATGCTTGGATCTGATTCCTGCAGGGTGGCCAAGTCCAAGATTTCTGAGGGTTTCGTTTTGGCAGCGGCCCTTCATGTGGTTACTGGCCTTATTTCATTAATGTAGTGGGGTGGAGAGGTTTTGTTATAAGCTGCTGCTGCCTTTGCTTCTTGGTCAGCTACGTTGTTCCAGTACGCAGCTGCAGAGTCATCCTTTTGATGCCCTTTTACATGCGTAACCTGGGTGATAGCTATGCGCCTCTGAATGAGGGCTGTGGCGTCTATCCAGCGTTGCTGGTATGTGACCGCCTTGCCATCCTGCGTTTTCCAGTTATTCTTCTGCCACACTGGAAGCCAAATAGTGGCAGCTCGGACTGTCCAGTCCGAGTCAGAGTATATGGCCACAGGGGTATTGGGGTCTGTAAAGGAAATACACCCTGCATTTCCTTTTGCTACAATACTGCACAACATTGGCTCAAACTTTAATTTAGGCTGCGGCCTAGTTACCCCTAGCAAATGCATTTCAAAGCTCTGTTTGTAATCTGTGAGAGCGGGGGGGGGGAAGGAACTCTCTCAAACCCCCTTTCCCTTTGAAGCTTGCTCACTGATGGCCCATCTGTCTCCAAGGTGATACATCCTGTCACACCTTAGCCCTCGCTGACTCTTGGGGTCTCCTGATGATTTGCATTTACTGCAGGAATGCAATTTATCCCTTGTCTTCAAAGAGTTGGCTAGTGACATGACATATATGAAATTGGTTTGTTGTTTTCCTGAGGAATTCATTGGCTGCTTGATCACCAGCTGACGAATTCGGAAGGTATAAGAATAAACTTCTTCTGATATAGTTTTCATGAAGCTTGGGAGGGGGACATGCTGGTCATGTCTCCAAGCGATCATCATCTGGCAACCATGAAGGGCTGACACTCTGCGTGTTAGGACCAGAACTGGGTCTTGGTAACTATAAATCAACTAAAACCTTGCATTTTGTTACTCTCTTGGAAACTTTGCCTATTTTGCCTGAAACTTAAAGAACTACTGTGAAGTTAGAGATTGCTAAGATTTCTTGTTTTTTATGCTACCTGCCTCACAAATAATTTCCTTTCTGTAACGAGCACATTTTATTAAATAAACTTATAGACTTTATATTGAAGTCTGAGAAACCTTTTTTGGGGTCTCAGGGCTAAATCCAAGTGCCTGAGTGTGTGTGTGTGTGAGAAACCACCTACCCTAGGGTTTTGTGGCAATAAGCCTCCCCTGGCAGAAGCTCTACTCTGCAGGGACGGTTTTTGCTTGTTTTGACTTTTGGGAAACTGGCTGGAGAAGAGTAGCTCTCAGCTCATCCCTGGGAAAGCCAGCCTTTTGGAATTGAGAGCTGGTGGCGATATACCTGTACTGCGCTCAAAGGGGGAATCCTGGGGCACAGTAAGGAATTTGGGTTTCCTTAGGGAAACATTTGGTGACTTTGAACTACAGAGGAATCGGCCTGCTGGAGAGCAGACAGAGTCTCCTTGACAAGGTAGCAGAGTCTATCCGCATTGTGCTTTAGGGAGAGTCCTGAAGCCCAGTGGGGAGTTTGGCAACTTTTGACCCAAGGAGGTACCGGTTTTGCTGGAGGGCAGGCCGGACCTCCTTGACATGGTGGCAGCGTGCGTGATCTGAATTGGGACCCTGAAAGGTTTCCTTAAATCAATTTTGTGCTGAGGTTGCAGAGTGAGGCACCTAGCAAGTTTTGTTATTTTTGGAAGTTTGAGTTAGGACAGCAAAGGCAATAGGCAGGCTGTCGTTTGAGAGCCAGGAGGAAAGCAACCTCGAGACGGTTGACCAGGCTGGCCTTTTGGAAGAAACGGTGGCCGAACCCACCATTTGGACTTTCCCGAAGGAAGAGTGGAAGGAGAGGCAACTTCGTTTGAATGCCGATAACAACATTGGTGAGCAAACTTTGCCCAGCACCTTTGCGGTCTTTCCTGATACCTTGGAGGCCGGGAGCCCTAACCCTCTGGCCAGCGAGCGGCGCTCAGAGATGCTGATGGAGGAACCCCGACTCCGACAGAGGCAAGACGAAGAGCTATGGCTGGAAATGCGATCAAACTGGGAACGCGAATGGGAGCAGCCTCGGAAACAGAAGCTGACCCATTACAGCCCAGCTGACTACCCCGGTGAGAATGGGAGGGGGGAGGAAAGGACTTTCCGAGCGGATTCCCCTGTAACCCAACCCCGGGAGCAGGAGAAAGACAGCTGGAAGAGGAAATATGGTGTGCCAGGGAAATCAAGCCTGGCGATTCAACGCGCTGATATCTACTCTGGTGAGATTGGGAAGGGGAGAGAAGGGAAAGACCGAGCCCATTCCCCAATAGCCCAGCCCAGGGATGTAGAAGAGAGGGGGCGGCCCAGCCAGAGAGACTATGTTTGGAGGGAAGAGGAGAGGGAGTATTCCCCTCGCCTCGACCGAGAGCGATCTTACCCCCTGGAATACAGAAGGGCGGGGGGGAACCCCAGCAGTAGAACGCCTTTCCCAGAGCGGCACCGAGACTGGCGGAGGGGCGGCCTTGACAGCGGGAGGAAGACTCTGAGCCCCCGAGGCGCCCACAGCGAGGGAGGAGGGGAAGGAGAGACTACTACACTTCGGATGAAGACGAGGATTTTTCTCCTTACCAGGCCCGATCCCAGAGGGACTCTCTTGCACCTTGGAGAGCCAACAAATCTTTGCTACCGCCGTACAAAGAGGGAAACGACCTCCTCGCATATTTCTCCCTCTTTGAGGATTTTTGCCTGGATTTTTGTATACCTATGAGATATTGGATGAGGGTTTTGAGGGGTCAAGTCTCTGGGAGTCTCCTCGACCTCATGGGTAATTTGCCCCCCCACGAAATGCAGGACTATACCCGTTTCAAGAGGCTTGCACAGCAACATTTTGCCCTGTCTGCCGAGGCCTACCGCCAAGCTTTCAGGAAAATAGACCAGTCCACAACAGACACTTTCCCAGCCATGGCCTCGCGGTTATCCCGTAACTTTCAGCACTGGATAAATGCTGAAAATGTGAAAACATTCCAGGGACTTACGGAGTTAATTCTTCTGGAGCAATTTTTTCGCTTGCTGCCGGGAGAGCTAGCAGCCTTGGTGAAGGATAGGAATCCAGTGACTTTAACAGAGGCTGCCAATTTGGCCAATCAGATGTGGATGCACCGACAAAAGGAGTTTGGACAACTTGGAATTCCCACCCGCAGCCCCGTGCACGAGCAGAGTAAGATGGGAAAGGGAGATAGGAAAGCAGCGGCGATCTCCCCTGTGAGAGCAGTTAACCCTCGCATCTCTGTGGAATCCGGCCTGTGCTTCGTTTGTAAACAGAGGGGGCACAAGAAACTTGACTGCCCTGTCATGCAGGAACGGGAGGGGAGGAAATCTGCACCCCCCACTCCTGCTCCAAGGATGCGTCTGATTGAACCCAGTCAACAACCTGCGGTGGGAGATTGGGAAGCTGAGATCGCTACAGAGAGCAGGGCGACGGCTTCAAGCGACCCAGCGAGACAGCGGCCTGCCGGGAAACAGCTGCCAGAAACTGCGCCTGCTGGGACATCTAGAGACTTAGAGACTGTGCGGATGGCGTTTATTGATTTTGGTTGTGAGTTGAAGGGGAATGATACGACGGTTGGGAGGGTATGTAACCCTGTGAGAAAGGGAGAAACAAGGGAGGTGGGGGAGAGAAATTCCTCTCCGGTGCTGACAGCCAGCTCTTCTCCTACAGCAGAGACTGGTGTGAACTCTTCCCTTGCAAATGCTGATGTTGTGGTTGAAAGAAAAGGAGCGGGGGATCCTTCTTTCCCAGTCTTGACAGTGAAACCGGCCTTGCGGCCAGAGGGCCCTGTACATTCTTCCCTTACAGATGCAAATGATACACTTAAGGGGCATGAGAAGCCGATAGATTCTTTGCAGCTAAAAAACCCTGTAAATCCCCTGGAACGATGCTATGGGCAAATCCCTAGGATGCTAGAAATATCCTCTGCTTGCCAACCGCCTGGAGAGTCAGAGGAAATGGGGCTAGATCCGGAGGTGAAAGGCATATTAGCTGCTAGGCTGACTGTGATGGTGGAACAATTTGGGGCAGTAAATCCCGATCGGTTTGGGAGAACTGCAAGGATTAATCATGTAACTATTGCTGGGGAGGCCTTGCCTGTAAACACACAACCCTGCGAAGTGCCAACCCAACAGGGGTCAACGAAGGCTGAGGGAGGGGAAAGGAGGGGGGACATGGGACCCCATAAGCCTGCCAATTCCCCCTTGCATTCTTGTGTGGCTTTGACTCCTAATGATGAGGGTTTGACTCAACCCTGCATGGATTCTGGGCAACCTGATAAGCTGATAGCTGCTGACAACTTGCCTGTGCTGTGCCATGGATTAGCTCAACTGACGGATGGAGTTGCTGAAGGACCAAAGCAGTATTTTAATAAAGTTTCTGACACTCTTCCTGGTCCTGTTACCTTAAGGTCGTGTTTTGTGAGAGCTCTGAGTTATTTTGTAAGCTAAGAGGTTTTAATCTTGTTTTCCCTTTTGTACTGTGTTATGATATTTTGAGTATACAGTCATGATTCTACTGTTTGACCTTGTTTTGCTTTCTGTATGTGATTTGTCTGTATCAGTATGATGCCATGAGTGTACGTGTTGCTCTAAGGCCTATATGCCTCATGTGTGTTTTAGATAATAGCTTATGTTCCTATTTAGATGTTAGGTGATTTTGCTTGACTGTGGTAGATTAAGCCTTCCTTAAGATGAAACTCAGCTTGCTTCTGTAGTTTCATCTCCCCAAGGGGAAAGATGTAAAGGAAATACACCCTGCATTTCCTTTTGCTACAATACTGCACAACATTGGCTCAAACTTTAATTTAGGCTGCGGCCTAGTTACCCCTAGCAAATGCATTTCAAAGCTCTGTTTGTAATCTGTGAGAGCGGGGGGGGGGAAGGAACTCTCTCAAACCCCCTTCCCTTTGAAGCTTGCTCACTGATGGCCCATCTGTCTCCAAGGTGATACATCCTGTCACACCTTAGCCCTCGCTGACTCTTGGGGTCTCCTGATGATTTGCATTTACTGCAGGAATGCAATTTATCCCTTGTCTTCAAAGAGTTGGCTAGTGACATGACATATATGAAATTGGTTTGTTGTTTTCCTGAGGAATTCATTGGCTGCTTGATCACCAGCTGACGAATTCGGAAGGTATAAGAATAAACTTCTTCTGATATAGTTTTCATGAAGCTTGGGAGGGGGACATGCTGGTCATGTCTCCAAGCGATCATCATCTGGCAACCATGAAGGGCTGACACTCTGCGTGTTAGGACCAGAACTGGGTCTTGGTAACTATAAATCAACTAAAACCTTGCATTTGTTACTCTCTTGGAAACTTTGCCTATTTTGCCTGAAACTTAAAGAACTACTGTGAAGTTAGAGATTGCTAAGATTTCTTGTTTTTTATGCTATCTGCCTCACAAATAATTTCCTTTCTGTAACGAGCACATTTTATTAAATAAACTTATAGACTTTATATTGAAGTCTGAGAAACCTTTTTTGGGGTCTCAGGGCTAAATCCAAGTGCCTGAGTGTGTGTGTGTGTGAGAAACCACCTACCCTAGGGTTTTGTGGCAATAAGCCTCCCCTGGCAGAAGCTCTACTCTGCAGGGACGGTTTTTGCTTGTTTTGACTTTTGGGAAACTGGCTGGGGAAGAGTAGCTCTCAGCTCATCCCTGGGAAAGCCAGCCTTTTGGAATTGAGAGCTGGTGGCGATATACCTGTACTGCGCTCAAAGGGGGAATCCTGGGGCACAGTAAGGAATTTGGGTTTCCTTAGGGAAACATTTGGTGACTTTGAACTACAGAGGAATCGGCCTGCTGGAGAGCAGACAGAGTCCCCTTGACAAGGTAGCAGAGTCTATCCGCATTGTGCTTTAGGGAGAGTCCTGAAGCCCAGTGGGGAGTTTGGCAACTTTTGACCCAAGGAGGTACCGGTTTTGCTGGAGGGCAGGCCGGACCTCCTTGACAGGGTCTTCCCAATCCAAGACCGCGAGGAACCGCTTGGCTGGAGTGAGGGCGCATAATTCCCTTCAAAACATGCCGATCCCTAACTCTGACAGCTGCAAAGCCAGTGTGAGGAGAGCCATCAATGTAGAAAGAGGACTCGTCGCAGAACCAGCATTCAAAGCCGAGTGCTTCTGCTTCTGCTAGGGGGACTCCCTCCTTTGCTGGCCAGGGATCATACACTATTATAGGGAGGGGACACTCATGTTCTTCTCCTGTAACTATAAGCCCATAAGGGGAAGATGGCTCGCTGTAGGCTCGCTGAAACTCCACTCCCTTGTTGACTAGGGCAAGAGTCCATTGAGCGATCCGAGCGTTGGATACTTGGCCGTCTTGGATCTTCCCAGAGAGAATATATTTAAGAGGAGTATGAGTAGTATGGACTACTACTCAAGACCCTCCGATTATAAACTCCCAGTGGGTCAGACTCCAGATCAATGCCAGGCATATCTTTTACCAGGGGCTGAAGCGCATCTCTACGGGAGTCAAGTTTCTGGAGGCATAAGACACTACTCGGGGAGCACCAGCGTGTTCTTGGGACAGTGTGCCCCCTAAGCTGCGTTCTGAGGTGGCAAGCTGAATCTGAAAAGGCTTTGCTGGGTCTGGATGTGCAAGCGCCGGGGCTTGCATCAAACTATTTTTCAGGGCAGCAAAAGCTTCCTGTTGCTCCGAGTCCCACTTCCAAGGGGCGTTCTTTTTTAGTAGGGCATACAGGGGTCTGGCCTTATCGGAGAATGACTCAATGAAGTCGCGCGAGAAATTAAAGGTCCCTAGCAAGGCTCTGAGTGAGGGAACATCAGTGGGAGCGGGGAGCTTTGAAATCACTTCCAACCGCTGTGCATCTGGTGTTCTCCCGTCAGGTTCTAGTGCTAGTCCAAGGTATTTGACGCTGGTTTGGACCAGCTGGGCTTTCTCGCGGCTCGCCTTGAAGCCCGTATCTCCGATAAGTCTCAGAATTTCCTTAGTGATGTCAGCAGTCTTTTCAGCCAACTCGGAATGGACCAAAATGTCGTCCACATAGCTTAGAACATGTGGGCGGGAGTTAGGCTGAAGTCTGTCCCACATCTGTACCACGTGTGCATGGCAGATACTCAGGGAAGAATGAAATCCTTGGGGCTGTGAGCTCTTGACCCATCGAACCAGAAATCACCACAGAGACAATCAGATTCCAAGCAGATGGCTTTACTGGTCAAATAGGCAATACAGTGCATTGAAGGCAAGATGACAGCTATGGTTTGTCTTGCCCGTTATTTGGAAATATAAGGCAGAGAAACGGCGGGAGATTACAAAGCATAAACAGAGCATTATTTCCCAGGAGTGGCGTTCCCAGGCTTTGGTATGTGTAGCCGTCCTTGAAGTCTGGACGGTTCAGCAGAGAAACGAAAGGAAACATCTAAACCGAGATAACAGCCTGACATCCTGGCCCCCTTAAGTCCCCCTCCCATCCGGCAAGGGGGCTGGTCTGTCCGGGTAGGTATTGTGAAAGGCGTTGACGAGTTTGGGGGCGGAGACATCCCATGCGCGAACCCATTCGTCATAGGCAGGGGGGAAGTGTTTCCAGCGGATCAGGTATTGCAAGGCCCCGTGGTGTATGCGGGAATCCAGGATTTTGGAGACTTTGAAATATTCTTTCCCCCCCCACCATTATGGGCTGTTCAGGAGGCGGCTCCGGGTGCCATTGTGGGGAAGCAACATGGGGCTTTAGAAGGCTGATATGGAAAACGGGGTGCACACGCCTCAGAGTTTTGGGGAGAGACAGTTCCACCGTGACAGGATTTATGAGGCGGGTGATGGGAAATGGGCCAATGTATTTAGCACTGAGCTTATGGCACGGACGGGTGGAGCGCAGGTTCTTGGTGGAAAGGTATACCAAGTTACCCACTTGCAGGTCCATATTTGGGGAACGATGCTTGTCAGCCTGCGCCTTGTATTTGCACTTGGCTCGGTCTAGGTTGCTAACCAGCCAGGGCCATGTTGTACGGAGGGTGTGTGCCCAAGAGGCAATGTCGGCATCCCCCTCCCCCTCTGATCCTTCTACAGGGGTGATAGGACCGAAGTCCTGTCCATACACCGCATAAAACGGGCTGAAACCTGTGGACTGATGTACAGCATTATTGTAGGCATATTCTGCAAAAGGCAACAGTTCCACCCAGTCATCTTGGTGGTAATTGACATAACAGCGCAAATAGCATTCAAGTACAGCATTGACACGTTCGGTTTGACCATCCGTTTGGGGATGGTATGCACTAGACAACCCCTGCTCCACTCCCACCAATTTGAGAAAAGCTTTCCAAAACTTAGCAACGAAACTACTTTCGCGGTCGCAGATTATCTTGCGCGGAAACGAATGTAGTCTAAAGACATGTGACACGAAGAGGCGGGCCAACTTCTGAGCGGAGGGGATCCCCGCACATGGAACCAAATGTATTTGCTTAGAAAATAAGTCAGTGATAACCCATAACACAGTTTTTCCCCCGCTGAGAGGGAGATCCGTCATAAAATCCATAGCAATCACTTCCCAGGGTTTGCTGGGTATTTCAAGTGGTTGCAGTAGTCCTGGGGGCTTGCCTTGAGATCGTTTGACTGTGGCGCAAACAGGACAGCTGCGAATAAAAGAGTCAATGTCGGAACGCATTCCCCCCCACCAAAATTGTCTGCGCAACAGGTGAAGGGTCTTTAGGAACCCAAAGTGTCCAGCTGTTTTTACTCCATGACCCAAGTGTAAGACGTCTTTTCGGAGCGCTTTGGGCACATATAATTTCGAGTCTTTGTACCAAGAGCCTCCTTGTTCGATTACACCAGGAGGCAGGGTTTGTGTAGAGCGTTCCATAAGGCATTGTTCCCGAAGGGAATTTAAGAAAGACTCGGAGACGGGAACCCCCCCCCTTAATTACGGTGGTAGTAGGAGCAGTTATGGGGGTTGACAAGGGGGGAGCGCTTACATGCGGTGGTGTGCAGACTGCAGGCGGCTGGGCGGCCGGTTGGGTTGGAGGAGCTGGAGCGCCGGCTATCGTGTGCTTCTGTTGTTGGGGCAGCTGGGCGGCCGGTAGGGCTGGAGGAGCTTGCGCGCCGGCTGTCGTGTGTTTCCGCTGGGGCAGCGTTTGGGATTGGGTTTGTACAGCCAGTACGGGCAGGGCTTCTCTTTGCGTGGGCATAAATAGTCTGTTGGCCGATCGAGTTTCGCCGGGTATTGAGGCAGTCGGGAGAGAGCATCTGTGAGAACGTTTTGTTTTCCAGGGACATGCTTCAGGACAAAACGAAACTGAGCAAAGAATTCCGCCCAACGCTGTTGTTTCGCAGATAACTTATGGGTTCCTGTGAGGGCAGCTAGATTTTTGTGATCGGTCCAAACTTGGAAGGGGACTTTAGACCCTTTCAGGAATTGTCGCCATAGAGTAAGTGCATGGTGAACGGCTGAGGCTTCTTTCTCCCAAATGGGCCAGTTCAATTGGGAGTGCGCAAATTTCTTTGAGAAGTAAGCGCAGGGGTGAAGGAGACCATCTGGTCCTCTTTGGAGCAGGGCCCCTCCCATAGCTACGTCGGAGGCATCGACTTGTACAATGAACATTCGATTTGGGTCTGGGTGCCATAGCACAGGTTCCGACGTGAAAAGGCGTTTGAGGGCTACAAAGGCGGTCTGGCATTGATCAGTCCACAGTATCTTAGCGGAGGGTAACGTAGCAGAGCTTCCTTTACCCTTGGTTTTCAGAAGGTCGGTGATGGGCAGCGCTATTTGGGCGAAGTTAGGGATAAATCCGCAGTAGAAATTAGCAAAGCCCAGAAACTGTTGTACTTGCGGTTGGAGGGAGGAGTCCAATCGAGGACGGATTGGACCTTGGCCGGGTCCATGCTAAGGCCATGGTGGGAGATTATATATCCCAAGAAAGTTATTTTGCTCTGGTGAAATTCGCATTTAGCCAACTTTGCAAAGAGTTGGTGATTGCGCAGGAGGTGCAGAACTTCTCGGACCAAAGTGACGTGCTCATCCATGGTTTTTGAATAAATAAGA
The DNA here is from genome assembly GCF_029931775.1 of Euleptes europaea. Classification (NCBI taxonomy): domain Eukaryota; kingdom Metazoa; phylum Chordata; class Lepidosauria; order Squamata; family Sphaerodactylidae; genus Euleptes; species Euleptes europaea. The sequence goes on from NC_079323.1 coordinate 66,855,993, forward strand.
ATGTCATCCAAATAAACTACCACCCCACGGTACAGTAAATCATGGAGGATTTCGTTGATGAGTTGCATGAAGACCCCCGAGGCACCTTTTAACCCGAAGGGCATCACAAGGAATTCAAACATTCCAAAACAGCTAGAGAAGGCAGTGAGGGGTTCGTTCCCCTCGCGGATACGGACGCGGTAGTAGGCTTCTACTAGGTCCAATTTGGAGAATATACGTCCCTCTTGTAGCTGCCCCAAAATATCTGAAATTAGCGGTATAGGATAGGCGTTGGCTTGAGTAACTGCATTGAGTTTTCGGAAGTCAATGCAGAGGCGCAGGTCGCCCTCATTTTTCCGGACGAAAAACGCGGGGGCTGAGTTGGGAGCATTCGATGGGCAAATGAACCCTCTGGCAAGGTTTTTGTCCAAAAAGTCCCGTAGTACAGTGCGCTCGGAAGCGCTCATAGGGTAAATCTTACTCTTGGTTAATGTGCAGTCCTTCACCACCTCAATTGCACAGTCAGTGGCCCGGTGGGGGGGTAAGGCATCACATTCTTCAATGTTAAAGACATCCGCAAAGTCCTGGTATACATCAGGTAGGGACGGCGGTGATGGGACATCGGAGATTAATGCCGGAGCGGGTGGAGACAGCACCGCAACTTGCTGTCGGTGCTGGTCGCATTTGGGGTTGGCAAAGGAGATAGTGTTCGTCTCCCAGTCTATACTGGGACTATGACCTTTAATCCAGTTAATTCCCAGGACCACTTCAAATCGGATAGGGGCTATGGTAAAGTCTATTTGCTCCCAGTGGGAGCCAATACCCATCGCCACCCCTGTAGTGCGATGATCAACTGGGCCCCCCTTGAAATGGCTTCCGTCCATTTGGGCAAATTGGACGGGGGCTGGTAAAGCCTCGGACTTGACTTTGAGTGCTGCAAATGTGGCCTCATTGATTAGAGTGCGACCGCAACCGGTCAATGAGTGCCTTAACGGGTAGTTAAGGACCACCTTTATAGTGTTGTAAAACTGCGTCCACATAAACTTTGGTTTCCACTTCCTTCACTTTAGTGGGAACTTTCGGTTTAGCAGGAGATTCTGCAGAGGTCTGTGGAGACGCTCCACTCACCACAGACCGGAGCCGTTTTTTGACAAATCAAGGGGGGTTTCCAGGTTTAAAGCTGGAGGATTCCATGGGTTCTCTTCGTCAGAAGAAGGAGAGTTGTCCCCCAATGGGGCATTTGTAATCCGGGACCCGGCGGGGTCATTCGATGTAGGAAGGATAGATGAGTCCTCAACGTGAAGTGCAGAGGGTGTGGGTCTTCCCGGCGCTGCGCTGCGGGTGGCCGCGGTGCCTCTGCGTTGAGGTCGTCCTCGAGTTCGGGCTGCCATGCTGGGACGAAAGAGTTCAGGGCGATGTGGGCAGACTGCCGCAAAGTGGCCCAGTTCCCCACAAGTGAGGCAAGCACCTCTTTGAAACCGGTTTTCGCGATCCTGGGGTGGACGCGCGCGTTTCCGTGGATTGGGGGGCGGTGCCTTGGGCTGGGGTTTTTGGACGCTTTTCTCCTTGTTTCTTTGGCGGACAAGGGAAATAAAGCGCCGGCGGCTTTCCACCTCTTCGGCTAATAGAATCCAATCCTCGAGGGTGTCGGGATCACCCCGCATATACGACCAGTTCAGAATGTCAGGGTGTAAGGCTTCCCTGAAATGGTGAATTAGGGTGGCTTCGGGCCAGCCCACAATTCTGCTTGCTAGTCTCTGAAAATCATCGGCAAACTCTCGAACTGGAGTAGAGCCCTGTCTTAGTTGTAGAAGCTCCGCTTTGGCTCGTTCCCTCAGAAAGGGGTCCTCAAACCTCCTCCGTAAGGCAGTCATGAAATTGTTGAGGGAACGGATAGAGCGGGATCGGGTGTCGAACTGGAGGACCATCCAGTCGGCTGCTTTACCTGTCAAAAGGGAAGCCACATAGCGAACCCGGCTGTCCTCTGTAGGGAAGAACTGTCCTTGTTCTCGCATATAGCTGTCTACCTGATGCAAGAAACAGGGCAGGGTTTCGAGAGATCCATCGTAAGTAGTTTTCAACTTGAGTTGTTTCCAAGGACTGGGCATGGGTTGGCCCGGTTGCACGGGTGCCCTGGGTGCAGGTAAAACGGGACCTCCGGGAACCGGGGGTTGAACAGGCACATTAGCGGGTGGCTGGGCTGGCACTCCCTGAACCGGTACTGCGGCCCCCTGTGGAACGGGTTGTGCCGGGGTTGTCAGGGCCTGCTGTAACTGCCTGTTGTCCTGAAGCAAGCGTTCCATTAGCTCCAGGAGTTGATCTACACGGCCAGATAGCTCCCGATTCTGAGCTCGTAACAGGTGAACGTCCTCACCCGAGCCACCTGTACGATGAGGTTTGCTTGTCCGAAAACTTGTGGCCCATTGAGAACTGTCCCCATACAAGTCCTCTTCCTCAGACTCCTCGGAGTCTTGGCATCATTCCGCGAGGCGGCGTGCGCGTTGGGTCGTGCGCGACGGGGCAAATACCGGGGAAAACAACAGACCCAATGGAGGACCGCTCCTTCCGGAGTCTTTGGGGCGGCCGCCTGTCCGCGCCCGATCCGCAGCCAACTGCTGTTCTTTATCCCTTGCGGCTTGAGCCTCGGCTTCCGCCTTAGCCGCTTCAGCAGCTTCCCTATCCGCGAGAGCTTGTGCGCTTTCAAGTCTCAGAGTGGCAGCTGCGGTAATGTGCGGTAAAAGTTCCGTTTCCAGGAGCGTGAGTAGGGGGTCGGGCTCCCCACCTAGCAATGGTTGCACTTGGACCGCGACCGCGGGTGCATCGGCCCCGAACGTCGAGGTCAAACGTTGAGCCAAGGTGGCTATCGTGGTATCCTTTGTACAATCCGCAAAGAGGAGGGCCGTCTGGATAGCGACCCTCTTGGCTTCAGCTTGACAGTCAGCTGCATTGGGTACCAAAGAAAAACCTGCCGGTGCGGCTCCCGCCATGGTACCTTCCCCCAAGGCGACAGGACGCGTTAGAGCCGTGGATGAGAGAGTCTCACGGGCAATAAGCTTATCCAATAAACCGGTTAGTATTTGTAAGTCCTCAGTTGCCAGCCGGGCATCATCCAGCAACTGATCAAAATCCTGGAGGTCTAAACGAGCATTAGTATCCTCCGACGTTAACATCCAGAGAACCCTCACTAGAGATTGCCACTGTGTCTGGACCAGTCCACTCAAGCGGCAAACCTCTGAATTAGTCCTAAAGAGTTCAGCTACTATGTCCCGTAGAAGGGTAGGATCCTCTGATGAGGACTCCAGGGTTCCAAGAAGCAGTAGTCACGGTTCACTCGGAGAGCGCCCTCCTAGCTCCCATCCGAGTGGCAGGCGAACCCTCCAGGGCTCCAGCCTTACTAAAGAATCGATGAAGAAGAGTGGGTGATAGCGGTCATAATGTGAGCTCTTGACCCATCGAACCAGAAATCACCACAGAGACAATCAGATTCCAAGCAGATGGCTTTACTGGTCAAATAGGCAATACAGTGCATTGAAGGCAAGATGACAGCTATGGTTTGTCTTGCCCGTTATTTGGAAATATAAGGCAGAGAAACGGCGGGAGAGAGGACTGAGTTATCTCAATGGTGTTCCTCCCACAGCCATTTACCCACTTTTTAGAGAGGAGAGCAAGTCTCTTTTCCCGCCCTCTGTCATCCCACACACACGCGCGGTGCAGTGGCCCCCCTCTAATAAACCTGTTTTCCGTAGGTGGAGATCTCGCTAAGGACTACGTCGTTCCATAATTTTTTTATTTTTCCCTGATAAAATAGCGATATATAAATAAAGTAGCACATTTGATTTTTGGAGTCTTCCTAAGCACACAAACCACACTGGGGGTCAGCGCCTGCTGCAGTTTTTACGCAGCGGGCTGCTGGCCAAAGGTAGCTTTTCCCCCTCGCCCTTGCTGGTGTGATCCCGGGAGCCAGAAAGATGGATTCCGCGAGAGAGGGGCGTTGCAAGGGAGAGGTTTGCAGAGCATTGCAAAAAATGAGATTAAAAATTGCAAGAAAAGAGGGAACAGACTTCAGGTAGAGTGCTCGTCCCAGTGCTACGTTCCTCAGAGTCTCTCCGAGGGAATCTGATATGGAAGAAATGACATTTTGAAATTACGTAAGAGTTATGTGTATTGGCTGTAAAAACGCCACCATGTTATGTTAGATAAGTTTAATGAGACAACGCCATTTTAAGTTGTGAAGTTTACATGTAAGTGAAATGGAGCCATCCTGTATCCAGGCAGAAAAACTGAACAAGCGTCGTGATAGGTAGAATGTAACCTCTTCGCGTGGCCTTTCATTGGCCAAAGAGGGAGAGAGGAAACATGCTGCTGCGGGACTATAAATTGAGCTGTGCTGCATCACAGACTTCAGAGACAGCACCTTGTGCTTTCTCTCCATGAACTGCAGTCATGTATCCTGAATAAACTGCTTGCTATTAGCTGCCTTTGTTTGACTGATCTGTGTCAGAAGTGGGATATGGTCCCTTTTGGGATCAGAGGTCCTAACCTCTGTTGGAGCCTTAGTCAAGGAACGTGGCTTGGAGATCAGGGGGGCGCCCCGGTTGTTTTTCAATCGGCCCTGGTCCCAGTTTGCCTTCGTGACTAGGAATCCAAGAACCCTATTGAAACAGAGGATCGGGACTTCTAGACTCATTGGTGAGTATCTTGGTCAAATTAGAACACACACACTCATAACAAGGGAATAGGAATAATGGGAAATAAGATGTCTAGGAAAACGGGACGCGAGGGGGACGCCCCGCCTATGGCCAGACAGGTAGCGATTCCTGAAGGAGGTCCAGTGGGTGGACTATGGAAGGCTTGGGATACCCAGCCAGGAACCAAAGTTTTGTCACGGGAGACAATGGTTCACTTATGTACACAGGACTGGCCCCTGTTAGGTCTATCAGGTGGCCCAAGGAAGGGTCATATAATTATTCCTTATGTCAGGAGGTTGATAGAATTTTGAGGGAAACAGGTGGTGAGGCAGCTAAGGAGGGAGTGGCCTATGCCTTAGTTTGGTCTCATTTTGCTCTAGAGTTGTGTGTCTTCGGGAAATAAATTAAAAAAGAAGAGCCTATGCATGGCTCTGAAACAATCCCCCCCCTCTGCCCCTACTGGGGAGAAATCTTAGTGGGATCCCCTAGATCACTTACCTCCTCCTTATACTGAAGGAGGGGAAGGAGGTCAAAATCTACTGAGGGAAGATGACAGCAGAGCCCCCACTCCACCACCACTATCAAAGGGTGATCCTAAGAGGGGAGAAACAAGAGGAAGACAGGCGCTGGAGGAGAAAGAAGAGGATAGTGATGGAGAGGAGGATAAAACATCAGAGGCTGTAGGAGGAGGTCAGGGTGAAAGCTCTTACCAAACACTCAGAAAAGAAGTAGAAAATTTAGAACAATGTGAAAAGTACTGGGGAACTGAATCCCCAAGTGCTCGGAGGAGGCTTAAGAAAAAAATTCAATCATTAGAGAAAAGACTCTAATCCCTTCAATCAGGGTCAGAAGTCTTAGCCCCGCTAAGGTTCCCCAGGGACAGGGAGCTATTGGTTATGTGGAAGTCCCTCTAACATCAGTTGACATCCAGGGAATGAAGGCCCAATTACCTAAATTACAAAATGACCCAGAGAAATTTACCAAGGATCTCAATGGACTCCTTGGCCCAGATATATACTGTAACTGAATTGCTGCATATCTGTCGGCAACTCACAAACAATGAAGATGTTAACGGAGCAGTAGAACAGGCCTGGAAAATTTGGCGGGAAAGAGGGCCTGCAGGAGTGGCTCGTACTCCAGCAGACGAAGAGGCCCAAGTTCCCTTTGCAATGCCAGCCAACTGGGATTCTCAGACCCCAGAAGGAAGGAAACATTTAGAAGATTATAGGGAACTGCTTTTTAAAGGATTTGTGGAATTGGTCCCCAAAATCACCAATGTTACTAAAGCTTTTGAAAACCCTCAGAAAAAGGAAGAAACCCCCTCAGAGTTTCTAGAGCTCCTAAAGGTTAATATGTGCCGCTATACTGGATTAGATCCAGAGGCAGCTGAGAATAAATCCACCCTTAAACTCCAATTTATGGTTAAATCATACCCAGACATTAAAAGGAAGTTGCAGAAGATAGAGGGGTGGGAAAATAAATCAATTACAGAACTAGTAACAGAGGCCCAGAAAGTGATGGTCAGAAGGGACAAAGAGAAAGAGAAAAGGAAGGTTGGTTTGATGGTTCAGACAGTTAAGAAAGTAGATAAGAGATATTGGCAAATGAGGGATAGTGGGCAAGGAAGGTATCCAGACAGTTTCAGGGGAAGAGGTATCAGGAGAGGAACAATGAATTCATGGTACGGAGAAAGAGGTGGAGGAGGATATATGTCTGTAAAAGGATTTTTCTACAAATTTTGGGAGCTTGTCTCAGATCCTCAATTGAGGAGACTCCCTTATGCCTGCCTAGGCTGCCCACCGGCCTTATAAGGGTCGGTGCTCGTCCTATTCGGGTGGAAGTGGCAGTCCTGGCCCGATATATTGGTTATCTGAATCAAGGTTTCCCCGAGCCACTGTTAACATAATAATGAAAACTTTGTTGGAGGTGGTTATTCCGAGGTTTGGAATCCCAGAAAAGAAAAGAAAAATGTACTGAAAAAGGTTTTCTAAGGTGTGATGGAAGGTTTAGGAGTTGTTTTGAAATCACAGACCCCCCTGGCACCCCCAAAGTTCCAGCTAAGTTAAGAGGATGACTCAAACTATAAAATGTCCTTGAAAAAGACGGTTCTGGAAAGCCATTTACCCTGAACCAAAGCCTTCCCTTCGTTTTGTTTAATGTTAGAATCAAGAACATAGGACTGTTACCATTTGGAAAGTTATATCAAAGGGCAGACAAACAGGCTAAATAAGCCACCCTCAGTTCTCTAGAAGCTGCAAATATGGTTGCAGCCATGATCCCTTTGGCAACACACCCTAAGCAACACACAGAGAGAATTAGAAAAAGCAACCCAGCAGGGGGCAGTAGAAAAGTATGGCCAGCTAGTTCTACCTGATGGGAGATGCTGGCTGCCTAAAGGACTGGTGAGGGAAGTGTTTAAATTGCTGCATGAGGGAGGTCACTGCGGAGCTGAAGCACTGGTGGAAGCATTTCTAGTCAAGTATGTAGGGCCTGGGGTATGGACTATAGCAAGATAAATCACTTCAAGCTGTGTCACTTTCCAGAAGGTAAATAAGAGGGGGGGAAACCACACCCTGACTGGAGGTCACCCCCTTGCCACCAGGCCTTTTCAAAGTTTACAAGTAGACTTTATAGAGCTCCCACAGGTGGGAAGGTTAAAATATTGCTTAGTCTTAGTTGATCAACTGACCAGATGGCTGGAAACCCCATGACACCCACAGAGTTCAGGGCAGGTGGAGAGAATGAATCAAACCCTTAAAGGAACACTAAAGAAACTTATGATTGATAGCCACCTCCCATAGACAAAAATTCTCCCCTTAGCTTTGTTTAGTGTTAGAACCAAACCCAGGTCAGGAATTGGTTTGTCACCATTTGAAATGTTATATGGTTGTTCTATTTGAGATATTGCACCAGAAAAACCACAAGAGGGCGTATATGAGCTTAAAGATGACTTTTAAGAAAATATGTGCTGTCGCTGTTCTCTATTTTGCTTGCTTGCAGAAAACAAGGCTTGCTGCACCATTCAATCCAATCCGGTAGCTGGGTGCTACTAAAACGGTAGAAAGCTGAGCCTCCACAGCCAAGTTGGAACGGCCTTGCCAGGTTTTGCTGAAACCACTGTCCGCACAGCAGAAGGAGGTTGGACTCACCATACAAGGGTAAAGGTGGTCCCGGCTCCACCAGAATTAGATACCCTGGAGAGCTGAAGGAAGCCTTGACAACCCTTTACATTCACCCTGCGCCGGTAAAAGAACTTAATATTTGCCTTGCAGCTGCAAAGCTATAATCAAGACAACGACCCCAGTTGGGACAGAAGGGCCCGATACTGTAGATTTGCTTTATAATTTGAAAAGCCTTTACAGTTTCTCTGTGGACCTCAATTAAAGTGGTCCTGATCTTTTTGCCAGTTCTATAAAGGGAAAGTTTGAAAGTATATAGCGGGTGGAATAAACAGGTCTTTTTGGGAAAAGTAATTTTTTGCTACTAAGATGCTACCAAACAGCAGAAGGATAAAGTTAAATATTATTTCCAGAAAGAGTTGCTAGATCCTATAGTTCGAATTTGAGAACACTGTCAAGGGTTTCTGACAGTCTTAGAGGAACAGCCCCTGGGTAGTGAAAACAGCCCTATTTTTAGCATAACCAGTGGTGTGTCAAGTGCATTGCTGATCCTTGCGAAAATTAGGAAAGCGATAAGAACCCTTGGGTATGGAGTACTGACACTCAGCAGTATGAGTTCTTTGGTGGTCAATTGCTTTGCCTTACTGACTTTATTTCATCCTGTACTAGGGGGGTGGACAAACAATACATACTTGAAAGAAGGAAATATTGTAGCTAGAGCTGCTAACAAAACCCAATGCTGGATTTGTGGAATCACAATCTCCAATGCTCCCCAAGGTTATCATTATTTTGCAACAGGTCCCCTGTCTCCTAAAGATTGGAATAGAACAAAGGTATGGATTTATACTCATGGCATTAGTAAACATCTGCCTATGTTAAAGAACCAAGTTTGGACCCCACCAACCGACAATGGCCAAAAGCTGCTGTTTGCTTCCAAAGTATTGTAGGGAGTTGTGAAAACTTTACTAAACCACATCCCTTACTGGTAGGAAAGTACCTCAACTGTAAACTGACAATAAAAGGGGATAATATGGGTAGATTTGGATGAAAGGAAGTAAAGTGTAATTTCAAAACTGGTATAAATAAAAGAAATGGGGGAATTGATATGGAAGAAATGACATTTTGAAATTACATAAGAGTTATGTGTATTGGCTGTAAAAACGCCACCATGTTATGTTAGATAAGTTTAATGAGAAAACGCCATTTTAAGTTGTGAAGTTTACATGTAAGTGAAATGGAGCCATCCTGTATCCAGGCAGAAAAACTGAACAACCGTCGTGATCGGTAGAATGTAACCTCTTCACGTGGCCTTTCATTGGCCAAAGAGGGAGAGAGGGAACATGCTGCGTCGGGGCTATAAATTGAGCTGTGCTGCATCACAGACTTCAGAGCACCTTGTGCTTTCTCTCCATGAACTGCAGTCATGTATCCTGAATAAACTGCTAGCTATTAGCTGCCTTTGTTCGATTGATCTGTGATCCTCTTCCATAACAAATCCAAGAAACACATATAATTGGAGTGCTGAAAAGCATACCTACCCTGTCCTAAATAGTGGACAGGGAAGCAGGAATCCCCCTGCAGCCTGAAGAAAGCAATGTGACTCCCATATTCTCTGAGGGAGCTTTTGTATGTCCGCCGGAGTTGTGGATGCTGTCTCGCTGGCATAGAGGGGGAAAATTACCGCTGCAAGCACTTCTTTGGCACCAGGCTTGGACTTCCTCTACCTATTACTTCATGAAACCTTTTCTTTCCTGTAACCAGCATAAATAAAATAAATCATTAGCCTTTCAATTGGCTGTGTCTTTTGCCTTTGGGATTCCAAGCCTAAATCTAAGTGCCTTGAGTGTGTTGGTGCAACTCTCACCTGGCGGGTCCCTATCCTGCAGGAGAGGAGTGTGCTTCAATTTGGAGCCAGCAGGCAGAGGCTGCCCTAAACCTCTGCCTGGGGATACTGGATGCTTGAATTGAGGGCTGGTGGCAGCGAATACCCATTGGGCCAGGGAGGAATCCTGGGCCCAGTGTTCTGGTTTTTGAAAGCAACTTTTTTGGGGGGCTCATTTCATAAAGAAGGTGACCCTGCCTGGCTGAGGCTGGGTAGGCTCTCTCCCCCTTGACAGAAGGAATAGAGGGGATGCTTATTAAATTTGCAGATGATACTAAATTGGGAGGGGTAGCAAATATGGTAGAAGACAGAGCCAGGATACAGGATAATTTTGACAGGCTGGAGAATTGGGCTAATACCAATAAAATGCATTTCAACAGAGATCAATGTAAAGTTCTGCATTTAGGCAGGAAAAATCAAATGTATAATTATAGGATGGGGGAGACTTGTCTTAGCAGCAGTGTGTGCGAAAAGGATCTTGGGGTGTTAATAGACCAAACACTGAACATGAGTCAGCAGCGTGATGCAGTAGCTAAAAAGGCAAATGGGGTCTTGGGCTGCATCAACAGAAGTATAGTGTCCAGATCACGTGAAGTGATGGTATAGCTTTACTCTGCTCTGGTTAGACCTCACCTAGAGTATTGTGTTCAGTTTTGGGCACTGCAAATGCAGAAGAATGTGTGAGGGTTCCCAACCTTCCTGTGCAAACACCAGGTTGCAGGGGGGTAAGCTTTATGTCCCCGAAGTACTCCGAAAAGGGTTCTGGGACTGGTTCACGGGGCCAAACTTGCGGGGCATTTTGGGTTTGTAAAGACTTTGCATTTATTGCGGCGTCAATTTTGGTGGCCAGGTATGAGAGCCGACTTGCTCAGACTGTCATGCAGAAACAAGGAACTTTATTGGAAGCTTCAGGTAGTACAGGCCTTACACTGGTAAAGTTGCAAGTGAATACAGTTTCACAAAGACAGAATTATAACCCCTACAGGAAAGCAGATGTCAAACGTATGTTATGGGAATCTACGAGATAATTGTGCATGGTACAAGAACATCAAAGACCTCAGGGAACTCGTTAGGCTATCTACCCACCAAGGCCACAGCTGGCGGGAGGGAGTCAGAGAGAGCAAGGAAGGCGGACGTGGGAAGAGACATTCCAACCTGGGCCTGTCAGGCCCAGCGCCTGAACCAAGGAAAGGCAAAAGGCCTGGACTGCTTTTACGAGTCCAGGGGGGGGGAAACCACACCAGGCAAAGGCATACAGACCCTCACATTCTGCCCCCCTTAAGGCCCCCCTCCCCCGAGTCCGGGCAGACGAGGCTTGTCCGGATAGGCAGAGTGAAACTCTTGAACCAGGCGGGGAGCCGCCACATGGGGAGCGGCCACCCACTCATCCTGGGCGGATCCCAGGTGCTTCCAGCGGATCAAATAGAACAGTTTTCCCTTTTTCAGTTTAGAGTCCAACACTTTAGAAACCTCAAGATGCGATTCCCCCCCCACAACCATAGGAATTTCGGATTTAGGGAGGGGGTGGAACTGAGGGGCAGCGATGTATGGTTTAAGTAGGCTGATGTGGAACACCGGATGCACCCCTCGAAGAGACTTGGGAAGTTCCAACTCTACCGTGACGTCATTGATCACTCGGGTGATGGGGAAAGGACATACATACTTGTCACTAAGCTTTTTGCAAGGCCGAAGTGAGCGTAGGTTCTTTGTGGAAAGGTAAACCTGCCCTCCCACCTTGAGTTCCCACCCCGGAGACGGATGTTTATCGGCCTGATCTTTGTACTTGCGCTTGGCCCTTTCCAGGTTTTTCTGCAGCCAGGGCCAAGTGGTCTGCACTACTTGTACCCAATCTTGGACCTCCTGCACCCCTTCAAGTTCAGGAGTGATGTTAGGAGAACCAAAGGGCCCAAAGTCCTTTCCATAAAACACATGAAAAGGACTGAAACCTGTGGAGCAATGGGGGGCATTATTATAGACATATTCAGCAAAAGGCAGTAGGTCCACGCAATCGTCCTGGTGGTAATTGACATAACACCTTAGATAGCATTCTACTACAGCATTGACACGCTCGGTCTGACCATCGGTCTGGGGGTGGTAGGCCGAAGAGAGTCCTTGCTCTTCCACCCCCATGACTTTCAGGAAGGCCCTCCAGAATTTGGCAACAAACTGGGCCCCTCTGTCGGAGAGGACCTTCCTCGGGATCGAATGATGCTTCACCACGTGATTAATAAACAGTTTAGCCAACTTCTGGGCCGATGGTAGCCCCGCACAAGGAACAAAATGAACCTGTTTAGAGAATAAGTCTGTTATCACCCACAGTACAGTTTTTCCCCGACTTGGGGGCAAATCAGTGATAAAATCCATGGCGATCACTTCCCAGGGCATGGTCGGGGTCTCCAGCGGCTTTAAGAGTCCGGGGGGCTTTCCCATCCGTTTTTTGGCCGTGGCGCAGACGGGGCAGCTGCGCACGTACAACTCCACATCGGCTCTCATACCTGGCCACCAAAATTGACGCCGCAATAAATGCAAAGTCTTTACAAACCCAAAATGCCCCGCAAGTTTGGCCCCGTGAACCAGTCCCAGCACCTCTTTTCGGAGTACTTCGGGGACATAAAGCCTACCCCCCTGCAACCACAAGGAGCCCTGTTGGTCGAGATGTGCGGGGAGAACCTGCTGATCCGCCTCCCTCAGAGAAGCGTTCCGGAGTCGCTGTTGAAAAGCCTCTGGGATTCCCTTGAGGGGAGGAACATCCTGGCGGTGGGACTGGGACCGGGTGGTTACTGCAAGTCCCGAGACTTCCCCTCTCTGTTCAGGGGTAAACAAGGAATCCACCGGCCGGTCAAAGTCATTGCGGTATTGGGGGAGCCTAGAAAGAGCATCCGCAAACGCATTGTCCTTCCCTGGCACATGTTTCAGGACAAAGCGGAATTTGGCAAAAAACTGTGCCCAACGAATCTGTTTCGCGGTGAGCTTTCTAGCCCCTTTTAAGGCCTCTAGGTTCTTGTGATCGCTGCAAACCTCAAAAGGGATCTCTGCCCCTTCCAGAAAATGCCTCCAAATGGTGAAGGCATGTTTAACAGCAGCGGCTTCCTTCTCCCAAATGGCCCAGTTGATTTCGGATTGGGAGAATTTTTTTGAAAAATAGGCACAAGGTTTCAGCTGACCGTTCTCGTCCCGTTGCAAGAGGGGGGCCCCCCATGGCAACGTCAGAGGCATCAACCTGGACCACGAAAGGTTTTTCACAATCAGGGTGCGCGAGAACGGGTTCGGACGAGAAAAGCAGTTTGAGCGTATCGAAAGCCTGCTGGCAGTCCAAAGTCCATTGCAGCCTAGCTGAGGGCAAGGCGGCTCCTGCCCCTTTCCCTTTAGTGCGCAGGAGCGAAGTGAGAGGGAGCGTTACCTGGGCAAAGTTAGGGATGAAGTTTCGGTAAAAGTTAGCAAAGCCCAAAAACTGCTGTAAATGCCTGCGCGTGATGGGGGGGGTCCCACTCCATTACCGCCCGAACCTTCTCGGGATCCATCTCTAAGCCTTGATGGGAAATCACATAGACCAGGAAAGTGATGGAGGATTGACGGAAATCACATTTAGAAACCTTAGCAAACAGTTTGTGCTCGTGCAGCCGCTGCAGCACCTCGCGCACCAGTTGGACGTGCTCCTTCATGGTTTTCGTATAAATGAGGATATCGTCCAAGAAAACCACCACCCCACGGAACAATAAATCATGAAGCACTTCATTAATTAATTGCATGAACACACTCGGAGCCCCCAAAAGTCCGAATGGCATCACTAAATACTCAAACATTCCAAAACAACTGGAGAAGGCAGTCTTCGGTTCGTCCCCTTCTCGTATGCGGACTCGGTGGTAAGCCTCCACCAAATCCAATTTAGTGAAGATTCGGCCCTCTTTCAATTGTGCAAGAAGGTCTGGAATGAGAGGGAGGGGGTATGCATTAGACTGAGTGACGGCATTCAGTCTACGGAAATCAATACACAGTCTTAAGTCTCCCGTCTTTTTCTTGACAAAGAAGGCGGGGGCCGAGTATGGAGCCTTAGACGGGCGGATAAAGCCCCGCGCTAAATTGGTGTCCAAATAGTCTCGCAACACCGCCTTTTATTAGGACTCATGGGATAGACCTTCCCCTTGGATAATTTGCCATCCCCCACTATTTAAATAGCACAGTCCGTTTCCCGGTGGGGGGGCAGTTCGTGGCATTCCCGCACGTCAAACACATCGGCAAACTGGGAATACTCGCTGGGAAGCTGGGGCAGAGGAATCTCGATAGAAGGGGGCCCCACGAGGGCGGCTGCGGGAGTGGTAAGTACTCAGTCTTTATCATGAAGTTCGCACGGGTTGCGGGGAAAGGTGAGCGTCCGCTCAATCCAGTCTATGGAGAGATTGTGCCCCAGCAACCAATTCATCCCTAACACAACGGGTGCGGTGATGGGGGCAATGGTAAAATAAAGTCGTTCCCAATGCTCCCCTATAGCCATGACGACCGCGGCAGTGCGGTGAGTTACAGGTCCTTTTTTAAAGTCACTGCCATCCATCTGGGAAAAGCGGATGGGTTCAGGTAGCCGTTTTCGCTTAACTCGCAATTGTCGGGCAGCCTCTTCGCTTATCAGGGTGCGGGCACAACCCAAGTAAACTAGGGCCGTAAATTCTAACATGGGCCCCCCTTTTGGCAGTGAGAGATTGACCTTTACATACACATTGTCTTCTTGAGCGCTTACCATCAGTGGAGCTCCTTGCACAACGTTCGGAGCGGTCTGCTGAGGAGCCCCCTTTACAGCAGACCGACGGCGTTTTTTGCCGGCCTGTCCCAGTCCTCCTCCTCGCTGGAGGAAGCAGATGCTGTATTTGTAATCCGTGACTCCGATGAGTCCAAGGCTTCATTTGTAAGCCGTGGCCCCGATGGGCCAGAAGAGCCCGAGGCTTCGACCTCGGCGCGTGCGTGCAAGGCCGAGGGTGCGCCCCGTCGGCTTGGTGCGCCGCTCCGGCGGTGAGGTTGCCCCTCGGGAGGGGGCTTCTCAGGTTCAATCGTTGTCGGACGAGACGGTCCCGGACGTCTGGGTCAGGAAGGGCATTGAGAAGCAAAGTGTCCTTTCCCCCCACAAACGAGACAGACCCCGCTCTCAAAGCGTTTGCGGCGTTCGGTCACGGAGGGTCCTCCCCCCGAGGGGGGATGAGAGTCCTTCGGACTGCCGGGCCTGTCTCCACGGGTTTTGGTCTCCCGTCCGGTGCGTTCTCGGGACAGGAGTAGCAGTTGCTTTCGGTTTTCGATGTCAGCGGCGTGACGAACCCACCCTTCAACATCGGGAGGGTTACCTTGCATGAAAGCCCAGTGTTGCAATTCCGGGTTCAAACCTTCGCGGAAACACTGCACCCTGGTAGCTTCACTCCAGTCCAAAATTCGACTCGAGAGCGACTGAAATTCGCTTGCATACTGCGTGACAGATTTAGTCCCTTGGCGCAGTTGTTGCAAGGCAGTTTTTGCTCGCTCACCCAAATGCGGGTCCTCGAAACGGTGTCGAAGGGCGATCATGAAGTCATCGAGACTTCGCAAGACCGGGGAGCGGAGCTCATACTGCTGTACCATCCAGGCGGCCGCCTCACCTTGTAGGAGGGACACACCGTATTGGACCCGGGATTCTTCCGAGGTAAAAGTCCGGGCCTGTTCGTGCATAAAAATGTCCACTTGCACCATAAAAAACGTCAGCTGGTCACTCGACCCGTCATACGTGATCTTCAGATCTCGGCGGGCCGATGGAGCGGGACGGATGGGAGGTGCGGGGACCACGGGTGGGCCTGGTTGTTGCCCTCCGTCCGCCGGAGCCACGGGTGGAGTCTGAACCTTCAGGTCGTCCATGGCTTGGGCCATGTCCAGCATCACTGCGTTCATGGCATCCATCCGGTCCAGTAACTCCTGGCGCTCTTCCTGCCAGCGCTGCCGCTCTTCATCCATCTGGTGAAGCAGCAGGGCTTCCTTTCGGGCGGGATCGTCCTCGAACCCCAACCCGTGAACCGCAGTCCGTCTTGACCGCGCGTCGCTCTGCGGGAGCGACCAATGCCGGGGAGATTCCAGCCAGGTCTCCAAGCGGGTGGGCTTGGGCTTTGCACCCAAACCCGATCCTGAGTCAGTTCCACTGGGCGTCTTCCCAGTCGACTTCCCTTCCGAAGGGCCAGGTCGGGCTGTTTGGGTACAGCGTCGTCCTTCTTGTCGTCATCCCCGTTGCCTGCCACAGCTTTCCAAGAACGGTACAGGAGCAGGACAACGAGGCAGAAGACTTGCAACTTAATGTGAGGGTTCCCAACCTTCCTGTGCAAACTCCATAAAATTACTTGCTCAGACTGTCATGCAGAAACAAGGAACTTTATTGGAAGCTTCAGGTAGTACAGGCCTTACACTGGTAAAGTTGCAAGTGAATACAGTTTCACAAAGACAGAATTATAACCCCTACAGGAAAGCAGATGTCAAACGTATGTTATGGGAATCTACGAGATAATTGTGCATGGTACAAGAACATCAAAGACCTCAGGGAACTCGTTAGGCTATCTACCCACCAAGGCCACAGCTGGCGGGAGGGAGTCAGAGAGAGCAAGGAAGGCGGACGTGGGAAGAGACATTCCAACCTGGGCCTGTCAGGCCCAGCGCCTGAACCAAGGAAAGGCAAAAGGCCTGGACTGCTTTTACGAATCCGGGGGGGGGAAAAACCACACCAGGCAAAGGCATACAGACCCTCACAGAATGTAGACAAGCTGGAACATGTCCAGAGGAGGGGATGTCAGGCTGTTATCTCGGTTTAGATGTTTCCTTTCGTTTCTCTGCTGAACCTTCCAGACTCAAGGACGGCTACACATACCAAAGCCTGGGAACGGCACTCCTGGGAAATAATGCTCTGTTTATGCTTTGTAATCTCCCGCCGTTTCTCTGCCTTATATTTCCAAATAACGGGCAAGACAAGCCATAGCTGTCATCTTGCCTTCCATGCACTGTATTGCCTATTTGACCAGTAAAGCCATCTGCTTGGAATCTGATTGTCTCTGTGGTGATTTCTGGTTCGATGGGTCAAGAGCTCACATTATGACAGCTAACTCTTCTTCATCGATTCTTTAGTCAGGCTGGAGCCCTGGAGGTTTCGCCTGCCACTCGGATGGGAGCTAGGAGGGCGCTCTCCGAGTGAACCGTGAGTACTGCTTCTTGGAACCATGGAGTCCTCCTCAGAGGATCCTTCCCTCCTACGGGACATAGTAGCTGAACTCTTTAGGACTAATTCAGAGGTTTGCCGCTTGAGTGGACTGGTCCAGACGCAGTGGCGATCTCTAGTGAGGGTTCTCTGGATGTTAACGTCGGAGGATACTAATGCTTGTTTAGACCTCCAGGATTTTGATCAGTTGCTGGATGATGCCCGGCTGGCAACTGAGGACTTACAAATACTAACCGGTTTATTGGATAAGCTTATTGCCCGTGAGACTCTCTCATCCATGGCTCTAAGGCGTCCTGTCGCCTTGGGGGAAGGTACCATGGCGGGAGCCGCACCGGCAGGTTTTTCGTTGGTACCCAATGCAGCTGACTGTCAAGCTGAAGCCAAAAGGATCGCTATCCAGACAGCCCTCCTCTTTGCGGATTGTACAAAGGATACCACGATAGCCACCTTGGCTCAACGTTTGACCTCGACGTTCGGGGCCGATGCACCCGCGGTCGCGGTCCGAGTGCAACCATTGCTAGGTTGGGAGCCCGACCCCCTACTCACGCTCCTGGAAACGGAACTTTTACCGCACATTACCGCAGCTGCCACTCTGAGACTTGAAAGCGCACAAGCTCTCGCGGATAGGGAAGCTGCTGAAGCGGCTAAGGCGGAAGCCGAGGCTCAAGCCGCAAGGGATAAAGAACAGCAGTTGGCTGCGGATCAGGCGCGGACAGGCGGCCGCCCCAAAGACTCCGGATGGAGCAGTCCTCCATTGGGTCTGTCGTTTTCCCCGGTATTTGCCCCGTCGCGCACGACCCAACGCGCACGCCGCCTCGCAGAACGACGCCACGACTCCGAGGAGTCTGAGGAAGAGGGCTTGTATGGGGACAGTTGTCAATGGGCCACAAGTTTTCGGACAAGCAAACCTCATCATACAGGTGGCCCGGGTGAGGACGTTCACCTGTTACGAGCTCAGAATCGTGAGCTATCTGACCGTGTAGATCAACTCCAGGAGCTAATGGAACGCTTGCTTCAGGACAACAGGCAGTTACAGCAGGCCCTGACAACCCCAGCACAACCCGTTCCACAGGGGGCCGCAGTACCGGTTCAACAGGGAGTGCCAGCCCAGCCACCCGCTAATGTGCCTGTTCAACCCCTGATTCCCGGAGGTCCCGTTTTACCTGCACCCAGGGCACCCCGTGCAACCGGGCCAACCCATGCTCGGTCCTTGGAAACAACTCAAATTGAAAACTACTTACGATGGATCTCTCGAAACCCTGCCCTGTTTCTTGCATCAGGTAGACAGCTATATGCGAGAATAAGGACAGTTCTTCCCTACAGAGGACAGCCGGGTTCGCTATGTGGCTTCCCTTTTGACAGGTAAAGCAGCCGACTGGATGGTCCTCCAGTTCGACACCCGATCCCGCTCTATCCGTTCCCTCAACAATTTCATGACTGCCTTACGGAGGAGGTTTGAGGATCCCTTTCTGGGGGAACGAGCCAAAGCGGAGCTTTTACAACTAAGACAAGGCTCTACTCCAGTTCGAGAATTTGCTGATGAATTCCAGAGACTAGCAAGCAGAATTGTGGGCTGGCCCGAAGCCACCCTAATTCACCATTTCAGGGAAGCCTTACACCCTGACATTCTGAACTGGTCGTATATGCGGGGTGATCCCGACACCCTCGAGGGTTGGATTCTATTAGCCGAGGAGGTGGAAAGCCGCCGGCGCGTTATTTCCTTTTTCCGCCAAAGAAACAAGGAGAAAAGCGTCCAAAAGCCCCAGCCCAAGGCACCACCCCCCAATCCACGGAAACCTGAGCGTCCACCCCAGGATCGCGAAACCCGATTTCAAAGAGGTGCCTGCCTCATTTGTGGGGAAATGGGCCACTTTGTGGCAGTCTGCCCACATCGTCCTGAACCCTTTCGCCCCAGCATGGCAACCCGAGCTCGAGGACGACCTCAACGCAGAGGCACCGCGGTCACCCGCAGCGCAGCGCCGGGAAGACCCACACCCTCTGCACTTCACGTTGAGGACTCATCTAACCTTCCTACATCGAGTGACCCCGCCGGGTCTTGGATTGCAAGTGCCCCATTGGGGGACAACTTTCCCTCTTCTGATGAAGAGAACCCATGGAATTCTCCGGCTTTAAACCTGGAATTCCCCCTTGATTTGTCAAAAAACGGCTCCGGTCTGTGGTGAGTGGAGCGTCAACTGCAAGAGGGATGTATTTTCTCTAAATTGGACCTAGTAGAAGCCTACTACCGCGTCCGTATCCGTGAGGGGGACGAACCCCTCACTGCCTTCTCTAGCTGCTTTGGGATGTTTGAATTCCTTGTGATGCCCTTCGGGTTAAAAGGGGCCCCGGGGGTCTTCATGCAACTCATCAACGAAATCCTTCATGACTTACTATACCGCGGGGTGGTGGTCTATCTAGACGACATTCTCATTTATTCAAAAACCATGGACGTGCACGTCGCATTGGTCCGAGAAGTTCTACACCGCCTACGCAACCACCAACTCTTTGCAAAGCTGGCTAAATGCGAATTTCACCAGAGCAAAATAACTTTCTTGGGATACATAATCTCCCACCATGGCCTTAGCATGGACCCGGCCAAGGTCCGTTCCGTCCTCGATTGGACACCTCCCTCCAACCGCAAGCAAGTACAACAGTTTCTGGGCTTTGCTAATTTCTACCGCGGATTTATTCCTAACTTTGCCCAAATAGCACTGCCCATCACCGACCTTCTGAAAACCAAAGGTAAAGAAAACTCTGCCACATTACCCTCCGCCAAGATACTGTGGACTGATCAATGCCAGACCGCCTTTGTAGCCCTCAAACGCCTTTTCACTTCTGAACCTGTGCTACGGCACCCAGACCCTAACCGAATGTTCATTGTACAAGTCGATGCCTCCGACGTTGCTATGGGGGAGGCCCTCCTGCAAAGAGGAACAGATGGTCTCCTTCATCCCTGCGCTTACTTCTCTAAAAAAATTGCGCACTCCCAATTGAACTGGCCTATTTGGGAAAAAGAAGCCTCCACTGTTCACCATCACTTACTCTATGGCGACAATTCCTGGAAGGGTCTAAAGTCCCCTTCGAAGTTTGGACCGATCACAAGAATCTAGCCGCCCTCACTGGAACCCATAGGTTATCTGCGAAACAACAACGTTGGGCGGAATTCTTTGCGCAGTTTCGTTTTGTCCTAAAGCATGTCCCAGGAAAACAAAACGTTCTCACGGATGCTCTCTCCCGCTTGCCTCAATACCCGGTGAAACTCGATCGACCAACAGACTCTTTATTTACGCCCGCACAAAGAGAAGCCTTACCTGTATTGGCTGTGCAAACTCGATCCCAAACGCTACCCCAGCAACAGCACACAATCACCAGCGTGCAAACTCCTCCACCCCTACCGGCTGCCCAGCTGCCCCCGCAACGGAAATCCACGATGACCGATGCTCCAGCTCCTCCGACCCAACTGGCCGCCCAGCCGCCTGCAGTCTGCGCACCGCCGCACGTAAGCACTTCCCCCTCGTCAACCCCCCTACCTGCTCCTACTTCCACTTTAGACAAGGGGGGGGTTCCCGTCTCTGATTCTTTCTTAAAGTCCCTTCGGGAACAATGCCTTATAGAACACTCCAATCAAACCCTGCCTCCTGGTGTAATCGAACAAGGAGGCTCTTGGTACAAAGACTCGAAATTGTATGTGCCCAAAACGCTCCGAAAAGACGTCTTACACTTGGCCCATGGAGTAAAGACCGCTGGACATTTTGGGTTCCTAAAGACCCTTCACCTGTTGCGCAGACAATTTTGGTGGGGGGGAATGCGTTCTGATATTGACTCTTTTATTCGCAGCTGCCCTATTTGCGCCACAGTCAAACGATCTCAAGGCAAGCCCCCAGGACTACTGCAACCACTTGAAACACCCAGCAAACCCTGGGAAGTGATTGCTATGGATTTTATGACGGATCTCCCTCTCAGTGGGGGAAAAACTGTGTTATGGGTTATCACTGACTTATTTTCTAAGCAAATACATTTGGTTCCATGTGCGGGGATCCCCTCCGCTCAAAAATTGGCCCGCCTCTTCGTGTCACATGTCTTTAGACTACATTCGTTTCCGCGCAAAATAATCTGCGACCGCGGAAGTAGTTTCGTTGCTAAGTTTTGGAAAGCTTTTCTCAAATTGGTGGGGGTGGAGCAGGGATTGTCTAGTGCATACCATCCCCAAACTGATGGCCAAACCGAACGTGTTAATGCTGTACTTGAATGTTATTTGCGCTGTTATGTTAATTACCACCAAGATAACTGGGTAGAATTGTTGCCTTTTGCAGAATATGCTTACAATAATGCTGTACATCAGTCCACTGGTTTCAGCCCGTTTTATGCAATATATGGACAGGACTTCGGTCCTATCACCCCAATGGCAGATTTGGAGGGGGAGGGGGATGCAGACATTGCCTCTTGGGCACACACCCTCCGCACCACATGGCCCTGGCTGGTTAGCAACCTTGACCGAGCCAAGCGCAAATACAAAGCACAGGCTGATAAGCATCGGTCCCCCAGTGGGGACCTACAAGTGGGTAACCTGGTATACCTATCCACCAAGAACCTGCGTTCCACTCGTCCATGCCATAAGCTCAACGCTAAGTACATTGGCCCATTCCCCATCATTCGCATCATAAATCCTGTCACGGTGGAACTATCTCTCCCCAAAACCTTAAGGCGTGTGCACCCCGTTTTTCACATCAGCCTCCTGAAGCCCCATATTGCTTCTCCGCAATGGCAACCAGAACCGCCTCCTGAACAGCCCCTAATGGTGGGGGGGGAAGAACATTTCGAGGTCTCCAAAATCCTAGACTCCCGGATTCACCATGGGGTCTTGCAATACTTGGTCCGCTGGAAACACTTCCCCCCTGCCTATGACGAATGGGTTCGCGCACGAGATGTCTCCGCCCCCAAACTCATCAACGCCTTTCACATTGCCTACCCAGACAGACCAGCCCCCTTGCCGAATGGGAGGGGGCCTTAAGGGGAGCAGGATGTCAGGCTGTTATCTCGGTTTTGATGTTGCCTCTGTTCCTTTGCTGAACCGTCCAGACTTCAAGGACGACTCCACATACCAAAGCCTGGGAACGCTTCTCCTGGGAAAGTGTGCTCTGTTTATGCTTTGTAAATCTCCCGCCGTTTTCATGCTTTATATTGCCAACTAACTAGCAAGACACTCATAGCTGTCATCTTATCCTCAATGCACTGTATTGCCTATTTGACCAGTAAAAGCCATCTGCTTGGATTCTAAATGTCTCTGTGGTGATTTCTGGTTCTTTGGGTCAAGAGCTCACACTAGGTCCACTCTGAGATCAATATTCCAAAGTCTATTATTGCTTGATTGAATGTGCACCAACAGCTTAAAGCCAGCTAGTAAATGTTTGCCTCCATCATACTTCAAAGGATACAATTTGTTGAACAATATTTGGAGAAACTCCCTTGCCTGTCACACAAGTAAAATCTCTGTTATTGTCTAGATCTTTAAAACCATTCAAAACTATCATTCTAGACAAAGAAACAAAGTGCATTAGGAATTTCCCTGGCTTTCTTATCTTATTATCTCTTGAGCTTCTGCTAACCACTACATTATCCCCCAAATCCCCCAAAATAACACTCATCACCTGCTCATTGCTTGAACCAATTCATGTGTTAAAATCTTCCATAATCTGCTCCATAATCTGTTTACCCTTCTGACTCTCTAACCCCAGATCCCATGGTCTTGTTAATAAATACTGTATCTGCTAAAGGTATTATAGTATGTCTACTGATTGGGCCAGTATCTTCAACCAGGTCTCACTGCTGACTCCATTTGACCATTCTTGTTCAGATGGAGGTACGGATTTTTTAGTAGATTCTACTGTTAAATGTGGGGTTGCCTATTAGTTCTTTCTGAGACTCTTATCAATTGACTTCTACTTTCCATCAATGCTATTTGTCTCTGATCCCTATCAGAATTGATTGCAAATTGTGGAATGGCTGGATTATATTCTCTTCCAACCCCCAAATGTATAAAGTAGATAGCAAATTCACCTCCATATCTAAATTTGAATCCCTGTTCCCCAGGTGTAGTCTCATTGGTTTCTTTTCTATCAATTCCGTCTCTTGGATCTTCACCGGTGTTGGAGAGGTCAAAACAATTAGATATTCACAGATTCTTTCACTTGTGCTGATTTAGTCCTAATTTGGGTCCTACCAGGGACCAACAGTTGTACTTTCTGGTTCCAGAAATATCTCCTTTCTCTTATCCCAAAGTGCTGTAAATTATCATAGGAAACAAGCAATTTCTCTATTATCCTGCTGGACTGGAATGTGAGTAGAATTCTGTGGAAATACAATGGACTGTTTAATACTTCCCAGGTCCCCCCACCCACCCACAAATCTCCACAAACTTCCCAACCTGGAGTTGGCAACCCTATGTGGCGATTGGAGGAAATAGGCATATCTTCATAAGAGAAAGGACTAGATGCTAACTTTAAAAAATCTTGGAATTCAGAGGATCTTTTACACCTATAATTGCATTGGTACATTGATGTAATGATATTCTAGCACGGATTTTTAAAAATTAACTTGCCACATCCATAGTGGCCAGAGCGGTAGTGGCCACTTCTTGGGAATTGGGGCAAGGAAACCTGTTATGTCAAAGCCACATTGCTGCTGTGTTATCTGCAGCTGCTCCAGCAACTGGGATAGCACCAAAATCCTATCCCTGCACCAGTAGCTCCATCAATAAAATTAAATTTGTTTAAAGGATAAATGTTTCAATTATAGTCAAAAGCTCACTATGCAGAAGTCATTAGGGTCTCCTCTAGCTCATTTGGCACCCAGCTTGTCTGCTTTGCATTTCATGTACACTCCCATGGATGAAGAATTAGCTTTGTAGGTCAGAGCTCCCTCCCCTGCAAATAGCTGGAAAATGTATGAGTTGGTTGCTAAACAACTCCCAGTCCTTTCTTCCCTGTCCCTCTGGAACAAGCAAAGCAGAGGACCAGAGGTAGAGTGCAGCAGAGCTCCAATTCATAAGGGAGGCTTGTTCTGTGTCTACTCCTCAGTGCTACTTGGATTGCCTTTACCTGAGCCTGATGGCAATTGTCCTAGACAAACCCTCAGAAACACTCACAAAGCTGCCAGGGTGCTCGTGGAATCCTTATGTTAAAAGGGATGGATGCTCTATCAAATACAAACCCCAGCCCCAAGGCAAGGCTTCTCATCCAGCAGTTATCAGTTAATAAACGCCAGAATGTAGAGAGCAACAACGTGATTGCAATAGACTAAACTTGTGCCAGAGGAAAACAAAACCAACTAAAATAAGGATCACTTTTTAATTAATTCTTCCCATTCCCCCGCCCCTCCATCTCAGCAGTCTTTTAGGGAGTGCATGTACAGAATGAAACTGTCTTTTTCAGTGGAAATTGCCACATGTGGAGCTTGGCCCTGATCCTGTCATGCAAAGGACTGTGCTACACAGCCTGCTACTGACTGCCGGCATCCTTATGGTGGCTACTGCAGTGCACTGCCCAAGACCAGGCATCATTATTTCCTCTTTCTTGCTATGCCAAGAGCGGGAGAGAGGACTGCCATTTTGGAAATAAGAACCTTTTTTTTCCCTAAAGAAATGCTGCTGTTTTAGAGAATCGTTCATATCCCACATGCCCTTTTTCACTGGGAAAAAACCCTATGAAAATGTGTTTCAGACCTAAAACAAGGTCTGTGTATAGACTTGCCATGTGTCTTTATTAGTAAATAGCAGTCCAAGGAGGCATGTGTGTGTGAGAGAAACAAACAGACAGAGATCTTAATCATGTCCATGATGTAGGGTAAGGTGGCTAACCCTTTACCTCATACCATTTTTGCATAGCCTCCTGAAGCTGATATTTACACCAGTGGAGGAAACATTCAAGAGTCTTGCAGGAAATATGTATATTCTCCCCATGAGAGCATACTGCTGCTCCAAGAAAGATGTATTGGAGAGCAGAATAATGGCACAGAAGGAAAAGTTTAATTTCTCCTGCCAATGCATTGTAAGCCTTGATTTAAATCATAACCATTATTTCCCAGTTTAAAATGCTTCAAAGATCCATTAACTGACCCCCCCCCATTGTTCCATCTATGTTGGTCCCCGTTGTTTCCATTTCGAGTATTGTGTCAGGGTGGCATGGGAGGATCTATGGTCAGGGTCCCACACAGGCTTTTAAAAAGTTCACAAGATTGGAAGCCATCGAGTCCAATCCCCTGCCATGCAGGATCCTACAATCAAAGCACTCCCGACAGAACAAGTTCACAAGTCAATTAACATCTCTACATAGCTTCATGGGAGAAAAGCAGGTACCATTACTATTACATTAAAACTTTATTACAGTCCACGAGCAGCACAAAAACAGGTACAGGGAATAAAAGGAATAAGATCAGTATACAACCAAACTCATGTAGCAACTGCCAACAAACATGGTATATACCAAACACAAACTGCAGGATAAACATAACCTGAAAACAAATTTATAATTTGAAATTCTCCTTGACAAATACTAAAAATTTAAATCCTACCCAGAAACTTTAAAACTCTATCACTATGTCAAAAGGCCCTTTTTACTTTTTCTAAAATTACAAATTTTGGTACAAAATAGAGCAACCAGCCGTTGTTTGATGATTCTTGTCTGAGAGAAAATATTCAAGTTTAATTTTATTAGATCTCCTGGGGAACCTTTCCAGCAATGGCCTAATAGTTTTGCTATGTATGTTATTGTATAGAGCACAATCGAAAAACATGTGCTCAATCGATTCAATCTCTCTGTCTCTGTTCGTATGGTATTTTCTTATATTTTCCCTCTAATACTGCAGAGGGTAAGGTGTTACTTCTGAAAAACAGGTACTGGTTGTTGGCTTTGTTCCCCTCCCCTTCAAATAACAACATCTTTTCTGGGTGTGCGTGGCATAAATCAAGGAAATGGTGGGGGGAGAAAACAACCCCTCTGCAAACACTTCTCTAACCTTTTAAGCAGTTTGTGGGACTTCTAATTTTTTTTAAAAGGTTGGAGATCTTTGTCATGAATTTCCTATCTCATATTTGACCCTCAGAGAGGGGCCATATAGCTCAGTGGTAGATCATAGGTTTTGCTTACAAAGGTCCCCAGTTCCAATTCTTACCATCCCTAAAGTGATCTGGAACCTCAGCCAGGTTCTGGGAGTACCAGGGCAAGTCAAAATAGACAATAATATAGGTGGACACATCATATAGCTAACAATAAGGTTGTTCCATACATTTATATCTTATATCATAACTGCAAAGTCTGCCATATCTGAGGATACATAAATCCAGTGACTGGAGCTGTGAAAAGGCAAGGCAGATCTTTCTACAAACCTGCCCCAGGTTTGCAGAAAAATCTGAAATCTTAAAAAAAAATACATCGGATTTTTTAAAACCCAAAAATATTAAAAGAAGTGCTTGTACCTTTAACAAACGGAATCCCTCAGTGGCTGTTGCTAGGCAACCACAGCATTTCAGGCTGGGTTCTGTCAATAAAAGGCAAGGGGAAGCAGGGCCCTTTCCCGGACTATTTTGGGTTTTGAAGGAGGACTCATTGGGGCCAGACTTGACTACAGTTGCCAACTCTATGTTGGGAAATTCCTGGAAATTTTGTGGTGGAGTCTGAGAAGGGCAGGGTTTAGGAAGGAGAGAGGCCTCAGACAGATATAATGGCATAGAGTATATCCTCCAGAGAAGTCATTTTCTCCAGGGGGACATATCTGTGTCATCTAGAGTTCCCTAAGAGGAACTGATCTCAGTAGTTGGGAGATCCTTTGAGATACCAAGAGATTTCTAGGTTCGCAACTGTGACTGATAAGGGGTTAATTTGCACCAAGAGCTGACAGACCAAGAGTAGGCAGAGCCAGAGAGCTGACACTCTGAGCTCTGAGAGACAGAAAGCATTCGAAGCTTGGGACCCAGCCTGGATAGAGGGCTGTGAAAGCATTCGAAGCTTGGGACCCAGCCTGGATAGAGGGCTGTGAAAGTATTTGAAGCTTGGGACCGAGCCTGGATAGAAGGCTGTGAAAGTAGTCGAAGCTTGGGACCAGCCAGAGAGGGCTGTGATAGATTGGATGCTTGGTAGCGAGACTGAGCGGAAGCCAGACTGTACTCTGTGAACCTGAGGGCTCTGTTAAAGCCAAAGCTATTGACACATACAACCTGTGGTAGTGACAGGAGTGAGAATTGGGTTAGAGAGGGCCCATTCTCAAGTCACAAAGGGGAATTTGTCTCTGTTGAGCTATTCCGGTAGCAGGGAGGTGTGGAGGATTACAGCCACTAAGGTGGGGTAGAGAGAGCTAGGCTGGGGACAGAGAGTCTGAATCTGTATAACAGTTCTGAGGGATAGAACTAAGCTTCAAACTAAGAATGAAAGGAACTTGAGTGAAGCTAATCTAAGCTAATTCTCTGAAGTAATCTTGCGTATATAAATCTGACTCTGTTTTCCCTCCAAATTCTGCCTTTTCCTTAAAAACCAATCTCTGTGAGTTCTGTTCAATAAACTTCCCTGTTTCATCTAAGTTAAAAAATCCTCATGTCATATTTCTCTCTGAGGTAAATACTGGTGTGGGACTGGAGGAGAAGGAAAATAATCTCCTCACAAATAGGCCAATGCTTTTTCCTTCAGCATGTACAGTCGGGCTGAGTGAGTGGGGTATTGAAGTGGTTGAAAGGGGTGTGTGTCATAGCAACCCTAGAAGGAGAGAAGGAAGCAGGAAAAGGGAAGAGACTATGGTGCTTTCAGGAAAGGGAAAGAAGAAATAGTGGGGGAAGGAAAAAGGAGATACCTTATGCAAGTCCTTGCTGGTTCCCGCTTGTTATCTTCTAGTCTTTTTAATGACAACAATGGGAGGATCTGGCCAGGCCCCTTGGAGTTACAAAGCTAGGGAGTGGTCACAGCTGAAAAGGCCCTTACCTGCATGCCTTACTCATGGCAGACATGTGGGGAAGGGTAAAACTAGCCAGGGTTAACTCTGGGTCGGGAAATTCTGCAATTTGGCTGTATCTTGGGAAGTGAAAGGTTTAGAAAGGGACCTCAGCATGGTATAAAACCACAGAGTTCACCCTCCAAAGTTGATCTCTGAGGTCTGGAGGTGAGTTGTAATTCCAGCAGATCTCTGAGCCCCACCTAGAGTTTGGCAACCCTAACACCAACTGATCTTAGGTTAAGGCAGGCTCATATGAGCAGAGAGGCTCTCATACCTATTGGGATTATTGTTTTATTTATTATATAGTTGTAATAACCTATTGTTATTGACCATGTTATGCCAGAGACTCTAGTAGACCATCAATTAGGGCTGTCGATTCAGTTCCATCCAAACCGAAAAACTGCTGAATTTTCTGATTCGGCAGTTTTTACTTCGGATGGAACTGAATTCAAAAAAAGGCGGGAAAACGATGAGCCGAATTCGGCGAGTTCAGGGTGATCGCCGAATAAATTCAGCAAATTCAGGGGGCTCTGAATCAGCAGTACAACTGTCAGTCAGTAAGCAACTAGCAGCATTCTCCTGCAGATTCTTACTTTTGAAATAGCCAGAAGATTTACTTCTTGTCCCTGCTCCTGCTAGAAGACATCCACACAGTTTGATTTTGGGGGTTCTCCTCTAAACCTTTTCTCATGTGTGTGTGTGGGGGGGGGGAAGCATATTCTCTCTGTGTGTGGGGGAGCAGTTTCTGTGGGTGGGGGGGAAGCCAAAGGGGGGGTTTGACAGTTCTGCTGTGGGTTTGTGTTTGTGCCCGCTCGCCTCTGCGGGAGCCGAGCCGTACTGGCTTGAGGGGGGGTTGGTGCCTGCTCGCCTTTATTTGGGGTTGAGCCGAGCCCTACTGGTTTGAGGGGGAGGGGTTTGCCGGAACGGTTCTGTCATGTGCTTGTGGCTTTGTGCCCACTCGCCTGTGCGGGAGTTTGCTTTCTGCTTCTTTTCTTCTGCCCGTGGCCTCTGGGCAGTCCTCGCCTGGAGTTGAGCCTATGTGGCGTTGTGCGTGTGTGCAAGTCTCTCCCCCCGCTCACCATCCACCCCGCCTCCTCGGGTCGTTTGTAGGTGCTTTGAGCCAAGCCGGACTGGCTTGAGGGGGGATAATTGGTGCCCGCTCGCTTTTATTTGGGGTTGAGCCGAGCCGGACTGATTTGAGGGGATGGGGTTTTGCCGCCTTTTCTGCCGGGTCCGTGGCTAGTGGCCCCCAGTCCTCCTCGCCTGCACTTGAGCCCGTGCAGAGGTGCGCTTGAGGGGGGGGACAGTTTGGTGATCTGTGCTTGATTCCCATTGAGGTCTGTCCTCGGTTATTCCTCTGCTTCTAGGTGGCTGCTTTGTTTGTGATGCTGTCTGGTGTTTAGCTTTGTGTAAGGCAGGCTGCACTAGTTGTGAGGCAGGGTACAAGAAAATGTGCTACGAAAGTTGAACTGGTGTCTGTTCTTTGCTTACTTCCTCTTGAAGTCTGTGTTCGCCTCAACTGTGTGTTTTTGGACCTCTTCCCCCACATCAACCACAACGCAAGCAATTTTAAATACAAACCTTTTAATAAACTGCAGCCGTAGAAGCTTTATAGAAAAGTAAACATCCATTTGAAATTTTTAGAAAACTGTGCAAGCATTTTAACTTTTTAACATTTTAACTATGTAAATTTTCTCTACTAATAGCAGATCAACTTCACAACCATACTTTTTTAAAAAAAAATTTGTTTTAGATTTAAACTTTTTTAACAGTGGTAAACAATCATATTTTTTGTTAATTTTTTGTTTAACCTTTACACTTTGTAAACAGGAGACATTAACGTGGGCCGAACACCTGCTGCTCCAGGTGGTTGACGTGCTCCTCTAGCAGGTCAACTGAGGAGAGGGGGAAGCAAAGGTTGATCAATAGAAGGAAAGGGTTGGCCAGCAACACCGGGGGAAGCATGGCTTTTCCAAAAAGGAAATAAAAGGGGGAGGAAGATCTTGGTCCCCGACCCACCCTTGCCCAGCACTCATTAAACTTACAGGAGCACAGCGAGTGTTACTCCAGTGTCTCCACCAGATCCAGGAATGCCTCTCCCCTTGCCAGCGAAGGCGATTCGGCAGGAGCTGGAAAAGACCAAAAACAACTATCTTCATCCAAGTGCCCTCTGTTTGGAGGAGGTCCACCCCCCCCCTAGACTCACTCGCATCCCATGGGTGGCACAACACAAGGTGGGTTTGGCAAGGGTCCCCAATGAGCCTGTCCCTGGATCGTGGGCCAGGACAGCCAGCACCATGATTGGAGGAGCCGCCACTGTTGATGCTAGGCAAATTAAAGTGGGGAAAATCAAAGGTGTGCCACTCAAAATATGCTTTCTTAATAGCACCACAGGTTAGGGTTGTGGACATTTCATGCCCACTTGACATTGCAAGTATGGCTCTCTGTCATCGGGGACTGCAACCGCTGGCCACTTCCCTAGTCAGGCATGCCTTTCTGTCACGCCTGGCTACTATTGGGTTTTCTGTCTGCGAATTGTACGCTTCACTCACCTTCACTGGGTCCAGCAGCCACAGCTTCCTCTTGCCCCACCATGGTGGCGGCAGCGTATTCTGGCACTGTGGGAAGGAGAAGGAGAAAGCTGGGTAGCACCAGGTCCAGGGGAGCACAACCTGGTATTTCTCGAGTCTGAGTAATGGACTAGCACACATCACTCACCTCGATGGTGTACCGCGAAGACCACAGGTGGCCCTGCCTCCTGCTGCCCCACAGTGGTGGCGTTGCTTCCTGGCACTGTGGGAAGGACAAGGAGAAAGCTGCCCCGGGAAAGTCAGTCCAAGGGGGTGTGGGAGCAATTTGCAGGGGCTGGCAAAGCATGATAGTTATAGTGCAGAGGTGCACAGACATGCTCTCCTCTGACATGGCGATGCTGGCTCTGTTCACCCCCATGACCCACAGGCTTCATGCGAGGAGCCGGCTGATGGAGGGCCTTGATTGGCCTTTTTTTCCCTGTGCTAATGCCCCTAATTCTTGTTGGAGTTTATATAGTATCGTTGCCACTTATGCATAAACTTTTGGTGCAATGGCAATGTCTGACCTGCTTTTTTCTCCTACCCTCAAAGGTGGTGTTCAGGTCATTATCATTTGACCAAAATGGTGGGGAACTTATTGGCCTGACGTTTTTTCCATCTGGTTAAGGTAGTCTTACCTAGCTTGGAATTTGGCCTAAGGCAAGGTCCCATTTTCATATCTTTCAGAACATTGCATACCCTGATTCCCCCCCCCAACCCTCAGCCACTATTAGAGCAATCACTTCATGCACTCAAGGCCAGAAGACCACTTCTAATTATTATGTCAGCCGATAAACAACCTTTTTGTCTGGGTTTATGGTGCATAGAAGCCTGAAGCAGCAGCTTCTTACAAAAGTGCTTCTGGGTGGGTGGATGCTGCAAGTCTTTGTGTTATAGCAATGCTGAACTAAACTGTCCATGTGGAGGCCTCTTGCGACAGGGCCCTTTCGCTCCTTTCCTTCCCCCAACAGATCTCCAAGATTTCTGTTAAGCTTGAACCTGGGCCTCTATCCACACTCCTCTGGCATTGTCCCATACATGTGGACTCCAGGGGGGAAGGAGCTGTTTGGGAGAGTTGTCTTTTAATTGGGTAACAAGCCCACACCCTCCTCCAGGTTAAGTGAGCTTGCTACTCTCCCATGCGGGACTGCACAGAAGCCACGGAGAAGAGAAACAGACTTTGCGGGGGTGGGAGGTGGGAAATGGAATAGGAGAGCCAGTGATGATGAAAGGCAGCTGCAGAGTCACATTGTCCACCTGGTGGGCCGTGTGATGGTGTGCAAGACTGCAGAGAGCGGAGGATCTGGGTGCGACCAAACCCCTCCCTCACTGTCTGAGGCCTTCCTTCCTTGGGGAAAATGTGGGGTTTGTGTGCCTTTCTGCCATGCCTGTTGACTATTGGGTTTCTTTCTGTGTCTGTTTGTGGGGGGTGGGGCGGGGAACGTAGCCAGCTTCCTGCAAACCGCTTTGGGGGAGACCTTGTGAGTGACTGAGTTGACTGATTTAAGAACTGTGGTGAACCTTGCTTGCTTCCTTGCATTGAGGTTATCCTCGGTAATTCTTCTGCTTCTAGGTAGATGCTTTTTTTGTGATGCTGCCTGTTGTTTCTTTGTGTAAGGCAGTCTGCAGTAGTGGTCGGGTCCCCGAAAGTGGGATAGGAAACTTGAACTGTGGTGATCTTTGCTTGCTTCCTATTGAGGCCTGTGTGTGAGAGACGTATGTTAAATCATGTGCAACAATGTAAACCTTTTTAGAAATTGTTTAACAATACAAACTCTTTCGCAACCATTACACAATATTAACTGTTAATAAACTGCTGAACAACATGAACTTTTTAAACACAGGCTTCAAGGCCAACGGCAAACTCCCTAAAAGTATCCAGGAAAAGAGCCCTGGGGTACCTCAGCACCCAAAATGCCAGCCCACGCCCCTCAAGGAGGCCGAGGAAGATGTCCATTTCCTCCTTGCTCCACCTTCTTCTCAAGGCCATTTTCCTCGAGTGAGCCACCCAAGTTCCGCGGGGCTAATGGGAGCAGGAGGGCAGGGGCACAGGGTGTCCAAATCACGTGCAATTGTTTTTAAATGGCCTTAGTCCAATGGGCAGATGGGGGAACGCTTTCCGGGCCCCATAACTCGGGACCCCCTGATCCAATCTTCACACAACTTGGGGGTTCTTGCAAGAAGAGTCAACTCAAGCTATGCTGAAATTTTGGGACCTACATCTCCAAAAAGCCCCCCCCCCCGGAGGCTCCTCTTGGGAGGAGAAGGACGGGACGTGACGGGAGCTTGGGGCCGGGGCCGGGGTGCTCCTAAATCTGCTCTCTTACCCATTGCTTCCATCAGAGCTGCCCCGGGAAAGTCAGTCCAAGGGGGCATGGGATTGATTTGCATGGGCTGGCAAGGCATGATGGTTATAATACAGAGGCGCATGGCTCATAAAACTTTTGGTTATAATTTCTTTTTATTTTTAGGCTCTTATATGGCCGTCCTTATCTTAGTTGCCAAGAATACACAACACATGCTAGAAAGAAAACAGTTTGCAGGTGACTTTTAGTTGGAAGTTGGCTGGTGCTCAGGGCTATGCTGGTTCTACTAGGGCTCGAGATGGAGCTCCCAGGTGGCGTATCCGTACAGCCCCCCAAGGATCTGCACCCAGCCATCAGCAGGTTTTCACAAACCTGCCCAGGTTTCGGGCGTGCCATCCCGTTAAGGATAAAATATGGGGAGGAGCCCTGTGCTCTGGAGGGGGATCGAGCTCAAGGTCCCTTTCCTTTTAACCTCCCCCATTGGTGGAGAGACCTCTCCCTTATTTGTACAAAGACAGAACACCCTTAAACATCAGAAAATAAATACATGGACATGTTTGCATGGAGGCTCTCGTTTGTCAAGAGACAGAGCTGATTTCTAAGTCTCCCGGCTCTGCCACAGAGGGACTGGTGTATGCAAATTGCCGGTTCCTAAGCATGCTGGGATAATTTTACCTTTAAGCATTCTGGGTGGTGCTCAGAATGCGGCTTTGCGACTTGACAGGTAGGAGAGATAAGAGAGACAGTTTTTTTTAACCAGCTGTGGAGTGGGATGTTTGGGGGAGATGAGGGAGCAACCATATTATGCAAAGGGGTCCTGCTGAAGGCTCCGTTGTATGCAAGCTCCACGCTACATTCTGACCCAGCCAACCGGCATGGGTCCAAGGGAGCGGGACAACCATCCGATCCAAGGGCAGTTGAGTCCCACCCTCACACAAATGCCACAAGGCTGTCCTGATGGCCCGTGTTCTCTCAGGCTGTACAAAAGCCTGCTGAAATAAATCTCCCACCCTAATTTTTCCCAGGGGTTTGACCAATAACAACCCCTCCTATTAAGGTTAAAGAATAGAAACATGAAAATGATAAATGCATGTAAAGAGAAGCATCGGAAATAATCACACAAACACACACACATATTCACGACTAGATACACACAGGCATGCCTTCAAGGGTATGCTAGAGCTAAGCCGGTCAAAAATGCAAATTCAGCCTGGTCTGCCCTAGAGGGTTGGACATATGCAAATCTTTCGACACCAGGGGCATGCTGGGTACCTTAATGCTTGCGGCATTCCGACAGGTGTCAGATCGTGGTGTTTCCATTTATAGAGATCACAGAGGTTTTAAAGGTACAGACTGGAGATTGACTTTCCAAGGGCATGTCGTTTTGGGGGGAGGAGGGGGGGACCCTGATCTTGGAAGGAGGCTGCTTGGGGGCTCCTTGCCGCTTTTCCAACAGCCTCGCTATCTCGGGACCCTGTTCTTTGGGCAGGGACCCACTTTGGCCCAAAACCAGGCAGGGAGAGTGCGGTGCACCCTCTTCTAGGGTGCACTTCTTGACCCCTTTTTCTCGGCAGCTGTACAGTGACACCAGCTGCTAATGTTTCATCTCAATTGCCAATTTCCCCCGGGGAATGCCGAATAGGTAACCCCACCTTGGAAAGTCAAAGAATAGAAACATGCAAAAGAGAAAGAGAGGAGGGGAGCACAACTTTTCTCACATTGGGAGGGGTCCTTTGCGTAAGGGGGGCTTCCCTCCACCATAACAAAAGGAGCAGGGCAGAAAATACTCTGGGGCCATTTTTGCATGGTCTATTTTGATGCTCGCTCAAAACTGGTTTTCGAATTGTGACTTTAACAATGCAGGGAGTGGGAATCACCGAGCACCTGAAAAGCAAAGACAGGCCTAAAACATGTCAAGAGCCTGAACCAGGATCTGACCGCTTGTACAGGCCAGACCTAACAACAGATTAGAATGAAACAATTCTGAGTTGAAATTCTGAGTGAGGACGTCAGCAGATGTCCTCACATTAAGCCCCAATAGCATCTGAAGGGAGATTAAAAATACTACACTGCAAATTCCAACCCAGATAGATGCAAATGGGGAGTCTCAAGAGACACCCGCACGTTCTACACCCAGGCTCATATAAAATCCCCAGTGGTTCAAAAAAAAAAAACCCTCTTCCTTTTTGCCCAGGCTTCTGCCTGCAGAATCTTTTATTTCGCTCACCCCGGACGCGGAGTGAGGTTTTTGGGCGAGTAGAAGCGTCCCCGCATAGGGTTGAAATTACCCCAAAAAGACTTAGGACCGAGGAGAGGCCACTCCCGCTAGGCTGGGACACGTAGTTCACTCTTAGGAGATCTGCCAGAAAGTGCTCCCAAGTGGAACGAGCACCCGTCCCTTAGGAGCGTGCCAAGAAGCGTTTCCACGAACAAAATAAAACACTCCTTCCTTAGAAGAGTGTCACAGGTTAGCACTCCCTCCTTAGACGGTTTGCTACAAAGCCCCAGCTACCGAGATGTGCCCATCTCCCTTAGGAGAGTGCCAAGATCGTTTCCAGAATGAAAGGCTCCCCTTCCTTAGAAGGACTGCCAAAAAAGCGTTTCCTGCAGCTAAAAGAAGCTGTTTTCTCCTTAGAGCATCTGCTAGAAACTGTTATGAACACCTTGGAAACAAAATATAAAAAACAGCCCAGCTTCCCAAACTGGAGAAATGGCTGGTGAAGAAGGGAAAATGTCCATGGGAAGAAGGATCCTTTAAAGGAACTTCTGACCCACTAACAATGCTCAGGTACACAATCCAGGAGCATTGCGAGAAAGCCAAGCCATCCAAACAGAAGGATCGCTACATAGCCTGGGGTCTATACTCCGCTATAAGAGACAGTCTCTCCATGCAAAAAAAAGCATTGGAGACAGCAGAAGAACTCCAGAGTAAGTTGGTATCCACAGAAGGAGAGTATTTAAACAGGATACTAGAAACAGAGGAAGAAGTGCATTTCCTCAAGGCGAGGGTAAAAGAACTCGCCCTAGAAAAAGTAGATCTCACCCTAGAAAAACGAGGTTTAGCTACCTCCCTGGAGGAAGTCAATCAGAAAAATGAAATTCTACTGCTCAAAAATAAACAACTGGAGAAACAATTAGCAGCAGCCCTGGCGCAGTCATCCAAGGCAACTCAAGCTGCACAGTATTTTGGCCGAGAAGGCTAAGACGGAAAAGGCGGCCGTATCCCATGACGAGTGCCACAAGAAGATTAGTTCTCTAAGGCAAAAATTAGGGCTACAACATGCCCTCATATCAACAGTTAGCCCAGAAACTGCAATCGAACTGCAATCGAACTGCCAGCCCCACTACACCCAGTTCTCCCACAGGAGACGGGGTGCCAAGAAGCTCACAATCAACCCGTCAATCCTATCCTGGCCAAAGTAATCAATACGAGTGCCCAAGAGGGAACTGCTGAGGCTGTAGTCACTCATAGAGTGGTCAGCAAAACTAGGGATTGGCACCCAGATGAGATAAAGGCTATTGCGTCTCAAGTAGACCCGTTCACTAAGGAAACCGCCGTATCTTGGATGGCCACCCTCGTTTTAGCCCATCCCACAGCCACAGGAGCAGATCTAACTGCTCTGGCTCTATGTTGCGCGCCTCCAAGACAGCAACCAAGCTTGAATGCCCTCATGGCTTCAAGGAGACTGGCATATAAAACATGGAAGGATTGGATGGTCGAAATGCTTCAATACATGTGGGGTGGCCAGTCTGTCCAAACACTTTTGTTCTGGAACAGCAGGGGCCAGGAGACGACCCTGATACATATGTATCCAGAAAGCAACTTCTGGCCATACCATCAGGTATCGTCCAGTCAGGTGCTGTAACGCCTGATGGAGTCGATCAAACCAACTATAATATAAAGGACTTCAAAGAGCCTTTAGTTCGGGGGCTCAACCCCCAAACCAAACTCGCTGCAGGATTAATGGCTGCAGGCGATACCGACTGGGACGACATTGAACGGCGCATTAGAGAAGTCGCCAATGTAATGAGGGAAACTACTGACCTAGGGAGGAACTCGGAACAATATAAAAAGGGAAAGGTCATGTGGGAGCCAATTCAACCAGTGACCTACTCCAACAACGGTCCTCACTCACGTTATGCACCTCAGCAGGAAAACTCCTACTCCCCCAAACAAGGAAACTGGAGTGGAAATCAGGCAAGGGGATATGATCGTGGTGGTTCTCGGGGCGCGTTCAGAGGATGAGGAGGAAGGGACACCCAGTATAGCGGTGGTTCCTTCTCTCAGTGACCTCAGGGCGACGGACCCGAGAATCACCCAGCTCCTTCCGCTCCCCCTCTCCCAGAAGTGAACCCACAAGGTTCAAAGAGCCAGTCACCTCCCTCCCGCACCAGGGCAAGATCCCTTAAGGTGGTACACATGGGGAAAACTCAAAGAGCTGGGAGCCAATATGGAGGAATTCCATCGGCAGCCCACAAAAGCCCTCGTCCAGGCACTAGCAAACTG
Source organism: Euleptes europaea (assembly GCF_029931775.1). Classification (NCBI taxonomy): domain Eukaryota; kingdom Metazoa; phylum Chordata; class Lepidosauria; order Squamata; family Sphaerodactylidae; genus Euleptes; species Euleptes europaea. The sequence goes on from NC_079323.1 coordinate 66,893,228, forward strand.
GGGAGCTCCCCGTGAGCAGAACCAGACGTCAGCCCCCACCTATACGATTGCCAAAGTGCAACAACTCGAGACTCAGACAGTCTCCATGGACCGTAAACCGGATCTGTGCTAGGGGTGCCCAGAGTCCACGGAACCCCAGGGACAGATTATAGCAAAATTAGCTCCTGATTCTTGGGGGAGACCCACTGTAAAGGCAGACGTTGGGACTCCGGGAAAGACAGAATCTGCCACTCTTCTAGTAGACACAGGTGCGGCACTCAACGTGCTGCACCCCAGACTTGCCAGAAAGGGACACCCCACTTCTAACACAGTTTGCCTCGCAGGCTTTGCCGGAAGTAGCCACACAGCAAAGACTTGGAAGGACATTCCTTGCCAAGTAGGCTCCACTCGTTCCACCCTTACGGCCTGTGATAACAGGGGAGAGGATGACGGGATCCTGGGAGTGCTTTTTCTGAAAGGGCTGCAGATCACCATTGACCTCGCCAATGGCTTCCTGTGGCGTATCCCAGGAGGACCCGATTTCGTAAATGCAGTGCACAGATGCACTGCTCTGAAAGCCCCCTGGCCCCTGGCCCCTCTGCAGGAAGACCCCTGGGTTCAGGAGTTTCCAGAAGTGTGGGTCAGAGATAAGGTGGAGTGCGGCTTGGTCCATGGAGCCTGCGTGCTCATAGAAGGAAAAGACCCCCCACCCCAACGACAATACAAATACCCTGAGGATGCAGAGGAAGGTATAGGGAAAACCATAAAGGGACTCCTGGACTGGAATGTCATCCTCCCAATGCAGTCCATCTGCAATGCCCCGTTGTGGCCAGTTCTAAAGGCAGACGGAATCACATGGAGAATGACAGTCGATTTCCACGCCCTCAATGCAGTGACCCCCCCAGTAGCCCCAGTAGTGGCCAAATATAATGAGATCCTTGCTGCCATGGCAGCTGGGTCCAAGTTTTACTCTGTGATTGATCTCGCCAATGCCTTCATCCCTCGTGTTGGTATAAGTTTGCCTTCACATTCCGAGGCCAGCAGTATGCATTTAAACGCACTCCTCAGGGCTTTCACTCCTTACCAAGCATCTGCCATGCACACGTAGTGCAGATGTGGGAACACCTCCAGCCCGACTCACTCCACCACGTGCTCAGTTATGTTGATGATATTCTGGTCCATTCTGACTCAGGAAAAAACCAAAGAAGTTACTAAAGAAGTCTTGCACCTTATTGGAGAAACTGGCTTCAAGGCAAGCCGCGAGAAAGCTCAGTTGGTACAAACCAGCGTCAAGTACCTAGGACTAGCACTAGGACCTGACGGAAGGACTGTCAAGATTACAAGTCTGTCAGTTAGTTTGACAGGTGCAGGATAGATCAGTGAGATCTAAGGATGATGTAATCAGCCTGGAAAGTACCTGGGGAGCTAGAGAAAGCTGGCCTGATCCAGCTAGAACCAGGTGGCTGATGCAATGCAGTAGCAATGCCAGGATAATTGGATATCTACTGTGATTGGTGGCTGCAACCACCAGGTGTATATATTGAAGTGAAACCGCAGTTCTATGCGGGATGTTATGAACGGAGAGTGTGAAAGGAATATCTGTATATATTTCTGCACTGAACAAATAAATTACACTTTTTCTATGTGGCCGTGGACTTTCTGATGGGTATCCTGGACAAGACTGCTAATCTGCTTGGCTTCCGTGTCAGGGTTATGGGCCCAACTCCTCTACGTTACAGGAGTGTTTCAGCTACACTGCGCAGGTTTTATGTGTGGTGGTAGATACGTAGAGTCCAGGATTTTTCAGAGGCTACTAGAGAAGTGACGGCTGTGTGAGTAACAATGGCACAACAATCTTTTATCCCGGTGGATAAACTCACCTCAGAGAATTACCACGTTTGGTCTGTGAGGTTGGAGCAATATCTGAAAAGGGAAGATTTATGGGATGCTGTGGAAAGACTCCCTACTACAGCAGCCGAGATTGCCAAGGACATAAAAGCCCTTGCCAATATCACCTTGATGGTGGGAGATGACCAGCTTATTTTTGTGGTGGGCAAAGAGCATGCAAAGTTGGCATGGGATAGTCTGCGAGCAGTGTATCTCAGGGACTCAGCTGGCACGCTGCTAGCACTAATGAGGCGTCTTTATAGATGCCATAAATCACTGCACACGCCGGCCGCAGCCCACTTGAAGACTCTGGCAGAGTTGTTTAGACAGCTGGAGTTGAGGGGGAAAGTTATATCTGTGGAGGACCGGGTGTATTTGCTTTTGAGTTCTCTGGATGCGAGCTTTGATGTTTTAGTAACCTCGCTGGAGAGCCTGGCAGCAGGGCAACTAACCTATGAATACTTGACCGGACGAATTCTGGAAGACGGGAGGAAGGACGTAAGCAGATGACTGCAGCCCAGGAGTTTATAGTTCACCCGAGAGGAACGTCGGAGTCATCACGGGAGTCAAGTGCCATGCAGTTCGGTATAAATCAACCCAGGCAGAGAGGCAATTCACAGTCAACGCCGATGACATCAGCCCACCAGGAGGGATACAACCCAGGAAGAAGGGCAGCTTTCTACTCTGTGAAGATGGCTCAGACGCCAGCACGTGAGGGAGACCGGAAGAGTAAGAGCTACAAGCAAGAGGAGGAATGCGTGATGTTCATCAGAAAGTGTTTTCTTTGTGGGTCCTCACAACATTTGAAAAGATATTGTCCCCAGTTGGCCAGGAAAAAGCAACCAAAGAGACAGTCAGTGAATGGAACTTACACTGCTGTTGTGCTGGCAGAGGCTGGAGACAAAGAGGACATTTGGCTTTTGGACAGTGGGGCAAGTACATGTTTTGTTAACAAAGCTTCCATGTTGGTTAACCAAAAGCAGTCTGCTAAGTCTAATGTAAGTCTGGCAGATGGGAGACACTTAAAGATACACTCTGAAGGGGAGATGTTTTTCCCAGAGTTAAATCATAAGTTTCAAAATGTACTTTGTTTGCCTGAGTTACAGCATAGTTTGCTAAGTGTTTCTGTGCTGGATAAGACTGGTTTTAAGGTGCAGTTTGAAGGAAACACCTGCCAGATAAGCCAGGGGGAGGTTGTAATGTTAGAAGGGCACTTGCAAAAGGATGTCTATGTGGTGCATAGAAGGACAGGAGAAGCGTCTACGGTAGTGGAGTCTGTGAATAAAAATCCACATAATGAGTGCATACACCTTCTACATAGGCGCTTTGGGCACGCCTCCTTTTTCATTCTAAAAAAGACCCTGAGTGTGTTAGGGAAGGATGACATTAAGTTGAATGGGTGTAATTCTTTCCTAGATTGCACTGTCTGCAAATCTGTTAAAAGCAGACGTAGTCCAGTGGCTAAGGTAAGCCAAAGGGTGGCAACCAGACCTCTGCAAATTGCTCATTTAGATCTCTGTGGTCCATTTCCTGAGAGTGTGTCTAAGAACCGATATGCTTTATGTATTGTGGATGATTTCTCTCGTTATGGCTGGGTGTATCTGCTGAAGCAGAAAAGTGAGGCATGTCAAACCATCAAGTATTGGATTAAAAGGGTGGAAAGGCAGCTAGACCTCAAGGTATCCAGTATACAATCTGACAGAGGCGGTGAATTTGTCTCTAGTGCATTTACCCAGTGGTTAGAGAGCAAGGGAATTGAGCACAGATTGGCTAATCCCTGTGTTCCTCAGGAGAATGGTGTGGCTGAGAGGAGGATTGGTTATCTAAAGTCAATGTTGCAAGCTTTGATAGAGGATGTTAATCTAAAACCCAGGTTCTGGGGGGAAGGCATCAAGGTGGCTTGTTATTTGATTAATAGACTTTGGACCTCCAGCATTAACAATATTCCCTACAAGGCATTGTACAATAGAAATCCCTCTTTAAAGCATTTAAGAGTGTTTGGTACAAAGGCTTGGGTGAATATACCTTTAAAGAACCGCAGAGCAGGTGGCAAGAAATCCAAACCGCTGATTTTTCTGGGATATCAGAATGCAGCAAAATCTTATCGCTTTGCTAATGATCAGAACCAGGTGTCTTTTAGCAAATCTGCGAATTTCGGAGAATCTTTTAATTGGCCAAGATTACATGGAAATTAGAAGGTTTCTGAAGAAGTTTTATTGCCGGCTAATGGACAGCCAGAGGCAGATGAAAGTGATTTTCCTGAAGTTGTTGCAAGCAGGGAAACAGTAAAGGTTGAGACTCCAGAAGGAAGGGGGTCTAGTGGCACGGTGGTCAGACGGTCAGACAGAAGTAATAAAGGAGTACCTCCACAAAGATATGGTTTTGAAGATTGTGACTTAATCAACCATGTGTCTGTAATTGAACCTGAAAGTTACAAGCAGGTGCTTTCTCGGTGATAGAGAGAGAGATTTATGGCTGCAAGCCATGGGTGTGGAAATGAATGCTTTGAAGGAGCACATGGTAATTACACCAATGCATTTACCAAAGGGACAACCTGTGATAGGTTGCAGTTGGGTTTACAAACTCAAGCAGTTGGCTGATGGTACTGTACAAAGAAAAGCCAGACTAGTTTGTAAAGGGTTTGCTCAAAGGAAATTTGTTAACTTTGATGAAACTTTTTCACCCACAGTTCGTTGTGAAACCATTAAAACAGCCCTGGCAGTTGCAGGGTTGAAAGGTCTGAAAGTTTTCCATTATGACATTCAGACAGCTTATCTAAATGCACTTTTGGTAGAAGAAGTATACATTACTCAAATTCCAGGGTTTGAATTAAAGGAAGAAGCCTAAGTACTAAAGCTGAACAGAGCTTTGTATGGTTTGCATCAATCGGCCAGAGAGTGGCACAAATGCTTAATTGACGCTGTTAAAAAGTTAGGCTTCACACAGAGTGTTGCTGATCCTTGTTTGTTTTCAAGGTGCACAGGTCAGAAGGAGTCATACGTGCTGATTTACATGGATGATTTGTGTGTAATAACCAATAATGAGAGTGACCAGGAACAATTTCAGAAACAGCTTGGAGAACGCTTTAAACTGAAATGTTTGGGAGAGATAAGAAATTATCTTGGGGTAAAAATAAACAGAGACAGTAAAGGTGTTTTTTACTTGTCTCAAACAGAAAAAAATAAAACAGTTGCTGGAAAGGTTTAGCATGCTTGATGCTAATGCAGCTGAAACCCCAATGGTCACAGGTTATGTGTGTGAAGAGTCTCAGGAACAAGAAGAGTGTGACAAATCTCTGTATCAGTCCCTGAAGTTTGTTATATCTTGCTTGTTGGACTCGCCCAGACATATATCAGGCAGTACATTGCCTGAGCAGGAAAAATATGTCACCAAAGCAGAGTGACTGGAAAGCAGCTAAGCGTGTACTCAGATACCTGAAGGGATCTGTGAACAAACAGTTATGCTTGAATGCATGTAATGGGGAACTGACTGTGTATGCAGATGCATCATGGGCAGATCAGGGGAACGCAAAATCAACGACCGGGTATGTGTTGTATTTTGGTGAAGCACCCATACATTGGAAATCTGTAAAACAGTCATTTGTAGCCATGAGTTCATGTGAAGCAGAATATAGTGCTGTGAGTGAATGTATAAACCAGGTGGAATGGTTTGTCTATCTCATGAAGGAACTCAATGTGTCTGTACAATTACCAGTAAAGCTGTATACTGACAGTCAATCAGCGCTACAACTTGTGACTGAGCAAAACTTTAAAGGCAGAAGTAAGCATATAAGAATAAGATATGTCAATGTAATTGAAGCTGTAAACAAAGGCTTGGTATGTATTGTAAAGTGTGCCAGTGCTGGTAATGTGGCAGATCTATTTACGAAAATTGTGGATTGCAATAGATTCATGAAACTAATCAAACTAATCTGAAATCCTTGAGAAGGAGTGTCAAGATTACAAGTCTGTCAGTTAGTTTGACAGGTGCAGGATAGATCAGTGAGATCTAAGGATGATGTAATCAGCCTGGAAAGTACCTGGGGAGCTAGAGAAAGCTGGCCTGATCCAGCTAGAACCAGGTGGCTGATGCAATGCAGTAGCAATGCCAGGATAATTGGATATCTACTGTGATTGGTGGCTGCAACCACCAGGTGTATATATTGAAGTGAAACCGCAGTTCTATGCGGGATGTTATGAGCGGAGAGTGTGAAAGGAGTATCTGTATATATTTCTGCACTGAACAAATAAACTACACTTTTTCTATGTGGCCGTGGACTTTCTGATGGGTATCCTGGACAAGACTGCTAATCCGCTTGGCTTCCGCGTCAAGGACACCAGATGCGCAGCGGGTCGAGGTAATCTCTAAACTCCCCACTCCTACTGATGTCCCTTCACTCAGAGCCTTGCTAGGAACATTCAATTTCTCGCGCGACTTCATTGAGTCATTCTTCGATAAGGCAAGACCCCTATATGCCCTTCTCAAATAGAACGTCCCCTGGACCTGGGGAGCTGAGCAACAGGAAGCTTTTGCAGCCCTGAAAACTAGTCCAATGCAGGCTCCTGCCTTAGCGCACCCAGATCCCTCCAAGCCTTTTCATATCCAGTTGGCAACTTCAGAGCGCAGCCTAGGAGCCACGCTTACCCAGGAGCATGCAGGCGCCCACCGAGTGGTGGCATATGCCTCTAGAAACCTCAACCTCATAGAAACCCGATTCAGCCCCTGTGAGAAAATATGCTTAGCCCTAGACTGGAGCCTAACCCATTGGGAAATCATAATCGGCGGCTCCCATGTTGTGGTCCACACCACACACGCCGCTGTCAAGTACATCTTGTAAGGTAAATCCAAGACGGACAAGTATCTAATTCCAGAATCTAATTCCAGACTCTAACTCTAGTCAACAAAGGAGTAGAGTTCCAGCGAGCACCCAGCAAACCCCCATCCCCATACGGTCTCATCGTAACAGGGGAAGAGCACGAGTGCCCCCTCCCCACTATAGAGAACAATCCCTGGCCGGTACAAGAAGGAGTCCCTCTAGCAGAAGCTGAAGCGCTTGTCTTAGAATGTTGGTTCCTCCTTCTATATTGACGGTTCCCCTCGCACCGGCTTTGCGGCCATTAAAGGGATCAACACGTTTTGAAAGGAATTACCCGCCCCCACTCCAGCCAGGCGGCTGAAATAGATGCAATTATAGCAGTCCTGGACTTCAAAGATTCTAGGACCCCCCTCGCAATTTATTCAGATTCTGACTGGACAGTCAGAGCAGCCACCATTTGGCTTCCAGTTTGGCAGAAAAACTCCTGGCTCACCCAGGATGGAAAAGCAGTCAAATACCAGCAACGCTGGATGGACGCAGCAGCTTTGATCCAGAGACGTGCAGCCATCACACATGTCACACACATAAAGGGGCACCAAAAAGGAGAGTCTGCAACAGCTTATTGGAATGACCGGGCAAACCAAGAAGCAAAGGCTGCTGCCGCATACGATAAACCCTCCCCACCCCATTACATTAATGAGCTCAGACCAGTAGTCACTAGGCGGGCAGCCGCACAAGGGCAGTCCCCAGACCTCCTTGATCTAGCCACGTTGCAGGAAAAAGACCCAGAGATCCAAGCGCTTGCCCAAACCGGCAAGGATGCCACGGGCAGATACTCAATATGGGAATAAGATTCTATTATTTGGGCAGTCGATTCAGAGGGAGAGCTCCACTGGATTATACCCAAAGACGTTAGAGGGGACCTCATCCAATCTATACATGAGCAAGGGGAAAAGAGCACACGCTCTCCCAAGTCCAGGAAGTCGGCTGGTGGCCACACATGTGCCAGGAAGTAGCGCAATGGGTTGACAATTGCCTCTCCTGAGTAAATGCCGACTCCTCCGGCCCCAAAGCTCCTCTCCAACACCAGAGAATCGAGGGTCCCTGGGTTGAAATACAAATAGATTTCATTGGTCTGCTCCCGACCACTGCCAGAGGCAACAAGCATTGCCTGACAGTAATCGATCCTTTCAGTAAATGGGTAGAAGCTTTTCCCTGCAAAAAGAACGATGCCGCCACCACAGCCCGCCTCCTCTTTAATAACATTTGGAGTAGATTTGAAATATGTAATGTTGACAGTGACCTCAGATCCCATTTCACTGGGCAAATCACAAAGGAATTGTGCAAGGCGCTGGGCATAAAACAGCGTTTCCCTATCACTGGCCACCCCCAATCTTCAGGGACGATTGAAAGGACCAATTGCACCCTTAAAGAGGTGCTTCGCCAAATGGTCAAATCCTCAGGAAGAGAGTGGGACGAAAAGCTTCCCATAATCCTCATGGCCCTCAGAGGCACAGTAGCTACCCATGGATACACCCCACATATGGTCATGACTGGTAGGAAAATGAGCCTTCCTGAAGCATTCTGGATAAACTCCCAGATGCCTAATGAACTAGAAAAAGTGGTCATTAATGAAGAATTGGTGCGCAGCCTCGTAAAAACAGTCTCAGAAATCCATCATCAAGTAGCGCAAACCTTAGGAGTTAACCAGCAAAAGATTGATAAAAAGCTTGGATGGGTCCGGAACCCCCAGCAGTGGGAAGAGGGACAATATGTCCTATACAGAAAGTTTTCACAAGATGGGCATTCTCTATCCGCCAAATTGATGGGACCTGTTCCCATCACTAAGCGAGTCAGCCCAGCAGTATATCAGGTAGCCATTCCCCGGCAGAAGGGTGACACTTGGCACAAATACTTTCACTGCTCGCAGTTAAAAGAATGGAAAGGCCAGCAGCACACACACAAGCTGCGCCTAGGTCAAAGCCTCTTCCACAGCCTCCAATTTCACAGGTCTCCATTAGGCAGTTATCTATTGGATGCATTGCGCACTTTCCAACAGTACCTTTGGAAGGCACCTTCATGGAGCTCTGAACTACGTTTGTACTTGTTATGCTTCTTCTGGGTTCAAAACCACAGAATAAGCAAGAGGGGAGAAATACCAAAAACTCCCTCCCCTCACAGATGAATCCCCACACAGAACCCCCAGAGAATGAACCCCCCACTCTAATTTTTTCTTGTGCTCAAAAGCACCATCCCCTCTGACCACATGCCATCTCTGTATTACAGGGTGGACCCAGAATGAAACCAGGATGTGGCTGCTCTTGGCTATGCACATCCTGATAAACCTGGCCACAGGGACGGCCCAGGTAACAAATCACACCCCTCATCCAACGAGCCTCGTCCCTTCCTCAACAAATTCCACCTCCCCTCCAATCGATCCACAATGGAGCTGCTGTACAGCTGCATATGGTCATGAAAACATGACTTGCCAGGTCATTCAACCCATTGAACAAGATGAACCTGTGCACCCCGTTCCCAGCCGCTTCTTTAGGAGTTGCGACGAAGAGTGGAACAAACCCCCAGATATAGTACTCCTTTGCATAGGAGCAAATACAAGCACCAAATATCTATTCTGTTACTCGTATGCAGATCAGAAAAGTCCCTTGACACCCACTTAATGTCAAAGGAGAGCAGCGACTGACCCCGAACCCGTGGAGGAATGGGCTCCATTTTGCGCAGTTTCTATGATGATAGCATACGGGCCTGCCTAAAAACTCCTGGACTGGACCTGGCAACCCGCTATGCAAGCACATGACTACTTCCCAGCCACGCGCCCGCTCCAAACGCTACTGGGCGGTTGCTGCGCGATCCGTTTGAAACTGACACGGCCGCTCTTGCGAGCTCCGTGCAGCCAGCAGCTAGGAAACAGAAGCAAGGGCCATCTCCAGAGAGCCAGAGAGACTCCATGTTCCTATGCAACTACTGACCAGACCTCAGCCATGTCATGAGAAGCAGGCTGTCACATAGTCATTGCCAAACCCCCCCCCCTCTTGCAACATCCACCGCTTAATGGGCCATCAGCAGCAATCCAGATATCATGATGAGTCATCCCTCCAACCCAGCTGCAGCGACCCCAGGACGTTTGCACAGATCGCTCCCATTGTTCCTGAATGCTAATCTCGTCAGCAGAGAAGTTCCAGTTCATCACGGGTTGCAAAAGCCATCGGAATCAGAATAGATTTCCAAATTCTCACTACTCCACCCTGGTAGCCACAGATTAAATCTGTTGTCACCTTTTTGCCACCTGGGAACCTAGGAGGGGTGAAACCCCTCTCCCGCCCCCAGAAAAATAGTATAACTGGTGTGCTCCCAGCCCATTTGCTCGCTCTCTCTCCCTTGGGCCTTCCCCTCCATACTGCCTGGCACTCTGCCAGAGTGGGTGTTCATGCTTGGACACATAGGGCCCCCCCTGTCCCCTTTTTATCCCGCAAAGCTGCATGGAATTCAGGATGGACAACTACTCTGCAAGCGAGGTGCAGTATATTTCCTCTTCTGCCTGCCATATGGCAAAAGTCTCTTTATTCCTCTCTTTGATTCCTAGTCTCTGTATGTTGTGTGATGTGTATGTGTAGTTTTGTATGTGCGTGTGAACATATAATCTGAGTAAATTCCTTTTAACCTAATTCCATTGCTTCTGCCTCTTTACTGGTCATGGTATGGACTCTGGTAGACAAAGGTTGCATCCCAGCTTAAGTTATGCCCATTGCCGGTTATTGATTCGCTAATTCCCCCCATATAACAATTCATAACCGGGCATTTTGGCTAACAATGATGTCAGCCGCAATCTGGAAGACAGGGGATCCCCTCAAAATTGTAATCCTAATAGGCACCAGGACGCAAATGGATGTGACTGTCACCCTGACTAATCCAACAGGGGAAGTCATGTCCCTCCTCGTGGGGAATTGGTCTCATACCCCATGGATCATAGGCGAGGAGGACCTGGCAAAACAGGGACCTCCCGACTGGGTCATAAGATCAACTGATCCGAAATGCCCTAGCCACAGACACTCAATCCGGTCCTAGTACCTAGGAGTGGTAGTAATTAATACCACCCACGTTGCGGGTCTATACCACCTAGAAGTGGATACAGGAGTCTCTTTGAATCTGACATTCAACCCCTTAATTCAGGACCCGCAAGCTCTCATGCAAACTCGTCCCCGAGTCGCTGCCTCCCATGTAGTAAAAATGGATATTAAGGAAAAGGTTCTAATACAACCTCATATGTCTCTAAAAGAGATAAGGGTAAACCTCGCAGGTCTCAACACCACTCAAAAACTTCCCCAATGTGCCCCCTATTTGAAACCCGGCCAAAAAGGCTGGAAAGCATGGCTCAAACTATGGAGAGTCAACTCCCCGTCCAAACAAAGGAGCAAGAGGAGTCTGACTGATTTCATAGCCCCTGTCGCTAGAGGCATGGCAATATTGGACGCAGTAGATATTGAGGTCTTGGCAAATAAATTTGCATACGCCACCTCCAAAGTAGCAGATTTAGGGAAACCCATAGCCAACTCATTCCAAGAGATATCAGGAGTACAGCACTCCATCAGCTCCATACTGGTAAATTGGGAGAGCCAGATGGAAAGAGACTTTGCCCGCCTCTTAAAAGGAACACAGTCTCTCCAAGCAAATATATCAATGGCCATAGCTTGCACCCAAGCTCAAAGCCTAAATACTGCCATGGCCATGGGAATGATTCGACAGGCATTAGAAGTGCACCTCCCCCTAGAAATTAGACAGCTCATCACCCCCAAGCTGTCTCCCCTCGAACTACAACTGGAACCCTGGTGGACAGTAGTCAACTCCACCTTCAACTCTCGCTCACAGGAGCTCTTCATCTTTTTACTCACGGCCAGAAGCGGGGAATCTTTTGACATTTTTCCCATTGTTCCCCTTGGCCTCCAATCCGGAGGCTCAGATGTTTTGTATGCAAGGAACCCCTCTCACTGGGCAAGACTTTCCCCCAGTCCTGTTTTTATAAATACCGAAGGCACAGAGACCGACTAGGTTTCATCTGTGAAGACCACGCACTGGAGCTACACCACCCGTGCCTAGCTCCTCCCTCAAACTCCAGCAGCAGCTGTCATTTTGACTCAGTCCACGAAAATGGATCAGCGCTTGTGTACCTTGGACAAGGGTGCGCATGCGTCAGGACCCCCTGTGATTTCTTGATTATTAATTCCTTTTTACTGCAGCCCATGGTTCCCTTTTTAAACATATGTTTTTGCAACCTGGCCTCTGTAAGAGGTTGTGACTTTCAGTACACGGTCCCGGTTTGGACTCATGAACAAATGGTTTTATCCCCCCAGATTTTTACAACCCTGGAACCTATTTTTCTTGGCATGGGCTTGGAAGCAATTAGCCAGCTTCTCAAGCACCCCGAGCTCCACCAGGCTCTGCAGAAAATAAAGCAGGCTGGAGACACTAGTGCCATCATAGTTAAAAACAACAACAAGGACATTTTGGATGTGTCCTGTGATATCCAGGAGGCAAGCAAGTCGCATTCCTAGTGGGAAACGTTGTTCGGCTGGAGCCCAACCGCCACCAACATTTTCAACCTAGCATTACACCCCATAGTTGTAATTTTGGCAACTCAGGTCGGCCTCACTTTAATGATTATATTTCTCGGGTGCTGGGTACGCAGACAGCTTCTCAAACTGGATGTTGTCCAATGCACCATCCAACTCACCGACAAGAGGCCATAAGAGGGACGAGAGGACAGCACTCTCTCCCCCCCCCCTCACATTTTTCTTTTCTGTTTTTTTTTTTTAACCTCAGGAGATCTCTGGTATTTTGAACTCATTTGCTCAAGACACATTAGCAGATGAGCTCAGAAACCAGGACAACACCCGTGCAACCAGCCTAGGAGAGGCCACTGAATGGGTGTGCTTTTTCACAAGGTGATTGCATGTCAGCACCACCCGGATGGTTTTTTTTTGCCATTGTTGTGTCAGGACCTCAGGAGGCCCTGCATCACCATCCCCCTTTCAGCAATGGTTTTCCTCAAAGTTGTTTCCCAAATATTTCTCTAATATATGCTATGTCGCAGAACGAAGAATGGCCTTACAAGCGCCAAGGGTACTGATTTTGTTTAAGAAAAGTTTATTTGTAGAAATGTGAATGTGTACAACCATAATGCTTAGCACCGTATGCAAATGTCTCCCCACCTCCCTCAGGCTAGTTTAATCCATGCTAGCCCCGCGAGAGACCAACAAAGCGGGAAACCGCAAAAATGAAAGCAGTTAGCGCCTCCCCCTTCATGGAGAGCCCCGAGTATGGCTGACAGTCTCCGAGTCAGGCCCCGAGTTTTCAGTACTAGATATATTCTTTAACTTTCGAAACCCCTGGGACAAAAATTCAGGCGTCAGGAATTTGATGGCATTTTCAGCACGGTCCTCGAAAAGGCGGACAGGCTTTAAGTAGCTCTGTCTTATATTTAACAGGGCGAACTGCTTGATCTGACCTTTGCAGACCAGCCTGCATAGCAGTGTAGATCTGAGCCACTGCTGCACTAATGCCATGCCGGTTTCGGACTGATCAGCCCGTGGCCACACAGGGCCGGCTCGGTAGAGAGCTAAGGTTGGAAGTCCCCCGAGTCTCCGGCGACAGTGCACCTTTCGAATCTGGTGACCCACCAAACTTCCCAGCAACCTCCACCACGAATGTTAAGGAAGACCTAGGCATCACTAGGCGCCCATTCACGCATCCAAACAGCGCACCTGCCCCTCAGCCGAACCAGGAACCACCATAGGTGCCCCTACCCATCATGCTCGAGTGTCCATGATTTGCATACGACTGCCTCTCTAAGTCTAAGGAAGGTCTTTTGTCTTTGTGTTTTTTTTAAACCACCCCTTAACCGAAGCAGGGGCGGGAACTAAAAGCATGTACATAATGTTGTGTTCTTTTGCGTGTGGTATTGTTGTGTTTGAAATCTTTTACCAAGTAAGGGTGAGACCGTCCCCGAGAAAGGGGTTCCAGCCTGGCCTTGTGGAATCACTCTGTTAGAGAGAGCCTCGTGGTTCGCCCAGAAAACCCCCCCGGGATCATCCGGTCCGAAACCAGAACAGCACTAGTGCAGCCAGCCAGGCCATTGGTTAGTGACCTGCCGGAGTGCCTCCAGTTCGGTGAACCGTGCTGAGGACCACATGAGTGTGGGACCCACTATAGTAGGCCTGCCTTTGAGAATACGGTGGACATGAAACTGGTACATGGGAGGAATCAGGGATAGTTTGCCTCACCAGTTATGAATAAAGATCAACTGGTAGTCGATGTCAACCCCCCCCCTCCTCTTGCAACATCCACCGCTTAATGGGCCGTCAACAGCTATCCAGATATCAAGATGAGTCATTCCTCTTGCCATGCCCAAGCGATCCTAGGACATTTGCACAGATCGCACTCATTGTTCCAGTATGTTAATCTCATCAGCAGAGAGTTTCCAGTTCATCACGGGTTGCAAAAGTCATCGGAATCAGAATAGATTTCCAAATTCTCACTAAGCCACAGCTTAGTCCTTTGTCACCTTTTTGCCACCTGGGAACCTAGGAGGGGTGAAACCCCTCTCCCCACCCCCAGAAAAACAGTATAACTGGTGTGCCCCCTGCCCATTTAGCTCTCTCTTGGATCCCTCTCTCGAATCTCTGGGACCTCTCAAGCCTTAGGTCTTTCCTGGCACCTTTGCCATTACTCTGTTGGTTTGGTTTGCGCAGCCTTACCTCGCTCCCTCCCGTCTTGCTGGTCAAGTCTACGGGAACCCCTGTCCCCATCTCGGTTTTAACTTTCAATCTGTTTTAGTCTGCCTGAGCTTGGACACCACCTCGTCTGGAAGGTAAATATAATCCCACCAACGACCTCCTGCCACGTTGGCATCTGTGCTTATACTCCTCTCTTGATATTCCTAGATTCTCTGTATGTTTGTGTGCATCACTGATTGACTGAAACGGACATAAACACTTTGAATTGGAAATCCTCTGTTCCTGTCTTTATTTTAAGGTCACAGTTACGATACCGCTATAAAAATAAATATTGTAATTTGCCATCTTGCTTGTTAATTCCCCAAGTTAAAGGGCAATTTGGCTAACACAGTGGGGGGCATCAGGGAACATCGGAAGCAGATGATGGCCGATATGGGAAGGCTGGGGGTCGACATGGATCGGCAGGACTCCCTGCTATGGCATGAGTGGGAAGAGGAACGTCGGCACCTGCAGTTTGAAAGGCAGGAGATGGCCGATCGGATGGATGCCATGTATGCAGTGATACAGGACATGGCATGCGAGTTGGATGACTTGCGTCGGCAGCCACCCCAACCCGGGCAACCTGACGGAGGAGGCCAGCCTGTTGTACCTGCACAGCCAGTTGCACCTGTGCTGCCGGGTGGCCCTGCCCCAGGCCCACCCCATTGCCGGGACTTGAAGGTGACTTTTGATGGGTCAAGCGACTTACTGTCTTATTTTCTGGTCCAAGTGGACATTTTTATGCGGGAGCAAGGCGAGACCTTCGCCTAGGAAGAGAGCTGGATGCAATACGTTGCTTCACTGTTGCAAGGAGAAGCCACTGCATGGATGGTGCACCAGTATGAGCTACGCTCCCTCGTTTTGCGGAATTTGGATGTCTTCATGATAGCTCTCCGGAACCGGTTCGAGGATTCGCACCGGGGGGAGCAGGCCAAGACGGTGTTGTTGCAGTTACGCCAAGGGACTAACTCTGTGGTGCAGTATGCAAGTGAGTTTCAATTGCTTTCGAGCAAGATATTGGACTGGAGTGAGGCCCCTCGGGTTCAGTACTTTCGTGAGGGACTTAACCCGGAGCTGCAGCATTGGGCGTTTATGCAGGGGAACCCTCCCGATGTAGAAGGTTGGGTCCTGCATGCAACCGATATTGAAAAAAGCTGGCAACTACTGCAACTCTCCAAGCAGCGGACAGTCCGAGAGACCAAATCCCATGGAGACAGACCCGGCGCCCCCAAGGACTCTTGTTCCTGGCAAGGAGGGGGGCAGTCAGTGGCAGAGCGGCGCAAACACTTTGAGAGTGGAGCCTGTCTCATTTGCGGGGGCTTGGGCCATTTTGCCTCTCGGTGCCCGTCTCGAGCCGGAAAGCTGGGTCCTTCCCAACCAGCGACAAGGGAAGCGGAAGGTACCTGCACCGAAGTGGCTTCACGGGGAGATGGAGTACGGCCTCAGCTCTTCAAGTGCAACCAGACCAGGACCCGCCAAAAGCTACCGGCCCATCGGGGCCGCGGATTACAAAACAAGCGTCCGGCTCATCAGAGCCGTGGATTACAACTCTAGAAACTCCATCCTCCAGCGATGAGGAGGAGTGGGACCCGCCGGCAAAAAACGCCGTCCGTCTGCTGTGAAGGGAGCTCCTCAGCAGACCGCTCCGGACCTTGAGCAGGGAGCTCCTATAATGGTAAGCAAACAGGAAGACAATATGTACGTGGAAGTGGCTCTAGCCTTACCCAGGGGGGGACCTATCCTAAGGGTACCAGCCCTAGTAGATTCAGGCTGTGCTCGGACTTTGATTAACGAAGAAACTGCCCGAGAGTTACGGGTAAAAAGAGTTGAATTACCTGAACCCGTTAAGTTTGCCCAGATGGACGGTAGTGACTGTAGGGGCGGCCCGGTCCGCTATAGGACTGCATGAGTTGCCTTGGGAGTGGGAGAACATTGGGGACAGATCCATTTGACCATAGCTCCCATAACGGCTCCCATAGTTTTGGGAATGAACTGGCTTTTGAGTCATAGTCCTATCATAGACTGGAGGAACCGAACCTTAACCTTTTCGCAAGCTCAGTGTGACCGACATCGGAGGGAGGTGGCCTTCAAAGAACAAGCGGCTGTGTTATTGGAACAGCTGTCACCGAGCGTCCCACCGCCTCAATTCCCTAGGGAATATGCCTAGTTTGCTGATGTATTTGACGTGCGTGAATGTGATGAGTGAGACAGACTGTGCCATTGAAGTGGTGGGGGAGGGCAAACTCTCGAAAGGGAAAATCTACCTGATGAGCCCAAAGGAGAAGGCGATGTTAAGAGACTATTTGGATACTAATTTAAAAAGAGGGTTTATCCGTCCGTCCAAGATGCCTTATTCGGCACCTGACTTTTTTGTAAAGAAAAAGACTGGTGATCTCCGTCTCTGCACTGACTTCCGTAGACTTAACCCAGTCTAATGCCTACCCCCTTCCTCTCATTCCAGACCTGCTCGCTCAATTAAAAGAAGGCCGGATTTTTACAAAACTGGACTTAGTAGAAGCTTACCATTGCATCCGGATTAGGGAAGGGGATGAACAGAAAACAGCCTTCTCTAGTTGTTTTGGAATGTTTGAGTATTTAGTGATGCCGTTCGGACTAATGGGGGCTTCCAGTGTCTTCATGCAAATGATAAATGAAGTGTTACATGATTTGTTAAACCGTGGAGTGATTGTTTATCTGGATGACATTTTAATTTACATGAAAACCATGGATGAACATGTAGCTTTAGTCACAGAGGTGTTGAAGCATTTGCGGGCTCACCAACTGTATGCTAAGGTGTCCAAATGTGAGTTTCACCAGCCGTCCGTCACCTTTCTTGGGTATATTGTGTCACAACAGGGACTTGAAATGGACCCCGAGAAAATATGGGCAGTAGTGGAGTGGGAAGCACCCACCATTCGTAAACAGTTGCAACAGTATCTCGGGTTTGCTAATTTCTATAGAAACTTTATCCATGACTTTGCGCAAACGAAAGGAAAGGGGCCCGCTGCCGCTTTGCCATCCGCCAAGCTTACGTGGACTCCCGAGTGCCAGCAGGCATTTGATTCCCTCAAACAGTTGTTCACTTCTGACTCAGTTCTTAAGCATCCCGATTGTGAACAACCTTTCATTGTACAAGTAGACGCTTCCGATGTTGCTATGGGGGGTGCCCTCTTGCAAAGGGATGAGAACGGCCAATTAAAGCCGTGCGCCTTCTTCTCCAAAAAGTTCTCTCAGGCCAAACTCAACTGGGCTATCTGGGAAAAGGAGGAGGTGGCTGTTAAACATGCTCTCTCAATCTGGAGGCATTTCCTGGAGGGGGTGGAGGAGCCCTTTGAGGTCTGGACCGATCACAAGAACCTTGAGGCGCTCAAAGGTTCTAGGAAGCAGTCGGCCAAACAAGTTTGTTGGGCACAATTCTTTGCCAAGTTTCATTTTGTCTTGATGCACGTCCCGGGGAAAGACAACTGTCTAGCTGATGCATTGTCCCGACTCCCCCAATACGGTCCCATTGACCATCCTGTCGAATCCCTCTTCACCCTGGAACAACGGGGGGAGGTGTCCGGTCTGGCTGTGATCACTCGGGCTCAAAGCCAGGCGGAGGTTCCCAACTCGGTCAGGGGACTGCCGGAAGCCTTCCGAGTAAAGCTGGCTGAGGCCACCCTGCAGGAGGAGGGGGGACAAACTTTTCCCCAAGCCCTCACTCGCCGCGGGGACTTGTGGTTTCATGACGACAAGCTCTATGTACCTGAAAGTGTTCAGAGGGAGGTGTTGGCTATGGTGCATGGTGCTAAAACCACAGGACATTTTGGTTTTGTCAAGTCTTTACACTTGTTGCGGCGTCAGTTTTGGTGGCCGGGAATGAGAGCAGATGTGGAGCTCTTTGTGCGCAGTTGTCCCACATGCGCAACTTTGAAAAAACTCATGGGGAAAGCTCCGGGACTTCTTAAGCCTTTAGAAACCCCATCAGTCCCCTGGGAGGTTATTGCCATGGACTTTATTGCTGATCTGCCTCCCAGTCGGGGAAAAACCATGTTGTGGGTTGTAACGGACTTATTTTCCAAGCAAGTACATTTTATTCCCTGTGCTGGTTTGCCTACCGCCCAGAAGCTGGCATGCATGTTTGTTACACATGTGATGAAATATCATTCCTTTCCACGCAAGATAATTTCCGACAGAGGTTCCCAATTTGTGGCTAAATTCTAGAAAGCCTTTTTAAAAATCATGGGGGTGGAATAGGGGCTATCATCTGCACATCACCCCCAAACAGATGGACAAACTAAACGAGTTAATGCTGTGCTAGAATGTTATTTGCGTTGCTATGTAAATTACCATCAGGACAATTGGGTAGATCTTTTGCCTTTTGCTGAGTATGTTTACAATAATGCCCCCCATTCCTCCACAGGTTTCAGTCCGTTCCGGGTGGTTAATGGCAGGGACTTTGGTCCTTTTGGAAATGCTGCTCTTTCCCAGGACATGGGAGGTACTGCTGATGTTGATGAATGGATTCAGGTGGTTCAGACTACATGGCCCTGGCTTCAGAAAAACCTGGACCGTGCCAAACGCAAATATAAGGAGCAAGCAGATAAACATCGTTCCCCGGGGTGGGAGTTGAAGGTGGGGGATCAGGTATATCTGTCCACTAAGAATCTACGGACCTTGCGTCCATGCAGAAAGCTCAGCGATAAGTATGTGGGTCCTTACCCCATCACCAGGGTGATCAATGAGGTGACTGTGGAACTAGCTCTGCCCAAGGCGCTTTGAGGAGTTCATCCCGTGTTCCACATCAGCCTGCTCAAACCGTATACCGCAGCCCCTCACTTCCACCCGGAGCCCAAACCGGAGGTACCCACTGTGGTGGGAGGGGAAGTGCACCTGGAAGTCTCTAAAATTCTGGATTCTAAACTGAGAAAGGGGAAGTTGTTCTATTTGGTCCGGTGGAAGCATCTGGGTCCAGCCCAGGATGAGTGGGTGGTGGCCCCACATGTAGCAGCCCCCCGTCTGGTCCGTGAGTTCCATGCTGCCTACCCCCAGAAGCCGCAACCGTTCGCGGACTTGGGGGGGGATTAAGGGGGGCAGAATGTGAGGATGTCTGCTGAATTGTTTCTTTCAACTCAGAATTGTTTCGTTCTACTCTGTTGTTAGGTCTGGCCCATACAAGCGGTCAGATCCTGGTTCAGGCTCTTGACATGTTTTAGGCCTGTCTTTGCTTTTCAGTTGCTCTGTAATTCCCACTCCCTGTTCCTCACTCCTCCCGAGTCCCGACCTTGAGTAGCTAACGGCCAGGCCGTGTTTAGATTCCTGTTTCACTCCTTCTTCCCTTCCTTCCCCTGTGCTCTGCTATCTCGCTGTTTCCCAGGCCATTTGATCTTGCACTTGTGATGTAATCGTGTAACCATGCTTTAAGTTAGGCTTTGCAGCCCAGGCCTGTATTGGCAGCTTTGAAGCTGCAGTGTACCCATGCTTACTAGATGCTCTCAACAAACGTTTATCTGCTTCTGACATGCCTGTCTGAGCGAGTGACTTTTTGAGACTACCTAGGTTGGCTTGAGGACTTGACACTTATACAGTGTTTTTTTTTTTTTTGGTTTAAGAATACTAGAAAGTTGTACAACCATTTTGTCCAAATTTTCTCCAGAGTGTGTATTTAATTTCTCCCATCAAATGACTTAAGCAACAAATCATCATAGCTACCGAAGGCATTCCCACTCTAAAATACAGTATTGCATATTTGTTATAGAGCTTTATTTAAATTGATTTCCTTCTTCTAATGTACTGTGTATTGGGTGAAGGGTAGGATCCATTTATTGTTTTCTCACAGTTTCCAGCACAGATATGCTACTTTAGGAGGTATGAAGGAAAAGGAAGTGTATTTTTAGCAATAAATTATATCCTTGAAGATCCGGGAAGCATACAACTAGACAATCTGTTTGTCCCATTTTGAAAAGAACATTATAGAGCTGGAAAAGTTGCAGAAAGGGACATTTTAAACTCTACACATGTATACTTGTTACTGTTTTCTTGACAAATCCTTGCAATTCTTTTGTTAGGAGAAAAAATACGAATGAAATTGACTTGTACAAAACTTGTAGATTTGAGTTATATCATGGCCTGCATTTTAATATTATACAAATGGTACAAAAGGTTAATTTTTCATTCTTCACATGCCTCAATATTGTTCGTATCTGAGGCAGTTCCTGTTGGGCCTAGTGTTCCTTGGACAGGATATCCTTCATTTGTCCCCATCAACATGATGATGAGCAAAGCTTTTGTTGCACCCTATGCTTGGTTATGGGTGGGTCAGCAGCTGCTCCTAGTAGAGGAAAGGTAACTATAGCAACAAAAGTTATCTGCATTGTCCTGTATTTCCTTACAGCCAATCAATGCTTCTTTTCCAAAAACCTTTAAAGCTACCAGCTAACTAACAAGCAAAAAGAAAAGCTCTAGCTGTTCTAAGCCAAATTTCCCATATTTTCCTAAATGCATATAAGAAGCCAGGTTACAGCTGGTAGGTGCTAGAGATGAAGTCCTACCTATACTGCCATTACTCCAACTTTGTGGTTTGGCTGCTTTCTTTTCTGTGTTTTATTCCGAACTTCAGTGGTATCTTAGAAGGCAAAACGTCCCCAACTTCATCGCCCCGTGTCAAACCCAGCTACAGTTTTGGTCGGGCTTTTCTGGGACTTGATAAATGCAATGCCTGCATTGGAACATCAATTTGCAAGAAATTCTTTAAAGAAGAAATAAGGTCAGAGTCTTCATAGCATATTGGGGATGGGGAGAAGAGGGGTTAGTGTGTCTGTAAAAATGTCCTCAAAATAATTTGTCATAAGGTCATCATTAACGTATGTAATTTAATGTAATTACATCATTAATGTATGTAATTTGTTAATAACAAATAGCACTTTACAGCAACTATAAGCAAATTCTAATATTTTAACCCTTGGTCATTTAATAAGACGGATGACCAGCCTTTACTAAAATAGTTTTACACTGTTCACTGAGCCTATTCACTAATTAAAAAACTAATAAGAACTTTGCATATGATCATTATATAATTAGCAGGTTTTTTAAAAAAATTGACCACAACCACCACAGTATATGTGCATAAATACATTTTGACAGTCTCTTTAACACAGAATTTTATGCATGTTGACAAATGTCAGGAAAGATGAGTTTGGTGTCAGAATTGAAGGTACAGGATTTCAGGAAAATTTAAGTCCAGTTGAGTCTGATTAATTTCATATAGTTTGAGTCTATGCCTTCCCATTGAAATCAGTGGAACTGCTATAAAATAGATGTAAGCTCTTGAAGATTCTCACAATGTTATTCTTTTTAAAAATATAATATAGTAAAATATTATGGACTTTCTTTGCAACAATCAATAGGTGAAAATAATAAGCTAAATACAACCAATGGCACATCTACCAGATAAAAATGTTTCCCTGAATGAACAGATTTTAAGCAATTTGAATGTTCTGGCTAGATGATCTTTCTTAGGCATTACAAGGGTCTAGATTCTTGTAGCTACCTACTGAGCCTCTTGGGGTAGAGGTATACAAAGCAGGAATTTAGTGATGATCCCAAGGCACAAAACAGATATTCCAGAGGAGGCATTCACCCACATACTCCAAACCAAGATATTTTCATGCTTAAATCCAGCACTTAAAACTGCTTTAGTTATGGTAGGCTATAATGATTGTTCACATAATTGCAAACTGACTGAAAAATGAATGACACTCAGAAACATTATTCATTTAGGCGCTTTGTTTAGACTATCATGACAATTGTCAAATACATGTGTTCTTCAAGATGTCATAATAATTTGATATGTTTCAAGTTCCCAAACACAATTAGGACAAAAATTCTTATGGTAAATGAGAGGAAATAAAGCAATTTACCAGAGAAATGTTCATTCTTTTCCAAAATGATTTATACTCCTAAAGATGCTTTTAGAGGATTAGCAGCATTGTGGGGAAAATCACTGTACTAGTATATTATCACTGAAACACAGCAATAACTATGCTAATAGACCAAGCAGAATCAAATTACGTTTTTAGGACTTGGCTCTTACCTAAAAGCCATAAGATTTATCTTTGGTGACATTGTTGTAAGACTCATTTTTGCCTGGATTTTTTTTCGAACTAGCAAAATGACTGTGGTGAGTGCGATGCATCTCTGTGCTCTGTATGTAGACACACATGGGGGAAAGTAAAGAGATCATTAAGGGACTAGGGGCTAGGTGAATATTTTATTACAAACTGGGTTTGCTTCTGCAGACTGTGTGACATGGGTTTAAGAGGTCTGCAGAGCAATAGCTCCACATGAAGAAAAATGTACCAAGCTACAGGGTGAATGGAGTGAAAATAGGGTCACTGCTAGAGCAAACTGTTTCCAGATTCCAAGCATGGAAATCTGTCAAAAGGGGCTTGAGCTAAACCTATATTACCAAAACTTCTCAAGAGAAATGTTAGTTTAGCTGAAACTTCACACTGCTCAATACTCTGTTTCTAGTTATGGCAGTCAATGCTCTAGAGAATGGTGAGCACCCTTCTTGATACCATAGATTTGCCAACTGGAATGCCAGTAGAAACAGAAATGGTGTAGGAGCCGGACATCCTGACTGTGGTGATAGTTGTATTTGAATTGTTCAGAAGCCTATGAATTGTTCAGAATGTAGTGCAATAGTAGTCAAATATGTGTTCCAAGGAAGCCTAGGTTTATCAGACGTTCATCAGTGAGAACAATTGTGGGCAAATTTTCATGACAGACAACTCACTCAATTTCTACCTATCTTCTCCTGCAATATGCAGCTACAAGGAATGGTGTTTTTGTTACTATGATTAATTTGACTACCCTCCTGACAGGTCCTTATAGATCATGATGAAATTCTGCTGAAATCTTGTGAGCAGCTTTTATGTACAGGTCCCCTCTTGGATGGCCCTTTCAAGGCAGACTTCCTACCCCCAAGAAAACAACGTAGGCTCCATGTTCTTGAGCATGCTTTACTCAAGCAGTGGTGTCTGCTGTGGTAGTCTGCAATCTCATGCTACCTCCTTTTCTTGTCTTGGTTTTGATAACCTTTTTAGTAGGATGGGATTACCACGTCCCCACCCTGCTGAATAATGTAATTAATTGGTTCATGCTATGTACTCAGAATCATAGAGTTGAAAGGGACCTCCAGGGTCATCTACTCCAACCCCCTGCACAATGCAGGAAATCCACAACTACCTCCCCCCACATCCCCAGTAACCCCCTACTCCATGCCCAAAGGATGGCCAAGGTGCCCTCCCTCTCATGATCTGCCTAAGGTCATAGAATCGGCACTGCTGACAGATGGCCATCTAGCCTCTGCTTAAAAACTTCCAAAGAAGGAGAGCCCACTACCTCCTGAGGAAGCTTGTTAACATGGTTAACACGCCAGTTAATTGAGTCAATTGATGTGACATTTTTTCTTGTTGTTTACTTATCAGATCCTGTTGTTTCGCTAGCATTCCCTGTATTTTTTTCCATCTCATCCATATTTGTTTTTTAAAAAGGGTTCCAGAAATTTTGAAATTACCAGAGAAGTGATGCTTTAAAATCCAGTCTTTAACAAAGTCAAAACTTATATCCTTAACATTTGTCTTTCAAATGAAATGGCAGGGCCTAGTTCTGTTTACTTTGTATTTCCACCAACTAATCAGTTTAAATTGTTCCAATTATAATGAGAATAAAACTTAAAGTTTCAACAAACCGTCAAGTTTTAGTGATGCTCTAGCTCGGCAGTGGAGTAGGAAGTAGACAGGATGTTGTTGGTTCGCGGACCTTCCGTCGTCTCCTCTCTATGATCCTGGGTCGTAGGAGATATTTTGTAGTTGCACGAGGGAAACGCACTTCCGGTCCAACGATTTAGTCTGTCCTCTCCGATCTCGATGGTGCTGGTCTTAGTTATAGGGTACGTTGAAAAGCAGCGAGTATATTTAGGAACTTCCGGTGGTGCAGCTGAGGTGAGTGCCACGTTTCCCCAGGCTGTCCTGGGAGAAATCCAAGTTTGCATTAATTCTGGGATGCTATATGCATCCCAACCCGATCCTTGCAAGTGGGTCGGATAGCAGGAATTCCCTGCAGCCCGCAAAAGCAGTTTGACCTCCCAAATACTCTGAGGGAGCTTCTTTAAGTCCCTCGGAGTTTTGGACGCCGGTCCTGCGAGGGCACCTAGGGAAGAAATCGCCAAAACGCAACTTCGGCATAAGACTCTACCCTCCACCACCTTATAACCACCATAAGGACTACTTTAAGATAAGAACCTCACCTCTAGACGCTCAAGTGAGTACGCAAGAACCCTTCGTCTTTTACTGATGTTACTGAATAACTGGGGGGTAGATGAAGACATTCCCAGCATCCTTGTTCCTCCCTTAATCGAACTGGATAAGTTTGACCTATAAAATCCATCAGGATTAGAGGCAGGAGCCTTATCAAGTTGATCAGCTTAAACTAAAACAAAAAGCTAGAAAGACGCCTATAAGATGGACTAAAATTTCCACCAATGAGAAGTACTTTTGAGGGAAGGGGAGGGTGAACTTCTTTCTTCCGGTGGAAGAAGAAAAGGGAAAAAAAGAAGTCCTCCAGCCACGTTTGCAGCAAGGAACTCCTTAATCCAGAAGACCCTCTATATCACCCTCTCTATCATCTGGCTTACAACAGGAAGCAACTCGTAGGACCGGATACACGTCGCACTCGAGTAACATAGAAATAGTTCCTGAAGGGAACAACCATCGAGAAGAGGCGGTAGAAGGTCCACGGTGAAATCAACTTCCAGAATACTTCCTGATTGACCCGACCTAGAGCGGCCGGCAAAACTCGCTGGTATTTCAAAACTTTAAAAAGCTGTTTTAAAGTGAAATAGGGGTCTTTTTAAAGCGAAAAAATTATTAAGCTGATCATTGAAACATTTTCTATCAACAACTAATCAGAGGGTCCTGATTGAGGACATGTATTTTACCAGCCTTACTTCAATGTAAATGTCTGCATCCCGACCCCGTTCTGGCTCATTACATAGCCCTGCCTATACAAAACTGAAAGAAGCGACACAAACCTTAACCATGGAAAAGAAATTGCAAGACATGTTAGCCAAGCAAACAGAGGCAACAACTAAACAGTTTGAACAGATGTCTACACAAATGACACAGCTGACTGCTATGATGACAAATCTTGGCCAAGCATCTCAAGCTATTAACCAAAAGCTAGATGGGGTTACAGAAGACCTTAAAGTTGTAAAGACCCAAATGAATACTATGAAGACGGACATGCAAGCAATGGATTCATCAGTTAAGAAAGTGATGGAAGAACACAAGGATACAAAGAAAAAATTAGCAAGCCAAGAGAAGCAGATTGAAACAATACAAACTAATCAGACAGCTGTTAAAGATCAGATAGCAATGATGGAGATGAGAGTTAGAGAAACCAACCTTCGTCTGCGAAATTTTCCAGATATGATGGGAGACAACAAAGAAACTGTAGTCCCAAATCTGGCTCATTTATTTCAAATAGAAGAACAAGAATTGAACCAAGCCATCAACAGAGTTTACAGAATACCATTACCTGCTAGAATGAAAAGATCTAAACCAAGAGATCTCATGATTGTTTTTTATGACACTAGGATCAAGGACAGGATCATGAAGATCCACTATGACAGTCCGGTTTCAGCAGGATATATTCCTCTAATATTATTAAAGGACATACCAAGACATTTACTCTCACAGAGGAATAATTACAAAGAATTTGTGTCTGTTTTGAAAGCTACTGGTATCAAATATCGTTGGATTATGCTACAAGGCTTGGCTTTTACCTACAAAGAAATGAAAATGACAATCTTATCTCCATCGGATGTGGGAAAATTTCTGAGGAAATACAAGACAGAGCTTAAAGGACTAACCCTGGAACAAAAGGAAGAGGAAGAAGAAGAAGAAGAAGAAGAACCACAGGGAGCAGAAGGAGGCACTGTGTTATAGACTGAATATTTTGCTTCAATAATTACTACATCATGGCAAAAGTAATTTCTTGGAATGTGAATGGTTTGAATGAAAAAACCAAACGGGCTAGAATTTTTAAATATCTACAGAAATACAAATACTCCCTAATTTGTCTGCAAGAGACTCATATAGCAACAAAACACAAAAAATACCTGGATAGGCAAATGCTTGGACAAGCATTTGTTGCATCGGCTAAAACAAAAACAAAGGGAGTTGTGATATATGCTCATTCTAGCCTTAGTCCTGAACTACTGTACAAAGACAATGAAGGCAGAATTGTAATTATCAAGACCAAAATATTGGGGCAAAAGACGATTGTAGTAGGAATATATGCACCTAACGAAGGAAAAGCTAAATTTTATGGACAACTACATGAACTGATTTCTCAGTATGCAAAGGATCAGATTCTTTTGATGGGCGATTTCAATGGTGTTACTCTCCCAATTTTGGATAAAAAATCAAAAGCAAAAGACGAAAACGAAGGATGTTTACCTAAAACTTTCTTCACCATGGCTTCAGAATTGGAAATACAAGACATCTGGAGAACAATGAATACAACGGCTAAAGAATATACTTTTTATTCAGTGAGACACGACTCACACTCCAGAATAGACATGATATGGGCTAGTAAATCTATTTTCACGCAACTACGTAAAATCCAAATTGTACCAAGAACTTTTTCTGATCATAATCCAGTTACATTTGAATGGAACAATAAACAAGCATTTAGATGGCGACTAAATGATAAACTTTTAAAGGATAACAAGATTCAAAAAGAACTACAGGACTTAATTAAAGATTTCTTTGAAATTAACCTTAATGGGGAAACTTCGCTGAATACAGTTTGGGATGCATTTAAAGCTGTTCTAAGAGGATTTATGATACAGAAACACACGGCCTGGAAGAAAACTCAACTACAATTTACCAATAATATACTACAAAATTTGGAGCAAAAACTGGTTATGGCCTTACATGAAGAAGAGAAAAATGACATACAAATGAAGATTTCTGTATCTAAACACCAACTAAATTTGATAATAATGGAGGAAATGAACAAAAATTTAAAATCCGCTAAACAAAATACTTTGAACATGCTAATAAACCTGGAAATTTTTGGCGACCCAACTGAAAGACTCATTTCAAAAGAAGATTATAACAAAAATTCAATCCGCTAAAGGACCAGTTTATACAACTACGGATATACAAAAAGAATTTGTTTCATTCTATACTAAGTTATATCAGAAAGAAAATATCTCAAAAAAGAAAATAGACAAGTTTTTAAATTCAATACAGATGAATGTCCTTTCAAAGCCCCAACAAGAATGGATAGATGCACCAATTACAAAGGATGAAATACAAGAAGCAATAATGAAACAAAAAACGGACAAGACACCAGGACCAGATGGAATTACTGCACTATTTTATAAAACATTTAGTGACAATTTAGTGAACTTTTTTGTATTACTTTGTAATACAATTTTGGATAAGGGAGCATCCCCAGAGACTTGGTCACATGCATTTATATCGTTGATACCTAAGGAAGGAAGAGATCCAGAAAAAACTTCAAATTATAGACCTATCTCGCTGTTAAATGTGGATTATAAGATTTATGCTTCGGTCTTATCGAATAGGATAAAGCATTTTATTAAGGACCTTATACATGAAGACCAAGCAGGTTTTGTTCCAGGAAGGCAAATTAAAGATAATATAAGAGTTTTATTAGATTCATTGGAATATTATGACCAGAATATTCAACAAACGGCGGCCTTTGTATTTTTGGATGCAGAGAAAGCCTTTGATATGGTCTCATGGGACTTTATGAAAAAGATATTGGAAAAATTAAATTTTGGAGACCGTTTCTTGAGAGGTATATCAGCCATATATACATCCCAACAGGCAAAAATTCTGGTGAATGAATCGATGTCCGACAACTGCGCAATCAAGAAAGGAACCAGACAAGGATGTCCTCTGTCTCCATTATTATTTTTGTTGGTGTTGGAATCACTATGCTGTAAGCTAAGGAGTATGGAGGACATTCGCGGACTAAAAATTAAAAAACATGAATTCAAATTGAGAGCATTCGCGGATGATCTTCTGTTAATCTTGGAGAATCCAACACAATCAATGAAGATACTGTTGGAAACTTTGGACGATTTTGGAAATGTATCGGGATTTAAAGTTAACCAAGAAAAAACAAAGACAATATTTAAGAATTTATCAGAAACAGAACAACAGGAATTTATATCATACACAGGTTGGGAGAAGGCTAATAAGATCAAATATTTGGGAATCTGGATCTCTGCAAAGAATAAAGATAACCAATAACTATCTTAAACTATGGGACAAAATAAAAACTGATATGATCATTTGGTCAAATAAAAAATTGTCACTTTTGGGATGTATATCAACAATCCAAATGAACATTTTACCAAGGATGCTTTTCTTATTCCAAAATTTGCCTATAATATCACATGTTAAATACTTTGATACCTGGAGGAAAGACGTATTAAATTTCATCTGGCAAGGGAAAAAACCGACGATTGCTTATAAACATCTGGTGGACTCTAAAGTTAGAGGAGGTTTAGCACTACCTAACTTTCAACTTTATGCTGAAGCGGCTGCTTTAGTATGGCTAAAGGACTGGATGAACTTATCCAATTCGCGTTTGTTAGATCTTGAAGGTTTTAACAATATAAGTGGATGGCATGGCTATTTATGGTATGGTAAAATTAAGATACAAGCATCATTTCGTAACCATATAATCAGGTCCTCCTTATTTCATATATGGATGAGATATAAACATATTCTTGAACCAGTAACACCGATGTGGATATCACCTCAAGAAATGTTGACATTACGCCCACTTAGATTGGACAAATTTATCACCTACCAAGAGTTAATTAACTGGAAAGGAAAGAAAAGCTCACTAAAAGACTTTCAGTTACTTAAAGACGATTTACAATGGCTTCAATATCATCAAATTAAATCAGTATTTACACAAGATATGAAGAATGGATTCTCTAAAGAAAAATCATCTTTTCACAGGATGCTATTAGATAATAATAACTGATTTCTAAAATGTATAATCTTCTTTTAACAATTTATTGTGAGCAGGAAATAATCAAACCAACAATGATTAATTGGGCTCAAACTGTGGGACATGATATTGTTCTAAACAAATGGGAAAGACTATGGGCGAAAGACCTGAAAGGAATAAATGAGCAGTCAATTCGAGAAAATACCTATAAAATGATGTATAGATGGCATTTAACGCCTAAGAAGATTGCAAAGATCTACAAAGTGACATCCCCTAAATGTTGGAAATGTAATAAAGAAGTTGGTTCTTTTTATCATATGTGGTGGACTTGTGACAAAGCTAAGGATTTTTGGGATATGATTTATAACGAATTAAGACTAATAGTACAAAAAAACATACACAAAACACCAGAAATGATGCTATTAAGTATGATACCTGATGATTTGTTAAAACACAGGACTTTTTTGATTTACGCGACTACAGCTGCAAGACTGCTTTATGCAGCAAAATGGAAAGGGGCAGACACTCCTGGGAAAAAAGACTGGACTATGAAAATGTTTGAACTGGTGGAAATGGCAAAACTTACAGCCTTTTTAAATCAAAAAGACAATGTTCAATTTATGGGGGAATGGGAGGCGTGGATGAAATATTGTGAATATGAACTAGGACTGGGGAAAATGGAAGAATACCTTTTAATCTGATCTAGATGACATTGTTAACATAAAGAAACGTAATCAATTATATTGATAGTATAATATGATTGAAATCTAATTGAGATATAAGAATAATTAGTTCAGACCATATCACGATGGAATACTTTATTAAGAGGCGGACGGAGGTGATGGGGAAGTCAATAAATTTTCCTTTATTTTTTATTTTTATTTAGCACTTAAACAATTATAACAACATTACCTATGATTTAGTTTTTAATACTACGTATATTGTTGTTTGTTAATATGGAAAATTTATATTATAAAAACCAATAAAAAAAATTTTTTTTAAAAAAGAAAAGAAGCGAGTATATTTCCTTGCAGTCTTCCGGTGCTCCGAGATAGATTGTTCCAGGGAAAACATGGTTGGAGGACCTTCTCAAGCCAGAAAGACCCAAAGGTATTTTTCTTGTTTACTCCCACCCCTTTTGACGTCTCGGGAACTGATTGGTAGTTGTAATGTCTTTCAAAAGTCCCGTTTGTTGTGTCTAAGTGCCAATCAAATAGATAGGGCTCCTGCTAGTTTATCTAGTATCTTTTTAATTCCAAAGTCACTTATGGGCGGATTGCATAGGTGATTTTCCCAGTCTTTCAAAAATTCAAATTCAAGGTAAAAAACAAGAGAGTTCTTGTAACTTACTCAGATTTTGGAAGATGCGGTTTCCATTCCAAAAAAAATTATTATTTAAGTGTTGACAGATAGAGGAGGTCAACGCTTGAAGCCAAAGAGACGTTCATGGCGATGGAATCCCCTCATTCCACTCCTCCGAGAGGCTTGAAACTCTCTCAGAGAATATGGGAGTCAAACCGCTCTTCGCGGCAAGCAGGGGTGATCCTGCATCCCAGTCAGCTATTTAGGACTGGAGTGCCTTGTTGCACCCCAATTTGAACGTTTCTTGGACATGGTGCTTGGGCCAGCGCTCTACCGGAAGTCATGTCCACTCCTCTCTTAAAGCTTTGCAAGTTGTTAGCCATCACCACATCCTGGGGCAGGGAGTTCCACAATTTAACTATGCATTGTGTGAAGAAATACTTCTTTTTATCAGTTTTGAATCTCTCACCCTCCAGCTTCAGCAGGACCCCAAGTCCTGTACCCAAGTCCTGTACTCTCTCCTGTACCCCCTCCTCAGGCAAAATTCCCCTGTGCTTAGAAGAATTAGCCACACCCTGTGAGCAGCTAACTTTGATTTATCTTTGAATGTGGTGGCCTTGGTAGCCTATCTCCAGGAGATAGCTGGAGATATACCGACACTACAACTGATCTCCACCCAGATCGTATCCCCTGGATCTAGTGGCTGCTTTGGCTGACTTTCACACAGAGAGACAGAGATGGGCCAGACATACTCAGATCGGTATTGCTTGTTGGGATAAAATACACCTGTCTTTGGTAATTTGTGCATGGGAATGTTTGATGCTATCAGGATTAACTTTCCCCCCACCCGAATTGGCAGATCCCATAAATAAGGCCCCCATGCAGAGAACTGCTACTACAGAGTGGATGGTTTAGTGAGGTCCTCGGATCAGCCCCGCCGGGGTCATCCACGGCCGAGTGTGCCGAGAAGATGGTTGAACTTGACTATCTAGAGCAGTGGTTCCCAACCTTTTTTTGACCAGGGACCACTAGAACTTTTTTGTTCAGTGCAGGGACCCCAAGGTTCAAAATAAAAATTCTGAGAATTTGAAAATAAACTTTAATCATAACTGTTAGTTAAACATTAAACTTAGAATAATATTTGAATATATATTTTATAATAGAGACCTTTTAATTGAAAATATTAATTTCTTATGGGATTATAACTTTGTTTCACGGACCTTAATTTAGTTCTCGTGGACCCCTGGGGGTCCACGGACCCCCGGTTGGGAACCAGTGATCTAGAGGTAGTAAAAGTCGTAACAAGGTTTCCGTAGGTGAACACGTGGAAGGATCATTAACGGGAAGGGGAGGAAAGTAACGCGCCCCCCCACCCCCGCCCCCACCATCCGCCCCTCGAGATCGAACACAGCGTCCGCCGCCGGCAGGCCCCCCCTCGCGTGGAGGGGGAACGACAGCGGACCTGGGGATCTCCCCGCCTGCGCCCCTGATGCCCCTCCCGGGGTGCGGAGGACTGTGGCTCATGGCAGGGTGACTCGGGAACCGCGCCCGCCAGCAACTCTGTGGTCTGAACCGCAGGGCGGGGCGCGGTGGCGGCCCTCGCCACAGGCGGCCCTCCGTCCCCTCGCTGACGATCCCCCTCAGCCTTCCCTCCGGAATGACAGGCGTCCCCTCCCGGGACTCCCCTGTACCGTCGCTCGGCCCCCCTCCGCCCTCATGCGGGCTTCCACACTGTCCGGCTGCTGCCGCCGTGTGAACGAGCCTGGGGACCCGCGGTGGGCTGGCCCCTCCGCTGAGGCCCACGGTGACGGCGGAGGGGCGGTGGGCAGCGGGGCGTGTGTCTCTCTATGCATAGGCCATCGGAGGAGGCGGACGGTCGGGTACCGTCCGTCGCTCCCTCCGCGGTCATGGGGGCGAGAGCCCAGTGAGAGCCAGAAAGGGTTTCCCCATGATCCCAGGACAGGGTACCTGTTGCCCTCTGGGGCGGAGGTTCAAAGACATGAAACGGGTGAAAGACCCGCCTGCTAGAGATCGTCTGCCATGAGAACGGATCTCTAGCTGATAGAGACTAGGGAAGGCATGAAGGAATGGAAAGAAAATTCCACCCCCCACAAACAACCCCGAGAGAGTACCTGGTGCAGTGTCAGAGGGTCCCTGGTCTACAGAAAGCTGTGTCTTGTCAGGGTCTGCTTCCTGGCTCCCGTTTGGGGTGGTGACGCCCGCATGTTCCTGCGGACAGTCTGGAAAGGGAATGAGCATTACCAGCAAGGGAACAGCAAGGAACAAGCAGCACAAACGGGGAGTATTAAAAGGTGATAGTTTTGAATCATGAGACTCACCAGTAGGAAAGGGAGAGGAGGCACGTATATCTTGAGGATTGACGGTGTGAAGGGTATCTCCAAAGAGCTCCTCCAAGCCAGGGGAAACAGTGCCATTGTTTGCACACTCATCCGTGACGAGCACAAGGTTCATGCTCCAATCAACTCTAATTGGGCAAATTGTCTCGTCCGCGCCGATGTGCAGTTGGTCGTAGTAGAGGCATTTTTTTAGGCTATTGCCCGAGATGTTGTTATGCGCCACACTTCTCTTGTAATCTCGCTGCAGAGCTTTGGTTTTCGTACGACACTCAAGCGCAGAGCGGTGATGGCCCCTCCGTGCCATCTCTGCGGCTATCCTCTCAAACACATCGAGGTTCCGATGCAAAGTGTGCAGAGCCCGCTGCATTCTATGCTCTCCCCATATTGAGAGTAAATCGAGCGTTTCTCGCTCCCTCCATGGACACCCGTCAATTTTTATCTCCCAGCCATCGCTATTTTTATCTCCCAGCCATCGCTAAAAATAAAGATTTGTTCAGGAAAGCTGAGCCTGGTGGCCTATGAGGTAATGAAATGAATGGGTCAACCTCCTCCAACACAAGCAACAGTCATGGCTGCGAGCCACTAAGCCTCTCTGCCATTGGCCAACTGGGGGCATGTGACCTGGCTGCTTGATGCGAATGGCTAGTATCCGCCAGCAATCAATCGGGACTTTCGAAACAAAGGAAATAAATGGCAATAATCACCCAATGCTGACCAATCCCATTGCTGCGGAATGCAGTCAGAAGACTGACTACGGAAGTGACACCTGTTAGCCACCAAACAAATTGCTGCCAAAGGGGCGGTGCTCCCAACAAAGCATGAAACCCCCCAGCCAATCGCCGTTCTTGGGGGAGGAGAAAGTAGCTGTAATGGGCAGGGGTGAGTGAACCAAAGCAAATAATTATTCTTGGTGCTGTGAGCCAAAAACTGCACAGCATCGGGAAAGTACGGTGCAAAACTGGTTTGGCTTGACGCGGTGAAAAAGCGGCTTTTGTTGCTCAATTCGGATCTGTCATGAATAATCAAAATTTTGCACCGACACAAACCAGATGTCAAACCGCAGCAAAGCTCCATGAAAAATCGACCTCAGTCTTTTCTGGTGAGGGAAGTGGTGCTCAACATGGCATAAACAAAACATGTGAGGAGGGAAGGGATTTGTAGCCTAGAATTGGCATTGTGATAGTGCACAAACACCTGGTTTCATTAAATGAAACAAAATCCTCTGGGCCAGATGAATTGCACCCAAGGATACTCAAAGAGCTTGCAGATGTAATTTCTGAACCTCTGTCCATTATTTTTGAAAAGTCTTGGCAGACAGGTGAGGTACCAGAAGACTGGAGCTGTTTAGCAGGTGCTAAATGTTAGCAAATGTTGTCCCCATCTTCAAGAAGGGGGAAAAGGAGGATCCGGGTAACTACCGACCTGTCAGCTTGACTTCTATACCAGGAAAAGCGATCAAACAAATCATCAAACAGTCAGTCCTTGAGCATTTAGAAAGGATTGATCTGATCACTTGGATCTGAGCCAGCACGGGTTTCTCAAGAATAAGTCATGTCAGACTAATCTTATCTCCTTTTTTGAGAAAGTTACTGCCTTGCTGGATCAGGGGAATGCTGTAGCCATAGTTTATCTAGATTTCAGTAAGGCTTTTGATAAGGTTCCACATAGTATTCTAGTTGACAAATTGGGAAAATGTAGTTTAGATCCTATTATTGTTAGGTGGATCTGCAACTGGTTGACAGATCGTACCCAAAGAGTGCTAGTTAATGGTTCCTCATCTACTTGGAGAGAAGTGACTAGTGGAGTTCCTCAGGGATCGGTGCTGGGCCCTAGGTTGTTCAACATCTTTAAAAATTATTTGGATGAAGGAATAGAAGGGATGATTATTAAATTTGCAGATGATCCTAAATCGGGAGGGGTAGCAAATATGGTAGAAGACAGAGCCAAGATGCAGGATGATCTTGACAGGCTGGAGAAGTGGGCTAGAACAATTAAGACATTCACTATTACATACTTTTTGATTTTATAATATGTGCTCTTTTTAATCTATTTCTGAGGTTTCTGTTGACTTCTAATATTTAATGTGAGGTTGCTTTATCCTCCTGGTTTGTTTTGTTGAAGAAATCGATGGATGCTCCAATTAGTGTGTGTTCCTGAGATTTCAACATTTGGGGATGGTGAGGAAAAAACACCACTGTGGCATCTTCTAACTTGTTTCCCTGGCACCGAAAACTAAAAAAAAAGCCTTTTAAAGGCTTTTTAAATTTTAAATAGGGCTTTATGCCTCATAGAGAAAAGTGAGGCTGCACCTGCTAAAAAGCTCTTCTCGCTGCAAGCATACCCAGGGCGAATGTGGATAGGAGGCTGCCTAATGGCAGCTCCTCCCCCCAGAACACCCTCTGGAACGCTGGCGCGAGCCTTTATGCTGGCAAAATGCCGGCAGAAGGCCTCGCTGGTGTTCTGGTGTGGTGCAGCAGTGCCTGGCGTATGGGCCTTCATGCTGATGCTGGGGCCAGTAATGCCGTCGTAAGTAGCCTGGGCGCACAGGGGCCCCAAACACCGGTGCAGAACCTTCCTGGCCTTCTAAGGGCTTTCACCCTTAAAGGTCAGAAATGCGCTGTTAGATGTTAAAGAATTCCTTATCAGGTTGCTGAAAAAAGCTTGGCATGTGTGTACTCTTCCACCCCTAGCCCGTTTTTTTCCTGTGTTCACAGAACAGATTATAACAATTAGGACATTTCACGGGGCTGGCAAGCATACAGGAGTGTGAGAGCTGCAGGGTCTGGTTCAAAACCTTTTCCTCTGTGTTTTATTTATGGTAGTGGCTAGCTCGAAAAAAAAACAAATTCTATGCTGGCCGTAATTAGACGAGGAATAGAAAATAAAACTGCTGATATCGTACTGCCCTTGTACAAATCTAGGGTGAGACCACACTTGGAATACTGTGTACAGTTCTGGTCACCACACCTTAATAAAAAAAGGTTATTACAGAGCTTGAGAAGGTGCAGAAAAGAGCAACCCTAATGATTAGGGGACTAGAGCAAACTGTCCTGTGGGGAGCGGTTAGGATGCTTAGGGCTGTCCTGACCTCTGTGCATAAGCTCAGCGTTCTGCCCCGCTCTCTCAGCGAACTGGGGTTACAACAGCCTACCTGGTGGGGCCTGCACGCTTAAAAAAAAACCCATACAAGTGGACATTCTTATCCCTCTCTCACAGGGGCTCCGTGGGGTGGTGCCTGTGTGAGGTTCGGGCTGTACCCTTCTCGGTCTAGCAAGCTTCAGAGGCCCTCTCACCCCGAGGCATGCCTCCCGCCCCCCGTCAGAACCTTGTGTTTCACCCCGGGGGCGCTTTTTGTGCCCAAATTTCTCTGTGCAACCGCACAGACCCTCAGGGGTCACAGATCCAGCACCCCCTCAGCCGGACGCACATGGTGATAGGTCACTCGCTACTGTCCCGCTGACACAACCGTGGCACAGGTTACAACAGCCTCCTCGTTAGGGTCAGCGTTGTGTTTTTTAAAAAACCAGCTCCGAATTCCACAAAAATTGGCGGGGCACCCAAGCTCGCCACCCCTGACCACCATGACGAAGCTTGGTGTTCTGCCGGCCTCCCTCCGCGAGTTGTGCGACCATGCCGCCCTGCAGGGCTGTCGTGCTTTTTTTTAAAAACCACACATGCGGCCACAAAACGGTGGGCCCCATTCGGTGTCTCTCAGGGGTGGGGTGGGGCATTTGTGTGAGTGTTTTGCTGGCATAGCTTAGCTCCGCTAGCCTCTCTTTTTCCACATGCAGGGTGCTTTTTGCACCCCCTTCCTCCCTGCCACCCCACAGACCCGCGGGGATCATGGTCCCTTCATCCCCTCACCTGGACACATGCGGGGAGAGGTCACCCCTCACCCTCCCACTGACACGCTCCCGGCACAGCACCCCCTAGTGGTCGTCGGTTAAACCAGCTCGGAACGCCACAAAAATCGGCGGGGCACCCGGGCTCGCCGCCCCTGACCTGTGCCCAAGCTTGGTGTTCTGCCCCGCTCTCTCCGCAAGTTGGGTCAGAAAGGTCCGCCAGGCAGGGGTCGGCGTGCAGTGTTTTTTTATAAAAAACCACCCATGGGGGCCAAAAACAGGAGGCTCTGTGTGGTCTCTCTCAGGGGGGCTCTGTGGCAGGGGTGACCGTGGGAGTGTTTTGTGCCCATGGATGAGCCATCCGACCTCTCTTTTCCACAGAAGAGTTTAAGAAAGGAAAACTTTCCTCTGTGTTTTATTTTCACGGGGGCCAGCTAAGCAAGCAGGAGTCTGAGCCCCCTCCCCCACCTGCTGCTGCCCATGCTCTAGTCTAGGGTGTAGTTCAACCACTTAGAAAAAAATAGAAGGCTCCTCCGAACCTCTTGTGCCCCCCCTTAAGAAACAGAATGCTTTTTTTCTCCACCCTGTCATGCTTATAACACTGTGTGTGTTGATCTAGAAAGTCAACCCTGCAAGCAGGAGTAATTCAGCCCCATCTTGGTCTGATCCAGCAGGGCCTTTCTTACGTTCTAAACAGGTAGGAGTCACAGAGCCCCCTGCTAGAGAAGTTCCATACCGCTGTCCCCTCTTTCCCCCACCCCCCGCTGTCTCGGTGTTGTCGACCACTCCCCCCTTGTAGCGTGCCTGTTATCTAGGGCTGCTGGTGAAAGGAGACTGATGGCACACAGGCAGACACACACACACACAGAGGTGTTTAGGAAAAAAGATAAGGGAGCTACCCTGTCAGAGGCTGTCCCCCTAAAAACTCAGCTCATTCCACACCCGTGTGCTTCAGACACCCCGTCTGTTAAAAGCTTAAAACCGGTGTGTTCTGTTTTTAAAAGATAAGGGGTAAGCTAGAGAGAACCCTCCCTTCTCCCCCCCCCTGGGAGTAGCCTATCAGATTCTTTAACTGGGTATCAGGTGGTAGGGCAGGGAGGAGCGTTTCCAAAGACCCAACCGCCTTTCTTTCTTTTCGCTGGACGTCTCTGCAGGGGTAAGAAGTGTTGGTACCATACACCACCATCCTGTTTTGAGAACGACACATTTCCAAAAAGGCGGAAATCATATTCCCCCCAAAAAACCGCTGACATAGATGGGCTGTCGTATGCAAATGGTGGAATCAGAAGCATGCTGGGTAAGGACACCTTGCAGTGCTCATGGCTGAGCTGAGCACCTGATGCTTCATTCTGATAGGTGGAGAAGGGCTTAAAAAGACAGTGCGCCCTTCTCCGGACGGAAAGCATTTGGAATGAAGAAGGGATCTCCAACGTTATGAGTGTGGGCTGTCTGGGAATTGGGGTGGTCGCCAAATCCAAGAAGTGTTTTCCGCTACTGGTCCTAGGGCCTTGCAGCCTTGCTCTGTATCCAGCCGGCCAAAGTGCCGGCCGCAGGCTGTCAGTCCGAAACTGGAGAGGCATCAGTGCAGGGACTGCCGGTTAGAGAACATTTGACTTGAAAATTCAAGTTAGTGAGCAATGCCGAGTAAGGCAGGTTCCACCTCTCTGGGGACTGTACTGAAAATGCAAACAAGTTCCTGCTAATTTTTTGTCCCAGGGGCAAGCCGAAAAGGTAGCCCCACCTTTGAAAGTTAAAGAACATAATTTTCTTTGATAAAGGGAGTGAGCAGCTCTCAGTTGCTTCGGCTGCTGTCAGGATCTTCCGTCATGGAGAAGGTGTTAGTTGACTTGGTACTTTCGCTGTTGCCCACTTGCGTTTCCTTTGTCTCCAACTGGTCTGGCAGGGGTTTAGCCAGTCCAAGAGAGGTGGGGATATAATCTACATACATTGCAAAGCCTTATGGCACACACACATTTCTACCTCACAGAATAAAATCAACTCGAGTAAACCTCTAACCTGTTGCATTGGTATGGCTATTTCGGAGAGGGGGGGAGTTCAACGCAGTACAGTCCTGTTCCCAAAGTGGCCCTGTTCTCAAGGGGAACTGTCCTCTGACAACTGGAGATCACTTGTGATAACAGGAGATCTCCAGCCATCGCCTGGAGGTTTGCCACCGTACGTATGGCATGCAGCAATCCTCCCTTGCATTATCACAACAAGTCTGTGTTGCAGGCTGGAAGATACCTGGAGACGTCGGGGGTGGAGCCTGACAAGCTGTGCTGTTGAAGGGAGGAGTCAGCAAAAACAAGAGAGGGAGCAACAACTATTGGCCAGATGGAGCAAAGCAGCAGAATGGGCAAAGAGGGCAGGGGTGGGCGGAGTTGAATGCAAGGGGAAGGAGAAGGGAACACAGATAACAGCTACTGAATACTGCGTGGTTCTTCCCATGAAAAACCAAAACTGCCTCGGGATGGCAGGGGAAGATCCGCTGCCATGAAAAACAAATTAAAATCAGGAGTTTTTTTGCTCCACGGCAAAAGAGAAGCAAAATCTACAGTGAAAAATCCCCCTGAGGAAAAATAGGAATTGAGGAGTTCTGCCCTCTCTTCATCTCCTGTTACAATTTCACTTTCCGGTCCACGCAATGGGCTTATCCTGTCCTTGTTCTTACTCCTACTCTGCACATAGGGAAAGAACGCTTTTTTGTTGCATTTAGCATCTCTCGCTAGCCTAAGTTCATACTGAGCTTTAGCTTTCCTAACACTCTCCCTACAAGCACTTGGTTATAAGGCCCTCCTTCCACTTCCTAAATGAGTCTTTTTTATTTCTCAACTTTTTAAAAAGCTGTTTATGGAGCCACCCTGGCCTCTTTAGGCTCCTCCCATTTTCTTTCTCATAGGAATGGTTTGGGATTGCACCTTCAGTATTTCATTTTTAAGAAACACCCACCCTTCTTGAACTCCCTTCTCCTTAAGTATTTCCGACCATGGGATTCTACCTAGCATAAGGTTAAGTTTGTTAAAATTTGCTCTTTTAAAGTCCAAACCTATATGTCTGACTTTACCCAAGGTTTTTCTTTACCCAAGATTGTAAATTCCAAGAGTACCTGGTCACTACTACCCAGGGTGCCTACTACTTTAACCTCATCGACCAGTTCTTGCCTGTTGGTGAGAATCAAATCTAAGATAGCAGATCCCCTTGTTTCCCTGTCCACCTTCTGAAATAGGAAGTTTTCAGCAAGACAAGTCAGGAATTTATTGGATCTTGCATTTTTAGCAGCGTTGGACTTCCAACAGATATCCAGGTAATTAAAATCTCCCATGACCACCATGTTCCTTCTCTTTGAGAACTTTGTGATCTGGTCTAGGAGCATCCCATCCAAGTCCTCTGCCTGGTTTGGCAGTCGATAGTAGACCCCCACCAGAATATCACGATTATTTCTTTATTCCTTTTATGTTTACCCATAGAGTCTCGACTGCACTACCATGCTCAGATTCATGTACTTCTTCACGAGTGTACACATCTTTGACATACAGTGCTACTTCTCCCCCTTCCTTATCTGTCTATCCCTTTTAAACCTCAATTTATCCCTCAATCTTAATATTCCAATCATGAGTGACATCCCACCAAGTTTCAGAAATGCGTATTAGGTCAAAATCCCCTTCCTGTATTAGGGCTTCGAGTTCTTCCTGCTTGTTTCCTATACTCTGTGCATTAGTGTGCAGACATCGGAATCCATGGTTTATGTGCCCCGTGGTTTTCGTTTCTGTACTTACCTGTGAGTTTATGTTTCCTTGCATACATGCCACTCCCTGCAAATCTTTATTGTTCTCGTCTCCAGGTATTGTCAGCATACAAGGCTTTAAGTTGTTGTCTCGCTCACCCATAAGATTTAGTTTAAAGCCCTCCTGATCAGGTTTGCAAGGCTCTCACCAAACACATTTTTCCTACCCTTGTGAGATGTAAACCATCCCCCGACAGAAGACCTTTAAAAAAAGTTATTACAGGGCCCCCAGGCCAGACCCCCAGGCTAAGGGGCTCACGTCAAAGGCTCATGCCTTTGGCAAGCAGACCCTTTTTAAATACTTTCAGCCCCACCCCTCAGCAATCAACAGCACAGCAATTACCTTCAGCCAGCTACAGCTAGATAAAACAACATAGAGAACCAGTCAGAAACCCCCCTCCAGCAGGCTACAGGCACTCACTCACGCACACACACGCAGCAACCTCAACTACTGCTCCCTACAATGTGGTGAAATGGGACACCTTTTACTATTATGGTAAATACAGATTATGGAAGTACAGTATGGAACATTTTCTAGGACCCATTTATTTCCTATCCCCAATATTTTTCATAATGGTTCTGGTTATTGATTGTTTGCCTGGATCAGATTATGTTCACATTACATACCTCTGGAATTTTGTCACATATTCATTTTGTTGATTTTGGAAGCTTCTGTGTGACATTGCATGGAATGGAAAAAATAAGCAGTGGTAGATCCTCTAGTGACAACGAGTTGTTTGTCAGAGATTATATACCCCAGAAAAATGAGATAATAACTTCCAGGACATAACCTGTGGGCTGATCACATTTTCTCAGCCTCAGCTACGTCACAGGGATGTTGTGAGGATAAAAAGTGGGAAGGGACACTATATATGCTGCCTTGAGCTCCTGGCAGAAAGGGTGAAATAAAAATGCACTGGATAGATCAGTTTTGGAATCCTAGCTAACACTGTAAGAATTTGGCATAAACCACAGTATGTTACTATTTCATTGGATTAAGGAGGATTAACAATGTAACTTTTCTTGATTTAATGATAGATTTGACAGCTGGCTTTCTTCTCATTTAAAACTGCCTCTGAACTACCTCACCTGCTACTCTGGGAACTACACTGATGACACTAAAAGTTGGCGGCCGGTTGAAATATCTAGATTAATGACAAAATACCAGCACGACCAATCTGACAAGAGAATTTGTACTTCCCTTACCTTTGCTAAAAGCTGCAGCATTGAGCGAGCTTTATGGAAGACTGAGAGGTTCCAGAAATGGTTGAAAGCAAAACGTCTCACTCCAGTCCTAGTTCAGGTTGGTATATAGGCTTGCAAAATGCATAATCTACGTATAGACCATCATGTTTGGAAGCTCCTTTTAATTACAACGCAAAAAATAATGTTTGTTTTATTGTTATAGGCTTCTGCTATACAAAACACACATTAGAAGTCACAAAGAAACAATTGTAACTTTGTGAGTATCTGCTAATAACTGAATGGGTTAAACATTTGCAGTTGAAACTAAGGGAATAGACATATTTGTCATTTACCAATGGAAATTTACCAAGGTATATCCTAATCACTTTGATTAAATTAGTTTACTTAAACTATTTATATCCCAAAATCAATTTAAAAAACCTACAGAACCAGCAACATAGGGCAATATGTACCAGAGCAGGGGAAAATACCCATAAAGGTGCTAAAACAGTAAATAAAGCATAACAGTAGGGTTGTGCATATTGATAAACCCAAACCAAAAATAAACCCGAAATTAGCCGTTTCAGTAATTTTGGGGCTTTGGGTTTACCGAACACCAAAACCTGGGAAACTCCCCAAAGCGGAATAGGCCTTTCCCAAAAAAGCCAAATAAATATTTGCCTTTTCCTGGTTTGGCTATTTGCCTTTGCTCAGAGGTATGGCTCTGTGCTTTCTCCCTTTTTTCTTTCTTTTTTTGACTGGTGGATCTTTTGAGGTCAGGATAGTGTAAATGGAGCCAACTTGGTCTGACCAACCTTTCAGTGGGTTGATGTGGATCAAGCATAAGGGTTTTTTAAAAGATGGGGCTCACCAAGTCCTGTCCGGAGGGATATACCCTGCAACTAAAAAGAACCAGCTTCAACAACTGCTGACCACCAGGCTTCCAAAGGAGACTCCCCATGAAGATGAGCAGTCTCCTTCAGACAGCCCCTGCGGTCGAGACTTTGGCTGGCTCCGATATCACCCCCCTGAAAACCTGCTCTGCATCATGACCATCTCTTGAAATAAGATTTTTATGACCATAGTAAAGGACTGTTCACCGGATGACATTTGCCCATAAAATTTAGTGCTTGACATCTCCATCACAGATTATTGGAGTCCTGTGCATACAGGCTAATCTATAAAGGGTCAGATACCAACAGAGCACGATTTTGAAGGAATTCTCCTTCATATCGACAAATATTAATATTGCAGGGACAATTTTCCAAATCCAGGACCATTCTTTCTGTTGTAGTACTTGCTTTAAATACTTTCCCCCACTCTTTCATATATTTACTACAGCAGAACCCCAGTTTAGCAATACT
Organism: Euleptes europaea; assembly: GCF_029931775.1. Classification (NCBI taxonomy): domain Eukaryota; kingdom Metazoa; phylum Chordata; class Lepidosauria; order Squamata; family Sphaerodactylidae; genus Euleptes; species Euleptes europaea. The sequence continues at coordinate 66,936,579 of NC_079323.1, forward strand.
GTTTATTTTAGAGTTACTGCTCTTAACTACTCCACCACTTAACTACTCCACCACTCATTTTCAGATAACAGCCAATATATTTCCTTAATGTTAGATATAACATGTAGAACACCTTAGATCTTGATTTGATCCTTTTCATAAAGAACTGAAGCGGCATTGCACAATTTCCAACCCCCATTCCCACTGGTCCTCATTCCACAAGATGGCAGCATGGAGCATTTTACTACAGCTTTGTTGCCAAACGAAACTAGCTATGCAAGGAAAGCCTGGGAACCCCTCTCTGGTAAAGAAGACTTCCTATTGCAAGCATATAGGCTTTTAACAGTGGAGCGCCCTCAATCAGGGTTATGTAGGGTTGCACATAAAAAAAATCTTTTCATGTAGAAAATGGACAGTCATTTAAGGAGGGAATCTGGCAAGCAATGACTTCTTTCTCTTTTGGGAAAGGTTCACATATATTCCTGGAGCTTATGAGAAACATTTGCCTCTGCTTGGGTGCCTCCCCTTTCCACTTTCTCTTCCCCTTGTTCAGTTTGGAACAAACCCAATGTCTACTGACTGGCCTGTCCCACACAAATCTCTCACACTGTGCAAACTCCATTCTTTCTATTTTAGCACTCTCTGGTGTTGGGATTGATCTGTTTCTCTTACAGGCTAAAATTTCATGACTGTACGAAAGGTGCCAGCTGTGCCTCCATATGGAGGTGCAACATGTGCTGAACAATCAAGTGCCAGGTCAAGGGGGAGCAGTCAGAACTCATTGGGGGAAACATACTGAATAAAAATTAGTTACTTTTTTGCATACTCTATAATGAGATGTGCCCTAACCTGGATGGCCGAAGCTAGCCTGAACTCATCAGATCTCAGAAGCTAAGCAGGGTCAGCCCTGGTTAGTATTTGGATGGGGAATTTGGAGTTTTAATATTTTAATTATGCATTGTAAACCATCTAGAGCCAAGGGGGAAAGCATGATATAAATGTTTTAATAAAAAAAATTGAGGTTTACTGCCTGTCCCTATGAACAAAAATAAAAACCCTTACCAAGACCCTTACCAAGACTTATTGTCATGTATTAATTTATTGGCATTTAGAGACACTGCACTTGAGGCAAATGACTGGGCTATTCACAGAGTATCTATATAGGTCCCGGCACATGATATCATACAACCTACTAAAGTTTGATGCCCCTCCAGAAATTCAGCACTCCTTTTATGTTCAAATACATGGTGTAATTCAAATATTATTTAAATACAGTTAAGAATAATGTGCTTCCTTTTTCTAAGTAGATTAATCACCCCCTTCCAAACTAAGGAACCTACAACAATTCGAAGGCTGGGAGTGTTACCAGAAGCAGAAAAATAAGTATTGATATCCTTGCCTGATCTGGTAATCCTCTTTCATTGATAGACTAAAGCAACTCCGGAGAATGTATTTCTTAGAATGCCACTGTTAAAGTACTAATTCCCACTGCTGAAAAGACTGTTCTGCTCTCTAGATAGTTGCATCTTCCAAGCAGTTTGGGATATACAGGAGAGTTGACAGAAGTTATTTTAAACATGGTTTAAACACTCACATCTATAATACAAAATGAAAACTGGTTTTAAAGAAAGTCTTCTTACAGAGTGAACAATAAATAACTATTGAAGATTATGATAATAATTGTATTCTACAACCTATGGACATTGTAACTCCTGGAGCTTTTTCTCTTTTTAGTTTTTTTAATGTAAATTTTTCCGTTGAGCATAAGAATCTCCACTAATCATGTCAAACCATGGTTATCCACCCAAGCATTACCTGCTCTGAAAGGCAGCAGCTATCCACCATCTCAGACAGAGACTTCTCCTGCTACTTGATGCCAGGAACTGATTCTGAGAGCTGCTGACAAGTATGTTCTCTACTGCTACAAATTTAACACCAATTTAAATGTATATGGATTAAAGGCGAAGAATTTAAATTAAACCTTTATGCAGATGATATAGTGCTCTTTCTAACAGAAACAGATAAATCTGGAACTGTGATTAGAAAAGTTATCACAGATTTTAGTAAAATATCTGGATACCAATTAAATGCAAATAAATCAGAAGCTTTTTTTAATATTGACAACAAAAAGGAGAAACAAATATGGGCAGAAGATCTAAGAGAAGCAGAAAACGTTAAATATCTAGGCTAAGTAAAGATAGAACTAAATGTTTAAATTTAAATTGTGGGAAAATAGCTAAAGAACTAAAATAATATGTCCAAAAATGGCTTCCTCTAAAATGTCACATTTCTTGGTCAAGTCAACTTAATTAAAATGATAATCCTACCAAAAATAAATTTTATTTTCAATAACTTATTTGTAGATATACCAAAGAAAATGATTGAAGAATGGAAAAATATCTGTAATAGATTTATTTGGCAGAAATAAAAAAAACAGAAATATGAACCTAAAGGCAAAGGTGGGATAGGAATGCCAAATTTACTAGTGTATTATCAGGTAGCCAGGGTAAAGTGGTTAAAATAATGGGTAGTAAACAATGAAAAGGAGCCTTATATTACAATTGAACAAAATTTTGTTAAATTTCTGCTAAATAGATGGCCATGGATAAAAAAAAAATTAATAGGAATTTTTTTATATAATGAAGATAATAATTGCATTAATACCATTCTAAAACAATGAGATGTATTAAGAGAGAAACTAGCTCCAGATATTTCCCCACTGTCTTCCTTCCTTTGGAACATCTTAGCCAAAAATCCAGAATTCCAACTCCCTCATAGAATAGATAAACAGCATGATTATCATGGATTAAAAACAATAATAATAATTTAGAACCTCTTGAAAAAAATTTTGATAAAAAAGAAGTTAATGTTACATTTATAGAATATTTACCAATGAAAAAGTATTGGAATAATTTAAAATAAAAAGAATTAACTGAAATTAGAGAAAAGTCAGAGTTTGAGAAATTAATCAAGATAAAGTTTCAACTTCAAAAATATATGCAATTTTAGTAAAAGAAAATCTAAATTCAACATTAGGCTATAGGGACAAATGGAGCATTTACTAAACCATTGAGTGATCAAGAATGGGAATATATTTTGTTCAAAGGGATTAGATTTCTCAATTAGCTTGCAAATAAGAGAAAATCTACTTAAGCTGGTATATATGTGGTATTTAACTCCAGTTAGAATAAGTAAAATCTAAAATCAGGGAACGATAGTTGTTGGTACTGCGATAAAAAACAAGCAGACTTCATACATATGTGGAGCATCTCTTGCTCCACTTAAATTTCCTACTAGGAAAAGTAAAAGGTGTTTTTGGTAGTGCTTTTTGGAAGAGACCAAAAACTACAACACTTGTACATCAAAATGTCTCTGAAACTTTTGAAAACATTCACTTTGTGCTTGTTAAAAAGAGTATTTTTAAAAAATCTATTGCAAAGTATATTTTTCTGTCTTAAAATAGAATGCAACTTCAAACATGTTAAGGGTGAAGGACTGTACCCCAGATATTATGATAGAAACCAGTAACTTTCTGAAGAATACTGTTCTCTTAGTATTGTTTTTGAAATTTATTCTCCACCACACAGCTTGACTAAGACCTCAAGGATGGTTTTACTTGCCACCAAGGTACTTGAGTAATCCTGCTATGTAACTTGGATTTGAGTCCAGTAGCAACTTGGAGACCAACAAGATTTTCAGGGTTCCGGAGGTCCCAACAACTCAAGCTTGCCACCATTTGGAAGTTGGCTCTGATCAATTTCATATGCTCCCAATAACAAATGTGTAAATTTGCATTTAAAATGCATGCATGTGTTGGCAAGTCCTTTTTCTCCTGTAATAAGAAGCAATATGATCAAATCCCTTAACTTTCATCCTACACCTGCAAGCTTTGTTGCATTCATGTTGTAGTGCTCATTTACAGGATCAGGTCCTAAACGTGGGTCACTCTAGTTATATCAACACTGGCTTCCCGGCTAAATTCAAAGTGCTGATATTGACCTTTAAAGCCCTGTACAACTGGGTTCAACATACATTATAAGGATTGCCATCTCCCATATGAACTGGGACGCCAGGTCCCCCCTGGCCACCAGCAGGGTGGATTTGAAGGTGGATCCTAGGGAGGACAGGGACCACAGTGGGGTACAATGCCCATAGAGTCCACCCTCCAAAGCATCCATATTATCCAGGGGGCTGCATTTCTGTATGGAAAAGAGCTATAATTTTGGAGGGATCCCCAGATCCCACCTGGAGACTGGCATCCCTACATATGAACCCTACCTATTCACTCTGGTCATCTTTAGAGGCCCAGCTTCAGATATCCTAGATCAGGCCTCCCCAGTGGTTTCCAACCTCCAGGTGGTGCCTGGAGACCTGGCAACCCTAGCCTCTCCCCCCCACGCCGGGAGATCTACACCTGGTTATGGCCCCCGAATGATGTTATAAATGAGCAAATGGCCCTTGGCAGGAAAAAGGTTCCCCACCCCTGCCCTAGATAGGTGAAAACCCAAGAATTGGCTTTTTCAGTTGTAGCACCAAATCTTTGGAATTCCAGGGAGATTCGTCTGTCTTCCTCTATTGGTGTCTCTTGCCAGCAGGTGAAGGCTTTTTTGTTTCATTTGACATTTCCCTCAATAACCATTACTGGCTCTCCTCCCTGGCTCTGATGTTGTTTATGTATTTTTATTGAATTGTTTTATCATCTAAATTTGTTTAATAATGATTAAATTATTCAATTTAATGTTTTTATGTTTGCTGCCTTGGGGACCCTGATCAGGGAGAAGTGTGGCATAAAAATGTTTTAAATAAATAAATGAATAAAATGTAAATTGGCATATATAACACAGGAATATTCTATCAGATCTCCACATTACTTGCATCAGAAAAAAAACATCTGTTCCTCTCCTCCTCTTCTTTTCAGGGCCTTCCTTCACCATTGCTTCGCTGCCCATCACAGAGGCTGCTGGACCGGATTGTGCGACGATATGCTGAAGTGCCAGATGCTGGTAGCATTTTCATGGACCATTTCTCAGATCGGGATAAATTGCGCCTCCTGTACACACTGTCAGTTAATGCACATCCCATTATCTTACAGGTACAATTCTTTTTCATAATTTTTTTATTATTTTCTATATTCTTACAATGAATTATTTCAACAATCAATTATTTTAACAAACTAATATAAACAAGTATAGTTGTTGATCGTCTTATCACAAAATAAAACAAATCTTGACCCCCCTTCACCCCCCTCCATCTAATAATAAATTGTAATCTCTTTTGCATAAAATTACTAATCCCGATATTGTTTTATATCCTAAAATATAGTTGCTTCATTTAATATCACTTAGGTTATAAATATATTTCATTAAAACATATATTACATTATGACAAATAAATCTATATATGATTATATAAAAAAGTCATAAAAAAGGATTAGAATAACTAGTAACCTTTAAACATCCCCATTTGCAATTCATTTTCACAGTACATGCCTCCCATTCCCCCAAAAACTGTGCATTGTCCTTTTGGTCTATCAATGCCGTAAGTTTTGCCATTTCCATCAGTTCCATCATCTTTTGTATCCAGTCTTTTTTGTCTGGCATTTCCTCTGTCTTTCATTTAGCTGCATATATCAATCTTGCTGCAGTGGTGGCATATATCAAAAACGTTCTTTCAGTAAAGATATTGTCTGTTACCATACTTAGTAACATCATTTCAGGCGTTTTAGGTACATTGTTCTGTATAATCGTCCTTATTTCATTATATATCATGTCCCAATTTTTTTTAGCTTTTTCACAGGTCCACCACATATGGTGAAATGAGCCTATTTCATTGTTACATTTCCAACATTTCGGTGACATTGATTTATAAGCCGGTGCAAGTTTTTTCGGTGTTAGGTACCATCGATACCTCATTTTATAGATACTTTCTCTTAATGATTGAGAGAGTATGGATTTCCTATCTCCTGACCATAGTCTTTCCCATTTATGTAACATTATATCATGACATAACATCTGTGCCCAGGTAATCATAGTAGGTTTCACTCGATCTTGTTCACAGTAAAGTTCTAGTAACAACTTATAAATCTTGGATATTAGATGGTCATTTGTATCAAATATAAGTTTTGAAAAGTTGATTTACTTCTGGAGAAATCTGTTTTCAAATCCTGTAGAAAAACATAATTGATCTGATGGTATTGAAACCAGGTCAAAAAGTCATTGATTTCGTCATATTCTTTTAACGAACATTTTGTACCATTCCACTTTAAAAGATCTTGGTAAGTAACAAATTGAGCTGGTCTTAATGGACGTAATGTTAACATTTCCTGGGATTAAATCCATAGCGGAGTCTTCAATTCAAGAAGGTGCTTATACCTAATCCATATTCTATATAAAGATGATTTAACTCTATGTTGTTGAAATGATGCATGAGTCTTAATTTTATCATACCACAAATATCCATGCCAACCACTTCTATTATCAAAGCCCTCTAAATCCAGTAGATGCGTATTAGTCAGTTCCATCCAGTCTTTCAGCCATACTAAAGCAGCCGCTTCAGCATATAACTTAAAATTAGGAAGTGCAAAACCACCCCTATCTTTAGAATCCACTAAATATTTATAAGCAATTCTTGGTTTTTTCCCTTGCCAGACGAAATTCAAGAAGTCTTTCCTCCAAACATCAAAGTATTTTACTTGGGATATTATAGGCAAATTTTGAAACAAAAATAATAATCTCGGTAATTTCAACATTTGTGTTGTTGAAATACGACCCAATAAAGAAACTTTTTTATTTGTCCATAGCAACATATCTTTTTTAATTGCTTCCCATAATTTGATATAATTATTGGTAATCAAGTCTTTATTTTTAGATGAAATCCAAATTCCCAAGTATTATTTGCTTTCTCCCATCCTGTCATAGATATAAAATCTTGTTGCTCTGCTCCAGAAAGATTTTTAAATATTGTTTGCGTTTTCTCTTGATTGATCTTAAATCCTGAAACACGGCCATATAAATTCAATATGTCCTTCAATTTATATGCAGATTGATTTGGGTCATCCATAATCAACAGAAGATCATCCGCAAATGCTCTCAATTTAAATTCATGTTTGTTTATTTTTAGACCATGAATATCCTCTGATTCACGAATTTTATAACACAATGTTTCCAAGACCAAACTAAAAAGTAAAGGAGAAAGTGGACGTCTTGTCCCCTTTTGTATATCGCAGTCTTCTGACATGGATTCATTAACCAATATTTTCACTTGTTACTTCGTGTATATAGCATTTATGCCTCTTCTAATTTTTTCACCGAAGTTCATTATCTCCAAAACTTTTTTCATGAAGTCCCAGGAAACCATATCAAAAGCTTTCTCAGCATCAAGAAAAACAAAAGCTGCTTTACACTGGATATTGTGTTCATAGTACTCTAAGGCATCTAGAAGTATCCTGAGATTATCTTTAATCTGTCTCCCTGGAACAAAGCCCACTTGATCTTCATGAATTGTCTTTATTTTTTTAATTCTAGATGATAAGACAGAGGCATAAATTTTATAATCCACATTCAATAGAGAAATAGGTCTATAGTTGGTCACCTTTTCAGGGTCTCTTCCAGTCTTGTGAATCAGCGAGATAAAAGCATGTGTCCATGTTTCAGGAGATACACCTGTTTCAAGTATTGTATTGCAAACCATCAAAAATTGATTTAGCAGATTTTTTAATATTTATAGAATGTAAAAATTTCTCCATCTTTTTGTTTGAAATATCATTTTTTTTGGTACAATCTAGTATAGAAAGATACAAATTCTTTCTGTATGTCTGTTGTAGTATAAGCCGGTCCTTTTGGAGTTTGTATTTTGACTATAATTTTTTTTGAAAAGAGTCTCTTAATTGACTTGCCAAAAAATTTCCTGGTCTATTTGCATGTTCAAAATATCTTTATTTTGCATGTTTCAAATTTCTATTCATCTCTTCTGAAACCACCAAATTTAACTGATGTTTAAGAGCATTTATTTTCCATAGGATAATACTTTTCTGACTCTCTTGTAATTCCATAATGAGTTGTTCCAATTTTTGTAAATCCCAAAGTATATTATTTGTCAACTGTAACTGTTTTTTCTTCCATGCCGTATTTTTCTGTATCATAAAGCCTCTGATTACTGCTTTAAAAGCATCCCAGATTGTATTTAAGGTGGTTTCTCCATTCATATTTATTTCAAAAAAGTCTTTAATAAGAGTAGATAACTCAGTTTGTGTTTTGTCATCTCTTAATTTAATTTCCATCTAAATGCTTGTCTGTTGTTCCATTCAAATGAAACCAGATTATGATCAGAAAAAGTTCTTGGTACTATATGTACTTTACGTAGCTGTGTAAAAATTTGATTCACTTGCCCAGATCATGTCTATTCTGGAGTGTGAATCATGTCTTGCTGAATAGAAAGTAAACTCTTTAGCAGTTGTATTCATTGTTCTCCAGATGTCTTGCAGTTCCAGTTCCTCCATCATTTGAAAGAAAGTTTTTGGAAGGTGTCCTTCTTTATCTTTAGTCTTAACTCCATTAAAATCTCCCGTCAACAGAATCTGTTCTTCAGCATACTGGAACAGAATATCCTGTAATTGTTTGTAAAACTGAGCCTTTCCTTCATTTGGTGCATAGATCCCAACTACTAATGTTTTTTGACCTGATATTTTTATTCTAATTATCACAATTCTGCCTTCTTCATCTTTGTAAACAAGTTCAGGATTCAAATTCGGTTGAGCATATAAAGCAACTCCTTTAGTTTTTGTTTTAGATGACGAAGTGAATACTTGACTTAATGTTTTTCTTTCCAAATATTTTCTATTTTTTTCGAGATGTGTTTCTTGTAGACAAATTAACGTATAATTTTGTTTTTGTAAAAGTTTGAAGATCCTTTCTCTTTTGATTTTTTCATTCAGTCCATTTACATTCCATGAAATCACCTTAGCCATGACATCTATTTCTTAAATAGTCTTATGATGTAAGTCCTCCAGCTGCTCCCTGCAAGGAAAGGCCTACTTCTTCCTCCTGTCCTTGTTCCTGCTCCTCAGGAGAAAGATCTGTTAGTTCTTTTCTGTATCTTCTCTGGAATTTTTCAACATCTGCCATGGAGGTAATGGTAGTTCTAACCCCTTTGTACATAAATGTGGTAATATCCAGCAGTATTTTAGTCCATTCTTCCTTAGCATTGTGGTGAATTCCTTGAATATGTTTCTCTTTGACATCAAATGTCGGGGAATGTCTTTGAGAATTATTAATTGTTTCTCCTACCAACATTGGCTTCTCATAGTGAAGTTGCATAATGGCGTCCTTCATTCTAGTGTCATAGAAAATAATCATGATATCTCTGGGTTTAGATTTCTTTAATCTTGCTGGTAGAGGGATTCTATAAAGTCTATTTATTGCATGATCCAATGCTTGTTCCTCTATGTGGGTTAGTTCAGCTAGTGATTTTATAATGGTCTTTCTGGTATCGCCAAGTTCTTCAGGCAGGTTCCGTAGACAAAGATTGGTATCTCTAACTTTCAAATCCATCATGGCCAGCTGGTCCTTGACTATCTTCCTGAGAGTGTATTGCATCCAGTTGTCTTTCATGGCTTTCCACCTTTTTCTTGACATCTATCTTCTATCACCTTTTTAACCGATGTCAGCTTTATGTCAGCTTTAATTGTTGTAACCTGAGTCTTCAAATCTGTTACCGTGTGTAGTTTTTGATTGATAGATTGGGTAAAGGTGTTCAGCATAGTCAACTGATCCATTTGCTTTGAAAGCTGCTCTTGTTTAGACATCTGATCATATTGTTTTGTATTTGCCTCATTTTGTTTGGCAAACATTTCTTGCATTTTCTTATCCATAGTTGTATCTTGTGAGGGTTCTTTAAGTTTAGACAATGCAGGAGAAGCACTATGCAAGGATCCAGACCTTTGGGGGGATGCAGACATTTGCAGCAAAGTCCTTATTTTTAGACAGTTTTGGCGGGTTCTAAAAACTGTAATCGTTTAAAGTGGGTAGCTCAAGTCAGTTTGTTTTACATATTCGCCAGGGTAAATAAGTTTAAATGCCACAAAGCACCGTAGAAACAGGCTTTTAAAGTTTGAAGTATCATAGAGTATTTCAGACGCTTTAGGTCGGCATTATACAGGAAACAGGAAGTTCACCGGAAATTATGTAGTCGCGGACCTTCCGTCATCTCCTCTCTATGGTGCTAGGATGTAGGAGCTGTTTAACTGCTGCACTGGGGAGACGCACTTCCGGTCCTACGATGCGTCCGTCTCTTCCTGCCTCACTGTTCCTGGTATTTGATGATTGGTTGCCTCAAAGAGCAGTGAAGTAATTTCCTAGCAATCTTCCGGTACTCCAAACAGATCTCATCCAGTGAAGACGTGGCTGGCGGTGCAGCTCACCAATAATTTAAAAATCATCAATGATTTAAAGAATATACAAGTACCAGAGTAACTTAGCGAGGAAGGAAAGAAACCGCTGCATAAACTGTTGCTAGGCAGCAAAAGCTGTGCACACTTTCAAACCGCCGCCAAGATGTAAGACGGCAGAGTGGGAAAGAAAGGCAGGAAGCGAGGACACTGTGCTGGTTGCTAGGCAGCAAAAGCTGCGCACGCGTAATGTAACAGGTTGGCGAACGGCAATGGAGAAAAAGGAGGGGCGGGAGACATAGACACTGTGTGAAATGTAAATCAGCTAAAATTCCCGGCTTCTTGGTCCCCTTTTCCTCCCCCCTTTTTTCCCCAGTTAATTTTGCTCACATTTTCATTTTCATTTTTGTTTAAACTGGAATGATAACTTGGCAAGTGTAGAATTATACACACTGTTATACTGATAGGGAGTCAATTTAGAATCTAACTAACACTCGTGCCCGGTTGATTTGCACAGCTCATAGTAGCTTTAACATTGCAATTTGTAATTCTGCAAGTACAAATTTATTTTTGGTGCAGTCTGGTATTTTGTACTAATTTAGTGTATGTTGGCAGCAAGTACTGCCTCTAACTATCTCTATCTGTGGGATATTTATTGCATTTATGTAATTTTGAATGAATAAGTGACACATAGTTACACATAGTTACACATAATAAGTTACACATACTAAGTTACATATAGTAATATAAATATTATTTATATTTATCAAAAATATAAAATAGTTACATGATTTATACTAAGAGTGATTGTCATTATATTGAAGAATCTATTACTTTGGAGCCTTGTGCTGTATTATTTGTTAGTATTCATACATTGCAGCATAGGTGTAACTTTTGTTGCTAAACCTCCAGGTACTAGCTGGAGATCTCCTGCTATTACAACTGATCTCCAGCTGATAGATATCTGTTCACCTGGAGGAAATGGCCAACATTGATGTTGGGTAGTGTGACTTTCATTCCTCCAAATTTTCTTCTTTGTTTTTGGTAAGTTTTTGATTATATCTTTGCTAGTGTTTAGTGCTAAAGACGTATAGGTCCAGGTGTGCTTATAAGTTTGGACATAGTTAGCAGAGATGATATTTTTGTGTATATTCTGGTTTTGTTAACCAGCAACTAGTGCTTCAGTTCCCATATTTAACAAAATACTTCTGTTTTCTAATGTAAACTTTTTATATTTTGCTTATTCAGTTGAGTTTTTTGGAAGTGGCAGATCTGGCTTATTTCTCATTTACTGTATTTCTAGTGGTAGAATTCTTTGTAGACAGTTCAACATTTACATGGGTCATGTCGAGGGTAATGCCTTTACAATGGTTTACCCGAGTCATTCTTCCTCATGGTGTCGTCGGTCCTCCCTAGTGCCATCTATTGAGTTTTTTGTTGTTTCACTTCTACAATATTTTCTCCATTCAATATTTATTTTGCAGAATGTGATTGGTTTGGGGCATTTTTGGGGACAGTATTGTTTGAATAAAATATATATTCGATAAGGAATAAAATGAAATGAACTAATAACTTTATGGCTGTAATTGTATTCTTTTTTATGTTAATGCTTTGGCCTCTGGGTATATTTGATATTTCATTGATCAATCATTACACTATTACCCTGTAATATGTCTGTATGTATGTATGTATGCATATTATTATCATATCATTACTTTATTGTTGTTATTATTACTGAATGTACAGTGTGTTATTGTTTACTGCAATAGTAATTTTGATAATGTCGTAGTTTACGTTTGTAAAATCAAATGTGAATTGTGCTCTGATATTGTATATTTTACTTTTGAAGGGATTACTTTGTCCACATTCTGCCATAACTCTAACCACCTAATCTAACTTAACCTAACCTACCTTTTGCAGAATATAGACAAAGTTTTCCATTTGCAAGTAAAATATACAATAAAGATTAGGTTAAATTATATTAGGTTGTTAGGTTAGGTTAGGTGGTTAGAGTTATTACAGAATGTGACAGCTTTTCCTTCACAAGTAAAATATACAATGTTGGAGCTCAACTCGCATTTGATTTTATGAACATGTAAACTGTGACATAATCAAGCTCTGTCGTGGCTAATGAACCCCCCTTTTTAAAAAGAGGTCAAGACCCCAGGAAGAATAGCAATGAGTTCATGAATACTTAAGTGGATACCAAAAACACCAACTCAACGAAAAACAATCGTGCGAAATTTCTTTTTTATTATTATTTTCTACAATTCAACAAAAATAAACATATCTCAACAATATATTCAGTTGTAACTACTTGTAACAAAAAAAGCTCATTGCTATTACTGATAATATGTTATCTATAGTATTCAATGCTATATGCTACATATGACTTCCCCGCATCTTCTTCAGTCACTAATTCTACTGGTTAACACTTTTGCATTTCAAATTGATTTCTAATCCTTATTTTCTCTCATACAGACTTGCTTTAAGCTATCTATACTACTTCTATAAGCAATTTCAAGTCCTACATAGTTATAATATTATCATCATTGTCTCTATATAACATTCTATTATTCTATAATGAAGGGATTAGATCAATACATAAACAAATTTTTCCATTAAAAATTCATCAAAGTAAATCCACCGTGCCTCCCTTACACCCCAAAAATAAGCATCATCTTAGCCATTATCTTGTTTTGGGAGGGGATCTACCAGTCCTTCTTTATTTCCCAATCTCCAACCCCCATTTTTCAGTATAGTAGCTGTAATTCTGGCCTCTGAAAATGTAAAAGAAGATCCCAGTGATTGTATCCATTGGCTTCTTGTTAAAATTTCCAGCAGCTTCTTGGTAAGATCCTTCGTCATGTCTCCCTCCATCGCTGGCTGCCAGGAAGTGTTTTCTTGGGATAATAATGTTCCTCCTGTCAGCAGTAACTCAGACAAGTAGATTGTAGAGGTATTGAATTCTCTCATGTTGCTCTCTCTCATTGCCAGCTGGTCATTTGCAGCTACCTCTTTAAGAATAAATTGTTCTAATTCATTGTCATTATTTCCAGATTTTATCACCATTTCCACATAGCATTCAATAGTCATCTCCTTAGTAGAACCTTCTATTTCCATTGACATAATTGTTGTCGTATCTTGGGTCTTCACATCGTGGATCTCCTCAATAATTGTATCCAGTTTTCCATTAATTCCATTAATTGATTTAAATAGGATATTCATCATCTCAGCTAGTTGAAATACTTGATGTGAGAGAGCTTGTTGTTTTTCAAAGACTAAATCTTGTTGCACTGCAAACATGTCCATTTGTTTGAATAACATCTCTTCCATCCTCTTGTTTGACATATCTGCTTGTATTCTTATATAGAAGCAGGCTTTGTAATTTTCAAGATATCCTCAATTACGCTTCAAAGCGGCACAGATAAAGAAAAGGAAGTAGGCAGGAAACTGCAGTATCATAGACCCTGCGTCGTCTCCTCTCGGTGGTTAAGTGGTAGGAACGATCTGATGGTTACACCGGGGAGATTCACTTCAAGTCTTCCAATCTGCCCTGTCTTTTCGATGGTAACAAAGCCCTTCTTGTTATCTTCTGGTCTTAAGAGGCGATGTGGCTGGATTGATTGAATCAAAGAGAACCGGAAGTGGGGGGGGGGAAGGTTTTCGTCTCCCTCCCTCCCCTCAAAACATTTAATTGGTAGTTGTAAAGTCATTCAAAAGTCCCTTTTATTGCGTCTACTCACTGATCAAGTTGATAAGGTCTTAGTCAGTTCATTTAATGGCATTTGTTTATTTAAAAAGTCTCGTTACGCTGGGCAGGGAGTCGCCGGTTTTCGTAGGTGTTTTTATCATCATTCAGGTCTTCTCAATCAAGATAAAGGCAAAAAGTGTCTTTTTACTCACACTGACTTCCAAAGGTGAGGCTTCTTGTTCTTTTCATAGATTCTTTGATGTTAATGTATAGAGGAGGTCAAAGCCTAAATCCAAAGAGTCGTCCGTGGCAATGGTAGCCCCTATGTGCCGGCGGGGACAGCTTCCAAAACTCTGAGAGGCTTAATAAAGGCTCTCTCAGAGAATATGGGAGTCCAACCGCTCTTGAAGGCTGCAGGGGAATTTCCTGCTTCTCGATCCACTGTTTAGGACCAAGTTGGGGTGCTTACTGCACTCCAAATCTAAACGACTCTTGGTGTCTCCTGGGAGCCCCCAAGAAACAATGGCGCTCTGACCAAACGCTCTACAGGAAGTCCTCATGCGAAGGTTCTGAATGTAAAAAACTGTCAAACTATTTTACAATGTCAAGTTAAGGTCTGTCAACACCTACAGCTGAAACAAGCCAAGCAAGCACCAGCGAAGCCAGTGATAGTGAACAAAACAAAGCTCTTTCTAGCAATACACAACCCACTATTAACACTTTTGATTCAGATGATGATCACAATGATCAACATGAAAGTACCATGGAACACGAAGAGACAGAGCAGAAACAGGAAACAGGAAGCAAATTCAGTGATTTCAAAGAATACAGTGACCTCTCAAACTGGCCCATAAGAGTTGATAATGATTTCATACATAATTGTTTAATGCAAGCCATCATTGTTGTTTTTCAAAATAAAAAACCAGATGATGTTTATACCAAATCCAGCAGGGTTTACAAGGACCAAAACAGAAGTTTCTCAAACAAATACTTTGAACAGTTTGAAAAGTAGACTGTGATATCCTGGTTAGTTTACTCAGAGCAAAGGCTGTATATACTGCTTTGTTTGCAAACTCTTTTCTAATTTTCTAAATCTAAATATCACAACAGGTGGGTTTTATGCCTGGATGAATCATGAAGATAGCATGGAACATAAGAGGGCAATCTTGTGTTGGATAACAAGAAAGTCAAATAAAAACACCATGGATCAGCAACTTGATGAACAGATGAGAAAAAACATGTACTATTTTGAAGTACTGAAAAGAGTTGTAGCTGATAAAGTTTTTAAGTAAAAGAGGTTTGGCATTTAGAGATCATGAGAAGAAGTGGGGCTCACCAAATAATGAAAACTTCATGGGGGCCATTGAACTTATTGCAGAGTTCGGCCCATTTTTACATGAACATCTCAAGAAATGTAAAAATGAAAAAGTAAATGTTACTTACCTATCCCAAACCGTATATGAAGAATTGAGAGAAATCATGGGAAAACATGTGCAAGATGAAATTGTGAATCAAATCAACAACCTAGACACCAATACTACTCTATTGTTGTCTCTACGCCTGACCTGACACATGTTGACCAGCTGGTAATTGTGGTTCGATACTGCTATAATGGAAAACCCTGTGAGAGATTTTTAATGTTTTTACCAATAGAAAACCATTCATCCATGACCTTGTTCAACAAAATACAAGTCCTGTGTGAACATAAGCTTTCACTTGAAAATATCCGTGATCAGTCCTACAATAATGCATTTAACATGAAGGGCTCGGAGAAAGGACTGCAAACACTCTTTAAAAACATTAACATTAATCAATGAATCAAATCAATGAATCAAATCAACAACAATGCAGACTATGTACCATGTGCAGCCCATTCACTCAACCTTGTGGGAGGAAGGGCAGTGTCTACTGTGCCTGAAGTTTCTTTTCTACAAAGATGGGGGATTTTGAACACAGAGGGCAATCTAGATTTTTCTCTAAAGAGCTTAGTGTAACTAAAGTGTAACTAGATGGTCTTCACAGTATGAAGCAGTCCCCAAGGAATTAAAAATGCATATACAGGTATTTTACAAACTCTCAAACATATTTTTGAAGAAGCCTGAATGTAAACGAGATGCAAAGAATTTATACCACAAGTTAGTTGTTGGAATATGCTACTTTAACAGTCGTTTGGGAAGAAGTGCTGGAGCGTTTCAACAAAACAAGTAAGAAACTCCAAACCCCTGGTTTTGATGTATTTGAAGGTTATTTTGGTCTACCATGACTGAAGAGTGCTTAAATTATTTATGCATTCTCTAGAAAACGACATTTCAAGGAAGCTGTTATATGACAAAACTGTATATTGCTAGAAAAAAACAGAAAAAAGTTATTTTGTAAAATGAGCTTCATTTAGTGTTTATGCTCATAGATGTCTAAAAGATTGTTTTATTTCCCTAATTTTAATCTCATAACTCGAAAACTATAAGGTAATTTTATTCACACCAATGACGGATATGTGAGATAACCCAGTACAGCAATTTTAATCAAAATCTGAGGTGTAGTATTTAATTTTAAAAAATTGTGGTGATCAGCCATAGAACAACCTCACTGAAGAAGATAACAGCAGTTATTCAGACCTCATTGCTGATGGGAAGGCGCCCACTAAAGCCCATTTTCAAGGACTCCACCCCACCACCCTGTTATCCACCATTTGGGCCTCAGGGTCCTTGCAAAGGCAGCAAGACTCTTTGGACCTTGTTGGAGGCGGCCCTAATGTTGCTGGTTGCGATGGGCCCCCAAAATGTAGGTCCGCCACTGCCCATGGGGACACAGGAAACGTGTTTGCACAGGAAACGTTTTCCTGCCTCCACCTTCCTGCAACAGTCTAATGTCCCCCTGAAACCCTGTTCCAGGGCCTCCCTCCCCAAGGAATCAGATTGGGGGGGGCTGTTGTAGGATTAGGTTGTTGTAGGAGGAGGAAGGCAGGGAAATTGTACTTGCACCCACAGAAACGCTAGTGTGGATCTGAGCCAATTTGTTTTATGGCAGCCAGAGCCAGTTTCAAACATCATTAATATATCTAATTTTTAACATGACCCCCTTCTGTAGATACAAATCCTGATATTGGGGGAATTTACAGACAAGATCAATCTTTCTACAAACCTGGAAAAGCCCCAGTATTGCAGGAAAAAAAAACCTGAACTCTCAAAAGAAAAAATCATTGCCGATTTAACCCGCCCCCACAGAGATAGGCATGTCTGCAGCTTTAAGAAATGAATGCCCCCAGTGTCCATTGCTAAGCAACCACAAAAGTATTGTTTATTATCAAAAGTAAATGTCTATATAAAATACCAATTCAAATCAGAACTACACGACCAATAAATTATCTCTGCATGCACAGAACAAATCAGAAGTGCATGACCAGACACATTTAAACCAAGTCTTTTTCAGTGGTCATCAAATATAACACATATACCATAATGACACATCGTAACTATTATTTAAAAAATTTTGAGCCAATGAAAGCGTCACTGATTGATTAGCTGTGGTATGGACCAAATTGCTGCTTTTGATTCATACATTTGGGACTAAATAAACAAATTGAGTAATATAAGGAACAATATGTATGTTTCCACCATACAAAACATTATCTCTATTACTAAAACCATTAGTATTAACATGGCCAGCTCCAACTTTGGCACCCCTCAATTATGCATCAGAACAGCAAACCACACAGTGAATACGCAGCAGTGAATACTTATATCGAAGTGATCACATGATTAGCTTAGTTCTCAGGCAGACACTGAGTGTTGCACTTTGACAAATGGGCTGTAGAGCACGTAGGGTATGCTCCTTGCACTGTCTAGGCCTCCCCATTCCAAGGACCCTACCTGTTTATTGTTATTTTTTAACTGTCCCTAAAATAGAATACTTTTTTCTAAGGCAACATTAAATGCACTACCATTGGGGGAGTTAGCAGGCAGATTTTCAAGCATCCCCTTTTCTGAATGATTTTGTGACTAAATCAGAGAACTTGGACACTGTTTGGCATTTTTTATTGATTGCAAAAAGTATGATCTGGCTAGAGATAAATGGATCACAGTATACATCCAGAAGTGGGGACTTGCCCTAAAGCAAGAGATAATTGCAAAGCTATTGGCTTTTAATGATACTTTTACAAACTGTATACCTTAGATTATGTGTTTTTGTATTTCTGTATGTTTGGTTACTTCAATATTACTAAATTTGTTGAATTGTTTTGCTCATGACCTGTTGGTCCATGAGAATATGGAACATGGAAAAGGAAAGGATAGCCCAAAATAAAGAAAAGGATATAAGCCAAACTAGCAGGTGATTGACCATAACTACTCCTGACACGTCCCAAGTATGAAACAACTCTAATCCCATTAAAATGGTTGACAAATGTGTAAAACGAGGCTAAAATTCAGTGAATTCATAGGGTTTCCCATTGAGAGTCACATTGTGTTCCTTACTGTAACTGGATTTGTCCTCGTGAAACTCTGCCGTCATGCTTTCCTAGAAGTGACTCCAAGCCAAATGTTCCTGTAATACAATCCCTGGAACTCCCTTCTATTTAGGAAAGTTAGGAATGTAAAACAACTAAGAGTATGCAAAAAAGTTTTCTGGTAAATTTCAGGTTTGGGTTTATTGGCCTTATATTTTGGGGGGAAAGTAATTCTGTGAGATTGCAGGATATTTTAATGTACATATGCATTCGGTATTCAATGATCGTATAAGTATATATATATAATGGGTATAATGGACCCATACCAGTAAATGGGTATTCGGCTTCATTTCCAGGTTTCCCTCCCAAAATTGAGTCCATTATATATGGAATTTATTTTCGAGGCTCCATGGGGGGCTATTTTTTGAGGTACAGTCACCATATTTGCACTCCTTAGAGGGACACTGAAGTTTGGTGAAGTTTGGGACAGGGGGTCCAATTTTATGAGCTTGCAAAGGGGTCGCCCCCATCCTCCAAGCGTTTGCGAGAGCCGAGCTGTCAGTCAGTTTTCAGGTTCATAAGGTCAGCATTGCCAAGGACTGATGGAAAGAGCCAACCGGCAGGCAGCCGCCTCTGTGGGGGCTCTATTTGTATCTGGGTCACTTTGCATGATGTCCATGCAAATAAGCTTCCAAACTAAGGGAAATTGCTTAAATGCAAGAAAAATAAAGTACACAAATCATTTCTTTGGGTGGCAAATGACATCCTGTGGACAGTCCTTTAATATAGTCAAAAATCTGATTTCAAGAGGTGGTCATGGTGTGAGTAAACAAAGTCACTACTGAGAGTGACCTTCAGTTTGAGGTTTTCATAAGGGGGGATAATATCAGAGCCAGCCAAAGTCTCAACCATGGGGGTTGTCTGAAGGAGATTGCTCATCTGCATGGGTGAGGGAATCTTCTTCAGAAGCCCAAAGCAGCTGAATGTCCCCTCCAAACAAAACCAGTCAAAGATAGAAAAATGGAATGGGAGAAGGCACAGAGCCATGCATCTGAGCAAAGGTAAATAGCTGAAACCCGAAAAAGCAGAATATCTATTCGGGAATTGCCTATCCAGCTTTTTTCAGCTTCCTGGTTTTTAGTATTCGGCTGAAATTAAACCTGAAAAAGCCAAGACGGCTATTTTTTTAGTTTATTTTCAGTTTGGGTTTACCGATATGCACAGCTCTAAAAACATTATAGTAAGTAATTCTGTGAGATTGCAGGATATTTTAATGTACATATGCATTCGGTATTCAATGATCATATAAATATTGCCACTTTAATATGGACACCCTTTTTATTTCCTCTCCTTTGCAGATCTTCCCTGAAGCAGAAGGGTGGCCATTTCCAAAATACTTGGGGTCTTGTGGCCGGCTAATAGTCAGTACCAGCACCAGACCTTTGAAGGAATGTTATAGTGTATCTCCTGATATGGCAGCAGACCTAGCTCTCCAGCTTCTTGCTATCATTAGTTCCATGATGAATAATGATCTGAACTACTTCTTCTACTTCACCTATGTTGATGCTAACACATTTGGAGTTTTCAACAATGGGTATCTGTTCGTCCGGGATGCCAGTAGACTAGGAATTATTGACATGCAAGAAGGTACTTAGCTTCATCTTTCAGGCAGCATAGAAAATGTAACAAGGCAGGTAGATGTTATTCACCTTTTTTAGCTTCTAGCATTTACAGGCAATTGGTTAATTAAAAGTCCCAGAAGCGAAATTTATTGGCTATCTGTGTACATATATCAAGTTGCCAGATTTTGTATGACTGATACTTACATGCTTAACTAATCTGATAAAGGCTTAAATCAAAACACACAGTCTATATATATAGGAAAATTAGATATAGGAAAACATTCTCTTTACCTTTTATATAGTCCATAAAGCCAAAAAATGTCTGCTGTGGCAAAACACTGCTATAGGTCTGGCTTAAGGTAGTGTGGGGGCACATAAGAGATAGAATTATGACAGCAGGCAATGTAGATTAGGAGAAAAGAGAGCAAAATACCTGGCTTCCAAGCACCTGGCATCCAACCCAGGGACAAGAAATACATCAGGGAAGCCCCCTTAGGCAGGTTTTAAAAAGCATAAATTTTCACTCCACCTTCATCTAAATCTAATCCAGCTTTCCTTATGATATGTACTGCATATAGATTGAAGAGATAGGGAGATAAAATTCATCACTGTCTGACACCTTGTCCAACTGGAAACCATTCTGTTTCTGCATATTCTGTCCTATCAGTAGCCTCTTGACCAAAGTACAGATTGTTCATCAAAACAATTAAGTTGCACATCAAAAGTGTGGCACACTCATTTCTTTTAAAACCAACCTTAGCTTTTTGGGAGCTTTGCCATAATCTATGAAACAAAAGCTGATTTCTTCAGAAAATCTCTCGTATGCTCCAGTAACCAACATAACTCTGCAATACAATCTCTCGTGCCTTTTCTGAATCCAGCTTGAACATCTAGCATTTCTCGTTCCATATATGGTAACAGTCTTTGTTGTAAGATTTTGAGCATCACTTTACTCACATGAAAAATTAATGCAATGGTCCGATAGTTGCTGCAGCCTTTGGCATCTCCTTTTTTGGGGAACTGGAATGTAAATTGAGTGTGTGGACTATTGTTTTGTTTTCCATATTTATTGGCATATTCTTGTTAAAATTTTGATAGACTCAATTTTTGTGGCTTGGAATACTATTGATATCCCATCACCAAGCATCTTCAGTGGAAACTTAGAGATTTGCTGGAACAAGGGAATTATAGCACAAGAGCAGGCTGGTTTCAGAGAAGGCTGCTCTACAATAGATCATTGTGTGTTGCTAGACCATCTTATTAAGAAGTATGCGGCAAATCTGCTGTCTCACTGTATGCAGCTTTTATTGATTTGAAATCGGCATTTGACTCAATCCCAAGATCCATTCTCTGGGAAAAGCTAAGAGCTTCTACGATAGACAGACGGCTTCTGTTCCTGATTTGAGCCCTATACGAAAGAACCACAATACGGGTAAGATGTAACCATCAAGGGCAGCTTACCGACCCCATTTGTAACAAGGAAGGGGGTCAAACAGGGCAGCATCCTAGCGCCATTATTGTTCAATTTTTACATCAGTGATATGGTAGCATGTTTAAACAAGCAAGAGCTGCACCCCCCAAAACTGGTGGACAGGCACATTCCCCTGTTACTATATACCAGTGATGGCGAACCTTTTAGAGACCAAGTGCCCAAACTGCAACCCAAAACCCACGTATTTATCGCCGAGTGCCAATGCGGCACTCTGGATGGAGAAAATGTGCATCTGAGTGGCAAATCCAAGGCAAAACCACCCATTCACAAACGGCCAATAACCCCCCATGCAGACTTTTCAGAATCTGGATGGGGGAAATGTGCATCTGAGTGGCAAATCCAAGGCAAAACCTCCCATTCACAAATGGCCAATTACCCCCCATGCAGAGTTTTCAGAATCTGGATGGGGAAAATGAGTGAGGGGCCAGCTTGCCCCAGCAACGGGGTGTATTGGGGGGAGAGAGAGAGAGAGAGACACCCCCAAGGAAAGGCCGCAGGCTTGCATGAAAACCCGCAAGGCGAACTTTTGCAACTCGCCCCCCCAACGATGCAAAGACACAAACACAAAAAAGCCTGCCGCATTGCAGAGGAAGAGGCGCCTTTGCATTGCACCCCGGGTAAGGGGGGGGCAAGCTTGCGCACTTCCCACACCAGCAGCAAAACCCGTGCGGGTGCAAAGGGTGGCAAGTTTGCAAAAGTGGGTTGGGGGGGCCTTTCCCACCCCGTTCCTCCGGTCCGGCTCCCTGGCTCCCCTCCGCCGCCTGCAGCGAAATGCAAACCCCGGGCGAGACGCGCTTTACAAAAAACATAACCAAGCCACGCACCCTTCCAAGCAGCGCGCTTGGTAGCAGCTCCCGACACAGGGGGGCTCGGAGGGGAGGGGAGGGAAAGGGGGGAGCGATTCCCAGCTCGCTGCCGCTGATCACAGTGCAGCCTACCGGGGGGGAGAGAAACCCCTCTACCCCCGGCCAGGGCCAGGGCCACTCACAGCAGGCAGAGGGCGAAGGCTCCTGCCACGCTCTTGTGCACCAGGAAGCTGTTGTCGCAGCCAGCCCGGGCCTGCAGCTCCTTGGCCGCTGCCCGGCTCAGGTCCTTGTGGAACCACGGCGGCGGCACAGGCGGGGGCGCCGGGCTGGCCGGCGGAAGAGCTGCCACGCCGCAAGCCATATGCCTCCTGCCGCCCCGCTTCGCCGCAGCAGCAGCAGCAGCGCCGCCGCCCCACCCAGGTGCTGCTCCGGACCCGCAGCCGCCACTGGCTACCCGGTGGCCGCACCGCTACACCTGCCGCCTCGCCCCCGCCTCCGCCCGGCTCTGCGCGTGCCCACAGAGAGGGCTCGGCGTGCCGCTTATGGCATGCATGCCATAGGTTCGCCAACACGGCTATATACGGACGATGCCGTTCTTCTTTCTAGAACAGGAGTGTCCAAACTTTTTTCAAAGAGAGCCAGATTTGATGAAGTGAACATGCGTGAGGGCCGACCATTTTGCCTGACATTCTTACTTAATTTAATTAAATGCAAATTAACTATTTTATGCAAAGTTTATTGCAAACGGCATACTTATTATGCCCATAACCACAGACTGCACCACAAAAACCATGGCTACATTCCTTCCTTTCCCCAAAGCCCCTTTCAGCT
Organism: Euleptes europaea; assembly: GCF_029931775.1. Classification (NCBI taxonomy): domain Eukaryota; kingdom Metazoa; phylum Chordata; class Lepidosauria; order Squamata; family Sphaerodactylidae; genus Euleptes; species Euleptes europaea. The sequence continues at coordinate 66,959,831 of NC_079323.1, forward strand.
CACCGGATGCCCCTAGCTTCTAAATCTCCAACCTTCCTTCTGTAGGGAGGGAGCAGGAACTCTTCCTCCCCCCTCCCTCCTTGCTCATGTGCCTCTCTGGGACTGTCACCTCTCTCCCTTCAACAATGCCAGGGGTATTCTGTCCTTCCCTCATCTGAGCCAGGAAATAAACTGGTTTTCATTCTCATGGAGTCCAAGATTCAAACACTCTGACATCTCCCGTGCAGGGAGGAATGTGGAGTTTTTCTCCCCATGAGAGCCAGCGTGGTGTAGTGGTTAAGAGCGGTGGTTTGGAGAGGTGGAGTCTGATCTGGAGAACCGGGTCTGATTCCCCCACTCCTCCACATGAGCGGTAGAGGCTAATCTGGTGAGCTGGATTTGTTTCTCCTGCTCCTACACACGAAGCCAGCTGGGTGACCTTGGCCTAGTCACAGCTCTCTTAGCCTTACCTACCTCACAGGGTATCTGTTGTGGGGAGGGGAAGGGGAGGGCGATTGTAAGCCACCCATAAGTGGTAGAGAAAGTGGGCATATAAAAACCAACTCTTCCCTTCTTCTTTCCTTCTGACCTCTTTGCTCTCTGCTCGGGGCTTTGACCTCTGGAATGAACACGGGTGTCCTCTGCAGACTCGGCCCCATCTGAACGCGCCTCATTTCCAAACACGATACATGCCAGGAGTCATTTATTTCCCCACCCCATCCCTTCTTTCGAAGCAGCCACTTCCTTGGAGAGAACCTGCTGGGGGGTCTGACTCCAAACACTCACTGCCCCCAAATCCAGCCCCCTCTCCCCCTGCCTTTCCTTGACTCACAATCCCCCCACTCAAGACCCATCCAGTCTCTCCCCTCCTCCCTCCCACCCACCCTGCAAATCTGGATCCCTCGCGAGGCCTCCGCAATGCAGGGAAGGGGCTGCATCTCCCCCCCCAGCCTTCTGCAGAGAGGAAGGAGGAGAGCCAGACGGAGCAGCCCCCCCCCCACTCCCAGGCTTTTCGGTGTTTGTGTGTGTGGGGGGGATGTCTTTCCTCTCCCGGATTGGGGCCAGCCTCTGACCTCCCTTGCATTTCCCTTCCCCCCCCGCCACCTTTCCCACCCTCTAGTCCTCCCCAACCCATCCTCAGGATCCCCCTTGACCCACTCGGGAGGAGCTGCTGCTGCTTTTCCATGCTTCAGAACAACAAAGGCCGTGTCCCCACGCACGGGCTCTGGGTAGGAAGGAAGTGGCCTCTCTAGGGTTTCAGACTCGCTGGCCTTCATTCCGGGGGGTGGGGCTGAGAAAGCCAATCGAGGCGACCCTCCACCCAAGCGTCACCCCCTCGGTCGGGGATGCAAAGCACAGGCGCAGCCCCCACGCGCTCCCTTTTCTCTCTCTGCAAAACAGGCTGGGGGGCTGTATTAAACCGGCCCGGGGGCCGCAATTGGCCCCCGGGCCGGACTCTGGACATGACTGTTCTAGAATAACTATTGGCATCAGGAGGGCATTGCGCCTGCTTGCGATCTATTGCACTGATAATCAACTCGAGGTTAATCACTCAAAAACTATAGTAATGGTCTTTGCCAATAAGCCAAAACTTCACTCCTGGAGTCTGAATGGGATTAAGATAAGCAGGTACACTGCTATAAATACCTGGGTGTGGTCTTTCAGGCAACAGGATTAAGGAATTCTCACATAGCCAATGTCTCCACCAATGCCCAAAAAAGTGCCGCAGCTATATTAAAAAAAATTTGGACTAAGGGAGGACACTCGGTTACAGCTGCTGTTAAAGCGGGGGCTGTTATTAACACAGCAAATTACTCCAGGCTGGAGAAGATCCAATCCAAATTCCTGAGAGCTGTACTACAAGTCCCTCCCAATGTCTCCAATGCTGCAATTCGAATGGAGGCAGGGGAAGTAAAGACTGAAGCAAGGATATGGATTGTCTCGATCTCCTATTGGCTCAAAATAGCTCCACGTCCCAAAGGACTTGTTAACCTAATTTTGTTTGACACTTTTGTTTTCCCCTGGTTAAGAAATCTGATGAATAAACTAGGCTATTATGGGCTCTCACAACATCTGCTCCTATCAATGGACTCTGATCAGAAAACGACCAGAGCCCTGATCAGGCAAAGAGTTCTGGATGTGGAAAGACAGCATGACCTAAGTCAGGGGTCCTCAAACTATGGCCCGCAGGCCGGATCCGGCCCGTCAGGGTCCTGAACCTGGCCCCTTTTAAAAATTGCAGCCGCAAGGTAATGCTGGGAGGAAGTGTGTTGATCCCCAAGGGACACGCCGGGGCGGAGCGACGACCTTTTCTCCCCCCCTTTGTGGGGGAAAAAAGAAAGTGACGCTTAGCGCGGGAGGGGATGAGCTCGCCCGGCCACTGTTGCTCCCTGGAAGCCGCGCCACAGCGGGAGCCCTCTCCGGCCACCATCCGTGCGCCAGCCATGGCGGACTGACCGCCGAGCCTCTCACAGCAGCCGCCACCTGAGCTGAGGCAATGGAGCGACGCTGCCAGAGGCAGCCGTGACCGGCGGGCAGCGCAGCGGTGATGATGGCCGCCGCCTTCCCGCTCCTGCTGGGCGCCCTCGCCCTCCTGCTGGCTCCGGCAGCCGCCTCGATGGAGGCGAAGGAGTGCGACAAGCCCTGCGCCAACGGAGGGCACTGCCAGCCCGGCACCAGCCAGTGCGAGTGCCAGCTCGGCTGGGTGGGCGACCAGTGCCAGCACTGCGGGGGGCGCTTCCGGTGAGACGGGGAGGGAGGGGGGAGATCCCTGATCCCTGGGGGGGGATCAGGTGGGGCTCTTTGTGTGCAATGGGGGGATTAAAATAGGGTTGCCACCCTCCAGGTGCGGCCTTGAGATATCTTGGGATTACAGCTGATGTCCAGACAGAGATCAGGGGAGGGGCCCTGACTCAGTGCTGGAGCATCTGCTCAGCATGCGGAAGGTCTGAGGTTCAATTCCCAGCATCTCCAATTAAAGGGACCAGGCAAGTAGGTGAATTGAAAGACCTCAGCCTGAGATCATGGCTCAGTGGTCGAGCATCTGCTTGGCATGCAGCAGGTCCCAAGTAGGTGATGTGAAAGACCTCTCTGCCTGAGACCCTGGAGAGCCGCTGCCGGGCTGAGTAGACAATACTGACTTTGATGGACCAAGGGTCCAATTCAGTATGAGGCAGCTTCATGTGTTCATGTTTTAGAGGGGAGAGGCTGTGGCTCAGTGGTAGAGCATCTGCTTGGTGTGCAGAAGGTCCCCAGTTCAATCCCCAGCATCTCCCGTTAAAGGGACCTGGCAAGTAGGTGATGTGAAAGACCCCTGCCTGAGGCCCTGGAGAGCCGCTGCCGGTCTGAGTAGACAATACTGACTTTGATGGACCGAGGGCCTGATTCAGTATAAGGCAGCTTCATGTGTTCATGTGACGACCGGTCACTTCCTCCCAGCTCCCTACACATGGGAGGGAAGAGGAAAGAGAGACAAGCCACGAGGACAGGAGAGCCACGCCGACTCCCATTAGCCACAACCACCCTCCTGCAAAAAGTATAGTCCGGCCCCCAACAGTGTTTGAACTGGCCCTCTGTTTAAAAAGTTTGAGGACCCCTGACCTAAGTAGAATCAAAAACATGTGCTACAATTGCAGCACTCTCACCAACGTGGTCCTTTCCCACTTAGATAGTCCAGACTACAGGAGGGCCTTCACCATGATGCGTTGTAACACACTCCCTTCAGCCTTTTTGGAAGGGAGATACAAAAAGATACCATATGCAGGATGATTATGCCCCTGCTCTGATGGGAGTATTGAGACCCTTCAGCACGTTGTGTTCGAATGCAAAATCTATAACAAGATATGAGAAGCCGTTCTTTCTGTATTATCGGGCCTCCCAGGGCGATCCAGAGCTTTTAGTCTTTCTAACATGCTCTCAGACAAGGATATGGAGATAACTTTTAAAGTGGCCAAATTTAAGTGGCAAGCTATGAGGGTCAAACTTAATGGTTGAGCGATTTTAGATTTATATTTATGCTAACTCTAATTTTGTAAAAATAAAAATTATGCGCTTAACGGCTTTTATGAGTGAGAAAGAAATTATAGGGGCTCGCACTTGATACTCTTTTATATGTGTTATGTTATGTATGTATATCTGGTATGTTTTTATGCTGGTCTTGGACCGTATTAAACTCTTTTCAGTTTCAGTTTCAGTTTCAGATATCCCATCTATTCGTGTCTCCCAATTTTCCTCAGTGCAGCTTTCACTTCACTTTCTAAAACTGTTTCTTCTTGGAAGGAATCTGTCATCCTTTCATCTTTTCTGTATAGTTCTTTAGTGTATTGGTCCCATCTTTTCTTTATTTTGTCCTGTTCAGTTAATGTATTTCCATGTTGATCTTTCAGCTTTTCAGGTTAGTTTTTAAATTGCCCTTTGATTTTTTGGATCTTGTGGAACAGCTCTCTTGTCTAGATTATATTTTGGCACTATGGATGTTTTGGTGTTTTTCTTCAGCTTTATTCTTTAAAGTTAAAGTTAAAATTATTTAAAAGCATTAAAATAACTGCTTTATTGAGAGACTTATACTAACCAGTATTACAACAAGAACCTATTATACCAGATGTTTGAATAATTGAGAATAGAATTTACAACATATACACATGCCTGGTTGGGTTTGAACTGTTTGTATTTGTATTCATTAATGTATTTCTGTAAATGTGTGCAGGTTTACAAAGGGTTTTAATTAACCACTGATGAAGGCCCCATAGGCCGAAATGCGTTTGGTATGTGGTTATAGTTATCAACCTCAGGAAATGCTATTGTGCTATTTTAATGCTTTTAAATAATTTTAACTTTTATATAGCGCTTCTAATAAATTATACTTTCAGTATTTAAACATAGACTTATATATATTTTCCTTTCACCCAACCTTGGATACACAACTTTATTGGTTACAGCATCAGGCATTGGCATTGCATAGGGGCTGGATCCAGCCCATCTGCTGGGAATAGCCTGAGATGCAGTATGTGGGATCCACTTGGACAGAAGCCTGCTGTGTGGTCCCCTGCCACTTGGCGGGAGGCCACCACCCTGATAGCCCCCGACTGGGCATGTCCTATTCCAGGCCTCCCCCAGAAATAAATCCAGCCCCATGCCAAAACTGCCAAAAGTTGTGACGAATTAACATGAAGTTGATATAACAACCAAACAGCCCAAGTATAGGGAGGGAGGGCAGGACAAATTAGGAAGCAGACTCAGCTGGGCAAGGGGGGCTGCTTCTTAAATACCTATCTGGAGGAGCCGAGTGCAATAGCTCATATCTGAGCCTCCCTGCTGGCTCTGCCCCTATTGAGCCAGGGCCTGATTGGTCCACTTGAAATATAGGGTGGGCCAGGAAGGTATGCAGCAGGGCAGGAAAAGTTCCAGCTAGAGTTAAAGATGCTATGGCTCCTTCTCCAGCTTCCACACCAGCAGCCATTTTGTGGCAGCATGCTGGCTGCCCAGCTGAGTCCCTGCCCCACCAGACAAGCCCCTGAACCTTGTGCCAGCTCCCAACCCTCCCCAGCGCATGCCAGAAAACTGGGCTTGTAGGTAAGTCTAAGCCTTGCTTTCTGTCACCTTTTACTTTTGCTTCTTGAAACAAAATTGCTGAAGAGAGACATCAGTCATCCATCAAGGCTTTTCATTTCTTTTGGCTACAAGAATAGTCTTTGCACATTCTTCCTTGATAATAGTTTCCACCCATAGTTATTCTAGTTTACATTCACTTGAACGTAGTAATGCAAATGTTCTTTACATGGTCTAAACTCTTGTCTAGATTATATTTTGGCACTATGGATGTTTTGGAGTTTTTCTTCAGCTTTATTCTTATTTTTGGTATTAACAGTTCATGGTCTGTACCACAATCAGCTCCTGGTCTTGTTTTAGCAGAGAGAATAGAGCTTCTCCATCTTCTGCTTCCAATTATGTAATATATTTGATTTCTATATTGGCCATCCGGTGAGGTCCACCTATATACAATTGTCTGTTTGGTTGCTTGAAACATATGTTCACAATGAACAAATTCTTGTCTTCACAGACTCTATGAGTTACTCTCCTGCTTCATTTAGTGTGCCTAGCCCAAATCTTCCAACAATACTGGATTCTGTTTTATTTTAAATTCCACTCACCCATGATTATTAGCACATCTTGTTTAGGTGTGTGATCAATTTCTTCCTGGACACTTGAATAGAAGCTTTCAATTTCTTCCTCATCAGGCCCAGCTGCCCCCTTTAATTACCTGAAACTTGCCTAACCCTTTGCAGACAGAGAAGTTTGTAATGTTCAGTGGTCCATGTCTTGTTTGCTATATAACTTTATATCTCCCTTGGGAAGACTCTCTGCCCCAAGCTATTTGGAGAGGCTGGAACAGGATCCAAAATAATTCAGTACAGGAACAATTACTCACTGAATGAAGGGTGTTCACTATCTCCACATTGTCATGACTTTCAAATTGTATGTAAACCATAAACTAAATCCTGCAATACTTAGATTCAACTTCAAAATGTTACATAAAGGACCGTTTAAAAATTCAACACTGCCATCTTTATGAGAAGTCACATGTTTGCTCAATAATACATTAAAAGATAGCATATCCAGAAAAGAGCTGTGAGAGAAAAATTCTCTACCCCATGTTAGTTTTCCACATAGAAGGAAATGTTGATGTAGGGAATGATAAGAGAAGGAAGGGCTCTCACATGACCGACATGTAGCTTTTCTTCTTTCTGCTTTCTTTCTCTCAGTGGGGAAGACAGGTAGGGGGTGAACAGTTTGTAGTCTGACTTGCCTCATGATATAGAGTTAAAGTACTGTAGATGGGTATGTACAGAACATTTGCTCATACATGTTTGTAACTAACGTTTCCGTTTCTTTTTGCTAGGAACCTCGTTGATGGAAGACCAGCAGGAACATTATGACATATTCAGCTGCTTAGCTGTGGACTGTCAGTCTGTGTTTCCCTCCTGTAATTCCATTAAGCACACTCAGAGCCTCATCATGGTGTGTGAGAAAATTCTGCCTGAACTCTTAAAGGAAAAATTCTTGCCTTATGTTCAAGAGGAGATTGACAGTGCTTTGGCCATTTGTGCGGACAGTTTCTTAGCTCAACAAAAAGTCATCTCTGCAGCTCAGAAGCTGGCAGAGATTTTGAAGCCTCTGCGGCCTTGCCACTCTCATTTTGCCTACCGCTATCCTGATTGCAAATATGATGCCAAATGGTAAAAGTATGTTTGCCTGGGATAACAGAGCTGTCCGCCACATGCCTCTTCTGCCTTTGAAGTAAAAAGAATGACATTTAGCTAAGGTTAACCCATTCTTTCAACAAGAATCTGCCCACTTTTTCTGCAACCTGCTTTTTGAGGAATATGCCCTCCTAATAAAGCTTTCCAAAATGTATTGAGCCACAGAGGTGGCACCGATTACTTCTGTAAGAATCAAATTTACTTTGGCTGTATGGAAAATGTCTGAATGGTTATCCTCGAATAATTGACAAAGGATGTCCTGATGGAAGCTACCTTTCTCCCTCTTCCATCTTTGGTGGAACTTTGAAATAGGTCGGTCGGTCTCTCTTTCTCTCTGCAAAAACAACAAAAGTGATAGCCTGTGGTTAGAGCTGCCAGTGGTTAGAGCTGCCAGTGGCACACTCTGTGGTCCCACTCTCAAGTTGCTTCTACATTTCCTTCTTTCATCACAGACAGTAGAAGTTCTTTCACTTCCCTAGCTGGAGAAATGTATTTGCTGGAGAAATGTATTTGTTGCTGAGGCAACTAATTCAGGCTCCCATAGAGATGGGAATCATTCTAACTAGCCATTTCATTTGGAATTTGCTGTTCACTCTACTTAAATAGGTAATCCAGATGACATTATTGACAATTCATTGCTTTCTAGTGTTTTCTGTAATTTTTTCAGACCTGACTTGTGGCAGTAAAAAAAAAAAAATTGAGATGGAATTTCAAGACCAAGCTACATGGACACAGGTTTTCCAGGCTTACTAATCATTTAACAACAACCCCCCCCCCATTTTGTTCCAGTTTTTTTTAGTTTGTGTTTTTTCTGGAAAGTGACTGGTTTTCGCTCAGTATTAATGAATTAATTGTATATGTGGGGTAGGGTTTTGTATGTGGGAGGGGGTTGTATGTGTGCTTATTAGAACCAACATGACAAAATCCCATACAAGGTTTCCCCAAACAGAATGTAAGGCCCAGCCACTGCTGCAGCAACACACACATCCTTCTCTGTTTTGCACACACGCTTGCTCTCTCTCTGACACCAAATGTGCCACATGCTCACTGCTTGAAAGTTCCTTGAGACCTCCTCCTCATTGGCCTTTCTAAAGAATAGCTACACCACACAACTGTGTGTTCTTCACAGCTCAGTACCAAGAAGGCAGAAGACCCTAAGGTACACCAGCCAGCCTTCCTGTAATCTGGATGCCTCCCGCCCCTGTCAGTGATGCTTGGAGCCTTATTGAAAGAGAAGGGGCTGATAGAACAGCACTTCTGGCTTGTCCATGACTGAACAAGCTCAGGCAATGCAAAATGAGAACACTACAGATATATGCTATTGCAGCTCAACCTGCCCCCATCTTCAGAGTGAGTTTGAGAAAACTAAGGAAAACACCTCTTCTGTAAGAGGTGTGTGTGTTGAATGGGTTAGTCAAATGGCAGACAGGGAAGGGGCAGCAGCATGAAAATTCGAAAACACAAAACATTTGCAATGCAATAGGAAATTTTTTGACCATTTGATAAAAAGCACACAAAAAAGCAAAATAAAACCCAAACCACCCCTTCTGTGAGCATTTGAAGGGCTGTTCATGATTTGGATGCATTCCCATTTGGGAACCACCAGGTTATTTCTGTGCTGTAGTAGTCAGTGTCTTAATAGAATGCAAACAGGAAGTGTAGATTCATTTGGCTGATTGGGTTCAGTCTGCCATTTCTTTCTATTAGGTGGGATGCACATTTTAAAAAATAAAATTGTTCTTCTGTCTGTCCCTACATGGGTTACTAAGATCTGACATAAGTAATTGAAGTAACTACCTTTCATGATTTGGGATGGAGAGACTGTCACATGTATGCCAGTTTGGGTAACACCATGGTAAGTTACCACTTGATAAGTGGTCATATCCATATTCATCCAGTGTAGATCCTTTCCTACATTTTAGCACCTCTGATATAGATAATTTACAGCAGACGTGGGAAATTTAAACTGGCTGTCATCCAGTTATACACATGGCAAGCACTGGGTCATTATTGACCCATGGGGTGGTGTCACATCACGACATTTACTAGCCACACTATGTTTATTTATTTTATTTTGCTATTTTTTAACCCGCCCTCCCCAGCCATGGCCAGGCTCAGGGCGGGTAACATCATTTAAAATACCCCAAAATATCCACAATAAAACCGATAACAATTTAATTTATAAATTGTTTAATTTAATTTTTATAACAATTAATTTTAACTTAATTTATAAATTTAATTTATAAACAGTAAAATCCTGATTAAAACCTTAAAACTTCAGATGGGGCCCAATTAAACTCATAGTGCCCGGAATATGCAGCAGGTTACTCCCAGTTAACAAAAATAGCATAGATGCGGGTGGGGGGAGTAGGAAGGCCAGCAAAAGATGGTACCTGCAGCTGCCCTCAACTGTAGGCCTGGCGGAAAAGCTGTCTTGCAGGCCCTATGGAATTCTTTAAGGTCGCGCAGGACCCTGATGTCACCAGACAAAGCATTTCACCAGGCCGGCGCCAGGGCCAAGAAGGCCCTGGCTCTCGTCGACAACAGCTGCACACTCTTAGGGCCAGGGACCACCAGTAGATTATTATCTGATGACCATAAAGATCTTCAGGGGGTATACCAAGAGTGGCGGTCCCATAGATAAGAAGGACACAGGCCGTGTAAGGCTGTACAGGTCAAATCTAGCACCTTGAACCTGATCCGATACTCCAGCTGGAGCCAATGCAGTTGACGGAGCACTTGCTGTATACGCTCTCGAGGTGAGACCCCTGTAAGGAGCCTCGCTACAGCATTCTGTAGCAGCTGGAGCTGCTGGGTCAGTCTCAAGGGCAGCCCTACGTAGAGCGAGTTACAGTAGTCTAGCCTAAAGGTGACCATTGCAAAGATCACAGTGGCTAGATCAGGGCAGGAGAGATAAGGCATCAGCTGCCAGGCCCGGCATAGTGGAAAAATGTTTTGACCACAGCTGCGACCTGGGCCTCCATAGACAGGGAGGCATCCAAGATCACACCCAGACTCTTGATGGTAGGAGTAGATGTCAGTTGTACACTGTCAAAAGCTGGGAGCTGGCACCCAGACTCCAACCCTTCCCAACTGAGCCACAAGGCCTCCATCTTCACTGGATTCAGTTTCAGCCAGCTTTTCTTCAACCAACCAGTCACAGCATCCAGACACCCGGCCAATGTGTCCGGGGTGGAATCTTCTCCATGAGAAGATAAAGCTGATGACACCCTAGCCTGAAACTCCAAACTAGCTGGGCGAGAGGGCCCATGTAGATATTAAACAACATAGGGGAGAGGATCGCTCCTTGTGGCACCCCACACACCAAGGGGTGCCGCTGCGACACCACCTCTCCCAGCTCCACCCTCTGTCTCCGACTTCAGAGAAAGGAGCACAGCCGTTAATGGGCTGTGCCCTGAGGTGGTGGTCAAAAAGATCACAGTTGACCATGTCAAAGGCTGCTAACAGGTCTAACAAAATCAGCAGCCCTGACCCGCCTCAATCCAGCTGACACAGGAGGTTGTCTGTTAGAGCTGTCTCTGTCCCATGACCAGGTCAGAAGCCAGACTGGAAGGATGTGTCATCCAGAAACCATTTCAGCTGCTCGGTGACCACTCTCTCAACTACCTTACCCAGATATGGAAGATTCGATACCGGGCAGTAGTTAGCAAGGTCTTTTGGGTCTAAACCATCTAAGGATGGTTTCTTTAAGAGCGGTCTTACCACTGCCTCCTTTAAATCCTCTGGGAATGTCCCTGAGCAGAGGGACCTATTGATGATCACTCCCAGAGGTGCCCGCACCGCATCCAGCCTTAACCAGCTATGATGAGCACAGGTCTAGGAATCAACTAGAAGGCCTCACAGCTAACAGGGTCCTGTCTACATCGGCATCTGAAAGCTGGCTGAAGTGGTCCAAAGTTGCACCAGAAGGTGGGCATATGCCTCACAGCTATGGGCCGAATTTGTACCTACATTTGTCCATCAAGGGATGTTAAAGATCAAATCACTTTAAATAATTGTGCTGGGTGAGAGCTAGTGGACACAATTTCAGCTGCATAGAACTCCTTTTTTGCAGCTTTCATTGCCATTACATAGGTTTCTTAAACGTCCTATAAGATGCTCTTGTAACTTTGTCACGAGTTTGCTGCCATACTCGTTCTAGCCATCTAAGCTCTCGCTTCATAACCCAAAGCCCCTCGTTATACCACAGGGCTCTGTTTCGGCGGGGGCGAAGAGGGCACCGGGGTGCAATTGGATTGATGGCAGTGGAGAGCCGGTCATGCCATTCCAACAAGCACATCGAGGGAATCACCAGGGGTAACAAGATCCTGCAGAGCCCTCTGGAATCCAATCGAATGTGAGAGTCCCCAACCTAGCTGGGCAAACTTCGCCAAATCAATTGCTCAGACTTGGATGCAGAAACAAAAGATTTATTGAAGGCTTCAGATAGAGAAGACAGGCTCACGGATTCAAAGTTGCGAGTGACTAGCTTATCGGGGTTACAGTATTTATCTACTACAGGGCATGAAGGTTCACACGCAAGGGAGACATGGGAGGTTACAAGGCAAACCGGTGCAACATAATACATCAAACAGTCCTAGAGAGACAGTGAGGGCTATCTGCATTTCAAGGCCGGAGTCAGCCCGAGGGAGTGAAGGCAGAAGGCACAGCAGGGGAGGAGAGGTGGCACCTGGGCAAGAAGGACGAGGCGGGGGACTCAGGAAGATACACAGAGGTGCGAACTGCTTGTACGAGTTCAAAGAGGGAGAGATAGAAACAGATAGGAGCCAAAACCAGATGGCCCTCACATTCTGCCCCCCTTAAGGCCCCCCTCCCGCGAGTTCGGGAGGTCGAGGCTTCTCGGGATAAGCGCAATGGAATTCATGTACGAGCCGGGGGGCGGCCATGTGGGGGGCTGCAACCCATTCATCGTGCGCGGCGCCTAGATGTTTCCACCGAACAAAGTAAAATAGCTTTCCCTTTTTCCACTTGGAATCCAAGACTTTGGATACTTCCATGTGGGTATCCCCTCCTACAACAGTGGGCACTTCTGGCTTAGAAGGGGGGTGGAACTGGGGAGCGGAGACGAACGGCTTGAGCAGACTGATGTGGAAAACGGGGTGTACCCCGCGAAGGGTTTTGGGAAGATCCAGCTCCGCAGTTACCTCGTTAATGACCCGAGTAATGGGGAAGGGGCCCACATATCGGTCGCTGAGTTTTTTACAGGGTCGGAGGGAACGCAGATTCTTCGTGGAAAGATAAACCTGTTCCCACACCCGGAGTTCCCATCCCTGTGACCGGTGTTTGTCAGCCTGTTCTTTGTATTTCCGCTTGGCCCGTTCAAGGTTCTTCTGTAGCCAGGGCCAGGTGGAACTGACCGCCTGCACCCATTCCTGCATCTCGGGCACTGCCTCGAGTTCGGGGGAGACGGGGGCGGCACCGAAAGGGCCAAAATCGGTTCCGTATACTACACGGAACGGACTAAACCCCGTGGAGGAGTGAGGGGCGTTGTTGTATGCGTATTCGGCGAAGGGTAACAGGTCCACCCAGTCATCCTGATGGTAATTTACATAACATCGGAGGTAGCACTCGACCACGGCATTCACCCGTTCGGTTTGGCCATCAGTTTGCGGGTGGTAGGCCGACGAGAGCCCCTGTTCCCCCACCCCCATAAGCTTCAGGAAGGCCCGCCAGAATTTGGCAACGAACTGGGCCCCTCTGTCGGAGAGGACCTTCCTAGGAATCGAGTGAAGCCTGAGGACATGGGTGACAAACATTTTGGCCAACCCCTGCGCTGACGGGAGCCCAGCGCAGGGGACAAAGTGGACCTGCTTGGAGAAGAGGTCTGTAACAACCCACAGTACGGTTTTGCCCCTGCTGGGGGGTAGATCGGTGATGAAATCCATGGCGATCACCTCCCATGGCCGGGTGGGGATCTCCAGAGGTTTCAGAAGCCCTGGGGTTTTTCCCCCCCTGTTTTTGGCGGTGGCGCATGTGGGACAACTGCGAACGTACAATTCCACATCCCCTCTCATGCCCGGCCACCAGAATTGCCGCCGTACCAAATGCAATGTCTTGACAAACCCAAAGTGACCGGCCAGTTTGGCCCCGTGGACCAGTCCCAAAACCTCCCTGCGAAGAGAGGCTGGGACATAGAGTTTCCCTTCCTGCACCCACCAGGACTCTCGCTGCTCCATACCGGAAGGGAGCGTCTGCTGCTCTGCTTCCTGTAGGGATGCGTCCCGGAGGCGCTGCTGGAAAGCCTCCGGGAGTCCCTTGAGCGAGGGACCACTGGGGTGGCGGGTTTGAGACCGGGTGGAGACTGCCAAACCCGGGATCTCTCCCCTTTGCTCGGGAGTGAAAAGAGAGTCCACAGGACGGTCAAAATCGTTGCGGTACTGGGGCAGTCGGGATAGGGCATCTGCTAGGGCGTTTTCCTTGCCGGGTACGTGTTTGAGGGTGAACCGAAATTTGGCAAAGAATTGGGCCCAACGTATTTGCTTGGCGTTGAGTTTTCTAGCCCCTTTGAGAGCCTCCAGATTCTTGTGATCAGTACACACTTCGAACGGGAATTCTGCCCCTTCTAGAAAAGGCCTCCACACAGTGAGGGCGTGCTTAACTGCCGCGGCTTCTTTCTCCCAGATGGCCCAGTTGATTTCGGACTGGGTAAACTTCTTGGAGAAATAGGCGCATGGCTTTAAAGCACCACTTTCGTCCCGCTGCAGGAGGGCCCCTCCCATAGCTACATCGGATGCGTCCACCTGGACCACAAACGGTTTGGTGCAGTCCGGGTGGGCCAGGACCGGTTCGGACGAGAAGAGTAGCTTCAAGTCCTCAAAAGCCTGTTGGCAGGGAGGGGACCACTGCAGTCGGGCCGAAGGCAAGGCGGCATTGGCACCCTTTCCCTTCGTACGCAGAAGGGAAGTGAGAGGAAGAGCCACTTGCGCAAAGTTGGGAATGAAATTGCGGTAGAAATTGGCGAACCCCAAGAACTGCTGCAGTTGCTTGCGCGTGGTAGGGGGTTCCCAATCCCGCACAGCCTGAACCTTTCCGGGGTCCATTTCCAACCCCTGGTGGGAGATTACATAGCCTAGAAAGGTAATGGAAGGCTGGTGGAATTCACACTTAGACACCTTAGCATATAACTTGTGGTCCCGTAACCGCTGGAGGACCTCCCGCACTAGTCGGACATGCTCTTCCATGGTTTCAGAATAAATGAGAATATCATCCAAAAATACCACCACCCCCCGAAACAACAAATCATGTAACACTTCATTGATTAACTGCATGAACACACTCGGAGCCCCAGAAAGTCCGAACGGCATGACTAAATACTCAAACATGCCAAAGCAGCTCGAAAAAGCCGTTTTTGGTTCGTCCCCCTCTTTTATGCGAATGCGGTGGTAGGCTTCTACTAAGTCCAGTTTGGTGAAAATCCGGCCCTCCTTCAATTGTGCTAGCAGGTCTGGAATGAGAGGGAGGGGGTAAGCGTTAGACTGCGTGACAGCGTTGAGCCTCCGAAAGTCAATACACAGTCTCAAGTCTCCCGTTTTCTTTTTGACAAAAAAGGCGGGGGCGGAGTACGGAGCTTTGGAGGGGCGGATGAAGCCCCTCGCCAAGTTAGTGTCCAAATAGTCCCGCAACACTGTCTTTTCACTGGGGCTCATGGGGTACACCTTTCCCTTGGACAACTTGCCGTCCCCAACTATTTCAATCGCACAGTCGGTCTCCCGGTGTGGTGGCAGTTCGTCACACTCCCGCACATCAAACACATCCGAATATTGGGAGTATTCCGAGGGTAGGTTGGGGGTATTGGAAACGGGTCCTGGGGAACCCACTAGGGCGGCTGCCGGGGTCCCGGTCATGCGGTCCCTGTCATGCATGGCGCAGGGATCCTCAGGGAAGGTAAGGGTCCTCTTGACCCAATCAATAGAAGGGTTGTGGCCCCGTAGCCAATTCATTCCCAGTACTACAGGGGCAACTATGGGAGCAATGGTAAAGTACAGCCGTTCCCAATGCTCCCCTACAGTCATGTCTATCGCGGTAGTCCGGTGAGTGACAGGCCCCTTTTTAAAGTCACTCCCGTCCATCTGGGAGAAGCGAAGGGGACCCGGGAGGCGCTTGCGGCGGACCTGCAATTTCCGGGCCGCCTCCTCGCTAATCAATGTGCGGGCGCACCCCGAGTCCACGAGCGCGGGGAATTCTAAAACTGGGCCCCCCGTGGGTAGTGAGAGGTGAACCCGAATATAAACATTATCTTCCTGGGCGCTTACCATCGGTGGAGCTCCTTGCACGAGGGTTGGTGCGGTCTGCTGAGGAGCCCCCCTTACAGCAGACCGACGGCGTTTTTTGCCGGCACATCCCACTCTTCCTCCTCGCTGGACGAGGGGGACGTGGTATTTGTAATCCGTGACTCGGCGGAGTCAGAGGTTGCACTGGCAATCCGGGGTCCCGATGGACCGGTCGAACTGGCGAACTCATCCAGGGCGTGAGCGTGCAGTGCCGAGGGGGTGCTCCGACGTCCTGGAGCGTTGCTTCGGCGTCGCGGTTGACCCTCTGCGGGGGCTTTCTCTGGTTCGCTCGGGACGGGGCGAATGGAAGCCGGGCGTCCGGAGCGGGATGGGCATTGGGAGGCGAAGTGACCCTTTCCTCCACAGACCAGGCACACCCCTGCCTCGAAGCGCTTGCGGCGCTCAGCCGGCGTGGGGCCGCCCCCGCCTGGGGTGCGAGGGTCCCGGATCCCACTTGCCTTGTCTCCTCTTGGTTTGAAGTCGCGGCCGGAACGTTGCTTGGACAGGTTCAGGAGCTGCTTCCGATTTTCGATATCGGCAGCGTGGCGTACCCAACCTTCCACATCAGGGGGGTTGCCTTGCATAAAGGCCCAATGCTGCAGGTCCGGGTTTAGGCCCTCCCTGAACAACTGCACCCGGGTAGCCTCACTCCAGTCCAGAATCCGACTCGACAGGGACTGGAACTCGCTCGCATACTGCGCCACTGACTTGGCCCCTTGGCGTAGTTGCATCAGAGCGGCTTTGGCCCGCTCCCCCAGGTTCGGGTCCTCGAACCGGTTACGGAGTGCGATCATAAAGTCATCCAAACTCCGTAGCACAGGGGAGCGGAGCTCGTACTGTAACACCATCCACGCGGCCGCTTCGCCTTGCAGGAGGGAGGCCACATACTGGACCTGGGACTCCTCGGAGGTAAAGGTCCTGCCCTGCTCCCGCATGAAAATGTCCACTTGGACCATGAAAAAGGTCAACTGGTCCCCCGACCCATCATACGTGATTTTCAAGTCCCGGCGGGCCGGGGTGCTGGGAGGAGGCGCGGGGGGAGCTGCCGGTGTCCCATCCGGAGGGTTACCCGGCGGGGGCTGTACCTTCAGCGCGTCCATGGCAGCGGCCATCTCCTCCATCACAAGCTGCATGGCATCTATGCGCTCCACCATCGCCTGGCGCTCCTCCTGCCACTGTCTCCGCTCCTCATCCATCAGAGCGTCCTGACGAGCGGGGTCGTCCTCGAACCCCGTACCCGTTAAGGCCAAGCGGCGGTGCTTTGCCTCAGTCCGGGAAAGCGACCAACCTTTCGGCGAGTCCAGCCAAGTGTTAAAGGTGGTCTTGGGACGCGTGCCCGGTCCTGGGCCCGGTCGGGGCGCACCTGGCACCTTCTGGTCCGGTTTGTCTTTCGGGGCCGGCTTGTCCGGGACACCGCTTCCATCCGGGGAGGCCGGAGGGGTCGTTTTTTCCTCGTCGGCTGACATAGCTGTCCCGTAGGGTACAGATGCAGAACGAAGAGGCAAGGACTCGCAACTTAATGTGAGAGTCCCCAACCTAGCTGGGCAAACTTCGCCAAATCAATTGCTCAGACTTGGATGCAGAAACAAAAGATTTATTGAAGGCTTCAGATAGAGAAGACAGGCTCACGGATTCAAAGTTGCGAGTGACTAGCTTATCGGGGTTACAGTATTTATCTACTACAGGGCATGAAGGTTCACACGCAAGGGAGACATGGGAGGTTACAAGGCAAACCGGTGCAACATAATACATCAAACAGTCCTAGAGAGACAGTGAGGGCTATCTGCATTTCAAGGCCGGAGTCAGCCTGAGGGAGTGAAGGCAGAAGGAACAGCAGGGGAGGAGAGGTGGCACCTGGGCAAGAAGGACGAGGCGGGGGACTCAGGAAGATACACAGAGGTGCGAACTGCTTGTACGAGTTCAAAGAGGGAGAGATAGAAACAGATAGGAGCCAAAACCAGATGGCCCTCACACATGGGCGAGCATAAATCAGCTTGCCGCCCAAACAGAGTGGAGATGGAAACTCTTTCCGGGCCTTCAGGACTACATGATCTGACCATGGAACCTCCTCAATGGGCATCAGATCCAGACCTATCCCAGCAGCAAAAATTAAATCTAGGGTGTGGCCTGCTTAATGTGTAGGACCCAAAACAAATTTGGAGAGCCCCAGTGCCGCCATGGATGACACCAGGGCCGAGGCATGCGAAAAAGATGTGGTGTCAGCATGGATGTTGAAGTCTCCCCAAACCATCAGCCTTGGAAACCTCAAGACCTAGCCTGCCACCACCACTAGCAAGCTCGACAGGGTATCTGCCAGTGCGTTGGGTGGCCGGTACACCAATGACATAGCCACATGAGACCAACACATTCTCGGCTTCCCACACGAGACCAACACATTCAATACCTAGAATCTCCGGGTCGGGAAGGGCCCTAAAGGAGAAAACCTCCTGGACCAACAAAGCCACCCCTCCCCCCTGGCCTGACCTCCAGGACTTGTGAAGGACCAAGTAACCTGGAGGGGGGAGGTCAGTTCTTTCAGAGCGACAGTTTTGCCCTCCCATGCTCAGGTCTCGGTCACGCAAGCCAGGTCCGCACCCTGCAGTCTAAAATAGTCCTGCAGGGTGGCGCTCTTATTATTTATGGACCTGGCATTACACAGCAGCAGTGTCGGGATCAGGTGAAACCTAGTACCCTTACCATCGTCTCTTGAGATGGGTCGCAGGTTGGAAGGAGCCTGAGCATAGCTGTATCTCCGGCTCCTTCCCTTATAACACCTGCACCACCGGCATACCTCCCACACCCCCTGATAACAGATCTTTCTAACCCAGCCTGCATGGGGTGGTTTGCCATTGCCTTCCTCAGTTGTCTACACTTTACCTCCAGCAAGCTGGGTACTCATTTTACCAACCTCAGAAGGATGGAATGCTGAGTCAACCTTGAGCCGGTTACATAAAACCAAATTCCATCAGGATTGGACTCAGGTTATGAGCAGTTTTTGACTGCAGTACTGCAGCTTACCACTTTGTGCCATGGGATTCTCTATACATGGCATGCAATCATAACATAGACACCCATCCATATACAAACAGAGAAGCACATAACAATGCACTCAAACATGAAGCATACTAGCCTACCACCTTCATCTCATTAATGTCATTATCATTCATGAGATGGGAGGTGGTAGGCTGGAAGCTGTTGAGAAGTATGTGTGTGTGTGTGTGTGTTAAGTGCCGTCAAGTCGCTTCTGACTCTTGGCGACCCTATGAATGAAAGTCCTCCAAAATGTCCTATCTTTGAAAGCCATGCTCAGATCTTGCAAATTGAAGGCTGTGGCTTCCTTTATTGAGTCAATCCATCTCTTGTTGGGTCTTCCTCTTTTCCTGCTGCCCTCAACTTTTCCTATCATGACAGTCGTTTCCAGTGACTCTTGTCGTCTCATGACGTGATCAAAATACGATAGCCTCAGTTTAGTCATTTTAGCTTCTAGGGTCAGTTCAGGCCTGATTTGATCTATAACCCACTGATTCGTTGTTGTTTTTTGGCAGTCCACAGAATCCGTAACACTCTCCTCCACCACATTTCAAAGGAATCTATTTTCTTCCTATCAGCTTTCTTCACTGTCCATCTTTCACACCCATACATAGTAACAGGGAATATGATGGCATGAATTAATCTAGTCTTGGTGGCCAGTGACACATCCTTACACTTCAAAATATTTTCTAGCTCCTTCATGGCTGCCCTTCCCAGTCTCAATCTCCTTCTAATTTCTTGGCTGCAGTCTCCCTTTTGGTTGATGGTGGAGCCAAGGAATAGAAAGTCTTGAACAATTTCAATTTCCTCATTGTCAACCTTAAAGTTGTGTAATTCTCCTGTAGTCATTACTTTTGTTTTCTTTGGCACTTTCTCTTTTAACTTTCAGCAGTAGTTGTTTCAAATCTTCACTATTTTCTGCCAATAATGTAGTATCATCAGCATATCTCAAATTATTGTTCCTCCCTCCAATTTTCACTCCACCTTCATCTAAATCTAATCCAGCTTTCCTAATTATATGTTCTGCATATAGATTGAAGAGATTGAAGAATATAGGGAGATAAAATACATCCTTGACTGACACCTTTGCCAATTGGAAACCATTCCGTTTCTGTTCTAACTGTGGCCTCTTGTCCAGAGTACAGGTTGCGCATCAAAACGATCAGATGTAGTGGCACACCCATTTTAATTAAAACCAGCCGTAGCTTTTCATGATCCACAGTCAAAAGCTTTGCTGTAATCTATGAAACACAAGCTGATTTTCTTCTGAAATTCTCTCGTATGCTCCAGTAACCAGCGTATATTTGCAATATGATCTCTAGTGCCTCTTCCTTTTCTGAAACCAGCTTGAACATCAGGCATTTCTCATTCCATATATGGTAACAGCCTTTGCTGTAAGATTTTGAGCATCACTTTACTTGCATGAGAAATTAATGCAATGGTCCGATAGTTGTTGCAATCTTTGATGTCTCCTTTCTTGGGAATTGGAATGTAAATGGATTGTTTCCAGTCTGTGGGCCATTGTTTTGTTTTCCATATCTGTTGGCATATTCTTGTCATATTTTGATGGACTCCGTTTCTGTGGCTTGGAATAGAATAGCTCTATTGATATCCCATCTGCTCCTGGTGATTTGTTTCTCCCGATTGCTCTCAATGCAGCTTTCACTTCACTTTCTAAAACTGTAGGTTCTTCTTCAAAAGATTCTTCTTGGAAAGAATATTTTATCCTTTCATCTCTTCTGTATAGTTCTTCAGTGTATTGTTCCCACCTTTTCTTTATTTTGTCCTGTTCAGTTAATGTATTTCCATGCTGATCTTTCAGCATGCCTAACCGTGCTTTAAATTTCCCTTTGATTTCTTGGATCTTGTGGAACAGATCTCTTGTTCTTCCTTTTTTGTTGTTCTCTTCTATTTCTTTACACTGGCTATTATAATAGGTCTCTTTGTCTCTACGTGCTAGTCGCTGGAACGTTGCACTTAGACTTTTGATTCTATTTCTGTCACCTTCTACTTTTGCTTCTCGTCTATCTCTGGCAATTTTAAGAGTTTTCTCAGACATCCATCGAGGTTTTTCTTTTCTTTTGGCTACAGGAATAGTCTTTGCACATTCTTCCTTGATAATATCTCTAGTTTCCACCCATAGTTCTTCAGGTTTACATTCACTTGAACTTAGTAATGCAAATCTGTTCCTTACATGGTCTTTAAACTCTTCCGGAATATTGCTTAGATTGTATTTTGGTGCTATGAATGTTTTGGTGTTTTTCTTAAGCTTTATCTTTATTTTTGATATTAGCAATTCATGATCTGTACCACAGTCGGCTCCTGGTCTTGTTTTGGCCGAAAGAATAGAGCTTCTCCATCTTCTGCTTCAAATTATATAATCTATTTGATTTCTATACTGTCCGTCTGGTGATGTCCATGTATACAATCGTCTATTTGGTTGCCTGAAACATGTGTTTGCAATGAACAGATAGTTGTCTTCACAGAATTCTACGAGGCGTTCTCCTGCTTCATTCCGTGCTCCTAGCCCAAATCTGCCAACAACATTTGATTCTGCTTTGTTTCCTACTTTTGCGTTCCAATCACCTATGATTATCAGCATATCTTGTTTAGGTGTGTGATCAATTTCTTCCTGAACACTGGCATAAAAACTTTCAATTTCTTCCTCATCAGCATCTGTAGTTGGGGCATAAACTTGAAGGATGCTTATGTCGATAGGCTTTCCCTGAAGTCTGATTGATATTATTCGGTCAGACTTTGCATTATAGCTCCTGACTGCTTTTGCTACATCTTGCCTCACTATTAAAGCAACTCCGTTTCTTCTCTTTTTGTCATTCCCTGAATAAAACACTTTGTAATTTTCTGATTGAAAATGTCCTAATCCAGTCCACTTTAATTCACTTATTCCCAGGACTGAAATGTCCATACGTTCCATTTCTTGTTTAACAATTTCAAGCTTATCCTGATTCATGCTTCTCACATTCCATGTTCCTATTTTATGCGTCGAACAGCTTCGGACTTTCCTTTTGCATCTATTCATGTCAACCACTGAACGTCCTTTCGGCTTTAGTCCAATCGCATCATTAAGAACAGAGCTACTCGTACTTATCCTCTGCTCCACCCCAGTAGCACATTGAGTGCCATCCGACCTGGGGGTCCCATCTTCCAGCACTATATCTTTTTTCATTTTGGTTTGTCTCATCATAGGGTTTTCAACGTAAAGGTTGGTCAGAAGTGGTTTACCAGTGCCTTCTTCTGCGCAGTACTAACCAGAGTTAGCCGTAGTGGCACTGCCGTTGTCTACGAAAGATCTTCCGCCAGTGTCACCTTCCACTACTGCTGCTGCCCAGTAGCTAACCTACAGGGATTCCTCTACCCCCATCCCCATTGGAACTGCCTGCTCTCTTCGGCGGATGTGGCCATTAATCCCTTAAGGGGGTGGATGCATCTTCGTCTGGTGTATCAGCTGTGACCATTCCGTCTTGAGTGACTCTGCTAGGAGTTTAGTCTCTTGATAGAGTCTAAACCCCTTACGGTATTGCTCTCAGCTTCCCTGACACTCACAAACCCCCTCACCACGTTAAGGTGTGCATCCAGAAGGGGGGGTTCTAGCTCTATATGGAATTAATCCTGAACATGTTCACAGAATACCATAGTTATATCAGAGACGAAGACAGGGTTAGGGTAGGATAAGGGTTAGGGTTAGGTATAGGTTTAGGGTTAGGTTTTGGGGTTAGGGTTAGTGTTAGTGTTAGGGTTAGGGTTTGGGTTAGGGTTTGGGGTTAGGGTTAGGGTTAGGGTTAGGGAAAGGATCATGGGTTACGGTCAGGGTTACGGAAAGGGTAGGGTTAGGGTTAGGGTTAGGGTTAGGGTTAGGGTTAGGGTTAGGGTTAGGGTTAGGGTTAGGGTTAGGGTTAGGGTTAGGGTTAGGGTTAGGGTTAGGGTTAGGGTTAGGGTTTGGGTTAAGGTTAGGGTTAGGTATAGGTTTAGGGTTAGGTTTTGGGGTTAGGGTTAGGGTTAGGGTTAGGGTTAGGGTTAGGGTTAGGGTTTGGGTTAGGGTTTGGGGTTAGGGTTAGGGTTAGGGTTTGGGGTTAGGGTTAGGGTTAGGGTTAGGGTTAGGATTTGGGGTTAGGGTTAGGGAAAGGATCATGGTCAGGGTTACGGTTAGGGTAGGGTTAGCGTTAGGGTTAGGGTTAGGGAAAGGATCATGGTCAGGTTTACAATTAGGGTAGGGTTAGGGTTAGAAAGCTCTGCAGTGGCCCAGTTTGCATGATGTGTTCTAGCTCTATATGGAATTATTCCTGCACATGTTCACAGAATACCACAGTTATGTCAGAGACCATGACAGAGTTAGGGTTAGGGTTAGGGTTAGGGTTAGGGTAGGATTAGGGTTAGGGATAGGGTTAGGGTTATGGTTAGGGAAAGGATCATAGTTAGGGTTACGGAAAGGGTAGGGATAGGGTTAGGGTTAGGGTTAGGGTTAGGGTTAGGGTTAGGGTTAGGGTTAGGGTTAGGGTTAGGGTTAGGGTTAGGGTTAGGTTTAGGGTTAAGGTTAGGGTTAGGGTAAGGGTTAGGTATAGGTTTAGGGTTAGGTTTTGGGGTTAGGGTTAGGGTTAGGGTTAAGGTTAGGGTTAGGATTAGGGTTAGGGTTAGGGTTAGGGATAGGGTTAGTGTTAGGGTTAGGGTTAGGGTTAGGGTTAGGGTTAGGGTTAGGGTTAGGGTTAGGGTTAAGGTTAGGGTCAGGGTCAGGGACTGGGACAGGGACAGGGACAGGGACAGGGACAGGGTCTCGGTCAGGGTCAGGGTCAGGTTCAGTGTCAGGGTAAGGGTTGTCGTGGTTCGAGGCTTTATTTTCCTACACTCTTAGAAAGGTTCTCTTCCTGAGAAGGGATATGTTCTCTTATTCAGCGAGACACCACTAGACCGGAATCAACAGTTCCTAGAAACTTGTTATGGTTACTAGAAAATCTCATGAACACGCCAATAAATGTATAATACTGGACAAGAGTAGAAGTATAAAAAACACATTTATTTACATTATACAATATATGCTATTTGGTTGCAAAGCCTTAAGATATCATATAAGGCTAGACATCATAAGTCTTAAACATGTTTATATAGCAAGTAATCATTCACTCTCTATGCCTCCATAATGGAGTATCTTAGTCAGAATATACTCATAAAGTATCCTTAGTGCAATGCACTTTCATTCAGAATATAAGGTTACAGAAATCCTGTCGAAATATGGTTAATTCTTTGGAGAAAGATTTGGTGAGAAGCATCCTAACTTAAATCATCATAATATTTCAGTACAGAAGACACACTATACCTTGCTGTGTCATCTGTAGTCCTCTAAGATTCTAAGCTCTATGAGAACATATGAAGTTATCCCAGAGTATCTGTATTTTCTAAGTCTTGAATCCTTTAAAGACTTCTATTAATATTCTTAACTGATCATCATTAAGATCAGGCATTGTCTAGGTACGTGCTATGCATGTTCTTTCTAGTTTTAGAGAGCAATGCTGAATATATAAATACTATGTGTTAGCTTAAAGCTGTTTAAAGTCTCTTTGGCTGTGCCAATCTGTGTCTGCGCTGTACAATGTATCAGCATTGTGCATATCTCACAGAGTACAGAGAGTCTCCTTTCCCTTCAGGAAGATCTCCGGTCTCTTGCTCTGAGGAGGTTCACAAGTCCCTCGGTTAAGCCGAGGACCTTCTGACACTATCTCAGAGGTCTAGCTATTAGCCCTGAGTTCAGGATGCTCTTTAGCATTGGTAAGCCAAATAGGTTTAGTTTGTAAGAATCCATACATCCAATGGACTCTCATCCAATATATGGAAAGATCACTGCACTTAGGTTCCCATTCAAAGAATAGGAATCCTCTTCTAGGAATAGAGCAGTCTCACAAGAAGACTGTAAGTAAGATACGTTTAAATATCCAGATCTTGATACTTCAAGATACCTCAGAGAACTGCTGTCCACGCAAGGATCAGAGTCTCAATCTTTTACGTCGCAGGCCTCTGAGATGGAGAAATGTTACTTAAGACAGCTGCAGTCTGCCAGCAATAACAATCTGAAGTGCTGGCTGTACTGTGGATGTATTTATACTGTTTCTAGGCTCATTAAGTATGAAGAGAGATCCTTTATCTCCTTTCTGATCCATTAAGAGGCATACCTTTTGTTCCCTTTGTCTGAAATGATGTGCAGTGCAGAAATGGCTTACTAGCAGCGGCTCAGCTCTTTATGTCCATATATGGGCGTCCTTTCCTTTCAGTCCACTTTGCTTAGACGCTTGTTTCTGAGTTACATGATCATATACATAATTTGTATACCATCCTCTGCGTTAGGACAGTACGCATTAAATGAGACTACTTAGAGATCTGTAGTACAACATTTAACTATATAACTCATAAAACACAATTATACCTTACATTGTCACTTGCAAAGTTTCTTTATTTACAGTAGTCAGTAGCATAGCCTTTAGCGAGATTGCAGGAGAGCAAGAAAGCATATTACTCATATCTTTGAGAGAACTTTAATGCTAAAATAAGTACAGTTTCAGCTATTAATGTACTCTTAGTACATTCAGATATGTTAAGACCTTGAGAAGGTCCTGCTTTTGTGATTCTGACCTCTGGCAGCTGTCAGAAAGGTGATTTTGGTCACAACTTATTGATAGATTAGGAAAGGTGCTCTGCGTTGCCCCTTCAAGGACAAGGACTAGAGCGACTTTATTTGGTACCTCTTGATAGAGCTGACCTTGAGAGTATTCCATCAGCCTGCCAGCATTGCAAAGACTTTCATTATACATTACACAAAGCTCTGCTGTGGCCCAATTTGCATGATGGTTCTAGCTCTATATGGAATTAATCCTGCACATATTCACAGAATACCATAGTTATGTCAGAGACCATGACAGGGTTAGGGTTAGGGTTAGGGTAGGATTAGGGTTAGGGTTAGGGTTAGGGTTAGGGTTATGGTAGGATTAGGGTTAGGGTTAGGGTTAGGGTTAGGGTTAGGGTTAGGGTTAGGGTTAGTAGGGTTAGGGTTAGGGTTAGGGTTAGGGTTTGGGAAAGGATCATTGTCAGGGTTAGGGTTAGGGTTGGGGTTAGGGTTAGGGTTAGGGTTAGGGTTAGTAGGGTTAGGGTTAGGGTTAGGGTTAGGGTTTGGGAAAGGATCATTGTCAGGGTTACGGATAGGGTAGGGTTAGGGTTAGGGTTAGGGTTAGGGTTAGGGTTAAGGTTAGGGTTAGGGTTAGGGTTAGGGTTAGGGTTTGGGGTTAGGGTTAGGGTTTGGGTTACGGTTTGGGGTTAGGGTTAGGGTTAGGAAAAAGATTATGGTCAGGGTTAGGGTAGGGTTAGGGTTAGTGTTAGGGTTAGGGAAAGGATCATGGTCAGGTTTACAGTTAGGATAGGGTTAGGGTTAGGTTTGGGTTAGGGTCAGGGTCAGGGTTAGGGTTAGGGTTAGGGTTAGGGTTAGGTTAGGGTTAGGGTTAGGGTTAGGGTTAGGGTTAGGGTTAGGGTTAGGGTAGGGTTAGGGTTAGGGTTAGGGTTAGGGTTAGGGTTACGGTTAGTGTTTGGGGTTAGGGTTAGGGTTAGGGTTAGGGTTAGGGTTAGGGTTAGGGTTAGGGTCAGGTCAGGGTCTGGGACAGGGACAGGGACAGGGACACGGACAGGTTCTGGGTCAGGGTCAGGTTCAGGGTTGTCACGGTTCGGGGCTTTATGTTCCTACACTCTTAGAAAGGTTCCCTTCCTGAGGATATGTTCTCTTATTCAGCGAGACACCACTAGACCGGAATCAACAGTTCCTAGAAACTTGTTATGGTTCCTAGAAAATCTCATGAACACGCCAATAAATGTATAATACTGGACAAGAGAAGAAGTATAAAAAACACATTTATTTACATTATACAATATATGCTATTTGGTTGCAAAGCCTTAAGATATCATATAAGGCTAGACATCAGAAGTCTTAAACATGTTTATATAGCAAGTAATCATTCACTCTCTATGCCTCCATAAAGGAGTATCTTAGTCAGAATATACTCATAAACTATCCTTAGTGCAATGCACTTTCATTCAGAATATAAGGTTACAGAAATCCTGTCGAAATATGGTTAATTCTTTGGAGAAAGATTTGGTGAGAAGCATCCTAACTTAAATCATCATAATATTTCAGTACAGAAGACATACTATACCTTGCTGTGTCATCTGTAGTCCTCTAAGATTCTAAGCTCTATGAGAACATATGAAGTTATCCCAGAGTATCTGTATTTTCTAAGTCTTGAATCCTTTAAAGACTTCTATTAATATTCTTAACTGATCATCATTAAGATCAGGCATTGTCTAGGTACGTGCTATGCATGTTCTTTCTAGTTTTAGACAGCAATGCTGAATATATAAATACTATGTGTTAGCGTAAAGCTGTTTAAAGTCTCTTTGGCTGTGCCAATCTGTGTCTGCGCTGTACAATGTATCAGCATTGTGCATATCTCACAGAGTACAGAGAGTCTCCTTTCCCTTCAGGAACATCTCTGGTCTCTTGCTCTGAGGAGCTTCAGAAGTTAAGTAGAGGACCTTCTGTTAAGTAGAGGACCTTCTGACACTATCTCAGAGGTCTAGCTATTAGCCCTGGGTTCAGGATGCTCTTTAGCATTGGTAAGCCAAATAAGTTTAGTTTGTAAGAATCCATACATCCAATGGACTCTCAGTGTTCCAATATATGGAAAGATCACTGCACTTAGGTTGCCATTCAAAGAATAGGAATACTAAGGGTCTCTATCCTCTTCAAGGAATAGAGCAGTCTCACAAGAAGACTGTAAGTAAGATATGTTGAAATATCCAAATCTTGATACTTCAAGATACCTCAGAGAACTGCTGTCCACGCAAGGATCAGAGTCTCAATCTTTTACGTCGCAGGCCTCTGAGATGGAGAAGTGTTACTTAAGACAGCTGCAGTCTGCCAGCAATGACAATCTGAAGTGCTGGCTGTACTGTGGCTGTATTTATACTGTTTCTAGACTCATTAAGTGTGCAGAGAGATCCTTTCCTCTTTCTTATCCATTAAGAGGCATCTTTGTTCCCTTTGTCTGATATGATGTGCAGTGCAGAAATGGCTTACTAGCAGCTGCTCAGCTCTTTATGTCCATATATGGGCGTCCTTTCAGTCCACTTTGCTTAAAGTATAAAGACTGATTTCTGAGTTACCTGATCACGGTATATACATAATTTGTATAGCATCCTCTGCGTTAGGACAGTACGCATTAAATGAGACTACTTAGAGATCTGTAGTACAACATTTAACTATATAACTCATAAAACACAATTATACCTTACATTGTCACTTGCAAAGTTTCTTTATTTACAGTAGTCAGTAGCATAGCCTTTAGCGAGATTGCAGGAGAGCAAGAAAGCATATTACTCATATCTTTGAGAGAACTTTAATGCTATACTAAGTACAGTTTCAGCTATTAATGTACTCTTAGTACATTCTGATATCTTAAGACCTTGAGAAGGTCCTGCTTTTGTGATTCTGACCTCTGGCAGCTGTCAGAAAGGTGATTTTGGTCACAACTTATTGATAGATTAGGAAAGGTGCTCTGCGTTGCCCCTTCAAGGACAAGGACTAGAGCGACTTTATTTGGTACCTCTTGATAGAGCTGACCTTGAGAGTATTCCATCAGCCTGCCAGCATTGCAAAGACTTTCATTATACATTACACAAAGCTCTGCTGTGGCCCAATTTGCATGATGGTTCTAGCTCTATATGGAATTAATCCTGCACATGTTCACAGAATACCATAGTTATGTCAGAGACCATGACAGGGTTAGGGTTAGGGTTAGGGTTAGGGTTAGGGTAGGATTAGGGTTAGGGTTAGGGTTAGGGTTAGGGTTAGGGTCACTAGGGTTAGGGTTAGGGTAGGGAAAGGATCATTGTCAGGGTTACGGATAGGGTAGGGTTAGGGTTAGGGTTAGGGTTACGGTTACGGTTAGGGTTAGGGTTAAGGTTAGGGTTAGGGTTAGGGTTAGGGTTAGGGTTAGGGTTAGGGTTAGGGTTTGGGGTTAGGGTTAGGGTTTGGGTTAGGGTTTGGGGTTAGGGTTAGGGTTAGGGTTAGGGTTTGGGTTAGGGTTTGGGGTTAGGGTTAGGGTTAGGAAAAGGATTATGGTCAGGGTTACGGTTAGGGTAGGGTTAGGGTTAGTGTTAGGGTTAGGGAAAGGATCATGGTCAAGTTTACAGTTAGGATAGGGTTAGGGTTAGGGTTAGGGTTAGGGTTAGGTTTTGGGGTTAGGGTTAGGGTTAGGGTTTGGGGTTAGGGTTAGGGTTAGGGTTAGCATTTGGGGTTAGGGTTAGGGTTAGGGAAAGGATCATGGTCAGGGTTACGGTTAGGGTAGGGTTAGCGTTAGGGTTAGGGTTAGGGAAAGGATCATGGTCAGGTTTACAGTTAGGGTAGGGTTAGGGTTAGAAAGCTCTGCAGTGGCCCAGTTTGCATGATGTATTCTAGCTCTATATGGAATTATTCCTGCACATGTTCACAGAATACCACAGTTATGTCAGAGACCATGACAGAGTTAGGGTTAGGGTTAGGGTTAGGGTTAGGGTAGGATTAGGGTTAGGGATAGGGTTAGGGTTAGGGTTATGGTTAGGGAAAGGATCATGGTTAGGGTTACGGAAAGGGTAGGGTTAGGGTTAGGGTTAGGGTTAGGGTTAGGGTTAGGGTTAGGGTTAGGGTTAGGGTTAGGGTTAGGGTTAGGGTTAGGGTTAGGGTTAGGGTTAGGGTTAGGGTTTGGGTTAAGGTTAGGGTTAGGGTAAGGGTTAGGTATAGGTTTAGTGTTAGGTTTTGGGGTTAGGGTTAGGGTTAGGGTTAGGGTTTGGGGTTAGGGTTAGAGAAAGGATCATAGGGTTACCTTTAGGGTAGGGTTAGGGTTAGGGTTTGGGGTTAGGGTTAGGGTTTTGGATAGGGTTTGGTAGGGTTAGGATTAGGGAAAGGATCATGGTCAGGGTTACTGTTAGGGTAGGGTTAGGGTTAGGGTTAGGGTTAGGGTTAGGATTAGGGTTAGGGTTAGGGTTAGGGTTAGGGTTAGGGTTAGGGTTAGGGTTAAGGTTAGGGTCAGGGTCAGGGTCTGGAACAGGGACAGGGACAGGGACAGGGTCTCGGTCAGGGTCAGGGTCAGGTTCAGTGTCAGGGTAAGGGTTGTCGTGGTTCGAGGCTTTATTTTCCTACACTCTTAGAAAGGTTCTCTTTTTGAGAAGGGATATGTTCTCTTATTCAGCGAGACACCACTAGACCGGAAACAACAGTTCCTAGAAACTTGTTATTTTTCCTAGAAAATCTCATGAACACGCCAATAAATTTCTAATACTGTACAAGAGTAGAAGTATAAAAAACACATTTATTTACATTATACAATATATGCTATTTGGTTGCAAAGCCTTAAGATATCATATAAGGCTAGACATCATAAGTCTTAAACATGTTTATATAGCAAGTAATCATTCACTCTCTATGCCTCCATAATGGAGTATCTTAGTCAGAATATACTCATAAAGTATCCTTAGTGCAATGCACTTTCATTCAGAATATAAGGTTACAGAAATCCTGTCGAAATATGGTTAATTCTTTGGAGAAAGATTTGGTGAGAAGCATCCTAACTTAAATCATCATAATATTTCAGTACAGAAGACACACTATACCTTGCTGTGTCATCTGTAGTCCTCTAAGATTCTAAGATCTATGAGAACATATGAAGTTATCCCAGAGTATCTGTATTTTCTAAGTCTTGAATCCTTTAAAGACTTCTATTAATATTCTTAACTGATCATCATTAAGATCAGGCATTGCCTAGGTACGTGCTATGCATATCCTTTCTAGTTTTAGACAGCAATGCTGAATATATAAATACTATGTGTTAGCTTAAAGCTGTTTAAAGTCTCTTTGGCTGTGCCAATCTGTGTCTGCGCTGTACAATGTATCAGCATTGTGCATATCTCACAGAGATATCTCACAGAGGGTTACGGTTAGTGTTTGGGGCTAGGGTTAGGGTTAGGGTTAGGGTTAGGGTCAGGTCAGGGTCTGGGACAGGGACAGGGACAGGGACAGCTTCTGGGTCAGGGTCAGGTTCAGGGTTGTCGCGGTTCGGGGCTTTATGTTCCTACACTCTTAGAAAGGTTCCCTTCCTGAGGATATGTTCTCTTATTCAGCGAGACACCACTAGACCGGAATCAACAGTTCCTAGAAACTTGTTATGGTTCCTAGAAAATCTCATGAACACGCCAATAAATTTATAATACTGGACAAGAGTAGAAGTATAAAAAACACATTTATTTACATTATACAATATATGCTATTTGGTTGCAAAGCCTTAAAATATCATATAAGGCTAGACATCAGGTCTTAAACATGTTTATATAGCAAGTAATCATTCACTCTCTATGCCTCCATAAAGGAGTATCTTAGTCAGAATATACTCATAAACTATCCTTAGTGCAATGCACTTTCATTCAGAATATAAGGTTACAGAAATCCTGTCGAAATATGGTTAATTCTTTGGAGAAAGATTTGGTGAGAAGCATCCTAACTGGCTGTACTGTGGCTGTATTTATACTGTTTCTAGACTCATTAAGTGTGAAGAGAGATCCTTTCCTCTTTCTTATCCATTAAGAGGCATCTTTGTTCCCTTTGTCTGATATGATGTGCAGTGCAGAAATGGCTTACTAGCAGCTGCTCAGCTCTTTATGTCCATATATGGGCGTCCTTTCGTTTCAGTCCACTTTGCTTAAAGTATAAAGACTGATTTCTGAGTTACCTGATCACGGTATATACATAATTTGTATAGCATCCTCTGCGTTAGGACAGTACGCATTAAATGAGACTACTTAGAGATCTGTAGTACAACATTTAACTATATAACTCATAAAACACAATTATACCTTACATTGTCACTTGCAAAGTTTCTTTGTTTACAGTAGTCAGTAGCATAGCCTTTAGCGAGATTGCAGGAGAGCAAGAAAGCATATTACTCATATCTTTGAGCGAACTTTAATGCCTTTAAGCTGTAATAAGTACAGTTTCAGCTATTAATGTACTCTTAGTACATTAAGATATCAAGACCTTGAAAAGGTCCTGCTTTTGTGATTCTGACCTCTGGCAGCTGAGTCAGAAAGGTGATTTTGGTCACATCTTATTGATAGATTAGGAAAGGTGCTCTGCTTTGCCCCTTCAAGATCAAGGACTAGAGCGACTTTATTAGGTACCTCTTGACAGAGCTGACCTTGAGAGTATTCCATCAGCCTGTCAGAATTACAAAGACTTTCATTATACATTACACAAAGCTCTGCAGTGGCCCAGTTTGCATGATGTGTTCTAGCTCTATATGGAATTAATCTTGCACATGTTCACAGAATACCACAGTTATGTCACAGACGATGACAGCGTTAGGGTTAAGGTTAGGGTTAGGGTTAGGGTAGGATTAGGGTTAAGGATAGGGTTAGGGTTAGGGTTAGGGAAAGGATCATGGTCAGGGTTACGGAAAGGGTAGGGTTAGGGTTAGGGTTAGGGTTAGGGTTAGGGTTAGGGTTAGGGTTAGGGTTAGGGTTAGGGTTATGGTTATGGTTATGGTTATGGTTAAGGTAAGGGTTAAGGTTAGGGTTAGGGTTAGGGTTAGGGTTAGGGTTAGGTTTAGGTTTAGGGTTAGGGTTAGGGTTAAGGTTAGGGTTAGGTATAGGTTTAGGGTTAGGTTTTGGGGTGAGGATTAGGGTTAGGGTTTGGGTTAGGGTTTGGGGTTAGGGTTAGGGTTAGGGTTTTGGTTAGGGTTTGGGGTTAGGGTTAGGATTACGGAAAGGATCATGGTCAGGGTAACTGTTAGGGTAGGGTTAGGGTTAGGGTAAGGGTGAGGGTGAGGGTTAAGGTTAGGGTTTGGGGTTAGGGTTATGGTTATGGTTAGGGTTAGGGTTAGGGTTAGGGTTAGGGTTAGGGTTAGGGTTAGGGTTAGGGTTAGGGTTAGGGTTAGGGTTAGATTTAGGTTTGGGTGAGGGTTAGGGTTAGGGTTAGGGTTAGGGTTAGGGTTAAGGTTAGGGTTTGGGGTTAGGGTTAGGGTTAGGGTTAGGGTTAGGGTTAGGGTCTGGGACAGGGACAGGGACAGCGTCTGGGTCAGGGTCAGGGTCAATGTTGTCACGGTTCGGGGCTTTATGTTCCTACACTCTTAGAAAGGTTCCTTCCTGAGAAGGGATATGTTCTCTTATTCAGCGAGACACCACTAGACCGGAATCAAGTTCCTAGAAACTTGTTATTGTTCCTAGAAAATCTCATGAACACGCCAATAAATTTCTAATACTGGAGAAGAGTAGAAGTATAAAAAGCAAATTTATTTACATTATACAATATATGCTATTTGGTTGCAAAGTCTTAAAATATCGTATAAGGCTAGACATCATAAGTCTTAAACATGTTTATATAGCAAGTAATCATTCACTCTCTATGCCTACGGAGTATCTTAGTCAGAATATACTCATAAAGTATCCTTAGTGCAATGCACTTTCATTCAGAATATAAGGTTACAGAAATTCTGTTGAAATATGGTTAATTCTTTGGAGAAAGATTTGGTGAGAAGCATCCTAACTTAAATCATCATAATATTTCAGTACAGAAGACACACTATACCTTGCTGTGTCCTCTGTAGTCCTCTAAGATTCTAAGCTCTATGAGAACATATGAAGTTATCCCAGAGTATCTGTATTTTCTAAGTCTTGAATCCTTTAAAGACTTCTATTAATATTCTTAACTGATCATCATTAAGATCAGGCATTGTCTAGGTACGTGCTATGCATATCCTTTCTAGTTTTAGACAGCAATGCTGAATATATAAATACTATGTGTTAGCTTAAAGCTGTTTAAAGTCTCTTTGGCTGTGCCAATCTGTGTCTGCGCTGTACAATGTATCAGCATTGTGCATATCTCACAGAGTACAGAGAGTCTCCTTTCCCTTCAGGAACATCTCCGGTCTCTTGCTCTGAGGAGGTTCACAAGTCCCTCGGTTAAGCCGAGGACCTTCAGACACTATCTCAGAGGACTAGCTATTAGCCCTGAGTTCAGGATGCTCTTTAGCATTGGTAAGCCAAATAGGTTTAGTTTGTAAGAATCCATACATCCAATGGACTCTCATCCAATATATGGAAAGATCACTGCACTTAGGTTCCCATTCAAAGAATAGGAAATCTAAGGGTCTCTATCCTCTTCTAGGAATAGAGCAGTCTCACAAGAAGACTGTAAGTAAGATACGTTTAAATATCCAGATCTTGATACTTCAAGATACCTCAGAGAACTGCTGTCCACGCAAGGATCAGAGTCTCAATCTTTTACGTCGCAGGCCTCTGAGATGGAGAAATGTTACTTAAGACAGCTGCAGTCTGCCAGCAATAACAATCTGAAGTGCTGGCTGTACTGTGGCTATATTTATACTGTTTCTAGACTCATTAAGTGTGAAGAGAGATCCTTTATCTCCTTTCTGATCCATTAAGAGGCATACCTTTTGTTCCCTTTGTCTGAAATGATGTGCAGTGCAGAAATGGCTTACTAGCAGCTGCTCAGCTCTTTATGTCCATATGTGGGCGTCCTTTCCTTTCAGTCCACTTTGCTTAGACGCATGTTTCTGAGTTACATGATCATATACATAATTTGTATACCATCCTCTGCATTAAATGAGACTACTTAGAGATCTGTAGTACAACATTTAACTATATAACTCATAAAACACAATTATACCTTACATTGTCACCTGCAAAGTTTCTATTTACAGTAGTCAGTAGCATAGCCTTTAGCGAGATTGCAGGAGAGCAAGAAAGCATATTACTCATATCTTTGAGAGAACTTTAATGCTATAATAAGTACAGTTTCAGCTATTAATGTACGCTTAGTACATTCTGATATCTTAAGACCTTGAGAAGGTCCTGCTTTTGTGATTCTGACCTCTGGCAGCTGTCAGAAAGGTGATTTTGGTCACAACTTATTGATAGATTAGGAAAGGTGCTTTGCGTTGCCCCTTCAAGGACAAGGACTAGAGCGACTTTATTTGGTACCTCTTGATAGAGCTGACCTTGAGAGTATTCCATCAGCCTGCCAGCATTGCAAAGACTTTCATTATACATTACACAAAGCTCTGCTGTGGCCCAATTTGCATGATGGTTCTAGCTCTATATGGAATTAATCCTGCACATGTTCACAGAATACCATAGTTATGTCAGAGACCATGACAGGGTTAGGGTTAGGGTTAGGGTTAGGGTTAGGGTTAGGGTTAAGGTTAGGGTCAGGGTCAGGGTCTGGAACAGGGACAGGGACAGGGACAGGGTCTCGGTCAGGGTCAGGTTCAGTGTCAGGGTAAGGGTTGTCGTGGTTCGAGGCTTTATTTTCCTACACTCTTAGAAAGGTTCTCTTCCTGAGAAGGGATATGTTCTCTTATTCAGCGAGACACCACTAGACCGGAATCAACAGTTCCTAGAAACTTGTTATTGTTCCTAGAAAATCTCATGAACACGCCAATAAATTTCTAATACTGGACAAGAGTAGAAGTATAAAAAACACATTTATTTACATTATACAATATATGCTATTTGGTTGCAAAGCCTTAAGATATCATATAAGGCTAGACATCATAAGTCTTAAACATGTTTATATAGCAAGTAATCATTCACTCTCTATGCCTCCATAATGGAGTATCTTAGTCAGAATATACTCATAAAGTATCCTTTGTGCAATGCACTTTGATTCAGAATATAAGGTTACAGAAATCCTGTCGAAATATGGTTAATTCTTTGGAGAAAGATTTGGTGAGAAGCATCCTAACTTAAATCATCATAATATTTCAGTACAGAAGACACACTATACCTTGCTGTGTCCTCTGTAGTCCTCTAAGATTCTAAGCTCTATGAGAACATATGAAGTTATCCCAGAGTATCTGTATTTTCTAAGTCTTGAATCCTTTAAAGACTTCTATTAATATTCTTAACTGATCATCATTAAGATCAGGCATTGTCTAGGTACGTGCTATGCATGTTCTTTCTAGTTTTAGACAGCAATGCTGAATATATAAATACTATGTGTTAGCTTAAAGCTGTTTAAAGTCTCTTTGGCTGTGCCAATCTGTGTCTGCGCTGTACAATGTATCAGCATTGTGCATATCTCACAGAGTACAGAGAGTCTCCTTTCCCTTCAGGAACATCTCCGGTCTCTTGCTCTGAGGAGGTTCACAAGTCCCTCGGTTAAGCCGAGGACCTTCAGACACTATCTCAGAGGACTAGCTATTAGCCCTGAGTTCAGGATGCTCTTTAGCATTGGTAAGCCAAATAGGTTTAGTTTGTAAGAATCCATACATCCAATGGACTCTCATCCAATATATGGAAAGATCACTGCACTTAGGTTCCATTTCAAAGAATAGGAAATCTAAGGGTCTCTATCCTCTTCTAGGAATAGAGCAGTCTCACAAGAAGACTAAGTAAGATACGTTTAAATATCCAGATCTTGATACTTCAAGATACCTCAGAGAACTGCTGTCCACGCAAGGATCAGAGTCTCAATCTTTTACGTCGCAGGCCTCTGAGATGGAGAAATGTTACTTAAGACAGCTGCAGTCTGCCAGCAATAACAATCTGAAGTGCTGGCTGTACTGTGGCTATATTTATACTGTTTCTAGACTCATTAAGTGTGAAGAGAGATCCTTTATCTCCTTTCTGATCCATTAAGAGGCATACCTTTTGTTCCCTTTGTCTGAAATGATGTGCAGTGCAGAAATGGCTTACTAGCAGCTGCTCAGCTCTTTATGTCCATATGTGGGCGTCCTTTCCTTTCAGTCCACTTTGCTTAGACGCATGTTTCTGAGTTACATGATCATATACATAATTTGTATACCATCCTCTGCATTAAATGAGACTACTTAGAGATCTGTAGTACAACATTTAACTATATAACTCATAAAACACAATTATACCTTACATTGTCACCTGCAAAGTTTCTATTTACAGTAGTCAGTAGCATAGCCTTTAGCGAGATTGCAGGAGAGCAAGAAAGCATATTACTCATATCTTTGAGAGAACTTTAATGCTATAATAAGTACAGTTTCAGCTATTAATGTACGCTTAGTACATTCTGATATCTTAAGACCTTGAGAAGGTCCTGCTTTTGTGATTCTGACCTCTGGCAGCTGTCAGAAAGGTGATTTTGGTCACAACTTATTGATAGATTAGGAAAGGTGCTCTGCGTTGCCCCTTCAAGGACAAGGACTAGAGCGACTTTATTTGGTACCTCTTGATAGAGCTGACCTTGAGAGTATTCCATCAGCCTGCCAGCATTGCAAAGACTTTCATTATACATTACACAAAGCTCTGCTGTGGCCCAATTTGCATGATGGTTCTAGCTCTATATGGAATTAATCCTGCACATGTTCACAGAATACCATAGTTATGTCAGAGACCATGACAGGGTTAGGGTTAGGGTTAGGGTTAGGGTTAGGGTTAGGGTTAAGGTTAGGGTCAGGGTCAGGGTCTGGAACAGGGACAGGGACAGGGACAGGGTCTCGGTCAGGGTCAGGTTCAGTGTCAGGGTAAGGGTTGTCGTGGTTCGAGGCTTTATTTTCCTACACTCTTAGAAAGGTTCTCTTCCTGAGAAGGGATATGTTCTCTTATTCAGCGAGACACCACTAGACCGGAATCAACAGTTCCTAGAAACTTGTTATTGTTCCTAGAAAATCTCATGAACACGCCAATAAATTTCTAATACTGGACAAGAGTAGAAGTATAAAAAACACATTTATTTACATTATACAATATATGCTATTTGGTTGCAAAGCCTTAAGATATCATATAAGGCTAGACATCATAAGTCTTAAACATGTTTATATAGCAAGTAATCATTCACTCTCTATGCCTCCATAATGGAGTATCTTAGTCAGAATATACTCATAAAGTATCCTTTGTGCAATGCACTTTGATTCAGAATATAAGGTTACAGAAATCCTGTCGAAATATGGTTAATTCTTTGGAGAAAGATTTGGTGAGAAGCATCCTAACTTAAATCATCATAATATTTCAGTACAGAAGACACACTATACCTTGCTGTGTCCTCTGTAGTCCTCTAAGATTCTAAGCTCTATGAGAACATATGAAGTTATCCCAGAGTATCTGTATTTTCTAAGTCTTGAATCCTTTAAAGACTTCTATTAATATTCTTAACTGATCATCATTAAGATCAGGCATTGTCTAGGTACGTGCTATGCATGTTCTTTCTAGTTTTAGACAGCAATGCTGAATATATAAATACTATGTGTTAGCTTAAAGCTGTTTAAAGTCTCTTTGGCTGTGCCAATCTGTGTCTGCGCTGTACAATGTATCAGCATTGTGCATATCTCACAGAGTACAGAGAGTCTCCTTTCCCTTCAGGAACATCTCCGGTCTCTTGCTCTGAGGAGGTTCACAAGTCCCTCGGTTAAGCCGAGGACCTTCAGACACTATCTCAGAGGACTAGCTATTAGCCCTGAGTTCAGGATGCTCTTTAGCATTGGTAAGCCAAATAGGTTTAGTTTGTAAGAATCCATACATCCAATGGACTCTCATCCAATATATGGAAAGATCACTGCACTTAGGTTCCATTTCAAAGAATAGGAAATCTAAGGGTCTCTATCCTCTTCTAGGAATAGAGCAGTCTCACAAGAAGACTAAGTAAGATACGTTTAAATATCCAGATCTTGATACTTCAAGATACCTCAGAGAACTGCTGTCCACGCAAGGATCAGAGTCTCAATCTTTTACGTCGCAGGCCTCTGAGATGGAGAAATGTTACTTAAGACAGCTGCAGTCTGCCAGCAATAACAATCTGAAGTGCTGGCTGTACTGTGGCTATATTTATACTGTTTCTAGACTCATTAAGTGTGAAGAGAGATCCTTTATCTCCTTTCTGATCCATTAAGAGGCATACCTTTTGTTCCCTTTGTCTGAAATGATGTGCAGTGCAGAAATGGCTTACTAGCAGCTGCTCAGCTCTTTATGTCCATATGTGGGCGTCCTTTCCTTTCAGTCCACTTTGCTTAGACGCATGTTTCTGAGTTACATGATCATATACATAATTTGTATACCATCCTCTGCATTAAATGAGACTACTTAGAGATCTGTAGTACAACATTTAACTATATAACTCATAAAACACAATTATACCTTACATTGTCACCTGCAAAGTTTCTATTTACAGTAGTCAGTAGCATAGCCTTTAGCGAGATTGCAGGAGAGCAAGAAAGCATATTACTCATATCTTTGAGAGAACTTTAATGCTATAATAAGTACAGTTTCAGCTATTAATGTACGCTTAGTACATTCTGATATCTTAAGACCTTGAGAAGGTCCTGCTTTTGTGATTCTGACCTCTGGCAGCTGTCAGAAAGGTGATTTTGGTCACAACTTATTGATAGATTAGGAAAGGTGCTCTGCGTTGCCCCTTCAAGGACAAGGACTAGAGCGACTTTATTTGGTACCTCTTGATAGAGCTGACCTTGAGAGTATTCCATCAGCCTGCCAGCATTGCAAAGACTTTCATTATACATTACACAAAGCTCTGCTGTGGCCCAATTTGCATGATGGTTCTAGCTCTATATGGAATTAATCCTGCACATGTTCACAG
Source organism: Euleptes europaea (assembly GCF_029931775.1). NCBI lineage: Eukaryota > Metazoa > Chordata > Lepidosauria > Squamata > Sphaerodactylidae > Euleptes > Euleptes europaea. The sequence goes on from NC_079323.1 coordinate 66,999,046, forward strand.
AATACCATAGTTATGTCAGAGACCATGACAGGGTTAGGGTTAGGGTTAGGGTTAGGGTTAGGGTTAGGGTTAAGGTTAGGGTCAGGGTCAGGGTCTGGAACAGGGACAGGGACAGGGACAGGGTCTCGGTCAGGGTCAGGTTCAGTGTCAGGGTAAGGGTTGTCGTGGTTCGAGGCTTTATTTTCCTACACTCTTAGAAAGGTTCTCTTCCTGAGAAGGGATATGTTCTCTTATTCAGCGAGACACCACTAGACCGGAATCAACAGTTCCTAGAAACTTGTTATTGTTCCTAGAAAATCTCATGAACACGCCAATAAATTTCTAATACTGGACAAGAGTAGAAGTATAAAAAACACATTTATTTACATTATACAATATATGCTATTTGGTTGCAAAGCCTTAAGATATCATATAAGGCTAGACATCATAAGTCTTAAACATGTTTATATAGCAAGTAATCATTCACTCTCTATGCCTCCATAATGGAGTATCTTAGTCAGAATATACTCATAAAGTATCCTTTGTGCAATGCACTTTGATTCAGAATATAAGGTTACAGAAATCCTGTCGAAATATGGTTAATTCTTTGGAGAAAGATTTGGTGAGAAGCATCCTAACTTAAATCATCATAATATTTCAGTACAGAAGACACACTATACCTTGCTGTGTCCTCTGTAGTCCTCTAAGATTCTAAGCTCTATGAGAACATATGAAGTTATCCCAGAGTATCTGTATTTTCTAAGTCTTGAATCCTTTAAAGACTTCTATTAATATTCTTAACTGATCATCAAGATCAGGCATTGTCTAGGTACGTGCTATGCATATCCTTTCTAGTTTTAGACAGCAATGCTGAATATATAAATACTATGTGTTAGCTTAAAGCTGTTTAAAGTCTCTTTGGCTGTGCCAATCTGTGTCTGCGCTGTACAATGTATCAGCATTGTGCATATCTCACAGAGTACAGAGAGTCTCCTTTCCCTTCAGGAACATCTCCGGTCTCTTGCTCTGAGGAGGTTCACAAGTCCCTCGGTTAAGCCGAGGACCTTCAGACACTATCTAAGAGGACTAGCTATTAGCCCTGAGTTCAGGATGCTCTTTAGCATTGGTAAGCCAAATAGGTTTAGTTTGTAAGAATCCATACATCCAATGGACTCTCATCCAATATATGGAAAGATCACTGCACTTAGGTTCCCATTCAAAGAATAGGAAATCTAAGGGTCTCTATCCTCTTCTAGGAATAGAGCAGTCTCACAAGAAGACTGTAAGTAAGATACGTTTAAATATCCAGATCTTGATACTTCAAGATACCTCAGAGAACTGCTGTCCACGCAAGGATCAGAGTCTCAATCTTTTACGTCGCAGGCCTCTGAGATGGAGAAATGTTACTTAAGACAGCTGCAGTCTGCCAGCAATAACAATCTGAAGTGCTGGTTGTACTGTGGCTGTATTTATACTGTTTCTAGACTCATTAAGTGTGAAGAGAGATCCCTTATCTCCTTTCTGATCCATTAAGAGGCATACCTTTTGTTCCCTTTGTCTGAAACGATGTGCAGTGCAGAAATGGCTTACTAGCAGCTGCTCAGCTCTTTATGTCCATATATGGGCGTCCTTTCCTTTCAGTCCACTTTGCTTAGACGCTTGTTTCTGAGTTACATGATCATATACATAATTTGTATACCATCCTCTGCGTTAGGACAGTACGCATTAAATGAGACTACTTAGAGATCTGTAGTACAACATTTAACTATATAACTCATAAAACACAATTATACCTTACATTGTCACTTGCAAAGTTTCTTTATTTACAGTAGTCAGTAGCATAGCCTTTAGCGAGATTGCAGGAGAGCAAGAAAGCATATTACTCATATCTTTGAGAGAACTTTAATGCTATAATAAGTACAGTTTCAGCTATTAATGTACTCTTAGTACATTCTGATATCTTAAGACCTTGAGAAGGTCCTGCTTTTGTGATTCTGACCTCTGGCAGCTGTCAGAAAGGTGATTTTGGTCACAACTTATTGATAGATTAGGTAAGGTGCTCTGCGTTGCCCCTTCAAGGACAAGGACTAGAGCGACTTTATTTGGTACCTCTTGATAGAGCTGACCTTGAGAGTATTCCATCAGCCTGCCAGCATTGCAAAGACTTTCATTATACATTACACAAAGCTCTGCTGTGGCCCAATTATGCATGATGGTTCTAGCTCTATATGGAATTAATCCTGCACATGTTCACAGAATACCATAGTTATGTCAGAGACCATGACAGGGTTAGGATTAGGGTTAGGGTTAGGGTTAGGGTTAGGGTTAGGGTTAGGGTTAGGGTTAGGGTTAGGGTTAGGGTTAGGGTCAGTAGGGTTAGGGTTAGGGTTAGGGAAAGGATAATTGAAGGGTTACGGATAGGGTAGGGTTAGGGTTAGGGTTAGGGTTAGGGTTAGGGTTAGGGTTAGGGTTAGGGTTAGGGTTACGGTTACGGTTAGGGTTAAGGTTACGGTTAGGGTTAGTGTTAGGGTTAGGGTTAGGGTTAGGGTTAGGGTTAGGGTTAGGGTTTGGGGTTAGGGTTAGGGTTTGGGTTAGGGTTTGGGGTTATGGTTAGGGTTAGGAAAAGGATTATGGTCAGGGTTACGGTTAGGGTAGGGTTAGGGTTAGTGTTAGGGTTAGGGAAAGGATCATGGTCAAGTTTACAGTTAGGATAGGGTTAGGGTTAGGGTTAGGGTTAGGGTTAGGGTTAGGGTTAGGGTTAGGGTTAGGGTTAGGGTTACGGTTAGTGTTTGGGGTTAGGGTTAGGGTTAGGGTTAGGGTTAGGGTTAGGGTTAGGGTCAGGTCAGGGTCTGGGACAGGGACAGGGACAGGAACACGGACAGATTCTGGGTCAGGGTCAGGTTCAGGGTTGTCGCGGTTCGGGGCTTTATGTTCCTACACTCTTAGAAAGGTTCCCTTCCTGAGGATATGTTCTCTTATTCAGCGAGACACCACTAGACCGGAATCAACAGTTCCTAGAAACTTGTTATGGTTCCTAGAAAATCTCATGAACACGCCAATAAATTTATAATACTGGACAAGAGAAGAAGTATAAAAAACACATTTATTTACATTATACAATATATGCTATTTGGTTGCAAAGCCATAAAATATCATATAAGGCTAGACATCATAAGTCTTAAACATGTTTATATAGCAAGTAATCATTCACTCTCTATGCCTCCATAAAGGAGTATCTTAGTCAGAATATACTCATAAACTATCCTTAGTGCAATGCACTTTCATTCAGAATATAAGGTTACAGAAATCCTGTCGAAATATGGTTAATTCTTTGGAGAAAGATTTGGTGAGAAGCATCCTAACTTAAATCATCATAATATTTCAGTACAGAAGACACACTATACCTTGCTGTGTCATCTGTAGTTCTCTAAGATTCTAAGCTCTATGAGAACATATGAAGTTATCCCAGAGTATCTGTATTTTCTAAGTCTTGAATCCTTTAAAGACTTCTATTTATATTCTTAACTTGTCATCATTAAGATCAGGCATTGTCTAGGTACGTGCTATGCATATTCTTTCTAGTTTTAGACAGCAATGCTGAATATAGAAATACTATGTGTTAGCGTAAAGCTGTTTAAAGTCTCTTTGGCTGTGCCAATCTGTGTCTGCGCTGTACAATGTATCAGCATTGTGCATATCTCACAGAGTACAGAGGGTCTCCTTTCCCTTCAGGAACATCTCTGGTCTCTTGCTCTGAGGAGGTTCAGAAGTTAAGTAGAGGATCTTCTGTTAAGAAGAGGACCTTCTGACACTATCTCAGAGGTCTAGCTATTAGCCCTGGGTTCAGGATGCTCTTTAGCATTGGTAAGCCAAATAAGTTTAGTTTGTAAGAATCCATACATCCAATGGACTCTCAGTGTTCCAATATATGGAAAGATCACTGCACTTAGGTTGCCATTCAAAGAATAGGAATACTAAGGGTCTCTATCCTCTTCAAGGAATAGAGAAGTCTCACAAGAAGACTGTAAGTAAGATATGTTGAAATATCCAAATCTTGATACTTCAAGATACCTCAGAGAACTGCTGTCCACGCAAGGATCAGAGTCTCAATCTTTTACGTCGCAGACCTCTGAGATGGAGAAGTGTTACTTAAGACAGCTGCAGTCTGCAAGCAATAACAATGTGAAGTGCTGGCTGTACTGTGGCTGTATTTATACTGTTTCTAGACTCATTAAGTGTGAAGAGAGATCCTTTCCTCTTTCTTATCCATTAAGAGGCATCTTTGTTCCCTTTGTCTGATATGATGTGCAGTGCAGAAATGGCTTACTAGCAGCTGCTCAGCTCTTTATGTCCATATATGGGCGTCCTTTCGTTTCAGTCCACTTTGCTTAAAGTATAAAGACTGATGTCTGAGTTACCTGATCACGGTATATACATAATTTGTATAGCATCCTCTGCGTTAGGACAGTACGCATTAAATGAGACTACTTAGAGATCTGTAGTACAACATTTAACTATATAACTCATAAAACACAATTATACCTTACATTGTCACTTGCAAAGTTTCTTTGTTTACAGTAGTCAGTAGCATAGCCTTTAGCGAGATTGCAGGAGAGCAAGAAAGCATATTACTCATATCTTTGAGCGAACTTTAATGCCTTTAAGCTATAATAAGTACAGTTTCAGCTATTAATGTACTCTTAGTACATTAAGATATCAAGACCTTGAAAAGGTCCTGCTTTTGTGATTCTGACCTCTGGCAGCTGAGTCAGAAAGGTGATTTTGGTCACATCTTATTGATAGATTAGGAAAGGTGCTCTGCTTTGCCCCTTCAAGATCAAGGACTAGAGCGACTTTATTAGGTACCTCTTGACAGAGCTGACCTTGACAGTATTCCATCAGCCTGTCAGAATTACAAAGACTTTCATTATACATTACACAAAGCTCTGCAGTGGCCCAGTTTGAATGATGTGTTCTAGCTCTATATGGAATTAATCTTGCACATGTTCACAGAATACCACAGTTATGTCACAGACGATGACAGCGTTAGGGTTAAGGTTAGGGTTAGGGTTAGGGTAGGATTAGGGTTAAGGATAGGGTTAGGGTTAGGGTTAGGGAAAGGATCATGGTCAGGGTTACGGAAAGGGTAGGGTTAGGGTTAGGGTTAGGTTAGGGTTAGGGTTAGGGTTAGGGTTATGGTTATGGTTAGGGTTAAGGTAAGGGTTAGGGTTAGGGTTAGGGTTAGGGTTAGGGTTAGGGTTAGGGTTAGGGTTAGGGTTAGGTTTAGGTTTAGGTTTAAGGTTAGGGTTAGGGTTAAGGTTAGGGTTAGGTATAGGTTTAGGGTTAGGTTTTGGGGTGAGGATTAGGGTTTGGGGTTAGGGTTAGGGTTAGGGTTTTGGTTAGGGTTTGGGGTTAGGGTTAGGATTACGGAAAGGATCATGGTCAGGGTAACTGTTAGGGTAGGGTTAGGGTTAGGGTAAGGGTGAGGGTTAGGGTTAGGGTTAGGGTTAGGGTTAGGGTTAGGGTTAGGGTTAGGGTTAGGGTTAGGGTTAGGGTTAGGGTCTGGGACAGGGACAGGGACAGGGACAGCGTCTGGGTCAGGGTCAGGGTCAATGTTGTCACGGTTCGGGGCTTTATGTTCCTACACTCTTAGAAAGGTTCCTTCCTGAGAAGGGATATGTTCTCTTATTCAGCGAGACACCACTAGACCGGAATCAAGTTCCTAGAAACTTGTTATTGTTCCTAGAAAATCTCATGAACACGCCAATAAATTTCTAATACTGGAGAAGAGTAGAAGTATAGAAAGCAAATTTATTTACATTACACAATATATGCTATTTGGTTGCAAAGTCTTAAAATATCGTATAAGGCTAGACATCATAAGTCTTAAACATGTTTATATAGCAAGTAATCATTCACTCTCTATGCCTACGGAGTATCTTAGTCAGAATATACTCCTAAAGTATCCTTAGTGCAATGCACTTTCATTCAGAATATAAGGTTACAGAAATTCTGTTGAAATATGGTTAATTCTTTGGAGAAGGATTTGGTGAGAAGCATCCTAACTTAAATCATCATAATATTTCAGTACAGAAGACACACTATACCTTGCTGTGTCCTCTGTAGTCCTCTAAGATTCTAAGCTCTATGAGAACATATGAAGTTATCCCAGAGTATCTGTATTTTCTAAGTCTTGAATCCTTTAAAGACTTCTATTAATATTCTTAACTGATCATCATTAAGATCAGGCATTGTCTAGGTACGTGCTATGCATATCCTTTCTAGTTTTAGACAGCAATGCTGAATATATAAATACTATGTGTTAGCTTAAAGCTGTTTAAAGTCTCTTTGGCTGTGCCAATCTGTGTCTGCGCTGTACAATGTATCAGCATTGTGCATATCTCACAGAGTACAGAGAGTCTCCTTTCCCTTCAGGAACATCTCCGGTCTCTTGCTCTGAGGAGGTTCACAAGTCCCTCGGTTAAGCCGAGGACCTTCAGACACTATCTCAGAGGACTAGCTATTAGCCCTGAGTTCAGGATGCTCTTTAGCATTGGTAAGCCAAATAGGTTTAGTTTGTAAGAATCCATACATCCAATGGACTCTCATCCAATATATGGAAAGATCACTGCACTTAGGTTCCCATTCAAAGAATAGGAAATCTAAGGGTCTCTATCCTCTTCTAGGAATAGAGCAGTCTCACAAGAAGACTGTAAGTAAGATACGTTTAAATATCCAGATCTTGATACTTCAAGATACCTCAGAGAACTGCTGTCCACGCAAGGATCAGAGTCTCAATCTTTTACGTCGCAGGCCTCTGAGATGGAGAAATGTTACTTAAGACAGCTGCAGTCTGCCAGCAATAACAATCTGAAGTGCTGGCTGTACTGTGGCTATATTTATACTGTTTCTAGACTCATTGTGTGAAGAGAGATCCTTTATCTCCTTTCTGATCCATTAAGAGGCATACCTTTTGTTCCCTTTGTCTGAAATGATGTGCAGTGCAGAAATGGCTTACTAGCAGCTGCTCAGCTCTTTATGTCCATATGTGGGCGTCCTTTCCTTTCAGTCCACTTTGCTTAGACGCATGTTTCTGAGTTACATGATCATATACATAATTTGTATACCATCCTCTGCATTAAATGAGACTACTTAGAGATCTGTAGTACAACATTTAACTATATAACTCATAAAACACAATTATACCTTACATTGTCACTTGCAAAGTTTCTTTATTTACAGTAGTCAGTAGCATAGCCTTTAGCGAGATTGCAGGAGAGCAAGAAAGCATATTACTCATATATTTGAGAGAACTTCAATGCTATAATAAGTACAGTTTCAGCTATTAATGTACTCTTAGTACATTCTGATATCTTAAGACCTTGAGAAGGTCCTGCTTTTGTGATTCTGACCTCTGGCAGCTGTCAGAAAGGTGATTTTGGTCACAACTTATTGATAGATAAGGAAAGGTGCTCTGCGTTGCCCCTTCAAGGACAAGGACTAGAGCGACTTTATTTGGTACCTCTTGATAGAGCTGACCTTGAGAGTATTCCATCAGCCTGCCAGCATTGCAAAGACTTTCATTATACATTACACAAAGCTCTGCTGTGGCCCAATTTGCATGATGGTTCTAGCTCTATATGGAATTAATCCTGCACATGTTCACAGAATACCATAGTTATGTCAGAGACCATGACAGGGTTAGGGTTAGGGTTAGGGTTAGGGTTAGGGTTAGGGTTAGAGTTAGGGTTAGGGTTAGGGTTAGGGTCAGGTCAGGGTCTGGGACAGGGACAGGGACACGGACAGGGACTGGGACACGGGCAGGTTCTGGGTCAGGGTCAGGTTCAGGGTTGTCGCGGTTCGGGGCTTTATGTTCCTACACTCTTAGAAAGGTTCCCTTCCTGAGAAGGGATATGTTCTTTTATTCAGCGAGACACCACTAGACCGGAATCAACAGTTCCTAGAAACTTGTTATTGTTCCTAGAAAATCTCATGAACACGCCAATAAATTTCTAATACTGGAGAAGAGAAGAAGTATAAAAAGCAAATTTATTTACATTATACAATACATGCTATTTGGTTGCAAAGTCTAAAAATATCGTATAAGGCTAGACATCATAAGTCTTAAACATGTTTATATAGCAAGTAATCATTCACTCTCTATGCCTACGGAGTATCTTAGTCAGAATATACTCATAAAGTAGCCTTAGTGCAATGCACTTTCATTCAGAATATAAGGTTACAGAAATCCTGTCGAAATATGGTTAATTCTTTGGAGAAAGAGTTGGTGAGAAGCATCCTAACTTAAATCATCATAATATTTCAGTACAGAAGACACACTATACCTTGCTGTGTCCTCTGTAGTCCTCTAAGATTCTAAGCTCTATGAGAACATATGAAGTTATCCCAGAGTATCTGTATTTTCTAAGTCTTGAATCCTTTAAAGACTTCTATTAATATTCTTAACTGATCATCATTAAGATCAGGCATTGTCTAGGTACGTGCTATGCATATCCTTTCTAGTTTTAGACAGCAATGCTGAATATATAAATACTATGTGTTAGCTTAAAGCTGTTTAAAGTCTCTTTGGCTGTGCCAATCTGTGTCTGCGCAGTACAATGTATCAGCATTGTGCATATCTCACAGAGTACAGAGAGTCTCCTTTCCCTTCAGGAATATCTCCGGTCTCTTGCTCTGAGGAGGTTCACAAGTCCCTCGGTTAAGCCGAGGACCTTCTGACACTATCTCGGAGGTCTAGCTATTAGCCCTGAGTTCAGGATGCTCTTTAGCATTGGTAAGCCAAATAGGTTTAGTTTGTAAGAATCCATACATCCAATGGACTCTCATCCAATATATGGAAAGATCACTGCACTTAGGTTCCCATTCAAAGAATAGGACATCTAAGGGTCTCTATCCTAGGAATAGAGCAGTCTCACAAGAAGACTGTAAGTAAGATACGTTTAAATATCCAGATCTTGATACTTCAAGATACCTCAGAGAACTGCTGTCCACGCAAGGATCAGAGTCTCAATCTTTTACGTCGCAGGCCTCTGAGATGGAGAAGTGTTACTTAAGACAGCTGCCGTCTGCCAGCAATAACAATCTGAAGTGCTGGCTGTACTGTGGCTGTATTTATACTGTTTCTAGACTCATTAAGTGTGAAGAGAGATCCTTTCCTCTTTCTTATCCATTAAGAGGCATCTTTGTTCCCTTTGTCTGATATGATGTGCAGTGCAGAAATGGCTTACTAGCAGCTTCTCAGTTCTTTATGTCCATATATGGGCGTCCTTTCGTTTCAGTCCACTTTGCTTAAAGTATAAAGACTGATTTCTGAGTTACCTGATCACGGTATATACATAATTTGTATAGCATCCTCTGCGTTAGGACAGTACGCATTAAATGAGACTACTTAGAGATCTGTAGTACAACATTTAACTATATAACTCATAAAACACAATTATACCTTACATTGTCACTTGCAGTTTCTTTGTTTACAGTAGTCAGTACCATAGCCTTTAGCGAGATTGCAGAAGAGCAAGAAAGCATATTACTCATATCTCTGAGAGAACTTTAATGCCTTTAAGCGATAAGTACAGTTTCAGCTATTAATGTACTCTTATTACATTAAGATATCTTGAGAAGGAGAAAAGTGTCCTGCTTTTGTGATTCTGACATCTGGCAGCTGAGTCAGAAAGGTGATTTTGGTCACATATTGATAAATAAGGAAAGGTGCTCTGCTTTGCCCCTTCAAGGACAAGGACTAGAGCGACTTTATTAGGTACCTCTTGATAGAGCTGACTTTGAGAGTATTCCATCAGACTGTCAGCATTACAAAGACTTTCATTATACATTACAAAAAGCTCTGCATTGGCCCAGTTTGAATGATGTGTTCTAGATCTATATGGAATTAATCCTGCACATGTTCACAGAATACCATAGTTATGTCAGAGACCATGACAGGGTTAGGGTTAGGGTTAGGGTTAGGGTTAGGGTTAGGGTTAGGGTTAGGGTTAGGGTTAGGGTTAGGGTTTGGGGTTAGGGTTAGGGTTTGGGTTAGGGTTTGGGGTTAGGGTTAGGGTTAGGAAAAGGATTATAGTCAGGGTTACGGTTAGGGTGGGGTTAGGGTAAGTGTTAGGGTTAGGGAAAGGATAATGGTCAGGTTTACAGAGGATAGGGTTAGGGTTAGGGTTAGGGTTAGGGTTAGGGTTAGGGTTAGGGTTAGGGTTAGGTTAGGGTTAGGGTTAGGGTTAGTGTTTGGGGTTAGGGTTAGGGTTAGGGTCAGGTCAGGGTCTGGCACAGGGACAGGGACAGGGACACGGACAGGTTCTTGGTCAGGGTCAGGGTTGTCGCGGTTCGGGGCTTTATGTTCCTACACTCTTAGAAAGGTTCCCTTCCTGAGGATATGTTCTCTTATTCAGCGAGACACCACTAGACCGGAATCAACAGTTCCTAGAAACTTGTTATGGTTCCTAGAAAATCTCATGAACACGCCAATAAATTTATTATACTGGACAAGAGAAGAAGTATAAAAAACAAATTTATTTACATTATACAATTATACATTATATATTTACATTTGGTTGCAAACCTTAAAATATCATATAAGGCTAGACATCATAAGTGTTAAACATGTTTATATAGCAAGTAATCATTCACTCTCTATGCCTCCATAAAGGAGTATCTTAGTCAGAATATACTCATAAACTATCCTTAGTGCAATGCACTTTCATTCAGAATATAAGGTTACAGAAATCCTGTCGAAATATGGTTAATTCTTTGGAGAAAGATTTGGTGAGAAGCATCCTAACTTAAATCAACATAATATACCTTGCTGTGAAATCTGTAGTCCTCTAAGATTCTAAGCTCTATGAGAACATATGAAGTTATCCCAGAGTATCTGTATTTTCTAAGTCTTGAATCCTTTAAAGACTTCTATTAATATTCTTAACTGGTCATCATTAAGATCAGGCATTGTCTAGGTATGTGCTATGCATATTCTTTCTAGTTTTAGACAGCAATGCTGAATATATAAATACTATGTGTTAGTGTAAAGCTTTTTAAAGTCTCTTTGGCTGTGCCAATATGTGTATGCACTGTACAATGTATCAGCATTGTGCATATCTCACAGAGTCTCCTTTCCCTTCAGGAACATCTCTGGTCTCTTGCTATGAGGGGGTCCCTTTGTTTAGAGGACCTTCTGACACTATCTCAGAGGTCTAGCTATTAGCCCTGGGTTCAGGATGCTCTTTAACATTGGTAAGCCAAATAGGGTTAGTTTGTAAGAATCCATAAATCCAATGGACTCTCAGAGTTCCAAAATATGGAAAGATCACTGCACTTAGGTTGCCATTCAAAGAATAGGAATTCTAAGGGTCTCTATCCTCTTCTAGGAATAGAGCAGTCTCACAAGAAGACTGTAAGATATGTTGAAATATCCAGATCGATACTTCAAGATACCTCAGAGAACTGCTGTCCATGCAAGGATCAGAGACTCAATGTTTTACGTCGCAGGCCTCTGAGATGGAGAAATGTTACTTAAGACAGCTGCAGTCTGCCAGCAATAACAATCTGAAGTGCTGGCTGTACTGGGGCTGTATTTATACTGTTTCTAGACTCATTAAGTGTGATCCTTTATCTCCTCTTTCTTATCCATTAAGAGGCATACCTTTTGTTCCCTTTGTCTGATATGATGTGCGGTGCAGAAATGGCTTACTAGCAGCTGCTCAGCACTTTATATCCATACGGGGGTCCTTTCGTTTCAGTCCACTTTGCTTAAAGTATAAAGACTGATTTCTGAGTTACATGATCACGTTATATACATAATTTGTATACCATCATTGCGTTAGGACAGTACGCATTAAATGAGACTACTTAGAGATTTGTAGTGCAACATTTAACTATATAACTCATAAAACACAATTATACCTTACATTGTCACTTGCAAAGTTTCTTTGTTTACAGTAGTCAGTAGCATAGCCTTTAGCGAGATTGCAGAAGAGCAAGAAATCATATTATATCTTTGAGAGAACTTTAATGCCTTTAAGCTATAATAAGTACAGTTTCAGCTATTAATGTACGCTTAGTGCATTCAGATATCTTGAGAAGGTCCTGCTTTTGTGATTCTGACCTCTGGCAGCTGTCAGAAAGGTTATTTTGGTCACAACTTATTGATAGATTAGGAAAGGTGCTCTGCTTTGCCCCTTCAAGATCAAGGACTAGAGCGACTTTATTAGGTACCTCTTGCTAGAGCTGACCTTGAGAGTATTCCATCAGCCTGTCAGCATTACAAAGACTTTCATTATACATTACACAAAGCTCTACAGTGGCCCAGTTTGCATGATATTTTCTAGCTCTATATGGAATTAATCATGCACATGTTCGCAGAATACCATAGTTATGTCAGAGACCATGACAGGGTTAGAGTTAGGGATAGCGTTAGGGTTAGGGTCAGGGTCAATGTTGTCGCGGTTCGGGGCTTTATGTTCTTACACTCTTAGAAAGGTTCCCTTCCTGAGAAGGGATATGTTCTCTTATTCAGCGAGACACCACTAGACCGTAATCAACAGTTCCTAGAAACTTGTTATTGTTCCTAGAAAATCTCATGAACACGCCAATAAATTTCTAATAGTGGACAAGAGTAGAAGTATAAAAAACACATTTATTTACATTATACAATATATACTATTTGGTTGCAAAGCCTTAAAATATCATATAAGGCTAGACATCATAAGTCTTAAACATGTTTATATAGCAAGTAATCATTCACTCTCTATGCATAAAGGAGTATCTTAGTCAGAATATAATAAAGTATCGTTAGTGCAATGCAATTTCATTCAGAATATAAGGTTACAGAAATCCTGTCGAAATATGGTTAATTCTTTGGAGAAAGATTTGGTGAGAAGCATCCTCACTTAAATCATCATAATATTCAGTACAGAAGACACACTATACCTTGCTGTGTCATCTGTAGTCCTCTAAGATTCTAAGCTCTATGAGAACATATGAAGTTATCCCAGAGTATCTGTATTTTGTAAGTCTTGAGTCCTTTAAAGACTTCTATTTATATTCTTAACTGGTCATCATTAAGATCAGGCATTGTCTAGGTACGTGCTATGCATATTCTTTCTAGTTTTAGACAGCAATGCTGAATATATAAATACTATGTGTTAGCTTAAAGCTGTTTAAAGTCTCTTTGGCTGTGCCAATGTGTGTATTCGCTGTACAATGTATCAGCATTGTGCGTATCTCACAGAGAGTCTCCTTTCCCTTCAGGAACATCTCCGGTCTCTTGCTCTGAGGAGGTTCAGAAGTCCCTCTGTTAAGTAGGGGACCTTCTGACACTATCTCAGAGGTCTAGCTATTAGCCCTGGGTTCAGGATGCTCTTTAGCATTGGTAAGCCAAATAGGTTTAGTTTGTAAGAATCCATACATCCAATGGACTCTCAGTGTTCCAATATATGGAAAGATCACTGCACTTAGGTTGCCATTCAAAGAATAGGAATTCTAAGGGTCTCTATCCTCTTCAAGGAATAGAGCAGTCTCACAAGAAGACTGTAAGTAAGATGTTGAAATATCCAGATCTTGATACTTCAAGATACCTCAGAGAACTGCTGTCCACGCAAGGATCAGAGTCTCAATCTTTTACGTCGCAGGCCTCTGAGATGGAGAAGTGTTACTTAAGACAGCTGCAGTCTGCCAGCAATAACAATCTGAAGTGCTGGCTGTACTGTGGCTGTATTTATACTGTTTCTAGACTCATTAAGTGTGAAGAGAGAGCCTTTATCTCCTCTTTCTTATCCATTAAGAGGCATCTTTGTTCCCTTTGTCTGATATGATGTGCAGTGCAGAAATGGCTTACTGCTGCTCAGCTCTTTATGTCCATATATGGGCGTCCTTTCGTTTCAGTCCACTTTGCTTAAAGTATAAAGACTGATTTCTGAGTTACATGATCATGTTATATACATAATTTGTGCTCTGCGTTAGGACAGGACGCACTAAATGAACTACTTAGAGATCTGTAGTACAACATTTAACTATATAACTCATAAAACACAATTATACCTTACATTCACTTGCAAAGTTTCTTTGTTTACAGTAGTCAGTAGCATAGCCTTTAGCGAGATTGCAGGAGAGCAAGAAAGCATATTACTCATATCTTTGAGAGAACTTTAATGCCTTTAAGCTACAATAAGTATAGTTTCAGCTCTTAGTACATTAAGATATCTTAAGACCTTGAGAAGGTCCTGCTATTATGATTCTGACCTCTGGCAGCTGAGTCAGAAAAGTGATTTTGGTCACATCTTATTGATAGATTAAGAAAGGTGCTCTGCTTTGCCCCTTCAAGATCAAGGACTAGAGCGACTTTATTAGGTACCTCTTGGTAGAGCTGACCTTGAGAGTATTCCATCAGCCTGTCAGCATTACAAAAACTTTCATTATACATTACACAAAGCTCTGCAGTAGCCCAGTTTGCATGATGTAGCTCTATATGGAATTAATCCTGCACATGTTCACAGAATACCATAGTTATGTCAGAGACCATGAAAGGGTTAGGGTAGGATAAGGGAGTATGGTCAGGGTTACGGATAGGGTAGGGTTAGAGTTAGGGTTAGGGTTAGGGTTAGGGTTAAGGTTAGGGTTAGGGTTAGGGTTAGGGTTAGGGTTACGGTTAGGGTTAGGTTAGAGTTAAGGTTAGGGTTAGGGTTAGGTTTAGGTTTAGGTTTTGGGGTTAGGGTTAGGGAAAGGATCATGGTCAGGTTTACGGTTAGGGTAGGGTTAGGGTTAGGGTTAGGGTTTAGGGTTAGGCTTAGGGTTTTGGTTAGGGTTTGGGGTTAGGGTTAGGGTTAGGGGTAGGGAAAGGATCATGGTCCAGATTACTGTTAGGGTAGGGTTAGGGTTAGGGTTAGGGTTTGGGGTTAGGGTTAGGGTTAGGGTTAGGGTCAGAGTCAGGGTCACGGTCAGGGTCAGGGTCAGGGTCTGGGACAGGGACAGGGACAGGGACAGGGACAGGGACAGGGACAGGGACAGGGACAGGGTCAGGGACAGGGACAGGGACAGGGACTGGGTCTGGGTCAGTGTCAGGGTCAGGTTCAGGGTCAGGGTCAGGGTTGTCGAGGTTCGGGGCTTTATGTTCCTACACTCTTAGAAAGGTTCCCTTCCTGACAAGGGATATGTTCTCTTATTCAGCGAGACACCACTAGACCGGAATCAACAGTTCCTAGAAACTTCTTATTGTTCCTAGAAAATCTCTTGAACACGGCAATAAATTTATAATACTGGACAAGAGTAGGTATAAAAAACACATTTATTTACATTATACAATATATGCTATTTGGTTGCAAAGCCTTAAAATATCATATAAGGCTAGACATCATAAGTCTTAAACATGTTTATATAGCAACTAATCATTCACTCTCTATGCCTACGGAGTATCTTAGTCAGAATATACTCATAAAGTATCCTTAGTGCAATGCACTTTCATTCAGAATATAAGGTTACAGAAATTCTGTTGAAATATGGTTAATTCTTTGGAGAAAGATTTGGTGAGAAGCATCCTAACTTAAATCATCATAATATTTCAGTACAGAAGACACACTATACCTTGCTGTGTCCTCTGTAGTCCTCTAAGATTCTAAGCTCTATGAGAACATATGAAGTTATCCCAGAGTATCTGTATTTTCTAAGTCTTGAATCCTTTAAACACTTCTATTAATATTCTTAACTGATCATCATTAAGATCAGGCATTGTCTAGGTACGTGCTATGCATATCCTTTCTAGTTTTAGACAGCAATGCTGAATATATAAATACTATGTGTTAGCTTAAAGCTGTTTAAAGTCTCTTTGGCTGTGCCAATCTGTGTCTGCGCTGTACAATGTATCAGCATTGTGCATATCTCACAGAGTACAGAGAGTCTCCTTTCCCTTCAGGAACATCTCCGGTCTCTTGCTCTGAGGAGGTTCACAAGTCCCTCGGTTAAGCCGAGGACCTTCAGACACTATCTCAGAGGACTAGCTATTAGCCCTGAGTTCAGGATGCTCTTTAGCATTGGTAAGCCAAATAGGTTTAGTTTGTAAGAATCCATACATCCAATGGACTCTCATCCAATATATGGAAAGATCACTGCACTTAGGTTCCCATTCAAAGAATAGGAAATCTAAGGGTCTCTATCCTCTTCTAGGAATAGAGCAGTCTCACAAGAAGACTGTAAGTAAGATACGTTTAAATATCCAGATCTTGATACTTCAAGATACCTCAGAGAACTGCTGTCCACGCAAGGATCAGAGTCTCAATCTTTTACGTCGCAGGCCTCTGAGATGGAGAAATGTTACTTAAGACAGCTGCAGTCTGCCAGCAATAAAAATCTGAAGTGCTGGCTGTACTGTGGCTGTATTTATACTGTTTCTAGACTCATTAAGTGTGAAGAGAGATCCTTTATCTCCTTTCTGATCCATTAAGAGGCATACCTTTTGTTCCCTTTGTCTGAAATGATGTGCAGTGCAGAAATGGCTTACTAGCAGCTGCTCAGCTCTTTATGTCCATATATGGGCGTCCTTTCCTTTCAGTGCACTTTGCTTAGACGCTTGTTTCTGAGTTACATGATCATATACATAATTTGTATACCATCCTCTGCGTTAGGACAGTACGCATTAAATGAGACTACTTAGAGATCTGTAGTACAACATTTAACTATATAACTCATAAAACACAATTATACCTTACATTGTCACTTGCAAAGTTTCTTTATTTACAGTGGTCAGTAGCATAGCCTTTAGCGAGATTGCAGGAGAGCAAGAAAGCATATTACTCATATCTTTGAGAGAACTTTAATGCTATAATAAGTACAGTTTCAGCTATTAATGTACTCTTAGTACATTCTGATATCTTAAGACCTTGAGAAGGTCCTGCTTTTGTGATTCTGACCTCTGGCAGCGGTCAGAAAGGTTATTTTGGTCACAACTTATTGATAGATTAGGAAAGGTGCTCTGCGTTGCCCCTTCAAGGACAAGGACTAGAGCGACTTTATTTGGTACCTCTTGATAGAGCTGACCTTGAGAGTATTCCATCAACCTGCCAGCATTGCAAAGACTTTCATTATACATTACACAAAGCTCTGCTGTGGCCCAATTTGCATGATGGTTCTAGCTCTATATGGAATTAATCCTGCACATGTTCACAGAATACCATAGTTATGTCAGAGACCATGACAGGGTTAGGGTTAGGGTTAGGGTATGATTAGGATTAGGGTTAGGGTTAGGGTTAGGGTTAGGGTTAGGGTTAGGGTTAGGGTTAGGGTCAGTAGGTTAGGGTTAGGGTTATGGAAAGGATCATTGTCAGGGTTACGGATAGGGTAGGGTTAGGGTTAGGGTTAGGGTTAGGGTTAGGGTTAGGGTTAGGGTTAGGGTTTGGGGTTAGGGTTAGGGTTTGGGTTAGGGTTTGGGATTAGGGTTAGGGTTAGGAAAAGGATTATGGTCAGGGTTACGGTTAAAGTAGGGTTAGGGTTAGTGTTAGGGTTAGGGAAAGGATCATGGTAAAGTTTACAGTTAGGATAGGGTTAGGGTTAGGGTTAGGGTTAGGGTTAGGGTTAGGGTTAGGATTAGGGTTACGGTTAGTATTTGGGGTTAGGGTTAGGGTTAGGGTTACGGTTAGTGTTTGGGGTTAGGGTTAGGGTTAGGTTTAGGGTTAGGGTCAGGTCAGGGTCTGGGACAGGGACAGGGACACGGACAGGTTCTGGGTCAGGGTCAGGTTCAGGGTTGTTGCGGTTCGGGGCTTTATGTTCCTACACTCTTAGAAAGGTTCCCTTCCTGAGGATATGTTCCTTATTCAGCGAGACACCACTAGACCGGAATCAACAGTTCCTAGAAACTTGTTATGGTTCCTAGAAAATCTCATGAACACGCCAATAAATTTATAATACTGGACAAGAGAAGAAGTATAAAAAACACATTTATTTACATTATACAATATATGCTATTTGGTTGCAAAGCCTTAAAATATCATATAAGGCTAGACATCATAAGTCTTAAACATGTTTATATAGCAAGTAATCATTCACTCTCTATGCCTCCATAAAGGAGTATCTTAGTCAGAATATACTCATAAACTATCCTTAGTGCAATGCACTTTCATTCAGAATATAAGGTTACAGAAATCCTGTCGAAATATGGTTAATTCTTTGGAGAAAGATTTGGTGAGAAGCATCCTAACTTAAATCATCATAATATTTCAGTACAGAAGACACACTATACCTTGTTGTGTCATCTGTAGTCCTCTAAGATTCTAAGCTCTATGAGAACATATGAAGTTATCCCAGAGTATCTGTATTTTCTAAGTCTTGAATCCTTTAAAGACTTCTATTAATATTCTTAACTGATCATCATTAAGATCAGGCATTGTCTAGGTACGTGCTATGCATATTCTTTCTAGTTTTAGACAGCAATGCTGAATATATAAATACTATGTGTTAGCGTAAAGCTGTTTAAAGTCTCTCTGGCTGTGCCAATCTGTGTCTGCGCTGTGCAATGTATCAGCATTGTGCATATCTCACAGAGTACAGAGAGTCTCCTTTCCCTTCAGGAACATCTCTGGTCTCTTGCTCTGAGGAGGTTCAGAAGTTAAGTAGAGGATCTTCTGTTAAGTAGAGGACCTTCTGACACTATCTCAGAGGTCTAGCTATTAGCCCTGGGTTCAGGATGCTCTTTAGCATTGGTAAGCCAAATAAGTTTAATTTGTAAGAATCCATACATCCAATGGACTCTCAGTGTTCCAATATATGGAAAGATCACTGCACTTAGGTTGCCATTCAAAGAATAGGAATACTAAGGGTCTCTATCCTCTTCAAGGAATAGAGCAGTCTCACAAGAAGACTGTAAGTAAGATATGTTGAAATATCCAAATCTTGATACTTCAAGATACCTCAGAGAACTGCTGTCCACGCAAGGATCAGAGTCTCAATCTTTTCCATCGCAGGCCTCTGAGATGGAGAAGTGTTACTTAAGACAGCTGCAGTCTGCCAGCAATAACAATCTGAAGTGCTGGCTGTACTGTGGCTGTATTTATACTGTTTCTAGACTCATTAAGTGTGAAGAGAGATCCTTTCCTCTTTCTTATCCATTAAGAGGCATATTTGTTCCCTTTGTCTGATATGATGTGCAGTGCAGAAATGGCTTACTAGCAGCTTCTCAGCTCTTTATGTCCATATATGGGCGTCCTTTCGTTTCAGTCCACTTTGCTTAAAGTATAAAGACTGATGTCTGAGTTACCTGATCACGGTATATACATAATTTGTATAGCATCCTCTGCGTTAGGACAGTACGCGTTAAATGAGACTACTTAGAGATCTGTAGTACAACATTTAACTATATAACTCATAAAACACAATTATACCTTACATTGTCACTTGCAAAGTTTCTTTGTTTACCGTAGTCAGTAGCATAGCCTTTAGCGAGATTACAGGAGAGCAAGAAAGCATATTACTCATATCTTTGAGAGAACTTTAATGCTATAATAAGTACAGTGTCAGCTATTAATGTACTCTTAGTACATTCAGATATCTTAAGACCTTGAGGACAAAAGTGTCTTGCTTCTGAGATTCTAACATCTGGCAGATGAGTCAGAAAGGTGATTTTGGTCACATTACACAAAGCTCTGCTGTGGCCCAATTTGCATGATGGTTCTAGCTCTATATGGAATTAATCCTGCACATGTTCACAGAATACCATAGTTATGTCAGAGACCATGACAGGGTTAGGGTTAGGGTTAGGGTAGGATTAGGGTTAGGGTTAGGGTTAGGGTTAGGGTCAGTAGGGTTTGGGTTAGGGTTAGGGAAAGGATCATTGTCAGGGTTACGGATAGGGTAGGGTTAGGGTTAGGGTTACGGTTACGGTTACGGTTAGGGTTAGGGTTAAGGTTAGGGTTAGGGTTAGGGTTAGGGTTAGGGTTAGGGTTAGGGTTAGGGTTAGGGTTAGGGTTTGGGGTTAGGGTTAGGGTTTGGGTTAGGGTTTGGGGTTAGGGTTAGGAAAAGGATTATGGTCAGGGTTACGGTTAGGGTAGGGTTAGGGTTAGTGTTAGGGTTAGGGAAAGGATCATGGTCAAGTTTACAGTTAGGATAGGGTTAGGGTTAGGGTTAGGGTTAGGGTTAGGGTTAGGGTTAGGGTTACGGTTAGGGTTTGGGGTTAGGGTTAGGGTTAGGGTTAGGGTTAGGGTTAGGGTTAGGGTCAGGTCAGGGTCTGGGACAGGGACAGGGACACGGACAGGGACACGGACACGGACAGGTTCTGGGTCAGGGTCAGGTTCAGGATTGTCGCGGTTCGGGGCTTTATGTTCCTACACTCTTAGAAAGGTTCCCTTGCTGAGAAGGGATATGTTCTCTTATTCAGCGAGACACCACTAGACCGGAATCAACAGTTCCTAGAAACTTGTTATTGTTCCTAGAAAATCTCATGAACACGCCAATAAATTTCTAATACTGGAGAAGAGTAGAAGTATAAAAAGCAAATTTATTTACATTATACAATATATGCTATTTGGTAGCAAAGTCTTAAAATATCATATAAGGCTAGACATCATAAGTCTTAAACATGTTTATATAGCAAGTAATCATTCACTCTCTATGCCTTCGGAGTATCTAAGTCAGAATATACTCATAAAGTATCCTTAGTGCAATGCACTTTCATTCAGAATATAAGGTTACAGAAATCCTGTCGAAATATGGTTAATTCTTTGGAGAAAGAGTTGGTGAGAAGCATCCTAACTTAAATCATCATAATATTTCAGTACAGAAGACACACTATACCTTGCTGTGTCCTCTGTAGTCCTCTAAGATTCTAAGCTCTATGAGAACATATGAAGTTATCCCAGAGTATCTGTATTTTCTAAGTCTTGAATCCTTTAAAGAATTCTATTAATATTCTTAACTGATCATCATTAAGATCAGGCATTGTCTAGGTACGTGCTATGCATATCTTTTCTAGTTTTAGACAGCAATGCTGAATATATAAATACTATGTGTTAGCTTAAAGCTGTTTAAAGTCTCTTTGGCTGTGCCAATCTGTGTCTGCGCTGTACAATGTATCAGCATTGTGCATATCTCACAGAGTACAGAGAGTCTCCTTTCCCTTCAGGAACATCTCCGGTCTCTTGCTCTGAGGAGGTTCACAAGTCCCTCGGTTAAGCCGAGGACCTTCTGACACTATCTCAGAGGTCTAGCTATTAGCCCTGAGTTCAGGATGCTCTTTAGCATTGGTAAGCCAAATAGGCTTAGTTTGTAAGAATCCATACATCCAATGGACTCTCATCCAATATATGGAAAGATCACTGCACTTATGTTCCCATTCAAAGAATAGGACATCTAAGGGTCTCTATCCTCTTCTAGGAATAGAGCAGTCTCACAAGAAGACTGTAAGTAAGATACGTTTAGATATCCAGATCTTGATACTTCAAGATACCTCAGAGAACTGCTGTCCACGCAAGGATCAGAGTCTCAATCTTTTACGTCGCAGGCCTCTGAGATGGAGAAGTGTTACTTAAGACAGCTGCAGTCTGCCAGCAATAACAATCTGAAGTGCTGGCTGTACTGTGGCTGTATTTATACTGTTTCTAGACTCATTAAGTGTGAAGAGAGAGCCTTTATATCCTCTTTCTTATCCATTAAGAGGCATCTTTGTTCCCTTTGTCTGATATGATGTGCAGTGCAGAAATGGCTTACTAGCAGCTTCTCAGCTCTTTATGTCCATATATGGGCGTCCTTTCGTTTCAGTCCACTTTGCTTAAAGTATAAAGACTGATTTCTGAGTTACCTGATCACGGTATATACATAATTTGTATAGCATCCTCTGCGTTAGGACAGTACGCATTAAATGAGACTACTTAGAGATCTGTAGTACAACATTTAACTATATAACTCATAAAACACAATTATACCTTACATTGTCACTTGCAGTTTCTTTGTTTACAGTAGTCAGTACCATAGCCTTTAGCGAGATTGCAGAAGAGCAAGAAAGCATATTACTCATATCTCTGAGAGAACTTTAATGCCTTTAAGCGATAAGTACAGTTTCAGCTATTAATGTACTCTTATTACATTAAGATATCTAGAGAAGGAGAAAAGTGTCCTGCTTTTGTGATTCTGACATCTGGCAGCTGAGTCAGAAACGTGATTTTGGTCATATATTGATAAATAAGGAAAGGTGCTCTGCTTTGCCCCTTCAAGGACAAGGACTAGAGCGACTTTATTAGGTACCTCTTGATAGAGCTGACTTTGAGAGTATTCCATCAGCCTGTCAGCATTACAAAGACTTTCATTATACATTACAAAAAGCTCTGCATTGGCCCAGTTTGCATGATGTGTTCTAGATCTATATGGAATTAATCCTGCACATGTTCACAGAATACCATAGTTATGTCAGAGACCATGACAGGGTTAGGGTTAGGGTTAGGGTTAGGGTTAGGGTTAGGGTTAGGGTTAGGGTTAGGGTTAGGGTTAGGGTTAGGGGTTAGGGGTTAGGGTTAGGGTTAGGGTTAGGGTTAGGTTACGGTTAGAGTTAGGGTTAAGTTTAGCGTCTGGGTTTGGGGTTAGGGCTATGGTCAGGGTCAGGGTCTGGGACAGGGACCGGGTCTGGGTCAGGGTCAGGGTCACCGTCAGGTTCAATGTTAGGGTCAGGTTTGTCGCAGTTTGGGGCTTTATGTTCCTACACTCTTAGAAAGGTTCCCTTCCTGAGAAGGGATATGTTCTCTTAATCAGCGAGACACCAATAGACCGGAATCAACAGTTCCTAGAAACTTGTTATTGTTCCTAGAAAATCTCATGAACACGCCAATAAATTTATAATACTGGACAAGAGAAGAAGTATAAAAAATAAATTTATTTACATTATAGAATATATGCTTTTTGGTTGCAAGCCTTAAAATATTATATAAGGCTAGACATGTTTGAATGTTTGCCTTTCAAACGTGTATATATGCAAGTAATCATTCACACTATGCCTCCATAAAGGAGTATCTTAGTCAGAATATACTCATAAAGTATCCTTAGTGCAATGCACTCATTCAGAATATAAGAAATCCTGTCGAAATATGGTTAATTCTTTGGAGAAAGATTTGGTGAGAAGCATCCTAACTTAAATCATCATAACATTTCAGTACAGAAGACACACTATACCTTGCTGTGTCACCTTAGATTCTTAATCTAAGCTCTAACATATGAAGTTATCCCACAGTATCTATTTTCTGTCTTGAATCCTTTAAAGACTTCTATTTATATTCTTAACTGATCATCATTAAGATCAGGCATTGTTTATGTACGTGCTTTGCATATTCTTTCTAGTTTTAGACAGCAATGCTGAATGTATAAATACTATGTGTTAGCTTAAACCTGTTTAAAGTCTCTTTGGCAGTGCCAATCTGTGTATGCGCTGTACAATGTATCAGCATTGTGCATATCTCACAGAGTACAGAGAGTCTCCTTTCCCTTCAGGAATATCTCTGGTCTCTTGCTATAAGGAGGTCCCTCTGTTTAGAGGACCTTCTGACACTATCTCAGAGGTCTAGCTATTAGCCCTGGGTTCAGGATGCTCTTTAACATTGGTAAGCCAAATAGGTTTAGTTTGTAAGAATCCATAAATCCAATGGACTCTCAGAGTTCCAATATATGGAAAGATCACTGCACTTAGGTTGCCATTCAAAGAATAGGAATTCTGTCTCTATCCTAGGAATAGAGCAGTCTCACAAGAAGACTGTAAGTAAGATGTTGAAATATCCAGATCTTGATACTTCAAGATACCTCAGAGAACTGCTGTCCACGCAAGGATCAGAATCTTTTACGTCGCAGGCCTCTGAGATGGAGAAATGTTACTTAAGACAGCTGCAGTCTGCAAGCAATAACAATGTGAAGTGCTGGCTGTACTGTGGCTGTATTTATACTGTTTCTAGACTCATTAAGTGTGATCCTTTATCTCCTCTTTCTTATCCATTAAGAGGCATACCTTTTGTTCCCTTTCTCTGATATGATGTGCGGTGCAGAAATGGCTTGCTAGCAGCTGCTCAGCACTTTATATCCATATATGGGCGTCCTTTCGTTTCAGTCCACTTTGCTTAAAGTATAAAGACTGATTTCTGAGTTACATGATCACGTTATATACATAATTTGTATACCATCCTCTGCGTTAGGACAGTACGCATTAAAAGAGACTACTTAGAGATTTGTAGTGCAACATTTAACTATATAACTCATAAAACACAATTATACCTTACATTGTCACTTGCAAAGTTTCTTTGTTTACAGTAGTCAGTAGCATAGCCTTTAGCGAGATTGCAGAAGAGCAAGAAAGCATATTGCTCATATCTTTGAGAGAACTTTAATGCCTTTAAGCTATAATAAGTACAGTTTCAGCTATTAATGTACTCTTAGTACATTCAGATATCTTAATACCTTGAGAAGGTCCTGCTTTTGTGATTCTGACCTCTGGCAGCTGTCAGAAAGGTTATTTTGGTCACAACTTATTGATAGATTAGGAAAGGTGCTCTGCTTTGCCCTTTAAGATCAAGGACTAGGTACCTCTTGATAGAGCTGACGAGAGTATTCCATCAGCCTGTCAGCATTGCAAAGACTTTCATTATACATTACACAAAGTATCTGCAGTGGCCCAGTTTGCATTGTGTGTTCTAGCTCTATATGGAATTAATCATGCACATGTTGGCAGAATACCATAATTATGTCAGAGACCATGACAGGGTTAAGGTTAGGTTTAGGGTTAGGGTCAGGGTCAGGGTCAGGGTCAGGTTCAGTGTCAGGGTCAGGGTTGTCGTGGTTCGGGGCTTTATTTTCCTACACTCTTATGATGTGCGGTGCAGAAATGGCTTACTAGCAGCTGCTCAGCTCTTTATGTCCATATATGGGCGTCCTTTCCTTTCAGTCCACTTTGCTTAGACGATTGTTTCTGAGTTACATGATCTTATACATAATTTGTATAGCATCCTCTGCGTTAGGACAGTACGCATTATATGAGACTACTTAGAGATCTGTAGTACAACATTTAACTATATAACTCATAAAACACAATTATACCTTACATTGTCACTTGCAAAGTTTCTTTATTTACAGTAGTCAGTAGCATAGCCTTTAGCGAGATTGCAGGAGAGCAAGAAAGCATATTACTCATATATTTGAGAGAACTTTAATGCTATAATAAGTACAGTTTCAGCTATTAATGTACTCTTAGTACATTCAGATATCTTAAGACCTTGAGGACAAAAGTGTCTAGCTCTATATGGAATTAATCCTGCACATGTTCACAGAATACCATAGTTATGTCAGAGACCATGACAGGGTTAGGGTTAGGGTTAGGGTAGATTAGGGTTAGGGTTAGGGTTAGGGTTAGGGTTAGGGTTAGGGTTAGTAGGGTTAGGGTTAGGGTTACTGTTAGGGTTAGGGTTAGGGAAAGGATAATTGTCAGGGTTACGGATAGGGTAGGGTTAGGGTTAGGGTTAGGGTTAGGGTTAGGGTTAGGGTTAGGGTTAGGGTTAGGTTTTGGGGTTAGGGTTAGGGTTAGGGTTAGGGTTAGGGTTAGGGTTAGGGTTAGGGTTAGGGTTAGGGTTTGGGGTTAGGGTTAGGGTTTGGGTTAGGGTTTGGGGTTAGGGTTAAGGTTAGGAAAAGGATTATGGTCAGGGTTACGGATAGGGTAGGGTTAGGGTTAGGGTTAGGGTTAGGGTTAGGGTTAGGGTTAGGGTTAGGGTTACGGTTAGTGTTTGGGGTTAGGGTTAGGGTTAGGGTTAGGGTTAGGGTTAGGGTTAGGGTCAGGTCAGGGTCTGGGACAGGGACAGGGACAGGGACACGGACAGGTTCTGGGTCAGGGTCAGGTTCAGGGTTGTCACGGTTCGGGGCTTTATGTTCCTACACTCTTAGAAAGGTTCCCTTCCTGAGGATATGTTCTCTTATTCAGCGAGACACCACTAGACCGGAATCAACAGTTCCTAGAAACTTGTTATGGTTCCTAGAAAATCTCATGAACACGCCAATAAATGTATAATACTGGACAAGAGAAGAAGTATAAAAAACACATTTATTTACATTATACAATATATGCTATTTGGTTGCAAAGCCTTAAGATATCATATAAGGCTAGACATCATAAACATGTTTACATAGCAAGTAATCATTCACTCTCTATGCCTAAGGAGTATCTTAGTCAGAATATACTCATAAAGTATCCTTAGTGCAATGCACTTTCATTCAGAATATAAGGTTACAGAAATCCTGTCGAAATATGGTTAATTCTTTGGAGAAAGATTTGGTGAGAAGCATCCTAACTTAAATCATCATAATATTTCAGTACAGAAGACACACTATACCTTGCTGTGTCATCTGTAGTCCTCTAAGATTCTATGAGAACATATGAAGTTCTCCCAGAGTATCTGTATTTTCTAAGTCTTGAATCCTTTAGACCTATTTATATTCTTAACTGGTCATCATTAAGATCAGGCATTGTCTAGGTACGTGCTATGCATATTCTTTCTAGTTTTACACAGCAATGCTGAATATATAAATACTATGTGTTAGCTTAAAGCTGTTTAAAGTTTGGCTGTGCCAATGTGTGTATTCGCTGTACAATGTATCAGCATTGTGCATATCTCACCGTCTCTTTTCCCTTCAGGAACTTTTCCCTTCTGGTCTCTTGCTCTGAGGAGGTTCAGAAGTCCCTCTGAAGGACCTTCTGACACTATCTCATAGGTCTAGCTAATAGCCCTGGGTTCAGGATGCTCTTTAGCATTCGTAAGCCAAATAGGTTTAGTTTGTAAGAATCCATACATCCAATGGACTATCAGTGTTCCAATATATGGAAAGATCACTGCACTTAGGTTGCCATTCAAAGAATAGGAATTCTAAGGGTCTCTATCCTCTTCAAGGTATAGAGCAGTCTCACAAGAAGATTGTAAGTAAGATATGTTGAAATATCCAGATCTTGATACTTCAAGATACCTCAGAGAACTGCTGTCCACGCAAGGATCAGAGTCTCAATCTTTTACGCCGCAGCCCTCTGAGATGGATAAATGTTACTTAAGACAGCTGCAGTCTGCCAGCAATAACAATCTGAAGTGCTGGCTGTACTGTGGATGTATTTATACTGTTTCTAGACTCATTAAGTGTGAAGAGAGATCCTTTATCTCCTCTTTCTTATCCATTAAGAGGCATACCTTTTGTTCCCTTTGTCTTATATGATGTGCAGGGCAGAAATGGCTTACTAGCAGCTGCTCAGCTCCTTATGTCCAGATATGGGCGTCCTTTCCTTTCAGTCTACTTTGCTTAGACGCTCGTTTCTGAGTTACATGATCATATACATAATTTGTATAGCATCCTCTGCGTTAGGACAGTACGCATTAAATGAGACTACTTAGAGATCTGTAGCACAACATTTAACTATATAACTCATAAAACACAATTATACCTTACATTGTCACTTGCAAAGTGTTTGTTTACAGTAGTCAGTACCATAGCCTTTAGCGAGATTGCAGAAGAGCAAGAAAGCATATTACTCATATCTCAGAGAACTTTAATGCCTTTAAGCGATAAGTACAGTTTCAGCTATTAATGTACACTTATTACATTAAGATATTTTGAGAAGGAGAAAAGTGTCCTGCTTTTGTGATTCTGACATCTGGCAGCTGAGTCAGAAAGGTGATTTTGGTCACATATTGATAAATAAGGAAAGGTGCTCTGCGTTGCCCCTTCAAGGACAAGGACTAGAGCGACTTTATTAGGTACCTCTTGATAGAGCTGACTTTGAGAGTATTCCATCAGCCTGTCAGCATTACAAAGACTTTCATTATACATTACAAAAAGCTCTGCAGTGGCCCAGTTTGCATGATGTGTTCTGGATCTATATGGAATTAATCCTGCACATGTTCACAGAGTTATGTCAGAGACCATGACAGGGTTAGGGTTAGGGTTAGGGTTAGGGTTAGGGTTAGGGGTTAGGGGTTAGGGGTTAGGGTTAGGGTTAGGGGTTAGGGGTTAGGGGTTAGGGGTTAGGGTTAGCGTTAGGGGTTAGGGGTTAGGGTTAGGGTTAGGGTTAGGGTTAGGGTTAGGGTTAGGGTTAGGGTTAGGGTTAGGGTTAGGTTAGGGTTAGAGTTAGGGTTAAGTTTAGGGTCTGGGTTTGGGGTTAGGGCTATGGTCAGGGTCTGGGACAGGGACCGGGTCTGGGTCAAGGTCAGGGTCACCGTCAGGTTCAATTTCAGGGTCAGGGTTGTCGCAGTTTGGGGCTTTATGTTCCTACACTCTTAGAAAGGTTCCCTTCTTGAGAAGGGATATGTTCTCTTATTGATACACCACTAGACCGGAATCAACAGTTCCTAGAAACTTGTTATTGTTCCTAGAAAATCTCATGAACACGCCAATAAATTTATAATACTGGACAAGAGTGGAAGTATAAAAAACAAATTTATATACATTATACAATATATGCTTTTTGGTTGCAAGCCTTAAAATATTATATAAGGCTAGACATCATAGATGTTTATATAGCAAGTAATCATTCACACTATGCCTCCATAAAGGAGTATCTTAGTCAGAATATACTCATAAAGTATCCTTAGTGCAATGCACTTTCATTCAGAATATAAGGTTACAGAAATCCGGTCGAAATATGGTTAATTCTTTGGAGAAAGATTTGGTGAGAAGCATCCTAACAAATCATCATAACATTTCAGTACAGAAGACACACTATACCTTGCTGTGTCACCTGTAGTCCTCTAAGAATCTAAGCTCTATGAGAACATATGAACTTATCCCAGAGTATCTATTTTCTGTCTTGAATCCTTTAAAGACCTATTTATATTCTTAACTGATCATCATTAAGATCAGGCATTGTTTATGTACGTGCTTTGCATATTCTTTCTAGTTTTAGACAGCAATGCTGAATGTATAAATACTATGTGTTAGCTTAAAGCTGTTTAGAGTCTCTTTGGCTGTGCCAATCTGTGTATGCGCTGTACAATGTATCAGCATTGTGCATATCTCACAGAGTACAGAGAGTCTCCTTCCCCTTCAGGAACATCTCTGGTCTCTTGCTATGAGGAGGTTCAGTAGTCCCTCTGTTTAGAGGACCTCTGACACTATCTCAGAGGTCTAGCTATTAGCCCTGGGTTCAGGATGCTCTTTAACATTGGTAAGCCAAATAGGGTTAGTTTGTAAGAATCCATAAATCCAATGGACTCTCAGAGTTCCAATATATGGAAAGATCACTGCACTTAGGTTGCCATTAAAGAATAGGAATACTAAGGGTCTCTATCCTCTTCTAGGAATAGAGCAGTCTCACAAGAAGACTGTAAGATATGTTGAAATATCCAGATCTTGATACTTCAAGATACCTCAGAGAACTGCTGTCCACGCAAGGATCAGAGTCTCAATCTTTTACGTCGCAGGCCTGAGATGGAGAAATGTTACTTAAGACAGCTGCAGTCTGCCAGCAATAACAATCTGAAGTGCTGGCTGTACTGTGGCTGTATTTATACTGTTTCTAGACTCATTAAGTGTGATCCTTTATCTCCTCTTTCTTATCCATTAAGAGGCATACCTTTAGTTCCCTTTGTCTGATATGATGTGCGGTGCAGAAATGGCTTACTAGCAGCTGCTCAGCTCCTTATGTCCATATATGGGCGTCCTTTCCTTTCAGTCTACTTTGCTTAGTTTCTGAGTTACAAGATCATATACATAATTTGTATAGCATCCTCTGCGTTAGGACAGTACACATTAAATGAGACTATTTAGAGATCTGTAGCACAACATTTTACTATATAACATAAAACACAGTTATAGCTTACATTGTCACTTGCAAAGTGGCTTTTTTTACAGTAGTCAGTAGCAATAGCCTTTAGCGAGGTTGCAGAAGAGCAAGAAAGCACATTACTCATATCTCTGAGAGAACTTTAATGCCTTTAAGCGATAAGTACAGTTTCAGCTATTAATGTACTCTTAGTACATTAAGATATCTTGAGAAGGACAAAAGTGTCCTGCTTTTGTGATTCTGACATCTGGCAGCTGACTCAGAAAGGTTATTTTGGTCACATATTGATAATAAAGGTGCTGTGCTTTGCCCCTTCAAGATCAAGGACTAGAGCGACTTTATTATGTACCTCTTGATAGAGCTGACTTTGAGAGTATTCCATCAGCCTGTCAGCATTACAAAGACTTTCATTATACATTACAAAAAGCTCTGCAGTGGCCCAGTTTGCATGATGTGTTCTGGATCTATATGGAATTAATCCTGCACATGTTCACAGAGTTATGTCAGAGACCATGACAGGGTTAGGGTTAGGGTTAGGGTTAGGGTTACGGGTTAGGGGTTAGGGGTTAGGGTTAGGGTTAGGGGTTAGGGGTTAGGGGTTAGGGGTTAGGGTTAGGGTTAGGGTTAGGGGTTAGGGTTAGGGTTAGGGTTAGGGTTAGGGTTAGGGTTAGGTTAGGGTTAGAGTTAGGGTTAAGTTTAGGGTCTGGGTTTGGGGTTAGGGCTATGGTCAGGGTCTGGGACAGGGACCGGGTCTGGGTCAAGGTCAGGGTCACCGTCAGGTTCAATTTCAGGGTCAGGGTTGTCGCAGTTTGGGGCTTTATGTTCCTACACTCTTAGAAAGGTTCCCTTCTTGAGAAGGGATATGTTCTCTTATTGATACACCACTAGACCGGAATCAACAGTTCCTAGAAACTTGTTATTGTTCCTAGAAAATCTCATGAACACGCCAATAAATTTATAATACTGGACAAGAGTGGAAGTATAAAAAACAAATTTATATACATTATACAATATATGCTTTTTGGTTGCAAGCCTTAAAATATTATATAAGGCTAGACATCATAAGTGTTTATATAGCAAGTAATCATTCACACTATGCCTCCATAAAGGAGTATCTTAGTCAGAATATACTCATAAAGTATCCTTAGTGCAATGCACTTTCATTCAGAATATAAGGTTACAGAAATCCGGTCGAAATATGGTTAATTCTTTGGAGAAAGATTTGGTGAGAAGCATCCTAACAAATCATCATAACATTTCAGTACAGAAGACACACTATACCTTGCTGTGTCACCTGTAGTCCTCTAAGAATCTAAGCTCTATGAGAACATATGAACTTATCCCAGAGTATCTATTTTCTGTCTTGAATCCTTTAAAGACTTCTATTTATATTCTTAACTGATCATCATTAAGATCAGGCATTGTTTATGTACGTGCTTTGCATATTCTTTCTAGTTTTAGACAGCAATGCTGAATGTATAAATACTATGTGTTAGCTTAAAGCTGTTTCGAGTCTCTTTGGCTGTGCCAATCTGTGTATGCGCTGTACAATGTATCAGCATTGTGCATATCTCACAGAGTACAGAGAGTCTCCTTTCCCTTCAGGAACGTCTCTTGCTATGAGGAGGTTCAGTAGTCCCTCTGTTTAGAGGACCTCTGACACTATCTCAGAGGTCTAGCTATTAGCCCTGGGTTCAGGATGCTCTTTAACATTGGTAAGCCAAATAGGGTTAGTTTGTAAGAATCCATAAATCCAATGGACTCTCAGAGTTCCAATATATGGAAAGATCACTGCACTTAGGTTGCCATTAAAGAATAGGAATACTAAGGGTCTCTATCCTCTTCTAGGAATAGAGCAGTCTCACAAGAAGACTGTAAGATATGTTGAAATATCCAGATCTTGATACTTCAAGATACCTCAGAGAACTGCTGTCCACGCAAGGATCAGAGTCTCAATCTTTTACGTCGCAGGCCTGAGATGGAGAAATGTTACTTAAGACAGCTGCAGTCTGCCAGCAATAACAATCTGAAGTGCTGGCTGTACTGTGGCTGTATTTATACTGTTTCTAGACTCATTAAGTGTGATCCTTTATCTCCCTTTCTTATCCATTAAGAGGCATACCTTTAGTTCCCTTTGTCTGATATGATGTGCGGTGCAGAAATGGCTTACTAGCAGCTGCTCAGCTCCTTATGTCCATATATGGGCGTCCTTTCCTTTCAGTCTACTTTGCTTAGTTTCTGAGTTACATGATCATATACATAATTTGTATAGCATCCTCTGCGTTAGGACAGTACACATTAAATGAGACTATTTAGAGATCTGTAGCACAACATTTTACTATATAACATAAAACACAGTTATAGCTTACATTGTCACTTGCAAAGTGTCTTTTTTTACAGTAGTCAGTAGCAATAGCCTTTAGCGAGGTTGCAGAAGAGCAAGAAAGCATATTACTCATATCTCTGAGAGAACTTTAATGCCTTTAAGCGATAAGTACAGTTTCAGCTATTAATGTACTCTTAGTACATTAAGATATCTTGAGAAGGACAAAAGTGTCCTGCTTTTGTGATTCTGACATCTGGCAGCTGAGTCAGAAAGGTGATTTTGGTCACATATTGATAATTAAGGAAAGGTGCTGTGCTTTGCCCCTTCAAGATCAAGGACTAGAGCGACTTTATTATGTACCTCTTGATAGAGCTGACTTTGAGAGTATTCCATCAGCCTGTCAGCATTACAAAGACTTTCATTATACATTACAAAACGCTCTGCAGTGGCCCAGTTTGCATGATGTGTTCTAGATCTATATGGAATTAATCCTGCACATGTTCACAGAATACCATACTTATGTCAGAGACCATGACAGGGTTAGGGTTAGGGGTTAGGGGTTAGGGTTAGGGTTAGGGTTAGGGTTAGGTTTAGGGTTAGGGTTAGGGTTAGGGTTACGTTTAGGGTCAGGGTTTGGGGTTAGGGCTAGGGTCAGGGTCAGGGTCTGGGACAGGGACAGGGTCTGGGTCAGGGTCAGGGTCACCGTCAGGTTCAATGTCAGGGTCAGGGTTGTCGCGCTTCGGGCTTTATGTTCCTACACTCTTAGAAAGGTTCCCTTCCTGAGAAGGGATATGTTCTCTTATTCAGCGAGACACCAGAATCAACAGTTGCTAAAAACTTGTAATGGTTCCTAGAAAATCTCATTAACACGCCAATAAATTTATAATACTGGACAAGAGTAGAAGTATAAAAAACAATTTTATTTACATTATACAATATATGCTTTTTGGTTGCAAGCCTTAAAATATTATATAAGGCTAGACATCATAAGTGTTTATATAGCAAGTAATCATTCACACTATGCCTCCATAAAGGAGTATCTTAGTCAGAATATACTCATAAAGTATCCTTAGTGCAATGCACTTTCATTCAGAATATAAGGTTACAGAAATCCTGTCGAAATATGGTTAATTGTTTGGAGAAAGATTTGGTGAGAAGCATCCTAACTTAAATCGTCATAACATTTCAGTACAGAAGACACACTATACCTTGCTGTGTCACCTGTAGTCCTCTAAGAATCTAAGCTCTATGAGAACATATGAACTTATCCCAGAGTATCTATTTTCTGTCTTGAATCCTTTAAAGATTTCTATTTATATTCTTAACTGATCATCATTAAGATCAGGCATTGTTTATGTACGTGCTTTGCATATTCTTTCTAGTTTTAGACAGCAATGCTGAATGTATAAATACTATGTGTTTGCTTAAAGCTGTTTAGAGTCTCTTTGGCTGTGCCAATCTGTGTATGCGCTGTACAATGTATCAGCATTGTGCATATCTCACAGAGTACAGAGAGTCTCCTTTCCCTTCAGGAACATCTCTGGTCTCTTGCTATGAGGGGGTCCCTGTGTTTAGAGGACCTTCTGACACTATCTCAGAGGTCTAGCTATTAGCCCTGGGTTCAGGATGCTCTTTAACATTGGTAAGCCAAATAGGGTTAGTTTGTAAGAATCCATAAATCCAATGGACTCTCAGAGTTCCAATATATGGAAAGATCACTGCACTTAGGTTGCCATTCAAAGAATAGGAATTCTAAGGGTCTCTATCCTCTTCTAGGAATAGAGCAGTCTCACAAGAAGACTGTAAGATATGTTGAAATATCCAGATCGATACTTCAAGATACCTCAGAGAACTGCTGTCCATGCAAGGATCAGAGTCTCAATCTTTTACGTCGCAGGCCTCTGAGATGGAGAAATGTTACTTAAGACAGCTGCAGTCTGCCAGCAATAACAATCTGAAGTGCTGGCTGTACTGGGGCTGTATTTATACTGTTTCTAGACTCATTAAGTGTGATCCTTTATCTCCTCTTTCTTATCCATTAAGAGGCATACCTTTTGTTCCCTTTGTCTGATATGATGTGCGGTGCAGAAATGGCTTACTAGCAGCTGCTCAGCACTTTATATCCATACGGGCGTCCTTTCGTTTCAGTCCACTTTGCTTAAAGTATAAAGACTGATTTCTGAGTTACATGATCACGTTATATACATAATTTGTATACCATCATTGTGTTAGGACAGTACGCATTAAATGAGACTACTTAGAGATTTGTAGTGCAACATTTAACTATATAACTCATAAAACACAATTATACCTTACATTGTCACTTGCAAAGTTTCTTTGTTTACAGTAGTCAGTAGCATAGCCTTTAGCGAGATTGCAGAAGAGCAAGAAATCATATTATATCTTTGAGAGAACTTTAATGCCTTTAAGCTATAATAAGTACAGTTTCAGCTATTAATGTACGCTTAGTGCATTCAGATATCTTGAGAAGGTCCTGCTTTTGTGATTCTGACATCTGGCAGCTGAGTCAGAAAGGTTATTTTGGTCACATTGATAGATTAGGAAAGGTGCTCTGCTTTGCCCCTTCAAGATCAAGGACTAGAGCGACTTTATTAGGTACCTCTTGCTAGAGCTGACCTTGAGAGTATTCCATCAGCCTGTCAGCATTACAAAGACTTTCATTATACATTACACAAAGCTCTACAGTGGCCCAGTTTGCATGATGTTTTCTAGCTCTATATGGAATTAATCATGCACATGTTCGCAGAATACCATAGTTATGTCAGAGACCATAACAGGGTTAGAGTTAGGGATAGCGTTAGGGTTAGGGTCAGGGTCAATGTTGTCGCGGTTCGGGGCTTTATGTTCTTACACTCTTAGAAAGGTTCCCTTCCTGAGAAGGGATATGTTCTCTTATTCAGCGAGACACCACTAGACCGTAATCAACAGTTCCTAGAAACTTGTTATTGTTCCTAGAAAATCTCATGAACACGCCAATAAATTTCTAATAGTGGACAAGAGTAGAAGTATAAAAAACACATTTATTTACATTATACAATATATACTATTTGGTTGCAAAGCCTTAAAATATCATATAAGGCTAGACATCATAAGTCTTAAACATGTTTATATAGCAAGTAATCATTCACTCTTTATGCATAAAGGAGTATCTTAGTCAGAATATAATAAAGTATCCTTAGTGCATTGCAATTTCATTCAGAATATAAGGTTACAGAAATCCTGTCGAAATATGGTTAATTCTTTGGAGAAAGATTTGGTGAGAAGCATCCTCACTTAAATCATCATAATATTCAGTACAGAAGACACACTATACCTTGCTGTGTCATCTGTAGTCCTCTAAGATTCTAAGCTCTATGAGAACATGTGAAGTTATCCCAGAGTATCTGTATTTTGTAAGTCTTGAGTCCTTTAAAGACTTCTATTTATATTCTTAACTGGTCATCATTAAGATCAGGCATTGTCTAGGTATGTGCTATGCATATTCTTTCTAGTTTTAGACAGCAATGCTGAATATATAAATACTATGTGTTAGCTTAAAGCTGTTTAAAATCTCTTTGGCTGTGCCAATGTGTGTATTCGCTGTACAATGTATCAGCATTGTGCGTATCTCACAGAGAGTCTCCTTTCCCTTCAGGAACATCTCCGGTCTCTTGCTCTGAGGAGGTTCAGAAGTCCCTCTGTTAAGTAGAGGACCTTCTGACACTATCTCAGAGGTCTAGCTATTAGCCCTGGGTTCAGGATGCTCTTTAGCATTGGTAAGCCAAATAGGTTTAGTTTGTAAGAATCCATAAATCCAATGGACTCTCAGTGTTCCAATATATGGAAAGATCACTGCACTTAGGTTGCCATTCAAAGAATAGGAATTCTAAGGGTCTCTATCCTCTTCAAGGAATAGAGCAGTCTCACAAGAAGACTGTAAGTAAGATGTTGAAATATCCAGATCTTGATACTTCAAGATACCTCAGAGAACTGCTGTCCACGCAAGGATCAGAGTCTCAATCTTTTACGTCGCAGGCCTCTGAGATGGAGAAGTGTTACTTAAGACAGCTGCAGTCTGCCAGCAATAACAATCTGAAGTGCTGGCTGTACTGTGGCTGTATTTATACTGTTTCTAGACTCATTAAGTGTGAAAGAGCCTTTATCTCCTCTTTCTTATCCATTAAGAGGCATCTTTGTTCCCTTTGTCTGATATGATGAGCAGTGCAGAAATGGCTTACTGCTGCTCAGCTCTTTATGTCCATATATGGGCGTCCTTTCGTTTCAGTCCACTTTGCTTAAAGTATAAAGACTGATTTCTGAGTTACATGATCATGTTATATACATAATTTGTGCTCTGCGTTAGGACAGGACGCACTAAATGAGACTACTTAGAGATCTGTAGTACAACATTTAACTATATAACTCATAAAACACAATTATACCTTACATTCACTTGCAAAGTTTCTTTGTTTACAGTAGTCAGTAGCATAGCCTTTAGCGAGATTGCAGAAGAGCAAGAAAGCATATTACTCATATCTTTGAGAGAACTTTAATGCCTTTAAGCTACAATAAGTATAGTTTCAGCTCTTAGTACATTAAGATATCTTAAGACCTTGAGAAGGTCCTGCTATTACGATTCTGACCTCTGGCAGCTGAGTCAGAAAAGTGATTTTGGTCACATCTTATTGATAGATTAAGAAAGGTGCTCTGCTTTGCCCCTTCAAGATCAAGGACTAGAGCGACTTTATTAGGTACCTCTTGGTAGAGCTGACCTTGAGAGTATTCCATCAGCCTGTCAGCATTACAAAAACTTTCATTATACATTACACAAAGCTCTGCAGTGGCCCAGTTTGCATGATGTGTTCTGGATCTATATGGAATTAATCCTGCACATGTTCACAGAGTTATGTCAGAGACCATGACAGGGTTAGGGTTAGGGTTAGGGTTAGGGTTAGGGGTTAGGGGTTAGGGGTTAGGGTTAGGGTTAGGGGTTAGGGTTAGGGTTAGGGTTAGGGTTAGGGTTAGGGTTAGGGTTAGGGTTAGGGTTAGGTTTAGGGTTAGGGTTAGGGTTAGGGTTAGGTTAGGGTTAGGGTTAAGTTTAGGGTCTGGGTTTGGGGTTAGGGCTATGGTCAGGGTCTGGGACAGGGACCGGGTCTGGGTCAAGGTCAGGGTCACCGTCAGGTTCAATTTCAGGGTCAGGGTTGTCGAAGTTTGGGGCTTTATGTTCCTACACTCTTAGAAAGGTTCCCTTCTTGAGAAGGGATATGTTCTCTTATTGATACACCACTAGACCGGAATCAACAGTTCCTAGAAACTTGTTATTGTTCCTAGAAAATCTCATGAACACGCCAATAAATTTATAATACTGGACAAGAGTGGAAGTATAAAAAACAAATTTATATACATTATACAATATATGCTTTTTGGTTGCAAGCCTTAAAATATTATATAAGGCTAGACATCATAAGTGTTTATATAGCAAGTAATCATTCACACTATGCCTCCATAAAGGAGTATCTTAGTCAGAATATACTCATAAAGTATCCTTAGTGCAATGCACTTTCATTCAGAATATAAGGTTACAGAAATCCGGTCGAAATATGGTTAATTCTTTGGAGAAAGATTTGGTGAGAAGCATCCTAACAAATCATCATAACATTTCAGTACAGAAGACAACTATACCTTTCTGTGTCACCTGTAGTCCTCTAAGAATCTAAGCTCTATGAGAACATATGAACTTATCCCAGAGTATCTATTTTCTGTCTTGAATCCTTTAAAGACTTCTATTTATATTCTTAACTGATCATCATTAAGATCAGGCATTGTTTATGTACGTGCTTTGCATATTCTTTCTAGTTTTAGACAGCAATGCTGAATGTATAAATACTACGTGTTAGCTTAAAGCTGTTTAGAGTCTCTTTGGCTGTGCCAATCTGTGTATGCGCTGTACAATGTATCAGCATTGTGCATATCTCACAGAGTACAGAGAGTCTCCTTTCCCTTCAGGAACATCTCTGGTCTCTTGCTATGAGGAGGTTCAGTAGTCCCTCTGTTTAGAGGACCTCTGACACTATCTCAGAGGTCTAGCTATTAGCCCTGGGTTCAGGATGCTCTTTAACATTGGTAAGCCAAATAGGGTTAGTTTGTAAGAATCCATAAATCCAATGGACTCTCAGAGTTCCAATATATGGAAAGATCACTGCACTTAGGTTGCCATTAAAGAATAGGAATACTAAGGGTCTCTATCCTCTTCTAGGAATAGAGCAGTCTCACAAGAAGACTGTAAGATATGTTGAAATATCCAGATCTTGATACTTCAAGATACCTCAGAGAACTGCTGTCCACGCAAGGATCAGAGTCTCAATCTTTTACGTCGCAGGCCTGAGATGGAGAAATGTTACTTAAGACAGCTGCAGTCTGCCAGCAATAACAATCTGAAGTGCTGGCTGTACTGTGGCTGTATTTATACTGTTTCTAGACTCATTAAGTGTGATCCTTTATCTCCTCTTTCTTATCCATTAAGAGGCATACCTTTAGTTCCCTTTGTCTGATATGATGTGCGGTGCAGAAATGGCTTACTAGCAGCTGCTCAGCTCCTTATGTCCATATATGGGCGTCCTTTCCTGTCAGTCTACTTTGCTTAGTTTCTGAGTTACATGATCATATACATAATTTGTATAGCATCCTCTGCGTTAGGACAGTACACATTAAATGAGACTATTTAGAGATCTGTAGCACAACATTTTACTATATAACATAAAACACAGTTATAGCTTACATTGTCACTTGCAAAGTGTCTTTTTTTACAGTAGTCAGTAGCAATAGCCTTTAGCGAGGTTGCAGAAGAGCAAGAAAGCATATTACTCATATCTCTGAGAGAACTTTAATGCCTTTAAGCGATAAGTACAGTTTCAGCTATTAATGTACTCTTATTACATTAAGATATCTTGAGAAGGACAAAAGTGTCCTGCTTTTGTGATTCTGACATCTGGCAGCTGACTCAGAAAGGTTATTTTGGTCACATATTGATAATTAAGGAAAGGTGCTGTGCTTTGCCCCTTCAAGATCAAGGACTAGAGCGACTTTATTATGTACCTCTTGATAGAGCTGACTTTGAGAGTATTCCATCAGCCTGTCAGCATTACAAAGACTTTCATTATACATTACAAAAAGCTCTGCAGTGGCCCAGTTTGCATGATGTGTTCTAGATCTATATGGAATTAATCCTGCACATGTTCACAGAATACCATAGTTATGTCAGAGACCATGACAGGGTTAGGGTTAGGGGTTAGGGGTTAGGGTTAGGGTTAGGGTTAGGGTTAGGGTTAGGGTTAGGGTTAGGGTTAGGGTTAGGGTTAGGGTTAGGGTTAAGTTTAGGGTCAGGGTTTGGGGTTAGGGCTAGGGTCAGGGTCAGGGTCTGGGACAGGGACAGGGTCTGGGTCAGGGTCAGGGTCACCGTCAGGTTCAATGTCAGGGTCAGGGTTGTCGCGCTTTCGGGGCTTTATGTTCCTACACTCTTAGAAAGGTTCCCTTCCTGAGAAGGGATATGTTCTCTTATTCAGCGAGACACCAGAATCAACAGTTGCTAAAAACTTGTAATGGTTCCTAGAAAATCTCATTAACACGCCAATAAATTTATAATACTGGACAAGAGTAGAAGTATAAAAAACAATTTTATTTACATTATACAATATATGCTTTTTGGTTGCAAGCCTTAAAATATTATATAAGGCTAGACATCATAAGTGTTAAACATGTTTATATAGCAAGTAATCATTCACACTATGCCTCCATAAAGGAGTATCTTAGTCAGAATATACTCATAAAGTATCCTTAGTGCAATGCACTTTCATTCAGAATATAAGGTTACAGAAATCCTGTCGAAATATGGTTAATTGTTTGGAGAAAGATTTGGTGAGAAGCATCCTAACTTAAATCGTCATAACATTTCAGTACAGAAGACACACTATACCTTGCTGTGTCACCTGTAGTCCTCTAAGAATCTAAGCTCTATGAGAACATATGAACTTATC
Organism: Euleptes europaea; assembly: GCF_029931775.1. Lineage (NCBI taxonomy): Eukaryota > Metazoa > Chordata > Lepidosauria > Squamata > Sphaerodactylidae > Euleptes > Euleptes europaea. Next base: position 67,039,160 of record NC_079323.1, read on the forward strand.
CCAGAGTATCTATTTTCTGTCTTGAATCCTTTAAAGATTTCTATTTATATTCTTAACTGATCATCATTAAGATCAGGCATTGTTTATGTACGTGCTTTGCATATTCTTTCTAGTTTTAGACAGCAATGCTGAATGTATAAATACTATGTGTTTGCTTAAAGCTGTTTAAAGTCTCTTTGGCTGTGCCAATATGTGTATGCACTGTACAATGTATCAGCATTGTGCATATCTCACAGAGTACAGAGAGTCTCCTTTCCCTTCAGGAACATCTCTGGTCTCTTGCTATGAGGGGGTCCCTGTGTTTAGAGGACCTTCTGACACTATCTCAGAGGTCTAGCTATTAGCCCTGGGTTCAGGATGCTCTTTAACATTGGTAAGCCAAATAGGGTTAGTTTGTAAGAATCCATAAATCCAATGGACTCTCAGTTCCAATATATGGAAAGATCACGGCACTTAGGTTGCCATTCAAAGAATAGGAATTCTAAGGGTCTCTATCCTCTTCTAGGAATAGAGCAGTCTCACAAGAAGACTGTAAGATATGTTGAAATATCCAGAACGATACTTCAAGATACCTCAGAGAACTGCTGTCCATGCAAGGATCAGTCTCTCAATCTTTTACGTCGCAGGCCTCTGAGATGGAGAAATGTTACTTGACAGCTGCAGTCTGCCAGCAATAACAATCTGAAGTGCTGGCTGTACTGGGGCTGTATTTATACTGTTTCTAGACTCATTAAGTGTGATCCTTTATCTCCTCTTTCTTATCCATTAAGAGGCATACCTTTTGTTCCCTTTGTCTGATATGATGTGCGGTGCAGAAATGGCTTACTAGCAGCTGCTCAGCACTTTATATCGATACGGGCGTCCTTTCGTTTCAGTCCACTTTGCTTAAAGTATAAAGACTGATTTCTGAGTTACATGATCACGTTATATACATAATTTGTATACCATCATTGCGTTAGGACAGTACGCATTAAATGAGACTACTTAGAGCTTTGTAGTTCAACATTTAACTATATAACTCATAAAACACAATTATACCTTACATTGTCACTTGCAAAGTTTCTTTGTTTACAGTAGTCAGTAGCATAGCCTTTAGCGAGATTGCAGAAGAGCAAGAAATCATATTATATCTTTGAGAGAACTTTAATGCCTTTAAGCTATAATAAGTACAGTTTCAGCTATTAATGTACGCTTAGTGCATTCAGATATCTTGAGAAGGTCCTGCTTTTGTGATTCTGACCTCTGGCAGCTGTCAGAAAGGTTATTTTGGTCACAACTTATTGATAGATTAGGAAAGTGCCCCTTCAAGATCAAGGACTAGAGCGACTTTATTAGGTACCTCTTGCTAGAGCTGACCTTGAGAGTATTCCATCAGCCTGTCAGCATTACAAAGACTTTCATTATACATTACACAAAGCTCTACAGTGGCCCAGTTTGCATGATGTTTTCTAGCTCTATATGGAATTAATCATGCACATGTTCGCAGAATACCATAGTTATGTCAGAGACCATAACAGGGTTAGAGTTAGGGATAGCGTTAGGGTTAGGGTCAGGGTCAATGTTGTCGCGGTTCGGGGCTTTATGTTCTTACACTCTTAGAAAGGTTCCCTTCCTGAGAAGGGATATGTTCTCTTATTCAGCGAGACACCACTAGACCGTAATCAACAGTTCCTAGAAACTTGTTATTGTTCCTAGAAAATCTCATGAACACGCCAATAAATTTCTAATAGTGGACAAGAGTACAAGTATAAAAAACACATTTATTTACATTATACAATATATACTATTTGGTTGCAAAGCCTTAAAATATCATATAAGGCTAGACATCATAAGTCTTAAACATGTTTATATAGCAAGTAATCATTCACTCTGTATGCATAAAGGAGTATCTTAGTCAGAATATAATAAAGTATCCTTAGTGCAATGCAATTTCATTCAGAATATAAGGTTACAGAAATCCTGTCGAAATATGGTTAATTCTTTGGAGAAAGATTTGGTGAGAAGCATCCTCACTTAAATCATCATAATATTCAGTACAGAAGACACACTATACCTTGCTGTGTCATCTGTAGTCCTCTAAGATTCTAAGCTCTATGAGAACATATGAAGTTATCCCAGAGTATCTGTATTTTGTAAGTCGAGTCCTTTAAAGACTTCTATTTATATTCTTAACTGGTCATCATTAAGATCAGGCATTGTCTAGGTATGTGCTATGCATATTCTTTCTAGTTTTAGACAGCAATGCTGAATATATAAATACTATGTGTTAGCTTAAAGCTGTTTAAAGTCTCTTTGGCTGTGCCAATGTGTGTATTCGCTGTACAATGTATCAGCATTGTGCGTATCTCACAGAGAGTCTCCTTTCCCTTCAGGAACATCTCCGGTCTCTTGCTCTGAGGAGGTTCAGAAGTCCCTCTGTTAAGTAGAGGACCTTCTGACACTATCTCAGAGGTCTAGCTATTAGCCCTGGGTTCAGGATGCTCTTTAGCATTGGTAAGCCAAATAGGTTTAGTTTGTAAGAATCCATAAATCCAATGGACTCTCAGTGTTCCAATATATGGAAAGATCACTGCACTTAGGTTGCCATTCAAAGAATAGGAATTCTAAGGGTCTCTATCCTCTTCAAGGAATAGAGCAGTCTCACAAGAAGACTGTAAGTAAGATGTTGAAATATCCAGATCTTGATACTTCAAGATACCTCAGAGAACTGCTGTCCACGCAAGGATCAGAGTCTCAATCTTTTACGTCGCAGGCCTCTGAGATGGAGAAGTGTTACTTAAGACAGCTGCAGTCTGCCAGCAATAACAATCTGAAGTGCTGGCTGTACTGTGGCTGTATTTATACTGTTTCTAGACTCATTAAGTGTGAAGAGAGAGCCTTTATCTCCTCTTTCTTATCCATTAAGAGGCATCTTTGTTCCCTTTGTCTGATATGATGAGCAGTGAAGAAATGGCTTACTGCTGCTCAGCTCTTTATGTCCATATATGGGCGTCCTTTCGTTTCAGTCCACTTTGCTTAAAGTATAAAGACTGATTTCTGAGTTACATGATCATGTTATATACATAATTTGTGCTCTGCGTTAGGACAGGACGCACTAAATGAGACTACTTAGAGATCTGTAGTACAACATTTAACTATATAACTCATAAAACACAATTATACCTTACATTCACTTGCAAAGTTTCTTTGTTTACAGTAGTCAGTAGCATAGCCTTTAGCGAGATTGCAGAAGAGCAAGAAAGCATATTACTCATATCTTTGAGAGAACTTTAATGCCTTTAAGCTACAATAAGTATAGTTTCAGCTCTTAGTACATTAAGATATCTTAAGACCTTGAGAAGGTCCTGCTATTACGATTCTGACCTCTGGCAGCTGAGTCAGAAAAGTGATTTTGGTCACATCTTATTGATAGATTAAGAAAGGTGCTCTGCTTTGCCCCTTCAAGATCAAGGACTAGAGCGACTTTATTAGGTACCTCTTGGTAGAGCTGACCTTGAGAGTATTCCATCAGCCTGTCAGCATTACAAAAACTTTCATTATACATTACACAAAGCTCTGCAGTGGCCCAGTTTGCATGATGTATTCTAGCTCTATATGGCATTAATCCTGCACATGTTCACAGAATACCATAGTTATGTCAGAGACCATGAAAGGGTTAGGGTCAGGGTTAGGGTTAGGGTTAGGGTTAGGGTTAGGGTTAGAGTTAGGGTTAGGGTTAGGGTTAGGGTTAAGGTTAGGGTTAGGGTTAGGGTTACGGTTAGGGTTAGGTTAGAGTTAAGGTTAGGGTTAGGGTTAGGGTTAGGTTTAGGTTTTGGGGTTAGGGTTAGGGTTAGGGAAAGGATCATGGTCAGGTTTACGGTTAGGGTTAGGGTTAGGGTTACGGTTAGGGTTAGGTTAGAGTTAAGGTTAGGGTTAGGGTTATGTTTAGGTTTAGGTTTTGGGGTTAGGGTTAGGGAAAGGATCATGGTCAGGTTTACGGTTAGGGTAGGGTTAGGGTTAGGGTTAGGGTTTAGGGTTAGGGTTAGGGTTTTGGTTAGGGTTTGGGGTTAGGGTTAGGGTTAGGGGTAGGGAAAGGATCATGGTCCAGATTACTGTTAGGGTAGGGTTAGGGTTAGGGTTTGGGGTTAGGGTTAGGGTTAGGGTTAGGGTTAGGATCAGAGTCAGGGTCACGGTCAGGGTCAGGGTCAGGGTCTGGGACAGGGACAGGGACAGGGACAGGGACAGGGACAGGGACAGGGACAGGGACAGGGACAGGGACAGGGACAGGGACAGGGACAGGGACAGGGACAGGGACTGGGACTGGGTCTTGGTCAGTGTCAGGGTCAGGTTCAGGGTCAGGGTTGTCGCGGTTCGGGGCTTTATGTTCCTACACTCTTAGAAAGGTTCCCTTCCTGACAAGGGATATGTTCTCTTATTCAGCGAGACACCACTAGACCGGAATCAACAGTTCCTAGAAACTTCTTATTGTTCCTAGAAAATCTCTTGAACACGGCAATAAATTTATAATACTGGACAAGAGTAGGTATAAAAAACACATTTATTTACATTATACAATATATGCTATTTGGTTGCAAAGCCTTAAAATATCATATAAGGCTAGACATCATAAGTCTTAAACATGTTTATATAGCAAGTAATCATTCACTCTCTAAGGAGTATCTTAGACAGAATATACTCATAAAGTATCCTTAGTGCAATGCACTTTCATTCAGAATATAAGGTTACAGAAATCCTGTCGAAATATGTTTTGCATGATGTGTTCTAGCTCTATATGGAATTAATCATGCACATGTTCGCAGAATACCATAATTATGTCAGAGACCATGACAGGGTTAGGGTTAGGGTTAGGGTTAGGGTTAGGGTTAGGGTCAGGGTCAGGGTCAGGGTCAGTGTTGTCGCGGTTCGGGGCTTTATGTTCCTACATTCTTAGAATGTAATCAACAGACCGGAATCAACAGTTCCTAGAAACTTGTTATTGTTCCTAGAAAATCTGTTCAACACGCCAATAAACACATTTATTTACATTATACAAAATATGCTATTTGGTTGCAAAGCCATAAAATATCATATAAGGCTAGACATCAAAAGTCTTAAACGTGTTGATATAGCAAGTAATCATTCATTCTCTATGCCTCCATAAAGGAGTATCTTAGTCAGAATATACTCATAAAGTATCCTTAGTGCAATGCACTTTCATTCAGAATATAAGGTTACAGAAATCCTGTCGAAATATGGTTAATTCTTTGGAGAAAGATTTAGTGAGAAGCATCCTCACTTAAATCATCATAATATTCAGCACAGAAGACACACTATACCTTGCTGTGTCATCTGTAGTCCTCTAATATTCTAAGCTCTATGAGAACATATGAAGTTATCCCAGAGTATCTGTATTTTCTAAGTCTTGAATCCTTTAAAGACTTCTATTTATATTCTTAACTGGTCATCATTAAGATCAGGCATTGTCTAGGTACGTGCTATGCATATTCTTTCTAGTTTTAGACAGCAATGCTGAATGTATAAATACTATGTGTTTGCCTAACCCTAACCCTAACCCTAACCTAAACCGAACCCTAACCCTAACCCTAACCCTAACCCTAACCCTAACCCTAACCCTAACCCTAACCCTAACCCTAACCCTAACCCTAACCCTAACCCTAACCCTAACCCTAACCCTAACCTAACCCTAACCCTAACCCTAACCCTAACCCTAACCCCAAACCTTAACTCTAACTCTAATCCTAACCCTAACCCTAACCCTAACCCTTACCCCAACCCCAACCCCAACCCCAACCCCAAACCCTAACCTTAACCTTAACCCTAACCCTAACCCTAACCCTAACCCTAACCTAAACCGAACCCGAACCCGAACCCGAACCCGAACCCGAACCCGAACCCGAACCCGAACCCGAACCCGAACCCGAACCCTAACCCTAACCCTAACCCTAACCCTAACCCTAACCCCAAACCCTAACCCTAACCCTAACCCTAACCCTAACCCTAACCCTAACCTAACAGTAACCCTGACCATGATCCTTTCCCTAACCCTAACCCTAACCCCAAACCCTAACGGTAACCCTGACCATGATCCTTTCCCTAACCCCAAAACCTAACCCTAACCCTAACCCTAACCCTAACCCTAACCCTAACCCTACCCTATCCGAGATCCTGTACATCATTCTTTCCCTAACCCTAACCCTAACCCTAACCCTAACCCTATCCCTAACCCTAATCCTACCCTAACCCTAACCCTTACCCTGTCATGGTCTCTGACATAACTATGGTATTCTGTGAACATGTGCAGGATTAGTTCCATATACAGCTAGAACACATCATGCAAACTGGGCCACTGCAGAGCTTTGTGTAACGTATAATGAAAGTCTTTGTAATGCTGACAGGCTGATGGAATACTCTCAAGGTCAGCTCTATCAAGAGGTACCTAATAGTCGCTCTAGTCCTTGATCTTGAAGGGGCAAAGCAGAGCACCTTTCCTAATCTAACAATAAGATGTGACCAAAATCACCTTTCTGACTCAGCTGCCAGAGGTGAGAATCACAAAAACAGGACCTTCTCAAGGTCTTAAGATATCTTTATGTACTAAGAGTACATTAATAGCTGAAACTGTACTTATTATAGCTTAAAGGCATTAAAGTTCTCTCAAAGATATGAGTAATATGCTTTCTTGCTCTTCTGCAATCTAGCTAAAGGCCATGCTACTGACTACTGTAAACAAAGAAACTTTGCAAGTGAATGTAAGGTATAATTGTGTTTTATGAGTTATATAGTTAAATGATGAACTACAGATCTCTAAGTAGTCTCATTTAGTGCGTACGGTTCTAACGCAAAGGATGGTATACAAATTATGTATATAACGTGATAGGGTTAGGGAAAGGATCTTGATCAGGGTTACGGTTAGGGTAGGGTTAGGGTTTGGGGTTAGGGTTAGGGAAAGGATCATGGTCAGGGTTACTGTTAGGGTAGGGTTAGGGTTAGGGTTAGGGTAAGGGTTAGGGTTAGAGTTAAGGTTTGGGGTTAGGGTTAGGGTTAGGGTTAGGGTTAGGGTTAGGGTTAGGGTTAGGGTTAGGGTTCGGTTTAGGTTAGGGTTAGGGTTAAGGTTAGGGTTTGGGGTTGGGGTTGGGGTAAGGGTTAGGGTTAGGGTTAGTGTCAGGGTCAGGGTCAGGGTCAGGGTCAGGGTCAGGGTCTGGGACAGGGACAGGGACAGGGACAGGGACAGGGTCTGGGTCAGGGTCAGGGTCAGGTTCAGGGTCAGGGTCAGGGTTGTCGCGGTTCGGGGGTTTATGTTCCTACACTCTTTGAAAGGTTGTTTTCCTGAGAAGGGATATGTTCTCTTATTCAGCGAGACACCACTAGACAGAAATCAGCCCTGGGTTCAGGATGCTCTTTAGCATTGGTAAGCCAAATAGGTTTAGTTTGTAAGAATCCATAAATCCAATGGACTCTCAGTGTTCCAATATATGGAAAGATCACTGCACTTAGTTTGCCATTCAAAGAATAGGAATTCTAAGGATCTCTATCCTCTTCAAGGAATAGACCAGTCTCACAAGAAGACTGTAAGCAAGATATGTTGAAATATCCAGATCTTGATACTTCAAGATACTTCAGAGAACTGCTCTCCACACAAGGATCAGCGTCTCAATCTTTTACGTCGCAGGCCTCTGAGATGGAGAAATGTTACTTAAGACAGCTGCAGTCTGCCAGCAATAACAATCTCAAGTGCTGGCTGTACTGTGGCTGTATTTATACTGTTTCTAGACTCATTAAGTGTGAAGAGAGAGCCTTTATCTCCTCTTTCTTATCCATTAAGAGGCATACCTTTGTTCCCTTTTTCTGATATGATGTGCAGTGCAGAAATGGCTTACTAGCAGCTGCTCTGCTCTTTATGTCCATATATGGGCGTCCTTTCGTTTCAGTCCACTTTGCTTAAAGTATAAAGACTGATTTCTGAGTTACATGATCTCGTTATATACATAATTTGTATACCATCCTCTGCGTTAGGACCGTACGCATTAAATGAGACTACTTAGAGATCTGTAGCACAACATTTAACTATATAACTCATAAAACACAATTATACCTTACATTGCCACTTGCAAAGTTTCTTTGTTTACAGTAGTCAGTAGCAGAGCCTTTAGCAAGGTTGCAGAAGAGCAAGAAAGCATATTACTCATATCTTTGAGAGAACTTTAATGCCTTTAAGCTATAATAAGTACAGTTTCAGCTATTAATGTACTCTTAGTACATTAAGATATCTTAAGACCTTGAGAAGGTCCTGTTTTTGTGATTCTGACCTCTGGCAGCTGTGTCAGAAAGGTGATTTTGGTCACATCTTATTGATAGATTAGGAAAGGTGCTCTGCTTTGCCCCTTCAAGATCAAGGACTAGAGCGACTATTAGGTACCTCTTGATAGAGCTGACCTTGAGAGTATTCCATCAGCCTGTCAGCATTACAAAGACTTTCATTATACGTTACACAAAGCTCTGCAGTGGCCCAGTTTGCATGATGTGTTCTAGCTGTATATGGAACTAATCCTGCACATGTTCACAGAATACCATAGTTATGTCAGAGACCATGACAGGGTAAGGGTTAGGGTTAGGGTTAGGGTTAGGGTTAGGGTTAGGGTTAGGGTTAGGGTTTGGGGTTAGGGTTAGGGTTAGGGTTAGGGTTAGGGTTAGGGTCAGGGTCAGAGTCAGGGTCAGGGTCTGGGACAGCACAGGGACAGGGACAGGGACAGGGACAGGGTCTGGGTCTGGGTCAGGGTCAGGTTCAGTGTCAGGGTAAGGGTTGTCGCGGTTCGGGGGTTTATGTTCCTACATTCTTAGAAAGGTTCCCTTCCTGAGAAGGGATATGTTCTCTTATTCAGCGAGACACCACTAGACCGGAATCAACAGTTCCTAGAAACTTGTTATTGTTCCTAGAAAATCTGTTGAACACGCCAATAAACACATTTATTTACATTATACAATATATGCTATTTGGTTGCAAAGCCTTAAAATATCATATAAGGCTAGACATCAAAAGTCTTAAACGTGTTGATATAGCAAGTAATCATTCACTCTCTATGCCTCCATAAAGGAGTATCTTAGTCAGAATATACTCATAAAGTATCCTTAGTGCAATGCACTTTCATTCAGAATATAAGGTTACAGAAATCCTGTCGAAATATGGTTAATTCTTTGGAGAAAGATTTGGTGAGAAGCATCCTCACTTAAATCATCATAATATTCAGCACAGAAGACACACTATACCTTGCTGTGTCATCTGTAGTCCTCTAAGATTCTATGCTCTATGAGAACATATGAAGTTATCCCAGAGTATCTGTATTTTCTAAGTCTTGAATCCTTTAAAGACTTCTATTTATATTCTTAACTGGTCATCATTAAGATCAGGCATTGTCTAGGTACGTGCTATGCATATTCTTTCTAGTTTTAGACAGCAATGCTGAATATGCACATAATACTATGTGTTAGCTTAAAGCTGTTTAAAGTCTCTTTGGCTGAGCCAATCTGTGTATGCGCTGTACAATGTATCAGCATTGTGCATATCTCACAGAGTACAGAGAGTCTCCTTTCCCTTCAGGAACATCTCTGGTATCTTGCTCTGAGGAGGTTCAGAAGTCCCTCTGTTAAGTAGAGGACCTTCTGACACTATCTCAGAGGTCTAGCTATTAGCCCTGGGTTCAGGATGCTCTTTAGCATTGGTAAGCCAAATAGGTTTAGTTTGTAAGAATCCATAAATCCAATGGACTCTCAGTGTTCCAATATATGGAAAGATCACTGCACTTAGGTTGCCATTCAAAGAATATGAATTCTAATGGTCTCTATCCTCTTCTAGGAATAGAGCAGTCTCACAAGAAGACTGTAAGCAAGATATGTTGAAATATCCAGATCTTGATACTTCAAGATACCTCAGAGAACTGCTGTCCACGCAAGGATCAGAGTCTCAATCTTTTACGTCGCAGGCCTCTGAGATGGAGAAATGTTACTTAAGACAGCTGCAGTCTGCCAGCAATAACAATCTGAAGTGCTGGCTGTACTGTGGCTGTATTTATACTGTTTCTAGACTCATTAAGTGTGAAGAGAGAGCCTTTATCTCCTCTTTCTTATCCATTAAGAGGCATACCTTTGTTCCCTTTTTCTGATATGATGTGCAGTGCAGAAATGGCTTACTAGCAGCTGCTCAGCTCTTTATGTCCATATATGGGCGTCCTTTCCTTTCAGTCCACTTTGCTTAAAGTATAAAGACTGATTTCTGAGTTACATTATCACGTTATATACATAATTTGTATACCATCCTTTGCGTTAGGACCGTACGCACTAAATGAGACTACTTAGAGATCTGTAGTACAACATTTAACTATATAACTCATAAAACACAATTATACCTTACATTGTCACTTGCAAAGTTTCTTTGTTTACAGTAGTCAGTAGCATGGCCTTTAGCTAGATTGCAGAAGAGCAAGAAAGCATATTACTCATATCTTTGAGAGAACTTTAATGCCTTTAAGCTATAATAAGTACAGTTTCAGCTATTAATGTACTCTTAGTACATTAAGATATCTTAAGACCTTGAGAAGGTCCTGTTTTTGTGATTCTGACCTCTGGCAGCTGAGTCAGAAAGGTGATTTTGGTCACATCTTATTGATAGATTAGGAAAGGTGCTCTGCTTTGCCCCTTCAAGATCAAGGACTAGAGCGACTATTAGGTACCTCTTGATAGAGCTGACCTTGAGAGTATTCCATCAGCCTGTCAGCATTACAAAGACTTTCATTATATGTTACACAAAGCTCTGCAGTGGCCTAGTTTGCATGATGTGTTCTAGCTGTATATGGAACTAATCCTGCACATGTTCACAGAATACCATAGTTATGTCAGAGACTATGACAGGGTTCGGGTTAGGGTTAGGGTTAGGGTAGGATTAGGGTTAGGGTTAGGGTTAGGGTTAGGGTTTGGGGTTAGGGTTAGGGTTAGGGTTAGGGTTAGGGTTAGGGTTAGGGTCAGAGTCAGGGTCATGGTCAGGGTCAGGGTCTGGGACAGGGACAGGGACAGGGACAGGGACAGGGTCAGGGACAGGGTCTGGGTCAGGGTCAGGGTCAGGTTCAGTGTCAGGGTAAGGGTTGTCGCAGTTCGGGGCTTTATGTTCCTACATTCTTAGAAAGGTTCCCTTCCTGAGAAGGGATATGTTCTCTTATTCAGCGAGACACCACTAGACTTGTTATTGTTCCAAGAAAATCTGTTGAACACGCCAATAAACACATTTATTTACATTATACAATATATGCTATTTGGTTGCAAAGCCTTAAAATATCATATAAGGCTAGACATCAAAAGTCTTAAACGTGTTGATATAGCAAGTAATCATTCATTCTCTATGCCTCCATAAAGGAGTATCTTAGTCAGAATATACTCATAAAGTATCCTTAGTGCAATGCACTTTCATTTAGGATATAAGGTTACAGAAATCCTGTCGAAATATGGTTAATTCTTTGGAGAAAGATTTGGTGAGAAGCATCCTCACTTAAATCATCATAATATTCAGCACAGAAGACACACTATACCTTGCTGTGTCATCTGTAGTCCTCTAAGATTCTATGCTCTATGAGAACATATGAAGTTATCCCAGAGTATCTGTATTTTCTAAGTCTTGAATCCTTTAAAGACTTCTATTTATATTCTTAACTGGTCATCATTAAGATCAGCCATTGTCTAGGTACGTGCTATGCATATTCTTTCTAGTTTTAGACAGCAATGCTGAATATATAAATGCTATGTGTTAGCTTAAAGCTGTTTAAAGTCTCTTTGGCTGAGCCAATCTGTGTATGCGCTGTACAATGTATCAGCATTGTGCATATCGCACAGAGTACAGAGAGTCTCCTTTCCCTTCAGGAACATCTCTGGTATCTTGCTCTGAGGAGGTTCAGAAGTCCCTCTGTTAAGTAGAGGACCTTCTGACACTATCTCAGAGGTCTAGCTATTAGCCCTGGGTTCAGGATGCTCTTTAGCATTGGTAAGCCAAATAGGTTTAGTTTGTAAGAATCCATAAATCCAATGGACTCTCAGTGTTCCAATATATGGAAAGATCACTGCACTTAGGTTGCCATTCAAAGAATATGAATTCTAAGGGTCTCTATCCTCTTCTAGGAATAGAGCAGTCTCACAAGAAGACTGTAAGCAAGATATGTTGAAATATCCAGATCTTGATACTTCAAGATACCTCAGAGAACTGCTGTCCACGCAAGGATCAGAGTCTCAATCTTTTACGTCGCAGGCCTCTGAGATGGAGAAATGTTACTTAAGACAGCTGCAGTCTGCCAGCAATAACAATCTGAAGTGCTGGCTGTACTGTGGCTGTATTTATACTGTTTCTAGACTCATTAAGTGTGAAGAGAGAGCCTTTATCTCCTCTTTCTTATCCATTAAGAGGCATACCTTTGTTCCCTTTTTCTGATATGATGTGAAGTGCAGAAATGGCTTACTAGCAGCTGCTCAGCTCTATATATGGGCGTCCTTTCGTTTCAGTCCACTTTGCTTAAAGTATAAAGACTGATTTCTGAGTTACATTATCACGTTATATACATAATTTGTATACCATCCTTTGCATTAGGACCGTACGCACTAAATGAGACTACTTAGAGATCTGTAGTACAACATTTAACTATATAACTCATAAAACAGAATTATACCTTACATTCACTTGCAAAGTTTCTTTGTTTACAGTAGTCAGTAGCATGGCCTTTAGCTAGATTGCAGAAGAGCAAGAAAGCATATTACTCATATCTTTGAGAGAACTTTAATGCCTTTAAGCTATAATAAGTACAGTTTCAGCTATTAATGTACTCTTAGTACATTAAGATATCTTAAGACCTTGAGAAGGTCCTGTTTTTGTGATTCTGACCTCTGGCAGCTGAGTCAGAAAGGTGATTTTGGTCACATCTTATTGATAGATTAGGAAAGGTGCTCTGCTTTGCCCCTTCAAGATCAAGGACTAGAGCGACTATTAGGTACCTCTTGATAGAGCTGACCTTGAGAGTATTCCATCAGCCTGTCAGCATTACAAAGACTTTCATTATACGTTACACAAAGCTCTGCAGTGGCCCAGTTTGCATGATGTGTTCTAGCTGTATATGGAACTAATCCTGCACATGTTCACAGAATACCATAGTTATGTCAGAGACCATGACAGGGTAAGGGTTAGGGTTAGGGTAGGATTAGGGTTAGGGATAGGGTTAGGGTTAGGGTTAGGGTTAGGGTTAGAGTTAGGGAAAGAATGATGTACAGGATTTCGGATAGGGTTAGGGTTAGGGTTAAGGTTAGGGTTAAGGTTAGGGTTAGGGTTAGGGTTAGGATTAGGGTTAGGGTTAGGGTTAGGTTTTGGGGTTAGGGAAAGGATAATGGTCAGGGTTACCGTTAGGGTAGGGTTAGGGTTTGGGGTTAGGGTTAGGGTTAGGGAAAGGATCATGGTCAGGGTTACTGTTAGGGTAGGGTTAGGGTTAGGGTTAGCTTTAGGGTTAGCTTTAGGGTTAGGGTTAGGGTTAAGGTTAGGGTTTGGGGTTGGGGTTAGGGTTAGGGTTAGGGTTAGGGTTAGGGTTAGGGTTAGGGTTAGGGTTAGGGTTAGGGTTCGGTTTAGGTTAGGGTTAGGGTTAGGGTTAGGGTTAGTGTTAAGGTTAGGGTTTGGTGTTGGGGTTGGGGTAAGGGTTAGGGTTAGGGTTAGGGTTAGGGTTAGGATTAGGGTTAGGGTTAGGGTTAGGTTTTGGGGTTAGGGTTAGGGTTAGGGAAAGGATCTTGATCAGGGTTACGGTTAGGGTAGGGTTAGGGTTTGGGGTTAGGGTTAGGGAAAGGATCATGGTCAGGGTTACTGTTAGGGTAGGGTTAGGGTTAGGGTTAGGGTTAGGGTTAGGGTAAGGGTTAGGGTTAGAGTTAAGGTTTGGGGTTAGGGTTAGGGTTAGGGTTAGGGTTAGGGTTCGGTTTAGGTTAGGGTTAGGGTTAAGGTTAGGGTTTGGGGTTGGGGTTGGGGTAAGGGTTAGGGTTAGAGTTAGTGTCAGGGTCAGGGTCAGGGTCAGGGTCTGGGACAGGGACAGGGACAGGGACAGGGACAGGGTCTGGGTCAGGGTCAGGGTCAGGTTCAGGGTCAGGGTTGTCACGGTTCGGGGGTTTATGTTCCTACACTCTTTGAAAGGTTGCTTTCCTGAGAAGGGATATGTTCTCTTATTCAGCGAGACACCACTAGACAGAAATCAGCCCTGGGTTCAGGATGCTCTTTAGCATTGGTAAGCCAAATAGGTTTAGTTTGTAAGAATCCATAAATCCAATGGACTCTCAGTGTTCCAATATATGGAAAGATCACTGCACTTAGTTTGCCATTCAAAGAATAGGAATTCTAAGGGTCTCTATCCTCTTCAAGGAATAGACCAGTCTCACAAGAAGAATGTAAGCAAGATATGTTGAAATATCCAGATCTTGATACTTCAAGATACTTCAGAGAACTGCTCTCCACGCAAGGATCAGCGTCTCAATCTTTTACGTCGCAGGCCTCTGAGATGGAGAAATGTTACTTAAGACAGCTGCAGTCTGCCAGCAATAACAATCTCAAGTGCTGGCTGTACTGTGGCTGTATTTATACTGTTTCTAGACTCATTAAGTGTGAAGAGAGATCCTTTATCTCCTCTTTCTTATCCATTAAGAGGCATACCTTTGTTCCCTTTGTCTGATATGATGTGCAGTGCAGAAATGGCTTACTAGCAGCTGCTCAGCTCTTTATGTCCATATATGGGCGTCCTTTCGTTTCAGTCCACTTTGCTTAAAGTATAAAGACTGATTTCTGAGTTACATGATCACGTTATATACATAATTTGTATACCATCCTCTGCGTTAGGACCGTACGCATTAAATGAGACTACTTAGAGATCTGTAGCACAACATTTAACTATATAACTCATAAAACACAATTATACCTTACATTGTCACTTGCAAAGTTTCTTTGTTTACAGTAGTCAGTAGGATAGCCTTTAGCAAGGTTGCAGAAGAGCAAGAAAGCATATTACTCATATCTTTGAGAGAACTTTAATGCCTTTAAGCTATAATAAGTACAGTTTCAGCTATTAATGTACTCCTAGTACATTAAGATATCTTAAGACCTTGAGAAGGTCCTGTTTTTGTGATTCTGACCTCTGGCAGCTGTGTCAGAAAGGTGATTTTGGTCACATCTTATTGATAGATTAGGAAAGGTGCTCTGCTTTGCCCCTTCAAGATCAAGGACTAGAGCGACTATTAGGTACCTCTTGATAGAGCTGACCTTGAGAGTATTCCATCAGCCTGTCAGCATTACAAAGACTTTCATTATACGTTACACAAAGCTCTGCAGTGGCCCAGTTTGCATGATGTGTTCTAGCTGTATATGGAACTAATCCTGCACATGTTCACAGAATACCATAGTTATGTCAGAGACCATGACAGGGTAAGGGTTAGGGTTAGGGTTAGGGTTAGGGTTAGGGTTAGGGTTAGGGTTAGGGTTTGGGGTTAGGGTTAGGGTTAGGGTTAGGGTTAGGGTCAGAGTCAGGGTCAGGGTCAGGGTCTGGGACAGCACAGGGACAGGGACAGGGACAGGGACAGGGTCTGGGTCTGGGTCAGGGTCAGGTTCAGTGTCAGGGTAATTGTTGTCGCGGTTCGGGGGTTTATGTTCCTACATTCTTAGAAAGGTTCCCTTCCTGAGAAGGGATATGTTCTCTTATTCAGCGAGACACCACTAGACCGGAATCAACAGTTCCTAGAAACTTCTTATTGTTCCTAGAAAATCTGTTGAACACGCCAATAAACACATTTATTTACATTATACAATATATGCTATTTGGTTGCAAAGCCTTAAAATATCATATAAGGCTAGACATCAAAAGTCTTAAACGTGTTGATATAGCAAGTAATCATTCACTCTCTATGCCTCCATAAAGGAGTATCTTAGTCAGAATATACTCATAAAGTATCCTTAGTGCAATGCACTTTCATTCAGAATATAAGGTTACAGAAATCCTGTCGAAATATGGTTAATTCTTTGGAGAAAGATTTGGTGAGAAGCATCCTCACTTAAATCATCATAATATTCAGCACAGAAGACACACTATACCTTGCTGTGTCATCTGTAGTCCTCTAAGATTCTATGCTCTATGAGAACATATGAAGTTATCCCAGAGTATCTGTATTTTCTAAGTCTTGAATCCTTTAAAGACTTCTATTTATATTCTTAACTGGTCATCATTAAGATCAGGCATTGTCTAGGTACGTGCTATGCATATTCTTTCTAGTTTTAGACAGCAATGCTGAATATATAAATACTATGTGTTAGCTTAAAGCTGTTTAAAGTCTCTTTGGCTGAGCCAATCTGTGTATGCGCTGTACAATGTATCAGCATTGTGCATATCTCACAGAGTACAGAGAGTCTCCTTTCCCTTCAGGAACATCTCTGGTATCTTGCTCTGAGGAGGTTCAGAAGTCCCTCTGTTAAGTAGAGGACCTTCTGACACTATCTCAGAGGTCTAGCTATTAGCCCTGGGTTCAGGATGCTCTTTAGCATTGGTAAGCCAAATAGGTTTAGTTTGTAAGAATCCATAAATCCAATGGACTCTCAGTGTTCCAATATATGGAAAGATCACTGCACTTAGGTTGCCATTCAAAGAATATGAATTCTAAGGGTCTCTATCCTCTTCTAGGAATAGAGCAGTCTCACAAGAAGACTGTAAGCAAGATATGTTGAAATATCCAGATCTTAATACTTCAAGATACCTCAGAGAACTGCTGTCCACGCAAGGATCAGAGTCTCAATCTTTTACGTCGCAGGCCTCTGAGATGGAGAAGTGTTACTTAAGACAGCTGCAGTCTGCCAGCAATAACAATCTGAAGTGCTGGCTGTACTGTGGCTGTATTTATACTGTTTCTAGACTCATTAAGTGTGAAGAGAGAGCCTTTATCTCCTTTTTCTTATCCATTAAGAGGCATACCTTTGTTCCCTTTTTCTGATATGATGTGCAGAAATGGCTTACTAGCAGCTGCTCAGCTCTTTATGTCCATATATGGGCGTCCTTTCGTTTCAGTCCACTTTGCTTAAAGTATAAAGACTGATTTCTGAGTTACATTATCACGTTATATACATAATTTGTATACCATCCTCTGCGTTAGGACCGTACGCATTAAATGAGACTACTTAGAGATCTGTAGCACAACATTTAACTATATAACTCATAAAACACAATTATACCTTACATTGTCACTTGCAAAGTTTCTTTGTTTACAGTAGTCAGTAGGATAGCCTTTAGCAAGGTTGCAGAAGAGCAAGAAAGCATATTACTCATATCTTTGAGAGAACTTTAATGCCTTTAAGCTATAATAAGTACAGTTTCAGCTATTAATGTACTCCTAGTACATTAAGATATCTTAAGACCTTGAGAAGGTCCTGTTTTTGTGATTCTGACCTCTGGCAGCTGTGTCAGAAAGGTGATTTTGGTCACATCTTATTGATAGATTAGGAAAGGTGCTCTGCTTTGCCCCTTCAAGATCAAGGACTAGAGCGACTATTAGGTACCTCTTGATAGAGCTGACCTTGAGAGTATTCCATCAGCCTGTCAGCATTACAAAGACTTTCATTATACGTTACACAAAGCTCTGCAGTGGCCCAGTTTGCATGATGTGTTCTAGCTGTATATGGAACTAATCCTGCACATGTTCACAGAATACCATAGTTATGTCAGAGACCATGACAGGGTAAGGGTTAGGGTTAGGGTTAGGGTTAGGGTTAGGGTTAGGGTTAGGGTTAGGGTTTGGGGTTAGGGTTAGGGTTAGGGTTAGGGTTAGGGTCAGAGTCAGGGTCAGGGTCAGGGTCTGGGACAGCACAGGGACAGGGACAGGGACAGGGACAGGGTCTGGGTCTGGGTCAGGGTCAGGTTCAGTGTCAGGGTAATTGTTGTCGCGGTTCGGGGGTTTATGTTCCTACATTCTTAGAAAGGTTCCCTTCCTGAGAAGGGATATGTTCTCTTATTCAGCGAGACACCACTAGACCGGAATCAACAGTTCCTAGAAACTTCTTATTGTTCCTAGAAAATCTGTTGAACACGCCAATAAACACATTTATTTACATTATACAATATATGCTATTTGGTTGCAAAGCCTTAAAATATCATATAAGGCTAGACATCAAAAGTCTTAAACGTGTTGATATAGCAAGTAATCATTCACTCTCTATGCCTCCATAAAGGAGTATCTTAGTCAGAATATACTCATAAAGTATCCTTAGTGCAATGCACTTTCATTCAGAATATAAGGTTACAGAAATCCTGTCGAAATATGGTTAATTCTTTGGAGAAAGATTTGGTGAGAAGCATCCTCACTTAAATCATCATAATATTCAGCACAGAAGACACACTATACCTTGCTGTGTCATCTGTAGTCCTCTAAGATTCTATGCTCTATGAGAACATATGAAGTTATCCCAGAGTATCTGTATTTTCTAAGTCTTGAATCCTTTAAAGACTTCTATTTATATTCTTAACTGGTCATCATTAAGATCAGGCATTGTCTAGGTACGTGCTATGCATATTCTTTCTAGTTTTAGACAGCAATGCTGAATATATAAATACTATGTGTTAGCTTAAAGCTGTTTAAAGTCTCTTTGGCTGAGCCAATCTGTGTATGCGCTGTACAATGTATCAGCATTGTGCATATCTCACAGAGTACAGAGAGTCTCCTTTCCCTTCAGGAACATCTCTGGTATCTTGCTCTGAGGAGGTTCAGAAGTCCCTCTGTTAAGTAGAGGACCTTCTGACACTATCTCAGAGGTCTAGCTATTAGCCCTGGGTTCAGGATGCTCTTTAGCATTGGTAAGCCAAATAGGTTTAGTTTGTAAGAATCCATAAATCCAATGGACTCTCAGTGTTCCAATATATGGAAAGATCACTGCACTTAGGTTGCCATTCAAAGAATATGAATTCTAAGGGTCTCTATCCTCTTCTAGGAATAGAGCAGTCTCACAAGAAGACTGTAAGCAAGATATGTTGAAATATCCAGATCTTAATACTTCAAGATACCTCAGAGAACTGCTGTCCACGCAAGGATCAGAGTCTCAATCTTTTACGTCGCAGGCCTCTGAGATGGAGAAGTGTTACTTAAGACAGCTGCAGTCTGCCAGCAATAACAATCTGAAGTGCTGGCTGTACTGTGGCTGTATTTATACTGTTTCTAGACTCATTAAGTGTGAAGAGAGAGCCTTTATCTCCTTTTTCTTATCCATTAAGAGGCATACCTTTGTTCCCTTTTTCTGATATGATGTGCAGAAATGGCTTACTAGCAGCTGCTCAGCTCTTTATGTCCATATATGGGCGTCCTTTCGTTTCAGTCCACTTTGCTTAAAGTATAAAGACTGATTTCTGAGTTACATTATCACGTTATATACATAATTTGTATACCATCCTTTGCGTTAGGACCGTACGCACTAAATGAGACTACTTAGAGATCTGTAGTACAACTATTTAACTATATAACTCATAAAACACAATTATACCTTACATTGTCACTTGCAAAGTTTCTTTGTTTACAGTAGTCAGTAGCATGGCCTTTAGCTAGATTGCAGAAGAGCAAGAAAGCATATTACTCATATCTTTGAGAGAACTTTAATGCCTTTAAGCTATAATAAGTACAGTTTCAGCTATTAATGTACTCTTAGTACATTAAGATATCTTAAGACCTTGAGAAGGTCCTGTTTTTGTGATTCTGACCTCTGGCAGCTGAGTCACAAAGGTGATTTTGGTCACATCTTATTGATAGATTAGGAAAGGTGCTCTGCTTTGCCCCTTCAAGATCAAGGACTAGAGCGACTATTAGGTACCTCTTGATAGAGCTGACCTTGAGAGTATTCCATCAGCCTGTCAGCATTACAAAGACTTTCATTATACGTTACACAAAGCTCTGCAGTGGCCCAGTTTGCATGATGTGTTCTTGGTGTATATGGAACTAATCCTGCACATGTTCACAGAATACCATAGTTATGTCAGAGACCATGACAGGGTTCGGGTTCGGGTTAGGGTTAGGGTAGGATTAGGGTTAGGGTTAGAAAATAGGGTTAGGGTTAGGGTTAGGGTTAGGGTTAGGGTTAAGGTTTGGGTTAGGGTTAGGGTTAGGATTAGGATTAGGGTTAGGGTTAGGTTTAGGTTTTGGGGTTAGGGTTAGGGAAAGGATCATGGTCAGGGTTACCGTTAGGGTAGGGTTAGGGTTTGGGGTTAGGGTTAGGGAAAGGATCATGATCAGGGTTACTGTTAGGGTAGGGTTAGGGTTAGGGTTAGGGTAAGGGTTAGGGTTAGGGTTAGTGTTAGGGTTAGGGTTAGGGTTTGGGGTTAGGGTTAGGGTTAGGGTTAGGGTTATTGTTAGGGTTAGGGTTAGGGGTCGGTTTAGGTTAGGGTTAGGGTTAAGGTTAGGGTTTGGTGGGGTTTGAGTAAGGGTTAGGGTTAGGGTTAGGGTTAGGGTTAGGGTTAGGATTAGGGTTAGGGTTAGGGTTAGGTTTTGGGGTTAGGGTTAGGGTTAGGGAAAGGGAAAGGATCTTGGACAGGGTTACGGTTAGGGTAGGGTTAGGGTTTGGGGTTAGGGTTAGGGAAAGGATCATGGTCAGGGTTACTGTTAGGGTAGGGTGAGGGTTAGGGTTAGGGTTAGGGTAAGGGTAAGGGTAAGGGTTAGGGTTAGGGTTAGGGTTTGGGGTTAGGGTTAGGGTTAGGGTTAGGGTTAGGGTTAGGGTTAGGGTTAGGGTTAGGGTTAGGGTTCGGTTTAGGTTAGGGTTAGGGTTTGGGGTTGGGGTTGGGGTAAGGGTTAGGGTCAGGGTCAGGGTCAGGGTCAGGGTCAGGGTCAGGGTCAGGGTCAGGGTTAGGGTCTGGGACAGGGACAGGGAAAGGTTCTGGTCAGGGTCAGGGTCAGGGACAGGGACAGGGACAGGGACAGGGACAGGGACAGGGACAGGGACAGGGACAGGGACAGGGACAGGGTCAGGGTCAGGGTCAGGGTCAGGTTCAGGGTCAGGGTCAGGGTTGTCGCGGTTCGGGGGTTTATGTTCCTACACTCTTAGAAAGGTTGCTTTCCTGAGAAGGGATATGTTCTCTTATTCAGCGAGACACCACTAGACCGAAATCAGCCCTGGGTTCAGGATTCTCTTTAGCATTGGTAAATAGGTTTAATTTGTAAGAATCCATAAATCCAATGGACTCTCAGTGTTCCAATATATGGAAAGATCACTGCACTTAGGTTGCCATTCAAAGAATAGGAATTCTAAGGGTCTCTATCCTCTTCAAGGAATAGAGCAGTCTCACAAGAAGACTGTAAGCAA